>NC_082343.1:109112173-110362173 GCF_027477595.1 Haemorhous mexicanus | reverse complement strand
GCCTGGTACAATAAAAAAATGATGACTGGTGCTCAGAAAGGAGATTTATCACTCTCCCTGCTTTCTAGTCTGAAATGTGTGTTCTTTTGCAGTGGTGTGGGGAAGCCCATCTCTCCAACAGTTAAGAGATGATGTTCACAGCATTATGGCACTTTAAAAGCAGTAAAATTAGTGTATATATTTTTTTCTGATTTTTTCCTTCTCTTGTTTAAAAATAATGAAATAATGTATGCCAGTGCAGAAATGTGAATTTGTTACCAGCCTACTAGTGACTGCATTATCCTCTGGAAGAAAATCCAGGCTTAGGAACAATAGTAAGGTTTCTGCTACTCTGCCAGTGTTCCCTCTTCCAAGCAGCTTTTTTACTTAGCAAAATCTAGCAGTCTAAATAATGTGAGTGCTGCTATAAGTTTTGCTAGTGCTGTATTTCTCTATCATAATTAGACATAGAAAAATGTTTAGACCAGAAATCTCTCCAAGTCAAGAAATAAAAAATTAAATAATTCCATAATCTTTAAAAATTATTATTGGTGTAATAACCCCCTCTGGGGATTAAACCACCCTTGCAAAGCCTGTGATTAAAGTTTCTTAGTCTTTATCATTTTTGAGTTCTGTTTTCAGTGGTTTATAAGTTTGCCAGACTGTAATAACTTGGATTAAAACTTTCCAAAAATATGAAAAGCGCCTGTGTTTAGCTGAATATTTTAGGAAGCTTTAAAAAAGTGAATCAGCACTTTTTAAAACTGGGTCAGGGAAAATATGTTTTTCTGCCAATATTAAAACAAAAATCTCACAGTTGTTTTATTAGCAGGTTTTTTGCTGGTTCTGCTTTTAGCTGTTAATTCAGGCAAGGACTTGAAGTCTGGCAGATAGATTGCCTGTGTGTCAGGGAAGTGCTGTCCTTGCATACAGCTACCTCCATTTGGCCAAACTGTTAGTTTGTTAGTTTCTGAAAAATATTTTTTTGTTTGTTTGTTTTTTTGGTCACTGGAGAGTGGTTCTGGGTCCTAAAGATTTCAATCCCAGTGAGCAAGCTGGATGAGAATAGGGGGCAAGCTGGGATCTGCTGCAGGCTGAATGGCTGGGACACGAAGAGCAGCAGGAGGAGGAGAACAGACAGCCATAATGGTTGGGATTGAGAGCTCAGAGGTGGGTCTGTGCTTTGGAAGTGGAGAAAAGTAGAAAAATCCTGGTAAAAAAAAGGGAAATATATGTGAACAATACCTGGAATCAGCAGAGGAGCACTGGGGGAGGTATTTCATAGAATTGTGGAATCACAGAATCACAGAATGGTTTGGGATGGAGGGGAGCTTAAAAATCATTTTATTCCAACCCCCCCACCACAGGCAAGGACACTTTCCATGAGGCCAGGTTGCTCCAAGCCCTTTTGTACAAGGACAGACTGTTATGCCTGCAGGTCAGTGCCAGGGCACATGGAGTACTGCAGTTTATTTTGTTATATTTTTTTATCATAGGCCCTGGTACAGTTTTGGCCTGCAGAAATCATCACACTCCCAAATTCTGCTCAGGTCCAGTGTTAGCCTGTGTCAGGGACTGTTTGCAAGACATATTTTTGTGTAGGTCCCCTGGTTTGGAGTTGTGGGGAAGGTGTGCTGTTTTGAAATGAACCATCCCATTCCACCTGTCTTTAGTTATAAACCATACTGGCAAACAAACAAGCAAAGAAACTTCATTTATTGCCCTTCATCTGCACCTAGAGGATGAAAAACAAGGACTTCTGTCAGCTCTCTCTTGCCTCTGCTGGCAGGCTCTATGGAGCAGATCTCAAGGTTTCTGCCAGGCTGGAGCAGAGTACAGGAGGCAATGTGCTGCTGTGCTGTTTTACAGTTCTTTTAAAGACTCGAGTTCACAAATGCTTCAGAAGTTACATACAAAAAAAGCAACCCACAGGAAAAGAATATTTGGCTGCAAAAAGGAGATGATGTGGCAGGAGAGAGTGAAGAGGCCATGCCAAGCCAGGGATGGCTCTGACTCTCTCCCCTCTGCCATTTAGTCAGAGTTGCCTTAGGACAGCAGAGGTAGACAAATGCTTGTGCTTTTGTGAGCTGCAGCCTCAGGAGACACCCTGAGGAGTCTGATGGGTGTGTTGGCCACCAGCTCTTTACTTCTGGAGCAGGCCTGGGCCCAGGGAGCTCCCTTGGCTCTATGCTTTTTGCTGGGATTGCTGGCATGAGCTCACAACCTCCTGGCAGGACTTACTTCAGGCGCTGAGTGAATGGACCACAAAATGAGTGGCCAATAAATAAGAGAGTGGGTTGGTTCTTGGTCACTTGTCTTGGCATCTTCTGCAAAGCCCTTCCCCAGGCTGCACATAGATCAACAATTGACTCTGTATACACATGTAAATAACACGGTTGGGAACTGACCCAAAGAAGTGCTACCCTAAGAGTCTTTTGGCTCATTATATTATTGAAATTCTCCAGAGAAGAGATGTTATATTTCAAAATTTCTGAGCAGACTAAATGGGTGTTTATCTAATTTAAGGAGAACTAGCTTAGAGTGCTAAAGCAGTGGTGGCCCAGGATGGATTGCAAAATGTGAATCAGTATTTTGTAAACTTTACTAACTGTAAGGTGTTTCCACATAAAAGTTTGTGAATCCACAGATGGATTTCAGCTTTGCTTAAGGACAAGTTGTTTGTTGGTTTTTTTTTCTTTTCCTTTATAAAAATCCAGATATTCCAATCAAGCTGTAGGTTAATCTATTCCATGTATGCCCAAAGACAGAACCTTTTCCACTTTGGTGCATGTGGTTTTTTTGTGGATAGTTTGTGACAAAATTTGCCGTAGTCTCCAAGAGCAGTAGAATTGGATAAATGGCAGAGGAGATGAAGCTAGGAGGCAGGAAAAGAGAGACCTTATTGCTTTCAGTGATGGGTGGAAACGAAAGGGTTTGGACAGCAGGTCTGTGCTTCAAGAGGAAAGATCTTACCTTTCCTTCACTTTCCTTAGATATTTGTGAGCAAGATAACACTGTGGATGAGGCTGGAGTATAAGCAAAGCAAAGGAAATACTTTTATTTCTGATGATGATTGAATAGGTCTTATTTCCAACAAAGTGGGAGGACACCAACACAGATACGGAATGGTTTTGTGTATTGATAATACATGTGTGCTAGTAGTGCCAGTATTGCTTTGGGTTAATTTTACCTGTTGGTGGGGTTGACGTCTCTGACAAATTGGGGACAGCAGTGTCATTCCCATCTGTTTCATCTATTTGGATTTTTAATTATGAATTATTGACTCAGATCTTGGGTGCCTGTCGTGTGTGTGCATGCGCATGCCTGTGCAAACACATCTGACCATCTTTCGCATCAAATCAGAAATCAGAAAACTTCTGAATTATTTAAGATTAAAGTACAGTAGCAATATTTTTTGAAATGTAGTTGTGCATAGAAAGGACTATAGAGCCAGAAGTGACAGCAGAAGAATTAATGCTTTCTCCAGGCCCTTTTTATCTTAGAAATGATTGACAAAGTAATTTTCTTCTTGTACTTTAATAGAAGTGTATACATTATACACACCAACAAATCCTCACTGGGGCAATTACACATCATATGACTTATCTTGTCACGGCACCTAATATCCAAACAATAAATTAAAAGGTATGCTTTATATGCAAATTTGCATATGAGGATGTTTTCCAGTCCCCAGACTCAATTGTCTTATGAACACTACAGCATACAGGAAAAAGAAACAAGCTGGCTAGGATTTGTGACTAATAAAACCTGCCTGGTGGAACGAACTGCATCTGTATGACTTACAAGGGTGTGCTGTATAAGTAACATTTGTTTTACATATTGAAATTATATTGGGAGATGAAATACTGAGCAAATATTGAAGCGCTTCCTTTCACACAAGATATTCTGCACACATGCAAAGCTATATATATGCAACACAATATTTTTGATACCTATTCATACCACTGTGCAATGTAAAGGAACCTTTCCATAAATGAGAATCTCACTTGTTTTTCATTTTCAAGTGAGGATTTTAATGGAAGGTGGAACTGCCAAAATTTGCTTGCATCCTGATGGTACCTGCTGGACTTCTAGAAAGCTTTGACTAGATCTCAATGTACAGTTTAATCTTAGAATTATTCTGGTCTAAAGGCACAGGCACAGTGCTGGGTTTTCCTCAATGAGGGCTATTAGCCTGATTTGTCCTAAACTAAACTGTTTAATAACATGGAGGCAAAATGGAGGAATTCATCTTTGTTTCCACTGTCCTAAAAAAATTCATTCACAGCATCTAATGCAACAGGTGCAGCATTCCTCCCTTCTTCTGTTGTGGAATGACCCATACATTGCAGAGAGCAACTTCATTGAAGGAATGACCTCCCTGTGGACACGGGGAGGTGATGGATTATTGTCATGGTTCTGCACTTCTGCAGGCTTGGGCATTGCAAGAGCCTGAGGGGAAAAAAGCTGTTCAAAATAATGGAGCTGAGATGGTTGCTGGAGGGAAATGGGGAAAAGATTGTGGCCTCTGAAAAACAGTCCATTTCCCTTTCCCCTCTTTGGCAGTGAATTATCCCACTGATCCTCCCCCGAGCTGCTGGTGACGTTACAGTTTAGTCCTTTGTGAGTCTGTGAGTAGAATTAACCACTTATGTGCAGTCCTGGTGGTCAGATAGCTTGCATAAAAGTCAATAACTGGTTGGCCAAGTTTTTGGGGTATGGATGAGAGAATTTTGAATGTATGCAGCCATTTGGTATTGGAGTTTAGACTTTGCTGAAGGAACATAGGAGCCCGGCTATCATATCCCCCTTCTTATCAATAAGCATTCTAGAGAGCCAACCACAGCAGATTAATCTTATTATTCTTGCCCCTTTAGTTGTTCCAGTCTGCTAGCTCAGACTCAAAAAGGGTTTAGAGCCTTGCAGTTGTTTTAGACTGGTCAGATGAATTCTTCTGGGTCTAAATATTTTATTTAAACTACTGCTTTCACAGCTTCAGGACCTAATCATTTCAGTGCAGAAGGATCTAGTAATACTTAGTGGGAATTAGTTGGTCTGGACACTTAGTTCCCAACATTTTGTTGTTTCCTCCAAACTGCAACAGGTACAGGCTGAGCATGAGTGATGCAAATGAGACCTCACTTTTCATTAATCATAGATCAGCGTAGCTTGAGCTCCATTTTAACAGAGCCAGTGGAGGAAAATGTGGCCAACTAATTGACCTCCTTCAAGGTGCAAAGGAATATGTGATGCTGGTATTAAAGAAGAAATAAATGAGGAGGTTTTGCTTTATGTGCCGTCAGAGAGAAGAAAAAATGGAAAGGAAAAGTGTCAATAAACCCCTTGTCTTTTGGCAAGCATTTTAAAGGTTGATGGTGTTTCTATCTAGCTTTAGATACCAACATTTGGAGCTTAGGTTATGAGATGAATAACAAGCCTTTTCTGCTGATCAGTAGAGAGTTAAAAATTCCTTCAAAGGATAAATCTACACAGCAGCTGATTTGAGGTGCTCTTTGGAAAAACCAGTCTTTCTCCAGTATCAATAGTGAGAGGCTTGGATGACAAGCCTTGTAGCTTTGGCACCTCCAGCAAGGTGTCTGACTTCACCACAGGTGAATATCACCAAAGACTTCAAGTGTTTAAGGCCAGACTTAAAGAGGAGCTCTGGGCCTGCATTTCCCATTTGTAATGTCAACCACTGGATCAGAACAACAATCCATGTCAGGTCCTACAGACACTAATTTATGATAGACTCCAACATCTAATTGAGGGCAGTAAATAGAGTTATGTTGCTAACTCTGCAATGTGTCACTTCCTTATTGCACCATTGACTTTGACCATCAGTCTGAGATTGTGAAATCTCATTCCATTGGGCTTGGCAAGGATAACATATCTTTGTTCATTGTGAGAGCACTGTAGAGTTTATGATGTCTTTTGCACCTCATTTTCTTGCTTTTAAGGTTTGATATTTTTAGCCAAGTTTCTTAAGGAAACGAGATTGATGCCACTATGCTGACTGTCAGCTCCCTCATAACTTCTGAACCTGGGGGCCAATTTCAGCTCTATTTGACAGAGGAGTAAAGGTTTCAATGATACTACATTCCTACAAATTTTGTGAAAATCAACAGCTTTGTAGATGTTTATATATCTTTGCTCCAGCTGAAGTCATATCAAGGAGCATTCATGGTTTATTTGTTCCATCTGGCAATGGCCAATTGGACATTCCCTGTGCAGAAATGCTGAACTAATCACAGCCCAAGCCAACTTTCACCTCCCTATTAGGCAAGCAAATTGAGAAAGAGGGTTTGAAGGTGGCTCTGGGAAATTGAGAGGGATATTTTGCTATAAGAAATGGTGGGAATTGTAGTAGTGGTATGTTTCAGGAGATAAGGAGGAGCAGTAAATAGTCTGATGGGAGGGATTTTGGAACCATGTCACTGTGAAATTCATTACTCAACAAACTTCTCATTCTCCTATGTTTTATATTGTGTAATTAACTGAAGTTATAATATACTGATGGCTTAAAAATGGGGTAGGAAGGACAATCACTGGAATAGAATGAGATGCAAAATTCTAACAGTTGCATGTTTGTAATAAAAAATAAATCTTTAGGAATGCGCTGCAAGCAAATTTTTGCAATGATCCAATGATCTACTGGTCTATCATCTTTTCATTAGCCATAGATGAAATTAATTAGCAAATGATCCATACGGAAAATAATTCCTATTAGGTTTTGCTTATTCTTTTGCCTCCAGTAATGATCTCCCATAAGTTTTCTAACAGTGGCATGTTAGGATCAGAAGAACAGCAGCACAGAACCTGATAAATTATTAGTCTGTTCCAGTATCCACACTCCAAAAGCCATCATAATGAGGTATGTCAAGGGAGGATGCAGCTAATCTCCTAATGAATAACTGTAACAAGCAGACCTTTGGGGAGAGTTCTGCTTAACCCCAAACAGTCAGCAGTGTGCTTGTGCCCTGCAGCAAGAGGGCTTATGTCCATAATGAATCTATATTTCATTTATTTGGCTGTGTTCAGTCTCATTAATAATATAATTGCAATAACTCAATGTTGGGGTTAAAAAAAGGAGAAGAAAATATAGGAAAGAAATTTTTAGTGCTCATTGAGCACAAGGGTGAAAAAATTGGAGTTTGCAGATGTGACAAAAACACCAGCGTCTAACAAAATTGCTTTTATTAGCTTAATTTGCCACATATGGCGCAAATATTTAACTTGAATGAGGCATGAATTAGTAGAGAAATATGTGCAGTGCCATTTGAAGTGCTATACTTGAATAAAATAATGTATATCTTTTCATATGCAGTCCTTGAAGTCATACTACATACATCTTTAATTTCTTCAATTAAGAAAAAAATGAACAAATGGAGTTAGACTTTAATTATTCATAGTTCATTTGAGAAAAATCTTTGTAAATGAGAGGAAGGAGAGTTGTGCTATCTATCACGTTGAGAAGAAGAGAGAAAATTCACTCGATGAACTATTTGATGATACAACAGCTTCTGCCTTCTCTAGGTGCTGCACTCTGACGTGTAAAGGGAGAAGCATCACAGGAAGGACTATTTAGGAGCCATATCATGGAGACTGCACCCAAAAATACAAAACTGCTCCTTGGCAAGTAACCATACTGCACATTTGCTAGAATCCTACTGAGAGGATCACTGCAGGCATGTCCTTTAATCTTATTTTTGAGAAGATGGGAATATGTGGAGATGCCCTATTAGATCAGACTTAGGATCCATTCAGACCATCTTTGGCAAATGGCCAAAGCCAGCTGAGTCAATGTTCTCCCATGTGGGAATGCTGCAGGAGAGGTGTTCAAGGATGTCCATAATCACCAGAGTTTGATTTAACCTTGGAATATTCAATCCTTCTAGCATACTTTGCCAAGCTCTTGAAAGAAGGGACATTTTTGTTGTCAGTAAGAAAGCTGGTTCCTCTCTGGGTTTTACTGGGCTATTGATCTCATGACTGCTTCGCTGCAGGGAGTAGCACAGTCTTATCATGTATGAAAAATTATTACTTTCTATCAGCTTTGAATTGATTATCTTTCATTTTCATTGAATGTCTCCTTGGCTAAGGAGAGCAGAGCTAGCAATCTGCCTTTTTGAGCAAGTCATTATACTCATTATATTTTATATGCTTTTGTGTAGGTTTTCTTGGTTTTCTAATTTGCAGAGTCAACAATCCTAGTCTTTTCATTCTGATTTTATGTAAGTGACCTCTGTGCTCTTAATGATTTTCAACCTGTCTCTGAACATGTAATTTTTAATAACTTTTTTGAGATAACAGGGTCTGTTTGGATACAAGATTATAATGGCACATCATTATTTCATATACTGGTATCAGGAATTTTCTTGTTATTAAATTGCATTTGCTTGTTTAATTGCAAGTGCAGTCTTTGTTACATGATCACAATTGCAACTGATCTCTTTCCTAACATAGTTTAAAGCAGTGTATGCTGTATAAGTCAATTTCTTTCAGTTTGATATGTATCACTTTCCATTTTTTAATGGTGAACACTTTGGTGTTCATTAAGCTAAAACCTGTATATGTTAAATTTCTTTGAGAATCCCTAAAATGGTAGCCAGATCTAAGTTATGTAAATAATATATTGTCATTTGCAAATTGATATACTTCACTGTTCATCTCCTGTTCCAGGTACTAACAGGTATGTTAAATAATGCCAGAGCAAACGTAAAATCTAAAGGCATCTGCTCTTAAATTTTTAACTTGGCCATTAATTCTAACTTTGTCTTCTATCTCTTAGCCATTTCTGAATTCACAGTGGTACTTTACCTCTGTATGACTTTCTAAGTTCAGGAGTATCATGTTTTTGGCAATCCTGTCAAAAACTTTGTGAAATCAAAGGAATATTTTCTTCTTTACCTGCTAATTTATCAACACATTCAAAGAATACCAATAGAGTAGTGAGGCATAGTTTCTCTCTGCAGAATTTGTGCTAATTAGATTTTTTTTTATTTGTAAGGAAACATGTTATTCTATATGCAATGATTATTTTTTAAAATGATCAAGGTATACCTCTGTATAAGTCCAGCCTTTTCTAAAGTATAGGTGCATTGTCTGCAATCCCACAAAAGTGTAACAGAGTAGCTATCTTGAAAGAGAGGTTGTGTATTTTGCTATCAGCTCAGTGATTTTATTCCTAAAATCCTTGGAGGATTTGAACTATAACCTCCTTTGCCCAGGAAGTCAATCAGTACAAAGAGAGAATCAGTACTAAAAAGGGATTTACAACAGAGGCTCCCAAAAAGCAAAATGCACCTAAAATACAGCTGAGGCCTTGAGTAAAGCCCAAAACAACAAAATTATTTCCCGATGAGATGAGTGTGATCATTTCTCTGACACATCCAGTGCATCAGCCACCTTAAGGAAAGGTGATTGTGGCATCTCCTGTGGGAGCAGCTGGGAACAAGAGCTGGTGGAAAATGCACAAGCCCACTTAGGAGCCAGCACAGCTGGAGCAGGTGCACTGCTGCCCTGCAGGCTGCCAGGCTTCTACCCTCTGCCAAGGAGAATTCGGAAACTGGTGCCAGCAGCGCAGCACTAGCCTGTTTCCTTGGGAGAATGTTTCCTCCTCACCTTCCCTGAACCAGGCAGCTGGGGGTAGCAGTGAAGTTCCATCTGGATGGAGCACCCTGTTTACTGTTTTTTACTCTGATCTCCTCTTCAGCTCAGATTTCCTAATCTGCTTGACCTCCTGCACTGGTGTTTGTCCTGGAGAGGCCCAAGAGCAAAAGCTGTAGTTATTGTGAATGGTATTTTTGAGAAATGTTTTAAGATGACCTACTGGACCCTGATATTTGGTCTAATCAAAAGAATTTTGTTGAATTACTTCTTAATCTTTCTTTTTTAAATTTTAATTAATGTATGTGGTGCCTAGAGCAAAAGAGGCCAGGCCCTTCCAATTAAATTAAAATTAATGGTAATAAAAGATACAGAAGGAGACTGGAATAAATCAGAAGCATAAGGATTGAAATATATCACATTCTTCTTGGCTTTTTCTTACCATATGTAGGAGTGCAAAATCCATGTCCAACTTAAAATATATTCTGGAACTCTGTCAATTTTCTGCTAATGGAAAATTGCAGGACTCCCAAACTCTGTGGTGATCCCATAGCCACATTAAACTAGATAATTATGTCTTTCTCCAGCTGAGCTAGCCACTAGAAGGAAGGTGTAGCTGTGTTTTAAATTTGCTATATTGTGTGTATTTTCTTAGAATTTTGTTTTATTGTCCCTGATGACTTCATTTTTGACAGAAATGATGCTGTTTTCAATCCAAAGGCCACCCTCATATGCCTGAGAAGAGCCTCTCTGCCATGAGTGGATTGTCTTGTATGAATAAGAACATCTATTACAAACATTTATTTGTCACATTGCATCTTAAATGCATTGAAGCAACCATTGTTCATATTTTGAAAAGACTTGAAGTAAAGTAGTGGGACAAAAGAGTATATAAAAATAGAAAACCTTCTGTGTGAAGTGTGTGTGCCAGGGGATTATTGCTCCCTTTTGCACGGGCCTTGACTTGCACAGACAAGCAAACACACAAATGATCACTCACATTATCATAAACCAGTGGCAATGGTGGGGATGCTGAAAAAGACATAAAGAAAAATTAGCAAAAGCACAAAAAAAAAACAACAGAAGGTGTTCAGAACAACCTACTGTGAATATTGTTTCTCAATAATGTAAATTATGAGTCTTTATGCCCTAAAGTAAAAGGAAATGTTAATTTTTAAGTCAGTGCAATAGAAGTTTTGCACATCTTAAGTAAAAGACAGTGGTGACAGGTATTACAGAACAGTAACCTATTCTAAAAATGTTCATATCTCACTGCCTGAAATGATAATATACATCTGTTTTTAGGAATATGGATGTAACTGGTTTTTTAAAACTTGCAGAAAGTATCACACGAAGTGAAATGTGTCTGTATGTGTGTGCAAGTGTTTTCCAGAAAAAAAGCACAGCAGCTCTGTGTCCTGAAAGACCATATTCCTTCATGAGGAACATAAATCTCAGATCACTGCATCTCAAAGTAATGTCCCTCCAGAGTATGACACTGAGCTCTGCACATACTGGAGCCTGAAAAGCTGAAGCTGGGGAATGCCTGGAGCAGGGGCAGTAGGAGTTGTTTGTAGGTTCTCCATACTCTAACTGATATTGCAGCTGTTTGTTTTAGATATATGTAACTCCATCACAGACTGAGAAAATGAAACCCAAAAATAATAACATACTTTTGGTCTCTTTTATATGTTTTCTATGTGCATACCTCTGAATTTTTTCTGCCTTACTTACGTCCTCTTTCTTTCTTCAAAGCCTTCTTAAAGTCCTTTCATGCTGTCTTAGCAACACAAACATGGGATTTTCTGTCTCTGTAGCTCTTGTCATTTAAAACATCCTTCCTCATATCTCTTTGTCTTCTTGTTGCTTCACCTAATTGTAAAAATATGTATTTTCTCCAAGCTCAGAAAAGCCCATTGTTCAGCCACCCAGGACAACTTAACAACCAGCCTGGACAAATGTAATTTAATTACTTCTTGCTCACTGGCTAAGGTGCTGAACTGCATTTAAAGATCCTGTGTGTTCTCAACCTCATGCTGAAAAGAAAACTAGCTTCCACCTCAGTTTCTTTAAAGTGTTACCTAACAGGAGGAAAAGAAAGGATGGCTTTGTTCAACCAACCGTTTTCTCAGCTTCTACCTCTGCCTTGTTCACCCAGTGTCTGCTTAGCAAAATAATGACAGTGCTGACATATGTCACAGAGGAACCAGGAAAGCTCCAGTTCTTTGCCAGAAAGCAAATTTACAGATATTTTCTTTGGGAAAATCACCTGAAAAGAACACACCTGGCTTTTAACTGTTCTTTCATTCTCTTTCAAAATGCAGATTACTTTCACAGTTTCATTTAACTCTACAACAGGTTTAAAGTCTTCAGCTCCTTCTGGCCCTCTCCATCTCTTGTGATGGGTCAAGGACCTTGCCTAAGATTTCAAGGTCTAGTGGGAAGAAACTGGTGACCACATCTCCTTTCTCTGTCAAATCCACTAAGAACCCAAAGTTTTCTGCTTCCTGTTCCTGGTCTCTCTGAAAGGAAGGCAGCAGTTCCAGGGTACTTATTCCTAAAATTTGTACTCAAGATTGTTTGACAATCAGTTTGACAGTCTCTTGAATAAAACATATTCCTGAAATGAAACTTAATTGTGGTAACCACTTTATTTCCAGAAGCTGCAAGACAACTTCTTTGGTCAATTATCATCAAGATGGGAAAAGAGTATTTACAAAATTCTGATTCCATTATTCTGCTACCCAGGAGGGAAATTATGTCTAGAAGGAAAAAACACCTTAGAGGTTGCAGGGTCTGCCTTGGAGTTTCTGGAGGAAAAATGGCTTTCCCTGTCAGTAATGTCCTGTGTAGCCTTGGTCAGCCCCTTGGGCTTTGTCAATCCCAGAGCTCACAATGACAATTGCACTCAATCTGGCACAATTTGCAGCTACAGTGGGTAAGCTATCTCATGTTGTGATCAGATCCAGCTGTAATTTAAAAACAGATCTGTGCCTCAGCCTGGGTTTGTAGGTGTGTTTAAAATCAGCCTTTCTGAAATCAGTGGCATTTAGTTTTCCCAATGACTTGGGCTTGCTGACTAGCTGCAGGCAGATGGAGAAATGTGCTCTGCAGTGATCCTGGTCCCTCAACCCCCACATCTGGGATCTGGATAGGAAATGCCATAGCCCCTTCCAGCCTGTAGGCTGGGATTTCCTTTACAATGAGGGTACAGGGGGCAAGGGGCAATGGGACCATGCAGGGCTCTTCCCAAGCTGCCAGGCTGCCCTGCTCAGACACAGGTCTCAGTGACTGCTGTAAAAGGGACATGCTAACACTGCCTTCTCAGCCTCACAGCTGGATGGGGAGGAAAAATCCATTAAAGTTTGTGATATACTGGCATACTACGGTTCTGGGAGACACAGAAGTACCTAAGATAGACAGCTAA
Source organism: Haemorhous mexicanus (assembly GCF_027477595.1). Lineage (NCBI taxonomy): Eukaryota > Metazoa > Chordata > Aves > Passeriformes > Fringillidae > Haemorhous > Haemorhous mexicanus. The sequence continues at coordinate 110,349,158 of NC_082343.1, read as the reverse complement.
TTGTTACAATTTTGGCAGTACATCCCATGATGAGGCACACTGCGAGCTCTGCAAAAGCTCTTTTTTTTAATAGATGATTTACTAAAGCTATTCAAAATATACAACTTTATTGTTTGGTGCATTCCAGAAGCCTAGAGGCCCAAATTGAGAGCGAGAGCCCATTGAGCTTCATGCTGTCCAAAATGATATTAAGAGATGTTCACACACTGCCCTGATGAGCGAGTATAATAGCTGAGAACTGAGGGTGGTTTGTCACTGCAGTTTTATTGATGTGCTGAGATGCAGTAATATGAAGTCCAAGTCCCAAGGTCACAGAGCAGGACTCAGCACAGGTAAGACCTGTATCCACTGCTGTGCCAGATCTGAGATCAGGCACAAGACTATCTTTCCAGTACTCTTTCATTTTTTGGGTTTTTTTTGGTTTTCCTTTTATTTTTAAATTCAAATAAATAAGTTCTGAATTGCAGTGCTCCCAACTGTTGCCAAAAGTATGCATAATTAATCACAGTTTTTCACTGCATTTTACTGGTTCTTTTGCCTGGAGCATAGTGTGTGATGTGTCAAAATCATTAGAGGGGCCTGTGGTCATGCCGTGATGACCTCATGATGTGGCTCCATCTATTTGGCTGTGGATAGGACATGATAGTGCTGGTCCTTTAACAGGGGGAGCTGCATCTGATGTGCCTACTGGGAATGGGCCATAGCCAATGCCAAGTCCTAAACTATGTCTGCAAGGTTTTTTTGGAAAAAGCATGCCATGTATTGTTCAAACCATTTAACAGAACAGCCAGTTGGGCTCCCTGGACTGTTTAATTTAGAAGTACAGATGGAGGCAGTAGACTGAGTTTGGGTCTCGTTAATACAAGTTCTTTTTGTCCTATGCATATGCCATCCTCAGACAGCTCCTGTTGTGTTTGTGTACTTTACATCAAGATAATGGCTGATGGGGTGAATACTGAGATTCATCCATATTCTCCAGGTAGCTTTGAAAATCCAACCCCATTCTTGGGACAGAAAAAACAATCTAAAGAGAAAGAATATGAGATAATTTTAGACCTTCAGCACTGTGATTGCTTCAAGCAGTGCAAAGCTGTAATGAAAACCTACATTTTCTTGTGCTCACACACAGGCATAGGAACACGCAGAGAAAGTATGTAACAGATATATCAAGAAGCCTAGTGCTAGTTGGTAAAAAATGTCACATTTCATAGCTTTCACATAATAACCATCTTTTTTGAAACTGAAATACAACATCTAAATGTCAGCCTACTCTGAGTGTCTTCTGATATTTTTTATGTGCTATTGTTCACTATATTGCATTTTTTAGTTTCCACTTGCTGTGATACCATGGCATTTGATTTTGTTCTGGCCAAGAGGCCAAAAACTCAATTCAGTGTCAGATGTCTCATTGGTCCGTGGATTTGCCACTGAGACACCATGGATGATTGATACAGGCACTGTCCCATCTTGCATGCAACAGGAACCCTTAACCCCCACTAGGAACTCATTCTCCACCTGGGGTGGGGCCAGAAGTACAAATCTGTTGTCATGATCACGTCTTCTGACTCTTTGACCCAAGGTGTATCTTTCTTTGGCTTTTTGGAGGGTTAGTTTGGGGGGGTTTTCCCCCTTAAAATTTTAAAGAATAGGGCCTTCTTTAGTATATTTCCTTTATAAGTGAAAGACATGAGGTTCTTATTTATTTTTATGAGGTTTTTCATTTTCCGTTTTTAAGCAGTGTCTAGTACCTTTATATAGAAAGCAGTACATGACTCCCCTTCTTCTACCCTTCTTAATGGAAAAGTAAATGGTTATTTTTTCCTTCTAGCTGATGTATGCCTTCAAAATACTATAAAGATATGAAACTGATGGAGTTTCTAAATTATAAAGCAGGAGTTCTTTTATATTACCGTGAATAACAACTGGAAATCCAGTTCTTTATAATAAGTTATTTATTCTCCATTTTGAGGCTTTATCCACACCCCAGGAGGTGGCCATGTATTTTTCAACAGGTGCTGCATCAAGATTGCTATGATACTCTCAAACCATATTAGATTGTATCCAGTGGAAAGAAATGAATTTGAAAGCAAGACTTACAGGCTGATGAAAACCGAAAATCTTTTCTCTTGTTGAATGCAAAATCTTCTATTAGGTTCATAGCTGTTATCAGCATCAGCCTCATGTAAATACATATTTATGATCTAATACAGAGCACTGACACTGTGTCTGGGAGAACAAGAATCTATGTAGTGTACTCTGGCCAGAAAACTTACAGAAGCTTCCCAAATCTTCTGAAAACTGTAACAATGGAGTTCTAAAGGGACAAAGGTGGTGGGCAGGAGGAGACATTGCAGTAGGATCACAACATGCCGTGGTTATTTACTTGTTTTTAAGGAAAAGTGAGCTCATCTGTTTCTGATTCATGACAAGAAGTCAGGAAGGAGAGAGGCGTGAAAATAAATGCTGATCTTTAGAGGAGAGATGGGATGTCATACCAGAGGAAACTTTTTTCTAGACTGACTGGTTCCCAATTTCCTGCAAATGCAATGCCCTGAAACCATGACATTGTAAAAAGAAAGAGGATGTATGTGATTTTCCAACAATTTCTAATGAGATGAGTGTTAAAGTTTCTATCTGTAGCTCATGCAACCTGACTTACCAAAGTATAGAAACACTTCATAATCTTCAAGGCTCTTTTCCTTTCAAACCTAGGAAAAGCTTTCATCCTCATCCCTGCATATGAAGCACACAGACAGAAGGGGCTATTTCCATTCAGTGACTTCAGGTGGGGTATCTGATGCCTCTCACCTTGTCTCCCTCATCCATGAGTTCTCTTGGGGTCCCAGATATCTTCTTGTGAAGTATCTCTTTTTCATGTAATCAGAACACGATCTACAGAAGACAATAACCTCCTAGAATGTCTTTTTTCATATAAATTTTTAGCCCATAACATTTATATTTCTATCCAGAAAAGACAAAGCAATATCTACTTCTGAGCCTGCTAGGGCTGAACATATCCACAAAGAAATTTGTTGCAGCAGACACACAGAAAGGACTCTTGCAAAATGAAATACCTGGGACATTTAAGTCCTTCACCCAATACAGTAAGAGTTCCTTCTCTTTGTTCTTTTATAATTCACTGCTTTTTATACAAACATATATCCACACATACATAAAATATTAAATATATAGTCTAGTTTTGATTTTATTTTTGTAAGTGCAGATGGCTCTGTTTCACAACAGCTAGGATCACAAGAATGGTAATAGTAAAAGCCTTATGTCTCTCTCTGTTTGACAGTGAACAGGAACCAGTGTTCCTATTGACCCTTTTTTCCAGCTCTTTCCCAACAAACTGTATTAAACAGCTGGCACAGATTTGGAGATTAGGAATCTGAATTTATTCATCTGTAGGCAGACCCCTATAGCTACTAGGCTACCTATAGATACTTGCTACCTATAGATACAGACTTGATATTCAGAAGAGAGGTTATAATGGGGTCAGTGCAGCCTGCAGAGACACTGAGATGGCCACTGGAAGTGTGACACTTGTCTGTGCAGTCACTCAGAGACATCTGAAATGCCTGCATTATTCTATCTGCATGGGAAGGGGGTGAGACTGCTTTGGGTCTTGTGCCACCCAGTGAGGCTCTCTAACATGGCACTAGATGCCCATATATGCCTGTTCAGCTACCTAGGTGTGAGAGTCTGGTGTCTTCTCAGGTGCCATGGGCTACCCTGAACTCCTCTTCCTGTCATCCATCTTATGGTGTGAGGGTCCTGACCAGCTTAGGTGTTTGCAAGGAGCTGTCTGAGAAATCAGGAACACAGCATCTCCCACCCTTCTTTTAGCAGCTGCATTCTTCTGGTCTCTTTTTGACCTTTGCTGACCTGTGTGACGATGAGCAGCCATGCCTGTGACTGGCAAGTTGCCCTTCTTGCCCTGATGTCATCCCTGCTCCCAGCTCCCCTTTCCTTGCAGGAACAGCCTCAGCCCTTGCTGTTCCCAGGTGCATGTGCTGTATTGATTCCCTGGATGTTTTAGTCGACGCCTTGATTAGTCAACTGAGTTGAACCTCCCTGCCTGCTTTGGGGTCTGCTAAAGCACTCTGTAGGTGCCATTGTCTGTACTGACTTAGGGGAATTTCTGGGCCCTTCTGAAGCAGCAGCTGGAGATTTAAGTCCTCAGGCATTTTAAATGAGAGTTAAGATTTATTATGGGCTACTGAAAGAGCCTACAGCTCTGGCTGACCAGAAAGTTATTCCAGGTTGTCCATAAAAGTGGGCAGCCAAGATCAAATGTAGGAAATGACTGAAAAATGGCAAACAGCAGAAGCTTAAAAGTGACTCCCTTAGAGTAAACTGGACATTTTTGAGATGCCTTTAAAATTAATTACAATTTTTTGTTCTCTTGCAACACATCTAGGAGATATGATGTAACTTTACATAAATGATAGGCAAAATCAGCTTTTTCTTTGGGTCAAGGAATCTTTTTCCCTACTTATCTGAAATGTGCACAGTAATAAAATGTGGGATTAATGTGTGCTAATGAAACTTCACGCATACATATTTATGCATAGATTTTAGCATAATGATATACAAAAGAAATCTTTCAGTAAAATGATAATAATAATAAAAATCAGCTAATCTTTGCATTGTTTTTCTTTCCTTTTTGCTTCTCTTTTTTCTTACTTTATTTTCTGTAACTCGGGGCACTTCTCCAGCTATTATTTAAGCCCCATGCCTATTAATGTCATTGAGGCTACTCATATGAATAAAATGAAGTGAATACCTAAGTGCTCTTCAAGACTGAGTTTTCAGTAGTCAGACCTCAAGATGCATGCATATTTTTTCTGATTCTGAGCATCTACTCTGCTTGGCCACAGCACCATCCAAAACATTTATAGAAAAAGTTTTGCCTTTGCTAGAACACTTGAGAAGAGGTAATACTTTTTGAAAGAGTGAGAATCTGTTTTGGTTTTGACAGCTGAACAGGTATCCAAATATTTCTTGAATGTGTAGCTGGTCTGGTTAAGAGCTGTGGGCTTAGTAAATCTTAAAACATGGGGCAGGTATGACTGAGGTAGTAAAGCACATCTGCTTTACCATGAATCACAGCCTCCCCAAGCATCCAAGAGATTGAGATTATGGGACAAAAACACCTGGGGCTTCCTGCATACTAATCTTATAGGAAAGTGGCAGGGTGATAATGTCAAAATCCCACCATCCTGTTTAGAGCCTGAAACCAAACACTGCCTTCTTCTCTTTCCATACTGGAAATTGTGGACGCTTCCAAAATGATGTTCTGTTATGGGTCCTAAAAATTCTGTTCTGCTTTGTACCCCTTTACATACCCCATGTCCTGTGGGGCATATTTTGAATGCGCTTGTGCCTTTTTGGATACTAGAAAGGTGTGAAGGAAAAGCCCGGGAGGAGTGTGCAATGTGAAGAATATTGTGCAATGTGGAAATACCCAATAAAATCAAATAGAACCACCAAACAGCAGATTTCTAGATAGGTGTGCCCTGTAAAGCAGAAAAGGGAGATGGAAGAAAGCTGAGGATAGGAACTGGAGGTGGGCTCTTGTGAATGGTACAATGGACAGATAAAAATCAAAGTAAAATTTGGTTAGGGCCTGACAATTCCTTTTTTATGTAAATACCCAGATCTACATGGAAAGAAATGTAAACATAGCTGGTTTTCACCAGTGATTATTTTTTTGGCCTCATTAAATTTTTTAAAAAGTTAAAGCCATCCACTCATGAAACAGTGTTAAGTGATGTGAGTGTCCTTCAAATTCTGTGGGAAAAGAAATGCAAGTAATGAAGAAGCTACATCAGCTTTCTTCATCTTGGGGATCTTTTTTCACTGAGGTGACTTAGAGAATATTTGCCAATAATGGATATATATGCAGGAATCAGGACTCTTTGCCTGCTGTTAGGAATGATGCTCATGAAACACAAGGGTGACTAACTCACAAGGATCCTATTTTCAGTTTGTGGTTTGTCTCCCATGAGCTCTGCAAGTGAAGATGATTTACCGGATGAGTCCGAAAAATAATTCTGAAAACCACTGGAAGGTTTTTTAAGAGTGTAACTTTGCATTTTATCCAAAGCTCTTTTCAGAAGGCAGGAAAGAACAGTGATAGACTTAGCTGTGCTGTAACACTGGGGCTGTCAGGGTTTAAGCATTGCTGTAATGTATCATGAGGAACACTGTACCACTTGCATTGGATATGTGTCAAAGCTCTTTCTTTCTCTCTCTCTCCTTTTTTTTTTTCTCTTCAGCTGCAGAAGACAGGAGCATTTGTAAGCCATGAAGCACAAAAGACAAAACAAAAGCATTTTTATTACTATAATTGAGAATTTGGAAGAGGGGAGTTAAGTGCTTGTACCTAATTGTACTGCAATTACCCTGTTTAATCCAGCAACAGGCTTCTTTCAAGCCTCATCACTATACCTGTGTAGAAGAATCTCATTTCACCACTTACAAAGGCTTGTCACTTTGGATATTAAGCACAATGAAGCTTCTCATTTTCTCTGCCTCAATTTTCCATAGGGATCATTAGAAAGATAAAGACAGACAAAGCAGAATGTGACCTCATTAATGACATTGTACCAGGAATGAATGGGATTCAATGTCTGTAATATTTACAAACTAGTAAGACACAAGTTATTAGTGTCTGATTGTTTACCTTGCCTTCATTGCTCATATGTTCATTGCTCCTGGTGTAAGCAAACACTTCATGGGTTTCTCTTCTTAAAATCTCTGCAGAGTGCTGCTATCCCTGATTTATAGATGGAGAAATGACATTGAGAAAGATTATTTGTGTCTGGTCTTTTGAAGATATTGCCTTCTCTTCAAGTCAACAGAAACAAGGTGCCCATGTTGTCCTGTGGATCTGAGACCAAAGTCATGTACAAACTGAGTTCCGAGGAAGTCCTGTAAAGATGAGTTTGACCCTCCTAGGTATTATTTATACAAAATCCTGTTTTGTTTTCACTCTCTGCCTGAACTCACAGTCCTCCTACTCTCCCTTGTCTTCCATCTGTTTAGGAGTACTTGATATGATCCATGCTTTTATCCCTCCCTTCTGCATGTGAAGAATCTAACCATTCATGGTTCCATTGATGCTGTGTGCTATCACCCTCCTCCCCTGGGCTGTGCAATGTCCTCACTCGGGCTCCAGAGGCTGCTCCAAGGGACTCTGAAATCCTTTGCTCTCTGTATCACGACACACACTGCTGTCTGTTTCCTCTTTCTAACAGTTCAAATTATTGTGGCCTCCCAAGATCACAGGGAAACTTGAGGCATAAACAGGGTTTTCTGCTACTCAACTTGAATGCTTTAAGCCCTTTCTCTTTGTGCTTAGTCTTCTTGTTAGATAGTGTTTCATCCTGATGGGATAAACTGTGATGTTCCTCAGCACTCTACTCTGGCTCCTCAGCTATTTAGCATTCATGTGCTGGGATCCTGCTTCCCTGTCTTATAAAAGTTTGATATCACCTAAGTGCTGCTCCCAGCTCAGAAGGCAGTTGGTCCTTTGTGGTTTTGCTGTGCTGGTATATCCAGGCAGTGTCATCTTTAGAGCTCATTGATGAACTCTGTACATTTGAGGCTGCACATTTGAAAACTGGCTCAAGATAAACTTCCATAAAATGTGGATTTTGCTAATAGAAAAAACTCTGGTTGTCTATTGGCAATTTCTATATTTTAATGATAATTTGGTTCATGACTTTAATGATGATACAAAACCCTGCCTTTTTATAATGTCTTTTTTCCCAAAGGATAAAAAAGCAGTTCATAAACTCAGTCTAATCTAATCCATCTCTTCCTGCAAGAATGGAGTGCAGACTCCTTTGTAGTGGAAAGAAGTGGATATCTAAGAATGTGGAATAGTGTTACTTAGGAATTTGGGATGGGAAGTCTTTCTAGGCACATAAAGAATTACCACGTGCTCAGTGCTGCCTTTTGAAGGGATGTGGGAGACAAAGTCGCTTGGAGAAGCAGCTGAGGTTTGGTCACTGTTGGTGATGACAACACAGGTACTGCAGGAGCAGGGAGAGGACAGATTACAGAGAGTGTAATCCAGATTACAGAGAGTGTGATCTGGGAGGAGGAGAGGGGACTGGAGCTAAAGCTGACATCCTGAAGCAGGGGCTAATCATGTGAAATGCCAAATATTGCCAGTTTCTGAAGTGAATCTTGGATAAGGCAAAATATGCTGGACTGGAGTAATTTGGAACAATTAATTGGAACATCCATTCTCTGTTTTGAAAATAAAGTCCCTTTTTGTTCGAGTTAACTCCAATCCAGTAATTTTCCTTTTACCTTCTTTTCTGGGGGAAAGGTAAACTGCTGTCATTTTATTTTATTTTCTCTATCTTTTGCACTGCCAGATACTAACCATACACAGCCTGGCTATGTCTAACTCACTTCTATCAATATGCTGTATTTTACAAAGAAGACCCATAGTTCAGAATTTGGGTAAACATTGATTTTACACTCATGGTAGAGTGATAAAGCCACAACATGGTTGGACTGAATTTCACTCTGTAGTTTGCAGACAGTTTATTTCCCATCACTGTTCCTTGAAGCTCAAATTGAATATTGCACATTAGAACTTAATATGTGTGACTTTTTCTTGCCATATAAAAGAGGTTAATGTATCAGTGAATGATGTTCCAAACATATGTTTAGAATGTCTTTTAGTGTAGCTATAGTTACCTGCCCAAGAAAATATCAACAAGCAAGACAGGTAATCACTATTCACCTTAACTACTGTAATAACACATCCAATATTCAGGAACAGCCAGGCTGTACTGTCCGTATTTATTTTATTACTGATGCAGATTTTGAAGTTGTGTGATTAATTAATGCTTTTAACAATAACTTCAGTATGTCTATTGGTGGGAAGAGAAGTTATGACACTGTTTTCAATAACTTTTAGGTTCTGTGATTTTTTTTTTCTTTTCTTCTTTTCTTTTAGCCACAGAAAAGCTTTCTAACTTTTCTAAGAATTTCCTTCTCCATTTTGGCATTAGGGAAAAGCCTGTGGTCTGAGACCCAGAAACCACTTGGCATCTTTTACACAAAATGGGCAATGAGGAATTCTGGTGTAGGAACAGGAAGTGCTGATGCTTCCGTCTGTCTCAAGGCTGGCTCTCAGGGACAGAGTCCATGAAGGTATGGGACTTCTGACCAGCTTACAAGGAGCCCTGGCTAGTCCAGGCAGTCCTAAGTCTATTTTAGATTGCACTTGAGATAGCTTGTATCCCCATCCCTCTCCCAGGTGATATAAAATCATTTTTACTCTATCATCAGCTAACAGATCATATAGTCTGCAGGTCTGTAGCCCATCTACAGTGTGTTTTAGAGGCAATTAGATAATTTTGCCTTTTCAGACACACTTTTAGTTCCTCCCTTGATGCTTTCAGGTGGTTATGTATGCTGCTAAATGCATCCAGCACTATTCTGTGACTGGCAGTCAAGTAGAAGAGAACAGACCATGGTTGCACTATCAGACTTGTAACCACCCAAAATAAGATCACCCTGTCCAAACAGCTTTCCAGGAGTGGTTCCTGATTTCTGTTAATGCCTTCACTATGCTCATGACTTAATGAGCTTGTGAGCCCAAGTCAAAACCATGCAAGCAACTACTGTAGCAATTTAAAAGTATAGATTTAGTATCACAGGTAATTATTGTAGACAGTCATTAAGTGCCTAGAGATAATGGTCAAGATTTATTGGTATAAATCACTCCATTGCCTCAAACATAATTTATAACAAAGAACTTGGAGCAAAATAATCTTCTCTGTATTGCCAAGGAGGCAAAATAAGCAGGAAACCAGACTTACTTAAGGAAGCTTGGGTGAAAAGATGGTATTAGCACGTCAGGAAAATGTACAGGGGGCTGTGGTAAATGTCACAGGGCATGTGGTCATCCTTATCATCATCTAAGTAAGAGTATGGATAAAATTAATTTTTAGTACAAGCTGCAGCTAACTGAAGGGATTATCAGTGAAATTGGTTTTTGGAAAGAGGGGTTATTTTGTAATAAAGTCTTGTTTTATCTAGAAAGCTGAGCTTTGTGAGATGGCATAGATAAATGCTGTCAGTCTGCACACGTCCTTCAGTGCTGCTTGATGGCCCCACAGGAGGAGAAAGTAAAGTATCAATGCAGAACAGAAAATGGCATTCATTAGTTTGTAATTAATGACAAGTGAGATAGGATAGCAAATGGAAGTGTGGGAGTGCTCAAGGGAATTCTTCAACAGCTCCTCCAAAAATACCATTTGGGTATTTATATTTCTGTATTATAGTGGAGATATTGCATTGGTTAAATCACCAAATTTACCATGATGTTGATAATTCATGATAGGCTGTACTGAAAGAATGATTAGCAGCCTTGACGAAAATTTGTTCCCATTGAGGTTGGCCTTTTATGTAGGAAAAGGCAAGGTCAGCAGATGGGGAAGAAAAAGCCTTTATTTCCTTATTTTATAGATCCATGAGGAGACTAATGCAGTTTTCCCAAGGTCAGGCTGGAAGTTTATGGAAGTATTCGAGAGGGTCTTTGGGGGACTCATTCAGTTGCTTTCCTGTAAGAACATTCTTCTCTCCTACACTAAGGGTTGAACACCACAGCCTGTATTTTCAGTGTGACACCAAGAAACACTGACCCAGAAAAGTGAAAAAAACCCAGAAAGGTGCTTTAGAATGATTGAAGCTGAACATTATCTTTGTCTTGATCAAGGACGAAATGTAAATCTTCAGTGAAGGTGTGAATTCTTAGCAACAAACACAGTGAGAAAAGCATTCAGGAGATAAATGGAATTTATCTGACAGTGTAAGTTCAAACTAAAATCTAAAGTAATGCAGTGAACAATGTTTAACAAGATTTCAGTGACTCCTGGTGCCTTTATAATCTGCCTAGCCTTTTGAAAATGTTTCCTTTGTGAATGTTTATCCCAGCTGTCTAGTGAGATTAAGAGCTTTTCGAGCTTTTCTCCTTGAGTTCCATGTTCGCCAACAGTTCAGGATTTATTTGCATTGGCAGTTCCTCTGGCATCGAAGGTGTGGTCACTGCCCCAGGCTGTCATCTTCAAGGGGTCATACAGTTAATTCCCACGGGATCTGCTGAGCCTTATCTCTTCGTTTTGGGAGAGCTAAACCTCAATGACGAAGAAAGCGCGTTTGGTCAGTGGTGGGTCAGATCTGCTGCCCTTTACGGTTTGTTCACACATTGTGTTTGAATCCTAACACACAGAGCTGGTGGCCTCGCATGAGATGCTTTCTGAGACCTTTCACAGCACCCACAGCTCCTCCACAGGCTGGCAGACGAGCTGAAATCCACAGGGAACCAGTGTCCTTCTGGACTGGCAGCTGGACCCCCGACATGCCTGCAGTAGCACAAGATGTTTACGTCTGCATGGCCCAGGGGCTGGGCATTCCAAGGTCTGCTTGGACTTCCCTGACTGCAGTAAGTAGCAGCATGGTCCAGTTATGTAACCAGAACACATCGAGACACCATAGTATGTCCTGACTCTTTTCCAGCTGCTTCTCCTGACAAAGGGAACTATTGTAGATCATGTGTGAAAAAAAAAATCAGGATTTTATCCCAACATTGGATACTTTCAAGATTTGGTTGGATATGGTGCTGGGCTGTCTTGTCTAGACCATGATTTTCCCAAGAAATGTTGAATCAGATGTTTGTTGAAGTGCCTTTCGATCTGGCATTCTGTGATTCAGAATCAATTCTGAAATGTCCTTTTTACAAACTACTGTGGAGAGACTTCAAAGTTGGACCTAAGCATTAAATTTCATCACTTGCACAGGACACTGGAATTGAGTAAGAAAATTTAGGCTCATCTTATTGCCAGTTGTCCTCCCCTACTGTGGCTGGACAGCTAGTATTCAAGAATAAAATACTGTACAGCAGAGTTTCACATAATGAATGGAATATCAAATCATAATCAGAAATATAATCATAAAATTGTTTGGGTTGAAAGCAATCTTTATGAAAAAATGTAGTTAAATCCTCCTGCTATGGACAGGGACATGTTCTACTAGACCAGGTTGCTCAGAGCCCCATCCAACCTGGCTTTAAATACTTCCCTGGAAGTGTTTCAGTTTCTCTGGGCAGCCTGTGTCAGTGCCTCAACACCCTCAGCACAGAAGATTTCTTCCTTGTGTCCAATCTAAACCTACTGTATTTTTAATGTTGGGGATAAGATGCTTTTATGTCCATGACTGGATGGAAGCAAATCCTTGGCTCAGGTATGAGATATTGAATCAGATGCTCAACTGGTGAGTTAAACTGATATACAGTGTCTTAAGTGGGATGTTGAACTAGATTATTGCAATCATTGCTCTGCTCCAGCTTGGATAGAGGGTAAAATCAATGCCAATGTAGATACTTTTAGCATTGCAGGTGGAAATTTGCCATGCAAATGCAAAATGAAATCGGTTTTTATCATGTGCTTATGTGAAGGCAGACACTTAAATGTCAAGGTTTGATGTCAGCAAGGTGGACAGGAAGACTACCCATGAGTATCATAGCAAAAATTGAATTTTAACTCTCAACGACAACATAAAAAAAAGACTTTGACAATGCCAACAACTTGGTAACTTAGGGCATAAATTGATTTATGACCTATATAAGAAAGGGATTCACTGGGGCAGGTTATAACAGCAAAACTATTAAAAGGTTTATTTTTCTTCTTCCAAAACTGGTGATGCTGTTTACTGCTTTTGGGGAGCCAGGATTAGATGGACTTCTGACTAGATCGGGACAGTAATTCTTCTATCAGATATTCAAGATAGAGAAATTTTCCTTAGGCTTTGCACAGATCTTGGCTCCTTAAGTTGAAAACATACTTTTTCTGTGTTATGAGCTAGAAATTGACTGTTACCTTCAGAAATAAGACACTGGTGCATTAATAAATTCTGCTTTACCAATGGCATTTACAGGGTTAATGTTTTCTGACTACTCCACCTGGTAAATTACTGCTCCTACACTCAGCTCAAACTCAATTTCCTTCCTTCAAGGTTTCAGTAATCGTATCACCAGGCAATAGCTGAGTTGAAGTTTCCTTTGAATCTGAAATTGTATAATTGAACTTTTGAACTGAAGTCCACCCATCACTTTGTAGCCAGACTCCTTGGTGAGAGAGATATTTTTCTTTAGTTTGATGATAGCTGATTACTAAATCCTTGGCTTTTTCTTTACTTTTAATGCACCACACATTATATTTGTTTGTGATTTTACCTCAATCACAGTAATCTATTATCCATGGTACCACTTCTTGCATTTACAACCCACCTTTCACTGCAGGCTTTCTAAGCACTTGAGAAGCATTAGTCTCAATGAGAGGTCTATAATGAAGATAAACAATTGCATTGTTATATGTCTGGTGCAGAGACTGTAATTTTCCATATCTTACCAAGGCACCATGGAATGCTGAGCTGGTTGGCCTCTAGGCACTATTTCTCTAGACACTGTTGCTGTATAAGAAACAATAATGTCCTAACATAAAATAGATGAGGAAACTGAGGCACTAAGAGCCACTACAGAAATTTTCAGAATCTGGACCTTCACAGATTTCTGAGGATTAAAGTCAACACATGCAAATAGAGCAGTGTTTGACATCCTGTATAGGTACATCCCAGAGTAATGTTAAATAAGAAGGACCTGTCTTAGCCTAGAACAATATATTACTTTTAAGCTAAGTCTGCAGCAGTTTTGTATCTGTTATCCCACTTTTATTTTAGTTCATCAGTTTTCCTTGCCTGTCGTTGGGAAGATCAGACTCCCCTGGAAACTGAATAAACTATTTATCACAGGTACATTATATTAAACCCTGTTTTTGGTTTCCAGTCCTGTTAGACATTGTGCTTAAGAAGAGATGTTTTTCTGTCTAGATAGACCATAAAGATGACCAAGTAGGGAGCAGGGGGAAGGTTGTCTGACTCACACCCTAGAGCCCAGCCTGGTCCATGTACGGACCAACATCAGAAAATCTTCCTCATGCTGCTTTGCAAATGTGTTTCATTCTCAAGGAAGAATAAACACAGAGATCATAGGGACTTGGGGGTTAGGATCCTGGTGTAATCTCTGGCTGAGGGAATCAGTGCTAATAAATAATGCACTTTTTGTGCCTTCTAAAAATATTCTGGGTTTATTTGTTTCAAAGCATTTTCAAAAGACATCTTCAGCTATCACATGGTTTGCTTGGTTTTTATCCTGGGCTATACCTGGTATAGCACACTGAGCACAGGTGAGAGCTGAAAAATGCTGATGATGTCAGCTGCTGCTTGGGGTGTTTTTTAACACTGTCTGAGTACCATTTATCCAAAAATGGTTCTTTACAACATAGTACTTATTGCAAGGATTCATCCACAAAGGTTTCTCATATACATAAGGGAGCATGATCAGTGACCAGGTCACCTGTGAGGGAAGCTATTGATTACAGGACAGAGACATGATTGTGTAAGAAGTGCCCTTGTATGTGCACTTGTAGTCACACAGCCCAGCTACAAATAGGCAGTAAAGCAATGCCAGGGTAAAGGCAGCTATGGGACTCTTTGGAGGGAAAAACATTCAAAACCAGCTGCAAAAGTGTTGGCTTATCAACATGATGCTGCAAATTAAGTTAGCAATGCTTGTCCTATTTTCTTATTTGCATCTACAGCTGTCTTTTCTTGCCATCTTTAAGAAAATACATTTCTTTTATGGGACTCAGTGGGATTGGTGAGGTCCAACCAGCCTCCTCCGACTTAGTTACTGGTTTAGATGGTGGCTAATAGATGAACATTTTCTTTTACTTCTTTAAATTTACTGGAGTCAGATGGAAACCATGAAGTCATCTAAATGAAGAGGAACTCTCCTGATTTCCCAGTGATGATTGCTTTGAATTTATACACGTGCACTTAAATCTGTTACCTGGCTTTGTGCTGACTTTGGGGACACAGGTGATAAGAAATAAAAAAAAACAAACAAGCAAATCAACCAAAACCAAAACAAACCCCGCCACCACTACCTAAGGAATGCAGCAGGTCATATTTTACTATCCTTTTTAGGCCTATAATATGTTTTGAATTGTATATGCAAACATAATCTCTTAAGAAGGGGCGTAATTTGGCTACTCAAATATTTCAACAAATCTCAGTACTTTTCTTAGGGTCAGTGGAGAGAATGAGACTGCAGAGCACAAATGAACATGGTCTTAGGCTCTCTTGGGAAAAGCACATTCTAAGCTTTTGGTCTTTGTGCCATTTGTTTGTGTGTAGCACGCCATAAAAAATGCCTTGTTCCACTTGTAGTCCTTAGATCTGTAGAAGGTGTAGCTAATCCCAATGATTCACTGCAAACCATGTGTGCACCCATTTAAATATTTGGGTGTGCAAATGAACCATGGTGCCCTACTAACATGTCAGAAGTGGACTTGATTGTCCTTAAAGAATGCAGCCTTTGGGAAATATTGCTCTATTGGAGCATCATCCTGACACTCCAACAGCTTTAAAAAATCTTCTTCCCTTTCTCCTTATTATTAAATAGCACACTTTCCTCCCTTGATCAGGGAATAGCCCTCTACATTTGACTCCTTCACCTTTCCGACTTCTGCACTACTGAAGGGCAGAACAGTGAGTTAACCATCTGTATTGGGAATTTTTCCTGCAATTCGTGGTGTCCATATTCTGTTCTTTTATGAATATAAATGCCATAGAATATCTGGGTCAATGATGTCTAAAGTTCTTTTGCTTGCATCTTTAATTGACTAAACTTAAAACAGGCCCTTTTATGAACCTCTTTGGGCTGTATTGACAGCACTTTCTTTTAAAGAAAATGTCAGGGAATCTTGCTTTCAGGATTGAAAACAGTTTATGTCTTATATGTGTCTTAAACATTTTTACTGTAATGGGGCTTGAAATGGACACACTGTTCAAAATTTGAATGTTTGGATCTGTTATCTACTTTGTTCCTCCTTGTCTGTGCTTTTAAACTTTTGAAAGAAGACAAATTTTATGCTCTCTCTCTGGTACCATTTGAATTCATTTATAGACTGCTAGGATCTCACAGAGATTTACAATACTAATTAATTAACTTTCACATTTCCCTTGGGTGGTTGCTAAAGATTATTATCCCCATCTTACAGGGGTCACCAGTGCTCTCCTCTTATTCAACCTTGTGTAAATCAGCAATACCACCACTGAAATCAATAGCCTTATCCTGCAGTAGAATTGATATGAGTCGGGGAGGAATCTGGTCCAGAAAATGTCTGGAGCTTACATGTCTTTAGTTGTGTGTTTCCTTCATGGGACTGCAGTACTCAATGGGAGCCTACAAGAAGAATGGAAGGAAACTATTTGCAAGAGCATGAGAGGACAAGGGGAATGGATTCAGACTGAAAGAGGGTAGGTTTAGATTGTGTTTGGAAAGAAATTTTTTGCTGTGAGAGTGATGGCACACAGGTTTCCCAGAGAACTTGTGGATGCCCCATCACTGGAAATATTCAAGGCCAGGTTGGTTGGAGCTTTGAGCAACCTGGTCTAGTGGCAGGTGTCCTGCCCATGGCAGGGAGGTTGGAAATAGATGAGCTTTAAGGTGCTTTCCACCCAAACTGTTCTATGATTCTTTGATTCTATGAATCTATGATTCTATGACTTTGAGAGATGAATAGGAGGGAGGTCTTTGTGGGGGCTGTGATGGATGTGGTCTATCAAAGTCTGGAAGAACCCTGGGGGACACCCAGGTCTTGCAACATTCCTTGGGAACAGAGGCACACTTAGCAGTCACACTTAGCAAAGATGCTCCAGCCAGCTGTCTGCACACAGCCTGGGTACCTGCAAGCCCTCTGAAGGGTCCATGAGCTGGGATATGGGATCTACAAGCTGAGTGCAGAGAGATAGAAGCCTGGCAGAGGGATTTTGTAGAAGCCTAATCCCCTTCCAGGATTTCAGTGCTGTTCCTGCAGATGAGATCTGAGTGTGATCAGCTGATGCCTTCCCATAGTGATGGTGTGATTCACAAGCAGCACAAACACAGCTTTGAGAACAGATGCCACCCTTTCCATTCATAACAGAGTACTTTGGCAGGGTCTGCCCTGGGATGAGAAGCACCTTCTCTGCGCCTGCAAGAAACAACAGTGTTGGCAAGGCATGCTTCTAATGGCATTGTTAGTTTGGGAACAGAATGGTCATTACTTTTCAAATCTAAGTCCAAAATAACTTGTCCAAGGTCAGATAGCAGAACAAGAAATAAATATCGGCCCCCATATGTTGGCTCTTGCTTTTGGATTCTTTCCCTAAGTCTTTCATTTAATGCGCTTGGTCTTGAACTCTGCCTGGTGGTGGTTTGTTTCTGGACTCTCCCATAGCAGCTGTATTTATGGTGGCTCCACAGGCACCTCTTGATCTGTCTCTCCCACTGGAATTGTCCATTTTTATGTGCATCTTGATTTAGAATATGTATTACGAACTTTGTGAGCACTCTCTGGACAAAGACTTGTTTATGGTGCTCACGTCATTCTTAGTTCAGAAAGTTTATGAGCCCAAGTCTCCCTGTCACTATATTACTTTGGAATAATATCAATCTTTTTCTCAATCTTTTTCTCTAAATGTGTTCTAGCATTTTCTTAGCCATGCAGGAAAACTATCCAAGTCTTAACAATTTTCTCATTGAGATATTTTGCACCTTTCTTCACTAAATTTGGCAAGTACAATAAGGCAATTCCTTCGATTTACATGCTGGACATGCATCTGGACATTTTATCTACTCTTTCCATTAAATTACTGTTGCTTTTGCCAGATTATATTGGTGCTATCTCTGACTGCTTGAAAGATAAGGCTGGCAAATAAGATTAAAAATAAACACAATTATTTTTAAAAGCCCTTTGTGCATACATAGTTTTTGAAATCTCGGTACAATTAAGCACTCTTTTTTCTTCAAAGAATTCCATCTAAGGCACATTATCATTATTACCTGAACTTTACTGAGGGCCATTCTTTCAGCTGGCAGTCCCACGATGGGAGGTGCTGTATGAAGAAAGGAGAAAAGACGTCTTGAATAGAGAGAGGATATTTTGATCCTTGTTTTACTGGTGGGGATGTTTCCCAGATGCCAGGAGACCTGAAACAAGATAGTGAGAGTCTTCTTGAGTCCCAGTCTAATACCTTAACCATTTGACCAGGCTCCCAGTTGGGAACGGGAGGCAGTGGCTTTGGTGGGCCTTGTGCAGGCCACATCCTTGCAGTATAGCAGATGCTGCCACTTGTTTTCTTGATGTACACAACTTGAAGGAATGAGGTGCAGTGATATTTTCTACCTCCTTCTCTCTACAGCTGCAGTTTCTCCCCTGTCTTGCCTTTGGCTTTGTCATCTGTCCTGCCTTTCTTTTTTGTTTGTCCACACAGTACGTGGCTCTCCTTGTAATCTTGTAATCTTCCTTCTTGCTTCCTTGTAGAGGAATACATCTTGCAGTCCTTACCCCACTGTTGCTTTGTGACCCTTTACTTCTGTACTGCAATAAATATCTAGGCCAAAAAAACCCCAAAGACTTCTCTCTGATTATTTCATAATTAACATTGCTACTTTCTTTGCTACTCTCATTTTGATCCCTTTTCAGACAGCTCCTCTAACTGTTGCCTTCATCTCTCGTTGCTTGCTTCTTCTACTTTCTTCTGCTCTTAAAATTTCTACTCACAGTTCACTCTGTCTGAGGGGAAACTGAGTTAAGGAGACCTCAGTCACTGTTGCAAAGCCTGAAGGAGGAAGAGCTGCAGGAGGGATTGTATGATATGCACCATTTCAATGGGAAAAGGCAGTTCCCTGTGTAGCAGGAGCAATACAGGGCCCTGCTTTTAAGGTCAGTGGCTCTAGGACACAGTGAGTATCCCACGGTTTTTTAGGTGGCTTAAAGTTTGGCTTCCTATTGTATTTTACTCACTGACAGCCTCTTAATTCATTTCCCAGTTTTCCAACCTCCCTTACTGTTCCCACTTAAGCGTGCCAACGAAGCTACTTTCCTGCACAGTGAAAACCTTAGGCAAACCAATTCTCTGAAGTTCAGAAGATAAAATGATGACTCTTCTAGGCTAGCCAAAATAATTTTGGACAGTATCCAGCACCATGGTGTCATAATCTGTCATTCTGGCTCCTGTGCAGTAGGTCTGTGGCTCATTTCATCTAACTTTAAAGTATCTAAAAACTGGCCAGTGAATTATGACCTAGTCATCCTAGGCTTCCTTTGAGACACAAGGCAATTCCTCCTCTCTGCTTTGGAAACCTGTCTGCTCTTGGGATAAATCATTATCTGGGACCTCCCCCTTTTATTTTTTTTATATTGATGGATACAGTTTTTATGACTTCTTGGGTGATTATGCCAGACATTGACTTTCTGAAGTCTTGATGTGCAAGCTATCAAGGTAGAGCAGGATCTAGGTCAGTAACAATTACAGCAACAATGGTGATACTGTGTTAGGGATTGGAAGAGCTTGGAATTAGAAAGACCTGAAAGCAGAAAGACCTCAATAAAAATAATAGGGGAAAAAAAGAAAGGAAAACAAAACAAAGGAAAAGAAATGCAAAGTGTGGCTCAGAGCCTGGGTGGGGGGGACACTAACGAGGTTTCACTGCACAGTGAAACCAAATATTGTAAATGGTCAGGGTTTGATAGTGCTCTGCTCACCAAGTCCCCTCTAAGTGTTAAAAGGTGCTGTTTTGGGTAAATCATTCATTTTGTGAGGCTTCTGGGTGCATCATTAAGGCTGTGTTCCACGTGGTTCATGAAAGGTAAGCCCATACTGAGTCCTGGGAGAGAACTGAACTGTTGTGGGATTGAGAATTTTTATGATGTTTACAAAATATGGCAAAATCGAGAGAAGGTTTTTCAGTGCATATTAAGCTGTCTGGTGAAAAGAATGGCACTGCTAAAGCTGTGGTTAAAATGGCTGCTCCTCTGGAAAAAAACAAGGAAGAATGAGAAGGCTGGAGCAAGTCAGGATTCTAACAGAGTGCTGCTGACAGCCCCCTGCCCAAGCACACTCTGTAAGCTGGGGAAGCTCTTTTGCTGCTAGAGAGCAGCCAAGGACCCTGTCTGGAAATAAGAGAAGGAAGAGAGTGCAGCAACAAATCTTGCAGCAAGATGGAAATTTGAGGGGAGATGTGAGGAGAGACACTGGGACAGCCTAGAAAGGAACCTTCATTTCTTTGCATAACCTTGCTTCCAAATTTGCTGAGAGCTTTATATTCTGCTTTCTGAGAATAAATAACAAACTAGACCTATACTAGTTATCCTAAAAGCTCCAGATCCTCAAGGCTAACTTTCCTTCAGACCTAACGTTGGTTGGGACACATCCATACCATTCCTGGGCTCTGGAAGTTCAGAATAGGAAGGCTGCACAGAGCCTGAGCTTCTTAGGGAGCAATATCTGAGCATGCCAGGGATCTCACAAATGATTTAATGTCACAGAAAGCCTGTCTCTGTCTCCCATGCACAGCTGAGTTGCAAGGTGTAGCAAGTCTTCCCACTGGACTTACTGCAAAAGCAAATCCCAGTGGACAAGTGGCATCTTCCTTGAAGTATTAAATTGAAATAGATTGTGGTGTTTGAGCAACTGTTGGGACATCTGAAGCCCACAATGACATTAAGAGATGCAAGAATACCTCCTATAAAGCAGAAGGATCAGTGAGACCAATGCTGCCCAGTACTCCCTGGAATGGATTTCTCACTGCTAAAATGGGAACCACCTTGGAAGAAACAGGCTGATGTTTCAGATAACCACAATCATCTGGTTCTAGGCAAATCCCAGATTTATTTGTGTAAAGGGGCAAAGAGGAACACAGAAAGGACAATAGGGAAGATACAAAGCCACCCTGGAGAATATTAGCACCAAGGACCTGAAAAAAACAGAAGGAAACAGAAAAGGAAAAAGTAGTATAGTGGGCAGAAAAATGTTTAGAGCTGTGAGCACCAGAGCTGCTCAGGGAAATGGTATGTTGTGTGCTAGCTTTGGGGAAAAACCCAGGCCAAAATATGAGTGCATAAGTGGTATGTGATTCATCATTATTTTTGCTCGTAAGGGTTCAGCCCATGTGCCCTGAAATGTGAACTGCTTGAATACAAAATAATCTTCTCCATTCTCTTGACACAAGGCCTTGACAGAATGCAGCTCCTTCTGTTCCTGGCATGATCAAAAGGAGAATGGAATGAAATGATGTGGCAACTGATAATTATAATTAATGATATATCAGGTCTTGGCAATCTTTTTTTTTTTTTTTTTTTTGGTCAGGCTTAGGGAACGTATTTCCTAAAACTCATGTCTTGCATCGCCTTCACAGAAATGATGCACTCCCTAAACACTCCCCAAAATTTTATGTGATATGATAACATCCTGTTCTCAGCAAAAACATCTGAGCTTTTTCAAGTAGTGGATTCTGGATATGCAAGGAGAAGCAAAAATTTCTGTCTTTGCAGCAAATATCTCCACTGACCCCAGAGCTGAGTGTTTTGCAGACTTGATCAGTGGTGAGGAAGACCAGAGGAGAAGAGAGGAGCTAACACATGGCATAGGAGAACATACATGGCAAATCAGGGCTGTTTAAAGTTAAATCCATGTCTTTTAAATTTTGTATGATGCAATAAATCTGCACCTTTTGGCAAATGGAAGGTGGGAAATTGAGACTCAGTGCTGCCTGTTGTAAAGCAGATTTAGTAATAGTAATGAAAGAAAAATTGATCCACTTGTGTTGCAAGATTTGGTAGTTTGTGTAGATGCAGAGATTTAAGGATATAAATGTTGAACATTGTTATTTAACAATGAATTCTAACAGGTTTAATAAAACATTTGCTTGTCAGTTTATGACAAAATTTCTTTTAGCTATGTGCGGTGAAAAGCCTTGCATTTCAGGGATATATAATATATTAGTATTGTTACATTTGAAAATATCAGCATAAACTTGTCTTTAACATAACTGCATTTCCAGTCTGGCCTCAGTTCTCAGTGAGGACAAATGTCTCTGTCAATTTTGAGGAGATTATGAGAGCAGAAATTATGAGAAATTGAGAAAGCTCCTAACAAGCTGCATAGGATGAACTGGCTGGATACATTACTTAGCCTTTGCTTTCTCTGAGCACAGGTGTATAAGGAAATATATTCACTTTTAGCTGCATTCAATATGTAACAAAAAAGACTTAGTTTTTGAGTTGCCTGAATGAAAAATGCATCTTTCACTGTTAAAGGACAAACATATTTTCCTAGTGTAGTCTAACTCAAATACAATTCATCTACCTGCCTACCCCGCAGCGGTTCACCCTTGTGCTCAGTCAAAGCAGTGAGAAAATGAAGCCTGATAGGAATGGGATTTTTTAAAAGTTATGAAGGATAAAATAGAGATCAGCAGAGCATTAACTTTGTGGTTAAGGCATTGGTGTGAGAGTTGGGAAATTTCTCTTCAGTTCTAAGCCTGGTTACCTCAGGCAAGTGAATTAGTCTTTCTTTATCTCAGTTTCCCATCCCCAGCATCCCTCTTTGCTCACTTCTTGGATATTTTCTATATTTAGGTTGAGGTCAGGTTACTTCTTTTTGTTAAACATTATTACAATGAGGAGTTACGTCTGTCTTCTCAGTATTATTTTAACATACCTCAAATAATTGTGGTAAGTGTAAGAAAAGTGTAATTCTACTGCAAGCATTATTCAGAGCTGCCATTCATGCTGTTGTTTCCTTAGGAGAGGAACCCCCTCCTGAAGGTACCTGGGATTTCAGTTTTGTTGGCTTGTCAGGGAAGTTTATTGCAATCTTCTGAAAAACAGGGCTTAAAACTTTTTAAACCAGGTGCTTTCCATTTCTGCAGACTTGCACTTTTGCAGGTGTCACAAGCCTTGCAGCTCTTTTCAGACTGCGGTGGGATTGGATGTGCTCTGCATTATTGGATGTGCTCTGCACTGAGCTCCACACCTGCTTAAAAGCTCTGAGAAACAGCAAGATCCTTCTGACAGTTTTATTCTGGGAAGAACTCCAAGAACGGATAGCATGACTTTTGGGATATATTTTTCCTCTGTCTCCCCAAGTGTTTTAAGGAACAAAGATGACCAAGGAGAAGAGCTACATTCTATGTTCACCACCTTCAATAAGTGCCACAGGTTTTACCTCCGGAGTTCAATGCTGCAAAATGATTTGACATTTCAATGAAAAAAGCACCTTTGGGAAAAAAATCACCAAATTCTGTTTTGATCCTATGGTAAACCCCAGAGGTTTGGGGGCAAAACCCCAACTACTTAACATTTCCATGGCTCATCATCCTTTGTAAAATTAAATCAATAAAAGTCTGACTAATTTATAGAATAAAAATAATTTTTATTGAATAAAAATAAATTATTTTTATTGAACAAAAAGAAATGCAGGTGTTCTTTAATAGAGCACAAGTCTAGTTCTGAAATTAATAAAGACAATTCTCTTTACTTTAGTGATATTAAACTTAATTATATGAGAATTTTTCATGTGTCTAAAAGGTATATTAATTTTATTTTTAAAAATGAAGTTGTAAGAAGTGATCCTATATGAGGCCTAACTTTATTTACTGTAAAAGCTGCATGTTCACTTCTGAATTAACATATAAAATGTGTGCTGTATTTTAAAGTCTCTCCACTAGAACCCCTTTGTCAAAGCTGCTAGAAACTAGCTGTCTGTGTTGCTCACTTTCATCTTTATCCCACCTCTGGTCTTTTTACTACCACTGGTATTTCTGAAATAATTTTGTATTGGACCTTCATATCATTCCTCGTCTTCTAAATGGTAAATTCTGAAGTATACTTAAGGTTTTTCCAATTCATGTAGCATAACAGAAATATACCCTAAATTATCACATCACCTGCTTTAAAATGCTCTTTTAAAAAAGTGTTTTCTGTGGTGCCATCAAAAAAAGGATGAAGGTTTGGCTTTATTTTCACTAACTCAATCTTCATTCATAATTAACAACTTCTGCCTTATCATTTCCCTGTGTCCTTCCATCAGAGAACACCCATCTGCTGTCTCCTGTTTCATATTCTGATTGTAACCTCTTTAACATGGAACTATTGCTTTCTCACTTCTTTTAAATTATCTGGTAAAATTTTGTTCTTGTCTGCAACTAAGACTCAAGTGTTATGGAACGAAAATATAGTTATTAAGATGGTTTAAACTTAAAAATAAAATCATAGTTAGGTAGGTGTCTATTTTGAGTGTATTTCAATTTTGACTTTGGGTCAAACAGGTTATTATTATGTCTGGGCTTACTGAGAGGATATTGAAAACAGTCTCTAAACCCCTTTTATTTAGGAGACATGCAGTCTGATAGAAATTTCCATGTAATTAAGGTGGCTTTGCAAGTACTGGGCTGAGTCATCAACATTCCTAAAATAGTTGACATTACTTCTGTCTTTTCTCTTCAGGATTTCTTTAATTCCACCCTTTGAGTGGTTATTCAGAGAGCTTTGAGTATAGCTTTTTTTCCCCTCACCCAAGGGTGTTTTGTTCACAAGGAAGAAATTCCATCAATAGAAGTACCTTGTGCCATATGAGATGCCCAGGATATCAGTGTTCATCTCCAGCTGATGGTCTGGAAGGGGGCACGTCTCCCACAGGTCGTTGTCTTACCTGAAGTGCCTCATCCTACTGTGGGTGTCTCAGCAGCTGAGCCTTGCTTTCAGTGCCCAGTGGCTCTGTTCATGACCTCTGGTTACATTTGTGTTCATGACCTGTGGTTGCATTCGTGTAGGCTTACAAAACATCAACTTTTGTTTCTTTCTGACAGAGTCTGCACTTCATGCTACAAAGTGAAACCATGAAAATCTCTCTTTCATAAATCATAGAATCACAGAAATGTTAGGGCTGGAAAAGATCTCTAAGACCACCAAGACCAACTGTCAACCACCTTGAATGGTGGTTCACCTCAAAATGTTCACCACTAAACCATGTCCTCAAGTGCTATAGCCACACATTTTTGAACACTTCCATGGATGGTGATTCCACTACTCCCATTGGCAACCTGTTCCACTGCCTGACAACCCTTTCCATGAAGAAATTTTCAGTGTTCAAGAAGTGTTTCTGCAACACCTCCTGGCTTTTGGATACATGGTTTGACATTTGCGCTGCCCTCAAGGAGCCAGGAGTTGGACTCAATGATCCATGTGGCTCCCTTCCAACTCAGAATGTTTCACGACTCTGTTTTTTGTTTACTAGCTGAGATATCTGTTCCCACCATTTCTGTTCTGCCAGGACAAAACCTAATGGCCAGGCAGGTCCCACCTGGTTGCACCTTTACACCTTGTTTGTGTGCTCTTGGTACCAGCAATAAACATCCATCCACTGATGATGCACATTGGAGTTTCTACAAATACTTTCTATCTCCTGTGCTCCTCTATCATTTCAATTTTCAAAAAATTGGACCCTCCTAGCCAAGCTTTGAGAGAAGTTTCATTCTGAGCAGCTGTGATGGGGTTCTCAGCTGGCTGTCCCAAGCCAGTTGTTTCCTGCCACTTGGGGGAAATGCCATCAGACTTCTAAGGAAATTTTGCTCATTTTCCATGTAAGAATTCTGCCTCTCATCTTGAAAATGTGTATGTGTTTTTTTCCTTGTATCTTCAAAAACAGGTGGTTTATTTCCTTTGAAATGTTTAGTCAGCTGGTTTATTTACTTTGAAATGTTTAGTCAGGGGACGTTGTTTCCCAAACATAAGACCTTCAGTGCTTTTCTACTCCCTTCTTTTCTGTGTCAGCCTGGCAGCCTCCGCTCCTTCAAGCAGACCTTGGGGTACAGTGAGCTGCTTCCTCACCAGCCTGTCTCGTTTCTTACAGAGCCTAAGAAGTGTCCTTGGCATGAGAAATGGAAACCAGGATGAGAGTAGTATTTTTATTAACTCGTCTGGAGGGGTTATTTACATAACATTGGAATTTAGCAAATAGAGAAGGCAAAATAAACTCCAAACTTCTTGAAAAGTTGATTTCCTGCTCATTTTTCATGTTGCTCCTAATAATGTCTGGTATTCCTGTAACATCAGTGATTGATTGGGCTACTATTTTATGAACACTAAAAGTCTCAGAAACCAGATGGGATTATGTTTTGGTTTATTTATTGGAAATTTGTGGTAAAAATATAGGCAATAAACCAAGACCACATGGGAAATAAGTGGCAGAATAAAAACATTTTTTGAAGTTCCCTGTTATCTTTTCTGATTTAAGGTGTTTTTTCCCCTTTCCTGTCTTAATAGCTATTTCTTGCTCTGCAGCACTTCAGGATGTGGCTCTGATAGGTGGAATTTTAGAGAGTATTTAAAATTTAACCTTCAGTGAAATTTGTTCATTTTCAAATATATTTGATTCATGATTCTTATTGGATGAACATGCAATCAGACACACTAAATTTAGAAGAGGAGTACATGGTCTGTATGTAGCCTGAGTACCCAATACCTTAAAAAAAAAACAAAAAAGGGAAGTTTTTTTATCTGGAGGGCTTGGGATTTTATGCTCCTTAACATCAAGTGTGTGATCTAAGCAACTGTCTCATGGTGTCCCTCTGAGAGAACTAGCAAAGTTCAGCTATTTATAGTCTGAAATAAAACACACCTTTACTAACTGTCCTTTACAGTAAATGGACTTTTGTAAGCACAGGGATATGAAAGAAGAACCATTTTGAAACTTTTACTTATTATTTCCAGCACAATAAATATCCTTTTAGAGATCTATGTGAATTTCATTTGCATACTTAACAGGAATAAACCTCAGGGCTAAACTCTGTTCTTTTCTTTGCTTGCTTTTAATGTAATTTTTAAAATAATGGCCATGAGCTACTAAAGCAACATAAAACATCCCACGAATAGCTCTCAAAACACTTTTGTGTTTAGTGAATTTCTCTAATTCTCCTTTGCCAAGTCAGGATTTGATAAAACACCTGAAAAACTTGAACGGTAAATCTTTATTTGTCCAGACTCCATTCTCCCCTGTGGAGTCCTCTGATAATTTACTGCCTTTTGAAGAGATGTCAAGGTGGGTGTGAAACAGTGACATTTGGTTTAATCATCTTTTTGATCCAATTTGATTTCCTTTTATCTGGCTGCAGATGCACAGGCAGGGTGCCTAACAAAAGAGAATGATTATCACATTGGGGAGAAAAAAAAGGGATTTGCATACTCCAGATTTGGCAACACCAGGGTGGAAGAAAAATGGTGAGTGACTGACCTGAGCATTATCTTGGAAGAAGACCTGGGAATCAGGCTGCATTAGAGCAATATAATTGAGACCTTTCCAGAGGGGATCTATGGCTGGGAGCTGCTCAGGTCCAGCTTGGTCCAGACGGCAAACACTCGACAGTGTGACCTTTTGTAATGGGTCTACCTGACAATTTACAGCACTGAAATCAATATGAGGAGCAGAAAGATACAGTGGACCAGATTTTAAAATGACTAGTCTAAAAAGATGCTTGGATTGCAGAAAGAATAGTACCTTGGCACAAAATTCTCTAATTTTGAACAGGAGGAGGTGACAGGTACAGGAGTCTGTGCAGCGTGTGTGTGTGTGTGCATGCTCAGGGCTGAGGTATTATCATTTTGAGGAAAGGGACAATATTTTTGTAGACCTTAGTCCTTCTGGCATTTAGATCAATCTGAAATTGCCTCTTAGACACTTTTTGCCTGAGAGCTGAAATTTCCAATTTACCTTATTTAGTTTATGTAAATTACGAACATTACTTTTAAGACACATACATGGATGTTTATGAGAATGCCAAGATTTTTCTCTCATAAACCAGCCAAAAATGTCTTATATAAATTCAGTGCTGTAGATTGGCTATTACAATTGCAAGATCAAAATTATTCTTGGAGGTGATAGCTAACACGGCATCCAAAGACCTTTTGTTCTGTTCTGTTTCATTTTCTTACCAATTATAATACTTAATAGAGGAAGTCAACATGTTCCTACCACTGCAGAAAATGGATTACTGAAAAAATTCACAGCTTTGGTGTATTTAGGGACTTAAGCTTAAAAGTACGAGTTCTTATGGTTTTTCTTTGATTCCTTTTCTTCCTTTTTTTTTTTTTTTTAATTTAGATAAAACACTTCAAACTCCTACAATACCATGTAATTGTAAAATAGAGTCTGATCCTGCAGAACATTTCAGATGGAATTCATTTCAGCTGAGTTTAGCTGTCCAGTGAGTCATCTACAGTCTACAGAAATATAGGTGGGTGGTTCAGTTTGTAAGATAGGTGTCTAGGATAAACAAGATGGATTAGATTCTGAAGGTGGTCTGGAGTGTGTTAAACCTGCAGAGATTTCTCTCCAGGGGAATCAGAGGGTGGAGGCGAAATTCCCAAATTTTAGGGAGGATATGACTGTGCCCAGTGCCCAGCCCTGAGACTGGGCAGAACCTGCTGGTCCTAGGATTTAAGTATAGATGCTGTCTCTTTGTTAACCATAGACAGAGCACAAATATAGTCCACCAAGAGACTGAATGCTGAACTTGGCTGTGATGGCCACATTTTGCTACTGAACAAAGTGAGGATTCATTTTAATCACTTCCCTACTCTTGTGGCTCCTGTCGTGTATCCCATCCATGTCCTATTCCAATGCAGAGAAGCTGCACATGAAATAGTCTGAGGTCTTCTCACGAATGGCCAAGCTTGCTTGGCCTCATCATAGATGGGATAAGGAGCATTCTCCCTCCTGTGGGAGCAAGTTTACATTGTTGTCTGCACATTTTGTATGCTGCATGTGCTGTATTTATGTGAGTGTGTGTGGGGGGAAAGTAGATGTACCCTTGGCTGAGGACTGGTGTATTGGGCAATGATTTGACTGATTCCAAACATACATTTAGGGAAAGAGCATCACAAAGGCTTTACAAGTCTGCATATGGAGCTGAGTAACTTTTAGTTTTAAGTACGGGAAAGGCAAAAAATATCCACTTAGAGGGGCTCAAATATTTACAGCTTTGACAGCATTGCTCAGAAATCTCTAAAAAATATAAGTTGAATGGCCAAGAGCTTTGGGTATTTCTGTAAGGAAGTAGAAGTTCTGTGGCAGGAATATAGACTTCTTTTTATTATTCTCCCTTTCATGAAGAGGATTTTCCCTTATAGCTGCTTTCCAGTACCTGAAAGAAACCTACAAGAAAGATGGAAAGAGACTATTTACAAGGACCTTCTGTGATAGTGGTATAAAATGGCTTGACTCCCTTAAGATACAAATAAAAATTTGCAATTGTTTTCAGGTGTTAATCAATAGCTATAGGTGGGCAGCTTTGATTAAGCAATTGTATTGTAAATGTTGTTTTAAGGAATAAAAAGGCAGTCCCAGGATAAATGGGCTGTCTGGACAACAGCCACCAAGAGTGAAGGCAGCAGAACTGAGCCATAACTGAGTGAAAGGTAATTCTGGCTGTGGGAGATTGCAACCACCAACTCATTGGCCACCTACTCAGAATGGCCTTCCAAGTCAAGTGGAGTGAAGAACTGGACCTGTGGGCTGATTAACATGAGAAACAAGAGACAGAACCAGAAAATAGGGGTTTGGGGTACTAATTAATAGAAAAGTTATATAATTTGTAATAAATGAATGATTATGCCTTTATTAAAATGTATAAATAGTGTAAACTTTTGATAATCAGGGAGCCAGCTGCATTACCACCAAGCTCCCTACTCTGCACAAACTGGAACAAAAATAGAAATACCTTGCCTTGGTGTATGAACTGGTGCTTCACAGCAGGTAACTGGTTTAAACTGAAAGAGAGTAGGTTTAGATTGGATATTAGGACCAAATTATTTACTCTGAGGGTGGTGATGTGCTGGAACAGATTGCCCAGAAAAGTTTTGCCTGCTCCATACCTGGAAGTATTCAAGACCAGGTTGGATGGGGCTTGGCATAACATGGTCTAATGGAAGGTGTCCTTGCCCATGGCAGGGGGTAGGAAAGAGGTGATCTTTAAGGTCCTTTCCAACACAAATAATTCAGTTATTCTATGATGAGTTTGACAGCCACAGAGCAGCTGGAAATTGGACTGG
This sequence comes from Haemorhous mexicanus, assembly GCF_027477595.1. Taxonomy (NCBI): domain Eukaryota; kingdom Metazoa; phylum Chordata; class Aves; order Passeriformes; family Fringillidae; genus Haemorhous; species Haemorhous mexicanus. The sequence goes on along the minus strand of NC_082343.1, from coordinate 110,319,129 downwards.
CTGTTGGAGAGAGGTGTAGATGCCAGAGCTCTGGTAACAAAACTGTATTATCCTCCCACATGTGTGTTGTGCCAGGATTTACTACTACAAGAAAATACACCTATTATATACTGTTATGGTCTTCTTTGGTTCTACCTTCATGGCAGCCCAAACAAGAAAAGGTTTATCTGTACTTCAGCCTGCTCCATGCTCATTGTTTCTACTGATGAAAGCAAAAGGCTTCAGCTTTTTCTTTGCAGAAGAGAAGGTCTCAGCATGATTCTAGCTGTAGCTCTGAGAGTTTGTTCAAACTGCTGTGAGGCCTTTCACAACATATGTTTGGAAAAAATTAAATAACCCCAGGAGTTGTTTTTTTCTTTCTCCTTCAAATAGGAAGAGGGCTAAGTTTGCTTTGTGTCAATGACATTGTGAAGCAGTTAGTACTTCATAAAACTGGTAGTTAATGCAGATGCTGGTCGAGGCTGCTTTTACAAACACAGCTTTCAAACAAAGCATCCTGCCAAACAGTCTTTAATAATGGAGTGCTTGGATGGCCAGCTGTCTGTCAGACCCCTCTCCCTCTGCCTGCTGTAATAAACTCATTCTCTTTGGTGGCAGGCCAGGGAAGTTAGGCTGTGCTCTGCCCCTGTATCTGGCCTGAGTTCCAGTGGGACAGTTTCTTAAAAGCAATACTTTTCCTAAGTCTCAAGCTGTGTTAGAAGGAGAGAAGGGTTCTTAAAATTCTTCTGAAATTGAAAAAGGTGCCCTACCTTTTTCTTTAGGGATTAGAGCTGTAGCTTTACACAGTGTTCTTGCAATTTTATTTTTAGCTTTGATCATGGCCCACTGGTCTAATTTCACTTGACTGTCCCAGTCTGTAAACAGGATGATTGCAAAATTATGGCATCAGAATGCAAGCTGGAAATTTTTTTCCAGGAGTTCTTACTTTTAACAGCCTGCCTGGACCAGTCATTTGAACTCTTGCTGGTTTTCAGATCTGGGGAAAAAAAAACAAACCTAGAAATATCTGCTTTTATTTGACAATGCAGGATTATATAATATGAAATTAACAGTAGTCCAAAGAAGCAGCTTTACATAGTACACAAATAAAACCTAGCTTCCTTTTCTTTCCAGCTTTGTTCAGGCCACTTTGAAAAAAAAATTAAAAGGAATTTTTAAATTCACATCTATAATTATCAAAATGCACATGTAATTGTTAACCAAAATCACTGGTGAGGTTGGAGAGATAGTAGAGGACTAAGGAAACCCAGAATGAACCCACTAGGATACAGAAAATGTTTTCAGGCTCCCAGTTGTTCCCTCTTCTTAAAGGGGCAAAAGGGGAGCAGAAGCAAATAGTAGCCCTGGTCTGGCATCTCTCTAACTGATGCTTTGCCCCTGTGCTAATACAAAAGGTGCTGTGATTTCCACCTGGGATATGGCACCATCAGTGGGCCTGCAAGTAAGCTGATATTAAATCTGTTTTGCTCTGCTGGAGTTGCACAATGCAGGTTTAAGAGACTGAACACTCAAAACCTTCCACCTACAATACTGTGGGCTGGCACCTGGTGACTTTAGCATGGGCAGGACACTGCTCTAATAACCTCTGCTCAGGGGAGGTACAGCAGAAGAGGCTGCAGCACATCCACTGCCTGATCATCAGCTCCAGCCCTGTCTGGGAGAGGCTCATGCATCTGTCAAGGTGCTCTGTTGGTGTGTTGTATGTTCAGCACTGTAATGATACACAGTCATTGCATCAGTCATATATTTTATACCAATGACCTTAATAAACAACTGCTGTACATATTAAGTCTCCCATAAATACATTTCTATAATTTTAGTGGAGACCTTCACACTTAAATGGTATAACATTTTTTACAGTTAATCAGAGAGCATAAACAACCAATGCAGTGGTGTGTACGTGTGGTGAATGCACAGCTCAGTCTCACTTGTGGAAAGAAAAATCCTTCCTCCCCAAATCTAGTAATTCAAAACTCTCCAGAAATAATAATCAAAATGCCAGTTCTGTTCCTACCTGCCACATCCTCAAGTGCTTCCCTTGCTACATTTCCTCAGTATGTTGCATAGACATGACAGAAAATTGATCTAGGCAACCATTTATCGATTTACCTTCTGGTATGAAAAATTGTGTATTAACCTGAACTGAACTGGTTCATCGTTCCTTTCCTTCTCTTGCTGACTTTCCAGAAAGAGGAAAGACCTTACCTGGGAAAAGAAATCCCTGAATTTCCATGATACGTCATCTATTTGTCATTCTTTTTCCTGGTTTTCTGTTTGCATGAAAATGCTGACCAGTGTCGAGCCTGGTTACAGGCTGGTGGGAATTTCAAAACAGATAAGACTCAATTGCAGTCTGAATTAGGGAAAGGCTCTGGGGTGGCTGCAGTCCAGACACAGGAGAAGCCACATGGAAGATTTCCTTCTATGCTCCAAAACAGAACAAAGATCTTAGCTGGAACACGCCATTTGTTGCACATCAGGAGGTACAACCACAAGACATGATTCCTTAAGGAATCCTTTATTAATTTTAGTGTTCATAATATTAATAACTAACATTAAAGACAATTGTTTATAAAATTAGGTTATTAAATAATAAATAATATCATGGAATGGTGCTTTTTGGAAGATGTAGGTACTGTAGCCTGAGGGAGTTATTTGTCACAGTGACACTTGGATAAAAAAGGGGAAAAGTGGAATTAAATTGGATTTTCACCATTTTTTTGGCTGACCCTTTAATTGAAAGCAACATATGAGCAATAAACCTTAGGAGCCTGGAAGATTTATTTGATGTGGAACTCACATCATATCAAAATTTTTGATACATTTTTGGCTGCTCTTTATGTTCTGACTACAATCAACCTATATTAAAGATGTCCATGACAGATTTTAAAAGTTCTGAGAATAGCTCAGACCTTGGCCATTTTAAGGAGACTCAAAGCAGCCAGGAAGGTTTGTTGAGAGACTCTTGGAAGGTTCTCCTTGATCCAGGATACTCCTTGGGTGGTGCAGATGGGATCACTCACCCTAGGCCACCCCACAATCTCAATGGAGAGATGTGTTTCAAGACAAGGTGAGCACATAACTTTGCTGCTTTGAGAGCTTTCAGGTCGTTTTAATTGTACATCTGGTGCCCTTTCAGTACAATTGGGCTTGGGGGAGGAGGAAAATATATGAGTTGCTGCTCATATTCCTCCTTAGCTGTGTGGAGTGTAGACAACAGCATCATGCTCAAACCCACCACCTCACTGTTCATTACTGTGTTGGTAGGAGTCCAGAACAGAACTTGGTCTCCATAGTTCTCCCTGAAGAATAATGATTTTCACATATATGAAACCACAGTGGATGAGTCTTTCTGTTTTATCACTATGGGTGCTTAAAATAAACCAGTATCTAAAAGGTAGAGGAAAACAAAAGCTTGATTCTCATCTGATGTAAATTGACTAAACCCCATGGAAATAAGTGGAGCTCTGCCAAGCTGCACAAAAGGACAGTATTGTCTGAGCCCTGTGCATATTCCAATCTCTTGTGAATGTACAAAGGAAAAGAACACTTACGTGTCCTCTAAAAGAAAACACTATTTGAAATTAGTAAAGGAACCTCATGAAACCTGGGGAATTGTAAATCTAGGTTAGTTTATAACCACAAAATGTTAATTTCCTCAAAGTATTGAGGTTTTCTTACTATAACTACTATTCTTTACATGGCACATAATATAATTATGTATATTACAGTAATTATTATTAGCTATTATGCTGTACATAGTATTATAATAACTTCCAAATTGAAAAGACTTGCAAGCAATGGATCTGGAAACAGAGGCACTGAGCTGGCACAACCAGCCCAAGAACACAGAGCAGATCGTTGACAGAGTTGGGACTAGGAAATTGTCCCCTGGCTGCTGGGCTTGTGAAGTTCATACAGAAGTGTTCCTGTAATAATAAGAAATAGGGGTGGGATATATGCCTCTGGCTCTGGGAGATGATTATTTTCCTTGGAAAGGTGAACATCACCTTTAGTACAGCAACTTTTCAGGAGGCAAATATATCTAATTAGGTAAAGTGATTGTCAAGTGTATTTTAAGTTTAACAAAGCTCACATCATAATTTATTTCCCTTTTATATTTTGTACAGTAATTTTGTAAAGTGCATGATTTACTGTGGCAGCAATATTCAAACTTAATTACAGTGTTAAGAAGCAACCATATCTTGAAAGAAAATAGCTCCACTGCTGTGGGGATCCACATGGCAGCTCAATTTTTGAAGAATTTTTTTAATTTTGTAAAGAAAATAAATTGCTGACAAAAATTTTTGGCTCCTAAAATCACATTTAAGATCAACTTTCAATAGCCTTCTTAAAGGATTGAAACAGCTACTTTGTCAAGAGATTTCAGATCTTTCTTTGTTTATATCCACCTTGTGATTTATCCCTATATATACACCAGGTGTTGTCCAGTCCTTAGGGGTATATTCTCTTATATGTGGGGCTGAATCCTAAGAAGGAAATAAAAGGGTTTAAAATATTATTATATAGCAATAGCAAGATGTCTCTGGTGGATCAATATGTCTGCTCCCTAGAATACATAGCAGACACCATTCATTCAAAGTACCACTTTTATATTAACTAGGGAGAGAACTAAAGAAATTTTACCCAATTTTTTTTCCCTTTTAATAAATGAAATTTTTATTTATGAAATTTAAGGCCTCCTTTCCCTTAGCTTTTTAAGGTCTGCACTCTAGGCTCTTACTTGTATTTAGGCTCTTAGATCCTAGGCTCTTATTTGTATTTTGCAGGGTAGATGTAAAAAGGGAGACCAGGACATCATCCTTGCCCCAGCCCCAGAACTGAATTTTCATTCTTTAACATTTTTGTGTTTGAAATAAATTGATTTTTTGTGAAATTGAGACATTTCCTGTCATTTCAAAAGACCATTTGTTCTCCAAGTATCCCAAGTAGTGCAATGAGGTGCTTATGGCTGAGGTAAAGTGTAGGCTGCAGAGGCATCTGCAGTTTACAGGCACTGTCCTGAAATTCAGGACTTCTGTTGCACCTTTCAGGTTGCCATCTTCTGGGGTCCTATTTATTAAATCTTTAATGACACAGAGGTGTAGATGACTTCCTTAATGAGGTTTGTGTGGATAATTAGTGGCAATGAGATCTTGATGGTAGTATACAGTTACTAATGCTTTCTCCATTTGATTTCTGTTGAGATTATGCTGGAAAACTGTTCTGGGGTGAATATCCTTTTTGTCACTTATAATGTCATATGAAGGGAGGGGATGGGTTCAGCAAAACTGAAACTCAAAGTGTGCTTTAATTTGGGCTGTTGCATTTAAGAAAATGTGAAGTGCTACATCTTAAATAAATATATCTAATATTAAGGCTTAAAACATCCATATGATTTCTTGTTCCGTGGTCAGGTTTCACTTTTGAGCTGTCTGTGTTCCATCTGATAAGGGATCATTTTCTGCTTTGGGTTCTGCTTATAAGTTATAGCTACTCTCATCTTCTTTGGAGAATGATGACAATGTGGAAATTGATCAAACCCCAGTTTAGGTCAAAGTCATATATCTGCAAAAGGCCATAAAACTTGCTTTTTGAGTTGGGCTGTGCTCATCTCCCAGAGTTTTCTGCCTGCATGTTTCTGTGAACAGAATCTATACTACTGCATATACAGTGCATTATGTGCACTTTCTTGATATAATTAGTTGAATCTTTTTTGGCTTGAGAGAATTTTTTCCCTTGAAGAAAATTGATTTTTTAAAGTTATCTGATTTGTATTTAATAGTGTATTCAAATCTCTTCCTCTAGAATCTATAGACCATCTTGCCTAACCTACATTGACAATGAACTTCTCAGAATACATTAATCAAATACAGTTTCCTTGAATTAAGCACATTTTTCCTATTTCTTTCTAAAACGAGTGACATTTGGTCTGTTTTTCCATTCAGCTCTCAATTTCTCTGTTAGTTAAGAAGCTAAAAGTGCAACATAATAACATTATATAGGGAGCAGTCCAATAAATACATACTGATATATATCTTTTATGTGCATGTTATCCCTCTGCGGTCTAAGTATGGTGGCCAGACAAACATTCGAGTGAAATGCACAGGTTTTTTCTTGCAGAACCAAAGGTCATTTGTACACTTGGCAAAGGCACTTATATTCCCAAATTCACAAGGGAATCTCCACTGCCAGGATTCAGGAGCCATAGGCTCCTGCTGCCACTTAAAAATATTTCATTTAAAATAAAGTTTGGTACTTTTTTTATCCTTCAAGTAGTACCTTTTCCCCCCATCAGTGCTCATGTGAAATGCATAGGATACTGCTCCTGGAAAAGTATGCTGCTGCCTGGAAAAGTGGCAGAGGGACATGTCTGCACCATGTGGAAATCAGTTTTCACAGTGCAGACAGTGGTGTCTCAGTGCCACATGCAACTGCCACACAAACATCACAGAAAGGCTTCTGTTCCTGACCATTCCAAACTTCTATTTTTTATGACTCTTTCCCAGGGTGTTCCTTAGGTGTGGTTGGCATTTCTGTTACTTATGTTTATCTGTCTAAAGCCTAGGAATTAAGCCCAAGTCGATTTTCTAGCTTACTCTTGCAGTCACTAAGGAGAAGCAGGGACATTCAGAGAGTGGAGAACAAGTAGTCTTTTGACAAAGGTGAGGTGAACTGACTTCTGTCCCTGTCAGTTCCTCTCCTTTGACTATTAAGGAATGAGATAAGTAGTCTGAACAGGATCTCCAAATCTTTAGGTAACTTAGATAAATTCCATTACTGGTTTTACCATTATTTATCTCCTAGCATTTACAGAGAAAATATTGCATGTAAAAAGCATTTTCATGTGAAGAGGAGTCAATTTGAATTAAAATCCATTTGTCCTCACAGAATTAAGCTCTTTACCCTCCTAGTTTTTCCCTAAATGCTTAAGCTCCAGTTCCTCTGGTCCCTGCAGGATATTTGGTCCAGCAATCATAGGGATAGCTGGGATATAGTTGAAGTTCTTCACTGTAGCTTTTAAGGTGCTGTGCTTTGGATTTGTGATAAAGACAGCATTGACAAAGAGGAAATGTTTTTGTTACAAGGAACTGGGAAATGTCATAGGCAGGACTGCTGAACCTAACTGACCCAAGGGAGTCAGTTCACCTATTTCTGACCATATAATGATGTGGCCAGCAATAAAACTTTTTTTTTTTTGGGGGGTGGAGGTGTTTGAAGGTTGTTGAGACTGACATTTTTTGGGGACAGGATGGGCCTTGGTTGGTTGCTGGTAAGCACTTTGCAGTTTTTTGCATCACTTAGTTTTGTTCTTTTCTTCTCTATTTGTTAATTTGTTTTTATTTATTAAATTGGTTTTATCTCAAATTGTGAGGTTTCTCACTTTTACCCTTCTGATTCTCTCCCCCATCCTACTATGGGGATACTGAGCCTACCAAGGTTAAACCATGACAAGCAACAAACTCATCTCCTTCTTCCTGGTATTTCTTCAGTGGAACAAAAGATTCCCTGGTGTCCCAGTCCATGGCAGGGGGATTGGAACTAGATGATCTTTAAGGTCACTTCCAACCCAAACATTATTTGATTCTATGATTCTGTGGTTCCAGAGCTAGCGTCACTAAAGCATTTTGAAAATCAGCCTCTGAAAGTGTGAGAAACCACTAGACACTGTACATATATAAGCCTTCACACAGGTATTCTGAATTTCAGGAGCACTGAAATTGGTACTGCCATGATGTGTGGTTAACCAATCTGTATTGGCTGCACTGTCTCCTTGGAGGACATGTGGACCTCCGTGGAAGAAACCTAGGAGAGGCAACCCCAAAAAGCTGAAGATTGCTTCCCATGAACTACTGACATGTTCTTTGAAGGGGCTTAGAGAAAAGTAACTGTCTGGGAGGTGCAGGGAGGGAACATTGTTTAACCCTCTTAAAGCATAGAGATTGCAGTGACTCCTCTATCCTTGAAGTCAGGAGAAGGCACCAAACCCCCTATATCCACACTATGCTCCTGTAAAAGGGGACAGAGAAAATGCCCTAGATCATCTGCAGGGGGAAAGCTAAAGGCAAATGAAAATGACAACCTTGTTCACTTAATATGCAAAGTAATTCAGTGGGTGTTGAATTCATTTGAATAGATATGATGCAGTGTAGACACCTGCTGCAACCGCACCTTGCATCCTTGTTACATGAGTGATTTCTCCTAGAGAGAGCCAAGAACATGCTTCAAAACCCTCTGCTTTGAAGTAGTGGAGATATGAGGCTCCAATACGCACGAGTTGCTTGTTGAGGAAATATCTTAACATATTTAAAATGCTTTCATGAGGAAAAGAGAAGCTTAGAGTGTTGTCACTGTCATCCACAGGGCTGACATTTACATCCAAGGTAATGGGTTTCCATTCCTTGTCATGAGGTGCATGTGCAGGATTCGTGATTAAACTGGTTTATGCTTGACTTTCTTTGTGCCAGACCAGGTTATCAAGCTGGCTTCTCTTCCTTTTTGATTGTTGTCTATGTTCATTATTAGATGGCACTGGAGAGAGCAGATAACTTTTAGGTGCCATTTGTGTCAGTTCTTTGTCATTCATTCTTTTTGAGGGGGAGTTATGGTGCCGCTGTTTTGCAGCGGTTCAGAGGAATCAATCTGACCATCTGAGCACATCCATCACCTGTTCGATTAGACAATGCACTCAGTGAGCAGGGAAGAGCATTATGTGGCACACATCTCCTTTTCATGAATCTCCAAGAAAATAAGAGCAAGCTGGAAAGCAGAATGTGTCAAATATAATTGGTTCACTTTTCTTGGAAATGATACAGCATGAAACACTTCCATTTTTAGAGCAGAAGTCAGAGAATCTGAAAAATTTGGTTATCAGTGTAGCCCTTCTCCCAAAAAGGAAAATTTCACCTACATTGTAGCATCTATCAAATTTTGCTGCCAGAATGAAGTCTATCTATATTTAGATTCATGAAGAAATAATTTTTAAAAGGATTTGGATGAATTTTTTCAAGAACTCAGTACTTGCTGTGTTTAGAACTCTGATATTTAAATCAATTAAAAATAATTTTGACATAGTTGTCTGAGAAGGTGACACTGAAGACACCTGTCTCATTAACTTTATAGAAAGGGTGGAAAATTAGCTATTCAGCTATTTAAATGGTGATTCTGACATTTGAGTTCAGAAATTTTTATTCTATTGAAAGCCAAATTCAAATGTGCACACAGTAAACCATAGAAGTCTCTTTTGTGTGTATATGACATTTTTCAGCAATATGAGAATGAAAGGGTGGTGCAGATATATTTTATTGCTGGTTGTTGCTGGTAATTTCACTTAGCATTAGATAAAATACTTTTCTTGCTAGTGTTCATGGAAGAGACTGTGGCTTTATATCTATTTCAGACATGCAGTGCATGGAGGCATTCCACAATTATCGAAGATTTGCTGGCTATTGTTTCTCCTACAGCTCACATGGAGCATATTTCAAGATGCTGTGGAGGAGGTGAGAAACACTTATCCACACAGTTCGTGGCTGTCAAGTTTATGTTTTTGCAGTCCCTGATACAAATAGGTAATAACAGGGAAATTTAGGGAGAGATTCAGTTTTGATTCTTTACCCTTACACAGGCAACTTTTCTGCCAAAACAGGAGTGTCAGCTGGCAGAGGATTGGGAGGATGAGAAACAAAATAGTAAAGGGCAGTTGAGGATAATGAGGAGAACGCATCTCTCCAGCTGACTTTTGCTTTTTGTTCCTCTCTTTCCTAGACTGGGATAAGATAATGAGAATCCCTTCCTTTGAAATCTGGACCCTTCACTGAATTAAAAAAAGGTGCAATGGGAGGAAATATGACTAATGAAACCACTGAAAGATGGTTTCATTAGTCATATGGTTCCATTAGTAATGAAAGATGTGCTTTTCTTCGAGTCACTTGGTGCTTTGCACTTTGAAATACTTCAGGATTTTTCCTTAGCGGATGGTGGCTTGTGGGATTTACTGTGTTCAGCAAAGTATGGCTGAGCCAGCCAATGGAGCTGCAGAAAGATGAAACGGTTTTGTATATTCATCCAACTTTTCATCCATAGCCTTGTTGTAATTGAAGTGAGAGGAAGTGCCATCTGACAGACACGACGTGCCCTGGGGTCTGATTAGAGCTTTGGGCATTTAGCATCTGGAAAACTATCTTCCCCTGGGGTTTTTTTCCCTGTCCTTGGATTTTCCATTATTTTTGTTTTTCATAATTTATAATATGGGTGAATCAAAGGTCTTGGTGAGAATTGGAATCCCACTGTGCCTAGCAGTAATTAGATGTGCCTGCTTGTGTGTTTGTGTTTGTGTGTGTGGGCACCTGCACATATGGAAGCACCCCTGAGCGGAGGAGTCTGGGTCTAAAAGACACAGGAATAACTGAACAGTAGGGAAGCAGGGAAATGATGTGGGAATTAATCATCTGGCACTGATTAATACACTTACTTAGTTGCATCATGTTTGGTTGTTTGTATTGATATATCTACAACAAGATGGTGATGTTTAAACATTCGTTTGGTATTTAAAAATGTACCACAATGTTTTGCACAGACAAATGCTGATACCACTCATTCAGGGCAAATTCAGTAAACAGGGAGACTGTGGTGAATGACTGAGATGTAAAAGACAGTTTTTCAGTACCTAATTCCAGTGAAATGGATTTTGACCTGAACATAAAGCTGTGCTGGTTGTGACTGAGACAGAGCTAGTTTTGTTCACAGTAGCTGGTATGGGGCTGTGTTTTGGAATTTTGCTGAAAACAGGGATGTTTTCATTACTGCTGATCAGTGCTTATGCAGCATTGAGGCCTTTTCTGCTCCTCATCCCACCAGCAAGGAGATTGGGGGTGCACAAGGATTTGGGAGGGGACACAGTTGCAGTAGCTGGCCCCAAGTGACTCAAGGGTTGTCTCATACCATGTGGCATCATACCCAGCAGATAAAGCTGAAGGGCAGAAGAAGGAAGGGGGATGTTCAGAGTGATGGCATTTGTCTTGCCAAGTCACTGTTACACGTCAGGGACCCTGCCCTCCTGAGGGTGGCTGCACACCTGCCTGCCCATGGGAAGTGGTGAATGAATTCCTTGTTTTGCTTGTTTATGTGTGTGGCTTCTGCTTACCTATTAATCTGCCTCCATCTCAACCCGTGAGTTTTCTCACTTTCACCCTTCCTGTTCTTTCCCCCCACCTCACTGGTGAGGAGTGAGCAGCTGGGAGGGCTGAGTTACCATCTGGGGTTGAACTGTGACAAGAGTCCTGTTCCAGTTCCTGGGTTGCCTAGAATTTGCTCTGCTGGGGTCACACTCCCACTTCAAGCCCCTTTGCTGCTGCCAACAGCTGATGTTTTGAAGAGCTGCATTAGAGTAGATGTCTGATCTAGGCTGGAGCTTATCCTAAGAGACTTACCAAGGTTTCCACAGCAATTTTATGGAATATCAAGGATTTAAGTACAACCAATTCAACAGCATTTAAGTCTCTAACTAGTGCTCTAAGAACTAGAACTGGCTCCTTTGTGCATTCAGTAGATATGGTCCTGTTACCCGTTACACAGACTGAATCAGACTTCTTTCCTGCACTGAATGGTGTCATCCCGGCACCATCTATACTTTGAAGGGCATTGCTAACTGCTGCTTGCCTCAGGGAAGAAGCAGTTTAGAAATTGAAAGGTTTTTTTTTCTTAGTCTGCCTTTGGATATTGCACTGAGCAAGTTAAAGGTTGATACAGGTTGTTCTTACAGCTCTAGAAGGGATATAATCTGCTGAGACATGTCTTTAGTACAAATGTGCACTGTCCCTTGTATGAACAACAAAGCAAGATAAGTCACAGAGGATGGGCCTAGACTGTCCTAAAGGGTTGAAGTGCCAGCAAGAGTGTCTGCAGACTTGAAACTGGGGGCTAAAAATAGAATTAATATGCTAAATGCTTTATTGCAACATACGGTGCAATAAAAACACAAAAAAATGCTTCAGAAATACATGGAGACCAATCATATATGTGAGGAGAAGCACTTCAGAAAGGCTAACATATTATTGAGACATTACTTGTGAAATAACAACATTCTGCCCCCCTCTTTGGAGTATCAAAACCGATTTCTGTTTCCCTGGGCAGAAGACCACTGGGTCAGCCTGGGATGCCCCAGTGAAATGTTTTTCACCATCACATTAAATCATGTCTCATTGTCATTCATCTATGAATTGTCACATGGAGAGTTGAATCTGAGTTCATTTGTCTTAGGTTAAGGACAGTTCCAACTTTGGAGATTTATAGGGTTTTCTCCAAATTTATTGCAACTTTTTTTTCTGCAATGCTGCTGCACTGAGATTGCATAACATGGACACAGTAATCTTTCACAGACCCAAACAGTTTCAAAGCTGAATATTCAGTTTCCTTCTACTTTTCAGCTTTGATTACTATACCTGGATAACACAGGCTCTCCACAGACAATGTCAAGTCATTTTCAAATGCTGCTGAGCTCCACACTGACTGCAGTGTGGCATTATGACATAAATCCTCATCCCTCCGTGATATTAAGATCATGCTCAAACTGTGTGCAAAAATCAGGCTACTTAAAACACTACTTCTGCAGTAAACCTTTTCTGTGGATGCCCACTGATGTGGTAGCACTGAGGGCTTTTTAATGCACGATGGCTGTGTAAGTCTCTGGTGGCATGGTGTCTTTACAGAAGGTGAAAACTTGGGGATTGTAATCATGACAATGCAGAGGAACCACCATGTGGGGCAGTGTCACGTCAGATGCTGTGCACATGGAATAAACCTGTGGTTGCTACTCTGAAACAGAGCTAAAAAAAGCTGGATAAAATAATCTTGTCTCAAATGGCTTGGAAACATGTTAGGAACAAATGCCAGGAAGTGGATCTGGGTTAACATTTGGAAACTGCATACATGTCTGGAGGGTGGTTTAAGCAGTTCTATTTTTGCTTTGAAGGGGAACAGAAGCACTTTCTCTGTCCACTCTCAGCTGACAGGATCACAACTCTTGGAGGGGAGGGGGACGGGAAATGGATGGTAAGGCTTAGTCTCTTATTAAATTGTTCCAGTTATGTCACCATTTGGATATGGCAGAAAGCTAAACTGAAGTAATTAAGATGCCTTTGAAAACTCTTTTTTTTTTTTCTCCTGGTGTCAAGTTTTAGGGCAGATTTCTGGCTGATTTACCTTTCAAAGGGGACAGATATTTCAGATAGAACTTGATACACAGTTTCCCATAAGTAGGCTTTTCCTGCCTAATGTGACCTTTCCCAATGGCAGTGTTTGGTACAAATTGGGATGGTTGCTGGCAGTCACCTACCAGCTGTGGATTACAGCAGGATTAGATCCCAGCTAACAATTTTGCACCTAAATTCTGCAGAATTTACAAAGATGGTGCTGTTAGATGAGGACATAGGCAAGTCTGTGTCTTATATTTATGCGTGTTGTGTTCTACTTTGCTATCTTTGAAAAAAATTCAGGCATGAAAAGTGTGTTGAGATTACAGAGAAAACTGGGTGTTTCACGTGGGCAGAAGACAGAGCTGCTCTACTCCATTTGGGTAAATGTCAAAGCTCATGGGTCAGCAGTGGGTGTGAGCAGGGACGAGCAAATGCAGCATCTCACTAAGTCAGAGACATCCACTCCTTGCTTAACTGAACAAAGTGACTTTTCTACCCTCAAGCTGACGACTTTGAAACCATGTACTTTTCTTTGAAAACAATGATTGTGGTGCAAATACAGCTGGTGGACTTTTATCATAGCTATATCATAGGTGTATTATTTGTCTAATCTTATTTCATGGGCAATATATTTCGTGTGGCTGGACTTCACAATATGATAAACTGTGTCTCTAACTCTGCTTGTCTCACTGTCTCATTTGTAGTGACTGAGGTATTACAAAGTAAGGAGTTGACAAACTTTTTTTTGGTGAGAAGTGATCCAACATGGGGTCAACAGTGTCCTTCTAATTAATTCTCCTGCATTCCTATTAGGCACAAGCTGTTGTCTTTACTCCTTCTCGGCTGTAAAGGTAACTTGAACGGGTCTGTGAAATCTATTTTTAATCATATGAGCACAAAGCACCTGATTTAGCTCTTGCTGACATTGGTTTAAATTGGAAGGATATCTGGTAAAGTCATTAAAACCTACAACGATTTGGGTTAAAACCTAAAATATAATGAAACTAGGCTGAAGTCAAAATAGCATGGACTTATGTAATTGCAGACAAAATTGTTCCACTGAATTTCCTAAGTCATGAAAAGTGCTACTGTCTGAAGTTTTTCTATAGAAAGGTATCAACACCATATATTATCTGCAACATATTTATTTTTAGAAGGTCATAGCCTTTTTCATTTCTTTGACACAGTGAAGATCTGGAAGTCTGGGTCAATTTGTCTTAAAATCAGGGTACTGAGCCCAGTCCTAAATTTTGTCTCTCTTTTATTAGGCTAAATAATTCTCCTTCTTCTAGAAGTACAAATTTACTTACCTGATTTTCATCCATGCATCCATCCATATGCTAATATACCTCTCATCAGTGCAGGATTTCAGGGCTCCAGTGAATATTTCTACTAGTCTTCAAAACGAAGGAGCTTTAGTAACCCCATGTACTGTAATTTCAATGCTCTACTGAACTAGATTCAGCTCTGTGTTTTCCAAAGAAATTCGATCACATCTGGATAAGGGTGAGGTACTTTTCCCCCCCTTGCTTCTCCTACTTATCTGATGTTGATAAACACAGATTTGTTCTCTCTTACTACTCTGTGACTTTGTGGCTGTAGTGACAAATCACATTATATTTCACCTTCTCTTTTGGTGTGGCTTTCTGAAGGTTTGCATTCTTCAGAGCTCCTTGTTTTGATCTTTCATAATGCCATGTGATTGAAGGGGGAAATGATAAGCAAGAGACTCTCTTTATACTGTTCCACTGGTGAATTTTTGCCCATCTGTTTTGAAATATATGATAGTGATGAATGCCTCTTTGCCTAGAACTTCTGTGCCTGGACACTTTGCATCACTTTATGTTTGTCTATAGCAAGATAACCTCAGATAACATAAAGTAAGACAGATAATATTAAGATGAAACTATAGATGTAGGGATAATACTAATTATTATTTATTTTTAATGATTTGTAAAACCACAGAAAGGAGATGCAGGGCTTTCTCACCATAAAAAAAATGTTACTTTGTAAGAAGTTTCAGACTGACCAATATTTTTGGAGCTGTATGGACATCTAATGGTGCAGCAAAGGATTGATGTGTTTTTCAGCAATATTCCCCTGTCTTTTAGAAAACACCCATAGGTTCTTAAATCTATTTTTAGACTACCTCCCACTCCAAATAAAACCACAGGCACCTAATCCAGTGAAGAAGTCAGTGCAAAGATTTACCACCCCAGATGGGATTCAGGTGTGTTTTTACAGGAAAGCATATCTGACCTGTATTCCAGCTGTTTCTCCACTGGGTTGTCTTGTCGGTCACAAAAGACTTTTTGTCTAAAAGCTTTTGGTCCTGTGTCATTTCTGTCACACTGCCAGAGTCCCCCAGACTCCCTGGGGCACCTGTGATTAGGCAACTGAATTGCTTACAGAATTTGCTCTGAATTGCCCTGTGGCAATTTCTCAAAGCCAGGAGCACATTTGAGGAAGCTTGGGGAATATTTAACATCAGCTTTCATGGAGGAAGACATCCACAGTCAGTATGAAAAGCACAGTTCTTGAGCTTTCAGTGACATTGGAGGTGGAGTGGATGTGGATGTCTTTGTGGTCGCAGTGACTATACCCTGGGTGCAAATCTCATGCAAAGAGTTGCTGACATTTTAATTATAAACATGAGGTGATCTAAAGGAGAACCAAATTCTGCCCTTTGGACTGAAGAAAGTACTGGTCTATATGTAGACATAGACCTGAGGAGAGAAATTGGCTCTGATGTGCCATCCTGCCCGGCTGAGCAGAAAGAGAAAGCAGCCATATGACTCATAATTTCACTCATCTGCCACTAACCAGATCTCCCTCTAACATCACAGTGCAGAACAGCCTCTTAAATGGAAGGGAAATCCCTCCTCTGGCATGAATGGCTTCTGCCATTTAGGTCCTTTATTTCAACACCTTTCTCTGTAGGTTACTCTTTATGTAGGGCAAAAGCAATGTTTTAAAGCTATCTACAACCTGAGGAGCCATATAGGGTTTGGTTCCAGGTGCCAGGAGACTTTTCCAGCCTCAAATCTCTCCTGGCACTGCAGCCTGTTCTATGAGAGCAGGGAAAGCAGCACTGCCGTGGTGGGACACAGCAAATGCCAGCCGTGGGCATCTGCCCCTCTCCCTTAGACAACCCAGCCTTGGATTGCCAGAAATGCTCCCCTGTGAGGGTGGAGCATGTCCGGCTACCCCGTGCTGTGGGGCTGGTTTTTTCACATGCACAGTGACACCATTCTTAGGTGCTTATGATGCTGAAGAAATGTAATTAAGTCCTTCAAAAGCAACTCTTCCAGGAAAACAACTCTTTAGATATATCACAGAGCTCAGAGTTTATCTTGTTTCCCTCGTTTCTGCTAAGCACAGGCATTCTGCTTGAGTTTTCAGAACAAAGCTGATTTCTTTGTTTCTTGAGCATCATCAAAAGCAATAACAGCTCTGGTGGACACATTATATAATAGCAACACAATGTGCTCAGCACAGCCTTAATGCTATGCAGTCCTCTATAGCTGTGTGAAAAGTGGCTGCAAACTGCCTGTAAAATTCTCCTCTGACCTTATGCATACCTGTGGGGAATTCTGCCTCGGGAGCTTTTTTATGTAGTTTTCATGGAGTGGAGGAAAAGTTCAAGGCAGTTGTGTGTCTGGCTTCTCTTCCTCCACAGTGTTATTTTGCATTTGATCATGCAACTCTGTTGTCTTGAAAGCACAAGGGACTCTGTAAACAAATGTATTTATGATGCACAAGTACTAATAGATTCATTCCCATTCTTCTTACTATGCTGCCTGTGCAAAGCTGAAGGGAGTGAAAAGCAGCAACTTATTCTTGCCGACAAGTAGATGCATAATCCCTGAATGCACTAGGAAAGCTATCCATTGAGGAAGAAAGCAACATGTTTGCAGACTCCACACCCCATTATCGGGTGATTTGTTAAAGCTGTCACTGCATACAAATCTGTTGCCATCCTCCTCGACCAAGGGGAGTCTTCAAATAGTTGGCTGTAGACTTTATCCTGTCTGAATGGAGAATATTTTTTCCCCCTTAAAAGATGCTAAAAGCCAAAATACAGGGAAATTAAATTGTGGTAGCAAAGAGCCCTAAGACTCCATTTATTTGCTTCCCTAAATAATTACCTATCTCATTTTTAGTAGCATGACTCTATTATTGATTAGACTGTAATATACAACTCTTACCTTAATGAAGAAAATGCAGATCATTTGTCATTGCTTCAGTTAATGCTTGCAGCTGCTGGAATTTGGATTTTGTAACGCTATACACAGAAAAATATCTATATTCATCTGTCTATGCTGCATTCTGTTTTTTAGCGACAGTAGCCTAAACAAGATTGGAAATAATTTACATATCCATTCCTTTTCAGCTAATCACCTTAAAACAACTCACTAATCATAAGTTAACCTTCTCAAGTTTCTGGTCAGTGGGGAAAGACTTATCCTGACTTCACCCGTGGAATAATTGAGGGATATTGAAGATGTGATGCTTGCTAAGTCCACAAAGAAAGTCTTGTGGAAATGGGGATGGAATGCAAATATTTGGGCTTTCTGTCCACTTCTTTGTTAAACATAAAACATTGCTTCTTCCTAGGGGCATGACTATTAATAAATACTCCGAGGTTAATGGCCAAGTGAGTGTGAATCATAATTATATTGTGAAAAAGATGGATACCACTAAAATATTTGTCAACAGTTGTTTCACCTCTCTAAAGGAATAAAATAAAACCCACCAAAAACCTCAGCAATTCATCAAGGACATGTGGCTTCTCTATGCAGTTATGTGACATTAATTTTGTTGTTATTGTCTTTAGGGTGTTTCTAAGTGCTTCTGACAGCACAGGTTGTGTTCCCTTCTGATCTGTGTTGACACGACAAATCTGGGGAGGATTTCCTGGTGGTGTAAGTCAGAATAGCTCCAGTTGGAATAGTTTGAATACACAGATGTCAATGTGCAAGATATTTGGATATTTTCAACATATTTTCTCATCCCCCATTTTGCTTCCAGATGCCAACAAATAATGTTAGATTTCTAAACAATCTTTTAGAAAGCAGTTTCATTGCTGTATTTTCCTTGAGACTATTTTAAAAGAAGGTTGGCAGTCTGAAATTTCATTAAATAGGAGAAAAGAAAAAGGAATGTGTTCTTTTAACAAGTTAGGGAGCAAAGAATCTCCAGATTGATACAGAACTTATTGGTTTCTCTGATATAATTGATTGGACCACCTGGTGCCCAAGGGCATCTGCTGAACTACAGAGTTGAACAAACTTTGATCATGCAAAAGTGAGATTGGACTGTGCACTTTCCTCCAGTGACTGGAAAATGGTTACCAAGAAGGGAGGAACTGGCATATGTGATCTGTTTCTACTGTGCTGCTTGACTAGTTACTGATAATTCAGCAATCTGACAGGCTACGGCTTGGGAGAATCTAAGTCATGTTAGATTACCTCTTTTAGCCTAAAATGTAACAAGATGAAATGTAAGAAGTTGTGACTGAAGTGAAAATAAAATAAAATAATAAATAAAAGCATAAATGATATCACCCTCCTGAAATGAAAAGCTCTTCTCTTTTCATTGTATTTAATTTGTGAAGCATGAGATAAGAAACCTGGGACTGCCAAGTTAGTTCAGAAGTGGGAAAATGGATTGAAAATTTCAGAAACTTTTTTTCCATGCTGTAGAAAATGACATTTTAAAGAACGACAACAACAACAACCAAAAAGTCATTTTATGTGATGTGCAGCCGTGGCAGTGACTGGAACTGGGGCCTGAATGGTTTTGATTCATTGCTCTCCAGGTGTTGGGGAGCCCTATAGGAACACTTTGGAGGACAGTGCAAAAGCTAAGGTGGTATTATCCTCGCTGACAAATCAAACTTCAAAAAGACAAACTGTTCCCTAGAGCACAAGGGTCACTGGTTTGTACTGAGTCATCATTGCAGAGGCAGGAGACAGCTGGTGGCACTGGGAAATAACCAATTCCTTTAACAACTGGCTGCTGTGTGCTTACTTTGGCGTGCATCTATGTACACATAAGTATACATTGCAGTATTTTAAAATCTGTGTATGTCTCTGTTGTCTGTGCTTATTACTGTCAGCTTGTGAAATCAGTCCTTTCATGAAATAATTAAAGGTTTCAGGCATTTTTGCCAACTGACTGGCATTACAGGTGTTCTGGATCATATGCCTGTTTCACTTGGTTTCATAAACTGACAGAAGGTGAATCCTGGCATTATCCATGTGCTTTCACACTGTGGTTATGTGGGAAATAATGTCTCCAGCCACTTCTTACTATTCAGGGAATTAATAAACAACAGCAGTGATACAGAGCAAAAGAGCAGTCATGCACTTTTCAGTCCTCTGGAAATTCCCTAGCCATGGGACCACATGCCCTTTTGTTGACTGTCCTTCTGGGAACTTTTTATACTGAAAATATCTCCAAGTAGGTTGTCTCCTTTTAATATCTGTATTCCTCATGGGCTATTTTTTTCAATTTGTTCACTGGAGTGTGAAGGAGAAACTGTTCTTCAGGTGGAAGTCTCTTCTATTTGACTCCCACACAGCACCAAAATCCTGGTTATATCCAGGAGTGCTTCAGGGCAGTAGTGGGTTCCTTTTCAGTTTCAGATCAGGACATACTAGGATTCAAAAATTCTATGGAAGGCTGGAACACAAGTAACCCTGAGTTACTGTGGTACTGGAGAGAAGAGCAGGGAAGCTGATGAAGGGTCTGGCTCACAAATCTGATGAGGAACAGCTGAGGGATCTGGGGGGGCTCAGCATGGAAGAAATCAGGATTAGGGGGAATCTTCTTGCTCTCTACAACTCCCTGAAATGAGGTTGTAGCCAGGTGTGATCAATCACTTTTCCCAGGGAACAAGGGACAGCATGAGAGGAAATGGCCTCAAATAGCACCAGGGGAGGTTAAATTGAATATTAAGGAAAAGTTCTTCGCTGAATGACTTGTCAAGCACTGGAACAGTCTTTCCAGGGAAGTGGTGGAACCATTGTCCCCATGGGTGTTTAAAGGACCTTTAGGTGTGGCACTCTGGGACATGTTTAGTGGTGGACTTGGTAGTGCTGGGTTTATGGTTGGACTTGATGATCTCAGACATTTTTCCCAACCTTAAAGATTCTATGATTCTGTGAATTTGTGAGATGATGAGATTGACCTGATTAAAGCCAACTCACTCTCTCTTTTCCAGGTGTGCAGCAAGGCCTCAGGTCACATCTGAAGCTCCATTTCTTGTCCATAATAAATTAGTAATAAATAATAATAAGAAAGGAATCATAAGGCCTGAAGTCTCATCAAATCTGCACTGCTGTCACTGAGTCCACACCAGTTTTCCTTCCTCTCCTATTGCAAATAGATCTTCCTTCATTTTGACAGGCAGTGAGTATTCTGCCATAACAGAAGTACTGGTCAAAGGTTTTGCAGCTGGGATGGACCATGGACCCCCAACTGATTCAGGTGCTCATTGATGGAGTCCAGCACACCATCACCTGCTCTCCTGGGTTGCTCATTCATGTGCTGACAGGAAGGGTTTCCTTAGCAGGTAAGTGTGGGCTGCAAGTCCCAGCACTAGCAAGGGTTAAAGTGTCAGGTTATCACAGAAGGTGGAATGCCTGCAGTAAACCTAATTCCCCTTTAATCTGTTTTGAGTTGGTTTTTAAAAAGCATTTATTTTTTAAAATGGACAGAAAGAAATCACTTTATGAAATAGTCTCAGTTTTAAAAATAAATGCTAGCTCTGTGATGTGTATTGCTATGTAGCTTCACACACAAATATGAGTATATAGCTTTAAAAAGAAACATAATAAAAGTATTGTTTCACTTGTCACATGATCCAAGAGAAACTAGCTTTTGGCATGTCCCACAGTGTCTAGCTATGATATTTGGTAATTTTCTGAAATAATTGAAAATATTAGTTGTATCTAGGATTGAAACAGGCATTTCATGAAATGACTGAATATTTTAGACATTTTTAAAAATTACTATTTTACTTTATTGCTACAAAATACACACATGCAGATTTATTGAAGAAGAGGGATCAGTGGTTTCAGTCCTCTGATTACTCCAATTTCTTTTCTCCATCTACCCCAGCCAAGCCTCATCTTCAATGCTGTGCTTCACAGGAGTTTTCTTTGGCTTGAGGACAACAAAATGCTGCCACTCTTTGAGGATCTTGTGATCACTTCTGCCTCCACTCATACAGAGACTGGGGCCCACATGCTTTTTGCAGCTTGTTTCTGTGGAGCACGAGCCTGTACCTCACTTTTACTTATTTATGTCAGACCTGCCTCTGTGCCTCCTCACTGCAGCTGTTTCAGCAGAATGCACCACCCTGGTTATTGTTGAGTAAAAGTATAGAGATTAGTATATTGAAACAAACAAAAAAATTGTGGGGTTTTGATCTGGCCCATAAGAATTAATTCAAAGTACTCTGTTCCAAGAGGTTGTGTGCCCATAGACAAAGGGCTTGACAACTTGGGTGTATTTCACTGTAAGGCTGATCCATTCTCCCAGGGAGAGATATGATCATGGCCACACTTTTATTTGACAGACTTTAATTCTGTAGGTTAGGGAAATTAATATTTTTACCAAATCCTTGTATCTTTTTGAATTCTAGTTTACTTCAAATATTTTCTCATGGATCCTGGAATGTAGGGAGAATTCAGTTAATTGATCAAGAATTATTTTCCAGACTGAAGTTCTTTTGCCTTAGTCTTGTTCTAATTCTGTTATCCCTGTATTTCAAGCTACAGTCAGATTATATAAATTTGAGATACAGATTTAGTAAGTCTCTTGGTTGTATTGATTTTTGGCATGAATTTGAAATGCAAATTCAATGTCTTTCTGGTCCAAACACAAGAAGTCATGATTCTACTTAACTGAAGAAGGACCCATATTTGGCAGCATCTAGGAAAGATAATGTATTCCAGGTAATCAATTCATGCTTCATTGGCTCTTTCCAGTAAGATAATGAATAAAGGTGCAAGCTTTCTTTTTCCTGAACCTGATTAATTATCTCCACAGAATCTACTTCATTCATGTAGTGATCATCTGAGGTTAAACAAATCCCTGAGTATTCAATGTACTTGTAGTCCTATTATGCATCCATCCACCCTTTTATAAAAAAATTATGGTATTGTTGTTGGCAACATTTGGGCTAGAAGCAATTAATCTTGTATTACAAGGCAAGATGAAACTGAGGAAAACCAAAAAAAAAATTCACTAACATAGGGTATACAAGATCAGTTAGGAACTAATAATATCTGCATACTTTTACATTAGTGTCTAACTTCTGATACAATACTGTGAATACCTGAGACCAGATCTACAAAGTCATGTAAGTTTGTAATTGGTATTGATTTAAATGGAAGTAGGAAAATCTAAATAAATTTCTGGATGGGAACTTTGGACCTTAAATTATTTTGAGTAGGGACAATCATTCCCGTGACTGATATAAAAATGGAGTCCAGGTCCAGCACTCATTGCAAGTTGTTGATGTTACCTGGCCTGATGATCACCCTTGTCTTTTTTCTTTTTTTTCAGGATGAGCACTGAAATGTCTGAATGTCTTGGAGAGTCAATTAGCACAAAAGATTAGCATCAGACTAAAACAATCTTCTCAAATACAAAATATTTTAAAAACTGCTCCATTTAATACAAACAAATATCTGTATGATATGCACTCATGAAAAAGAGATTACTGTTCATTGTGGCCAAAGGAGTGTGTTGGTATTATGACTAGCTAAGTCTTATATATATAATATATTTTTTTTACTCATAATGCAGCAGAGAATTTAAAGGACAAACTGTGGAAAAGGACTTGCAGTGCTTAAATCCTTAGGCATTTCTGAAGAGTTATACCAGTTATTAATTTGGCTGCCAAAATTTTTGCTGTGGTTTTTTATCTGGATTGTCCTTATTACATGCAGCTCTTATAGACCTTTCTTGTGTAAATTATCAGTTAAAATTTCACCATCTTTTGAAGTCTGAAAGAATCTTGCAGATGGGATATGTGAGCTTAAATGGACATAGTAGAGTGAAAATCCAGAGAAGGAACCCCTGAGTCTTAGGGTTTTTTTTAATTCAGTTGATGCAGACATTAAAAGAATACACCCTTTGGCTAGATCTGCAAAGATGCTTAGGCTGAACATATAAATCTCACAGCAATTCCAGGAATTCAAATCTAAAATCCTCTATTAGTTCCTTCATCTGAGGAAATGGCCTGTAGTTGCACCTGGGGAGGTTAAGATGGGACATTAGGGAAAATTTCTTCACAGAAAGGGTTGAAAAGCATAGGAATGGGCTGCTCAGAGAAGTGTGCAGTCACCAAAGCTGGAAGTGTTCAAAATGCTGGCATATGGTACTTGAGGATGATGATTGAACTTCTTGCTCTTAAAGGTCTTTTCCAATGTTAATTATTCTATGATTCTGTGAAGGATGAGCAGAAGGCTGTTTGTATTTGTGTCTCTGTGTCTCCACAGAGAGAGTCAAGGAATACACCTGGGTCAGTAAAATTGCCTGGTGGAAACATTTATGTTCCTCTGTTGGCTGTGATGCTGCTGTGTTAGCACTGATACCTAATGTTAAATTAGGCAAGATGCATCTGTGCTTCTTTCAGAGACATCTGGTATACAGAGATCCAGATTCCTCCAATCCAAACTTTGATGACTCTTTACAAACTCTTCTGGTTTATAAAACCATAAACTAAAACTATCCCAGGTTTGGGTTTTGGCCAATGGAAATGATAACAGGCAGACCCCACCCAGCAGAGGTTCAAACTACTTTTAAGCTGCTGTGGACCAAAGAGGGATTTCCCGAGAGATATGCCTCATCTGAGTGTCAGAAATTTGGAAGGTTGAATCTGGCCTAAATTATGATTGTAATCAGCCAATTGCTAACAGTTCTGCCTAGAGAGGTAGTTAAATCCCCTTGAAAACCAACAACAGTGTAAAATTATGACCAGCTTCTCACAATAAGGTGGTCCTTATTATAAACTTATTAAATTGTTTTTTTGATACCTTACTTCTATGCTGACATGTCTTACATGGATGTTCTGCATGTGTGTGGTAGAGAGTGTCTGAGGATGTGACTCTCTGTGGGACTCAGCATCCACCTATATATTTCTGTTGAAAGTCACAATCTGTACTGTGGAAATGGTGAATTTCTGGCAGGTGAGGGAATGGGGGTGGGTGGAACACACACTCTGAAGCTCATACAACAGTACAAAAAGACAATGGCATAAACATAATTTAAAGTATGTTAAGTTTCGGAATACGTTACCTAGATATTATTATATCAGTACAAACCACCACTGAGTTCTTTAATACCCAGATAAAATCCAAAGATTACATTTAGACCTAATTGAAATTACTAATAATATTCTCAGAGATCTAAGATTTTGTAGGTGGGTTTTCCAAATGCTCAGCACCACTCAGATTATGGCCTGTGTATCAAGTTGTCATCAGACTAAGGCATTCTCTCCCAAATGTATTCATGATGTCTTTTAAGTGAAATATGTTTTTAATTTAAAGTATTTTCCTTTGAATTTGAAATAACAGCCATTGATTTTTCTTCTTTTAGGCTTTGATAGAGGAAAATCAGTAGACAAAGGCTGTGTACCATTAACTACAAGTGAAGGGCTAGTTGACCTCAGCTGAGCCATTGATGAGGGTGAGGCTAATGGGAAAAAAATTGATCTCTTCATAATTTGTCAAGTGAAGTGTGGTTACCTAAAAAAATCTCATTATCAACACTGTTCTTGGGAATAATAAAAAATATCTGTTAAGTCAATTTTATTAAGCTCTTCCTAGGTAGAAGCTAGTTGTCTGTCACTATATAACCCAATGTTGCTGACATGTAGGTGTCACACAAAGTGATTGGTGATGTCATTCTCAAGTTTCTAGCAAAGGAATAAGTAAATCCATTTTCTCAAAATAAAGTAATGCAATTTGATAGAGGACAATAAGGATTGCTCTTCAAGGGAGACCTGTGAATTAATCTGGGAACTCACATGTTCTTTGGCCTCTCACAAAGTACAGTGGGCTTTTACTTTCTTTTTTGGCCATTAAACATCTACCATAGGACTCATTAAAAAATCCTATTAAATTATGTTTCTGTTAGTTGTGTCCCTCATGCACTTGGGAAAAGTGTGAAATGTCTTTTCAACTGAAGGCACTCTTCGTTTATATGTGTAATGCTTTCTTGCCTGGGGAAACAAATGATGTCTCTGTAGGGTGCCTAGCCCAGCATGGAAGCACGATCTCTATGTAAACCTGATATGTAGGACACCACTGGAGAGTGTGCCTTGGATATCAAATGCAAAAACCTCTGTTGATTGAGCAAAAGGACTTAGCCTCCTGGAGGCAGCTACAGCAAAAAATATTCTCTGTAGATCAGATGAAAGCAAACAGCAAGTCTTGGATGGAGGTAACACGTCTGTATGGCAGAACACAATGGCTGGGGCTGAGCTGGAAGCTGTCCATGCTGTTCAATGGTCCCTGGCCACCACTTTTGTCCTGAGCAACTATTGTTATTACTAACAATTATATGGTCAGAGCTTTTAGAACATTCTCCTCATGGTATGGGTTTTGCTGACATGTTTTGGAAAGTAAGAGAGTTTAATGACATGGGGATGGCCAGCCCTGATTAGATGCCCTGCAGGAACAGTTTTATGCTAGCAATAGGAGTAACACATATAGTCTTTTCAACAGAAAAAAGATATTGTTGTCCATACTGTGCTGGGTTAGGACTTCACTTATTACATCTGAATTCCCATCCTCACTCAGCTACTGCTTTTTGGCTTTGGTCAGATCCTTTCAACACCCTTTATCAGTTGACTTCCCCTGCATATTTTTGATTACCTAAACAAATGTATTTCACAGGTATATGAGAAATATATATTTATATCTATATCTATCTATTTGTATATACACACACATATGCATGAAGAAATATGTAAGGTATAATTAGGTATGATAATTGGAATAGTCTGTAATTTTCAGTGTAATTATTATTTTCTCCAATCATTTATTACAAGCAATAACTCTTTTCTTTATTATGTACAGGTGTGCCCATGGATCAGATGCAAACACCATTCGTGCTTAACAGTCTTGTTCTTAGGAAGTAATGTACAAGTTGAGGCTTTTAATACCTTTGAAGAGGCCAAAATAAATTATTTTTTTAATAATTGAAAATATTTAGTGAAGATTTCATGTGAACATATGTGAGCCTATGGGTATACCTCTGAGCTGTTCAAATCACAGGTAACTTTGGATATTTGACTTCTTTAACTTGGATAAACCTGATCACCTATGTTACATGGCCTTCTTTCTAAGCTGTATTGGTAAAATTAACTAGAAAGGTAGGGACAGGTGTCATCTGTGGCACAGGGTGGTTTGCAATAAATTGTGTTCTATATGTATTTTATAACTATTCATGTTAGTCTCACTATGCCAATATTATTTTGCATAACATCTGTTAAACTAAGTCAGTGATTATCTAAAAGATCTTCCACAGGTGCCCTTTTTTCACTGCTCTAATGAGTGGGGTGAAGTGATGAGAATTCCTGCAGAAAGGATGGCATAGCTTCTTGTTCTGTTCACAAAGTGTCCACCAATACTCCCTAAGGGGACTGGTAAACTTGCTTAAACTCTCTCAAAAGGCAGTAAAGGGGATCTCACTTTTAAAACATAGCCTAGGGAAATACAGCAGTGCAGCACATAAATTCCTTTGGAAATTGCTTGTCAGGTTCATTTGGAATGGTAAAAGCCAGAATGAGCTTCCAGCTAATAATTATTTCTAAGTGGGAGGGTTGTCTGAGCTCTGGGGAAAAACAAAAGATTTGAGTGCTAGTAGTGAATTTGTTTCTGGAATGCTTTGCTAAACATTTGTGAATTTTTTTTTTTTTTTTACCCCCACCCACACTTTTAAAGTCTGCTGCAGCACTGGCTTGGAGCCACAGGGGACATTACCATTGAGTTTCCAGGGTCCTGGATCAGGCCTGTAGACTCCTCGCAGTCAACAAGGGAAAAATCTGATTTTTCAGTTGGGAAGGTGTGTGACCTCTTACAACTGTTTGAGTATTGCGTCTATGCAAATGCCATTAAGAAGCAATGCTGTGTAATTATCGATATGCAAGAATTAGTGACCTGGTATTAAAAAAACCCAAAATAAATGCACTTACGATTTGGGAGTAATAAATGCAGCTAAATGCTTTTTTAACGGGCACTGATTCCCTTTTGGTGCCCAGTGAACTCAGTGGACAGTCACAGTGATTTCACTGGGCTTTGATGGGGGGATTCATCAGCCTAAATGTAGAAATGTGCATCTGACCTATAGCTTACCCTCACTTTGTAGTCAGGGATGGTAAAGAAGCTATTTGTTTATGATTGGGGTAGAAAGCAGCTTGGTTTAAGATGCATTTAATCTCATCCTAATTTAGATGCTTGAAAGAGATTTTGTGAATTCTGTCCTAAAACTACTCATTTGTCTCCATTGGCTCTAAATGGAGCCAGAGTGACCAGTTGAGATGGAGATGAATCCCCCTCTCACTAAGTGAAAAGGTCAGCATCTGCTGTTTATACAAGCTGCTTTTTGCTTGAGTTGTGCTATAAACTCACCAGCAGGAGATTCTTCTCCTTGCACAAAGTGCCTCTTAGTGCCCCAACAGCATATATAAGGCAAACTAATGCAAATGAACATTTTTCTCCTGTCAAAGTTGTGCCATTCTGTGGTAAATGATTCTTGGAACACACAGAGATATTTGAAAGTTTAAGCTCTGCTGAAAAATTAAAGCAATTTTTGAAAGTGTAAAAATAATTGAACACTGAAAAAAATTGTGATTTTCCATTTCAAAGTGACATTTCAGTTGGAAAAGTAGAAAACTTTGGTCATTTGAATTTACTTCAAATCGATGAGCAAAGAACCTACATAAAGTCTATTCCTTATTTGAAATATCTTTTAGATTTTTGTAACACATATTTTATGACCTTACATTTTGTATTTTTTTACTCCACAAACAAACAAAAAAAGGTCCCCCAAAATCAGATCTATTTCCTCCGTGCACAGTGATGTGTGTTACACCCCAACAGGATGCTTTGTCTAAAGTTCATGTATTTGTAAAACCTGTGATGTGTTTGCTTTATCTCTGTATTTCAGCACTTGTGTAGTCTTTGCCTAGGGGCAGGTTTTCATCAAAATTTCTTGAAGTGCTGTAGCAAGGGACTACAGACACAAATGGCTTTAATGTTACTGTCCTCAGCAGGCTGCTATAGAGCTGGAGCGAACCCACACATGTCAATGAGTTACCTGAAGTCAAAACTTGTGCAGCAGTTTGGGACATTAAGCATGGAGATTTGCAGATACCCACGTGGTTCAAGCGGGGACACCAAATTGCAGCACATCCACTGCAGTTCACAGAGCCATACTCTGGTAACACTTTCTGCTTCTCACTTAGTGGCAGCACTGTTCAGCCTTTTCTACTCCTTATGGCAGGGCCTCCCCCTGATCACGCTGCTGGCAGCCAGGGGAAGCTCCTTATTCTGGAGGGAGGATGAGGTCTCCCCTGCTTGCCTTCTGTTCAGCATTGCTCTGTGGTGCATGCAATGACTCTAATGTATTCACGCAAGCAAACTCCCCAGGGAAGCCCATATATCCTTGAAGTCAGGGATTCTTGGTTTATTTTGGGGGTTTTTTCTTTCTTATTTTTCCTCTCTTTTCCTTTCTAGAAATAGATTCGTTCTCTGGTAGGCTGAGAACAGCCACTGACCGTGTTCCTGTGCTGTTGAAAAATTATTGTCAGAAGTGTTTTCTGACATCTAATCAAGGCAGGGATGAGGGATTTCTTAAAAACAGTACTTCTGATGCATGTCAGCTTGCTTTGCTTGGTCAGTTGTTGTCACCTCAGCTTTAAAGAATTTTAATTACAGTAGCTGTTATGAACACATTCCCTTAGGGAAATATAATTTTCTTATATTTGAATTAATTTGTGTGAGCACACTTTACTTTCTCCTTAGAGCAACTTGTCTCATGGTTTGAAAGCTGAGCTATCCAAACTTTCCAAATTTGTGAGCAGATGCTACTGGTGGGACTCCCCTGTGTGCCAGTCATTTTTTTCCCCAAAAGGGTATGTGCACACAGGCAGGCTGTGGGCACGCAGCTGTGCATGAGGAGGCTGAATCCAGCCTCAGGAGCAGGCAGCTGGGCGGCTCCAATGCAGCCAGAAGGGAAAAATCTCTTACTGAGTTGTCATCATTGCTCTTAGACAATCCCCAGTGACCTCAGGGCGTCTGCCTCATGCTAGAAATCTTGGAGTGGAAGTTTTTATGTAAAAGTGCATAAAATGAAATCTCCTGTTTGCCTGAATTCCTATTGAAAACAGGAATTTCTTCTCCAAGCTCTCTTTGGCACATTTGAACTGTTTTTGAAAGTTACTACAATCACCGATATATTTGCAGTACATCAGAGCTGTGTCCCTGTGGAAGTTGCATCAAGTTGTATTGGTAGAAAGTTAATGTAAGGGTGCCTTGATTTAAGCATTTGGATATTTTCCATATACTTCAAGCCATTTGGCAATAGTGTTTACTTGGAACTGGAAAGAATGGAAACTTGCTTGATATGGGAATGTGATTTTTCATTTTAAATGCCTTTCTTCACATCTCTCTCGGATCTCAGTTGCAGATAACTGCCCTCAAAGGATGCTTTTCCAACAGCTTCATATTCTTTATCTGTAGAAGTTGCAGTAGCTCTTTGGTTCTTAAACCAATGACAATAATAGACTGATTAATGTCTCTTCTTCCATCCTCTACTTTGCACCTTCTATAATGCTCCTATTACCATGATCAGCACTTTTATCTCAGGGGACAGATGAATTTCTTGTATTTATGACTGTTTACTCTGCATGGCTTTTTTTTTTTCAGAGAGCAGAGAATTGCATTTCCAGTTTATTCACCTTCTCATACCTTCAAAGCTGTAAGCCATGTTCTATCAACCATAAATGCACTTGATTCCTTGGAGTACATGCTCTGAATTTACAACAGTGTGGTACAGAAAAGTCTTTTGAGACATTAATTTCGTAATTCAGTTTATTCTACTTGAATTATGAGCCAAGTAATAAATCTACATTATTTATCTGCACTGGTGATTCCCAGCCAATTGTGTAGGCTACACTTTGAGGCAGCTGTCTTCGATGCTGTGTCTATTAAAAGATATTACAAAGCTTTTCTTTTCCCTGATTGAAGAGTTTATGTTGTTTGAGAGATCTTGTTCAGACTTTCAATTGCATGTATTCCTATAGTGTCTTTAAAGATGTGTAAGCAACTTCTCCATATCCAAGCAGTGTGTAGCTTCTCAAGACAGATTGAAATCTCATTAGAAGTTTGGCTTTTCAAGACCTGAATCTTCTTCAGAGGCGAGAAACACCATAAACCTGGGATTATGAGTGGCTAGGCACAGATTATAGCAGATCTTACTATAAAAATTTAGGATTTTGGGCAGTTTTTCCATCAGTCTCCATCAAGAAGATTAGAGATGAAGAAATGACTGGCAAATTAACAGTATCTAGGGGGAAGAACTCATGTGGAAAGGGAAAAGGACAGTTTAGAGGCCGTTCAAGTTAAATCAGTTGTTCTTGATTAAATCTCCCACATAAGACCTAAGAAGTAGCTGTAGTTCTCTGACCTCTGAGGATGGTCATTGGAGGATGGGTAAATTATAGGCCAGTTAGGTGATCATCCATTACCAGGAAGGTACTGGTGAAACTAATGGAGCCAGAAACCTAACAGTACGATAAGCACCGCGCCAGCATAACTTGAGAAGATCAAATTATATCCAACAAAAATAATTTGCATGTATAATTAGGAAAAAAAACAGTGACCAGGAGAGGAGAAATTATGTAACTTGACTCTAATGAAAATTGATCTGTCTAACAGGACACTCTTAGTAGCAAATGGGGTTTATAAATCTGCCATAAAGTGAGAGCAAAACTTCTGGGGATAAAAAATAGATTAAGGGATTAAGGGCCCATTCTCAAAATGAAAGAAAGACTGCTTGCTCTAGGGATTCTCCTGTCTTGGAGTGTACAAAATGGTTTCATTAATCACCTTGCAAGGTGGAAGGGGGAGGAGAGCTGTAATATCTGCAGACTCTACCAACGAGGAAGGGGATTGTGAGGGGGTGAAATCTGAGAAAGCAAGATTCAAAAAGATTCATGTGTGTCTTGACATGCTAAAGAAAAAGTCTCAGGGAAAAATAGGACACAACTCCTCTGTGAGGAGAGGTGCAGAACACTATCCTGAGGAATAATTAATTGCATACATATAAGAAAGAGAGCACTCTTGGCAAAGCAGAAGATAAACAGACGCCGCTGAATCCCTAACTGAATGTGAGTGAAGAAACTCATGCTGTGAAAAGTAAGCCACATACTAGAGTATATGGCAGACGTACTCTAAGTTTTACTCCTTCTGCTTTACTCAGCATTCATAAGACCTTGTTCTGTTCCCAGTTTTGAGCAGTGCACAGTAACAGATGGGCCAACTGGAGGGAGTCCAGCAGAGTGAGTGCTGGTAATCCACAGATGTAGAAAACATGACCTTTAAGGTGAGATTGGAGGAATTTGTTTTGCTTAGCCTAAAGATGAAAATACTGAGTAGGACATGGTAACAGTGCTCTCTAGTACTGCCATCAAAAGGAAAGAAATAATCAGTTCCCTGTGTCCACAGACATGACAGGAAATAATAGCTTAAAATGTAGCATGGGTTATTGAGGTAAGACATTAGATAAAAGCATGTCACTCTAATGATAGAACAAGTCTCTGTCTGGAATGATTTAGTTATAGCAGATCCTGACTTTGGACCAGGGCTGGATAAGACAAAATTCTCAGCCAGAGATATGTTCCTTTGTGGTAAAAGCATTACTGCAGCAAATGAGGCATGAAGCACCTCGCTGTCCCAGAAGTCACACACTTGAAATGAGGCACAAAATAAAATGTGAGCTAAAAAGTTGAAAGGCACTAGAATAGTTGATGGCAAGGGTCTTTTCAAAGCCCTCTTTCTCTGACTGTAGAGTAGGTCTTTACATAACTTGATTTGGAGTGCTTATCAAACCCAATTTTCTTTTATGACAAGGTAACCCACCTGGTTGATCAAGAGAAGCCAGTTGATGGAATCTCTTTGGATTTCAGTAAATCTTTCTAAATGTCTCTCACAGGATCCTTCTGGACAACACGACCAGCACTCAGCTGGATAAACACATCATGCCATGGGTGAGCAACTGGCTCATGGGTCGGGCATGAAGGGTTACATCAGACTGGTGACCTGTCAGTAGTGGGGCTCCACAGGGCTCCATCCTCAGCCCTGTGCTCTGCAGCAGCTTCATTAATGACCTGGATGCAGGACTGCAAGGGACACTGAGCAAGTTTGCAGACAATACAAATCTGGGAGGAGCTGTTGACTCCCTTGAGGGCAGAGAAGCCTTGCATAGAGACCTTAACAAATTAGAGGGCTGGGCAATCACCAATGATATGAAGCTCAAGAAGGCAAAGGGGCGGATTCTGCACCTGGGATGGGGCAACCCTGGATGTACAGACAGACTGGGGAATGTGATGTTGGAAAGCACTGCCACAGAAAGGGACCTGAGAGTCTTGGCTGTAGCAAGTTGAGCACGAGCCAGCAGTGCCCTGGCAGCCAGGAGGGCATCCCTGTCCTGGGGGGCATCAGCCAGGCAGGCAAGGCAGGGGATTGTCCCACTCTGCTCTGCACTGGGGCTGCCTCACCCCCAGTGCTGGGGGCAGTTTTGGGTGCCACAAGAGCATTAAGCCGTAAGAAAACATCCAAAGGAGGGCTATAATACCTTTGGGTGCCAAAGGTATTAAGCTGTAAGAGAGCATCCAAAGGAGGGCTATAAAGATGGTGAAGGTCCTTGAGGAGGAAGCCATGTGAGGAGTGACTGAGGTCACTTGGTCTGTTCAGCCTGGAGGAGACTGAGGGGGGACCTCCCTGCAGTTACAACTTCCTTGTGAGGGGAAGAGGAGAGGCAGACATGGATCTCTCCCCTGTGGTGACAGTGACAGGACTTGAGGCAATGGCCTGAAGTTGTGTCAGGTGAAGTTTAGGCTGATGTTAGGAGAAGGTTCTTCCCCCAGAGAGTGGCTGGGCACTGGAACAGGATCCCCAGGACAGTGGTCACAGCACCAAACCTGACAGAACAGAAGCAGTGTTTGGACAATGCTCTCAGGCACATGGTTGGGTGCTTGGGGTGCCCTGTGCTGGGCCAGGAGCTGGACTGGATGATCCTTGTGGATACCTTCCAATAGCATGTTTTGTGATTCTGTGATTCTATGAAAAGTGCCACATAAAATAAATAAATTAAATAAAACCATTGTGAGACACAGTTTGTTTTCTGGCTGCACATTCCCTTTTACTGAGGAAAAAGGAGGACTGGACTGGAATACTTCTTGCTTCTCTCACCTTTATGTTTTGCTAATTAGGCTCTTTTATGCATTCTAGAAATTTTAATTTTGCTAACCAGATTCAAACCCCAATGATTAGATTCTGACAGTTTTGATATTTTTCTTTTCAGAATATGTGTGCAGATGCAGTGTTTTTAAGAATCATGTTTTTCAGAGAACATTGAGTGTCACCTTTTACAAAACCCTCCTACTTTGCATACAACTAAATCTTGCCTGTTTCAGCCCAAGGATGAGAAATGTAATCCCTAGAAATAATATTTTAGAGAGAATATTTTAGAGAGAATATTTTAGAGAGAATATCAACTAATATAATGTTATTGTTATGCTATGGCTATTATGATTATATAAATATTCTGTTCTTAATGCAAATTTTATTAATTTTCTCAGCTTTTGTTTAAAGAAAGTTTTTTACTTAGACTTCTAAATACACTGTTTTCTGTAGGGTTGTGCTGAACAACTACCTAAATTACAACAAATACTTTAAAGCTGCATATAGTGAAGAAAAAGTAAGCCACTGTGTCCTGTTTGCCAAAATATTGGTTTATGCTAGGCAGCAAAGATGAGCACAGTGACTGATAGATGATTCTCCCGCATAAAATTAGGATGTATTTTAATAGATTAAGTTTTTGTAAATACTTTTGCATAAGGGGAGAATGGTACATACAGAAGCAGAATGTAATAAAGTTGCTCTTGGAAATGATTGGAAATACAAAGATAGTTCTGTTAATGAGCAGGAATCCAGCATAAGAAGAAATCAGGTAACAGTGACTCATTAGCAATATTTTCTTTAAGTTTATGACTTTTTCTGTTGGATATGTCTTTCCATATGCCCATTTCTCTGTTCCCCAGACATGGCCTAGGTTATATAGGGCTCATATGAAAAACCCATTCAGTCCTATATTCATATAAATCAAACTAAATAGCTTTTCTAATGCTTTAAATGAAGTGCTGGTAATCTGTTTGTAGTCACTCATATGGGTTTAACATGGATCTGTAAGTGTTCAGCTTGTTCTTACATCTGTTTCTGCAATTTAGGGAGAACATCTTCTTGTGCTGTATGTGAAAGTCATTTCCTATAAACAGAATGAGCCATGAGCTCTCTATTATGGGGCAATCATTTGCAGAAGGAAGAAGAAAAGACATGATGGCTATTAGGTAGTTTCTTGGTGAATTCATGAGGAGTCAGTCTTTCATTTCCAAGGTTGTAACTCAGAACAGCATTAACACACTTAAAACAACTCAGATTTTACTCACTGGATTGCTCATTTTCTCACAGTTGAAATCAAGTTGTTTTGTCCCACAGACTCCAAGGGCAGTATGTATAAAATTAAGGGTTGGTTTGAGAAAATATCACTGCTCTTACACTATTTTACTTTCCCAATGGGTTCTTCAAAATGTGATGTTCCATTCTGTCTCTGAAATCTATAAGCTGTAACTCCACTATATACTCACTTGCTACTTAGAAGTTAAATTTTTCAGACCATTCTTAGTGTGGCGTAGATGTTACTTTTATTCACCCAGCAGGCTGAATGAACAAGTAAAATGGACTTCTACTAATATGAGAACAGCTTTAATTGAAAAAGCTGTCACTATTAGAGTAGATTATATTATATTTCTTTGTGCAGAAAGAGGTCTTTTTCATTTTCTCTTTCTCTAGAAGCACAAAAAAACATCTGTCCAGCAGGCAAGTGATTATGAAATCACTTTTAAAGAACTCTCCTAATAAATAATGTATTTACCCTTTGCAAATATAAAGTCTTGAAGTTTTTTTATTCTATACAATTTTTGAATGCTGCGCAATGAAGTGGTAGCACAAGTAATGGTCCAGAGTCCAACTTCTGACTGCTTCTGTGTCCTCCTTTGCCATTGATGCCAACACACTGCATCGATTTTCAAATAGCAGAATTCATTCTCCCCAAAATTAGATGATGGTGCAAATCCTGGGGTTGCAATCTGAGAAAGGAGTGGTAGCTGTTATCAGTGCTGGTGTGGGATCATCTTGCTGTGTGCTCCTTGACCAACTATACCCAGAGACTGTGGTCTAGAGACCTGAGTTTTGTTATGCTGGTAAAAAATCTGAGCTGATTTAAGAGGAACTGAATTTAAGTTCTAGTTGCAGTAATTCACATAAGAAGAATAATACTTGGAGGCACAAATCTATAATATTATGTGTTTTCTTGAAGAATTCTATTTATTTTGTGCTCAGCCCATTTCCCTTTTTTTTTTTTTTTTTTCATGCCAAGGATATAATGCAGACTCCTATAGCTTAATAGTTTTCCTTAACAGCCATCTCAGGACACAGATGATTTTGAACATCTCTGGAATTTTAACACACAAGTTAGATGGATTTGTTACAATGTTCAGCAGTAAAATAGCTAACAATGCCCCATTGAAATAGAGGTAGTTACTTTTCAGGCTTAACATTTTTTTGGAAAGTAAGGGAAAAGTCATATCCTCAGAGCTGTAATTTCAGGTGTTTATCTTTGCAATGTCCCATATTTCGCTCTCATGTTTTCACAGTCATGGAGATTACTGGTTTCATAATAATACAAAAGTAAGCTGGAACTCCTCTATAGGAATGTACAGCAGAGCATGGCTAATTTTGTGGATGGGGCCCTGCAGAGCATAGCTCAGGCTGAGAACAGATGTACATTTTTCAGCCCAGCTCTGCTTGTGAGTAGATTACTGTACATCAGTGCTGACTTGCTCTTATTTTCTAGCAGAAATGATTGTGTGGGTGCTTCTTCACCCATTTCAGTTACACAAAGTCATATTAGCTTAAGTAATGGGAATAGGTCATGGTTAACCCAGTTTATTTTGTTGTTGTTTGGTTTTTTGTTTCTTTGGTCGTTTTTTTTTTTTAACTTTTAAAATCAAAATGGGTCAAGGAGTGACAAGAACTGACATGTGGAAGCTGTGACTTCTGCTACAGAAGAGACACAGAAGACAGGCAGTGGACCAACCTGATTTCCAGAGTGTGCATTGATATAAAACTTTTGAACAATTTTGCATGTGACAATGGGAGAGCCTCCTATCTGCTTCCCTAGATGCTTCCTGCCTGCAGCAGGAACAAGAAATGAAATTTCACTAAAATGTAGGCCCTGCTTGAAACCTCAGGACAGACACAGATCATTCACCTTTTTCATCACAGAAGACATGCTGAGCACAGTGCTGAGGAGAAGTGAATGATTTCATTCATTTCCATGCTCCAGAACAAATGTTGAGATTACAATGATAAAATTAGGGTAGTGAAAGACTTTAAATGAAAAGAACAGAAAAATGTTAACAAATGAAGGGATGAAAAAAATGATATGGCAAGTGAAAATATGCTCTAACAATAAACAAAATATACAGTTACTCAAACCAAAAAACATGAATTGTATTTGTACAGGAGTACAGAGACTCTACTGGAGTCAGAATCCTAGCAGCAATTGTAGAGTATCCTCGATATCCTTAAGTATAAATACACAGGAAAGTTTGGTCATATTCTTCAGATATTCCTTTGGTAGGTGCAGTGAAATGATATGGTTAAGAAAATGGTCACATCAAAAATTCTTGAAATAGAGAATGACAGCTGAATATTTAAAAGTACTATACTTCCTGACACTTGAGAAACAGACCAACACAGCACATGATCTACTTCACAAGAAGTTTTGGATAGCAAAACAAAGCAAAGTAATTCCAGACTAGATTTTTTCAATGAGTAGTAAGTCTGCTGAAAAAATGGTATTTGTGAGAGACTGAAAAATCATCTAATCAGACAGAATTCCCTTTCAGCCTTTAGCTGAAAAGAATGGAGAAAATTAAACCTGGGGAAATGCTTTGCCCTGATATTTTGAAATAGAATATCTTCTTGAGGAAAGGATGATTTTTTTCCCTACATTTTAAAAAGAATTATGTGACAGTTATAAATATGAAGCTCAAATTCATTCTGGAACCATGGTGCAGCTCAGGCCTGTTGCTGTGCAAACCCAGTGCACTTTAGACATGAGTTCCCTGAGTGCCCCAGGAACTCCTCATCCAGCTGCACAGATTAGATAAATAGACTGATCTGAATCACTGGAGAGACTCAAGACAAAGTGAACTTAACCCCTAGCCTGGTTCACCACAAAGCATCTGATTATCTGGCACAGGAAGTCTCCAGGTGGGAATTTCAGCCTGTCTTTTCCCAGCAGCTCCAAGTATGCTTGGACCAATCTCTATGCTCAAATGTGCTGATTAACACTGAAAGTGGAGAATCTGACCATTCCTGAAGCTTCTTGAGGTGATTCCTGATGCAGAATTGATCAAATTGAACTTCAATAAGAGATTCCAAACTGCCAGTGAAAACTCCTTCAGTGGGTGCAGAAATGGTCAGGTAGTCTCTTGCATATGGTAAAGCTAGGCAGGTAAGAGATGTTTTTATGTAATAAGACCACAGGTTAAGTGGGTGTAAGAATTGAGTATCAGAACAGAGGTTTGGAGACTTTCACTCTGAATAGCTGAAGGTGACATTGCAAGGACCCTCAGAATTACATCACCATCCAGGCATTGACTAACCATCCTAAGATGTTTGGTTCCCCTTGTGAACATTACCTTGTTCCAATAGATACAATAGTTTCAGATTCTTTTAAAGGTTCTGTCTGTGAATGTTCAATAATTCCTCATTTATAAGTCCATGAAATAGCAGGGGGGAAAAGAAATAAAAAAGCTAGGCAACAGTAGACGAAGTGTCTTGGCCTTATTCCAATCCATTTTCTTCCATTTTGTTAGTTTTCTCCCCTTTCCCAAAACCAAACAATTGTAGAACCTCACATAAAATGAAATCCCAATCATATGGGAATTTTTAAAATTAGGTTCTAATTCCCCATCTATCTCCTGTTTCTGTTTCTGCAGTTTGTGCTCTCAATTGATTAACACAACACCCCCCAAACTTTTAGATCTTTCTGTTAAATAGCTGGGCTTAAATAGAGTAAATTCTACGTGCAAGGCTGGGCATTTGGTCATAGGTTTTGTGGTTTTATGTCCAGTGCCATTCTGTTCACTAAAGGGTGAATAACTGTATCCATATGCCACTCTTAGAAGGTCAAGAGGAAGGTCAAGGGCTTCCTCCAGGAAGCCATATATTCACAAACCAGGTATTCATAAACATTGCTGTCTTCTGGCACTTTTGCCTCACCATAACCCATCCTAATCATGGAAATTGCAGCACTTGAGAAAATATCCCACAGATGTGACCTATTCCATTGTGAGTTTGTTCTACACATACAGCATATTACATTTAATAAAGTTGGATAATATAATTTAACCAGCTGTTGATTATATTTGGTTATATTGAGCACTGGAGAAAAAGAATTTGTTTCATGGGATGCAGCAGAGGAAATGAGAGAAGGAAGTGGCTAAAATTTGTAGATGCCTTCCAAAAACTGGACAGGCTCAGTCCACTTTCTCTGGGGTCCAACACCTTGGCTTCCCAAGGGTGCAAATGCCAGGCAAGGTAACTGCTTGGGATGTGCTGACTGCTGCTCTTTACTGACTACAAATACAGCTCTGTCTTCCTGCAGGATCTCTTTAGTGAGCTCTTGCTGCCAACATCTCTTATTTAGGGAGACTGGGAACTGACAGCAGGATGCTGGGCAAATGGTTGACCTAGTTGAATTACTCCTAGGGGTTCAAGAATTGTTAAGAGAAAAAGCACATTATCAAGTACAACAAACCTTTTCAGTCCTACAGAGTCAGCACACAGAAAAAAGCCATATGGACTTTTCAGCTCATGGTGATCAGGAAGGACCTTAGGTACTTATGTTTATAAAATATTCCGGGCTTTTTCTCAGCTTAAATTGCTTAAAAACTGTTTGAGCATAGGAGACAAAGACTTCAGTAAGACAGGAAATATAAACAAAAGCCTTCTCAGCCTTTAAAATATGCCTCCAAAATAACAATAAACTGAGGCAGCCAAAGAACCCCAGCTTTTAGGCTATAATTCACTCTGCTCTTACCCAAAAGTAACTAAAGCAAAAATCAAAGTCAGATCACATGTAAGTACTCTTTTCTTCCCATGTGCTTTGGTTTTATTTAGTTCTTACTCAGAAAGCTGCTGTGAAGAAAGTGAGAGAACAACTGGTGATTTACACCAGGTAATTATAGCTGCTGCCCCACTGTTCTCTGTACAGTATTCCTCATGCCCTGTGTGGATGAGGAGGAATTCCTTTCTTCCTTGCATTCCTATCCCAGACCTGGCTGTATATCAATGACTGATATTATCTGTGCATAGCTTTCTATTTACATTTATATCCTCTAAAGCCAATGAAAACCTTGAACAATACCAAGTGCACACTGTAATCAGCATGTAAAGCTTGTCGTGTGTCCCAGGATCTTTGGATGAAAAGCTTTCTATATGCATCATTGCTATTAGTTTTTCCTGCATCATTTGTCAAGATAAATACATAGTGTTGTTTAGCACAATGTACTGGAAACTTCTGACTTGCAAATTAATCTGAAATGTAGAACCATATAAAAACATTTTATGCATCTAGCACTGATGATTTAATTTTTGCTCTTGAGAAACAGTCGAAAAGGAAAGTTAGCAATACATATACACAAGTTAAAAGAACACATGTAATGAATTAGAAATCATTGCCTTCAGTTAGACATCGATTGTCACTATGGAGCAGTGACTATGATGGGAATTAAATTAGATTAACACAGCCAACACAAAAAGCTTCTATTGCTGATAAAAAGAAAATATCAGGACCTTTCAGAATGCAAAGGCAGATTCAGCCATAAAAAATATTGTAGAAATCTAATTCTAGTACTTTTCATGGAGCTGAGCATGTAATGTCTGCTCACATGTAAAGATACCCTTGAGGAGAAAAAGCAGGAGGAGGTACTTTATGTTTATGCTTTGGGTTTTCTCTGTGGAAGGAAACTGAAGAAGTTATGAAGTTGATTAAACTTAAGTTGTGGTTGGCAGTTATGAACAGAGCAGGAATGAAGGTTGATGCTTCAAGGTCTTTCTGGTAGCAGAGATGATATTTTAAATAATTTTGATATATTCCACTTTACTCAGAAGTGTCACACTGTAATATGTTACACTCTCTCATGCCATGTTAAGACATTTTCAGGAGATCCACATGAGATAATATGGAAAGAAATCTGAGACACATTATTGTGAGGAATGGCCCTTTAGGCTCTGTGAGACAAAGTGGGTTTACATTCTGGGAATTTCTGCAAACTGTTTGCTGTGTTCTTTATTCCACCCCTGTGAACAAATAAGCTGGGAAACAGCTCTATTCCCCTTAAGTCCTGTTGCTTTCAACTGTCACAGAGATTCTCCACCCTTTTTCCAGCCTTGGCTCTTCACCATGAACATTGAGCCCCTTGGGCAGCCCCAGTCCAGTGCAAACTGATTGCGGACCCTAAATATAGGCAGGGAAAAAAAAGAGCAAAAGCCCTTGTGCACTGCCAGTCACTGCCCCTGACTCTGGCCAGGTGTCCTCTTTGTGGCCTGCTCTCTGCACTGGGTGGGAAGCACCGGCTGTCCCTGGAAGGGGGTATTTGTTCTGAATGCAGACCTCAACACAACAAAGCAGGAGCAATGCCCCAGGGAGACCCCCAGAGCTACACCCAGTGAAAACTAGCTGCAGAGCTGCTGTTTGTGCTTGCTTTTCCTTTTTGGGTCAAGCTCTCTGGGGAGATGCAGAGGATATCTGCTGAGTCTGTGCTGGGTGGTGTAAATGTGGGAACACCTTCCCTCAGTCCCCACAGCTGAACATGCCCATTAGCACAGCAAGCCCACACAAAGACTGGACCTGACCTCAGGGGCCCCTGTTTAATTTCTCCTTTTTCCTTCCTCTCTCTCAGTGGTTTATTTTCTCATAAATGCTCTGACTGCTGGGGTCAGTAGATAGAGTCTTGCAATTACACAGACTTGGTTCCTCATTTTAAACAATTGCCAGCCCTTTAGGAGCCAGATTTGTCAATATAAATCATTGGAG
Organism: Haemorhous mexicanus; assembly: GCF_027477595.1. Taxonomy (NCBI): domain Eukaryota; kingdom Metazoa; phylum Chordata; class Aves; order Passeriformes; family Fringillidae; genus Haemorhous; species Haemorhous mexicanus. The sequence continues at coordinate 110,277,460 of NC_082343.1, read as the reverse complement.
TTAAAAGTTCATGAAATGGTGGGGAGATCTTTTGTGTGTGTGTTTCTAAGAGAAGGATTTTCCCTCTAAAGTGGAACAAGTAGGAGGATGTGAAAACTGGAGAGGAGACACCTGGCAAGTCTCCTGCCAAGCTTGCAGCAAACCTGCCGAGTCCTGCTCCCTAAGACAGAGACTCAGTGGTTAACCTCAGCAAGGTACCCCAGATGGAAATATCCATTTCACTGGTTCTATTCTTGTGCTCCCACAACTTTGTTATCAGGATGTAATAGTTGGTTGGATCTCAATAAATCCATAGAATGAGTAGTAAATTTTGCAGGGGACTACTTTGAATTAACTTTAATGATTTGAAACCAGTTTATATTGTAACATAGAGGTCTAGGCCACTCCCTGCAAAGGTTAACTCATTAAAATAGGTGCCTCAAGCCAGGAAAATGGTCCTTGAGTCGGCCTTCAGTGAGCATACAGCTTGGATAGATAGTTTTGAGCAGATTCCTTATTTTTAGATGACTAAAGGTAAGATATATATTTCACACAGCAGTAATTTCCTATAATTATCCATTCAACCTCCATTGCTGACATGGAAAGAGCATAAAATGATGGTAGGATGTTTATTCCTTCATTCTCTCTTTTTTTTTTTTTCCTTTTTTTTTTTTCCCCCATAGAGTGCTAATGAGGAATATGTTCCAGTGGTGGTGGTAACTTTTGAATACAATGGTTGCTGGAGTAAGATAAGCAAACTCACTTTTCATAGCCAGCCAGATACATCAGCTGGGAGGAATAGAAGCAATTTATATTCCTTAGATAAAAAATATTCTGTTAAAAACACTTCTGAAAGATATTTATATGAAACTTCTCACTGACAGAATCCTAGTCAAAAGTCTATTCATCTTTCCCTAAGAGAGGTATCTAAGATAGGGCAGATGAATCACCTTCTGGAGGTGCCTGTCTCTGAAGACTTCTATTCAGACATTTTTCTTTGTCTGTGTTGGGTGAGGTAAAGCTCTGGCAACTGCTGATTTTAACCCCAGTAATGAAAGTGGCTGGTGACAAACTAGAAAGAAGAGAGAAAGTAAAAGATGCTTTGTTGCAGGTGACATGAAAATGCCAGAATAAACTTAGAAATAATTAAAAATTAAATCCTACCACCTGGGAAATTATTCAAGAAGAGGTCATAGGTTTTCAGCTTCCTGAAGAGATAAAGCTCACTATTCTGGGAAATCTAACATTAGTAAGAGTTTTAAATGCCAGAAAAAAGATGTCCTTGAAGAACTCCATAAAAAAAAAAAAAAAAAAAAGTAAAAAGAAAAAAAAAAGAAAGAGAAACAGTTCAGATTAGATTCTCATTGACACTAAAAATTTTTTTAGCATATTTGCAGTATGGACTAACTTTGCAGTAAGTGTAATTCCACCTACTTCCCACTAATTACTAAAATGATGTCAATTATGTTTTTTGAGACTGGGCTTTCCTACTTCCCAAATAAGAGGCTGAAAATATGAATTGAATCTATGAATGAGCAAGTATTTATGAAAATGCACAAGAACTCAAATATATTCAGAAATTATAGCTGTATTTTGTTACTAAATACAAACAAAACATTTTGCTTGTATTTAGTACAATGTAGTATAGTCTGTTCAACCTAAGCTGTCATCATATAAGTGTTCCTCAGATGGAAACAAATGATTGTAGATTCCAAATATTTTCATAATTATCCCCAAATACTATAACATTCAACAATATCCAGGATAATGTTTCAGTTCTGTGAATTTCTAGCCCAAGCAGCCTCAGAGACCACAAAGAAATAATGGGACACAGGATAAGAAATGAACACAGTTCAGCACTGATTTATTGCCTCCTATTTTTAACCTGGCTTCCTAAGAAATCAATGCCTATGCCTTCATGCTGTGTATGTGTGCAGGTATTAAATTGGGCTTACTGGACAATTTCAACTACACCTGTGTGGAAAGGAATCTCAAAGACTGTAAGGCTGAGAGTAATCTCATGTAACTTTGGAGGGCTGAAAGTGTGGATATGTCCCTTTGAACTAAATACCCCAGGCTCCCTTCACAGGCAGTGAATCGTTGCTGTATATGGTGATCTATGTTATCTATTTTAGGCATTTACTGTAGGAAGGGACAAATTTCACTGTTGAAAGAGGCATGCTCTAAACACGGCAAAAAACAAGCACTGGGGCTTCCTCTTAACATCTGTTTTCTGTGAGGGTTCTCCAGTGTTTAATAAGAGCTGAGCTCATACTACATCACTTCAACTGGTGGCATTTTGTGGTTAAATTTGGATAGAAAAACACTTTAATAATAGAGATAAGCAATTTCAATAAATAAACAACTCCCCTGTGATGTGGAAGAGGTGGTGTGGTCCAGGTGAAATGCCAGAGGGGTTAAGATAGTGCATCCAACTCTGCTAAGCAACATCCTGGAGCAGGCTTGCAGGTCCTTTATGGTCCCTTCAGATCCCTGTCTCCTCCTGGAGCTGCAAAAATAGTCCCAGATCCCCACTCCAGGGACACAGAGCCACTCATAGTCTCTCTGGTTCCTAAGTCCTCCTCCAATGTTCTTTATGAGGGTGGAGAATATCTTTCTGTTGATGTACACTGAGGTTTTCCAGTTTGCTGTCAGAAAATGGCTGCTTCACTGTTGTTAGTGCTCATAACCTGCTTATTCTGAACATGGTTGCATTTCTTGACTATCATCAGGTTGTTGCAAGGTTTGGCTGTTTCCTTGAATGTACAAAAGTTATTGAAATTCCCTTCTGTTCTGAGGTACAGGAGGTTGTTCAGCCCATTATATTATTTCATATACTTCTGCCTAAACAAAAGTTTGGCTAAAGTTTGTCCATTCCTACCAAAACATAAATTTGGTTAAAGTTCAGTCTTCACAGTTCTGCTAACTAGGTGTTACTCTTGCTATCTGCTATATGATGTCATGCTGATTTTTTCTCCCACTCCTGTACTCACCTGACCACCTTGGTCTCTTGCAGCCCTGCTTGCTTCTCACCAGGCTTCATAACCCTAGGTGGTCAGGGAACTATTTGCCCAAGTAGGACAGCTTTAAAAGCAAGGCCTAACATTTTTCTCAGAGGAAAGAAAAAGAGCTATCCCCTTTATAAACATTTCTTGCAGCCATTTATACAAAAAAGCTGCCAACGTGAGTTTACAGGAAGATACAGAGGTACTCTTGTTAATGCTTTTAAATGGTCTTCAATCATACCTGAAATATCTTTTCTCAAAGGCACTTGAATAAAGCTCATGACATTTTGACTCAAAAGCCTGCATTATGAGGTAGTAATAAGGGTGCACAAGAGCTCAGTTAAAATCTATCTCACTGAAATCTGTCAATGCAGTAGCTCTTAAGGACGATATGTTGTTTTCATTGGAACTGCCCCAGTATACAACCTCTTCCTAAAGAGCTATTTAACATAATTTCTTAATTATCTAGACTGTGATGTGAGATGTCCCATAGATTGGTAGAATGGAAGAAACCTTAGGTGTTTCTATGGCAAAACTAACAGGCATTCTGAAAAATATGTTTTGCTCAGGATGTTTGAAGAAGTTCTTTGGTCTGGGTGAATGACAGCTGGGAGAAGGATTTGCATTCCCTGATCATGCTTCAATTCTAGGCCTGTACAGAACTGTATTAAGCCAATGATTACAATCAAAGCTAATGGCTTTTGGACTTTACATGATTATCTGTAAGAGTCAAGGAGGAATTTTTCCCCTGCTGCCAAGTTTTTAGTCTTTTTTCATTCTGGTTTTTTCCCTCCTTCATAAGTAACGGAAATAAGCAGCAGCTGGGTATTGGATAGGTCACTGATTTGGTACAGAGAATTCTCACAGGTGTCTGAGTGGTTTATTTTCTCACACACTCAGAGTCTTATTTGTTTTGAGATGTGTAGTTGAGAAGGAAATTTGTCCTAGATTATTCTGAAAGGGCCTTTTTGCTTTTCACTTTCTTCTTCACCTGCAGATATATCTTTTTAGTTGACACACAATAAGTTTTCTTCTTTCATGTGGACCTTGTCCACCTTGATCCCTATACTGTCATACCTCTCAGGTTTTTGAGGACTGAAACATTCATTACAATTAAATACGCAGACTATTGAGATAAAATATAAATTTCCCAGACAGACCTGAAATCGGGTTAGGTGGCCTAATTGTTTCCCTTTGGCTTTGTTTTCTGTGGAACCGTAGACTCTACAGGATTTCTGCATGTTGAGAGTGGAGAAATTCAATCTATGCTCAAATTTAGTGGGGAACAATAGTTAATCAGATCTACTGATGTGCAGGAAAGCAATCCAAGTACTTCAGAATCTTGCCATTAAACCAGGCAGGGACTGAATTATACCAAATGTTGTAAATGAAGACATTTCTTTTGACTCAGTGAATTTTGGACGAGCTCCCAGGTCTTAACACCCTACAGTGCTGTTGCTTTATCCTGATCTTTGAAATAGGTAAAGTTTTTTAATGATACCATTTTTGTTCCACATTGCAATTTCTGCTAGAGAACTAGTCTGGAAGAGAAAAATGATTAGAAAAGCTTCTTATTGATGTTACCTCTAGACCTTGTTTATTTCCACTAAGTCAAAATCCAACAATAGGGCGCTCTCAATAGTGCAGCAGGTTCTTGTATTTGGTGTTCCATTTCATTGAAGATATGCTAAAATCACTCTTTTTTTCTAATGAAAATATTTTAACTACACATACTCAAAACATTACTGGAATAATTTTCCAAATGAATAAATTGTATCTTCTTCCTCATTGAACTTCAAATTTGAATTTGTATGTTTCTGCAATTTCCTGCCCTTTGTTTCAGTGACCCTCTTTCAACCTATCTTACTCACCATAATTATTTGCCTTATCTGCCAGTGAGAACTCATCTTCTTATTCTCAACTGTAATTACTTCATTGAGCATTAAAGTGAAAAGGCCATTTTCCTCTTGTTGTTCATCTTTTTCAGATGTCAAGTTATTTACAAAGCCTTTGAATTAGTAATGTTGTGATGAGAATTTTGGTAAATTATATGTGAGAGAATTAGGCCCATTATAATCTTGAATTCTCATTTGTCCTGAAACATTTTTTCTCTTCTCAGTTTTCTAGGCTTTGCAGGAAAGGTTTATTACTGTTTCAAAGTGTTCTGCCTATGACATTCTGCTTAATGATACCAGGAGATGTGACCCAGCCAATGGTACATTTTTTTGACAAGCTACTAGGATTTCAAGTGTTTTGATCTCTTTCTTTTTTAAATACATGAAACTAAATTTATATGAATGTGGCTGTAAATTCTCTCACTCTTAACAGGACTTAAATCTTTGATTCCCCTCAATAATAAGCAAAAAAATGGTTTCTTTGAAGATATTCTTCTGAGAAGTGTCTGAAATTTGCTCAGTTGTATCAATTTTATAAATTTACAGTATCAATTTTATAAATTTACATATACTCAGTGAAAAAAAGCTTGAATTTTGGTCTCATATCTGTTAATTTTGGATGCCTATTTCTGTCAGTCGGAAAGCTAAAAGGTTATGGAAAAATCTGTTTTCTGTTATTTTAGACACTGTGATTTTAGTCACTAGATTTATCCCACTTAATTTTAAGCATGTTGTAGACATGTCTGTCTTATCTCTCTGACTGCTAAGGAGGAGCAGTTGACGCCTCAGGTATGAGTCTTTATGTCCAGAGCACTGAACAAGGTCCAAAAAGACAAGTTACATTAAAAAGAAAAAACTTTTACTTTCTTTTAGCATATATATATATATATATATATTCATCTACAGGCAACTAAATGAAAATTACATGGTTCTGGTAATTTCAGTTATTGTCCAGTGCCACTAGAGATTTTTAAGAGAGTCTTTACACGTAGGTTGAACCTTAAATTATGGACCATAGAGTTAAAAGACACTTGGTAGAGAATAAAAGACACCTGCAAGAATTAGGTAAACTCACTAAATTTGGTTAAATCAAATGTGGTAATATTGTGTTTTGGTGCTTAAGACATGTCCTACCTGTTATTGATATTTCTTTGATGACCAAAGAAATTCTTGCCATTATCAGATTTTCCAACCTGGCAGTGGAAGGCTCCCAGCTACACCTAATTGTCATAAGGGCAATTGTTTTCCTCTAAAATAAAACTGAAAAGTCACAGAATACTTTAGACAGTAAAAGATTTAAACAATTGTTTCCACACATCTTGGTAGTCCAGAAGCAGAGCTGTAGCTCTGCTTTGGAGTGAGCTTTGGAAGTGTCCTGCAGCAGTCCCTATTTCCATTCTTCATTTCTACAGGGCTGGGAAAGCCCAGTCTCTTAAAAATGCACAGTCCCTCAGAAAAGGGGTATTTTCTTTCTTTAATCACAGTATAGTGTTCATTTATTATGGTATGTAACTGCAGAACTGCATTTTACAGCTTTAGTCAACAGCATAGAATCACTTAGATTAAGTAAAGAGAATGATTTTGAAAGCTCTTTGTAATTCCCTAAAGACAAAAGAGCATGGACATTAAGGATGAGACCTATCCAGAGGAAAGTCTTTGCCAAACTTCAGCAGATTGACCAACACTCCATGGTCTCAGTTTTCATATTGCATCTCGTGATGCAAGGTCAGACTAAACGTGTAGCTCAACAAACACACACACATGAATTGTAATCTAGCACCTGCCCTATGGTGGGCTGATCTTCAGAGGAATGTGCTAATCTGCTGCCACTTTTTAGCATTTTCACGATTTTCATTCCATCTGTCCCCCTGCTGTTTTTTTCACTGCAGTATCCACTCAGCAGCATTTCCTGGAGCAATGTTTTTCTGACATTCCAATGTTCCATCACAGTCACAAGCACACATTGGGATGTGTCGAGCTAGCAAAAAATCATCAGGAAGCACAGCTGCTGGATTTTCCTGATACGCCTGGAATGTTGCAGAGTAACAAGAGACTTGGAAAGTTGCTTCCATAAATCAGCTTTTGTAACTAAGGCACGTGGTTTTGGTATTCTTTTTTTCTTGATTCTTTATTTTACAGCTCGCTGTGCTATGCAATCACTTGCTCCAAGGAAATCAATTAGTGCAATCAGCTTGGACTTTCTTTGTTCTGATGATGGATGTTTTTTTTTGAAACTGAGAATTAAACACATGGAAAGAGTGGCCTGTTTTATATGAGAACTATGACAAATCAAATCTCGGAATGTTTTTCCATTGTAATTTAAACCTAAAATTTTGAAACAAACTGTAATCATAATTCCTTTTTCTTTTGAACCAAAAAATATCCAAACATGGTGATTTGGACAAGTGACTGATAAAATAGATTTTTTTTTTTTTTGGCAAAAGTTCATAGTATTTTCAAATTCATAAAGAAAGATTATACAATGTTTCCTGATTGAAACAATAGAGGCTCCTAAGAATGTCCTTACAGTTGCATAAATGCATAACCATGCTGAACACAGTACAAAATTCCATACTTAATAATGCACCTCAAGTACAGAGTTGAAAATCCAGTCCTAAATTTAAAAAATTATTAGGATATATGGCTCTTTTTCAATGGCTAACTTTTGGTGTTAAATTAACATAATTTGGTCTTGAAGACACTGTGTTCAAGTGAAAAGGTTTAACCTCTACATAATACTGATTTCAAATCATGTAATAAATGTTTAAGAGGAAATAGTAAGTTTTATGCCAGAAATAGAATATTGGCTGGTCTGTGGTATTGGCTTGGAACTGGCACTTGAGATTTTTAATCTACAGCTCACAGTTTGTTTAATTTATACATTGGTGTAATGTTTGAGTGCCTTGCCACCACTAAGGGTTGGTAACTTTATACCTATATTCAGAAAGGGGAAAAAAAATAACATTCTCACACTTACAAACTGATTGCTTTCATCAAATTTAATTACTTGCCTTAGCACTTGCATAAAGAATTTTATCTGGTGTTTAACTGGTTGGGTAGCTTACACCAACAGTGAGAAAGGACTGCAAAGAGAGAAGGTGCAGCAGCTGCTTGAAATGGAAATATTTAATTCTCTCCTGATAGTAAAATAAAGCTCAGCATGTTATTAATTGTTTGAAAAAAGCAGAGTATCCTCTTCTGGAATACTTGTGCCATCTGTCTGGGAGTCCCTGTGCTGCTTTCAGGCTGTATTCTGAAGAAGAGACTGAAAAGTTTAAGTGGTCAGATGTTTGAAGGAAGAGTTATTGTACAAGAATAATTTGTACCTTTTGAACATACAAGCTTTTATTACATACATCCCTGTCTGTTTATGTTATGGAGTAATGTGACATTTCCTCAATATCCTGAAATACCTGTGGCTGAAGTCCATTTTACATATGTGGATTGTATGTACTTGGACATACATACACAGACATAGTCAAAATCTTACTGTTATTGCAAATAATAAAATCAATTTAAATGCTAAAATGGTATAATATCCTAATCAAAATTAATATTTTCTATTTTTCTTTAAATGGTTCTAAAGAGTGAAGAATTCTCTTCCTCATTTTCCCCATGGAGACAAGAGTGAAAACCCTCTTGAGCCATCAGTGAGAGAAGTGAGCTTTCCCAAGAATTTAAAATCCTTTTCTGGCCTCTCTTGGGCTGAATCTGGGCTACAAAACATTATACAAAATATATGGCAAGGACATCCTGCCAGTCAGGATGTCCTTGCCATATATTCCCTGGATGGCAAAGAATACTGGGTGCAATGTTTTATTTTAAATCAGGTTATCTAGACTGGCGCTGAAATTTTTGAGTACAGAAGTATTAACCTCATCTAGATGTGGCCTCAGCTGCAGCTATTAATTCTGTTAAGTCACAAGTAACTTAAGCTTGTTACAATCTGATATTTTCAGAAATGTTGAAATTAGCTTGATGATTGGCAGAAAGGCTTCATAACAGAAAACAAAAATGTAAGTGCAGCTGGTCTGGAGAACATATTATGCCTCTATCCATGTAAATTGTTCATTTATGTCAATATTATAGCATTTTGGTGGAGACCTCTGTGGAATCTTCCACTGCTGCTGTGTATGATTTACTTTTTTTTTTTTTTTACATGCATGAAAATTTTGTTGCTCAAGGGCAGAAAATTTGGCATCATTTTATAAACAAGCATTATAAACACCAAGAAAAGAGATAGGTCATTTTATACCAAATTTAGCTGCTCATTTAGGGAGATAAAAAAAAGAGTAAGTGCTTATCCATTAAAATCCTCCTCTATTGTCTCAGTCATTTGGGAGAAAGAAGTACAAGAAAACCATTGACTTTGCTGTTTCCTTTGGGAGAAGCACAGATGTGGAAGAACAATTTTTAACACCTAAGTGAGGCAGCTTATGAGCTGTGTCTAAGTTCTTTCAAAGCCTTCCAAAATACGGAGTACATTTCAACCCAATTCACATAATAACTCAGGCTATGATTCAACATAGCTTTTAAAAATGTAAGTAGTTCCTCATCTGTTTAAATTATATTTATGCTATTCACTGTATTTCTCTGGGGTCTTATTTTAGGTTTCACTTGTCTCATAATTCTTATATATAGATATTTATAAAAACTATGAGTTTTATTTCAGCACATTACAACTTGCTGTGTGGAAGCTTTGTTTTTGAAAGATGTGATGACAAAAGGCAATGACAGCATAAGATTTTTCTCACCTTTCTCTACCATCTGGATTTGTCTGTGGTTTGGAAGGGCTGCCATTCCTTCAGGAGACTGATGTGGTCTGATATAGTCTCAGGGCTTGTTGGATTTTGCCCTGTTTACTGAGGTAGTGGCATGATAGCAAACAATGCCATTTTTTCCATGGTGCTTTTGAGAGCTACGTGTTCCCACTAGGAAAAGAAAGCTCTGAAATGCATCAGGGTGTCAAAAAAGCCAACTTTGTTCTTGTTCTTGCATGTGGTCTTAACTTCAGAGTCTCTAGTAGTCTCAAAGATGTTAAATTTTTATGTACATCTACATTTTTATGTAAATTTTTTGCCTGCTTTCTACTCTGCTGTAGGAATTGTGGGAGATGCAAATGATTGTAGAGAGAGATTGTAAATCTGAAATATTCCCAAACTGTTGATACCATTCCCCTCTGCCCTTCAACCAGGGTTGACTGCAACAAAATGCAGCAAAAAGTGATTCTGCATGAAAAATAGAATCTCTTCATACTTTAGGATAAAAAGAAAAAGGTAGGTAGACCCAGTCTTTTCCAGGCACAGGCTGGGCACTCATTGCCTTGTTTTAGAGCTGTGCCCTTCCCAAATGTCTGAGAGTCAATGCAAAGAGCACAACCAAACCCATGGCCACCATCACCATTTCAACACAAAAGCAGACAAGGATTCATATTTCAAACTCTTCCTTCCATAAAGCCAAGCTCTTAGCACTTCATCCAGCATGGTAAGAAAACCCCCAAGAAGCTGGTAGGTCACTGCAGTATACATTTGCTGCAGAGAGGGCTGAGGATGAACATCTCACAGGGCTGGCATTATGGAAATCATCAGAGGCTGCTGGAATGTGTGTGGAGGCAAAACCATCTGACTTTCATACAAACCCAAGCAATCAGGCAGCGCTGAACTATTTTTGTGGAAATAAAATATTATCCATTTATGAATTCCAGATGGGAAGGGACAGCTGTCGAGCTTATGACATCATTCCCCTTGACACTGGAGGATGGAAAGGAAAAACTGGGAGTCACATGTGAAGTATGTCAGCAGTGATGACAGAACTGGGCAAAATAATGTGGGGATGTTGGGAAAAGCTATTGGCATAATGGCTAAGACAAATAAGGTCAAGTGCACAGTAAAATGAAGAGGAAGCTATAGGACAGAGTCTAAGAAGTTAGCTTGCAGAATATTATCTGTCATTTTTTGTGTTCTAAACACAGAAGCCAAACATCAAGGTTATTAGGACATTTTATGTGACAAGAAAATGATTTATGATTTTTGTTATTTTCAACAGTGCAAAAATCACTATTCTTCTGTTTCTATAAATTTTGAGAACCTCATCAAGCCTTTTTAGATTACTTTCTAATTCCTCAATATCTAGTTAATTTCTTGATTTTTTTTTTTTGTGATTCATTTGTGTTTGCAGGATTTTTTTTTGTGTATGTCTGTTTTTTTTTTTTTAAACCTGTTAAAGAAAAGAAAGTCTTAGGACTGAAGAAAGCGATACATTTTTGAAGGTACGAGGGGATTATGGAAACTTGTTTGCTCTTAATAGTAGGAGGTAAAAGACAGTAAAAGAATTTGGACCTGAGATTGACTGTTACATTAAAAATGAAGTAGAATTTTATGTGTCATCCTTACCAAATGGTAAAATATTCTGAAGATCCTGGACAGAGTGGAATGTAGGAAAGATTAATATTTCTTGTAATTAAATTATGAGAAACTTAATAATGTTCTAATTGCAAAGGATTTTCTCAGAATAGCAAGAACTCTTGGATAACTTGTCATTTTGTAGTTGTATTTCAATGTCTAGTTCCCAAAGACAAGACTGGTGCAAGCGATGATTCAACGAAAACTACATTTCTATGGAATAAGAAATGAAAGAAAGATAGGGAGAAGAGAAAACTTGGAGAAGATTGCTTTGCTGAATGCATTTTGACTTTGTCACTAAACTTCTGTGAGTGGCAGACCTTTAGAGATAAAACAGTGTATGAAGGTACCATCTGCAGGAACCGGGAGGTTGGCGGGTGTCTCTTATTGAGCTACAGGCATCAAAAGTGAGGCTGACAGCCCTGGATGCTGAATTTTAAGGAATACTTTTCTCCTGCAGGCACAGACAAATGGTCTCTTGCAATTGCTGTGTTGCAGGAAGGCACCTCAGAATGTCAGGCAAATCCTTGTGTTTTTTTCTTTTCTCCTGTCTCACATCTTCCTATCAGCCTTTGGTTAACCATCTCCACAGCTCACACGCTACAGACTTTTAGCCTGGAATTGGCTGGGATTTCTTATGCTATTATAATGCTATTAGAGAAGCTGTCAGAAATATACTGTGACAGTTCTGTGTTTCATTTTCAGTTTAGGGCCACTCCAAAGCACAAACAAGAATTTTTGTCTTTTTAACAAATATTTCGAGGAATAAACACTGTGTCTATTACATACAAAACCTGAATATAGGGCACATATTTTTAAGTAATTTCAGATAGATTAGTAAATAATTTCCTGCTAAACACACATAGGTTTTGTAATCAGCCAACAATATTATTTAAAAACACAAAGTAGTGCTTGCTTATGCCCACACTAATTTGTAAAGTTTACCAGAATTCTTCTGTCAAACACAAAAGATTTCCTTCAGCTGCAGTACTTGCAGGTTTCAGACCATATAATTTCTTACAGAGGCACGAGTTTTATCCAGTCATCAACCCCACCTCACAAACTCTGTAAATGTGCTGGTAAAGCTCCTTGGTCAACTTGCCATAGACTTCTCTGTTCTGTCCATGACACTGAACCACAGTGTAGCTCTGCACAGAAATTCTCACCCACTTTTTTCTGCCTTAAGCCTGCCTGCCACATGCCACCATGTGCTGGGTCTCGTCTCAGGGTGATGATGGATGGTTCCAGGCACAACTATGCTGAACTGTTTGTAACACACTGTCAAGATGGTTGTACTGCTGGTATTGTTGGTGCCCCAGTTTAGCTCACCATATAGATGCTGCCTTCTGGAAGTAAATTGTGCCAAGCTCTCATCAAGCCATAGCACAAGCGATATGCTGACAAGCCATGTTGGTGTCAAAAGTTGCTGATGACAAGTCATTTCAAGTAGTAGCATGATATGTAAATACATTGGCTGGTAAATCCGTGTTATTGCCACATGGGGCATCTAGAACAGTACCAGAACATTCAGGAGGGAAGATAATTACCATAATCAGAAGAGGAATGATTCCTTCCTCCTTTAGGAATGATTTAATATTGGTGGTGCTGTGCACTAAGTATCCTCTGTCTCCAGGATGCTGTGGTCCTGCTGTAATAACCACGTTTCTTCTACGTGTGCCCCCAGCTGTTTCAAGGTCCTCTGACCCTGCCTGTTGATCTGTTTGACCATGGTATGGAGAGCACTGCTGAGAGTTACCTGTTTTGCATTTCACAATTTGTTTGCAGGACAATGAGGGATTCAGAGATCTCTTGTAAAAACCCCCTTCACAAACTACCCAAGGATGCACACCAATTTCTTTGTCATATCCTGCCCCTGTGTTGGTAAGGAGATATCATATGTAAATATAAAACATTGTATGTAAATACAAACCAGCAAATGTAAATACAAAACATCATATGTCAATGTGAAACATCATATATAAATGCTAAACATCACACTTTTCCCTACATTTGCAGATTCATGCTTCAGCTATTACTTCTGCCCAAGGATAGGAGAACAGATTTTGGCACCCCTGAATTCAGATTAAAGGTGGAGCTGGGCTCTTCACCTGCTTCCACAGTCAACTCACAATATTCTGCACTACTTGTCATATCCCAGAGGCAAATCTCCTCTCCAGCCTGTATTCTCCTTGTAATATCTCCCACATACATGACACTTTCCTCTAAGAATTTGTTTTTCCTGGGATGTAAATGTTATGACAGTTTGATATTTTTACCTGCCAGGACTACTGCAAAGGATAAGAAGGACTGATGTAGTTCTTCCTAGCATACACTGAACCCCTAAAACAGATACAAACTACTAGGCACAAGAATACTTTTCTGTTGCTGTTTATGAGAACTGTTTACTAACAGCACCTGCAAGCAAAATATGTTGAGTATTGAGGCAGGTTACCCAGGTTATGGGTAAGCCCTGAAATCTAGGGGTGTATGTAAGAGCACCCCAGGGACTATTGCTGCATGAGGAGACCAATACCCAAGAGAGAGTCTGAACAGGAAGGGCAGCTACTCTAAGAGGACCCAGACCTCATTATTTGTGAATCACAGTTAAGAAAACAGTTTCATAGAGTACCTGCTTGTTTCCTGGGACCATCTGGAATCCCTCAGAACCTGCTGAGATTAAACATATCTCCTTTAGACAGTGATGTGTGTCAGGTTTCCGCAGTAATTGATAGAGAACACAAATACAGTTCTGGTTTGGCTGTTAAAAGCATCCTGGCTAAAACATTCCTGTGAAGGTGAGACTGGGGATCTGCCTGTTCAGCCATTTGGGCACAGTGGGAAAAAGGCATTAGGTGTGCTCTTGTCTGTCTGGTACTATGGCCATGGTGACCTCTTTAGTGTTATTTATCCTGCCATTGTCCCCTGACATGATATGCCTAGATGCAGGTGTTAAAACAGTTTTCCTTCCTTTTTCTTTCCTTCTCCCCCATCTTTTGAGGGAGAAGGTGTTACCACCCCTGAGACACCGAATTTCTGAGGCAGGAGTTTTACTTCCTCCTCGCCTTCCTGAGATTGCTCTTGATGACTTTTTACAGGCCTCCTTTGGATTTTTTAACCTCAGTCTTGCACAGTTTTCTAGTCTTCCTATAATTTGTCAGGCAGCAATATACATCTGTGGGTGTAGATTTTAGAAATATTGCAAATATGCTAGTTGCATTTCTGTCTACAGAGATAAATACAGAGGCATCCTCTGGGAACCAGGTCTTTGGTAGGGTGGTGCCATTGTGTTGCAAATATGAAATGCCCTCAAAGTGCAAATGTGGAAGATCTTTGTTCTGTTTGACTGTTGGAAATTCTGAGGGTCTCTGTGAATAAGGGGAAATTTGGCTTGAGCTGCAGGGGTGATTCACAGCTTTTTAGATAGAGAAGCTTCTGGGTGACAACTTGGCTGAATGAGGGAGCACTCTGGAGGGCACTGCGAGGGCTGGGTGCCTCAGAGGTATTGTTCCCTGGCTGGAGAGAGCCCTTCCTCTCAAGCCACATTGACAGGCATTCCAAGGAAAACACAGCATGGGCAACAGAAAATAAAACAAAGAAATGTAGATTATTTCAACTGGTATCCTCATAGAAAGCTTTTTATCTGTGACTGCTTTGTGGCTACCATAAAGGTTGGCAGTAAGTGTTCCCTTGACAGCTACAGACCTGGAAAGCAATATCAGCTCTGGGTTTGCAGAAGCCTGACAAGGAGCCACATGATATGAAAATAAAAACTGTCAACAGCTGTTTAAAGTGAATGTATATATCCCTGTTTTGCCTCTTGATTTTCCTGCTCTTGATTGTAGATTGCTGTTTAATCCTAGAAGACTTTTCATCTTGTTCCTGGACTGATGCAGACATTGGTTTCTTTGTTCCTGACATTATATCTGACTCACACCAGGTCCCTTGCTTTTTCTACCCTCAGGACCATAACACTGGCTGTGAGTGAGCAAACAGTATATATTGAGAACAAAGGCCTTCTGATAGTTTAGAAAACATTTTTCTTTTGCAAAAGCCAGGCCCCAGTGACCCTACAGAGGCAGCCAAGCCTTGCAGCTACCCCTGCCCCCACCCTAGTCTGCTTAAAATGTGTCTATCAATTAAAACTTCCTATATAACTTCAATAAAAAAATTCCTAACAACCTGCTGAGTACATCTAATAACTGCTGCACTTTATATCTAGTTCTTTATAATTGAGTTGCACTGCACTCTGTAGATATATATTGGTAGGGTATTATTTGCAAAATACATGATTTCCTGCCAGTGCATAGTTTCCTCTTTTAGACTAATCAAAGTCAAATATATCAGAATAGATACTGGGGCTTTCACAAAAGAAGACCTGGTGAGATATGTCCAGGCAGTTAAATACAAAGGGACCAAAAAAATTACAAATGTTCTGATATTAATTTTTTGAAAAACTTAATAATTTGAAATAGCTTTTTTTTCTGCTATAGATTTACTAAAGTTAGATTGTGGGCAGCAATGAAAATAAAGTCATAGCTCCCTAAGCATTCTTAGTTTGCTTTAGGCTCATATCTCACACTAATATAACTTTCACAGAATCTGTGTCTCTTTGTGTACAATTTGCTCACTAAAACAATGAATTCTCCTTGAGTACAAGATTTGCATAGCATTTTCATGGTCAATTGCTTTTGGTATTATTAGAACAAAGATGTCTTAGCAGTGCAGGGTACTAGTAGTCACTGAAAAATGCACTGCTTTTCCTTGTCATCATGCTTTTCCTACCCATTTTGTCTAGAGCTAAAGAGGAAAGAAGAAACTGAGTTATGTTCTAGTTCATTTTCTCAGTTCCTCCTCTTTTGAGAAAGATGGGGAATAAATACATAAGGAAAGGTAGTGGTGAAAGGTGGTGGGAAACTGGTGACAAGAAGCATTTGTAACACAGGCCCTACAGTACAATAGAAAATTCATCCTTAGCAGGATTCATCCTGGGTGGACTCAGCTAGGAATAAAGGTTGGGAGAAGGTGAAGGAAGGTCTGCCCAGGAAAATAGTTTATTTTTGTAGTTACATTCTTTCTGTTAATGTGCTCCAAAGTGCTTTGATCTTGATCAAACCGCCACAGAAAGGCTCTAGGATCACCACCCTGTCTGCAGCATCACACATTACTTTTATGATGAATACCATATGGCATATTAGAAAAACAGAAAAGCTTTTTAAAATGTGTATTAGGTAGCATGGGCTGAGATGAGTTGGCTGGAGATAGAATAAAAGCATTTATTGCCAGAAATATGTGATATAAAAGGGAGGAGTGGAAAACCCAGGGAGGCTTAATAACAAAGGGGGCAGTCACTCTAGACAAGCCATTGATTCTTCATTTGTTTTGCACTACATCAAGACACTTACACTAGTGTATTAAAAGAAGAGACAGAAGTTTTTCTACAATCTGAGTCAGAGTTGCTATAAATGCGGGGCTCTGGAATTCTGTCATTCAGCTGAAATACTCCAGCACTGGCAGACAACATACTGTTAATAGGGTAACTGTATATTTTATATTTATATTAATATACATGTTTTAGCACTTGCAGTCTCTTGTATCTCACAATTTCTATTACTACCCACAGATATTTACCTTAAACCTGAACTCTTACATCTTTCCTTTGTTTCCCTGTGAAATGTGTCAACCAGGGTCAAGGTGCCTTGTCCTCACAAAGGCTTTGGATCAGTGTGGAATTCATGTTTCCCAAAGGGCGTGCTTAAGCAGGCAGGCAGCAGCATGAGGCTGCCTTCTGAACCCCAAAAGACAGACTGAGATTGTCACCCCAGGACAATGAACTCTCAGACTGCACCTGAGGCTGGAGGCAGCGAGCACAGGTCTGTGAACTAGAGGTGAGCTGTTTCCTGTGGGAGGTCCAGATGCCCAGGAAGGCAAGTCAGCTGACTGCAAGCTGCTGTTCTTAGAGCTTCCACTGGTTTCGTGTAATTGACCACATGGTAGTCCTTTGGCTATCATCCTTTTATCATGGGACTGCTCTGGATACTGTGATTAGTTAATTAATTCATTTAAAATCTAAAGCATTCATCACTCAAAGTGAATAATTATTGACTTTCCCAGTTCTGGCCACACACTAGGCCACATAACTTTGAATTTTGCATTTTTATGTTTCTAAACTAATACTTTCTTCTCTGTGAGACACATTTTCTCTGGCTAAGACAGATCCCAGTATCCCTTGCTGAATAGCTTGCTTAGTCATATTTGCAACTAAGCAGTTTTTCAGATTGTGTGAGTTCCTTTCACCTAGTTATTAGTTCTAGCACATTTATATCACATTGAAGGCAACTGGACTTCTTGCTTTTCCGACCTTCATAGTATTACCTTGCCTGCCCATGAGGATATAGGCTGCCCAATCCATTAAAATGTGATGGGATTAAGAAGCATGACTTTTTTAGAGTCTTTTGAAAATTCAGGCTATAACTGAGTCATAAGCTGTGTATAACTGGGAGCATTGCTTTCAGATGTAGCAACCTGAATTTTTTTGTCTGCACTGTTATAAAAATGGGCTTATCTTTCAAAGACATTGATCTCTACCCAGCCCCACACAGAAGTTAATTAAAATCTTGACCTATAACAACAAAAACAACAACAACAGTAGCCATCATCATTGTCATCATCATGATTTTTGTGCTTTTATTTCATACTGGATTGTTCTAACAATCATATAAACACACAAAAAAGATAGATCTCTCCCCAAACGTAACGTCATAGCCTCTACAGATGTCAGTTTCCCTTTGTAAATCTGAAAACATGTCACTTATGTATAAAGCTTAAAAATGTAATTTTGAGCATTGAAATAATTAACAATTTCTGTAGTGCTACTGAGAAAAGGTGCTAAAGCAATACCCAGGTCTCCTCAAGAAAGAAACCTGAACCAAAATGGATTTGTATGCAGAGTATTGATAGGCCCCTTGTTATTAATAATGTAAACTTCTTCAATATGAATATACTGCACATAGCTAATTTTTCTTGTCCATTACTCAGGCCAGTTATCACAAATGCATAAAATGTGAACATGATGTATTATATTTTGGTTTGGATGAACAGTGAGGGTTTTTTGTCCTATTCAATTTCTCTAATGGAATACCTCTATTGAGGTTGATTTGGCCAGCCTCCTCAGATCCTGCAAGGTTGAAAATGAGTGGATGGACTAACAGCACACGTGTTTATAACTGTATTGCTGTGATTTTTTAAGGGTTTTTAAGCCTTCTGATGTTTACATTCTTGTAACGAACCTTCTCACATGCTTTCTGTAAATAACTCATTGTTTTGCATTCTTTTGTAGAAGAAGAGAAATTTGATAGACTGTTGGTTTGTCCAGTGTCATTGGAGAGTGTCACCCTCCAATCTACTGTCACTTTTGGAAAACTATAAATGTTGGAGTCACAAAATAAATGTTCCCTTTTTTCTTCACCTTGAGAGCAGCAGTGTGCGCTTGTGTTTTTTGTGTCCTATAGTGACAATAACTGTGCTGTATTTGGGCCACAGATAAAACCAAATGATTTATTACATCACAAAAAATTCCTAAGAGACCAAATTATTGGGCTGGATTGGCGTGATCCATAGAAGTTAGACCTGGTACTAGGTTTCAAGAAAGCTCAATGTATAAAGTAGTTTAAGTGCTTGTTTCAACTTCATATCAGTTTCTTAAATCTCAGCTTTTGGTATAAGCCAGGATATGCACCCAAAGCCCTGGTTGTGGGCAGGACCCTCTCCACACTACAAGGATATATATATGGCCCCATGTTTTTCCACCTGCCAAAATAATACCCTTACTCCCTGAATTTTAGGTCTGCCAAAGGGCGACCTATGTGCCAAAGGGAGACCAGTGCTATGTGGCTGCACCAAGTGTACTAATGCTCAGTTAGGAGTAGAGAAGACAAAGTTTCACCTACTTTCTTCTCAGCTCAGGAAAGATTCCTGCTTTCTTGAGCACCCCTAAACATTGTGCAGCTTGCATTATCCCAAAAGTTTATGCTTGCTTTGTGGACTCACTTAAGCCCTCTACTAACTTTGGGAATGGTTTTTTTCATCCTATAATTAAAATACCAGATTTTGCCTTTTGCTTGCATCTCATCTCCAACTGAATGAGAGGCAGATTTATGATTTAGAAAGCCAAATCTCTCAGGTGATGGCTTTTTCTGAAGATATGGAGAATTGCAGATGCATACCAGTGACTGTACTTAAAGCACACGAGTCAGGTAAGGAGAGTACTGGTGTAGGAAGCTTTCTATGACAGACGTTTAATGTTATGCTCCAAAGGGCAGTGGAATACTTTGGGTTTGGACACCAAGTAAATGTCTTAAATTTGGTTCTCTATATTCATCTGTGACATCTTCCTGCCCAGAAAATCTTCAAAGACTTTACAGACTATGATACTGTGAAGAGATGTTGTGTGCAACGTCCCTTTATACATTTCCCTTTATATGGGAAACTGAGGGATGAAGCTCAGATATTCTCTTAGACATTGCTACTAATGCTAAGTGTCCTACCACATTTGCCTTATGCCACCAGAGGTTCTATTTAAATCATTGTTTATATTTAGAGAAAAAGATATTGATATGAGATAGCCAATAGGAATTTATCTGTTGGGAAAAAGGTAAAGTTATTAAGGCCTGTATAATTATTAAAATAATCACAAACTGCATGTTAATGAATAAGCATCATATGTACATATTTTTCTGTATCTCTACCTCTGTGTATTCATTAGAGGATTAACTGCTGTAAGCAGAAGAGTAGATTTATTTGGTTTAATTGTTTAGCACAGAATATCAAATCCTCTGTGTGCACTCTGCTGGAATTGAGACTATGGAGTCCATTGACTCGAACTGGGACAGAAATTCAACTATTATTCTTAGCATTTCTCTCTCACTTTTTTTTTTTAATGGATATAAATTGGTCACTTCTGATACGAGTTGGTGCAGAGGGTCTTTCTTGGTTAAAATGTAAATTTTAGTGGGTGGAATAATAATAGAAATGAGACCTTTGTCTCTTGAAATTAAAGTGCTGGTAAAGCTGAAGCTGCCAGCTTTGTATATTACAGCCTGAGGAGATAATATATTGAATCATTCATTTCCTTTTCCTATTCTTTTTGCTCTCTTCAAAAGCATATTCTGTTTCAAGTAATTTCAGTCCAATAATGAATATAACACTGACTGACTCACCGTCATACAAGATCTGCTTTGGGATATACTTTATCGTGTTTTGTTTCTAAGCTGTCAGAGTACTTAGAAAAATGGAAAAAGTAACTTACCACGTGGTGAGCTTATGCTGCTTCTTGATGATTTTAAACCACTGGGCCTTTGTGTGATGAGAAGCCCACCTGTGTGTGACTAAATGACTCTAATTTTGACTTCTATTCCTTATTACCTGAAGAAAGTAGCTTTCTAACGCTAAGCCTGCACAAGAAGAATTAGTTAGATTTATTGTTCAAATTATTTTTGCTGTGATAGAGGGCTGTCTTGGCTCCAATACTCTATTTTCATTAATACGTAGTGAATAAGTAGTGAAGTAGAAAGCATCTTTGTTAAATTTTTCAGGTGGCATTCTACTGTTAGTATGCTACAGGACAGGCTTGCAAATGAAAATGGCACTGCCAAACCTGGACACAGCACAGAAAAAAAATGGATCTTGTTGAAGAAATGCAAACTGGTGCACACAGGAAGAAATTAGTTGCACGAAGGCAAATGTGTTCTGACTGGAAAGAAGTGCTGCTTTAGGAGCAGGTCTGCGTAACATGGAAAGGGATGGAGGGCTTAAGTGCATGTTAATATTGCTTTAATATTATTTCATGTTCTGAAAATATGTGCAAGATGAAATACAGCTCAGAAACCTGATTCTCTGACTCTACTGGAGCCCATTAAACTTTAGACAAACTGGACAAGAGACTTTGTCCAGTTTGAACACTGCAGTTCAAACAAGAGTTGAGTCAACTGAGCACCTTACAGAAGAGATCAGAAGCCTGTAGACATGACCCAGGAAGAATCAGGGGATGAATATATTGGGGTTTGTCTTAAAATGCTGTGTTGTGTTTGAGTGTCAAGGGTTTGGTTGGGGTGGGGACAAAAGGGGTGGCTTCTGTGAGGAGCTTCTGTCCCCTGCTGAGGCACTCACACAGGAGTGTTCCAAAGCAAGGGAAGGGATTGTGGCATGCAGGGGGACTTCCTGAGCTCCAGAAACTCCAGGTGAACCTCCAAGAACTCCCTCTTTAGAGCAGGCAGCTCTAAAGAGGGCAGCAGTCAAGATGTGTGCAGGGCCAGGGGTGAGTGAGGGTGGTCACCCCCCACTGTCATGAAGGACAACCCTGGGGAACATGCAGAGAGATCCCAGGGCAGAGGGAGGAACCAGGAGATCTTTAAAGTCTCTTTCAGCTGAAACTGTTCTGTGATTCTCTGATCTTAAACGAAAAAGTGTGAGCTAATGGGCACTGTGAAGAAAAATTCATTGGTGAAGTCAGTGTAATTGGGAGTTTTCTTAAGATACGTGGATAAGAACGAGTTTATTGTATATTCTACAGCTGTACAAGATGTAATCCACTTTAGTGGATTGTGCTTGGCCAAGCAAAAGAAAGAACAATACTGGAAGCTGTCATTAATTTGCACATGTGTTAGAGATTTCCAGTGCTATCTCTCTGTATTGAGAAAAACAGATGTGCTGTACTGACTTGGTTGCTAAATGGACTTAATGTTGCTCTTAGAAGCTGAGTGTCACTGGTGAGGAGAACAGAGAAAACAATGATTTCAAATTAAATTATTATATAATCATCCACATATATTAACTTTAATAAATGTATAATAGATGCTGAACTCCAGGAGATGTTGATAAGGGTGTGAGGGTCTGCATGTGTTTTGCAGTATTAGATCTGTACAGAGTACATGACTATGTTTTTTAGAGTGAGGAAAATGTACCAGGGAACATAGTTCACTTATCACATGTGAGAACATGAATTTGGAATGATACCTGCACTGATTTGGAAGAAAGCTTGACAGGGTCTGGATTAAAATTTTCCTTAGATTTAAAAAGGGTGAATGCTATTGTTTGACTTGTGAACATTTTTGTTCATTTCAGAGCATGATTGCATGCAAAAATGTGTCCCATTTTGATTCTTACTTTTCACATGATCTGTTCCTATAAAAACTTTTCCAATTTACATGCCCAGCTGATGTGAAATAGCAGCCATGAGCAGATTTAGAAAGCAATCTCTGAAAATTCAGCCAACTAGGTTTGCCCTAGGGTGTTATTGAGAGTAATATGAGAACACCATGAAAAGTTACAGCCTTATAAAATGTAGTGGACTTTACCTTATTCCATATTTATGAGCTGCAGTGTTGATACAGCACCCTTATGAAGCTGAAATGATACAAACATTCTTAGGGTTTGACCCTGTCTACAGTGGCTCAATATTCTACTAGTGATTTTAATCATGTACCTGTGTACGTCCAAGATTGGATCTTTAATCTGTGTTTTATGTTGCTAGCCACTGGTTAAAAGGAAAGATGCATGTGAAAGGGAGAAATTTAGCAGGCATAGTGTTAGTCCAAAGGTGTATTGCACTGGAAAGTTTGAGGAAAATTGTTTCAGCTATTTTTGAGTTAGCCAAGTGTTTTTCAGCTGTTAAGAAAATTGTTTCAGCTATTTCATGCTTGGGTGACTCGGTCTTGTTTAAAAACATCAGACCTGGTGCTCATGTAGCCTTGAAGTAGAAATGGGTATTCTGCATTGTGAGAAGGAATATTAGAAATATTTGAAGGAATAATCATAAAACATTCAGGGATAAGATATTTTTCCCTCCTATCTTCCTCTAGAAGAGGAGTGCAGCAACATCTGCTCCCTCCAAGCTTTCCCTATCTGATGGCTGCCTATAGCTCCTGAGGAAACTACCAATAGTTCTTGCTAGTAAATGCAGACCTGAGGGAGATGGATTTCAAAGGTCTGGATGAATTTGTTTTATTAGACCTGATTTAATATCCTGTGAATGTTAAATATTGCTGGGCCTGGCCTATTCATGATATTGAGAGCTGCACCAGATAGCACAATGTGTGTCTGACTATCTTTTGGACATTAAGCCAGTTTTTAAAAGTCTCAAACAGGTCTCAAATATTCAATACAGCCTGAAGAACCAGAGTTCCTTGTAGTTCAGGAAAGAAAGCTATCTTTTATTGATATTGTATTTAAAACTATATTTTTTAGATTATACTTTTTTATAGACAACTACTATCTTGTAAAAAAATTATGTTGTGGGTTAAAAGTGTGCATGCTGTGCTGAGCCAGAGGTTACTCTGCTCAGGATGCATGAAGGAGGTTTGATAGCATTCTTCTCCTTTCCTGGGCTATGCATGCTAATGAATCTTAGGTATTCTAGTGGAGGAATTATTTACTGAAATCCTCTTCTTAGAAGGGAAGTTAGAGAGAAACAATACATTGGTGCAAGAAGAAGGTCAGTTTTAATCCTCACTATTCAAGAAATAGGTTTAGATTTATCATAGGAGTGTTTTCACACAGTAAAGAGAGGTACAGAAGAGGCCAAAGTGATTCATTATTTTTCTCTATTATTCAACCAGTCTCTAGGTATTTTAAGTTCATGGAATTACTTGGGCCTGATATCATTTGTCTACTTAGAATTCATTTGTGGAGCCTTCACTAGAACCCATATATGTACAACTATTAAATTTTTGGGAATTTCAGAAGAATCACCTTCTGTGGAAATAACCATGACTATTTGATGGCTTTAAACATATTTCCATCTGACTTCTTTGGATGACTTCCAGATCTTCAAGTGGCAGTTTTATATTGGTACATAGGCTGTTCCAATCTACCCTTCCAGGACCAATCATGATATTGTGAACATAAAAGAAAAAAAAGCCTAATCTTCAAAACTCTATTGTGAATTAAAAAAATTGGTAAATAGATTGTCTTCAAAAAATTTAATTTTTTATACCTGTAGATGCACAAAAATAATAATTTGTATTTTGTACATGTGGTGACTGAGGTTGTAATGCTATATACTTCTAAACGTGTCCAGGAAAAGAAATGCTGTAGTAATTGTAGGAGGTGAAACTTTAATCTTTCAGATTTGTGCACATAAACCCTTATTTAGGGCCATTTGTACTATTCACACTGAAAAAAATAAGGTAATTATTTGTACCATGTATAACTTCAGGGAAAATTTGTCTATGAGTAAGTGTCTGTGGCCTTGAGTCTTTGTCTTTCTGTATTGCACAGCCCACATTGAGGATCTTGTAAGTTTTTTTCCAGCATTTCACATTTCCCAAAAGGATATGGAAAAAACCCAAGGTTTTTGAAAATTTTGTAGGTATTTGTACCATCTTTGTTGGCACTACATATCATCTGTCTCAGGCATCTAAGTGACCAGTATCAGTGTTTTTTCTCAAGGGAGAGGGATTTGCTCCGTTTCAAGTGGGTTTGTTGCGTGGGCAGCCAAAGTACGTGTTCTTATGTTGAGTTTCAGTTGACTATTTTGGGGGACAAGAGGGAATGTCCATACATAAAATAAGTGGTGTGAAACCCTTCTGTATTTAAGGAAAATCTTGAGGACTATGGCTTGGGGTTAGAGGGCCTGTAGCCTTCTGTCTGTGAGCACCACGAGGAGGACGAGCCCATAGTTTCATGGATTAGAAGAAACTTTTGAATCCTCACACTTGAGTCAAGGAAATGACCCTTCACTTGCTCAGAAGAGATGAAACATTTCATGTGGGTGCCCAAGGGAGGACAGATCTGACTCCCTTTTACAGAGACCAGATCAAGAGTGACATAGTTATTTGAACTGATCAGAACGGGTCGTTCCCATTCTGCTGAACAGGAAGACATCTGCATTTTTCTTCTGAATGCCTCAGAGACAAAGTGAGCTTCTTTACTCATTCTGGAGAATATGAGTGTCCTTGAGCATCCTTGTAATTTAAATAGGAGTAATCATGAAAGGAGGTACTAATCAGTGGGAATATAAGGTATCAGACTGGCCTTAATCAGTATGGTGAGAGTGGGAAAAGAAAAATAAAAACAAAAGCATTCAGCCTGAGATTTAACAATGTATAGTCTGTTACAGCAAATCAGCCATGTGCACTCTTTAGTCAAAAACATATCAAAAAGCACTCTCTGTGTTTTTTTTTCTTCTTTGCCTACAGTGTAGTCCATATACAGCCAATCTGTGTGGTTACAGACAGCTGAGAAAATTTAGTGTAATTTCAGCTTCAATGCTCAAATTGTTTTTCTATAGGCCAAGTAGTTTAAAACAGCTTTACCTCTGGTTCCAGGTGTTGCTGAGGCAGCAAAGTCTTGGTGAGCCCCCACAAATCAGCAGGGAAAACTGCTGAAGCAAGAAAAATCTTTAATTGTGCAACCAAAAATACTAACAAAAAAATCAAACAAGCTGATTTTTTTTCCCCAGTTAAATGTTTGTATATTCCCATCAATGAACACATGTAAGAGTTTTTGATATTTTTTCCATGGTACCTGGCTTTTAGAGTGGTTATCTTGGGTCTGTGTTGCAATGAATCTTTACCTGCTTAATAGAAGTAACAATGTGGGAAATCTTGGATGGAGTGTAAAATTCCATATGAAATACCGTTTTTATGTCAATTAAATACTTCAATTTTGTGCGACCACTCAATGGGACAGTAAACCAAGACTCTTTTCAGGCACAAGAGCGTCCAGATAATAATCTGTCATCAGTTGTAATTGGCATCAGTGAAGAGGCCTGAGATAGGTAGGAAACCTGAAAGATGGTGGCAATTCACTAAAGGGTCCATACAGGGTGGAGACTGGGAGCAAATGTGAGATAGAGAGCAGGAGGTGTCACAAGTGCTGCCCCTTCATTGCTCAGTTCAGAAAGAATGAGTAAAGTCCAGTTTCTTTGGCTTTTGTTTAGCAGTTTATGTGAACAATGAATTCACTTCTCTCATCTCCAAGAATATATTACAGAGAAATCTATGCAATGTTGCCTTTGTTTATCATGTCCCAGAGTCCTTCCACCAAATGCTTCATACTGTCATGAGGCAAAAGGAATGTCATGTCTGCTGTCATATTTTTTTCCAGGGCAATAAGGATCCAGCAAAGCTGGCAGCAGGAATGATGAAAAATTCCATGTTGGCCAGCACTGCTGGTCCAGTTCTACAAGATAGCACTTCATTTTGTGATAAATATCAGCAGAGTGTCATTCTGGGGGTGGTCACCTACACCAGGGACTCTAAGTCAGGGCTGGAGACGAGGAATTGGCTAAAAAATCCATTTCTTGGACTTAAAAAACTTGCCTCTAACCATTCATCGGGAAAAGAAACAAACACCCTCCCTCTTCCTCCTTCTCCTCCAGCCCTCAATCCTTCTGCCCAAGCAGAATCACATGACAAAACACTTCAACTAACTTCAACTTCCCTGGTTTTATTGGATCATTCCTAATTTCCATATCAGGTAGTAATGTATAGGTTTGAAGGATTCTGCCAGCAGAACAGACCTTCAAGAAGATGTAACCCTGGTGTGCAAATATTACCTACTAAACCTGTGTCAGACAAAACATAGCAATATATTAAAAATCAGGGTGAATAAAAATAATTGTAGTAAGGTCATATAGATGAATTAGTGTACTTTTTGATGGCATAGAATCTCTTGAAAGCCTGCTAAAATAAAATTAATTTGCAGTGTAATTTATTGAATGTATTTTTTGAATAAGAGTATGTTTCTGAAGGTGGTGAAAGTGCTTTAAAAGTGCTTTGATATATTGATTGGTAATTTGTCACCTGCATATTGTTATTTAATGTTGCTGGCTCAGTTAATGTTTTTCCTGAATATGAATATTGAATGGTCTTGTATTGGGGTCATTATGTTATTTTAAGCTTAACAAATTCTACAGACCCCTCAAGCCTTTCACAGAGGTGTTTTTGCATGCAGTCATAACAAAAATAAAGTACTGTCTAGCTGCTACTCAAACTTGGTGTCACTGTAAGTGGGTTTCTGATAGGCATTTCATAACAAATGGATAACTTTTCAAAGAGGAAGAAAGCTTCTGGGCAGCCATCAGCACCAAAAGGTGTGGATTGGGAGAAAGGTGATGGGGTGACACCAAGTCTCAGCTGTTCCAAGAGGATTTAGTCATTAAATCACATACACTTTCTGTATATGAGAATGAAGCAGGTTTTAAAGGTAAAATGAACTGTAGGCATAATGTCCAATTTTTATAAATGGGTCATGGATAACTTTGGGTTGGAAATTAGAGAACACTTTTTTACCATATGAAGCATGGCTTAAGAGTTCTGATGGGTTTCAAACTAGATCTTGCTAATTTTGTTACTTTGGACAGCAAGACACCACAGCTGGTGTTCCTGGTTGTCCTCTCATTTCCATCTTATGACTGAAAAATTTGCATCTGAAGTACTTAGGTATAATTTCATATACATGGCAAAAAGTTAAGAGAAAGCATGAGGTCTATAAAGAGATTAAATTTTGAAATCATTTACCAAAATAAAACACAGAAAGTGGGATTAAACTCCCACAGTTTCAGATGTCATGATATATATCTATCATATATGTAGATATGTGTCTACATATCCACATATAGACATATATCCACATAGCTACTCTTCCAGTGATCCCTGAAGAGTCAGTGGTGAGAAATAAAAAATTGCAGGGTCTCATTTTTCTAACTTATTTTAGTTTTCCCCTATAGAAAGACAGAAATCATATCCTAGAAATAAAAAATTTGCTCCATTTTCCATAACTCTCCATTTGGATAACTCTGCAACTTTGTTTTTGTAGAAATTTAAACTGTGGTCAGACAGAATTTACTCATAATAATTTTGTTAATATTATCTGGTTTTATATTTTATTGTTATGGTCTATGGTCCTGAAGGTCTTTTCCAATCTTAATGATAGGAAAACATTAATTTTTAAATGATTAATTGATCGATAATTAATTGGGAGATAATCAATTATCAAAAAGAAAATAGTCAATTTTAAATGGTTAATTGATGATAATTAATTGGGAGACCAATTCTATGGCCTCCCTTCCCTCCTACAGGAATATTTACTCCACAGCAGCTGCAATCACAACCTGTCACAACCGTGTCGTGGTTTCCCCTCTCTGATCTTTGGACCTCACAGAGATCTGGATCCCTTCAAACAACACTTCTAAACCTGCTCTTCTGAAGCTCATTTCCTTTTCTCAGGGTTACTGTCCTGACATATTCTATAAGAGTTTGGGATTTCCAGGAGGACGGAACTGGAAGTGATTTCCTAGCATGGTAGGGTCTGTACCTTGCCATCATGGGGACTCATAAAGAATGATCACTTTGCAAATCATTCAATTAAAACCAGTAAATATCAATGGAAATGAGTTGGAGGGGAGAACAGTAAGGCTGTGCCTGCAGAACTGTGTAGCCTCAGGTTTTCAAGTCTGATATTTACACTTAGCATGACTAATTCAAATGTTCTCTAATAAATTAGATTTTTCATAATAAATACACTAGAATTGTTTGTAAGGATAAGAGACCTTATAAACAAGTAGATTTCCTTAATTGAAATGAGAATCTTCTTTTTCCTTTTGCTTCAGAAACATTGAAAGAAACTATGAAAATCTGAGAGCTGCATGAAGGGAGCACATTCTTTTTCTGGTTTTACAGGACTTTGTGCATTGATATCTTGGTGTGTGACAGCAACACTCATAATAAGCAGTAATAGTAATTAGTTTCCATTTTCATGGACAATGAATCTTTTTGTGATCACTTTTTGTGATCTCTTTTTAATGATGACTGAAAATTGTAGCACTTGATACTTTTGGCATCTCTGAGAAAAAAAAATACTATTTAACTCACATTAAGAAATCAGTTGATTAAATTTTTTTTGAAAAGTGCTGTCAAATATGTTCTAGGCACAGACCCTTTGAAAGGCAAGTGGCTTCTTAAGAGGATATTCTGTTGCTAGGAGACCATAACCAAAAAGTTTCAGGATAAAGTATTTTCTTATTTTAAATAAGAAATGTTGATTAATGAACATGCTTAACAGGCAAAGAACAAAGTTATCACAGCTATCTCTATTATAATAAAGACTACTAGAAGCATTCAATGGATACTTTAAGAAGTATAAAGAAAAGGTCTTCAAGGGAAGTCTTGCCAAAGTTAGAGAACCAAGGAGTCCAGAGCACATTGGTGTAACAAAAGTGCCCAAGTATCTATAGGGAATATTAAATCTCACATTTAATGTGTTTAAATTTATCTCTGCCAGCAATGAAAATTAGATTTACTTTGTGAAAGACAGATTCTTTCATCTGTATTTTCTGAACAGAAAGGTTTGAATGAATGAAATGGTCTCTTGAGATTTCTTCTGGGCCTGCCCATCTGGATTTTGCAGATTCCTGAAACTTCTCATGCTACTCATGAGTGAAGAGTAAATATTGGCCTAGAGGCTCTTTGGCTTCGATCCACTCTGGAAATTCCTAAGCATGTCAGCAACAGCTACCTATGTACAAATTTAGAAATATTTAGAATACACATGAATAATTCCAGTCTCATAAAGTATTAGTGACTGAGAGACCAGTATTGATCATTTTGGTTTCACTGAGTAGCACCTTAACCCACAAAAAGACTACTGAAGTCTCAGAAGGTTTCCTTTGGAAAAAAAGGCCCAAGTACAGGCATTAAAATCCTGGCCCACTGGCTCAATATTTATCTAGTTGTTTAATCCCACAGGTCTTGATCTAGTTTACAACTGCTGAAAATTAACTCAATAGTAGACTAATTAATAAGTTCATAATAGTATCAAAGAGCAAGAAATCTTTAAAATGGCTATTTCTGCAAGGAAATCAAATTGCTTGCTGAGAACTAGCAACATGAAACAAAATGCAGATCTCTTCAAAGAGAGTTACATCACTTTCAGCTGTAAAACTTTGTGACAGTGTTTTCTGTAGATGTCCACAAAGGAAATTTTAGAAAAGAATCTTCTCAGCAGGTAAGCTTTGGTTTCTGGAACTACTGAAATATCCTGGTTAAGCAGAGCAGAACAGAGGCAGAGGAAGAGAAGACAGGTATTATTAGGAATACTATGTATACTATAATACCATATATATTTGGCCACCTTTACAAAAAGCAGCAACTCATCTAGGAATGTTCTGAAACACCAGAAAGAAAACGTTTCAACTGTCATGCATTCTCAGTAGCTTTTATTGGTAAGGTTTCATTGGGAGACATCTCCCTGGCAATTCACACCTGGTCATCCTCTGTCCTCTGAATCAGTTGAGATACAAACATACAAATTAAGATATAAAAGGCAACTGTGGGACCTGAATGTCTCCATGGCCCAGGCTGAAATGGGCCTGTGAAGAGAGGCAGTGCTTGGAAGCATTTTGCTGAAAGCTGAGGACTGATCCCCTATAAACCACAGACCTGTGCCTTGTTGCTTATTTGCAGTTCGAGTAGGAAATCCAAGGAGTGCTGCAATTCTCCTTGGACTTTCAAGGGAGCCAGGGACACATGCTGCATTTTCCTGCCACCTCTGTATCAGAAGGGAATATGTGTTTATTTCTGCTAAACTATAGGTATGACTTGTTTGGAGGGCTTGCATTTGAATGTGCACAATAACAATGAAATGTAGAAGTTGGTCATGGATAGAAGATTTACTGTTCGATAGTGTTTAATGAACAGATACTGTTTACTCTGTTTCAGACTGGTTACAAGATTCTAAGGATGCCTTAAAGTTTTGTTTTACTGAAGCTAACATATTCTTTTCTGAGAATTATTAGTATATTATCAGAAATTTGCATGAATTGATCCTTTATAATGCTTTGAAAATTTCTGACTACATGAAAGTCTGGCTTGTGCTACTACAAAGAGTTAATCTCAAATGCCAGACTGTAGGGAGTAAAGCAGAATTTATGTATCTCTGAGTATATATAATGCCTACATAGTGTTATATTTTTATTTCAAAAATTTTAGGCATTTTTTTCTTTTGGAAACCAATGATAAAGTTATACTCTTCATCAAGCAGAAACTGAAAGAAAGTGTGGGATTTTCTCCCTCTTTTGTGGAAAAAAAAGGGTTCAAGAAGTATAATTCTCGCTCTGACAGAGAGGCTTTGGTGCTTTACACAAGAACCAGATCATGTTGATCCACAGCAGATTTTTCAAAGAGAACCACAGACACCCAAATGCTTATTAGCCTCGCCTAAAAGAAGCTTAACAACTTCAACTGATTGTTTCCCACAAGGTGTAAAACAGCCAAGCAAGTTGGGAATGAGAGCTAAATCAGATTGCTGACTGATAAGGATCCTTCCCAAGGCTAATTACAAAGGCTTACCGCAGGCAAGCAACGGATTAAGGATTTTAAACCTCTCTATGACTACCGCTAAGGAATCTGGTCTGCTAATTCTGCAATCTGTGGCTCTTTGGGTTGCTATCAAAAATCGTGATGAAGAAAGCCCTTAGACATGAAAGGTAAATGAGGGTTTGGTTCCTCTGGAAGCGGTGGCTGAGGCTGGAGAAGGAAAACCCATTTGTTAAGGTGTAGTGAAGGATACAATGAACATGAGAGGAGGAGGAGACACAGCCCGAGAGGATGGAAAGAACTGTTTCCCTTCATGAATGCTTTGCTGTGCAACATGTTTAGCTCCTGTGTGGGGGATTAATGGGTCCTTACATAAACTACCTTTAAAAATGATACGAGCTGAGTGTTTGAAAGCTAATAATTTACTTTATAGCCGTGTGTTGCCTGATGCACAGTGGCTGCACAGCTCTGAGCACTGTCAGGCAGCTGTTTCTGTAGTGAAGCCAAATGCGTGCTATAAAACTTGCTTTTCACAAAGCATTCGAAGGAAATGGAGTTTTCAATGGACTTATGTGATACATCTTCATTTGGGCTTCATTATTTAAGAGATATTTTGCATGACTTGTAGCTTCTGTGTGATAGCGTTTTTCAAATCCAGTTACACTGATTAGACATAATCTACAATGGAAGGGATATAAAAATGACTGATTGTGGCTGGCTTCTCTTTTAAAAGAACGAAGTATTTTGATAGCTAATGAAAGAGAAAAAAAAGGCAGTTATTGGCCCTGTACTTTTCTACATGACCTCTGTCTGAAGACCATCACCTTCCTTCTAATAGTTTGATTTGTGTTTCAAATAAATTATTCAATAATTTCAAGCAGAGAAAGCTCTCTGTCTCTTTTGGAGTGTGACTTCTTTTTTTTCTACACCCAACTGAGTTGCAGCTAAATGCTTCACTGTACTCTGAACCAACTTTGCAATTTATTTCTGAATTTCTATTGCTTTCACCACACGTAATGGCTTTCAGAGGCAACAGAGGTGGTCCTGCGACTCACACAGTCTTCGGCTTCATCTTTTAAGGTAGCAACAGATAAAAAGGAAGAGAGTAAAAAGTTATTCAGAGGTTAGAGAAGGGCAGCGTAGATTAAAAAATAAAATGCTCACAAAGCAAATCCTACAGCACCAGTTAATTGAATAGTTAAAATATCTCAGCTTCCATTTGTAAGTCCCAAAATACAGTCTTTTGTGATGGCTTTATTTTTTGCTTCTACAGACTTCTGCTAAGCTTGCAAGTCTGGCAAGCTGCTAGAAAGCTCTGGAAATAAGTGATTTCTGTTTGCCCTATGGATTTTTCCAAGATACTCCAAACTTGCAGTTTTATTCTGCATATAAACCTTAAATGGGTCTGAAAATAGTGTCTTAGACCTTTCAGATTTTCCTGTGTCAAGAAACACAATAAAGAAGATACTTGTCTGTGCCCATACCCCGATTTGTCTCCTGCCTGTCACTTTTAAAGTAGCAATGGCAGAATAGTGTCTTCCTCCTGAGAAATTCTCTGGGCTCCTTCCCTGTGGGAAATAGCACAGTATTGTGATGCAGATTTCCTGCCAAATCTCACAAATCCCTCACTGTGGGGATTTCTCTTTTCAGTCGTCTATCCTCCTGCCTGTAGAGCACTCACATTCAATACAGAAGGCTTATCACTTCCTTTTTAGAACTATAAGAACCAACATCACAGCCTGCAAAAACCCACCTGATGAGCTAGATCTCATTTACTCAATTTTTGAATCTCACTGAGGACTGCTTTGGAGAGGAAGAGCCTCTGATAAGTTATTTGCAATTTTCTTTAAAATATGCCTGCCTCAACTGAGTTTCAAGAGACTCCTGCTTTCATGCCCCACCAGATAGAGCATAATTATATTTGTTGCTAAATGGATAGCTGTGATGGCCGATATTTAATTAGTACCACCTGTCTAACAGGATACGTGCAAGACTGTGGCTGTAATTTATGTCAGTGCCTCTCAGACATAAAGAAGGGAAATCCAGGCAGAGCTGTTAGGGAAACAGACAGATTCAAGGGCTGACTCTGGATTGAAAGGCAGATTCTCACTGATCGTTCAAATTAACACCCAACCAAAGCCCATGGATGTTGACATCCACTGAATACACTCAGGCTTCCCATCTGTGACTTGTGCCTTGTGCAGAGATGCTGTGAGGGTATGTGCACAGATTTGGGTGTTCAGAAGTGCTCCTGAACCCACATTTCAGACAGAAGCAAAGTTGTCATTGCAATACATTGGTCTTGCATAACTCTGCAGCTGTTAATAGGATCACATGTGTGCAAGATATCTCATCATGCATCAAAATGTTCTTGTGGAGACTATGCCACATACAGCAGACAAGAATTGAGAATTAGACCACTGAGTTTGCCACTGTTGGGTCATTTTATTTTTTCTTTTTAGTATTTGCATTTTTCCCCCCAGAATAGCAGGAAGGAAGTTGCATAGTTGTGAAAACAGAATGCAAGTGGGTGAGTGTTGTGAGGCATTGCAATAATATGGCAATGAACAATGTATGCAGTTAAATTTAGCTAAAAATACACTAATACACAAATTCATTTATGACTTTTCATACCAGGGAATATATTAATACTTTTTGTTAGGATAAGCCCTAATTTTGACTGCTAGAAAAAACAGACTAAAATGAACTGAATATAAAATGGCTGATTGTTAATGAACATAGAAAATTTTACTAATAGGCAACAATAGGATGTACTTCATAAAGTAATTATCCCAGTTACAGTTTGATCTAGTTGCTAAAGATAGACGTAAGAGTGTCAATGACTTCTTTGCAGACCCCAAACAACCAGGATCTAGACTTATAATTCCTGATAAATTACAGTCATTTGCTAATACCTGTGCAACACCCAGGCAGAGTCTACTGCTGTAGATGATTCAGTTCCACCTGGTACATGCTGCAGTTTAAGAAGAAAAGTGATCTGCCAGCAGTAGTAATAACACTGTCATAAATCTGGCAGTCCTAGAGCCTGGTGTTCTATCTTCTGTCTTCTTAAGTTTGCCAAATCATTACTTTTATACCTAGAGGTATATTAATATAGCAGGTTTTTATAGGTGGGTCTCTGTTTAAGTGGGCTTAGATAACATGAGAGCAGTGTTTTAATTCTGATTAGGGTCTGAATACATTTTAAAGGCAGTTCAGGCACCTATGCAGGGATCCTTATTTCAGAAACTATGTAATTTTTTTGCTCAACATCCTTTCCTCTCCTCTTTGTAATCAGGCATTTTAAATTTGGGTTTTTTTGTTTCATTGGGGTTTTTTGTTTTGTTTGTTTTGTTTGTTTGTTTGGGTTTTTGTGTGTGTGGTAGGAGATGCACTGTTTTATTATTACTTTCCTTTTTTTCCCCATGGTTCCTACAACTGCCTTAAAAACATTTTCAGAGAAGTTGTGTCTGAATTTTGAATATGAGAGCTGAGAGTGGGGTGCTGAGGGAGACACTATTGTTTTATTTGTAATGTCTTCAATGTAGCATTACAATCTCACTTTGTTTTTACATGGAAGACTGCATAGAAACCTCCCTTTGATAGTTTGTACTATCTGTGGTGGTCCAGCCTTTTCTAACAGTGAGGGGAGATAACTGTTTAACTACTTGACCTTTCTGGCAATGGTCTGGTAGAAGATTATAATAATCTTTCAGCCTCCAACAGTGATAAGCAAGTATCCAGACAGTGTTTTGCACTGTAATATTTATGAATGATCTGTGGCTAAAATTTCTCTAGGAGAGAAACCAACATATTTCCCATCTAAAGGATGTACTCAGATGACATGAATATGTAATAATTATTTTTCAAACCAAAGAAGCTCATTTTTACTGTGCTTCTGCCATGAAAGAATGGATTAGATGATCCTTGAGACACCCTTCTCACCTGATATTCTATGATTCTGTTATTCTCTTAGCTGGTTTCGTTTGGACCAATAATGAATAAAGTATAATTTCACCAAAGGTAATTTTCCTGTTAGGCTCCTTAGCCATTTCTTAAACTCAATATTTTTCTTTTGTGGAAATTTTTTTCTTAGTGGAAAATATACAGAAAGGTGATATTATAAATAAAAGCAAGTGAACTTCAGCATGATAAAAATAGGGAGTAATTTACACAAAATGAGACCATGGGAGGCAAGGTGCTGAGGCAGGTTGATGTCCTCTGCCCATGCTTTCAGCTCCAATCTTTAGAGATTACTTCTATTTACCAAACTTTTTCTACCTATTTCTTCATTTGCTACTTCACAAGTTCTTCTAACAGCCAAAAGTCTATGTCTATTTAGTTCTATGTCTATTTTTCCTTTTTTTTTTTAATGTGTTTACATGTGTGTATGTTGTGAGATTACGTGTTTTTATGCACTGAAACTTTCTGATAGAGTGAACAGAATTTTGGAGGGAATAAAGAGTTACTTCCACAAAAAAATATCTTCATTATTCCTAAATCCTTCTTAGCAGCAATGCTTTTCTAGTGTGTCAACAGGTACCCCTCTGCTGAAATGTTAATTACAAATTTATTCCATGAAAAGAAGAACCTCAGACTAAGAAAATTATGATGAATTTGAATATGTTCAAGACTCCATCATGAATAAAGCAGCCTTGTGAATAAGATTTTCTCCATGAATGACATGCTGGAATACTTCATTTTAATTCGCTTGAGTAAAATAAAATTAAGGCAGTGCACACTGTTGTGATCTCTCTCTCTTTTATGAACTTAAACTTTGACTGAATTAATTTTTCTGATTTTTAAATAAACACATTTATAGAGAGATATATCTACAGCCTGATTCAAAAATTTCTGCAATCCGAAAGACTTCAGTGTATTGCAGTGAGGTCTGAATGAGTGTACTTGCCATAATCCTGCAAGATCCTGCAGGGGAGGGAACCTCTTGAAGACTGCCATATAATTTCAGAGGCCATCATCCTTACTGACATTTCAGCTTAGACAATTTGAACAATTTAGACATTATCTAGAAAGTGGGCTGCACTTTTCATACTGAATGTCTCTCTACTTCTCACATTTGTAAGTTAAATAGTCATATGCAACACTTTATTCTTGATATTCTCATGCCTTCATAGGGAGTATTGAAATCCTTAGAAAGGACTAAATCTTGGAATCCTGGAAATACAGGACTAGAAATTATTTCTTGCTCTTCAAATGCAAGCTGGTGACATTATGTACACAGTATCATATATTTACTTTTATATGTGTTTCAAATAGTGTATTAATAGTAGCTACATGTTTATCCCTGACACTTCACCTGGAAGATGATTTCAGAATATCCTCTGTTTTGTATCTTACTGCACTGCAATTTGGTTTATGGCCATTTATTACTGTATAAAACACTCTCCTCGTGTATAAATAACTCCTTTATCTCCCATATTTGTGCAGTGGTTTGCATACAGGCACCCATCACATCCCTTTGTGTTGCAAGGTGAATTCTTCTCCTGTCTGATTAGCTGCTGGTGCCACTCAATGGATTATGAGTGATCCTTCCCTATGCCCATTCTATTTCATATATTCCTTGAAAATAAATGACCAGAACTGTACACACTATTACAAATTAAGTCTAATTGAGGCTTAGTATAGTAGAATTTATTCTTTTCTATCCAAGCTGGAAACACCTTCACTGATATATTGTAGGATGGCATTGAGTTTTTCCATGCCTGCCCTCCCTCAATAGCTTACAGCCATCCTGTGATCAGCTTGTACACCTGTGTCTCTCTCTTTCCAGTCACTTCTAAGTAGCAAGTTCCTAGTGAATAGCAGAAATTCCTATTCATAGTCCCCAATGACCTTACCCTTTTTATTTTAAATTTAATTTAACTTAATTATGCTCACTCTTATCCTCAGGGCCATGCAGTTCTTTCTGTGAAATACCCTAATCCTCCTCAGTATTGACAGCGCCTTTTAGCTTTTCATCTGAAGGATACTTTTTGTTTTTTAATCCACAGTTTTTTACACAAAGAATCAACAAAATTGATCCAAGGCCAACCATTTGTTACCTCTTTTTTATTTTTTTTCACTTTCAATACTTTAGGTACTTCTCTAGCAGCCAATTCTTTGCTCACCTCACAGTTAGAGTATTAAGTCTCATCTTCCTAACCATAGAATCATAGAATATCCTGAGTTGAAAGGGCCCCACAGGGATCATCAGAGTTCAATTCCTGGACATTAATGCTTCTTCATATGTCATTTTATTTACTATATTTATCACATTTACATATGACATCAGTATTTTACTGAACTCTTAATGGATTAGAGCTAATGTCTCCTCCTTGTCTGGGTGACTTAGCCAAAGCAGCATGGGTGACCTAGCCTAGCTGGATCTTTGCTGAACACAGGTTGCACATTATATTACTTTTTTACAGCTTTAATTATAGTACCCTTGAAAATGAGTATTGCACAATTTCATGGCTTTGAGATAGTTGGATGCCTTTTTCTCTAAACTTTGTCATCCTAAATGCCATATTGAATATTCAATAAATGTTTTTATTATGCTACTTAAGCATCATATATCATTGTTCTCAGACCTTTTGTGGGTTCAGGGTAATTCAGCACACAAAGCCCTGGTTTCTTCAGCACCTCTTTTGAGATACAAAAGTGAAAACAAGTCCTTGAAAAGAAATATTTAGACTGAAATAATTCTTGAAGTAAAGGACAAACTTAAAACTTTGAAAAATGTTTTTTATACTACAACAGCAGCAGGCAATTTCTCAGAGCATGGTAATGAGGATTTTACCTAAATGTTTATTCTTGGGAAGCAATCTGTGTATGCTTTTTGAGATGAGATGAGATGAGCATCATTCATTACCAAACATTGAATGGGATTGGACCAACTGTGAAAGAAGTATAATTTCACCAAAGGTAATTGTTCTGTCAGGCTCCTTAACCATTTAATAAACTCAATATTTTTCTTTTGTGGAAATTGTTTTTGTAGTGGAAAATGTCCAGAAAGGTGATATTATAAAGGAAAGCAGTGAACTTCAGCATGATAAAACTGGCTTAAAATTCTGTCTTTAATATGTTTAATTTCAGACAGCTTTCCAAAATAAAGGAGTGTTATTATTCCCTCCTGTCCTGGAATATACAGTGTCTCTTTGACAGTAGTAGAGCTGAAATTCATTGTTATTGCCTCTCCTTTTTAATTTGCAAATGCAATTTTAAAACCTCTGAAAAATGATACAGCAAATTTCAATACCTGAAAAAACAATAGGATTTTCAATGGCAAATACTTTGCAATAAATCAGACTGACTAGACAGAGGAAAACAATACTCTCATCAGGATTAATTCATCTTTCTCTTTTCCCTTTCCTTTATTTAAATTTTTTACTTTTTCAAAATGCCCTCAATTACAATATAAACTGAATAAGTATGTAAAAGGTTGGTTCAGAAGCTGGGTTATCAATTTGTTACAGAAAGCAATAGTAAAAGCTAATAGATGAAGTGTATATGACCTTCACATTGGATTAGTGACCAGTGTAGTATATTAGCAAAATATTGTCCATTTTACTCAGCAACACAATAAGATATTTTTTCTTATTATAATAAAAGAAAAAAAAAGTAATACAAATATTCATTCTAGCCTGCCTTATCAGGGATTTCCATGTTGTATTTCTAGCCTGGTCTCCTGCTTAGTGGTCTGGTTTACATAATGGTATAAGTGTAAAATGGACTGACTTTTGAAATGAGAAGGACTAAGGTAATGAAGGAGAAATAGGGAAGGTAAACAAAACAGACAAAAGGGAAATGGGGAAAATTACAGAAGGGGAGAAGAAAGTGACACAGGCTATGTCCAAGAAGGAAAATAAATGGGAACACATTGAAAAGTAAGAAACATAGAAGAAGAATTATTAATGGCAAGAGGTAGGCTTATCAGTTCTTATGCCCAAGTTTGAAGTTTAGATCCAATATTCAGTCCTGGCTGAACTGATTTCAGCTCAGGGATCGGTGTATGGACATTAAGATGGCCTTTCCTCATAGTTTCAGCAACTTGCTTCTTGGAAAAGTCTTTACAGATAGAAATTGAAGCTGGTGCATCATTTAATATTGGAATTCAGATTCAAGTGCTGACAAGTCAGATTTGCTAACATGAAGTTTAGGACTTAGGGAAACCATGGCAAGTTTTGCTTATTCTTTTGGCTGTTTGAATATGACATCATTTATACATTGATGACACATTTATATTAATGCAGGATGACTATTTGGAATTACTCTGTTCTCAATGGTTTCAACAGTTTCGTGGCCATCTAAAACTGACCAAATACTTACAGGAGTTGGCACTTATTTTTCTGAGAGTGTAATTGGATTGATTGCTCGTCATCTACGTCTGCTAACTAAAAGAAAGAAACAAAACCCCTGTATATATTTTATTTATGTTTAGATGGAATTAAAAATGCTGATGATTAATTTATCTTCTGTGTTAAGTCCTCATCCCTCTGGTGCTCATGGATGTGGAGTCAATAGATATTAGCTCTTCCTTTTCCTGAGGATCAGATCTTTAACTCACAGCACTATCTTACATGGATGTGTATAAAACATGGCCAAATGGATTAGTAAATGGGCCACCATCAGTATACTAATCAGTCAATCTACACAAAATCAAAAGCCTTCTTATGCCCATGCACGAGTTTAGCAAGAGAAATGTAGACATCTTATTTGGAGCCTTTGGCAAATGTGTTCTTCCAGAATTTCTGCAATATGCAAGACGGAGATTGATTGGTTTATAAATGTACTTATGATGTGGAGGAAAATTATTGCTAACTAATGAAAAAGGAAAAAAAAAACCCCATTTTTTGAAATGTTAAAACTCAGCTGTTCGCTTATTTTTGCTTATTTTCACAATTTTTCCTCCCTATCTTGCTTACAAGTTGTCTCCCTTTTACAAATGCCAAACACAAGTCCTCAGTGGTGGGTCCAAAACCTGTGTTACCTCCATCTCATCTAAACTCACTGAGGTTTTCTAACTGTTTCACAGAAAAAAATTTCTTTACATAAGTGCTGGAAAAGAAGCTTCATTAATAAGGCACAATGGCATTTTGCTGTCTGTGGCAACTACAGAAGAACCCACTGCACAGAACCTTTTAGGCAATTATTTGTGTTAAGCTGTTCAGGACTTGGAGCCAGCAATTCTTCTGTTGATTCAGGGAAATCAGTACTTCATTCCTCCTGTTCAAAAGCATTCAGTTCAATATCAGATAGTATGTGTATAGCCTTGTTAGACTATTCCAGCCCAGTACCAAGACATCTGCTCTTTAATCAGCCCTGATGGATGTTTATTTATTTTGTTCCAGTGATGGTGAGTTGAGAGCTGCCTTCTGTAATCTGTTAAAGTGTGTAACTATTCCTTCAGTTTGAGAGTTCTTCCTAATATCTTATGAACTTGCAGCTATTCACTTCAATTAATTCT
This sequence comes from Haemorhous mexicanus, assembly GCF_027477595.1. NCBI lineage: Eukaryota > Metazoa > Chordata > Aves > Passeriformes > Fringillidae > Haemorhous > Haemorhous mexicanus. Next base: position 110,236,402 of record NC_082343.1, on the reverse strand, counting down.
TGTCCTGTTTTTAGTGGACATAGAAATCATCTGATTAATTTCTTTTTTGAACCATCTGTTTACACGGTTTAAAACTTAACATGTCTACCTTCAGTAGTCTCTACTTTGTATTAATTGAGTAAAATTATTTATGACTGCTTCAATAATTTTGCTTTCTAGATTTTTTTTTCTTCTTCTTCTCTCCCTTAGACCTTTGTGAAACTGAGCACAGGATCGAAGCCTTTTTCTGTGGCAATTGAATATAATGAAAGCAGCACATAATACATCTTATGTATGACACATCAGTTTATCTACCTCAATCTGACTGCTTTCTTTCAGCAGGATATGTTTAGAACCCAAGTGAGGTTGGAATGTCTTATTTCCAAAAGCAAAGCTGTGTAAAAGCATTAATGGCATTATCACAGTGCTCTGCATGCACTAATTAACCCTGCACTAGCACAGTAAAACTGCTGCTCTTTATTTCACAGTTCTCATGAGTATCTCCACATGACACTGCTTGAAATGGTATAGAAGCAGTCATTTGGAAGGTGCTGTGCACACTTCAGGAGGGATGGGCAAGCAAGAAGTATCCCAAAAAGTGTAGCTACTTATTTTTGTAACTTGAATATATAAATAAAACTTTATGTATTTAGAATAATGAATAGTCACTTATTACTCATTAAACACACTGTCCTCCCCTACCACTTTCTTAATGAATGTGTTGCTAGAGGGTAGATTACATAGCAGTTTGAAAAATCCCTATTTGCCTAATGAGCTTCACTTATTTCACAGTAGTCCTAAAATTGGGCAGATACTGGTTTTAGTCATGGTATTTGTTGATTATCCTGGTTAAAATTTCAAAAGAATTTACATGCTTTCCAGGAGTCAATAAAAAATAGATACCTAAATCTTATAAAAATACTTGAGAATTTTTCTCAGATTATAATTTATTCAGGAGCCAGTTACACCAAGATCATAGTTTTCATTTCTGTAAATGAAGTAGTTTCAATTAAAAAAAAAATCATCCCTGAACTTTATTCTATTGCTCATAGACCCAGTTTTAGACATAACTTTTTCTCTTGAATAATGAACTCTGAAGTAGGGTTCACAAACTTGCTGATACTCCTCCACAAAAGTCCATTTGCATATTGAATATTTCTTTTGTTTCTATTTTTAAATACTGGGTTTCTGCAGAATATTTTGCTTTAATTTTGGCCAATTACCAGTTACTTATGTAGCAAAGGATGTCAATCTTCTGGATGTCCCTATTCTGCAGGAAAGCATCTCTGAGTGTAGGCAGAACTTGGTGTTTCCTAATGAGGGAAAAGTTATCCATTTGTGTATTCACACTTCTACATTTCACCCTGCAATATGAACAAACCTCATAACAGCAAACCAGGAACCCCCTGAAGTGTCTATGATTTTCAATTTTAGGAATTAAAAACAAATATGAAAGAGAGGGAAATGGATATTTTAAAGGAAATTGTTGAATGCATGTTCTTTACAGTAACAGTATTTTTTTTTCATGTGGTGTTTGACAAAGGATCTGCCAATGCTTAGCAAGGGCTGCAAAAGTCATTTCAAGCTGCCTGAAGCAGCCTATGCTTCTGGTGAGGTGAGAGCAGAGTTCAGAGTCATCTGTAACACGAATGAGAAGATGCACATGGTTCAGGGGGAAAGCAGATGAAGAGGGTTTTCTTTCCACTCCAGGAACTCACAGCAGGTAGTATAGATTTATTTCCCCTTCTCATGTTACTTTCATTTTACTGGACTGTTTCAAGGCATTGCAGATACTACAAATAGGGATGTACTATCTAACACTGGGAGTAGGAAAAAGACCAATGGTTACTTCATTCAGACCAGTAATTTCCATTGCACTATTCACTTCCAGTTAGAGGAAAGTGTAGAGACACTACATCACTGCATAGCAAGTAATTTGAAAGTAGCCTCTGGTGATTGTAAAGTTCGTTGGTAGATCTCAAGAAAACCTAAAAGGCTCCGTATAAATCCTTCTGGCTGAATATATAAAAATTCTGCCAGGGGTCTAACACTTACCCATTACAATTTTTTCTTCCATTCTTTCAATTCCATCCCTGTTTCTTGTCCCAGCATACAGGGTCAAGAATACCTGGTCACACCTGTAAAATCCCTTCACTGCTCACTTTCGGGCACCCCCTTAAAACTAAGACTGGTCAAAAGATAGGTTTTCCCTTTCTGCTTCCACTTCCAGTCCCTTTTACTCTCTGTCATCTCTTATTCTGCCTCCCTCCATACTCTACTATCGTTTTGTCTCTTACATCCTCTAGAAAGTGGATTGGAGTGAGCTGAGAAAACAGAATGAGAGTCTAGAGGCAGAAAATTATTTTGAAGTTAGGAAAGGAGATAAAACAGGGAAGAAACTTGAAAGTAGAGGAGCAAGAGACACAGGAAATTTGTGGTAAATGTTTGCTGATTCAGTTAGTCAAAAATTTCTCAGGTAATGTACTATTGACAAACTCATCAACTTTTCATTGGTTTTTATTCACTATTTTTGTGCTATGATGATGAATATTTTCCTGCTCTTTGGCTGGAAGCCTCATAGTTTTTTAAGCATGGGTATAAAAAAGAGTAGGGTTCAAACATCATCCTGTGCAACTGCAGGTTTTGAGTTGCCTCCTGCTTTAGCAGCTACAAGGATAAGAAAATCTATCTGGAGCTACTTCTGTTCCAGCAGGTCTGTATGGGGCTGTTCCCTCACTGTCTTGCTTTGCCAGCTGTCTTGCTTTGGTAGAGGTTGTGTCATTACATTCTCTTAGCCTCCAAAACAAGGTGGTGATATCCACCTTATCTGTTAGAAATGATTCCTGATCTCAGCATGCTGCCAGTTTGCATCTCAGAGTTTGTTAGAGCTTGGCTGGTTGTGCAGGAGCCACAACATCCCAGGGACTGTTCTAGCAACTGAACAGTCTGAGAAACTCCAGGAGTGCTCCATGCCACTCTCTGATCAATTTACTAGTACAGCTTTAGGTCAAGACTATTTTTCCTCTAGAGCAAATGAGAAATTCTTTGCTATGAAAGGTCTGGAATTTAAAACTGTACAGATGTCACATCGCACCATAATTCTGTGTTAATTTTTTTCAAAAGTGAATCTTTATGACTCTTCATCTAGAACTTGGCTTTTTCCAGTTTTCACAAGTAATCATGAAACTTGGACATATCTGGAATTCTCAGCTGGGCTGTATTGGCTCCTGTTTCGTTTGTCAGATGTCGGGACTTCCTGAAAATTAAAAAAATTGAGAAATTGTTGAACATTTGTATATACAGCATGAACTACCTGTAACTGGAGCATTTACACTTATTGATTCTATAGAGCTGGAACAATGATTTTGAGAAACAAGCTGCTTAGAAGAGGTCTGGATGTGTGGATGTGGGTACTGGATGTGATCAGGCTAAGTTAGCCTGCTCCAGTGTTTTAGTTTATGCATGCTAACATGTCCAAACTGCTTTCCAAATCCCATTCGATTTATGAAATTTTACTGCAAAAGTCTCTACAAAGCACTTGCATTCTGTCTGGAGCAGTTACATCTCAAATAAAACATTCTTATCTCTACACCTGTTAGCTAGATTTTTTGGTGATCCTAATAGCAACAAAGGGAAAGAAAACCATCAGTTTGTAGAACTTCTTGGTGGTCATATTCAGAAAAACCCACCCAGATTTACAACTTGGTTAAGAATGAGCCTAGTAAGTAGTAGAGAAAGAAAACGACCTTTGAGAGGATGGTGGATTTTGCTTCATCATTTGCAAAAATGGACACCTGGGAATTATCTGTCTCCTACATAGAGCTTATTTTGGGACAGAAAAATTCAAGCTTCAAAATAATGGGCAGCTATAGAATTTTTTGTGGTGGGATGGATGGGGTTTGAAATATATATTTCTGTTCTATGTCAGTCTGTTCTACAGTTAATAACAGATTGGCTGTCCTAATTTCTTGAACTTCAGGCTTCTAAATTGTCTTACCTTGAAGATTTAGCTGGTGGCTGTGACACCTTTCCATATGCAGATACAATTTCATGATAAGTCATCTACCTATGGCTGGGTCAGCATTACAGTAGCCTCAGCTCTCATTACTGTGTGACAGCAGATGTGAGATGCTGACATTAGAAAGACAGAACTATTTTAACTAAATTTTTTTTTCCCTTTGTTACCCTCCTTTCTCACTGCCAACTCTATTATTTCTACTCTGTTTTTCTGTGCTTAATTTTTCCCTTCTATGAATTTTTAATCTTTCCTGTATTACCTTGTTTTCCATTTGGCATAGGTATCCTCCACTTATTTCTTTCACATTGTTTATATACATCTGGAGAAATTACAATACTGTAATTAATTAAAATAATTGCATTTTAAGTACATGAGAAACAAACCATATGATCCTTCTCATTCTTGCCAGAAGTATTGGAACAACTTGCAGTCACATGTTAGCAACCAGCCTCCTGTAAAAATTCTGCACAGAAATATGTACAGTGGCCTTTTAGACATTATTTCCTGTGTTTCTGTATAGTTTTGAGCAAATTTATGTAAGGCTATGCAGATAATTTGGTATGTATGACCTGCTTGCTGGCTTGTTTCTTCAACTCCACACACAATGCATTTCTCTGCTACAAAATTATTTTTATATTCGTTTTAGCCTCTTTTTGTTGAGGACTCCTGTCCAGCCATATGTCACAGTATTGAGACTGCAGCAAGCTGGTGAGAGTGGATTCAGACTCAGATGTTTGTGGATGCCAAAGCATTTAAAAATATTAACAGATGCATAGCCTAATTTGTATGAGGGCTGTAGAAAAAGAATGAAGGAGAGAAATGACTTATTTCTAGGACTCTTAGAAGAAAGTTGGTACAAACAGTGTGAAAGCTGTTGGGTATCAGGAAAGCTCAGTGGGACTGAGATTTCAGTGGTGTCCCCACACAAAAAGAACAGAAACTGGAGGGAAAAATTTACTCTTCCGTTTTTTTTTTTTACTTTTGTCCCTTTTCAGTTTTCTGTTTCTCCTTCCATTACCTGTTTCTCTCCCTTTACACCTTTCACTCCTTTGTACTCTCCTCAGCCCGAAACACCCCAGTAAGATGTCAGCCCATCATACTCTGCTCCCAGTTCTGCTTTTACCTGCTTCATACAAATGGAGAAGAATGTCTGATGCCTCAAAGTCTTGGAAGTTCACCTTTACATAGAGAAAACAAAGAAGAGAGTACTTAGTGACTTTCTTTTGGGATGACTAGCAGTATCCAGCTGCTGTTGGGCTCTGATGCTTCTGGAAGCAAGCTGTGTGCCAGGATGAAACCTGAGACTTGAGCTTGTAGCTCATAGAACTGTCTTATGCACAGTAATTAGTATTGATGGGGTACTTAAACAACCCATGTCAATATAGGAACGGAAAAAGACAAAGGTTTATTCTAATTTATTGGTGACAACCGTTTATACTAATAGCAAGAAAACAAAGGGAGGAAGACTCTAAGAGATTGCATCAAGACTGATGAAAAAGAACTACCTGGGGAAAGGAGAATGAAAGGCAACTTGGGTGACCAAAAGCATTAAACACTAAATCCTTGATTCACAGGAGTACAAGGAGGGAGAGTGATAAAGTTTCCAAGGAAGAAGTCTTCAAATGACTGTTCAGAATGGTCTGCTGGAAAACAAGTGAAATAAAAAGTCATCTGGAAATATTTAATGAAATAATAATCCCATCACAGCATCACTGGAGGGTAGGGATAGTGACTTAGAAAAACTATGAAATCTTCCAAAACATGAACATTTAGCAGTCATCACACAAAAGAAGAATCTACTTAGTTATTGAAAGCAAATGGAAGAGCAATGTAAGTAGGGACGAAATCAGAAAGGTTACTACACAGGCAGGAAAAAAGAACCAATGAAGAAAATAGCCAAGAAAAAAAATTATTTGTTGTAGATAAAATGATCATGTAAAATAATTCAGTGGGGAAAGTTTAACTTTCTACAGTAAAGCAACTATTACTTTGAGCACTGTAAATGGGAATATTGTGTCCAAGCTGTAATCATCTCCTCAGGGCTGATAAGCTTTTGATAGGACACCGCTCTTCTGGCAAGATGTGGATCTATTAAAGAATATCCAGAAGAAAGAAATGAAAATTTTAAAATAAGCCTGCAAGCTTGGAAAAATGGGTTTGCCTTATCTTGAGAAGATTGATGTGGGCTAAAGAGATGATCTGAAAACAGCCTTCCCCCACATAGGTGGTAGCTGCAAAGATGAAATCAAATAAAATTTTCTATGTGTTTAAAGTTGTTAGAATGAGAACTAATGACTGTAAATTGCAGCAACAGTCCTTAGGAAGACATGTCTTATCTGCAAAGGAGAATATTATCCAGAAAGTTGGACTCCATACCACTGGAAGATTTAGTATGATACATTCCCAGAAAGTTGGACTCCATACCACTGGAAGATTTAGTATGATACATTCCCATTTTCAGACTCATGGTAAGCAGGTTTTTCTTGATAACCGAAGGACTGAGGAGTAAAGAAGCAGAAAATTGCAGGTGTTTAGGCAAAGCTTCTCTGTAGTGTGACTTTCATATTCATAAAAGTTCATTCATAGAAATGTTTGAATACATTGGAAACAGATTAATTTTGTACTAACTGCTGTAAAGATGTCAAAATAAAGAATCTTTTTTTTGGTATTTAAAGGTATTGTTTAGTGCTCTGGCATTCTGGAACATAGTGATATCAATACCTACAGTGTCTGTGCTTCTTCCCTTAGAATGAGACTGTTCCACTGGATACAGTGGAACAGTTTATCTGTCTCAATAACCATAATGACAGCGCTAAAGAAAACACAATGGAAACTGTGACTTGCAGACCTGTTGGCTTAGTCTGGCTCATGTGCACACTGAGAAAAATCTCATCAGAAAAGAAAGTGTGGCTATAACTTATCTGTCTGTTAGGAACCATTCCTGATCTGTGCTATTCCCCAGACCATGGCCAGGAACTGTCTGTGAGAGTGTTCAGTTGTCATGGGCAAAACCATGGCCAAGTGTGAGATACCTGTTAAGTGTCACAGAAGGAGAGGTTTAGAACCACACGTGGACTCAAATTCTGAATGCCCCTTGATTACTTGTATCAAAGTAGCCTAAAGAATTACTGGAGAAAGCAGTTTAAAGTGGTATAATTATCAGGAGTTGGGGGCTATCTGCTTCATTCAAATACTAAATTTTGAAGCAGTGAGTGCTTCTTGAAATATACTCTCTCAAAAATGCATGGGAACAATCTGGGACATTGCACAGAGCAGGGCTAATCCTGACAGGCAGTAGAACATGATGACTCTGCTTTTTTTGGGAATAAAATGAGATTTTGCTGATTACTAAAATGCTTTTTCTTATAGACCGAGGAACCAGAAGGTATGACACATTCAGATGCAATTTTAAAATACAGTATATTTATAATGCTTCTCCTTGTAAAGGAACTGGTGAGGGAGGGAAGAGAACTATGTTTACTAAGTTACAAAAGCTAGAGAACTTAATTTTAAAGCCAGTCTTACAGTTTTCATTGCTTGACTCATGATTTTAGAGAGCTTATGGTTGGAAATGTTTCAAGATTTGTGAAACCTTTTCGGCTAAATATTATTGCATCTTTAATTTATAAAGCCAAATCCTTACCCAACAAACACACTTCCTGCTGAATCTAACAGAAGCTCCTGGCTGCAATCCCCTTGGGAATTTGGCTCTGCCTTCTGATAGAAAATATGGACTTTGTCATGATTCAGGAATTTAAAAAAGCTATTACTTAGTAGGATGCCTGGCTGGGACTGAACGACCTTACTTTTCCCTGATGACTCTGATTACATGTAAAACACCTCACTGCATATTTTGCTCTTACTGCCACATCTAGGGAAATTAGGCAGAAATCTCTTTCCAAAAGTACCAAGGGCTGTATGAAACACCTAGACTGACTGAGCTCCTCCAGACCTTGGATTGCAGAATTGAGATAATATGCAGCTGTTCAGTGGAATTGGACCCTATTGCAGGGACTGAATTATACATCCGTGTGTATATATATATATATATATATATAGCTATATTTACATATACATGCTTTCTTACTATATATGAGTAATTTTATATATATAAACTATCTTAGCATTCACCTGAAGAGGTCCTCACCCATTACACAGTGAACAGCAGACTGCAGACCACTTGCCACTGGCATTTGGATGTTACTATGATGGTACTGATGCTGATTTTCATGGTTATTAATATTAGTAGAGTTACTAGTGGTCATATGAATTAATAGTTTCAGTAATCATGACACTCTAATATCATCTATGCCAATGACTGAGTCAGGACTCTTCAAGCAGTACTGAAATGCTAAAATAAATGTAACTTTTGGAAAAATGAAGGCCATGAGAAATCAAACTTGTGTTTGATAGGTATAGCAAAGTCACATTCTGAATTGAAATTCCCATTTTTACTGATATAATATATTGCTCCAGAGATATGATTCATGTAGTGCCTAAAAGTTTAATAGTGTCACTTCTGTAACTATAACCAGAGTTCATGTTTGAAAAGCAGAGTTGGCACTTTTACCACATTCCTACAAACATCATTAAACTTAGTACAACCTCCACTAGAGTTTTGTCCCCTACTAGACTGTGTTCCTATCTTCTGCCTTCAAAAGGTACAGTATATAATCAGGTAGCTTGTTAAGGGGCTTAACAAGGTGAAAAATAACACTCCCCTTGTTTACAATGCCTTCACCATCCTGTAAAATAACAACACAATGCCTGTCCTCATCTGCTGCACTGATTAGATCTATTAGAGCTTAGTTGAGGAAAATTCTGCTAAAAAATGCTGTTCTGAATTCATTTTTCAGCCTACAATTATTTTTTTTTAATCAGAAGAGTTTGTGTTTCCACTGTGGATATTTCCAGCCTGTGTTTTCTAGTTAGCTGAGTATGATATATAATCACCTTCTCCAACTGGATTATGAGCTGCCTTGCTCATGATAATTTAATTAATTTATTCATCCTCCTTGCTCATTCTAATGATTTTTCACATGCTTCCTCTTCCGCACTGACAAACCATACAATGATAAAAGAGTGTGGTGAGCCCTATTTAAACACATCTCCACAACCCTGTGTCCTTTTTATCTTCAGATGCCCGATACAGTTCTTGTGGTTGTGCAGCCCTGACACTAAGTAATGTTTCTGAAGCAAATTGAGGCAAGTCTGACAACCACCATCTTATCTGACAAGAGTGGAGCAGACAGTGCTCAGCATGGTGTATACAGATAAATTAAACATGCCTGGGACTCTTCTCGGGTGCAGAGACCAAATGGGCAGAAATGCTGTTGAACTTGGTCTCCCTCTAAAACAGGGTTTGCATCTGGCCTGCACATCAGGAGTGGTTCCTCTTGTTTCTATCAGGCTCTGTTCTAGAGGATGTTTGCTGCCCTTAGCCAAAACCACCACCACTGACCTTCAGATTTCACTGCCCAGTCAGTTGAGCTTCAGCATCTTGGGAGACGCCCTGTCACTTTCAGAGTATCAGGTCAGACAGAGCCCGAGGACACTTCTCTCTGAGAGCTACTCCAAACATAGCCACAAACATTTCTTGTGACTCAAAACAATCCAGTATGATGTTTTTGCTAAAAACTCCATAAATATTCACAAATATTTGCCATCCGGGCCTCCATAACCACAAGTTTAATTAGGTTGTGGCATCCTTGGTTGGGCATTATTGAATGATTCTGTCAGCAGTGCTGAACCATGAAGTTGACTTGAAAATAACAGGAAGGCTTTTGTTTATGCTGAAACACGAACATCACTTTCGTGAGAATATTGTGCCTGAACCCTTTTGTGTTTGTTTATTTGTGTTAAAATCACCAAAATTGAGGCAGTGTGTTATTAGATCAGCAGATGAGAGAGGAGCCCTGATAAGAGCACATTTCTGTGACGTGTATTAGAGAACAGCAATAGCGACACAGGTTTAATGACAGTGCGATAAATAAGATGGAGAGGGAAGTTGAGCACATACCGGGTGTTCATGCATAATAGAGTAGGAATGCATTGTCTGCTGTACTTTTTCTATGCCAGTAAATTGCCTTTGGATAAAAATACCATGCTTATCTACTCTAGAGAAATACTGATGGAAAAGTAATGCCAGTGGAAGGATGTGTGCATGCAAAGAGCACCAGCTAGGCTTTTCCAAGTCTTTGCTGATCTTTCTGCTCATTACTATTAAAAGTAGCTGAGAAGCAAATGGTCGGGTAATGAAGGAAAAGGGAAACCAGATTTCTTCTTCACAATTCCCATTGGCCTATGAGTGAGGCTGCAACATTTCAGGGCTGGGACAAGTCGGGAAACACACTGATTCCTTTTCCATAATTTAAAGCTACTCCCTAATGAGGAAAAAACTGGGGGAGGAATGCAGCATTTATCTTTGCTGCATATCCATTTCTCCAGCACAAATCTGCAGGCTGGAGCAGCGAATCTGGTTCCATGTTTGACACAAAACTGGATTCAATCTCTCCAGGATTCAGCGCTGGTAGATGTTAATGTGAAACACAGGTAGTAGGTGATTAGGATTTGTGCACAGTGTGTTTAATATACACATTACTGTGGAGCTGAGGGTGGTTGTGAAATAATTTTCTTTTCAATCAGCATTTATTAAAGAAATAAAGACAGTTTCATTTGGATGAAGACCTTTACTTTTCTCTTCTATTCATTGCCAAAGTGTGTTGCAGGAAGGAGTTTGCTGGGGATAGAATGCAGAAGAACCTGAAAATTTAAATGGAAGTAAAATGTATTGGATAATGTCCATCCACATTTCTTACATTGTATGGCATCTCATTTCTTCATAAACCCCGACTGGTTTAGTGTGGCATGGAAATTACACAAATTGTTCCATGAATAAATGTAAAAAATGACATAGGGTTAGTAATCATGAAATGGGTAAGAGTCCAGACAGTGTCCCAGCAGGACTGCTGGGTTCAAGAGTTGTCACATAAAGCTTACAGAAAAGAGTTCATTGGTACAGTTAGCTCACATTCCTAGGCTTTGATTTAATATACACATATTTTTATTGGACTTTCGTAGGTGCTTTTTCTTCTCTTCCATTTATTTATCACCACAACTTTTATTTGTGTAACTTCTCAAGCACATTTCCTTCAAAAAAAAAAGAATTTCCATGAGTAGGTAAGTTCTTCTGGGTGCAGTACTGTCTATTGATCCTGATGGAGCTGTGAAGAAAAGAATAACTGTTCTCTTAGGATGCTGGAGAGCTAGAGGAAAATACATCCTGCCTGACCATTGTTTGCTTGGAAAATCATAAATAATGCCACAGAATGGAAATAGCAGTTTCTTATCCCCATGGGCCACTCTGAGAGATAAATGCACTGATGTCTTCAAATCAGTCAGGTGAAGTATTAAGGGTGCACAAGTATTTTGTGTCTGAATGTTTGTCTACAAGTGGGGGAAGACCAGCAAGAGAAAGAGATGTTCTCAGGGAATGTCAGGGGCTCAGTTGGTGCTTAACAGTTTTGTTGTCGCTGTTGGACATTTTCTGTGGGACAACGCTTCAGCAAGTTGTCACTTTTTATTTCTTACTGTCCCCAGAGCCTTTCATGTACAAGGCAGCCTACCTTTCCCTCCCTCTCTGACTACCTCTGGTGCTTGTTCCACAGCATCTGAGTATCATCTGTATGCACTTAATGACCAGATGTTCTCTGTTGCACTTCTTCCAAAAGTAGGCTGGAGAGTGCAAAAAAATAAAGGACTCAAAGTAAATCATCCAGGGATTACACTAACAGAAAATGATGCTCTTGGTATGGAAACTATTAAAGAAAACTTGATTTTGTCTTTATATACTAGGGTTCATTAACTTTCTCTCTGGTAGGGCTAATGACCTGAACAGAAGCTGTGGTTCATTAGTGATCTTTCTCTCTCTGCCTGGCAGTTGAACAGAAAAAAAGAAAGAGCTGGAAGGAGACATAGAGACTAAGTGAGGCAGAACAGCATCACGTGCTTTCAGGTCAGGAAGCAAATTATTTTTCTCTTCCTGTCCTTGTAATAGGAATTATTTGATACTAAAAGATTAAAATATCTTTTATGCTAGAGTTGGTTTAGTCACCTAAAGAGGAGTTAATTTACCCTCTCTTTAGCAATTTCTTCTTCTGGACCTTCTGGGATCAGTTTCCATCTCTGGAGCCTGTAGCATCTTAAGGTCTGTCCTGCCTTATTTGTGACAGCTCCAGTGGTCATTGGCAGCAGGGAGGAGCTGCAGGGAGGTTCAGAAATACCCTGGTCTGATCTGCTCTGCTGTCATCCAGCTCCTGCAGGACATACCTTGGCATTTTGCATTGGTGCAGGATAAGGAAAGGCTGGGCAGTACTGCTGCCTGTGTATCCAGCTCAGGTGTGGTGCTGATGCAAACCAAAGTTCAGGAAGCCATTAAATGTGTTTCTGTTTCCCTGTATGGAAAATTTTCTATTTTTTTCTGTTCTGCTTGTGAAAACCTCCTTTGTGGAGCTGTGATTGTCAAGGAAATCTGTTCCTCTTAAGCATGCTGTTCTTATAGCATGAGAAAAGGCCTTTAAATTCTATTGAATTGCTATTTCATTTGAAGGGGGGAGAGAGGAGTGGGATGAAGAAAAGAAACACTGCACCCACATTGCAATGTTGCATGACTTACAAAATAATATACTAAAATATTCAGCCTCTCATATTTTCAAGGCTTTTATTTTTTCCTAAACACCATTGTTGTTATTTTTTAATGTCACAATACAATTAATTACCTCTCATCACGTCTCATGTTTGAATTCAACTTTCAGAGGAAAAGATGTGCAGTTTACTGTGACTTTAAAATGAGCATTATGAAATGTAGCATGTGAATTCTAGGCAAGTAGCCAGTGAATTACCTGTCACTGAAGGTAATTTTCTCTGTCCCTATTTTTTTTATATAGTGCTACACTAAAATATAGATATTAAATGTTTTTAGGGAATTGTTATTGTAATCAAATGAAGAGAAGTAGTATGTGAAATTACTAATATTTGCAGATAGTTATTGAAACAGCAGATCTGCAAATGCAAACTGTGTGCTTTGATTTGGGTAGTTAATGCTTTCAGAAGGCTTGAGGTGAACAAAAGGAGGAGTATGGGGACAGAGTGTCAGTGACAGACATTTTTTTTACTTTAAAAGAGATCCTGAGTCATACATAATGCTATCATATACCCACCAAAATTAGACATGGAAAAGACATATCAAACAAAGCAATCTGTTCCTTTTTTAGTGCAGGACTGTTCCCTGAGTGATATTGCTTTGTCCAATCTAGTTTTAAGTATTGGAAGCAGTAGATCATCCCCATGGGAGACTGTGACACACTCTAGTAGTTCTCACTATTGAATTTTCTGTGATGTTCATCCTAATTTTCCCTTTGTTTAATTTCTTGCTGTTGTTTCTACTTACATCTATATTCTCAAGTCTTTATTTATTTTTTAAAACTAATTTTAATCACACTCTGCCCATGCTCTTTCCCAAACATGCCAAGGAAAAGCTTTGGCATCATTTGTCTTACAAGCCTTTTTGGGATTCAGAATGCCTGTGAGGTTGCTCAGAAAGGAAGCTTTGTGGTACCTAAGGATGAAGTGATTTGCTCCAGATGTCTAGATGAGTTAGGTCCCTGGCATCCATCTGCACCTGAGGAGGGATCAGCCTTTGAAGGGCCAAGCTGAAGTATTGAGGCATGAGTTATCCCTTAGAGCTAAGCAAACGGAGAAACTGTCCCCTAAGAGAGGCTTGAGCTATCCACCCATTTTGTCTCCGTTCACACCAAAGATGACAATGCTGTTACTGCTGCTTATAACTTAGAGGCTATGTAGACCAGATGGAAAATAGAATTAACAATCCTGTCAAAAGTCCTTGAATTATTTGTCAGTTTCTATTTCCCATCTAGAACATCAATCCCTGTTGTGGGCTGCTCCTTTAGGTCACAGATTGCAGGAATGTCTCAAAAACCTGCAAAAACTGATGTTCAATGCCCTGGACTTTTAAAAGGCAGTGTTAGTCTGGAGGGCTGGACAAGGACCTTCCTGGAAAGCAAAGACATGAGACACTGACCTTTCTGTAAGGATCTCATGGTGGTGGATCAGAGAGATGCAGGAAAATGTTTCCATGATAAACTTTTACAACTGGTCTTTAGTACTGCAGAATGCTTTAGGTTGGAAAGGATCGCTATAAACCCTGTGTTCTCACCTACATGCTCAAATCAGGGCCAGCTTAGAGCACTTTCCTCAAGGCTCTGTCCTTCTCAGTTTTGACTGCCTATGAAGATGAGGCTCTTGCAGCCTCTCTGGGGAACCAGTTACAGTGCTTGACCATCTCACAGTAAAAGAATTAATGTATAATCAGAATTTCTTTTGCTGCAACTTGTGCCTTTGCATATCTTTGTTCATGTTCTTCTGTTTATCCAGGTCTCATAAAAATAAAGCCCTTTTATGGTATGACTTAAGGGGATTTTTATGCTCACTACATTGCTTTGTTAGGAGAGTGTTGTCTTAGTGCCATGGTTTAGCCTCAGCCAGCAAACAAATACCATGCAGTCACTCCCACACCAGGGGGATCAGGGAGAGAACTGAAAGGGCAAAAGCAAGAAGAACTCATGGGTTGAGATGAAGACAGTATAATAGGAAAAGCAAAGGCTGTGCAAGCAAGCAAAATAAAAACAGGAATTAATTCCCCACTTCCAATGGGCAAGCAGGTGTTCATCCATCCCCAGAAGAGCAGGGCTCCATCACATTTACGTAATGGTGATGTGGGAAGACAAACATCATCACTACAAGTGTTCCTCCATTCCTCCTTCTGCCCCCCACTCTATACACTGAGAAAGATGTCGTGGTATGGAATGTCCCCTTGGCCAGCTGGGTACAGCTGTCCTGGCTGTGTCTCACCCACAGTGTGGCATTGCAAAAAGCAGAAGGGGCCTTGGCTCTGTGTATTCCCTGCTCAGCAATGAGAAAAGAACATCTCTGTATTAACAACCCTGTGTTCAGTGTAAATCCAAAACACAGCCCCATAACAGCCACTGTGAAGAAATTTAACTCAATGCCAACCAAAACCAACACACTTAAGTCAGTGGCAATAGTGTCATTATCTTTTATGCTAGTGGAAATTTGGGAACCGTGGTGTTGAAGTTCTGAAGACCTTATCACCCTGTTTCCCCTCTGTAGAAGCTGTCAATGTGCTCTTCAAGTGCTGACTTAGCACACCCACATACACCCTCCCACCCTCAACTTTGATTGCATTATTATAGAAATGCTTCAGGCACTGGGGCTTCTCCTTTGTGTACTGAAAATTGCACTGCTGGTCTTGTTTGTCACTGACCAAGGACCAATGAAAGTACAAAGATAAAAAAAAAATCAGCAAGGAGAAGTTGCAGAAATGCCTCTAGTTTGAAGGTGAATCTCCATGTGCAGCTTACTGGCAGTGCAGCAATCTTTGCCATTGTCCACAGCTCCTTGAAGGCCCATCAATCTGAGAACTGGGTGTCCTACTTTCACTGACCTTTCTCATGTATTGTGTCACCTGCACATACTGCCTGTGTCTGGGTTGCTTCAAAGAGCTGTTGGACTGCAGCTCTCCTTCTGCTGCCTCAGAGCACCAAGTTCATTATAAGCCTGAGCAGCAATTCCTGGTTCCAGGAGCTAGTTACACAAATGCCCTTCTTATTGGCAAAAGTGACACATATTCATAATTGAATAGCAGAAACAGTTAGAATATTGTCTTGTGTCTCTGCAACTCCAGTATTATTCATAAATAACAATAATAGGGACTGGGCTGGAGGATGGAAGGTGAGCAGGAGTCTTTTGGAACTAGCTCTAATAAGGATTAAAATGAAATGTGGTGTTGTATGATGTTATAATTGGCCAGTGCAATTACATTTTGTTTACCTTATGGTAATGGAATTTATTTTCACAGGTACACTTTGAGCATCATAAATGTTAAATGTACTGCAGAAGAGACCCTGACTACACAGATGTATTTCCCTTGGACCTCTGTGGGCTTGGGAAGAACAGGGTTACATGCAAACGACTCTTGACAGGTTATGTGGCATTGATTTGTGAAAGGGGCTGCTCTTTCATTTTCTGAGTATAATTACAGAATCTCACTGTTTTCTTTTTCTGTTATTGATGGCTGAAGGGCTTTCATAGCTGTGAATTTCATCTCAGGAGAACTATGATCTCTACCTTTCTAAATTGTGGTGACATGTTGCCATTGTCATTTGTACTAATGGCTTATACAGGTGGCAAGGAATCACTGCATGAATAAGAAAAGAAATGCATCTTCATTTTATTAATGAAAGCAGAAAAGGAGCTCATCTGGCTCCAGATTTATAGCTCTGAAGACTGAGGAACTTCAGGGTGGTTTAATTCAAATGGTGGAAATTAAATTTACTTTATACTGTCCTAGCAAACTTATTCCCTACAGGAAGGCTCATGTTAGTCTGTTGGTCATTAGCACCAACTAATACTAGTACCAGTACTAGTAATGTGGACAATTATCTCTAGCACTTGGATGTGTCTTTGATCTAGAAAGGCTGAGTCCAAATTTGGAGGAGGTTAAGAACTGAGATATGAAGGGAAATTTTCTATTACATGCTCTCTGCAGTTTGAAAAGAATGTGGGTTTTTGTGGATGAATGAGAACAAATTTTTAGTTTGGTATTTTAAAAAATTTTCAGATAAATGCTTTGTTTTCTTTCTAGCAGCATCTGAGCATGAATAACTCAGGTACTTCTGTTTTCCTTGGGCTGCTTCAGCCAAAGGTCTACCAGATTTTGCCTGGTGGGAAAAGGAGTTCATGTGTCAAGTCACTCAGCCTCCCCACTGACAGGAGCTGACAAGGAAAAGGTGGCATGGGTACTTCAGGTTCTTGTTGCCACATCCTTCCACAAGGCAAGAGGAAAGGCTCTTTGACTGATAAAATCTGCATTCTCTTTGGTAGGTGAGCACAGTAAATGTGGTAAGATAAATACAAATAAATCAATGTATGTCAAGTCAGCACCTTGCCACTGCTGGCCAAGCCCTCCTGCAGAGCTGCAGGAGCCCTTCTCCCGCTGGTTTGTCTTGTTTGCACACAGGTCACCCCACGCTGTGATGTGGTACAAAGTCATCTGTGTGCCTGCGGCTGCAGGTGGCGGATCCAGCCTGGAGCTGGCTGAAGGCCAATGCGGGACTGGGCTGAAGTCAGACCTCTGCTTGGTGACAGTTCAGGAGATGCTCATGCTGATTCTGGGCTGACAAAAATTGCACAATCCCCTGTGCATCTCTTCCCTTCTGATCCCTTGTGAGCTGAGCAAGTGGTTCCCAGAGCGAGAAAAAAATAGCAATATGTTTTGAAGAGCTCTTAAAGAGTTTTATTTTTTACATTGCTTGCAAGTTACTGCTGTGCTTATTTGCCTATCAATTCATTTTCTCTTTGCTGGTACATTTACTCTATATTTAGCACATTTTAAGAGGACAACTAGATTGTACAGACAGAAAATCACACAGCAGGGTCTTATTTACTATACTCTAATAACTGTGTTCATAAATCCAGCCTCTCTCTGGAAAACTCATATACCTGTCTTTTCTTTCTCCCCTTTGATTCCTGTCCTTGCCTCTCTCTCCTTTGACAGCAGGCAGTAGGAGTTGCACTCAGTACCTCTGAATATTATGGTCCATTTACTTAAATGTGGATGCTGATATTAAATTTAAGGCATCCAAGTTTGACTCTTTTGTCTTACTTCCATTTTTGTGGTGGTCTGCTGTTTATACATTTACAGTGAAAGACATTTCTGTGATATTAAGATTTATGCCAGGCAGGAAAGCTGAGAGTGGATGTTTATCTGAAATGCAGTTTCCTCGGTTATCTGGGTTTTGAAGGGGTCTTTATATGTTAAAATGCACTTAGACAAGCAGGTGATGATATATTGAAAGCCTTTGCTGAAAAAATATTTTTTAGGGTGTTTTTAAGGACATGCATCTAATTTTAACTTTTATAATTTACAGCACTGCAGTTTTATAAAAATTGTAATAAAATCAACATTGTATATTTAAAAGTAAATGCTACAATAAAACAATATGCAATTTATTCAAATATTTATTAGATGTATTTTCAGAAAACATCACTACACGGATCACCTGACAAAAAGTCAAATTAAGAATTATGAAAATCAAACGTTTTTGTTGGACTCAAACTTTCTTGTAACTAGAGTAAATGGGCATGGGGCACCTTCCCCCAGACCAGGTTGCTCAGAGCCCCATCCAACGTGGCCTTGAACACTTCTAGGGAAGGGGCAGCCACAACTACTCTGAGCAATGTCTTCCAGCGTCTCACCACCCTCACTATAAAGAATTTCTTCCTAACATCCAATCTAAACCTATCCTTATTCAGTTTAAAGGTGTTTCTGCCTTGTCCTGTCACTACAGACCCTTGCAAAAAGCGCCTCTCCTGCTCCCTTTAGGTAGTAAAAGGTGTTATAAGGTCTCTTGGAGCCTTCTCTGCTCCAGGCTGATCAACCCAACTCTCTTAGCCTTTCCTCACAGAAGAGGTTCTACAGCCCTGTTGAGTGTCTTAGTTGCCTCTTTTAGACTCGTTCAGTTCCAGATGGGCCAGACTGAAAGAATCTGAAACCAGGATTTCATCATAAAGTTCTGTAACTGGTCTTGAATGAGAAGTCCTACACTATTTTGTAGGCTGTAAAGCAGTAGGGCCACAGCTGCTCCAAAATCTTTCTATAATTTCTCTTGTATATGCAGGAAAAAGCTTGGACATGGAGTGGTATAGTTATTCATGGTAAATGTTGAGTACTGCCTTATTTATCAAGATTTTTTGTGATAATGTTTCTGCATATTGAAGATCAAACAGCCATGGCTCTGCTTTCTACTTGAGTAGCTCTATCTTTGTTATCCTGTTCATAAAAAAAATGGAAAACCCAGAGTATATCAGCCTGATGGTGGAGAGAAACTGGTGAAGGAGCTGGGAACTGTTCTGTACCATCCTTTGAGAAAGCCAAAGCCAAAGCATTGTCATTGCCATGGAGTACTACATGTGTAGCTGCTTTGGGGTAATTGTCACATGTGAGATGCAGCAATTCCTGAGACTCAAGAGGGATAAGGCACCTGAAGCCATTAAACTAGTTTGAAAACACCAATCTAAAAAATTGCATATTGTTTTACTATTAGCACTAGTGTAGAGAAGTATTTCTCCTAGGTTTTTTCCTGGAATAGCAATGGTTGGTAAGCAGATGATTTTTGTGTGCTGCAGGGAGGGAAAACCATACTATTTTATTAATATTCTGTGTATGCAAATGTGCTCACTGCCATGAGAATATTTTGATCATTCTATTAACCAAGCAATAAACACACAAAAAAGAGGTGGGGAACTGAGGTTGTATTTTTTTCTTACCAGCCTCTAAGATAATCTGTTTCATAGGGATGTATGTAAAATGTAGGTACAACTTTCAGTATATTTCAGGTCCATCACCTGCTGTTTTCCTTTGGTGGTCTCACCACACTCAGGGAGATAGATGGGCATATCAGAAAATTATCCACACATAATTTGTCATTTTTGGGCTCCACTGACAACAGACTCTATGCTTTGGAAGAGCCTGGGGTTAGCATGGTAAGGAAAAGAAGTCCTTACCCTGAGGGCTTTCTTCTTCCCATGCAGCACAGAGGGCAGCTGAAAGCTGTGTGAGGAAACTAAACTGCTGAAGCATTTTGTGTTTAACGTGGCATGAGAATACGGATGAGATGAGTTGCTCTTCCTCACTGCCAACCTTTGAACTTAAGATTGAAAGAAATCCTGATGGGATTATTTCAAAAAGTTCCCCTGAAGAAAGTGAAGAGGTTACAGAAACAAAATCTATTATCCATCATCCCGTCATTAGCAAAGTGGAAGGACTGGCAGAAGAATTGTTGGCCTAAACTTGAGACGTCAGAAAATAGGTAAGAAAAATAGACTGGGGAAATATTCTCTGGGAAGGGAAAGGGATTGGATGGTACTGCTAGCCCTCTTCATCTCTCATTTTTAGGAGTCTATTATGTTATTTTGTAGAGAGAAGAGTGGTTGAAATGATTAATGGACTGCAGGGCTTGACGTGCGAGCAGGCGGCCAAACGAGTGAATGTGTGCAGCAAGCTCAGCTGCAGGGAGGGATTCCTGACTGCTGCTGGCTGGGCAGGCAGGGGTGCTGCACCCTGCAATTTAAGGAGGTGTAATTAGCTGAAACAATACTACAGTTAGCCAAGAAAATCTTTCAACACAGCTTTTTATTGTGACTACCTGTGATCTCTGCCAGGAGTGACAGCTCGCTCTGTGCCTCTCAGCTGCAGTGCTGGCATCCATGGCTCACTCACTCTCTCCCAATCCATGCCATCCCTCAGCACAGGTCAGGGCGTGTGCTCTGCTCCCCAGTCTGGCTCTGTGGTCCCCTTTACCACATCATGGGCTGTCACCCACTAACCCCCAGAAAAGCCAGAAGGTCTGTTTGCATCCCGCACTGTGTTTAAATGACAAGGGACCATAGGTCAGAGGGAAAAATATCGCAGATGAAAAGAATAGGCTGGATTAGACAGAGAAGATGCACAATACTAATTTCAGAAAGGTCTCTGCAGGTATGAGGGCTCTGCTGACACCACCCCTGGAGAAACCAGCTGGGGCAGAAGGACTCCTCCTTCATGACCATGCCCTTCTACTTGCAGAGCCAGACCAGCTGCCAGTTCAGCTGCAGACTTGGAGCAGGAATTGAGAGCAGCAGATGTTGCAGCCTGCTGAAAGCTTGCTGGTGGCTGAGTGTTTGAACTCTTAGAGAAGAGCCCTTGCAGAGATGGCCACTGGCTCACTGCAGGATTGCAGCATGCCATAATTTTGGATGATTTCAGTGTTTTACTGTGAAACTTCCACATGGAGGAAAATGTATCAGGATCTTCCTAGCAGTCTGTAAAACCATACAATCAAAGTTGGTCCTGCCTGTCCACTACCTTGCTGGAGTCTTGCTGAAGTTCTGCGGTGTTGTTGGTAGTGGCTTTGTCCTGTGCCATTTTGGAAAAGTGATGGGACTCTTTATATGTGTAGTTAGATTTGAGTCTATTTGATCCCTAAGCAAAAGAGAGAGGAAATTATATTGTGTGAGCATGTTCTGTCCAGGGAGAGGGGAGGGAATATATTTTTTTAAAAAGGAAAGAGAACATAATCTGGTTTTTTTTTCTTTTATCCTGACACAATAATGTCCCATAAGCCCTTAGATATGAAATAAAACACGCTCAGTTTACTCTTGCTTTAGGCCCACATTCTGTCCAAATAAATCTCACAGAATGGGAAACCACAAAAACTCTACTGTGTCACACCAGAGGCTCAGCTGCTCCAGCACTACCCTTTAACATTGCCCCATTATAGCTTGTAGAAAGGTTTCTTATCCACACAGTGGGTTTCAACAATGGGATAATGCTGTTTTCCATTTTACCCTCTGCCTTCTGCTGCTAATTTTTAATAGTCTCTTTGTCATTCTGGCCACTGCTGAAGATTGAGGTGAAGTTTTCAGAAAACAATCTAGTGTGAGGCACTGCTGGTTATGTAAAGTTGTTCCTCACTGTGTTCATTGCTTGGCACTTGTTAACTCTTAATTTTGTCTGTGCTCCCTGTGGCTGGCTTTGGTTGATTGCAGGTTCTGTGAGATGGGCACCAAGCAGGGTGCTGGACCTGCCTGTGATGCTGCATGATGGCAACTAAATTATTTGGTTTTTTCTTTTCCTCTATTTGCTGATGAGACTAATTAACTTGATAGAAACATGATAAAATAATATATTAATGTCATTGTAAATCTGTTTTATTCTTCTTTCTAAAAGCTCTGATGCTCATCTCCAAGGTAAATGAGTATGGTATTTTATTCTGCATAGCAAAAGACGTGATGGAGATTGTGACTGTTGTGTAATATTGATATAAATAGGGTCAGCTGTACATGGTTTGTCTGATGCTCCTGTTTTACTTTTCTGTCTTATTTTACCTCCTTAGACCTCGTAGTTATTCAGTGATTTTTTTTATTAAATTATTTATTGTAGCCAGATGATTGATGTTGTTTCACTTTGGTTCTTTGCAGCTTCCCAATTCTTTAGTTGTCAAAATGACAAGCACTCAGCGATTAATTAAAACCTTGATTTTGTTCTGTTATTGTTCATCTTCAGTCAAATACAAATTCTTATGTATTCCAGAAAATAATAAATATTCCCCAAATGCAGGTTTCTAAACTTTAGATCAAGGAAAACCTTCATTTATTTTTCATTATTAATTTTTTATTATATTTAATTTTTTATATATGCACACATGTATATATATTTTTTTTTGTGAAAAAATTGAAATCTTTATATAAGAAAACTGCCAGCATGTCCTGATGTTGGATGGTAACCTCCATAGAGCTCTCTTTTTCCTTAGAAAGGTGAGACAAATTAAGAGTGGGTCCTTGTCGGGACTGACAAACCCCCTTGCTCTAACTGGAATTAATTGTAGTGCCTTTTTTTGGTGCTGTGGACATACAGCATGCATTTCTCTCAGCTGTATTGAAGTGTTTGGTGTTGGAAGATACATCTGAATTATTTACCTTAAGATCTCTTTATGGTTGATTGAAAGAAATAAGCACTCTCGAAGGTGCAATTTGCCTCATATTGAAGGAGACATCTTGGATGACTTGGATTGACATTTGGATGGATAGGCAGAGACCAGTGGGATGGAGTTTAATAAGTCCAAGTGCCAAGTCCTGAATTTTGGCCACAATAACCCCAGCAATGTTATAGGCTGGGGATGGTGTGGCTGGACAGTGCCCAGGCAGAAAGGGACCTGGGGGTGCTGGTTGAAAGCTGGCTGAACTTGAGCCAGCAGAGTGCCCTGGTGGCCAAGAACATCCAGGCCTGGATCAGGAATAGTGTGGCCAGCAGGAGCAGGGAGGTCATTCTGCCCCTGTACTCAGCACTGGTGAGGCCACACCTGGAGTGCTGTGTCCAGTTCTGGCCCCTCAGTTTGGGAAGGACCTTGAGACTCTTGAGCGCGTCCAGAGAAGGCAACAAGGCTGGTGAGGGGCTGGGAACACAAACCCTGTGAGGAATGGCTGAGGGAGCTGGGGGTGTTCAGCCTGGACAAAAGGAGACTCAGAGGTGACCTTATCACTCTCTACAACTTCCTGAAAGGTGGCTGTAGTTGGGGGGGCGGTTGGTCTCTTTCTCCAGGAAGCAACTGACAGAAGAAGAGGACACAGTCTCAAGCTGCGTCAGGTGAAATATAGGTTGGATATTAGGAAGAAGTTTTTCACAGAAAGAGTGATAAAATATTGGAATGGCCTGCCTGGGGAGGTGGCAGAGTTACCATTCCTGGATGTGTTTAAAAAAAGACTGGATATGGCACTTAGTGCCATGGTTTAGTTAAGGTGTTTAGGGCATGGGTTGGACTTGATGACCTTGAAGGTCTCTTCCAAACTAGTCATTCTGTGATTCTGTGTGATCTAGCATGGGGTGCTGAAGTGCATCCTATTGCCTGGTAAGAATGAGACAAGCCTTGACATTGGGTCAGACTGCTCCCACTCTGAGATACTGGCACCTGGGCTAAGGTGACTGATCTGTTTTTTGAAGCTGGACACAGAGCAAGCAGCGTCTCCCAGTTCCTGTACTGAGCCTGGGAAAGGCTTCCCCTGTCCTATCCTGATATGTGCAAAAGCTTAGTGGCAGCGAGAGCTGCTGGAGATGACAGAACAGATTCCTTTGAATGAAGTCAAACCATTCAATGTGGAGAAACACACCAGCCCAAGCTGGTCCAGCCTTTGCATTGTTGGGGTGGCACCCTGCACAGAGCTTTCTGAGGGTGTTGGAGGGAAGATATTGCAATGGAAAAGCACTGAGTGTTCTCCATGGGTGGGCTACTTGACCAGCATGCCAATCAGCCTTACCCCTGGAACAGCCACTCCTAATTCCTCTCGGGAAGAGCTGATGGGTTGGCTGGAAATGCTTTAAGGTATGTTTGGCTTTCTGGAATTGCTTTCACAGACCAATTTCTTTTTCATGGGGTCTCATGTGAGAATAAACTCATTAGCTTTCTGGTATGATTCCCTGAATGGCTGACTCATGAATTTTTCTAAAGTTTCAAATTTTCCTGTACATAGCACATCAGATTTTGCTGGTAAACTGAATTTAGCCTTCTTTTCAGTCTTTGTTTAGGTTTTTTATCTAATTTATGCTGGTGCTTCTCATTTCTTGCTTCCTCTGCTTAATGTTCCCAAAGATGAGATTGACTGCACCTGAAGTTACAGCTTCTTGGCCTGTTAGAAAAAGAAATGAATTGGCCCCAGTAAATTACTAAGCTAAAATTCATATGATAATACTTTTGCTGATTGGTTATAGTCTTCCATTATGAAAAACTCAATAAAATCTTAATTAGGAAAAAAAAAAAAAACCCAGATAAGGAGAAAGCAAGTAAAAAAAATTTAAAATGTCCTGAAGTTCCCTACTCTTTATCAATTCCTTTGATGGTATTGAATAGATACTTACCCTGCTTTGGAACTCTACAAATGTCATTTCTGAGCTACTGATTCTGCTGAAAGGACGAGGATCACATGAGGAAAATTCAAGGTATGAAAGAGTTTGTCCACTGACAAAGTGAATACCTGTGCATATTCCATAAAAGATTTCTGCATATGTGATTTTTAAATTTTTGCCAGCCACTCTGATGTCTTCCTGATGTATTGCTATACATGGAATGACCTTTACATGTAGTTTCAGTTGTAGAGTGTAAAGAAACCTCCCCACCATTCTGCATAGTGAATGTGCACAACAGAAAGGGATGAAGAGATTTCTTCCTGCTATAAAACCTGTTTGACTGTTTGAACCCAAAAGAATGAGAGACAGCAAGAAAGCAAATTCGACAAGTTCCTCCCACCCCTTTTATTGCCAGAAAAATTAATTGCATGTTTCCTATGAAGCAGAGCACAATAGGGTTTTATGGTACATTTCTTGTGGTTTTGTTACACTGCCACTTAAAATACAGAATTTTCTGCAGGTGTGTTTACGTGGTGTTAAGCATTTCTTCACAGAAATTTGAACAAATGCTCAAGGCTCAGATGAAGAAGTGGTTTAGACGTCACGAGACTCAGAGTGGCAATTCACTAGGGGCAAGGCTTTACTAGGGACTGGGTTAGGGGCCATTCTCTGTCCATGATGCCATGGAACAGATTATTTTGCTTAGATAAACCCAGTTCAACACTCATGTCACTTTCCAGTCCATATAATAATATTTCTACTTTCAAACTACTTTTTGGGACCATCTTTGGGGCTGGGAGAGCTCCTGGGTGATGGTCAGGCATTGGCAGGGGGACAGTGAGCTGGCAAAGACCATATCAAGGACAGTACTGATGCTTGACATGTCTGGGTGATCTCATGATGGTGCTTGAACCTGTTCACTCAGTTTTCTTTTTTTTTTCTTTCATTTTTATCTTTTCTCCTCTGAGGCAGAAAAGGTAGGGATGACCTGCAGTGGGGAGCACTGGGACAACCTAAGCCAACTAAGGAAATCCAGCAAAGGGGTGAAATCCCCAAAGGGTCCTGTATTGTTTAACTAATTCCTCAATGACTTGGATGAGGGGGTAGAGTCCCTTCACAGGAAGTTTGCTGATGATATAAAACTGGGAGGAGTGGCTGCTGTGCTGCAACTCAGTAGGATCTCTGAACTCCTTCTTTAATTGTGAAAAACATCTGCCCAGCCATGGAACTTAGTTAGAAAGAAATGCTTTTTGTAAATACTCTAGGCAACTCAAGAAGTTATGAAATGATAAAGTGTTTTAATTGTTTTCTGAATTTAGGAGCCTGAGTTCTATAATTAATATACTTTGCTTTAAAACATTTCAGTATATCTATTTATTTAATGATGCATCCATGTACAATAACCCCTTGAAATTCTTTGTTCAGTTATAGTTTTACTTTTTCCCCCTGATGTGTGTCAGGCCATTCTTTATGAAATCTACAGTTTACTTGTCTGCTTTCCACAGGACTTCATTCATAGTCATAGAATTTGAATTTATCTTTAGGCTGGCCTTGACAGTGATGTTAGTGAGTCCTTTTCTCAGTGAGTAGTGATGTAAAGGATTTAAACTCACTTCATTTGCTGTCTTTATGAAAATTTGAAGCTGGATGTAACTAAAAAACACTTTTGTGCCTTCCCACCTGCTGCTGTGCCTTTTTGCAACAAATGAGGTTGCCTTGTCTTTTAAAACATTTGTGCTTTACCTTTATTAAAGATAATGGGAATTTTCCCCATATGCCAATGGAGTATATCTGTCAAACTTGAATACAAAGAACATGTAATTCTTCCCTGTAGGTGGGATCAGAATATTGTCACAGTACTTTCAATGAAATGTTACAAAATATTTAGATCAAAATAGTTAAATTCTATCAGATTTAGCATGATGTTTGGGGGTATTGTTTGTCTCTTCTGCAATCAATAAGGCTGAGGTCTTTGAAAAAATTGTTACATTCAAAGAATAATCATCCTTATGCACAAACAAAAATTGCATGAAATTTCCTAAGTCTAATAGTCCCAGTGTTTGGGCTATTTGATTTTTAAAATATATTTTAGCTTTAAATGGATCATTTTATATGTAATGTTTGGATATTTTCAAAGATTGAAAAACGTTGCATGGAAACTGAACAAACTTTTTATGCAAAAGAGTTTGAGTTACAAGCCTACAACACTGCTTAATTTTTCCACCTGAACTAAAAGGTAGCTAAGCTTGTTTGTTACTTCACATTATGTGGCAGATGTCCCATCTCTGGAAGTGTTCAAGACCTGGTTGGATGGGGCTCTGAGCAACATGTTCTGGTGGAAGGTGTCCCTGCCCATGGCAGGGGAGCTGGAACTGGATGAACTTTAGGGTCCTTTGGAACCCAAACCATTCTGTAATTCTGTGGTTCTGAGTGGAAGCAAAAATACAGGGAAAATATGATTCCCACATCTTGAATTATCTTCTCTGAGTTGAAGATTATTGTTGGAGTCTCGTTGGGATGAATCTTGGTTCCTTGGAAACTGAAAGAGCTGAGGCAGATTTCCTTTGTGCTGACTTGAGGAATTTTGTGGGGAGCTTAGGTTGGCCATCCTGTGCCTCTCCCAGGAGAAGGCTGCAAGAACTGAATCAGGACTCTTCTGGGCTGCATGTTATGAAGGCAATGGTGCTCAAACTATCACAATTAACATCAATGACAAAGAGGAAGAAGAAAGAAAGGCTTGTTTTGAGTACACTTAGAAATGTCTGATTCTCTGACCTTGATGAAATCCTGCTCAGGTTTGTGAAAACCCTAGCTGAAGCAATCTCAGCAGTCTCTCAGTACATTTTGAGAATGTGTGGAGTTGGATTAAGTTTTGGAAGACTGGAAAAGGGCAAACATAAGATAAATTAAAAAAAAAAGTCAAAAGGGAAGTTTACAGAATGATGGGCCAGATCTTTTTGTTGGAACATGAGAGATAAAGAAATCCAACACTACTTTTGTAGGGCACCTAAAAAAACACCAGATGAGTAAGTATCAAATTTGTTGGCAGTATGCAGTGAGTGTTAAATCATTTGTCAGGATTTAATCATATCAGATCTATCCAAAACCTTTTTATGTGAAGTAACATGCCTTACGGGTATAGACATGGTATAGCTAGGCTTTGCTCAGGGTCTCACATAACAGAGGCAAGTTGGGGTTACTGTAGAGTGGGGACAAAGGTGTCAGGGGATGCTGCATTCAGAGCAGCTGCCAGTGCTTCACTGTCAAACTGCTATGATGAATTGAGGATCTAGCCTAGGCTTAGTAAATTCAGTGTTTTCATTATAATCCAATACCAGGTCTCTAGAATATGCTTATTAAACCTGCAAGTGAAATGTATCTGAAAGAGCATACAGATTGAAAGATGAGAATTAATTCAGAATTATCACAACAATTGAAAGAAATAGTGTTGAAAACAACACAGAATTTAATTAAAACAAAAGTATGGTTCTGCACTCGGGTGGGGATAAACAGCTGAGAAAATACAATAAGAAATACAGAGATAAGACAGTTAACAGTCTTGCAAAGAAGTGTTTGGACATTACAGTGGGTCACAAAATGAATGTAGGTTAACAGTACTATGCTGTGCCCTGCAAGGTTCGGGTAGCTGACAGCAGGGGGGCTACAGGGGTGACTTTTGTCAGAAGCTGTCAGAAGGTAGCACCTCTGGGATAATGTTTTTTGGAAGAGTGAAAAAACCTGTGTAACTACAGCTGGAGAGAGGATTGAGAATACGTGAGAGCAGCAGCCCTTCAGGCACCCCGGTCAGGAAAGGAGAGGTAGGGGTGCTCCAGGTGCTGTCCTGCAGCTCCTGGTGCAGCCCATGATGGGGCAGCTGTGCCCCTGCAGCCCATGGAGGCCCACAGGGGAGCAGAGATCCACCTGCAGCCCAAAGGTGGCTTCCTCTGGGAAGTCCATGCTGGAAGAGGCTCCTGGCAGGACTTGCTGCTCCATGGAGAAAGGAGCTCATGCTGCAGCTGACCTGCTGGCAGGACTTGTGATCCTCTGGGGTACCCACGCTGGAGCAGCCTGTTCCTGGAGGAACTGCAGCCTCTGGAGGGAGCCATGCCAGAGCAGTTTGTGCAGTGCTGTAGCCATGGAGAGGACTCAGCTGGAGGAGTTCGTAGAGGACTGACATCCTTGGAAGGGACCCCACAGTGGAGCAGGGGAAGACTGTGAGGAGTCCTCCCCCAGAGGAGGAAGGAGCAGCAGAGACAATGTGTGATGAACTGACCACAGCCCTCATTCCCCACCCCCTTGAGATGCTGGGAGGGAGAGGTGGAGGAATGCAGAGTGAAGCTGAACCTGAGAAGAAGGGAGTGGTGGTGGGAATGTGTTTTAAGATTTAGTTTTATTTCTCATTACCCTATTCTGGTATGATTGGTAATAAATTAACCTGATTTCCCCAAGTGGGTTCTGTTTTGCCCATGACAGTCACTGATGAGTGATTTCTCTCTGCCCTTATCTAAGCCTATGAGACTTTTATTATATTTTCTCTCCTCTGCCCAGCTGAAAAGGGCAATGACAGAGTGGCCTTGGTGGGCATCTGGCATCCAGCCAGGGTCAGCCCACCACACTGCTGCATAGAGGTCAAACATCACACTGGGATTTATAAACAGCAGCATAGTCCATAAAATTTGCAACATAATCCTTCTTCACAACATTGTTATGGTTTCTTAGAAGTGAACCAGCTGGGGGGAGTACAGAGGGAGGCTATGAGGAAAGCCTGGGAACCTACAAAGGATGGGGTGTTTGGTGTCCTTAGAACACACAAAATAGAAAGAAGACATTATATCAGTGTATAAATACATTTAAAAAGATACAGAAAGAATGGCTGTGAAGAGTAAGGCAAAAACTAAATCTCAAGCTGCAGACAGAGAATTTTACTTAGAATTTTAGGAGTGATAAAGGTATTCCTTTTTTCATAGTAGGAATTGGTAGGCATTTTGGTTGCTTAAGAACGTTTCACAATGCTCATCACTTAGAGGTATTAAAGTTATAGAGTTGTAACAAGGAACTACTCTACCCATCATATTCACAAACTATCTTATCCCTGCTTATTCAGCAAGCAGGGATAAGGTAGTTTGTGAATAAGATGGGTAGAGTAGATCCTTGTTATAGAAAGAAAAATGAACTAGATAATCAGTTTGAGTGCCTTCTAACCAGTCTATGTTTGTGCAGTTTTGTTGTCTGTCTAGATCTGGTATGGGGGTAAAAAGTACAGCAAATTGTACAGGGAAGAAAAACTGCAAATTGTCTCCCTTTTTTTTAAATCTGCACCATTCCCTCTTCCCTGCAGGTCTCTGGCAGGTCCAGAGAGCATGAGCACAGTTGCAGTCGCTTCTCTATCATAGTGATGAGTAATATTTCTAAGTGATGACAGTAATTATAAATATATGTAGAACATATATATAGAAAGCACCAATCTGTGCTTGAGTGTTGAGCTGCTGGAGGGTCTGAAAGCTAAACAGAGGGATCTGGACAGGCCACATTGATGGGTTGAGGCTGATGGTGGGAGGTTCAAACTGGCTAGGTGCTGGGTCCTGCCCTTGGGTCACAACAACCCCTGCAGTGCCACAGGCTGGGGGCAGAGTGGCTGGAAAGCTGCTCAGTGGTAAAGGACCTGGGGGTGCTGGTGTCAGCAGCGGAACAAGAGCCAGAGTGTGTTCAGGTGCCCAAGAAGACCAATGGTGCCTGGGTTGTGTCAGCAATAGTGTGGTCAGTGGGACCAGGGCAGCGACCATCCCCCTGTGCTGGGCACTGCTGAAGTTGCAGCTCAAATCCTGCAGTCAGTTTTGGACCCACCTCTGCAATAAAGATGCTGAGATGCTGGAGCATATCCAGAGAAGAGCAGCAGAGCTGGTGAAGGGTCTGGAGCACAAGTCTGATGAAGAGCAACTGAGGGAATTGGGGTTGTTTAGCCTGGAGAAATGGAGGCTCCATTATCATTCTCTACAGCTCTGAGAAAGGAGGTTGTAACCAGGTCAGTGTTGGTCTCTTCTCCCAGGTAACAAGCTATAGGATGAGAGGAAATAGCCTCAAGTTGTGTCAAGGGACGTTTAGATTGGATATTAAGAAACATTTCTTTACTGAAAGTGTTGTCAAGCGCTGGAACAGGCGGCCCAGGGAAGTGTTGGAGTCACCATCCCTGGAGGTGTTTAAGGATGTGTTGGTGTGGCACTTACAGACGTGGTTCAGTGATGGGTTTGTCAGGGCTGGGCTAATGGTTGAACCTGATGATCTTCTAACCTAAGCAATTCAAAGATTCTGTATTTGTTGTTGGTCAATGGTCAATGAAGCAAACAGTTTATTCAGACACTATACAAATGTTTGGAGTCCCACAGGCTGAACAGCTATGGCTTCTACTGAAATTACTGTGAACTTCAAACTCCTGAGATTTCTGCAGTTTAGATTTTTCTGCAGAAACCTTTAATAGTCTTTAAAAGGATAAATTATTTTTATTTAAGCATTGCTTATGTTCAAATCACAGCTGACATTTTGAAAAGTCAATGTACAATGAAATGCCAGAAAAATATTTGTTAGACTTCTTGTCATTTGTGGTCATGCTACCCCTTCTTTTTTTTTGTAAAAACAGGAAGATATTACTCTTGTATGTCTGCAGTCAATGTAAGAACTCCTATTCCCTAGTGATCTTCAAAGCAAAAATACCTGGAATAAACATGAGGGCTGTGCTATGTCATAAAGAGTCATGATTCTTCCTTTAGCACAGACTTTAAGACAAACAAGCACACTGCAAACAAAGACCATGACAGCCTTTCTTCCTGATGTCTGTACAGTATATAGGTGGATCTTTCTTTTGATGCTGCAATAGTAAATAACAGATTTTGCTGTACGCTTGGAAGACTTCAAAGCTTCCTGATGCTTTCAATTTTATTAAAATGTTCCACAGCCAGGTTTGTTCAATATGTTTTTTGAATTTCATTGGCAATATCACTCACTATCTGTGCTTTGAAATGTTAGTGGGTTTTTTGTTTGTTTGTTTGCTTGTTTGTTTGTTTTTGCTGTTGGTTCCTTGTTTTCATTTGGTTATTTGACCATACTACTACCATTAACAGCCATATAAAGTATGAGAGAGAGAAAACACTAAACCCTGTAAGGTGTTGCTATTTCTCTGAAATAATTACTGAAGGGGCACTGGTAGCCACAAGGATCTTTCAAAGGTGAGTATTTGGCAGCTGGATAATAAACTCTGTTCTGAATCAGTCTCTGTTTAGATTTCTGATGGAGAGGGTGAAATGGGCTTGTTATTTCCCTTAATGGTGTGTATGAGGGCCAGATACAGCTGAATTCTTTACACATAGCAGATTGCAGCAGAGACTGCTGCCCAGCTATGGGTGGGATCTGCAGTGACGATTTGGCATTTCTTTTCCCCAGTGGATGGTGGAGTACAGTGAATATAAATGTCTATTTTACCATGTGGAGCTAGAGAGTGTTCCCAGCACTGGCTGGGGAATGAGTGCAGAGATGAGAGGCTCTGTGGTGGGACTATGGCTGAAGAAGGGCTATAAGGTTCCTCAGAAATCTGCTGCTGCTGTCTGCCCTTTCCTTCACTGTGGATGCCACAGTTCTCTGGGTAATTGAAAACACCATCTGACATAATTCTGAAGTATTTTCATAGTAATTGCTCCAAATGTTGGTAAGCAAGAGTGAATTCTCATAACTGTTTTAGGTACTACACCTTTTTTTTTGCCTTTGCTGCTTACTAAATCAAGCAGCCTGAGGGCTCAGAGGCAGTTGTAAAAGTCCTCATGTTTTACATGGAATGCCTTTCCTTTTCCAGATGTTCCTGAAATCTTAAAATTATGGGAATATTTGTTTAGGGCAGGCCTGAGCCACAAAGATTTTTGTGGGTTTGGACAAGCAGTTTGTCATTTTGGAAATTCTTTTAAGGATGAGCCTGAATTCCCAAGCTTATAATTTTTTTTTTTTTTTTTATTTGGACTCATGCCTAAATTTTATTCCCACTTCTATTTTTATTCTCTCATGAAAAGACAGAAGATCTAAAAAAAACTAAAAAAGGCAAGTTCAGACAAGAATAATTAAAAAAATAGCCACTCTTCCCTTCTTCCAAACTTCTTTTTATGAGAGGGGTATGTCTCTGAAAGTCTGCAAAGGATTTTGTGAACTAAAGACCTATTGGAACTCTATTTTGGCTGCAGTGTTCCACTCTTTCTACAAACCTCTTACTATGGTGATGTCCAGGGTGTCCTGATTCTGTGTATATCATACATAAGTTCTTCAAACAAAAGCATCTCATGCAGTCCACAGACGTGTTATTGGTACATGCTTTGATGTGATTCTTCAATCTGCTCATTGTTCTTCATGTCTCAGGAATAAAGACATTTGTTGAAATGTGAAGGTGATTATTTCAAAATGGGTAAAAAAAGGGAGTGGACAAGCAACCCAGCATTTGAGGGTAGAACTCATGGGTTCTGAGGATTATGAGATAGATTCTCAGGATTATGAGATAACAAGGACATCTAGAATACAAGCTCTTACTACCAACATTTCTGGAAGGAAAAAAATAAGTTCATGCTTTAACATTTAAGGCTGACTCTAACTCCAGGGGATTAGGCTGATATCTTTATGGGAGCAGAATATCTTTATCTTTTCTTAAAGCCTTCTCTGAAGCATCTTGTGATCATCATGAATAGGGTTAAGATATTCTAATAGATCAACATGAGCTGAGGTGACTTTACTGGGCTATGCAGTCTCTCCTATCACTATGGCTGATCAGAGAAAAAGAAAACAGAAAAGGGCCCTCGGGTACTTCCACTATCCCTTGTACAGTTTTGCTACAAAATGTCTTCCCAGTAAAGAACAAAACATTCCATTTTTCTCTCTCTTTTTCAGACAATTGCATCTTCTATCTAGAAATTTTCTCTAAAATATCCCAAAGTGATGGTATTCAACATGGTGGTGACCAGTAGGCACTGTTTTACAAGCGCAGAAGAAAACTGATTTGGAATGAAATGGACTTTTCCAGACACTATCTTTTATACTTGACAGGTGATGTGAGCAGTGATGTGAAGCATGGAAGGTGTAAAGCTGTCCCCCTGTCTGCTGCTGGGAAAGTACTGGGAGAAGAACCTGGTCCTTGGAGAGCTCCAAGGGCAAGGGAAAAGGAAGCTCTGATCACCAAATTCCTTGACTATCTTGTACATTTTTAAAAAGTTCACAGAGAGGGGTCTAAGGGAGAGGAACCTATGGACTCACAGGGTCAAAAGCACCAACCAGAGTGGGCACAGAAAACTAGCAGGGCAAGTCCCTGTTTTGTGCAAGCCCTTGCCCCACCTCCTCAGAAGTTTTTCTCTCTACTACCATCAGTATTTGGTTATCAGCAAAAGTATTGCTCTGCTCTCCTCACAAGGAGGTGGGAGCTGCACATACATATTCTGGCCCTTCCCCCACAAATACTTCTCATTAAGTGTGACAGGCTTCTGAAGAAGTATTGTTACTTGTAAATAAAATATGGTTGCTAAGAGACACTATGATTAACATGCTGACAATACAACCTTCTTTGATTGTTTGGGCACCAATTGTCTGCTTCTGTAATCAGTGAGGAAATAATTTTTTGGAGGAGATTTGTCAGGCTGAGAAAACTATTTTTTTTTAGTTTCTTTTAAAATTAAATTAGAGTCTAGTGTTTCCATACAAAGAAAGGGTCTCCAAGCCATAACTCTTCTTTTTTTCTTTTCTTCTTTTTTTTTTCTTGGCACATCATGAGTTCTGTGTTTCTGTTTATGTTAATTTTTCAGCTAGGAAAATAAGGTTAGCGTTAATAATGTATCTGTCAAAATATTCAAATAAAGGAAACTGGAAGCTTGGGCTCGTTAAATTTTCATGCATAAATTCTATATATTAATTTTCCTTTTGCTGGTTCTAGTCTCATTTTGAATTTCTCCTACTCTCAAATTCTTCCAGCTATTTGGGACTTTTGAAATTAACTTTTTTGATCTACATCTAGAAACCACTCACACCATTATTCCTGTACAGAGCAAGGGATTTGAGTCTTCTTTTCCATTAGGGGGAGACAGAAAATGGTGGTGATCCTTCTTTTGTCAGTAGATTGCCTCTGGTGCTAATGGGTGAGGCGTGGTGAAAGGAGATGAGCGTGCAGAGCTCATCCTTCTCAGGCTGAAAATTACCCTTCTCACCTCCTGTAACTGGATGTGTAACTGCACTTGCATATGTTGTAACAGATGGTGTTTCACTGAAGAATGGCTGAAAACGGCACCTTCCTACCAATGTTTCTGCCTGCTGTGTGTATTTAGAGTCATGTCTTCTTACTACAGTGTTTAAAAAGAAGTTGGATTGCCTATTAGCCTTGCAGAGCCAACTGAGAGATGATGGGTGGCATCTCTTTTCTGCTAATGTTAATGGTACTCCAAGCACAAAGCACCTGTGCTAGCACATGGAAAACAGTGGCTCTGCTCAGGTACCTGTGTAGGCACAGCCTGCAGGCAGTGAAGATGCCTGCTGGAGCCCAGTTCAGCCTGGATGGCCTCTATGGTGGTGACAGATCCAGAGATAAAAATCCCTCTTCTGAGACCTTGCAGGAAATGTTCACTTCCAGGACTTCAGAAAAATAAACTTACTGTACTTTTATTTCTATTTGGGGATGGACTAAACCATAAGTTTTGCAACTCAACACCTGTGTGTTCACTGTTCCATGTGTAATAACCATGGATGATTATGCCACAAGTGAGAGAACGATGCCTTGGAGTAGCTATACCTGTTAAAAATAAACTTAAGTGCATTGATGTTAACCTACTGTTTGGAAAGCACTATGACTTTCAGAAGGAGCTGAATGCCCAAGAAGATAAGCAGAAGAGTAAAGAAAATAGGTGATTTGTAGTCTGTCAAGCCGTGCAAAGAAAGGTAATGTTTTGCTGTTAAACACACAGACACAAAATCAAATTTCCCCTTCCACCAAGTGCAAACAGTTTACATCTAACCAGTGTAGCATTTCTTAAATAAATGTTCCTGGGTTCTGTTGGACAGTTGGCTGAAACCCCGAGGTATGATATTTGAGCACAGTCATTGGAAACATGCATATCTGCCACCGTAGTGATTGTGCTGAGTAACACAGGTAATCCTGGTTATCCTATGGCACATATGTATTGGGGGTAGAGAAGATGGTTTTCTTGGTTTGACAGATTTCAAGGCTAGAAGGGTGGCCTATGACTGTTTAATCTAAACCCGTCCTCATGCCGGAGATGTAATTTCTCAGAAAAGCTGAATTATACCACTTCAGAAAGCTGTTTAAACTATCTTAACAGCTCAGACTAACTGTGAGCTGGTACTTCATGAAATTTCATTTTCTATGTTGTGTCTTATTTCATTTTCTATGCTGTGTCTTATTTCAAGGTTAAATTTTCTAAGTCCAGCTTCCAGTCATTATGTCTAATTATGATTTTTTCAGCAGGTTTGAGAACCATGCTACTGGATGATGTTTTCATGTGTGAGGATCTGTACAAACACCTCAAGTCAGCTTTCAGCCTTCTCTGCTAAATTAAGTTGGACTCTTTAAGACTTGCAACTTGACATTTGTTTTCCAGTCTCTGGTTTAACTTGTGTGGTTTTTCAAGTTCTAGAACAGGAGTAACACTTCCCTACTTCTATTTGACAATCACATTATATATAACCAAGGATCATATTAACCATTTTGTCAAAGCATTACTTTGAGAGCCTATTTTGAGATGATTATCTACAATGACTCACAAGCCTGTTCCTGAGATACTGCTTTCCAAAAGAGAGTCTCACTGTACCTATAATTTGTAATCCTGGTCCCCAGATGCAATGTTCTGCATTTGAGTGTCCTTAATTTAATTTGGTTGTAAATTAACTGTTTCAGCAGAGATTTCTAGTAGTTTTGCACCAGACTCTCATCTTTGCTACTTAGTACCCTGCTCTGTTTTGTTCATATGCTCTTTCTAGTCCATTGCACCTTCTATAAGTGGAGCAATTTGGGGAAAGCTTGTAGAAGCACTTGTGCTAGCTGATTTCTTTATTTCCATTTTCTGGACACTGTGAGATATTTCAATTTTATTTAATGTACAGACTGTAAATTCTGCACAGTTCAAGGCTTTTTTTAAACCAAACTGTTTTGTGGTACTAAGTCAAATGGGTTAAAAATGAAGAATGCTTTTTGCCAGCACATTCACCTTAACCAATAGGGCCTATAAGCCTATCATAAAAAACAGTGTTTGTTTGACAAGATTTACTTTCTATGAAACCATGTTGAGTGGCATGAATTATATGTTTAGCCAGTGTTTGTTGATAGAATCCTCATTTAACTCTTCCATGCACATCAGAGAAATTTTTCAATGGCCCCTAGGTTATTTCTTTTACCCCTTATTAAACACTGGAATGACTTTGTTTTCTAGAAAATTTCAGTATTCCAACTTTAAAATTAAACTAGAAATATTATTCAGCCCTTAAAAAAATAATTTTTAAAAATAATCTAAGGTATATATATGTGTTGAAATTTTTTGTTTGTATGTTATCTTATGCTAGTATTTTGATAGAGATGAAGTTTAGTTAGAAAAGGTATGGAGCACTTTTTTGTTTTAGATATCAAGGTGTATTTATGACAAACGTCTCACTTTCCTACATTGCTGTTGAGAATTCTTCCATCCACATCTAAAACACAACCTACAGCTGACCTAATATCACCTTTCCTCCTAATACCTCTAATACATTAATTTAATCCTCATTTCCTGAAGCCCTAGCTATGCCTAACATTATTCAACTAATTTTCTGAGAAGTCACCTATATTTTAAGTTGTTCACCATTCATATATTTCCTATTTACTCATTTTAGATATAATTTATTGATATTTCAAATCTCATTTTAAAACACTGGCTTTCTTGTTTTAAAAAAGAAACTTGTGAAATTGTCTTAAAGAACCGGGAATGGGGTTCCTCTCCCCTTTTAGATTTATCAGGTTTAAACTCCTATATTTCAGCAAGCCACTCTGAAATTTTTTACTGAGAGAAATAAGAACTACTAGGGGGCAGTTTAATTGATTTATCCTAGAGATCCCTTTTAGGTTGGGTTGAACTGCCTAATGGAACTGCTGATTTCTCCCCTGAGGTACCCAAGTTAGACTTAATGCTTCTCAGTTTTAGATATCTGTGTTATGGTGTACAAATCCCACCTTTCTCTTTAGTAGCAAACTGAACCAGCTGTCCAGAAAACATCCCTGAAGTTAAGATCACCCATAATAAATCAGGCTTTCTTTCTACATCCTCAAGAGAGGATTTTAGGGAGGCTGAGTGAAAATGCATGCCCATCAGTAATTTTTCTCTGCTAATCCATAATCATTCAATGTTCTGTGACTCTGAATCATAACAATGAATGACAGCCACCTCCACCTTTTCCCTAGCTGTTACTGAGCCTTTCAAAACTGGCATAGAAACATTGATCCTTTATAAGTGCAGTTCTATGACTCTGGTTAGGATATGTCAGTGTTTTTACCACTCTTGCAGATGCAACCTGTCTGTGCTGTCCATCTGGTTTAAGCAGAGCAGCAAATGATGCTGGGATGTATCACTGGACCTACAGATCCTTTCAGCCTGTTCTTACTGCTTCTTATCATGTGTCACAAAGGTCACAGTACATGCATCCATGAGAATTTTACAGGAGGACATGGATGGTTTCCACATGTGCCTGGATGCAGTAGTGCAGCCATGGTAGAGGCTGGGGGATGCTCCAGCTGATAAGGCCTGCAGGGAGGCAGGGTTCATTCTCTCAGGCTCAGCTGGGGGTAAATACAACTTCTGGCTCCCAGATCAGAGCTGGCCCAGGGGGTGAGTACATGGAGATGGCTTCTGCCAGGAAAAAGCTATGAAGACACAGCCCATGTCTGACTAATGAAGGAAGTGATGAACCTTTGGTATTTGATTCCCTCATAGATACTGGTAATTTGCCTTTATTTCTGCTCAATCCAACAAAGAAGCAGTAAATGCAGCAATAGTCTTGGCCATGGGAGAGGATGCAAACACCTCCTTCTAACAAGAGCTTCTTTTTAAAGTTGTTCAATTTTGATTTCTTTTGATCAGCTAACCCAGGATCCTGCCAGCTCTACACTAGTTACACAGTTTTGGTGCTGATAGTTCAACAGGCTGCTGTGTTTATTTCCCAGTGCAATTCTGACTAAGATTTTCCTTGCCTGCTGTCTCTGTAGCCAGCCCTTCTGGGAAACTTTGTTCTTCTACATATTTTATCAGTTCTACTTCGCAAGGCCTCTGGTATGACTTTTGAATCCCTGAATGCAGAAGTCATTCAAGCACAACCATTTTCAGATCCTTGATTCTCAGAAACCTTGATCAATTTAGGGGCAGATGGTCTTGGAATAAAATAGACACATGGATTTAATAATGTTTAGTATTGAAGTGCAATTTTTGAAATCACTGTTTATTTTGAATAATGTCCATTAATTTGTTGAAGTTGTTTTCCTCACACTACTTCTCAGGCATGCGGTGTGATTCTGGAAACTGTCCTGTGCAGGGACAGGAGCTGGACTTTCATGACTCTCATGGTTCCTTCCAGCCTAGGATAGTCTATGATACTATAGACTATCCTAAGCTGGATATATAAGTTCTCTTATTATAGAACTCTTTTGAAGGTGTACTCAGGCATTGTTCAGCATCTATCTGACTGGTGTGGATTTGTTCCAGTAGAAAAGGTTTTTATACTCTGTTGCGTTTTTCTATGTCCTGATGACTCCTTAAACTCTGTTTTCTTTATTCTTGTCTTGTTTTTTGTATCACATTTCTGTGGCTAAACTCTGGAAAGAATGTCAGTGCTCTGGTTTATTAGTGCATCTATTTATTATTTCTAGCAATGGACATGTTCTTTCTCAAATAAGCTGATATTTAATAGTCAGGTAATGATCAGTACTCAGGTCTGATGGCAAAACAGACATAACTGGTCAATGTGTTGTCTTTCCTGGAAAAATAACAGGATGCTGTTCTCTGCCTCTGCATTTCATTGATGCTGGCCTGTTGCACATCTTAAAAACACATCCATCACATGTCCGGTCTGCTTTTTCATTCTTTTCTTGACCATCCAAGGACACTGCCTAGGCATTTCACATTCCAACCTGGACCTCCACTGTCTCCCCAAGTATAGTTCTCTACGTGTAGGATAGAAACAAAAGTATCCTGCCCTCTGTGTGCAGGAAAGTAAGATTTAACACTGAAAAATATTTACAGAAGTCCAGTGTGTTTCATTCCAATTCTTACCCATCTGATTCTTCACAGTGACTGTAATATAATCTCCAATACATTCTATAGTTACATTTTGACACAGAAGTCCTGTCTTATGCATTCAAGAGCACCCTCTAATTTTTAGTAGCCTAGAAGATTTTCCTTTTCTTTAGTCAGAATATTGAAAGCAGTAATTCTTCCAAATCCAGTGAGTAATCCCACAAATCATGTTCTCATAATCAAAAGTAGATGCTAGGCAATATGCAGAATAAACACAGTAGAATTCCTTTCCCCTGAATCTGGAGAGATTTGTTTTCTGTGAATCCTGAGCTAACAAATATCAAATAATTATTTGCTAAATAATGAAAGGGAAGATTAAGATATCTCTTAAGCTCTGATGAGTCTTAGAGCACAGTGCCTGACTATTAAATACCACAGTGCTGGTGTGATGATGCTTAAGTCACCTTGTGAATCTGTCCCAGTGATGGTGCTGTTGCTGATGTCCCTCGAAATACTTATTTGTCCTGTGTCCCACCCATGAATAGAGAAATAGAAGCTTCATAAAGGTGGAATTGTGTAGACTTCTAGAAGAAGACAGGAAGGTCCACAGAAAAGAGTGAACAGGAGTTTGTGACTCACTTAGCAAATTTGAGATGCTCTCATCAGGCAAGGTGAAGGTGAGGCTCAGAAAGGAGATGTTGGAGGCCTGCTGTAGACTGTGAGTAAGTGGCATGATTTACTCTTAGGACAGAGAAAATGCTAATGTGAGCCCTCTGAGGGAAAAAGGAGTTCTTACATCATTGTAGTATGCCACTAAAAAGAAAGTTTTACTGCTTTCCCCTGTCTCTGTCATTGGGGCTGGATCGAAGGATGTTGTCACACTTGTGATCCCCCGGGACCCAGCCCACTTACAGACACATTGGAAAACTATTACTGTGTGGTATGAGCTTTCCTACTCTGACTGAAGACTCTGTAGGGATAAGAACTTGAGTCCTGTGGGGAATAATCATGTCTCATTCTTTTTTCTTGCCATGTTATCTGGAAGGCCATGAAATTTCTCCCTTCTTACACAGGAGACTTCCCCCCACAATTGCTATATTTGTCCCCATAGGCAAACATTTACACAGCAATTTTTAAGTTATTCTCCAGTCACCCTTTGATCCTGTTGCTCTGGAATAGTCTGTCCCATCCCTTAGTCCACACTCCCATGAGACAGGGATCTTGGGTCAGATAAGGACTGAGAAATTTGCACACTGAAAATTAACCCTTCCTGTTGAAGCTAAGGTTAATGTCTTTGATGTTGGATTTCCTTGTTCTGCCTGTTGTTTCCTCTGGAAGGAAGGTCAATGCCATGCACTGATTTGGATAGCTTATTGCCTAATAGGGTTTGTGCTCACCTACACAGAGCCATCTCTTCTTTTACTGCAACTGTGCCTACAGTGTGATTGGCACCATGTTGTAAATAATTAGTGAAAGTAATGATATAACTCCCTGTGGTAATCTCATCCTATTTAGGATACAACTACAATCTGAACTTCAATAACACCTTTGACATAATCAAACATCCCAGAGCCCTTTACAAAGCCATAAATTACTCACCTGTAAAGTAATGACTGCAGGGAATTACAGCAGGCAATGAGTCCATTGATCGGTGCTGGTACAAAATGAAGGAGAGGACGCACAACAGAGGCTGCTCCACAACTCTCTTCCTTTGGAAATTTCCATAGTGCCTTTAATTTCTGCATGTATCTCTTTTCTTCCCCACAGAGACACAAGAGGAGGAAGACCACCTTGCTCTGACAGTCAAGGACACCTTCATCCATGCTGAGCTGTAAATCCCATCTGAAAGTGATGGGATTTTAGGCAGGACACAAATGTATGAGCTTATAGCCTGCAGGGAAAACTGCTCTTTAGCCAGTGATGCAAATAAACAAGTAAGTCACTTCCTTAAATTTGCATGGGCCCTTTCTGAAAGGAGGGTTTTACTGCTGCTTTTAAACAAAAAATAGCAGTGATTGTTTTGGACACCTCAGATGATATGCTGCACGCAAAATCAGGGCTGCATCACCTCCCACCTCCTCCTAAGATACCCTCTCTGTGGTTCAGAGTTGTCCTCACATTATTAGGTCAGTAAGAATTTTCTCTTTTATCAATTTCATTTAAAATGAACCCCAATTCTAGAAACCTTACTGTAAGAAGTCCATATGTCCATAAACACTCTGACTGAAAAAAATGGAATTATTTTGGTAGGCAACTCAGTGTCAGAAAGAATTGCTAAATCAAGAATTCAATTATTTATATGACGATAATGAAAAATAAGGATTAAATTTTTTCTGCAGTTAAGAATACCACTGTGATTAGGAAATGTTTTGTATAACACGAAAAATCTCAGAGTTTTTTTAAACCTGAAGGAAGACAATGGGATCAAACTTTATATTTGTAACATAAATACATATTTCTTAGCACCACCTGGAGCTCTTCTTGGTTTTGTTGTGTTCTGGGGCTACGTGTTTATTATAGTCTTATTCTGGATTCCCAGAGCATTACTGCACTTGTTATTGTGGTGCCAGCTTGACACCAGTGGGACTACCTTATGGATGCCATTGAGTGTGGATTTGAAAAGTGCTGCCTCTGAGATAACAAATATTTTGGCAAGATGGAAAAGTTACAATAGCAAATATTTTGCCTGGTTCTCAAAGGTATACTGCAGTTTTATAACTTGTGCCTTAGTTTTAAACTGTTTCGTGTTCTTAATTGCTTGTCTTGGGTATTGGACATGTTGATGGACTGAAAGCCATGGGGACTTCTCATGGAGAAAGACAGCAATGTTTGGTCCCAAAGGCTTAATTTTGAAATCCAGCAGAACTGTTGTCCTTGCTCTTTGGATATGACAAGTTAAAAAGGGATTCATGCTGAATTTAGAAGGCATGTTTTGATGGAATAGGGCTGCTTTGGAATAACACACAAAAAGAATAGTTTAAACTATCATAATTTTAAAAACAGGTTTAATTGGATTATTTCTTTTGGCCTGATCCAAGGAATATTGAAGCCTGCAAGACCATTTCTACTGGATTTCGTGGGCTGTGTGATGTATCCTTACATGTTTGTAGAGGATAGGGAATGTTTCAGGAGCTCCCTGCTGAGCTGTGTACAGTGTCTCAAAGCAGGTGCAGAAGGGACAATTAAGCTTCCACAGGACAGAATGTCACCACTGTCCTCCTTGGGCTGTTCTCAACATTGCAGCTTGTTTGAAGCAGAACTGATTTTGGCAAAAACCAAGTGAAAAAAATGAAACTGCCTACTCTTCCATCAACTGATGTATGTTTTTCTTTCTCATTTCCAGATTTTTAGTAGTTTATCTTATACTCTGTGTCAGATACATTACAAACATTGACAGGAGCAGGATATTGCAATTCTGTGGCATTTTGAGGATTTTTGTTTTGTTTTGCTAGCTATGAGTTAGTCATAGCACTTACAAATTTCCTCATTCAGAAGCTTTGCCTTTATTATTTTTAATATTGATAAATTTCTTTTTCTCTGCAGTCTAACGTCAACAGAACAGATGAAAATGTAACCCTTTGAATACTGAATGATAAGCATTATGAGCCCTTGTCTCCTGAAACCATTCCAATGAGAGTTTTAAGTTATAGCTCCTGAAATGTGGTAATGCTCTTTGCAAACTGCTTGGTTACATGTTGGTGCTGGTTTTGCATTCTGCAAGGAACCATGATGCTGCATTTATTAGCATCTTCCTAATTGTCCTGAGTTAGTGTGCATTTGGTATCTTCCGTGGGGAGATCTAGCTAATTAGAAGAGCACCAAAGTGATTATTGCTGTGTTTCATATTTAAACAAAGAAGTCAACACCCTTTTATATTTCAGTGAAAGTGATTTAGAAATTATTAAATCCAATGAAATAAGATAGATACTAAAATTTTTTATCTTAAAGGAAAAGAGATAGTTATCGAAACTAGAAAAAGGATTGCTTCTGGTACATGGGAAACAGATTTAAATTGCTGTGTAGTATAACAGTTCCAATTTTGCAAGATGAAAAATGATTGTTTCACTATTGCCTTGTCTACTTTTGTTTTTTTCCACCTGGTCTATCCAACTCTGTGTTTAGAAAGTAGT
Source organism: Haemorhous mexicanus (assembly GCF_027477595.1). Taxonomy (NCBI): domain Eukaryota; kingdom Metazoa; phylum Chordata; class Aves; order Passeriformes; family Fringillidae; genus Haemorhous; species Haemorhous mexicanus. The sequence goes on along the minus strand of NC_082343.1, from coordinate 110,192,464 downwards.
CTCTCTGGGGCAAGGTTTTACATTTTTTATTAAATATGTGTCAGGCATGCAGGACAGAAGGGCCTCCATTCTAGACCCTGCAGCTTTTCATGTGCAACACAAGTGATAAATATAGGCCTATATCATATCAATCAGCAATACTGTAGAAATATGATTTATTATCAAGTCCTATGTTTATTTTGCATTTAAGATGGGGGACAATCAAATGCAAAATTATGGTATGGAGAACAGCTGTTTAGGCAAAATGATGTATTAAAAATAAGCAAGTCATTGCACATTGCTGTGAAAATGCCATATTGGAGCAATGAATGCTTGCATCTGTTTCTAAACTCAAGACAACTCTTTCACCACTTACCTAAATTAGTTGTGAGACAGGTGGGCACCACGTTCATCTCCAATGAACAAGCATTTCTGACCATGGGTGGGTGAACAAAGTTCACTATCCAGGGCCTTCCAAGCAAGTCAGGGAGATCTCTGGTGATTTTAATTGCCCATGGATTGAAGCTGAGGAGCTGAGTTGTATTTCATAGCTATCATGTTCTTGGATGACTTTTGGATAACTTAGACCTCATTCTTAGGGGATTGACCAGGAATAACTCATGTCAGGACAAAAAGTGATCCTATAAAGAGAACAGGGAAGCAAAGTAGTCAATACAGGCACTGAAGAGCATTCTGTTGTCAAAAAGAGTGGTATGACTGACCCTTTGAGCATAAATAGTGCTACACTTACTGGGAGAGGTTAGATAGACTTGAATTGGAAAGAGCACCACATGCAGCAGACATGTACCTGTTTTTAAGAGAATGTTGAAAAACTAAGATAACATAGAACAGACCCAGAAAAATGAGATGAAAAAGCAGCTGGCCTACTTAATGAAGTAGACTGTACAGCACAAGTCCAGCAATGTAAAGCGAATGCCTGATATTATGGGTCCAATGGCTCTTAAAAAAGGAAAAAATATAAAAGGTTGTAGATGTTCTTGACTGAAATAAATTTTTGTCATGGATGGGTTATGTGATCCATTAAATGTTTTTATGCATTTTTGAGCCAAATAATTGGACCAAACAAAGGTATTCATAGTGAAGGGATAAAGATGTATTTTTATGTAAGTTAGGATATTTAATCAAAAGGTATTTTTTTGGTCTGAAAGCTGTGGTTCTGATAAACCTTTCAGAAACCACAAACTGTGTTTGAATCCACGAACTGTGGATACAGGGCTCTGTGTCCTACTAAATATTGCCTTAGCTAATCAGTTCTTCCCACCCCTAGTTTTAATCTTTAAAAATGTTAATTGATCACCATTCTGATAATTTCCAGGCTAAAGACTTTTCTTCTTTTCAGTGGACACATAGTGATTAAATGCTCACGAGGAACAAAATGCAATTATGCAGGTTTTCATTCCTCCATACATGCTAATTAGAACAGATAAAACTTTTGCTACAGCATTTATAGTATTTGTGGGAATAATGTATCTGAGTGATAAGAAGGGACAATATTTCACAATAATTTAAACATGAAGTATTTTCCATAATGCATCCATGGGGAATGGTTCAGTTATCAGATGCTGAGGCAGCAGTGTATTTATGAAGCATTGTAAAAACACACACAGCAATGGCAGACTGCAAATCACAGCAAGTCACCCAAGTAATGTCATAGCTCTTGGTGGAAAGCTATCAGAACTTGGTGGGTTGGAATTGTGACACTACCTGGAGATGCACAACCAGCACCTGCTAGGTCATTACAAAACTTGTCTGGAAATTTTATGCTAGGTCTAAGAGGAAGGAATGGGAGAGAATTGTCAGAAATTATGATCAACTTTCAGAGTTTTGTCATCTGTGATAAATCTCTTTCTATAGTTAGAGGATCTCCTTTATTGTAAGGATTAAAAAAGCAGAGGAAGGAGAAAGAAAAAAACCCTGAGGGCTGATGAAGCCTTATGAAACTTAACTTATGCTGTATTTTCTTTTCACTTCAAATCTACTTAAATTCCTGGGATTGCTGTAGTATCTTTTAATTTAGTCTGACTGCAGAGAGATTGTATTTTAGACTGACAGTTTAACTCTTGAATAAAATGAGAGATGTTTCTTTTGGACATTTATCTCTAAATCAATGAGGTTAATTGAGCACTTGTTAGAAAAACATAAGGGAAATCACTTTGCAGTATTTTAGTTTTATCCATGAAAACACTAAATTAATATGTGGTCTTGTTACTCATAAATCCTGAATTGGAGACATTCCATTGAACTGTGAATTTCTATTTTGAAGTAAAACCCCTCCCCTTTTGTAATCCAAGATTGTTCTACTGGTGAAGTGAGAGAGAAAAATACAATGAATAAAGACAAAGGAACAGTAGAAATGTGAATTGGGAATGCAGTGGGAAAAATGACAATTAAGGACAACATCAGAGATTCTTTTTAATAGTCTTGAATTAAATTCATGTGGTAATGACATGAAGGAAAAAAACCGCACCATATTCTCCTTCAACATGTGTGAAAAAAAGAAAAAAACCAAAACCAAAGAAAAAGTAGATATTGAGTTTACTCTTAGGCTGCCCTTGTTTGCCAGATCTTGGTACACTGGGACTCTTAATAAAAAAAAATCTATTGCAATGCTTTGAACATCCAGTTTTGGCACTCTACACCATACAGAGCCTTTCAACCCTGTCCCCACAGCCCTTGCACGTGGAAACAACCCAAACTGGAAACCTAATAGAACCTAATTATTAGAAAAGTACCTAAAGGGGTCCTACAAGTAAGCCAAAGAGGAACTTGTGGCAAAGGCATGTCGTGGCAGGATAAGGGAGTACTGACAGAGTTTGGACTTAGATTAGATATTAGAAGAAATTCTTTGCTGTCAGGGTGAGGCCCAGAGAAGCGGTGGCTGCCCCATCCCTGGAAGTGTTCAAGGCCAGGTTGGATGGGGCTCCGAGTGACCTGGTCTAGTGGAAGGTGTCCCTGCCCATGGCAGGGGGTTGGAATGAGACAATCTTTAAGGTCCCTTCCAATCCCAAAAATTCTGTGGCTCCATGACTCTATGCAAATACTTCTGTGCTGCATCACAGGCCATACAAACACTGCTCTGATCAGCTGCAGAGACTGCATGTCATTCCATGCACTCTGAACTGAAAAAACCCCAACAAACCCACAAAATATTTGTTATACTTTTGAACTGCCGTGTCCTAATGCTTGGCACCACTGAGAAGATCCTGCCTCTGTTCTCTGGACACCCCCGCTTCAGGTTCTTGTATATATTGATCAATGCCCCTCTCAGTTGTCTCTTGCTGAGGCTGAAGGGGCCCAGCTCTCCCAGCTTTTCCTTGTAAGGGAGATGTTCCAGTCCCTCAGTCATCTTTGTGGCCCTTTGCTGGATTTGCTCCTCCTACTGAGGAGCCCAGAACAGGACACAGAACTCCAGATGTTTGATGGTGGGCACACAACTGATGCCAAAAATCAGCCCTTTATTATTCCCCATTACAACTTTTTTACCTTTTTTCTCACATTCATAACACCTGCATGCCCTTCTACTCTTTTGTGATTGGTCAATACACATCAGCATTCCATGCTTCTTCTTCAGTGCTGTTCACCTGTCTTATGCAGCTGCACCCCATGAGGGATGAGGCTCAGCCACAGCCCCATTCCTGCTCCCTCACAATCTATTCTCCCACAGATGTGGCTTCACTAGGGCTGAGGGGCAGGATCACCTCCCTTGACCTGCTGGCACTGCAGTTCCAGTGTTACCTTCAAATACCCAAGAGGAATGGATCTGCATCCCTGCTTCCTTTCCTCCTCCTCAACCTGAACTCCACTATTGCAAATTAATGTGCTTAGAGATGGTAGTGGTGTCAAGAATTAATTACATTTCTTTCAGACTGTCTTTCTCACTGAGTATGATGGAAAAATATGTTTCCTAAAATAACTTTTGGAGTCAATAAAAGGAAGTGGTAGCAGTGGTTAAAGTTCTGGAAAGGTACTGGATGGTGACAAGATATCAAGACTGGATGACATGCTCAGGGAATTTAAAGAAAATGCTGTCAAAATAAACACAATCCCTCATTAAATTAATCAACCCCAGCTGAGGAGTTTGATGGAGAAAGTTTAAATACCTTTAAAAAAAGTGTCAGAAATGGTAGATTGCAGTTTTTCTCCAGTATTAAAAGAACATTTGAATTATAAATGAAGATTTATTTTGTTTACAAAATCCCTTGATTGGTATAAAAAGGTGACGCTAAAGAAATATGGCTGCCATAAAATAAAATCACACATCTCTGACAAGTAATTGAACAAAATTGTAGACAGAAGAAGGCAGTTATTATAACTAATTTGGAATTTCAACAAGCCATTTATGAAACCCCTTGAAGAAGGCTTTCAAGGAAATGAAGTAGCCCTCATACATTAGAGGTGAATGGCACTTAGGTGCCAGAAACTGCTTAAGTGACAGAAAACAAGGGGCAAATCATCCTTTCCTAGATGAGATGACTCACCTTGTGGAAGTGCTTCTTTGAGATCCACTCTTTCAAGGGAGCCTCTGTGACTAGTCTGGACTGCATATTCCACTTTTAGGCAAAACATATGATGAGTTAAACTTCACCTATACCTTTGAATATAGAAACCCACCATGTTCTGCATAGTTTGATATATCAGTTATTAATGAGCTAGTGAAGAGATGAACTGTGTAAAATGATAACACTTGAATGCGATGCAACTATTTCACTGGAGAGAAATGAAGAATTCAATGTTCAGGACTGTTTGTTTAGGTATTACAAATGTAAATTAAATTTCAAATCCAATTGAAAAAATGTAATAATTTGAAGTAATTATGAGTTAAAAATTAATTCCCCAAACAAATAAACCCGCTGTTGTTTCTGTAGCTCTGTGATTCACATCCAGTCCTGGAACAAGAGTTAGTGTGCTTTCCCCAAGTACTCATCAGCTTTCCATCACAAAACCCCCATTGTGCTCTCCTGACACTTCTCACTGCTTCTTATTTCAAAGCCAGATGCTTTTTTCCTGCTCTCCCTGCTCAACAAGGTTTTTTGCACTTTCTCTGGTCACTGGAGCTGAGTTGCCGTGGGGAGTTCTGGGACAAACCCCGGGTGAGGTGAGTGGGTTGGTCAAGCACCATGTAGGGGTGGGACAGCTGTGTCTGAACACTGCAGCTGGTTTTTTCCTCCATCCTTGTTCTTCTCTCACTGTTCACTGAAGCTAAGCATAAGAGCAGCAAATAGATGAAACGGCTGAAATGAGAGCAGGAGGAGAAATCTCTGATAGCAATCTCCTGCAGACAATGTGGAGAGATCTCCTGTTGAGAGGAGGGGTAGCCAAAGCCAAATATCACATCTTGTGCTGTGTTGAGGACTAGGATATACAACAGTTCTGACTGGAATTTCATGGCATAGTATAAATCATGATTTCCCTCATCTTGGGAACTGTAATGTCCTGGTCATATTAGTGAAAAGTCAAATAGATCAGTCAGAAAACAGGACTGAGAAAAGTCATGATAGAAATATATAAATCAATGTATGTTTTAAGAAAAATAAATAAGTCCCTCTGTTTTGGCCTTTCTGATTAACAGAACTAGAATGATCACTTTCCATATGATGGACATTTCTAAAGGCTCATGGGTTTCTGTGTCTATGACAATCCTTGTGATATCCTTCAGGAGTATTCAATATTTATTAATTTTATTAACAGTATTGCTATATTGTAAAACTTTGCATTGTAAATCAAGAGAAAAACACAGCAAATGTAAACTACCACATCTCAGGTTAATTGTAGGGAATAGGCAGTACTGGGGTTAACGTACTCACATAATAACTTGAAACATTTTGTGCTGATCTTCTCTGTTTACTGGTTCTCCAATCAAACATGAAGAGAATTTGACATGTCATTTATGCCAGTTTGTATATTTTCAAAGGGAAGATTTTTCATGTTCTCTAACAAATGTTTCATATTTGTTAATTTGGTTTTCTGCCTTTCATTCAATTCTGCATTTCATTCAGGAAAGAGGTCATTTTATCATGTTTTATCCTCAGACATGACCCTGGAAATGGAGACATGGGACAATCACTGGTGAGTACTTACAATGCTTTCGTTATGTGTCATTAGAATATTTAAATCAAATTATACTGCCTTTGAAGGCTGAAATCTTTAATGCTAGTATTTTAATCTGAAGTCAGGCATGAGTAGCTATTTTAAAAACATAAAAAATTAAGCTTTGTGATTGTGATGTAAGCTTCTACACACATGACATTTCTCTACCAATTAATGTTGAAGGTGCTTGTATTTCAGTGAAGACACAGTAAGAAGTAAGACACAGAGCAGCTCATTAGGTAAAGCTGGGATGGAAAGCCTTTAGCTATCGATGTTAAAAGAAATATAAACAGCTAGAATTTTCCCAGGTCTAGTAAAGCAGTGGCATATTTATATGAATAAATGCATCTTTGCTAACAACATACCTGAACTATAAGCTATATCTGAATGAACTCCTTGAAAAACAGAGACTCCTAGAAGGAAGTTTAAGTGATTTAAGTTTTCTACAGTCTATATGAAAGCATTAGAAAAAAAGGAAAGTAAAAGAAGAACTTTCAACCTTCCTGCAATATGCCAAACTAGCACAAACAAAGATTTTTGCATAGCTTGCTTAAAATATTCCTGAAATAGATGAAAAGTCAAACCCCAGACATTTGAACAGACATAGGCAAATACTGAAAAAAATGATTGGCAAACATATTGGTGAATCTCAAACATTGGTGGATTTCCTTTTGTTGGTAACTTTTGTAGCTGAACTTTTTATTCTTTAACAATAGTATGAATTGAAGCTCACAGATGTTTATGAAAAGCAAATTTTAGATCAAGAATCAAGATTTACTTAGGCTCTGAGACAGCAGACCACTTAAATATATGCTTAACTTGAAGTCTGTGGAAACATTTGCATACTTACAATAAAATCTGTTCTTATGTATTTCACTGTGTTGGGTTTAGAATCGGAAAATCAAACTAGGTTTATGATTAAATGAGTCACATGGTGGGAAAAAGCAGGTTGTAAAGTTTAACTCAGCAATCCTTCTCATAGCTAACCAGTTACAGTCCAAATACTGTATAACACTATTAATTATTTCCATCTTAAGCAATTCAGAGAGTTAAAATCATTGACACATCCCACTTGTTTGGTGAGTGAGGTTCTTGAATATAAAATTGCTGCAAATAGTGCAGTTCCCATTTCCAGGTGTTTACCCAGGTTTACATACTGTTAGGTAGAAAATTCTGGGGCAGATATAAGACATTGCACCCAAATATAGACACACAATGGAGCAAGAAGAAGCAAGAATTAGGTTTATTTTTATCAAGTCTGATGAAACACCCATAAGCCATAAATTATTTAATAAAACCTTTAGATTGCCAGTGACTGCAGTGAGGAAGCCAAAATTTTCCTAAGGGTTGAATGAGCAATGACAAGTTTCCTCATCAAATCAAACTGTGTTTTCCACAATGTACCTCATAGGCACAGAAAGAAATGCTTTCTGCATTCAGAACTAATAATCTTGGATATGACATTTGTCTATTTTTTTAATGAACCTAAAGTCTAATCTGCCTGAAGACAAACAAAATATTCAGATTTATTTTTTGAAAAATATGTTATGTATACAGAAAATATCCATTGTTGTCACAATATTCAAATGCCTTGTGCTAAAACTTTCTAAACTATTTTAATACAATGGTTTTGGTAGATTTTTGCTTTGTTGTTTTTTTTTTTTCATGTAGTTCTCAATAAAATAGTGAGAAAAAGTCCCAAGCATATAGCTTTATTTTTCCTAAAGCCCAGTGTAATATGTTCATAGGCAGTGCAGAGTAAAGAAAAATAAGTCAGTGTTTTTCTCACCAACTTGTCAATGAAAAATGTTCCAGTGCTAGTGAAATGACACCTCTTGAAACTTTAATATAAAATCTTGAGTAACTTCTTATCCCTTGGTGCTTTCTGTTGGAAGTATGTTTGGCATCTTTCAGAGCTTAATATCAAGGACTCAAATTTCTGTATTTCACTCTTATCTTGGGAACTCACCTTGATAGCTGGCTTCTCTGTGTTTATCATATTCCTTCCCTGAACACTTTCAATTAGATCATTTTAGAAGTACTGCTAGACAAGTTCTATTTTTCTCATTTTGCTGCTCATTTTGGAATATTACAGAGCAAACAAGATCAACAAAACATAATCAGGGAATGGTTCCCTTTTCTTAGAATAAATCAACTTTAGGATCTTGTATCTGCATGAACCCTTAAGAGGGTGAACCTATATTTTCCAGAGACTTTTGATAAGACATTTACCACCCTAACTTTACACATGGACAAGGAATTGTTCCCCTAGACTCCCTCTATAGTCAATTGTTGACTCTGAAATAGTTGCTTTCAGTAGGAACCATGAGCCCCATTAAATGTACATTTAGGAAGTCTGAAAGGAATCTCTTAGGATAATGTGTACCTGCACCTCTTTGATAATGCAGGCAGTGATGGCTCAGTGTAGAACTCTGCACTGCAGCTACCTGCCTTGGGTCACACAGATTGCCCCCAGCTGTTGAACTTGTAGGTGAACACTCAAACCCCCACAGTATTATGCAGTTACACAAAGCAAGACATAACATGTGTCTTGGGAACTATGGTATTATTGCATCATTGAAATTTGTTTCCAATGTTCTCTTCTACTTTCAACAGTTAACTTGCATTATTTCAAGAGCTGTCCTAAAAAGGACACTCAAAGCTTAGCTGGGTTCCCAAATGTGTGTGTCTGTGCCATTTGCAAAGTCCAAGATTTAATGAGGTGTCTGCACAGCATCAAGTACATCCAAGACCTACAGAAACATGACTAGCAGCTAGAGGCCAGTCAGAACACCCTAGAAAACCTCAAATTATCTTAAATTTCCATGTATGGGTAATTGAAGTTAACAAATGAGAAAAGTCAGGCTCAGAACATGAGTATGTCAGGAGGTACTACCATTGAGGGTTAAAACCAAATGAATATAATAGGTGAATTTCAATTATTTAAAGTAAAACCAGAGATGGCAATTTAAAAGTGTGATCTTCTGTTTGCCTTATGAGATCTGTCCAGTATACCCACAGAAGGGATTCTCTTTTCAGTGAAGGAACTTTGACTTCATCAGGATGTGCAAATGCAGCCATGAGTTGTTCACATTGTTGAGTGATGATAAAACCTCAGGCATTAAGATGAATCTGCCAACAGCAAGCATCCCAAAAAAGGTTATGACAGGGTTAAGTGATGCTACCTCCTCTGAAATTTTACAGATCTGATGGGCAGGACCTGGCTTGCAGCCCAGCATCACTACCTCTCTGGGCAACCTGTACCAGGTTCTGCAACCTTCATTGTAAATAACTCCTTCGTTATATCTAATATAAATCTACCCTCTGCTGGTTTTAAACCCCTTTTCCTATCACAGCAGGTCCTGCTAAAAAGCTTATCTAATTTGCCTCATACTCCCCCTTTAAGTACTGCAAAGCCACAATAAAATCTTCCTTGGTGAGATCTTGATGTGTCTATGTTACTTTTGTTGTCCCTCTGCTCCCTCAAATGTTCTTCCAGCTTTCAGACACTTAGAGTTGAATTTCTCTCCTTTTGGAAGGCTGGGTTCTGTGAGAAGAGACCAGGGGCTGCCCCATATTGGACAGAGCCAGTTCCAGATAGCTCCAGAGCAAACCCAGTGCAGGCCAAAGCAGAGTTTCCTAAAATGTCACCATGTATTTTTTAATTCCTTTTCCTAGCCACAATATATCCATAAAATAGGTGAAGCTTCAGTAGTGTCAAAGAAGAATCAAACATGTTTTTTCTGGTTAAAATTGTATTTCAAAATGAATAAGATCAGCAAGTACACAGCTATAAAAAGTTAATTTAAACTGCTTTCCTTAGAAAATTGCCATATCAGCTTAAAACTGGCAGAAGGCCCATTAAATGAGATAAATATAGATGGAATCATATATTCAGCTGGAAAGTGGAAGGTATTGAGATGCTCCAAAGCCATGAGTTTTAGGATGATAGCTCAGGGAAAGCTGATACTGCCAGTGTCATGGAGGATACAGAACAAGCTTTATAGAAATACAGAAAAAAAGAGAAATGTGGTAAGGAATTTTGTAAGAAGATTCAGAGACACAGCTGTGGATCCTCTTGGGGAAAACAATGCAAAATACAAACTCAAGGAAAAAGAAATGAGGCTAGGTTGCAGGAAATCTATGTGACAATGAAAAGTATGAAAAAATGGAATAGTTCCCTACAGGGAGAAATGGGAGCTCCTATGCAAGAAAGTAGAATGAACTGGTAATTAATTTGAATTTGGAGGATGACGAGGCTGGATTAATTGCTTTCTTTGAAATAGGCATGTTCAAGCCTACATACCCCCTGCTAGGTAAAGGAACCTCCAATTTAAAAGGTTTTGGTCCCAAGAAGATGCTAGCTGGACTAGAATTATAAAAGAAATAACATTATGAAACCCTTAATGAAAAAGAAATCTGGGGAAAATTGTAAACACAGATTTACACCATTTTTTTAGTCTTCTGGTTTTGTCATACTTTTTGTATAAAACAAGATTAAAAATCAAAGAATTTGCTGATATATTAAGTCAGAGAAATACAAGTGTATCTAAAATCTGTTACAGTTAAACCAAGGACACCCATATCCTCACCTAAGTAATAATATAAAACCTTCCTGAGTCCCTTTTGGGATTTCAACCTTAGAAAATCAAATGTGCAGTTTATTCCTGACGAAGACTGTTTCTCTTATTATGAGCCCTCAGAATGCTGTGTTAATCAAAACACTAGGCTGAACTCTGAAGCTGAATTACCCATTTCATTTATTCTTTAAAATTTACTCATTCCACATGTGACCAGAGCATAAGAATCCCAGGCTCTCTTCATCAGATCCCCATCTAAGATTTTCTTTACAGCCTCACACTGTCACAAAACTTCGTCTTTCACTGGGGCTGGTGTTGACTGTCTTTTTGACAGTTTTGCTATCTCATAATATTGCAAGATAATACAGCAATACTATTTGTTTACCTTGCATCAGCTCTGAAGTTATTTCAATGTTTCAATACAGGAGCCTCTATGCCAGAGAACTTCTTCCAATACAGTGCCTTTTCTGCAAAACTGCCAGAACCACACAACTCTGTCTTGCACAGGAGTAGCAGGAGAACTATTGATTGAGAAATCTGAAACATCCCCTCTAGGTTTTTGGGAATGCTCTTTGCGTTTTGTTGTCCATGTTAAGGAGACTAGGAATTCCTTTCAAATGCCCATATAAAGTAAAGTTTACAAATCCAAACTGGGATTGAAGTAATGTACTTGCACTCATCCTCCAGAGAACACGAGGTTATTGCAGGTGTGATTCCTGAAATGCTTTCCTACCACCCATGTACACACTGCCTCCATCCAGCTGCTGGCATACACCATCAGTGCAGGGTATAAGTGTGCTCCATTTGCAGCACAGTATTTGAAATGTTGGCCTGCTTAACATTTGCAATCAATATGCATTGCCACAGCTGTCAGATTAGTCAGGGCTGGGTTTTTTTTCTGTTTTATCTGAGTTGGCTTTATTCCCAGATTCCAGATAAAAGTGATCGTATTTTGCTTGACCATCCCATTCCAAGCGTTAAACACAGTGACTTCAGGCTTGGATGCTCTAATGGTGTGTTAAAACTGTCCAATTTTGAGTGCCTGCCCTCCCCTCTGCCCACACATGCACACACATAGGAAGCCACAGGAATACATTGCTGAGGTAAAAAAAAGTGTGGAGCCTCAGACTGGGAGTGTGTTTACAAAGTAATCACTAGGGTTAAAATAACCAAAATGAAGAGTTCACAGAATATGGCAACCGATAGACATTGAAACCAAGTGTTTTTCAGGATTTTCCCTTAAGAAATGGTGGGGCACTGACCTCACACATTTTTGCAATGAGAAATTACTGAACAAACTACTGACTCAGATGAAAAAGAAACTCCATCTGCTGGGAAGTTTATCAGCAGAATGATTTTTGATAGACTGCCTGCATCATTTGGGGTTTTATTTACCCCATTTAGGTCTCTGTTTGTTTAGTGCAGCAAACCTGGTGTGCGGAACTCTGTTAGAAACAAGAGATATCTATAGGTGACTTCACAATGCAGTGGAATTCTGTACCTCACATGCTGAACTGCAAAACTGCATCTCTCTGCGTCTGGATTGTTTTAACTTTCATTCTGTTGATGCCACCTATGGTCAGATATATAAATGGCCCAGTTTAGGCAATATTTAATTCCTTTACATATAAATAGTCCAGTTTAGGCATTAACTCCTTTACTCAATTCAGCTGTAAAAACATAAATTACAGTGCTGTTCTACTCTTCTGGCTTAAAAATCACAGAATTTTTCACATGCATGTCTTTGATATGAGCAGCTAAAACTGTGATTTTGGATGGCTGCTTCCTCTCACCTCAGTAACAAGAACATATTTGAATGCAATTTTAGCCTTAGCTTTTTCTTAAATCAGGAGCTCTACATTTCTATACATCTGTTCCTGAGGCAGAAGTCAAGATACCCAGTACAGGCACCATTATTTGGAAGATTTTCTTGCATTTCTGTCACCTTGTCACATGAAACACGGAGAGAAGATTACGATAATTTTGGAGCCCCACTCAAAAACATAATGACAAATGGGAAAGTATTTAGTGAAGGGTGATTAGGATGGTTAGGAACCTGTGGACTATGACAGGTGAACTGAGGCTGATCAAAGTGGCATGCTTAACCTGGGGAAGAGAAATCTAAAAGGGATCTAATTGCTGTCTTCCATAACCTGCAGAGAAGATGGAGTCAGGCTTCTTTCAGTGGAGTGCAGTAACAGGACAAGTAGCACAGGATGGAAGATGCAACCATAGATAATTTTATTTAGGGAGAAAAATATTCACATAAGTGCAAGCAAATATGGAGTAGGGGACCCAGAGATGCTGTGAGATCTCTGCCCTCAGAGATGTTCCATACTCAGCTGGTAGAAGTCCTCTTCTTCCTATTTTAATTTCTCTCTGCTTTATACTGGAGGTTGGATCAGAAGATTGCCAGACATCCTCTTTCCAACTCAAATTATTCTTTAAGTGTATAATTCTATCAAAATAATCTACAATGCAATAGCAGTCAAAATATCTGTGGCAGGTCCTCTAATCTGGAAAGGCAATGTGGAAGCACATTAGCATTTCTAGCTTGTTCTCCTTTTCTTTGGAATTCCCCAGAGCACTGTCATTTGCTACTTGTCGCATTAGAACAAAACAGTGCATCTTTTGGCACATGTAACATTTTATAAACAAAGGAACTAAGTTGTTTGGATTCAGCAGGAAGCCAGGGGGACACTAACACAACCATACAAAACAGCTACAGGAGTCAAAATTCTGAAAGAGCATCTTAATCTCAGCTTAATCATGTATTTCAGTGAATATTATGAAAATAAGTGTTGATTATAGAAAATAAAAAATGTAACTGGAAGACTTTTTTGGCTGTTTGCAAATTCTGGCCACTTCTAATGTGAAAATGTTCTTCTCTAAAGATTCTGGCCTCCATGACAGTCTCTGTATCTGTCATTTTGGTTCCTTTTCACTTCAGATATCATCTGAAAACACTTTTTTCACTCCCTCAAGCCAGTCTCTCATTCTTTACCCCCATGCAGTTACTAGGAATGAAAGATATGCATGAAAAGTATCACATGATGAAAGCAAAATTAAAATCCCCTTAGAACATATCATACTCAAATGCATAAATCCAGGGCTTCTTCAGGGCTGGATTCCGGGCTGCAAGGCTTCACTACAAGGTTAGGTTCTTATATCAGTGTTTTATTTGACTTTAAAAGAAGAATGATTTACAGAAAATGATGAAAGACAAATAAAGAGACCACATGCTAGTATATAAAAAGACAGAGACAGAAAATTGTTTTTTTATGAACTAGGAACAGCCTGTTACTTTACATTTGAACCATGCCACTTTTAATAGATCATAAACTGTAACATCTCACCTCTTTTTTTCCTTACTGTTCAAAATTGATGACCAAGGTTGCAGTTTGGCTCTCCAGTCTCAAGCCCCCAGTAAGTAGCATTTAGGCCACATGAATTCTGGCTTTTGTGCATGCATCTCTTTCCTCACAGAAAAGATGCAGCAAAGCTGTGTTGGAGTTGACATGGCACAAGGTCAGCTGGCAGCAGCAGACCACAAAAACCGCCCTCCTAAACATCCTGCTGACTGACTTTTTGCTTCTCTCTGGACCTTAGGTTGTATTCTTCATTGTTTTAGGGTGAAGGTTTTCACCTCATCTGCAGGCTTAGCCTCAACCCCTCTTGCTGGAAGGCCATTCTTTTCTATTTCACTTTTCTTCTGGCTATGAGGGCCACCATTGTGCTCTCCCTTTTGCAATGTTTAAAGCACCAATATTTCTTCTTTCTGACACTACCTGTGCCTGCTTTCCTCAGTTTTGTCAGGCCTGTTAAGTGGGAGAGATGGGATGGGATATGGGGCATGAAGCAATTTATGCCTTTTCTTTGAGGACTGGCTTAAATTACCAGAGTTGGAATTTGAGGTCTTATAAATATGAAGTCATAAAAATTCCCTTGGGAAGTTTAAGAAGACCTACAGAGGTTTAGCTGAATCTGAAGATTAATGGCCTATATATTTTTTTAACTAAGCTGTTTATTGTCTGGAAGTTGACTTATTTTACTGAAAATACAGAGAGAAAAAGACAGGGGAAGAAAGGGTTTTTTGGCAGGTGAAAGTACTTTATCAGTTTGTATGATTCTAAGCAGACAAACATATTAGACCTCTGCCTTTCCAAAATAAAGTTGGTCTTCATTTTAATATTTTAACACAGTATATAATGCCTATGCCACTATATGGCTACCATAGCAGGAAAGACACTTTTACAGTTAAGTGCATTAAAATGTTCTATCCTGGAAGTTAATATTTTGTAATATTAGACTTCACATGTGGAATGTTCAGTACAAACCCCTATTTTTTTGTGTGTTGGGCACAAATCAATTTTAATGCTAAATTTGCTTTTGATATGGTCCAATAACAATGCAAAATGAATGAAGACTAATAAAATAACACAAAGTTAAATGCAAGTCTGAATTCTTGCCTTCACTATCATTTTACCTGCATTTGATAAATGACATTGCCTGCATTCTAGACAGTATGGGTTGTCATATTTTTCTAAGATCTTGTCTAGTGGAAAAGTTAATGCATTTTCTCTCTCTCTCTGAATTTCTCAGAGTGGTAATTGCTATGTATTTTTAAATTTAATTTAATTTTATTCTTTGAGATGAGAACTTTAAGTTGTTCTGTCAGGATGTCCTTTGATGCCAGGTGCATGTCAAATTTGTGGACACACACATGGTTTAGAGACTCTATTCATACTTTGTACATTAACAAATGAATCATCTAGAAACCATATTATCAAATTTTCTTTGACAGCCCCAAATTCATTTACTTGACATTAGCAGGTTTTTTTTTTTTCTAAAAGGCTTGCATGAAATTTTCCTTTAATCTACCCATTTACTATGAAAGAAGAATGTGAAGAATGTAAAGAATTCAAACTTGCTGACTTTTCATTACTTCTTCTTTCCTGCCTCTCCCTTCTTTGTTCCATTATGCAAAAGTTGTTTTAGCTCTATATTAACATTCAGATTCTAGGATTTTTTTTTACTCCCAAAGATTAAATATACAAATTAAAATATATTAATAGAATAATCCTGTGTTATTAGATTTTTTCCCTTTTTCTACCATTTTGTATATTTTTCTAAATAAAATTTCATTGAGGAAATAAATTTATTTATGTTTTCATTTTGAGGAAAAAATGTTAACTAAACTTGTAAAGAAAAAGAGGAGGGGAGCTAAGAGAAGTGTGGGTCACAGAAAGTGAAGGTATGAACAGGTTTTGAATGGGATATTAATTCTCTTCATAGCAGCTTTAATGATGCTATGTTTTGGATTTTTAACTAAAACTGTGTTAAAGATGCACCAGTGTTTTAGCTATTGCTAAATTGTGCTTACACAACATCAGGGTCTTCTCTGTTTCTAGTGCTGCCCTGCTAAGAAGTAGCCTGGGGGTGGAGAAGAAGCTGGGAGGGGTCACAGCAGGACAGCTGACCCCAGCTGACCCAAGGGACATCCCAGGCCGTGTGGCAGTGCCCAGCAGATAAAGCTCAGGGTCAGAAGAAGGACATTCAGAGCAGCCTTTGCCTTCCCAAGTCACTCTTATGTGTGATGGAGCCCTGCTCTCCTGGGGATAGCTGAACACCTGCCTGCCCATGGGAACTGGTGAACTAATTCTGTTTTGCTTTTCTTGCTGCTTTTGCTTTTCCTATCAAACTGTGTTTATCTCAGGCCACAAATTGGGTCGCATTGCCTTCTCAGTGGAGAGCCATGTTCTCAGAGCCAAATTGATTACTAGACTTCTTTTAAGAATTTTACATGAGAATTTTATGTCACATAAGACTGAAATCAATAATTTCAAGGTTTTTTTGCCTTCTTCTGTAATGATTCATGCCACACTTCTTCAAACTTTCTGGAAGCACTTCATCTTGGGGACTTGGACACTGACCTCATCTCTCCTGTTCCCTGCCTGCAGGTACAGCAGTTCTTCAGTCTGTTCTCAACGTTCTGTATATGACTTGGGGTGCTTGGAACCATTTACTGCCCTGATATGTTAAGATTCCATTTCCACCAATGCCCTGCAGAAGTACAAATAGCTAGGGTAAGAGTAATTGTAAACTGCTGAGGGAAAACTGAGTTTGAGACATATGACTCTCCCTTGGTAGCTGCAATTATATCTACACAATGCTTCTGCTGTGGGCAGAGCCACCTGACACCGCCGTTTCTCCAGGGTATAAGTTCTTTAATTGCATACATGACTAGAAGTGGGAATTAACCTACATAAGTGTGAGACTGTTGGAGAATGTAAGAGGAAAGCTACTGCACATCACACATTTTTTTCTCAAAAACTGGATCCTTTTTCTTCATTAAACCAAGATGCCACACTCATTTCATTGGGGACTTCTGAGCATGCTTGGGTTTTATTGCTGATCTTTCTATGTGTTTCCATGTTTGGCTGTTGGGTTTAATTGCTGTTTTTTCTAAGTGTTTCTTTTGCACCAACACCTCTGCAGAGAAGTATTGCCTGCATTTGTGAAAGCCACTTCTCTTGCACATATTTAACAAAAACTTTACTATTATAAAGAAATTAATTACTATTCTAATCAGTTTTCTGGTGCCTATCTGATCCCTTCAGAGTCACATATACTTCTAAGATGAGCTCTTTTACTCTACTATGAGCCAATCTTCTTTCATAACTTATGCACTCAGACCCTTAATCATTTTGCATGGCCTTTGCTGCGCGTTTTCATTATCAGCAATGTCCTTCCTCTAATAAGTAGAGTTGATTCAGCTGATACTCATTAGATATGCTGTCTCCTCCAAATACCAAATGTTCCTGCAATATTCGGAGGGATTTCAGTGAATGTGGTGCAGAAAGATGAAAGTGAGAGAGACAGCCATCTAATCTTCCAAACTTAAGTGTCATTTGGTTTGCAATGACTTCGAATATCAATTTACGTAGCTGTGAATCAGCTGTCATGTTTGGTTGTATACTCTGCTAACTCCACACATGATCATGTATCATGTCCCTTTCTAACACCTTCCCCTCAACATAATCATACAGAGGGAAGAAAATTCTGCATTTGCTTGATACAGTGATGTGAGCTGATGAAGCCCCTTTAGTCTTTGGAAATGGATCCCAGTTCACTGTGTTAGGAGATAAATGGGACACTCATATCAGCTTCTGCAGATGCTGTCTTGTTTCCCTGGACATGGGCTTGATCTATAACTAAATGACATCTCGATTTGGCCTGAATTTCTTTAGCAGTGAGATCAACACTAAAAATATGAGGCCAAAATATGGCCTCTGTAATTCTGGTGGCTTCAAAAGAGCTGTGTTGAAAGGTAAATTAATAGGAAATTTGGCTTAAGGAGACCAGAAATGCACATTATTCCTAATGTAGTCTTATTACTGACCTATTTAACAGAAAAAGACACTGATTATATATACAATGTAAATCCCAAGGCCTTTTCTGCTTCTGCCAAACACTGTAGAGAGGGATTTACTGCATTATCCATTATCATGTCCAAGTCTATTCTTGGTTTGTATTGTGCTTCATTTTAGGCTATAGTCTCTGTGGATAGTTTTGATCCTCCCTTCTCTCATTACTTTATGCTTCTCTATGCTGAACTGCATAAGCCAATTATCAGACCAT
Organism: Haemorhous mexicanus; assembly: GCF_027477595.1. Taxonomy (NCBI): domain Eukaryota; kingdom Metazoa; phylum Chordata; class Aves; order Passeriformes; family Fringillidae; genus Haemorhous; species Haemorhous mexicanus. The sequence goes on along the minus strand of NC_082343.1, from coordinate 110,174,156 downwards.
AAACCTCATCTATCCAAAACATTTTGAATGCGTATGCTCTGTGCCTTTGTGGCTGCTGCCCTCCTACTATTTTGTGCCATTATCAAACAAAGGCGTATTTTAAATATTGTCATACACGCCCCCTGGCCCCTTTCAAAGTAATTCTTAATTAGATAATGATTAATTAGATGTTTGTAAAGTACTCTGAAAAACAAAGTGGTATAGAAGTGCAAAGTATTAATATTAATATGCATCATCAGTGTTATTAATACAGAGCTTTGCTGCAGCAGCCCTGTCACTGCATTCGTCCTCCTGAATTGTCCACTCTTTCCCAGAACAAACGATTTCCTCTTTACAAGGCAGCTTTTAATCCAATTCAGAGCATTTACCCTTTGTAATGTGCTCTCTGACTTACTAAAGAAATCACTCTGTAGTGTCATGTGGCACCAGGAGCAGTTGTGAAATGCAGACAGATTCTGTGACCATCCTTTTCCCATGCATTAACAATCCAACGTGTTCAAAGAATTCAAGCCAAATTGGCACACATGCTTTTCTTTTCAAGAATCCATGTAGTATCACCCTTACTGGGGGTGTTGGACTGTATTGTGAGTACCCCTGTTGTGCTAAAAAAAAAAAAAAAGCAGAGAACAAGACTGCTGACCTCGTCAGATGAAGCTCGGCAGGAATGCAGAAGATTGGCTTGGTTAGTTTCAAATACTGAATTAAAAGAGAGAAAAGAGGGAAGACACATTTAAAAGGAACAAGGCATTTTTTCCGTGATAATGCCCTATTCCATGCCAAGACTTCTACCTGAAAGTTTACAGAGGTGCTAGCTCGAATTTTCAAAAAAAATCTTTTAAAAGTCAATAAAATAGTTTGAAGCCCAAAGCCATCTAAACTGTAAATAGCCTTTTCTGCTGAAAATTATGCTTTCAGTTAACACAATAGATGCAAATACACTCACTTGGCAGTCTCTGCTCATCTACATCTGTTGGAACAGTGTGAGATCTGCTTGCCTGTTGGTCAGAGTCTTTCTCCAATGTACAGGTTCCAGGCAATTAAAAGTTTACACAGGCAGACTTGAAAACACTATGGAAAAATTCGCTTTTCTTCAGGAAGCCCCTTCACTGTGCCAACCCAACAACATTGAAAACATATGCCAGCTAGAGTTAATTACTCTAGATTATACTAATATGACATGCAGAAGGAAAGGGAGGCAGAGAGTCCATAGTTCTTACTAGCTGCCAACAAGAAAAGCTGTATTGCCCTAGGTGCTGCAAAGCCTATATGGAACACATTGGGGTATAAGCATTAGAGCCAAGCTGAAAGAAGAAATATTGAAATAGCTAATAAAAGAAATTGAAATTTGGAACTTGTACCAAGAATTGCCAACAGTCTACCAGTGGTAGACAGCAGCAGCCTCACAGAACAGGGGAGTAGAAAACAAGATCTGTAGTCAATAACCTTTACCTCTAGGAAAAGATGCTGAATGGGACTGTGCATAGTGGAGTTATAGCTTTGCCTAGCAGGTTAGCCATCTGACTCCTAGTCCACAGCCTCAACTGAGACAAAAATCAATAGCAAAAAACCCTATAGCTACATGATCCAAAGCCAATAAAGCTGGAAACATTTTCTGGAATGAAAGTAGTTTTGCTTTTATGTTGCTGACCTTCCCAAGGCTAAATAGGTAATCAGTGATTCTATTGTTTTCTGTTCCTTTTGTTTGTTCTAGTACATGTCAGGCTCTGCAGAACTGCGTCTTTGTTCCCTGTATTTAATAGTCATAATAAATATGACTAGATGGCCTTTAAAAAGACATTCTAAAAGACACCCATAGGTTTGCAAAAATAGCCTAAAACCTCCTAGAGATCTTTTATATATATATATATATATATATATATATATATATATATATATATGATGACCAATAAAAGCTTCTAAGCTTCTAATACAGATGTTCCAAGAGAATGAAAATCTGTGTTAGGTAAAATCAGCACATAGGCTGCAGCTCCAAATTATGTGCTCATAGTTTCAAGAACTTGATATCATAACCTAAGCAGGGAGTCTGGGCTAGGTTGCTGATTTTCTTTTGTGTTTTGTAATCATTACAAATTCAAAAGAAATTGACATTCCTGGACTTTCCCAATGAAGAAAATATGTTTATCACAGACTAACTGGTTGTGCAGTGTTTCCAAAGGATGCACATCTTATACTTTAGGACTGATGAAAGCTGATGACAAAGTTAGCTGTGCCTTCAACTGGTGAAAGCTTTCTGGTCTCTGGTCTACAAACATATCTTCCACACTCGTTTAAAAAAGTGCCACAGAAATGTAACACCTCTCTGCTGCTGACTGAAGTTGATGATATAACTTTCTTGTGGGAGCTCTACAGGAGCCAATATCACAGAAAGAGATGTGGTGAAGTCAGCTGCTGTGTCCAGGACAGTCACAGGGACAGAATTTGACTCTTTGCAAGACAATGGATGAAAATTGTGCCAGTCCAGGTGTGTGCATCAGCTTGAGTGATATAGCCTAGTAAATTTACATATATGTATATTGGAAGCCTAGTTAAAAAAATACTCAACTGCTAGGAATATCTAACTGTTTATAAAGAACATTGGTCTTGTAAAATGAAGAGTGAGGATGAAGGTCTTGCACTGCATTGCCAAGACAGCTGTAGGTGAGCTGTGCCTGGAGTAGCGGGATCACACACATGTAAATTTGCTGTGGGGTGTTTAAAAATCAGATTTCTTATATCTCCAGCTTTATTTCTTTCACTTTATACGTTCTGCTGTTCTTTGTCTGCACATGTAAATTCTCCTAATACCTCTTTCTGGCATTTTTTTGTGCTCTGTCCATCCTTTGCTTAACCTGTAATCCTGCACTTTACTTGAACGTGCCCAAATTAAAAATCCACATTAATATGCTCACATAATCAAAGCTTATATGCCTGGATATGTACCTCTTTTTCTGGGCAAATCTTAAGGTCAGTGTAAATTAATTTAATTCAGTTTTTTTTTTTTTTTAATAAAGTTTTTCCTTTATTTGAATAAAGGGAATTTCAGGTCATGATTAATTTTATTTTGTGTGCATCATATTCAACAGCTGCTATTCAATTATTTGTTTCAGACATTAAAAAAAATCCTTCAAAAAACAAGAATACATGAAAAAATTAGACTCCGGGATCACAGCTGGTGGTTTTGACTTGGATAATATAACTGGGTTCATTAGGTGCGTGGTATAGATACAATGCAATGTCTCTTGAAGGAAAAATGTTTCCTGCTGCTTTCTTGTACTTTTGGGCTAAGGAGAGTGAAAAAATTTCCTTTAACAGTGACTAAGTTCATGCATATGGATAGATCTTGCGGCATAGGCAATGTACATCTTGGTTCTCACAGTAAATTGATTGTTAAAACTTTTAAATGGCCATAATATGTAAAATATTTTTACTCAGATGTAATTTTAGTGTCTTTAATTTTCTAATTTCCAGTGTTTCTTTGAGTCTACAGTGCATAGTTTCCTCTAGGCTCTCTTTTGAAAAGTATGAGGCCCCTTTCTCCACATTAAATAATAGAGATGTTTGTAAAGATACAGATTTAATGAAAAAAAATCTCAAATGTTAAACATTTGGCTTAAAAAATGTATAAAACCCCAGTTAGTCTGACACTTCTGAACCATTCTGATTGTTACCCAAATAATTAAAAAAGAAATACACAATAATACATGAAATTTGTGCGTGAAATAATAATTTTGGCAATGGTTTCAGGAAAAGCAAGCATTTCCCAATATTTTTCCACGAGACAATTTTGTAATAGATATAATAGAAAAAATATGAGTACATTTAAAATATGTTTAATAAAACACATTGTAATTTCCTGAATTTTAGTTACCCATCCTAATATTAAGAATATTCCCTTTGTTAAACTACCAGTGCCTGGGGTTTTCCATGGTAATGGTTAAGCAGGTTTATTATCTGTCATTCTATGTCAAAATAATTTTCATAAACAGGTCTTATTGTATTGATAAGAAGAACATATACTTTTATAGACTACAAGGATACAATCTGACTGCTCTGTCTGAACAGGATAAAAGAATTTCACATAATAGGATTATCTCCATCTCACTTAACTTCATCCATCCAGAAATTAGATGTCTATCGGTGGGTAATTGTGTAGCCTCTCTCTGTTGCCATTGTAGCCAGGGAGGAAGCAGAAGGAACCTGCAGGCAGTTAAAATTTGTTTCGATAAAAGCACTACTTTAAAATTATTAGTCAAACAGAATAATAGAGATCAGAGTAATTTCTGAGGCATTCAAATAAAATGGTATTAGGTTGTGTTGAAGGAGAACACAGTGGTGTCAAGACAAACTGCTGTAGGCATTTATTGGGGACTGGTTTTTAGATTAATTTTATTTAATATTTCAACTACTCTTGACTGTGAGAAGATGCAGAGATTGTAAAAATGGGCTGATGACCAAAGAGAGATGTTGCTATACTGAGTAAGATAAAAATCTCTCAGAAAGAACTGTCTGATCTTGAGACAATTTGGCCTGATGATAAATGTACAATGCAAATTAAAGTTATAAGTCTACTGGAAATTCTATCAGGAATTTTTTTTTTTTTTGAAAATGTGAGGCCCATCAGCAAGAACTAGGAAAGGAAAGGAAGATCCTGAGAGCAGAAAATTATTATAGAATAACTGAATGATCATGAATGTGTGATAAATACATTAAAATATTAAATTTCTTCCATGGAATAGAATAACATCAAATTCTATTGATAAGAAAAAACATTTCAAAATATTTCATAGAAGTATATTGATATCAGGAATTATAACAAGGACCCTCCATCTGGAGATTTACTCAGTTCTATAGTTGATCAAAATAAAGCTTACATCCACACTTAAAAGAAAATTAAACTGAAGCCCAAAGATGCTTAAAAGACAAATAAGTTCTCATGGGGCCTAGATAAATTTAATCTGGATATTAACAGATAGATTTTTAACCACCAGAGATGTGAAGTTCTGAAGCAGCCTTCCCATAGGAGCAATGAGAAGAAACATGCAAAATAATTTCATAATGGAATTTATTATGCTTTTAATGAGATTCTCTGACATGGTCACCTGAACAAGAAGACGCTTCAAAACTTAAGGGATCTCTTCCACTCCTGTATTTTTATGTCCCTACACACTTGTTGTGGGCTGAATTATGTTTTATTAGAAGAAGTGGCCATATTTTAAATGTTGTAGTCTACTTTTCCCATGCAGGAAGAATACATTGGAGATTTCTCTCCTGGCTCTGTTTGACAAACACACTGAGCTCACTTAAAATGGTTAAAAATAGGTGTTTGTCAGATAGCTCACCTGCGACTTCTGTGGAAAGAAGCACTCTTAGGAAAAAAAGTAATTGGGAAGAAACTTTTTGGTTTAGAAAAATGACCACAGAGGTGTGAGTTACATAGTAGATTAGGTTGAATTTCTCTTTTTTTTCCAGTCAAGCTATATTCAATTTTTTGCATACTTCATATGATTTTTTTTGGAACTAAATTCTAAAAACTTGGAGCTTGAAAGAGGAGAGATTTTCATCTACCTACAGTCTCCTCTTGGAAGGTGTGGCAGGAAAGTCAAAGGGAGTTAATCCAACTGCTGAAAATTGGGAATTTATTCTCATACAAATCTTGGATAAATTTGGTCTAAAATATAGATAAGAATTAATTGCTTGTAATCATACATAAGAGAGCAAGCTCTTATCCTTAGGAAACATAATTGTTGGGGGTTTTCTACATGTGAAAAGGAAGAGGAAGAAAACAGCATTTCTTGCAAATATTTTAATCTATGACAGTTTCAACTAGCCAGAAGTTCCACAAGGCAATTGCATAAATAAACAATTGCCTTTTAAAATAAGGCTTAAGTAATTCAATTGAGCCATGGGAAATCCAGTCCAAGTTTTTTGCTAATGAGGAAGTGTCATAAATATTCACATTTTCTTGCCATTAGCTTTATAATTTACTACCTACAGGTATAGAGATAGATGAGGAATCTTACACTTAAACCTTCACTGCAGAATAATGAAGAAGGAAAGAAAGAAAATTAGCTTATCCAGCTACCTTTTTAGTGAGCAGCCACTAACAGCAATTGTGCAGGAATGTCATTGATCTTGGGCAGACAGACCAAGAAACTCAGAAACAGAGTGATGTAAAAAGTGGAGCAGTGGAAATACGGAGCAAATGGCTCTGCTGGCAGGATATGCTGTTACTGTGAGAGGAACTCTGGGGGTGTCTATTTATTATTTGTATACGATATCATGGGCTCAGAGTTCACAGAAATTAAATTTACCAAGACCAGAAAAATATTCTATTTCTGTGTTGGCACTGCTGAGGCCAGCAACTGAAATAATAATTTTGTCTTGACCCTGTGCAGTCTGCAAATGGTTTATGAATGGGAATTATACAGACTCACTGTTTTGCATGATCATTCACTCCCTTTGTTTGCACACACAAAAAATAGTGATGGACTATCATTATCCAAATTGATAGCAGCTGTGCTTACTAAAAAAAAAATGTTTTCCTCAAATCTGTTGACATGTCAGCGGTAATAAAAAAAAATAAAATATGTCATATGGTACACTGAAACTCCTGAATTACTTGTCACAGACCATTTAAATGTGTGCTACATTCAATCCAAGAAATCTTCTGTTAAATTAATATATTTACTAGGCCCTTTAGTATAGATTCTACCATCCTCTGGGGAAGTATTTTGAAGTATATTCCTTAAAAATCTAAATATTTAACTTCCTTTCACATTTGCATAACTTAATTGGAAGTTTTCTTTTAGCTTGTTTTTTCTCTCTCCCAAATTTCAAGTTATCCACCATTTTGTTTCTTGAAACTAATGTACTGTCACATAAACTCACCAGGGACCAGCCCATGAACTCGCTCTGTAGTATCAGGGGACTGGAAATTTTTTAGCAGTGTTTTTTGCAGGAGGAAGCAAACGTGCTTTCCTTGCAGCCAGAGCTGACCAGAACCCATGTGAATGAAGGTCCCAGCTGACAACCTCTGCTGAGTAGCTGGGTGTACGAAGTGCTGCAGACTCCTGTGTCCTGCCAGGCTAATCACAGTTTGTGGCTTCAATAGCTGCTATTAGCTCTCTCTCAGAGGCCATCTGCAAAATATCACAGCCCCCAAAAAGCACTCAGCATTGCTTGTAGGCATTTGCAATGGTTTGAGGTTGGTTTTTTTTTCCTTATTTCAGGTTAATACAAATTTTTTGAGTTTATACTTCTGAAGGTTGCATCAATGATCTATTAGATTGGATGCCTATCTTACTTTCTCCATAGACAGAACCCTGGGTTTCTGGTGAGATGAAGACATGGCCAAAGGGAAGAAAGCAAACAGGGGAGAAGATTTTTAGGGGTCATGTTGCAACCTTACAGAAAGGATAATATTCCTTGAAGATCAAAAAATGTGCTTTTTCTGAAGAAATAATTAGCCCTGCCTTGTTTGGGTGTCATTTGATGGCATGTCTGATTTGATTGCATGGTGCCTACAGACAGCAAGTGCAATTGAAACCTTTTTCCTAATGATGCTACAGACACAGGCAGCAGATGTGTGTCCCTGCTCTGTGCAGCTGACAGTCCCAGCTGAGCAGACAAGGAAACCTCAGGGAGATGAAATAACTTACTGTTGTTCAGAACCTGAGCCAGAGTTAATGCTTGTCTTTCAAACCTCAGTGCAGTGATTTGTCTAGTACATCTTCTAACCTCCTGTTCTCACCAAAAAGCAAAATAAAACGTACAAAACCAAGTGTTGTAGAAAAGATAGACTTAAACGAAGAGATCAGAGAGAGGCAAAAAGCCATTGGAAACCTAAGTTCAAAACAGGGAGCACGGTGGAAATACAGAAGGTCAGAAGCAGCAACAGAAGGAAAGAGAAAGATATTGTAAGACAGAAAATAGCGTGCTTATTTCCTATCCTGAGAACAAAATACCTGTCTGCTCACTCTGCCCTCTCAGAGGTTTAAAACTTCAAGTAACAGAAGGCACCATTAAGCCAATTTCACTGGCTACATCATGATGGACTGGCCAAGTCCTCCCTTCACAGGCCTGGAAACTGTGGCTCCCTGCTCTGGGAGCAAAATCAGGAGATGAGGTCACTTGTTACCTGATCTCTATGGCAACAGGAGGCACATCACTGTCTCATCTGCTCCTTCTGCTTCTCCCATTTTTTTCTGGGAACTGAAACTTCTGGCTGTGGATTTATGCTGCACCTGATGCTGACATTGTTTCCAATGTGTTCTGGCATTGGCTGGGAGAGAGTTAATTTTCTTCATAGTAGCTCATATGGAGCTGTATTTTGGATTTGCATGAAAAAATCAGAAGTGACTCCCTTAGAAAGAGTGATATGAAAAATTCAGGAGAATGACATTTTCTTTCACTAAATAATTGACAAAAGAAAGGAGATGGTTTAGAAGGAAAGGGGCTGAAGACAGAAGCTACCTATTTTTGTCAAGACAACGTATAGTGCAAAGATATATGGAGAAAGTATAATTGTCAGTCACTTTCCCTTGAAGGATATTTTATGCGGTAATAAATGAGACAAACAGGCACTGAATAGGGCTTTATGGGAAGCAGTTTTGGCTCAGTTGTACCTCTGCCTCTCAGGATGTCTCCCATTAGTCACTCAGCTGATGAATTTGCTCAGCAGTGGTGGCAGTTTCAGGAAAAGAAGAAACAGCTCTCAGAAGATTCAGCAGTTTAGTTTAAATACATTTCCTCTCCCACGCCTGCTCCATGCTGAGCTCGTGTCTCTCTCCCTGCAGCTGTTCCCTGTTTCATGGGTACCTCTCCTTCATGTTAATCACCCCCATCCATCCCTGGAGGCTAGAGAGCCAACCAGCACCATCATTTCACAGCCATGTCATGGGAAGATACCAAGGTTTTAGAGCCCTCAGAGTTTAATCTGAACCCAGAGGATGCCCAGATTTTTGTTCAGGATTCAGAAGTTTTCAGTAATTTCTTGGGATTCAGAAGTGTTGAGTTCAGGTATGATATTCTCCCTTGAAGTTGTGGTTTCACTCTGGTGTACCTGGCATGGTTACCTGGTAGGTGGAGCCACACCTGTGAGCTGGTTGTGCATGGGCCAGCCAGAGACTGCTCATGCTAAGGAAAATAGTGCTGAAAAGCTCAAGCTGGCTTTGCCCAGAGCTTGCACCTGAAATCTGTGTAGCTGCAGTGCATGGTGCTTCCCGTTAGGCAATCCCAGCATGAGTACTTCTTTGGCTTGAGCTGAAAGCACTTTGGGAAACTCTGCTCTGCTTTCTGCAATTTGGAATAGACACTGTTTCCCCCTATTTAAAGTAGAGATGTTACTTGCAAAACGTGCTGAGATATGTGCTGGGATGTAAATTCAAGGGAATATTCCGATTCCTCTAATGGCTTCCTTTCAAATTCTGAAGCAGGGCCATGTGGATTTTTTTGTCAGCTGAATTGCAGGATTTGTCTATTTTTGTGACTGACAAACCTTAATCCCTCACAATACAATAAATTTTCCCGTTTACCCTTGACACGGCATTTGATAAAGTAAGCTATTAAATAATAATTGTTGTAGTGAAGGGCAGTGTATTCGCCCACTCAGAGATTTCTGAAATATTAATACATGGAGCTATTGCTGCAGCTGTCTCAAATGTGCCTGCCCTGTTTATGGAATGTACTGGATGCTTTAATTAAACCCATTTTCATTTAGTCAGTGGAAAAAAACCCAACAAAATTGCTTTTTACACCAGGTTGGTTACTTAATTGGGATGGGGAAAATGAGGAAGCAGAGGAAGAACAAGTGAGTTATCCCCTGCAGGATACTGAGAATAAGCACTTTTTGCTTTGAAAAATCATTGATACCTGTCATTGTCTCGGAATTACTGTTACCTTGCTAAATTTTGGTCACAAGCTAGTAGTGGGATCTGAAGATGTTGCAGGAGCTACAAAGCTGAGGTAAGATGAAGAAATTTCTTCAAAGATAGTGGCTTCCACTGGGACTTGGACAGCTAATGGGATTGAAGAGCTTGCCCTCAGGGCCATCAGTTGCAACTGAGCACATTAAAATGAGGGAACAGCTCAATGGCTTATGTAAAATGAGATGGTGGCATGAGTCCAACTATTGAGTTCACAGGTATCTCCATCTACATGCTAATATTGAGGTCTGGGCTTAGTGTGCCATGAAAGAGCAGAGAGACCACTCTGATAATGGACTGCAAGACTCCAGCTTTCTAATTCCAGTGACAGGGAAGACCTTATCTTTATACAATTTTCTCTATACACATAAAAATATATAAATGTTAATAAAGAAGAGACAGGAATCTATGCATATATCCCGGAGAATGATTTCCATCTTTGGATGTAGAGTCACCTTTCCATTATGGTGGTCCAGGGGATCCCAAGTCCTATCATTCCAAGTGAAAAGGTTTCAAAAGCTAGAGTGATAAAATAGCCTCTATCCTGACCCCATATGTTATACGAGATGACCGCAGAAGCTCCTGAAAACCAGAATCACAAGCACCATCAAAACCACTTTAAATACCTAAGCAGTCACACTCTAGTGTCTTTAAGTGAGAAAATCAGACCTCTATGGGCTGGAGTGAAAAAAAGATGTTATTTCAGTTCTGTCTAGAATTCCGTAGGAAGCATAAAATACATATCAATATCAATATATACTTTACAAAGCACCTAATGATAAGGGTGTTAATTAAATTTCTAGAGTTTTCTAGAAAGGCTAGGAAAGCCCTTTTAGAACTCTTTTAATAGGAAGTTTAGAAATGTTAAATCACCTCACTTGTGAAATGCCTTCTTCACTGCACAGATGGATGCTTGGGGAAATATTTTCTGCTGAATCTGCATGCAGAACCATGGACCTCATTCATTTGCTTGGTTAAAATAATGTTGTTGTAGACATGATGATTTAAGGTTATAACTAAATAAAGTTTTGTAAGAAAAGTAATACAGTTTGTTAGGAGAGACCTTCAAGCATAGCACAAGTTCAGGAGCCATTGTTCTGAATACATAATATTTAGTAGCTATTATGTCTCCTTTTCCTGCTCCACAGGTACGAACTGTATTTCTCTCAATGGATTTAACTGTTTAATAAAATCAAGTAAAACTCAAAACAGCTCTTCTTTGCCTGTATTTAGCTGTCAGACCAGTGTCTCTGGTTCAAAACAGGAAAAGCATACTTAAAACTATGATTTTTTCCCTCTCAAGCTACTGCAGTTAGTTGATAAATTTAACACACCAGTGAGAAAAACCTCTTCTTGCAAGCAAGACCTAAATTCTTTTTTTTTTTTTTTTTTTTTGCAACTGTTCACATGTGCCACTTTAAAAAAGAAGACTAAAAATGCATTTTAATGCCCTCAGATTCAGGTCAAAAGCAGCTTCACACTTGCTCCATTGACAGAATCATCTTTCTGACTCTGACCCTCCAGAGGCAAACCATTTCTGAAATGTATTGTGTTTACAGGGCTTTTGGAGAAGAGATGAGGCCTGCAATTTTGTTGGAACATGCAACTGTCGTGTAATGCAGCAAACAAATTATGAAGCATATTACCGGTAAGGATTGGAGGTTTTTTTGAAGTCAAACTACAACTTTTTTCCCCCCCTTTGCTTTTTAAGTGGTTATCAGTGGAGTAAAAGGGCTTAGAAAACTGTAGAAACACTAAATTTGATACGGCCTCAACATAGAGTCAGTCCCCTTATTATTAATGCTCTGTCTCCTTTCAAAATATTGATTAAAAACTCATCCATTTCATTTGACCTATCAGCTATAATATCACAATCTCACAGCTGTTTTGAATCTGTATAGGCATGAACACATATATATATGTAAAACCTGTGGATTAATGACATTTTGGGATGTGGTTCTAATTGTGAGGGGGGTATTTATTACTCCTTCAGAACACAGCTAGTGTTCCACAATGAAGCAAGAGCTGCATCTTAGTTCAGTGCTTAAACCAAACCAAAAGAATACATTTGCATTGACCTGAATTGACTATGTGGGAAAAGGAACAGTGAAAGAGAGAAAGGGAGAATTGCTCCTTTCCTTGATTTGTTAAAGAAATACTTTACAGTAAATAGAATTGGAGAGATAGGAGAAATCTGTACCTCAATTTTGGCTTGCATTTAATCATGAAGGTGGTAAACGGCAAAGCTCATTGATTCGGCATGGGAGGCAGCTTAAATAGTATAGGAAAGACTTAAAATTATAGGAGAGCATATAAAAACTTATTTATCCAATTCTTACTGGCCTTGTGAAAACCATCTAAAGCCCATGGCTAATCTGGCTTGAGAAAGCAAAACATTTAGAGCACATTAAAATGAATATTGACATTTTCAGAAGACAATGCCTGTTCTCAGTTGAGTCGGAACCATTTGCTAAATTAATCATTAGTTTCAGTATAGTACAGAACTGCATTTTTTTTAAATTAATCCATCCAAACTACTGCTCAGACACTTTTCTGGTGTAAGGGAGAAACGTTTTCCCTTAACTCTATCTAGCTCTGATGATTGCTCACATCATTCACACGCTCTTATTGACCAATGATCCCAATCAAGGATTTGGAGATGTGTACTTCTAGGCAGTGTGACACATTCCCAAAAAGACCTTCTGATTTTATCTGTGAATGGAGGAACAAGATGGATAGAGCAGAGAGATAAGGGAGAAGGCAACAAAATGTTATTAACATTAGTGTAGTAAGCAGTGATTAAAGCACAGAAGGATTTTTCTCATGTCAGAACATATCCCAGCAGAGGTGACTTTTAAAGACCTCAGCACAATTAGGCTGTAGATGTCCCACAGCTCTGCTCAAAGACAAGGCTGTGACTCTAATGTCTACATTCCCTGATTTGCCACCTCTCCAGCTGCAGGGATGGAGGAAGAGCGGGCCCTTTACAGGGGGTGGTGGTGGATTGTGGCAGAGCCTTGGCTGCTGAAGGAGTGGGGCTGCACTGGGGCTCCCACAGTGCCTGGGACTGCCAGGAGTACAGGCAGAAGATGAAGAAGGAGATCAATGTGCTGCTCCCTGCTCCTGAGACCACTATTAAAAGTGTGATACCTCATCAATCATTGGCCTTGACAGAATAGAGAATAAGCCATTATGCACTTTTTATAGTCTTTTATTAGCTCCAAAACACCACATAGGTGTAGGATGTGATTATAAAATCACAATATAAATGTACTTTCCTAGATGTTAGACTTTTTATTCTTTGAGTAACTGTGCAAAACTGTATTTCCCAACATAGAGGTTTTATTTGCTTTTAAATTACATCCATAGGAAACAGGCTGGTTTCCAGCTTCATGAAGAGAGAGGAATAGTATAGGAAAAAAGAAAATACTAGAGTGGAATATGATTCTAGTTGTGCCTGCTACTGAACTATTACTTTGTGGGCTTGGTCACTGTAGTACAAGCATTTTGTAATACTTCCAAACAAAGCTAAAGAAACCAATTTTAGTATGGCTAACAAATGAACTAAGATAGGACAAAAGCACCCATACACCTACAGCAGCCTAGCATTAGGGAGAGTAAGAAGGAATTAAAATTCTAAATAAAACAGACTATGTCAAGCCAAATTATTATTTTCAGTCATGCACAGATAACAAAGCAAAAGAAGTCAAAATATAAATTAAAAAGGGAAAAAAAACCACCAACATCTGGAGATGTAAGGAAACACTTTTTTATTCAAAAGAACATAAACTTGTGAAGTGGCCTACCAGGCAACATTCTTGAACTTAAACACTGGGACTACTGAAGAAATTATGAGGTAGTGTCTCAAAGGGATCAGGGTATTGAAAATGTAGTGAGTCGTTTCTTATCCCCAGTGATTTCTGATCTTACATTGCATATGAAAGCTATTCTTGCAAAACAGTAGCTGAGTCTGCATGCAGCCTTGCAGGAGCATGCAAAGGCAAATCCACACTCTCTTTGTTTGTGTTGGATCTTTAAACGCTGCTTATTTGTACCCTGAGACCTTCCCTGCCAGCTGTGCAGGGAAATTGTACGCAGATTTTGTCTCTGGTTCAGCTTCATGTACAAATTTGGCAGGAGGTTCAACAGGTTAAGAAGAATAGATTAAATCTTAAAAGGGAAGGTTCAGGCAATGCACATCTACATCTTTCTGATCATGCTGCTGCTGGGGTTAGAGACAGGATTTTGTGCAAAGAAAAATTCTGATCTGTTTAAGTGTAAAGAGTCAGACATATGATGATAAAACTCTGTTCTTGTTAATGTGGCCTCCTGTAATTTTGATGCTGATTCTTCTCATGTTCTGACATTGTGAAAAAGGTGTAGCCTGTTTAGGTTTCTCTCTCTTTTTATGGTGGTAATGATGATGATGATGACAATGACAATGACAATGATGACGATGATGATGATGATTTGTTTTTGTTTTGTTTTGTTCAAGTTGGCTTTTCTTCCCCTCTTAAGATCTGGATGGTGAGGAGTCAGCTGAAGGCTGGCAATTTTCCCTACCCTGAGGAAGGTTAACTTGGAGGCAGGGCATGGAATGGGGCAGAGGTAGGGCAGGGAGTCAAAGTGAGAAGGGGTCTGGAAACACAACATAATTGTATTCAGATCCAGGAAAAACAGTGCCTCCTCACACTCCTCTGCTCTGCTGTAAAAGAACAGGACAGGGAAATAAATACATATTCTGTCTGTTAGCTGAGTTACCTGTAGGACAGCAGCCCACTTCTGTTGCCTGCATGAAATCAAACGAAGGAGGCCTCTGCTCTGGTCTGTTTCATTTATCCATTTATTGCACTGTCCCCAAAAATGAAAGTTAAAATCCAGATTGCCTGCTGGTAGAGGCATAGTATCCAAACCCTAGGTAGCAATGTGGGATTTCTTTTCTTCCACTACTCTTCTAAGACTCAGTGGGTTCCTTGTAAACATCCTTTATGGACAGTGGAGGAAAGACACCACTTTACTACCTGTGTTTAGTCATAGCTCAGATTTAGGAGTGTCATTAATCTCCACTTCTCCACAAGGGAGGCCACACAATGTTCAGTCCTTATGATGTTCCTGCTGGCACAGAGGAATATGTTCAGTCCTGCTCCTGAGGACCTGCAGTCTGGACCTTTCTCTCCTTGATGGGCTTTCAACCCACAATTTCTAATTTCCAGCACAGTGTTTTAACCACTACATTGCAGACCAGCCTTGGGGGAAGTAATTTCTGTCTCCTGTAATGTAAGAGTGACTCAGACACAGATCAATGGTCCATTAAGCTGTTTTTCTTATTTGCAACATTACTCTGTAGTGACTGCTCAGGGATGACCAGAGGAACTCAACACCACTGTGAAGCAGTTCATTCTCTAATATATCATCCAGCTGAACAGCAAATGTGCGAGGGGGTTTCTAAAGTGGAGTTTTCTTTCAGACCATGGGACTTAATTTTTCAAATCTATATTTAAAAAAAAAAAAATATATCAATTGCTTCTTAACCTTATCTCATTAAAAAGGGGCCAATATTTATTCACATGCCATGTTGAAAAAAGTATTTTTTTTTCCTTAAATGTGTTTAATTGTTTCACTTGTACCTCTGTAATTTGTATGTAACCCTATTCACTCACTCGATAACTGTCTCATCTTTTACCCACATCTAAGTCAGCTCAGTCTGTTGTATGGAAGAGATAGACCATACTTGCAATTGCCTTTTTTTGCCTTTTTCTCCACCTTTTCAAGCCCAGATGTAATCTTTTTCAGTTGGGTGGCTGAAACTGTGCACAGCATTCTAGATGCAAGCACAGCATGCATTTACATAAAACACAAAAATGATTTCTGTTTTGTTCTCTTTTCTTTTCCCAATAATTCCTCCCATTCTATTGCATTTTTGACTGCTGCTGAGCACTGAGTTGCTGTTTTCAGAGAACTATACACAGTAACTCTAAGATCTCTTTCCTGTGTGGTAATGGCTTATTTACAGCCCATGATAGTGTATATATAGTTAGGGCTATTTTTTCCTGTGTGCCCTTATCAACATTGAATTTCATCTTCCATTTTATTGCCTATTCACTCAGTGCCATGAGCTCTTTCTGCAAGTCCTCACAGTCAGCTTTATATTTAAGTATCTTGCATAATTTTGTACATCCCCAGTCTTTTTTACCCCTTTATTTAACTCTTTTTCCAGATCATTTTTTGACATGCTGACTAGCATAGGTTCTCTAGTAATAGTTCTCCATTTTGAGGACTAACCATTATTCATATATTTTTGTTTTCTGTCTTATGCTTGATATTAATTCACAAGAGGACATGCCCTCTTATCAAGACCGCTCAGTGTCTCTAAGAGGCTTCTGTGAAGGATCATGACAGTGGTTTTTGGAAATCGAGGAGTGCTGGGTCGTTGTTTTCCAGGTTCTTTCAGGCACCCACAAAGAACTACTTCTGAAACACAGCTTCTCTACACAGAAATTATGTTGACATTTTTCAAGCAAGACATATTTATCGCTGTCATGATTTTTTTTTTCCTTTTTAGTTTTTACAAATAGGGTAAAGGATATTTGTTACTAGTCAGTTGTTCATTTGATCTCTCTAAAACCTTCACTAAAGACTTCTAGTGGAATTGCCACCTCCTGTTTTCCTGCTGTGGGAAAAATTTAGGGATAAGATGGAACTGCTGTTAGTTGAGAAAGCTCACATTGAAGACCTTAGTAAACCGAATTTTCAATTTTTTTTTTTTTTCCCTGAAACATCTGTTATTGTCCAGTCAGGAACAGTGCTTTAGGCTTATTTCCCATACATTTCTTCTGATGTTGTGCTTCCTGAGTGGTATTTGATACACTTTGCTCACCCACTGGTGATCATTGGTAAACTTTCCACTTCTGACATGTCCTGTGGTTAGCGTCTCTGACTTCAACAAGTTCTTCAAAACCTTTTCTCTCTGTGTTATTGCACTTCTATATCCAGCTTCCCAAGGCTTATAAACTTTTCTATTTTCCTTAAGTAGAAGAAAATCCAATTTTGCTGAAGCATGTTTATTTCTAATAATCTCATCTACCGTTTTCCTTGCAGAGTTTTTTCCTGGTCCTTTTGGAGTTGTTTTTTTTGTTTGCTTGTTTATCTTGAGTTTCTAGTATATTCGTTTTAAATACTCCATGGTGCAACATTCAAACAATTTATGTTGTAACATGCTCTTGATGTTTTCAGAATGATCTCCCCTATTTTGTAATTTCTCTTTATAAGTAAATATGTCTGTTGCAGATTTTTCTCTCTTTTTTTTGTTCCCTTTCCTTTGATTTATTTTTATTACAGATTGATTTTTTTTTTTATAGTCTTATTTTGAAGCAGATCCTGAAAGCACATGGGAATGCTTACTGTCATCTGGGTTTCTGGCTCCAGAAAGCTGTTTATGATTACTGCAAATGTAGTCTTCCAGTAACATGGGAGTTTTGGATTGTTGTTTTGTGATGTTTTGTTTGTTAATTTGTTTGGAGTTGGGTATATTTTTTTGGTTTGGTTTGTGTTCATTTGGAGGTTTTGTTTGTTTTATTTATTTTTTTTAATCTCCACAGTGTCTTTTAGAATCTCATGGCCTTTGCTATCAAACCAATGCAGTCAGTAGCATAGCTCTGTGATAAGCAATCTGCTTATCTGAGCAGGGAAATTCTGTCCTGTGATTTCTGGACTATGGTTTGATCTGGCTAACTTATTTTGCTTTGGATCTTGTTAACTTATTTACTTTTTGACTCTACACCTTCATTTGTCATTCCTGTCCCGCAAGCTATGAACTGCCTTTTACCATTCACACACACAACTGCTTTTCTGACACCCATGCAAAATACCTTAAGTGTGACCACTGGGGCATCCACCACTGCCTTTTGGCTTTTGGAAGTTTTTAGCTTTACTTGCAGGGTTTTCTTCTCTGTCCTTTGCTTTCTATGTATCAATTTATTTTACTTTCATCATTAATATGGAAGGAGTTTCTTTAGTTGACCTCTCCCAGTATGTCCAAAACCTTCCTGTTCTTGATGACTGTCGTTCCTTGAGCAGTCAGGAGTGCAAGAGTGAGGCTAAAGGACATAAACTGAAGGAAAGACATGGAGCTTTGTTCTGGGTTTTTAGGATGCTTATTTCACATTAGACCATTCCCAGGAAAACTGAACAAAAAATCCTTTCTTCTGAGGTTCCTAACTCTCTTCTCAGAGAAAAAAAAAAGAAAATAATAAAATAAGAGGTAAAGGTTAGCTGATGACAACAGAAAAAAAGATTTAAGTATTGCATTGTTCATTCCAAGGATTTTGCTCTTGCTTTAAAAATTATACAGATACCCTCACTGCCAACACACAACAGTTCCCTGAAATTTATTTTAAGTTTCCCGTTTTTAACTTTGACCCACTATTTCTTGGAAATTTTTTCTGGCAACAGAAGTAATTTCTTTCATACCTAAAGGGAACGCAAACATCTTTCAAACATTTGCAGATGGCTTCATGCCCCCTAGTCATCCCTCTGCATGCTACATATTATATCTTTTTTAATCCTAAGGCACAGGTTGCTCTATAAAGCTGTAAACTCACAAGAGAATTAGGATAGGTCTCTGTCTCTCTGGCTTTTTATGGTTTGTTTTTTTTTTTTTTTGGGGGGGGGGTGTGTGTGTAGTATTTTCTTTTTTTTTTTTTCCCCTACACAAATTCATTTATTTTCATTGACATTGGCACATATGCATCTACAGGCAGAACCTCTCTCTGCGAATATGAAAGAATCTTGGGCCAAATGAAGCTTTTAGTCACACCAGTGGGACCCTGTTGACTTCAGTTTTACCTTCAGGTGGTGGCCTTTTGTGTGTGCTGGATGAAAGGATACAGCTCAGACAGCTCTTAGAAATATTCTGCTATGTTCAGGGCAAAGTGCCACAAAAGCTAAATCCCAACAAATTGTGTAACTTGTCCATCTGGAACAGGTGTCCACAGTCATATAAATAAAATAAAGTTGTTTTTTTTGCAGACCTAGGGTCAGCCCTCTACTAAAATGTCTGGCATTTACTTGAAAACCAAGTAAAGAGCAAACAACAATGGGAACAAATGTGGGAGTTGGAGGTAAGGGAAGAAGGGTGGTATTGCAATGAACTGAAATGTACTAAAAAGCCCTTAAAGATTCAAAGAGGGAAAAATATCCTGAACAACCTAACACAAAAGTTCCTGTTAATAACACTGCAATTTCTAACTTGCAGATTTTTACCTTATGGCAGTATGTACAATTTGTAAAGTGAAAGTGAAGTCATCTCACACAAAAAATCTTGGCTTTTTAAGCTATCAAAGCAGGATATCCCATTTTGTGGAGGCAAAGAAGGTTAGAATAAGGAGTGATGTCAGAAGAAATTATTTTTGCCCATTTTTACCCAACCTGGCATCCTCTCTTTGGAAAGGCACAGGTCCTATTGACTTCAGTGGATCAAGCTCTTTAAGTTGATCTCTTTAAGCTAAGTTAAGCACTATTTTCTTTACCATCCCTCTTGCCAATTTTTAAAATACTACATGCTACTTGATGCCACAAACCATAAAAGCCAAGCAAGAGAAAAAACAAAATTATGTTCTGTATGTGGAAGGTTTTAACACCCTGTAACAAAGGAATAATAAATCTGAATGTTCAGAATTCTGAGTTTTTATGACTTGTCCATGATTACAGACTTGGTCTGGTATTAAATGCAGGTTTTCAAGGGATTAGTGAAGGGAAAACTGGGACTAGGAAAGGAAAAGAAAAGAGCTGAGAGACAAATAATTGCACTAAAGGCTGAAGACAAAGAGAAGACAGTTTCCTGAAGAAGTGTGGACACAGTCACAATCTACAGATAATGACAGACTTGAGCTGGTAGACTCAGGATTCAGTGCATCTCAATGCCTTATTAAAGTTTTGGGAATACAGTTCACATGATTTTTGTTTTACAAGTTTACATCTGTATACATAAAAGGATTTAAGTAGGCTTGGAATTTTTTTAAGCTTCAAATGATTCACCAAATTGAAAATATTGGGGACTGGTAGTTTAGGAAAATGTCTACAGATACCACTGCTATTACAGCCTCACCTCAACTAGCTTTAAACTGGTTAATCCTGGCAGGGTAATGCGGTTGTGATATCAGTTGATTGTAGGAGGATCGTGCTGAGGTATTTACCTGGATGTCAGTCAGGCTTTGCAGCCTGAGTCCAGCTTGGTGCTGCCTGGCTGCAGCAGGTACTTAGCTTAGCTAGTTTAGAGCTATTATGGTTTAATCCCTCTGCACGAGTCTGCAATGTGGTTGTAACTACAGTAGCCAAACTCTTCAAATGTCTTTAACCACTATGATGCATTACTGTGTCTCTCCCTTTTAGCTTTTATATGTTTTTCTGTAATGATGCACTTTTAAAGTAGATCTACTTTGGCAACTTTTAAGGCAGTGTCCAGCTGAATTCAAAATGCCTAATCCCAGCTCTTCGTACTATAGTTTATATAGGGTTTCTCTTCCCTTTTTTACCACCTTGACAGATGTATGAGTGAGAGCAATCTATTCACTGTAGTCTACAACTCCCATAACATGCTAAAATGTCATGCAAATTTCTCATGGTTTCCCGTTACCTGTATTAAATTATACATTAAAATTACTTCAACACGGTCCCTTAGAAATATTTCCAATATCTTTCTCTCAACTGAAATGAGACTTAGAGGACTTGTCCCCTGAATCTTCCCTTGATTCTTTCTTGAATCTGGGGATAGCTTTAGTAACCCTTAAGTCCTTGGGTATGACTGCACTCCTTAGTGGCCTGTTAAAAACCTTTGCTGAAGGCTTTCTTATTTCCTTTGTTACTTCCTTCAGGATTCTGGGACACAATTCATCTGAGCCTGGTGCTTTGTCAAATGTAACAGTCCTAATTGCCTTATTATCTTCTCCAGCGCAATAGCAAAGCCTTTTAACATTTCACTTTCCCCTCCAGGAGAATGTCTCTCAGTCACAGAGATGCTACATACCTATCTTTTAAAATTTTTCTCCCCACTTCCCCCCAGTGAATAATGAGGTGAGGAATTCATTTAGACCTGCAGCAGAATCAGACTCATCTGTCACTAACTTTCCACTTATGTTCTCCAATGTCTCTACTGTCTCACTGCCTCTTGTAGAACTCTGAATACATATTTAGAATCACAGAATCATAGATGTAAGGAATGGAAAAGAGCTATGAGGTCATCCAGTTCATTGCCCTGCGACTGGAGGATTGTTCAATCAAATATATTTCTCACTTTTTTCTTCAATCATTTTTTAACATCCCAGATGTTTCCTTTGGAGTCACTTTATTGTCTCTCACAAGCAGGAAGTTTTCCCTGATGGTTAGCTGTTTCCTTTTTCTAAATGTTAAGAATATTGTCTAAATTAAATGTTTAGCTTCCATTTTTTTTCTCTGTTCATCTTTTCAGATAGATGTAGAACACCCTCTTCTTTTTGGGAGACATTTTGACCTTATCTTCACCCTAGCTTTGGGGAGTCTGAATTTTTCATAGACTCATAATGGCATAAAGATGATAATGGTTTAAAAGATCTTAGAATAGGTGGAAGTGACATGCCATTTCCAGCCTGGGTGAAAGCATCACGATTGCATTCAGAATATTCTGCTCTGTGGGTGTCCTCTGGTTTCCATGAACATGGGAACGTGGTCTGCTACAGCAGTCCTGGGCCAGGCAAAGTGCTTTAGGGCTCATTCCAAACATTCTTCCAAAGCCCTGAGCTACAAAATTGTGTGGATGCCAGTTATCACAGATTTTGTATTTATCTGTTCCAGTATCAGGGCTCCTGGTGTCCAGCCAAGGGCAGCTACCCAAGGCAGTGCAATACAGTGCTCACCTGTGACCCAGAAGGAAATTGATTTCTTTCTGCAAAAGGTCTGAACACGAACTGTCTATCTTAGATAATCACAGCTGTAATTCTGCCTGTGTTACAGCACCTTCTTTACAAACTGGGTGTCTAGCTCAGACTTCCCAGTACCTAAGGCTGCAAGGCACAGGCTCCTTGCACAGAGACCACCAAGTAATACTTGACATAAAAACCCATAATTTGATATGCTGTGGTTTAACACTGGGCAACTGCCAGGCACCCACAAAAGTTGCTTGCTTACCCTCCCATGCCACAGCTAGACAGAGGAGAGAAAAAAAATTAAATGAAGGGCTCATGAGTTGAGATGAGGACTAGGAGAAAACAGTCCAAGGGAAAAACAGATTCAACTTAGAAATACAAAGTGAGTTTATTACTAATGGAACCAGAGGAGGAGAAGGAAAAGTAAAATAAGCTCTTCAAAACATCTTTTTTCTTTCAACCTCTCCCTCGTTCCTACTGACAGTGCAGGGAGACAGGGCATTGGGTTTTTGGGTGAGTTTGTCACCTGAGATTTTCTTCAACTTCTCTGGGAGAGGCGTCCTTCCCCTGTGAGGCCGTGGGTCCCTCCCACAGGAGACAGTTCTCTGAACTTCTCCAGCATGGATCCATTGTCACGAGCAGCAGCCCTCCCACTCCTGCTGCAGTGTGAGCCCCTCCCGCAGGCAGACACTCCTCCCAAAGCTGCTGTGGCTTGGGTCTCTCCTTCCACAGGTGCAGTGCTCCAAGGACAGCCTGCTCCAGCCTGGAATCAGGGCTCTCCCTCTCTCCATTGGATCTCCCACTGGATCACAACCTCCTCCCGGCATCTACCTGCTCTGGTGTGGGCACCTCCCCCACGGGCTGAGGGTGGATCTCTGCATCCCCTGTGGATCCTTACGAGCTGTGGGTGGATCTCTGCATTCCTCCTGGGGCACAGCTGCTTCACCATGGGCATCACCACAGCCTGCAGAGGAATCTTGGCTCCAGCACCTGGAGCACCTCCTGCCTCTCCTTCTGAACTGACCTTGGTGTCTCCATGTTGTTTCCTTCACATATCCTCACCTCCTCCTCTTCTCTGACTAGCAAGACAAACTAAGAACCGGCTTTGTTTTAATTTTCTTCTTAAATATGTCATCAGAGAGGCATTACCAACCTCTCTCAAGGGCGCAGTTTTCGCCAGCAGCAGGTCCATCTTCAAAGCCATCAAGAATTGGCTCTGCTGGACATGGTGGAAGCTTCCAGCAGCTTCTCACAACAGCCCTGCTACTAAAAACAAATCATGCAAAACCAACTGCTACATATAAGCCCTTTGCTGAAACTGGAATAATGGACTGTCTAAACCACTCTCTGGAATCTGTATAATGTACCAGAGAAATCTATTGTAGGGATGAGACTGCAACCCCAAATCCCTCTGGCCTTTCTTGGTCTAGCTCAAACTCAAGTTATTTGAAAGTGAACACAATATCCTAGATTCCAGTCATTAGAGCCCTATTGGCAGCTTCCTGCAGGCCATGAGACTCTGATAGTTATAGAATGTTTATTTTAACTATGCTATTACATATAATTTATTATTCTACTGAACTTTATTCCTTTTTACATTTCTCATAACTTTTTCAGGCTTTTCCCCATTTATCTTTTGTTGTTTGGTATTTTCAGGTGTTCAGTGTGGTTCAGCATGGTATTTTCAGGTGTTCAGTGTGGTTCAGCAAGGTTTTAATTTTCCTCATCAAGCTGTGAACTTCTTCCTTTTTCTTTCCAGACAGCTTAATATGGTTTGACATTTCCTCACATTTCCAACAGTCTATAGCTGCTTCTATGTGTAGCCACTGTGATTGGAAATGACTGCATATGATTATTGTTAGACACAATAATATTGTGATTGTACTGCTGTTGGGCATTGCTTTGAACGAATGGGAACCCAAAAGAAAACATATTCTGCTCCCAAACCTTTTAGTCTTAAAAACAAGGCCAAAGCATGAGCCAAGTAAGCTTACCATGGTTCAGCAATGACAAAATATTTAGCTGTTAAAAGCCAGGCACCCAAGATTACACATATCTTTAAAATCATTACTCATCAGAGTCAACCTAGTACACTTTTAAAGTAGGAAACTATGAAAAGCATATACTCTGCAGTAAATTTTTGACCTTTTCCAATGTTCCCATACCAAATTTATAGTCATTCTCTTTAGGGCATGTCCCAGTCTGCACTGTATGTAAGAAAATTAATTATTCCAAACCTTATAGTGTTTGAATTGCCCCTTACATGGAAACCAAGTGTTACCTGCACCACACATTCTCATTTTTTCTTGTATTTCTCCTTTTTATATGGTAGAAGATAAATTTGCATAAAGTATAACCTAGCACAAAATGTGCTTGTAATTTCCAAAATTATTTGCATATTTCCTATAGTCAGATCCAGTAATTTTTGTGTTTTTCTGAAAACATTGTGAGAAAGTATTGCCTTGCTATGACAAAGAGTTTTACAACTCAACTACGTACTTAATGTAGAAAAAACTGATTTGCTTTAAACACAAAGTCTCTGACTCTTAGCATTCCTTGGCTCATGTCAAGAACACATAATAAAATACCTTTTCTTGCTCACCTTTTCTATATTTTCCATATATTTTTTACACCTCTGAAATGTGTCTTCACTATCACGTGCTAATGTTACTGTAAACAAATAATTTAAAGCATTTTATATTGAGTCAGGGATTTTTCAGGCAGGAATGGGTTTAAGTATAATTGGCCTGTGTTGGAACAGAGGGACCTGGGTCTCCTGGTTGTTGGCCAGTTGAATGCAAGCCAGCAGTGCCCTGGCAGCCAGGAGGGCATCCCTGTCCTGGGGGGCATCAGGGACAGCATCATCAGCCGGGCAAGGGAGGGGATTGTCCTGCTCTGCTCTGCACTGGGGCAGCGTCACCTTGTGTGCAGGGGGCAGTTCTGGGCACCCTGATATAACAGAGGGCAACCAAAGGAGGGCAAAAAGATGGTGAAGGGTCTTGCATAGAAGTCTTATGAGGAGCAGCTGAGGTCACTTGGTCTTTTCAGCCTGGAGAAAACGAGACTGAGGTGAGACCTCACTGCAGTTGCAACTTCCTTGTGAGGGAAGAAGAGGGGCAGGAACTGATCTCCTCTGTGACAGTGACCAGTGACAGGACCCAAGGGAATGGTCTGAAGTTGTGTCAGGGGAGGTTTAGGTTAGATGTTAGAAAAGGGTTCTAGACCCAAAGGGTAGTTGGACACTGGAACGGGATCCCCAGGGCAGTGGTAACAGCACCAAGCCTGACAATTCAGGAAGTGTTTGGACAATGCCGTCAGGCATGTGGTGGGATGCTTGGGGATGGTGCTATGCAGGGTCAGGAGTTGGACAGGATGATCCTGGTGGTCCCTTCCAATTCAGCATTTTCTGTGTTTCTGTGATGTGCTTCATGATCAGACTCCTTTCCTGCATAACTGCAGCCTTTCTCTGCAGCCGCGGGAGCTAGACGGGTGCCCGGCTGGGTGCTCCCGGGCCCGGCCGAAGATGGCCACACGATGTGCCACTCCCGGGACCCCTCTGGAACCTGGGTAGTGGTTACCGTCTGTGGGGTGGGTGGCGCAGGTGGGATCGTGGCTACGAAGTCCCAAGATAAAGGAAGGAGAAGTGGACACCCGCATAGGCACCAAAAAGCTTTAATCTTCCTGGCGAGGCAAGGGACGGGTGTCAGGGAGGGGGTCTCAGGGGTGCTGATAAAGGGAGTGGGTGTGATAGGAGGAGACACAAAGCTTACTAATAACGAGGACCCAGGGAGGAGCGTGGGTTACAGCTAAGCCACTGAGGATCACACAGGGGAGGGGAGAAACCCCGGGAGCAAATCATACATCGAATAAGGGATGGTTGACACAGAGAATTCTCGAGATAAAGGGGGTGGTTACCGTGACAGACCGGGAAGGGGGGCGGGGTGGGGCGGGGCGGGGTGGGGCGGGGCGGGGCGGGGCGGGGCGGGGTGGGGCGGGGCGGGGCGGGGCGGGGCGGGGCGGGAGGGCGGCAGCTCCAAAAGGGAGGAAATAGGAGGGAGAAAGCATTGTGAGGGAACTACATGGGGGGAACCGAGGACCAAACAATTTTGTTAACTTACAAAAGGAATAACCAATTCTAAAAACACAATGCCACACATAACAGCTGGGCTGATGTGTCTGGGGATAGGCTTCTACACAACCTGGGCAGTGGTGATGGAGTGCAGCTGGGGCTGTGAAGTCAGAGATTACAGTAATTTTGTGCCAATTGAATAGCAAAATGAAGCTGAGGTAACCTACTTCTGACTGGTATCAGAGAAAATTTCCAAAACCTGTAAAAGTCAGTTTGCTCCTTGAATCTGTGAGTTTAATTTACACTGGTGTGATATATAAGGGAATTGATAGGAACACACAGGTGCGGATGCCCGGTGCTGAGAAAAGGTTTTATCCTTGAAAGCTTTGGCAGGCAGTTGGGGGCAGAGAGAGTGTACCTGGTGTATGAGGAGTGCAAAGGAAAGACAACGTGAGGCTTATCAGGAGGATGAGTTATCAAAAGGGGGTTTCCAGCTATAAAAAGCTTTTTAAGAAGAATCTCCCAAGAAGAAAGACCAAAAAAAAAAAAAAAAAAAAAAAAAAAAGACAGACTGATGGGGTAAACCCAAACCATTCTTTTAGAAATTTAATATCTGTTTTACTTGATGGGTTCTGTTAAGAATGGAGATAAGCACACACAGCTGCAGATCAAAAAAAGACTTTGAGCTAGGCATGCTTACTCTGTACTGTGCCAGACTCTCTACCAGAGAAGCTGCCAGTGCTGTGAGTAAAATACATCCACTTGGTACACACTAGTCAATTTAGGATCAAACCTATTTAACATCCTCTGCAACAGGGACTCAATGCACCTGCACAACATTTGGTTTTATCAGAACCATTTAGCCCATTTAAGCTAAGAAGATGGAAAAAACTCAGAGTCCTTGTGTTCAGACCCATTCGTTTCTATTATGGATAGGCTGTCAATTAGCCTTGCCTGCATCAGCATCAAAATTAACCTGGTAGTGCTAAAATGATGGAGTTGAAAAAATAATTAGCTTTTACCTGCTATTTTCATGTAAGTGGAGCCAAAGGCAAAAAAATCATCAAAATCTTTCAGCATAACTTGGCAAAGATTTACCTACATTAGTTTTCAAAAAGCTCTTCCTCTGTTAAAAAAAAAAACCCAAAACAAGACACAGCAAAACAAACAAAAACCCTCAAACAAACAAAACCCCAAACCCAAATACCTTCCTGCAAACATAAGCAGAAAAGTAGTCCAAATGCAGCTATTTAGCTCCATATTTCTGCTAGTGAATCCAAAGCAATTCAAATTTAATCCGAGAGTGCATTTATGCCAAATTCAAATCCTTTCCTCCCCTCTATATTTGATATTTTCTGTTCTAAATGTCTCTAAGTGTTCTCTCACCGCAAATTCTCGCCACAATGGCAGCTGTTTAGCAAATAAACTAAAAAATAAAAATGTTGTCATTGTGAAATAAGATATATTTAATTAAATAAGATAGAGAAGTGCTATTACAAGAACATAAAACTGTAAGGCACAAGATAAAACTAAATTACTACATGGCTGCTCAATTCAATCTAATCCTTGAAGATAAAGATGGAGCCAGAAAATTGCATGTATTGTGAAATCAACATAAGCCCTAAGCAAATATTAACTAGGGATATATAAACTGATTTATTATAAATACAAGTGTGAATGCTAGGATTAGTTAAGGAAATGCAAACTGAGACACAATAAGGCATAAAATACTCCAGTATTTCTATAAAATACTGGAAAGTGTACACAAAAAAATGTGCAATGCCCAGGACATTTTTTTTTACCTGATTTGACACACTGTGGAGGGAAAATCATGGAAAAGAGAGAAAAATGGTACATATTTTTTTAGCAATTTTTGGTAATATTCAATTCATAGAATTTCTTTATGTATTAAATAATAGGGTGTTTTTTTTTAAAAAAGTATTCTGCTTTGGTTTTAACTGTTTGTTTTGTATCAAAGTTCTACTTACTAAATTATTAGGAGTGCATATTACACATTGAAGACTGTGCATGAGATGCTTCTCAGTATCAGAGGACTCATATTTTTGTATGGTATGAACAGAAGACTTCCTCAAGCAGTTTTACTTACTTCCACATCTTTCCTGAGGAGTCTGCAGAATATACATGAACAAGAGAGAAATAAGGGTAATTTGTGTCCATGATAATAGTGGTTGTATACTGCAAATATCTATATGTGCTCACTTTAAGCTTTGGTTTTATCTTTTGGAGAGGTAAAGATGGAAAATCCTTCGGGCCAGACACATCTCAGTCCCAAAATGCTGTCAGTGGACTTTATTGCTTGCATTATACTGACCCCCAAGGGAGATTAAGGCCTGTTTAACTGACCTTTTTGTGTTTACAGTGAGTGAGAATTGTATGTAGTTTGCAGCAGATCTTTCCTGCCCTTATTTGTTTATTTTTTGTGACAATATTCTTGTGGAAGAATAAAAATGATAAACTGGGAGCTTTAATGATGTATCTTGGTATCTTATATTACTGAAGAATATCCTGACCTCTTTAGAAAGGCCACTGCTTTGTTTGTGAAAGCCAGGCTTCCAGAAGGCATTGCCACAGGCCATACAGGGCAATGACCAGAAATCAAACAGGCATGGTATGAGCACTGTCCATTCTTAGTCTCGAGCAAGGCAAAGGTTCCATGAGAGGTGGTACCTGAGAGCAGAAGGGAATGAGGCAAGCAGGCATCATGGTGGGACATACCTGCTTTATAGCAGGGCTGGATCCTGCAGACTTTTTGTTCTTTCCAAGTGGAACCATTAACAGGACCAGTTTTTCACAGTTTGTCCTCCCAAGCTCCATTTGTCCTGGACCCTGAGTTGTGTACAACACTGATCTGTTAACTTACATTCAGGCTCTGAACTACATTAAGAAGCTATTTTTACCCCTTTGGCAGTGGAAGTTGGCAGTGGGCAGTGGGTTACACTGACAGCTGACCTGAGCCCATATTCAAGCCATGTTTCTGATGTGGACAACCAGAATTGTGTTCTTCAGGTGCACAGCAGCAGCTACATGCCAGGCTATGTCTGCTACCTGTATGCTACCTATGTGACTGTTCCAAAGCTGTCCTTAGAAAGTTGTGTTCCTCTTTCAGTTTTCCGTTTATCCTTCTTGTTGTTCCAATTATACAGCTTTTAACATTGTTTTCTAGGCAAAGACTCTTTTTTTTGGAGTCTTAGGCTTCAGCCTCTTGGCTTTATGCACCAACCACAGGAATCTAATCCCTCCAGCCAAACTGATCCCTCGCTCATTTTTCCTTCACCAGACTCTGGCTTGTCAGTCTTTTCTGCCTTCAGTGTTATTCAGTGTTGGTCGCCTCACATGATCACTCTTGGCCAGTAGTTTTCTTCTCTTCTTCTTATTTCAGCTTCCTTGTCTGGCTGGTCCATCCTGTCCCCAAATCCCAGTATTCTCTTCCTCTCCCTCTACTGTCCATCCTCTTCTTCCTGGTCTGAAAACAGATCTCTCAGCACTCACAGGAGCACTTGGGTGCCAGTTGAGAGGGAGCTAAGGCAGTCACCTTTTCTGTTCTTAGTTTCAGTTTTCAATCCTATTCAGTTTCTATACAGCCTTCAGAGGGAAAACCACAACTTCCTGGAGACTTGATCATATTTAGCCACTTCATGACATCAAGACTTCTTTGATGTGGAAAACTGGAAAAGAGCAAAAGCAGTCACCAAAGAGGGAATACAGTCTGTTACTGTTATAATTGCAGAAATTCTTTGTGATTATATGAAAAATAAGTTATTTATTTTAAAAAAATTTAGTTTTGACATCTTCTCTGGTAAAATTCAGACAAGTTTTCCACAGAAGCGTCAAGAAGCACATTAGACACAGGACATAGTCCTTCCCAGTTTAAATTAGTTTTCTTCATCCCAAAGGATGATGAGCATTTCAAAGAAGGGTTACCATGAGGATTTATATTTTGATGAATGATATATGCACTTGTGCTAGTCTCATTCTCACTATTAATTTAATTTTGAATGAAAATTAATATGCATATAGAATAGCACAGATGATGTCAACATGATAGCTGATATTTATATAGCTTTGAAAACAGAATTTTAAGGTGAAATTTTGGACAACTTTATTTTAGTGGTGATGTGGTATGGATTTTATGTACTTATTTTTCTGATTTTATTTATGACAAGTGAATTCCACTTTCTACTCACAATACTGCTATGATTCTTTGCTTAACATGTCCTGAACATTATCCATGAAGTTATTCTGGAAGTTCTTTCTGTAGCACAAAAACAGATGAAGCAATTCAGCCTTTCCTCTAGAGATTTTGATTCACCCTGGTTTAACCTATGTACAATTCACTGCTGCAGGGCAATAAAAAAGTGATAAAAAAAAGGAAAAAAATGGAAGTAATGCCAGATGGAAAATGAGAACACTTAGTGAACATGAACAGATGCAGATCTCTTGTCTTACAAAATTTTCACGTCTTTTTACTGCTGCTCCCTAATCCTGATATCCCCATGCAGTAAAGTCTTAATCTTTTCTGGATTCTCAAGTCCAAACACACTGACGCATCTTTCTTCTTTCTCTCTTTTTCTCTTTCCAGCTGTTTGTCTGAAGATAACTTATACTTTCACGATTTCTTGCAAGGCCCCTAAATCTTTTTGCCAGTCAGTTCACAGTGTGCTTTTTTTCATTTAGCCTTGCTTTGCCATTACTATGCTTGTTATGATGAAGATAAGGCAAAATATTCTACTACGAGAAGTTAGAACTAATTGGTGATTTTTAGCTCTATTTTTTTAAACAAAAGAGAAAATAACTGAAGAACAACAAACACCCAGGAAACTTCACAAATGGGAGAAACAAAATGAAGCTTCTATTGTTTCATTCACCTAGGATCTGCAGCTTTGATGTTACATGAGGATTACCTGCGTTCTTTTGTCCCAATTACTGAGAGCAAAGTTGAAGAACTTCAGTATGCATTAAGTCTACCAACTTTGATGTTATGTTGAACATCCTGACTCAAATTTGTGTTGTCAGAATTGGCCTAGAATAACTGGATGCACATCAAAATACTCAGAATATAAACAGTGCAACATCAAAGTATATATTTTGATGTTATTTTCAAGACCAAATAATACAACAGTAAGAAATGCTGATCAACTGGTTCCCACTGGATTTTGTGACAAAATTGTAGAAGCCATCCCTTTGCTTCTGTCTCAGCTGGATTGGTACTGCCATCACCCCTTTCAAAATACTACCATGTAACAGGAATATTTTGCAAGCAGGATACAGGAAGGGACTTGGGCATTGGGACACAGATACTGAGATATCTAAAATTTAGATTTTGAGTTGTGGGAATGGAGTGGAGAAGCAAGCCCTCCAATTTGCATTCACAGTAACTGGCACAGCAAGAGGTGGAATTTAAATTCTTAATTTCTTCCTCCATTTACTAGGGTGTGAAACCTGGATCCAGAACCTGGAAAGTGTTCCTGTGTCGTCACCACCTTGGATAAAATCAGGACTTCTCATGCCTGCTAATGCCTGTAAGGTTGCATGTTATTTCTGTTAAATTATTGTATGCTGTGAAGTATCCAATAATTTCTGATTTACCTACTGATTTCAATTAACTTTAGAGTTCAAAACTATGAGTAAAAAAGAATTTTCTCCTTGTTATTTGTTTTTTTTTTTGAGCAACCTGTTATGTCAGAACAAATGTTCCAGCTTTAATACACACATGCTGCTTGATTTCAGCCTTCTGTGTGAATTTATTTTCTTTTTAACTTTAGATATTTACTGTGAATTGGTTCAGTACATCTTGCACCGAGCAATATAAATCTTGAAAAATCTTTTGAAAACTCAAACTTTAACTGGACAGAGCCTGGTGTGTTTCGAAGTACAGTTTTGAAGATGTGGTACTTATGGACATGATTTAGCAGTGGTTAATGGTTGTACACACAGAATTTAAAGATCTTTTTCAAAGTAAATGATTCTGTGATTCTATGATCAACTTCTTTAGCAAGCTAAGTTGTCCCATTTTAATCAAAAGCTGGAAAATTGTAGAATTATTGAAAAAAAATCATAAAAAATTAATGTCTTGTGCTCATTAAATTGTGTTTTGCATCAAAAATAGTTTTACTTTTTGGAATCTAGCAATATGTACTTAAAGAAGGCTGTAACATCTGGTTTTGCAGGACTTCTTCCAGCTGAGGATTGAACATTTGCAAGGATGGAGGTCCCACAATCAGTAACTAACCACTGTCTTTGGAATTTTAAAAATAAAAATTTATTATATTCACTCTTTAGCCTAACTCCCTCTTTCTTATACACACATCAGCACTTTGATAGGAATTAATGTGGCCTAAATTCTATCTCTGTCCCGATTCATGGTATTTCCTATTGTCTGGCTGCAGACCTTCAGAGGCACAGTGTCAATAGGGAACAGCAGGGTCTGGTCCTTGGTTGAAATGTAGGGCACCTGAATCTAGACTTTTGACTCTGTCATACACAGCTGCAACTTTCTACCTTCCTGCTAAATACCAAGCACTTTGTCTCCTGTCACATAAATCAGACAGAGCCAGACTTTTCTATTCTAGCTGGGTTTGTGTGCCCTCCTCCTCACTGGGTGCCTTCCAGGAGTGCATTAATCAATGTGACTCCGGGCTGTCTCTGGTGTTTTTGCTGTTTTCAGTCAGCTTATCCTCAGAGGCTATGGCCTGGCCACCTTACAAGGAGTATAGCTTTCCTCAGCCTTTCTCAGTTGTAGGAAGAAGGAAGCATTCAGAGGGAGGATGAAGTTCTTTCAGGAAAGATGAGGTTTTTTTATTTGAGTGAGAGATGAGACTTTTTATTTGAGACAACTCTTTCATTTGATCTATTCCTCTATTTTTCAATGTGAATTTCTGGGTTTGCGTTATCTGCTAGAATGTCACATCATTGTGATGGAAGCCAGATATTGAGAGAGCTAGATACATATATGCAGGAGTAAGGGCATTTAATTGAGACCAGCATAAAACTAATATTGTGGTAATATTAAAAAATGGTAAATGGGACAACCCAAATAATTATAGTCCTGTCAGGGTGACATCGATCCTTGGTGAAATAAGGGAACATCTGATATAGGGCTCAGTTAGGAAAGAGCTGAAGGATGGAATTAATGCCAATCAACATAAGTTTTGGAAAATAGATCCTGTCAAACTAAGTTGATATTTTTTTTAGATTACAAGCTATTTTTTAAAGTAATTGTATTGATGTACCATACTCTGCAAGCTATTTGACTTGATTGTGCATAATGCTTTCATTAAGAAACTAGAAAGATATAAAATGCACATGACACACATTAAATGGATTTTAACCTTTCCTTACTGATGGATGATATGATCTAATTGTAAATGCACTATCATCCTATGGTAGAATTTTTCAGAATTTGGTCCTCAACCTCATGCAATTCAACACTTCCAGCATCTAGGAAGAAGTACAAGATTATCACTGATGAAGTTTACAAATGATCAAAGCAAATTTTACAAGTGAGGAGCATAGTTCACTTTTCCAGTGAATCTGTGAATGTTTGATGAGCTGAACACAAATCCTGCCTGAGACCAGCTGTGAAGTCCAACAGCTAAGAAGAAAGGGTTTACAGTAATACTATTTTTGTATGTTTAACGGTCAAAAGCTTTAGAGAAAGAAGAAGGTAGAAGCAATAACCATTAGTAGGTCAAAAAATGCAGTTAAAAATGTGGCCTATCTCCCTAGCTATGTGTGCATCTTCCTTTCGTCTAGACCATCCAGTTTAATAAAGAAATTTGCCATTACTCTTGATCTTTTCCTGCAAAGAATGCTGGCCATAGGAAGTTAAAGGTTATCTCAGAGCACATCATCTTTGAAAAGGCCAGAAGATTAATCAGTAGTTAATCTGTGGTTAATTAATCTATCACAGTCTGGTTAAGTGAGTTAATCTAGTTCTCAAGTATATAAGCAAGAGACTCCTGTGTTGCCATTCCAGCAGTTTATTGTCATAGGTTTTAAAAAATATGTTGAAAATTTAGGGTGAAATAAGGTACAGGAACATTTCTGTGTTGAAAAACCCAGCTGGGGCGTGGATGACAGTTCCTTGTACAGACTGGATGACTTTCTAAAGCAGGTCTCACAGACAGAAACAGAAACTCACTCAAGACAGTTATATACTTTTTTCTTACTACACACCTGCTTAAAAACCTTTCTCAGTCTTCATGAAGCCCCAATATCTCAAACTGTTTTCCATTCTTTCCCATGAAGGAATGTTACTGACTGGTGTTAGGTTTTCCTCCTTTTATTTTACTGACTCCCAAATCTTCATACTGTGATTTCCACCAAAACCATCTCTGAGTAGCACTTTTTCCTCTTTTGCCCCCAAAAGTACATGTTCTTTTGCCTCAGCATTTGGTAGTTACCACTGGTACTGTGGCTTCCCCTCAGTACAACCCTTCTTACTAACCAAGTTTTTACCTGTAGCATCTGAACCCCTTCACAGGCATTTTGTAACCTGCCATGCCATGACCCTTGAAGCACAAGCTAATATTATTGCAGCATGGCAGTGAAGTAAATCAGAATATATTGCAATATCTGATCTTAATAGATGCTACCACATGCGTGCCCCAAACCAAAACTTTAAAGAAGCCTTTAAAAAATTTTTAGACCTGGATGAATCAACTGACTACAGGATATTTCTATTACTTTGGCATTTCATCAATGTTTCTCTTAGGACTTGTCTGCAGTTGCAAGTTAATTCAAGCCAAGGTAGGCTGTGAATTTAAAATGAAACAATTACTCCTGAGTAAATGCACATACTCTTCTGCTGGAAAAACAATGATATACTCTCATTTAGTAAATCCATCCAGAAAGTTTCCTCTTCTCCATCTGAAAAAAATCAAGAAGGCATTTCAACAGCTATGGTGTTAGGCAGCAAAAGAATCATTTTGGTCTAATTTCATGAGCAAAAAAGCACTTTTTTTACTTCGAAGTTCAAATCTATCTGCTGGACCTACTGTGGGCCTACCTCTTCTCAGTTCCACTTTGTCTTCCAGTCCTACTGGAGGTTACTCCAGAGCCACTGGTCAAGTGATTTTCTCTTACAGTAAACAGCAAGAGTTCTAGGAGATACCTTTTGACAATACTCTAACAAGTCCCTTTTTAGCTTCTCTAGCAGCATTTGCTACTAAGATCCAAGGAGCTTTTACTTTTCCATCATGCTTTATGCCATCTATTGTAAGAATATTTTCCCTTAGGATAATTTCCCAGACTTCTGTTACACTGAGTTTTCACGTTTCAAAGACATTCTTTTGGGGGGACTTTCCACAGGTTAGTGCATACTATTTTGTTTTCCCTCATTTGCATATCTGAATTTCCTCTGACTTAGTTTATTCTCATGCTCATCATCTCCTACTCTTCCCTGGGTCTAATTTTCTTTCAAAGTTTATGGACTGGAGTTAGCTCTCTTTTTCTGTATATGGACTAGTTTTGAACTTATGATATTTCTTGTTATAATTGCCCCATGGAGCAATTTTTCAACATGAAGTACAGATCATCAGTGTGTGTCAGATATCAGGCTTTCATAACTCAGAGTAAAATTGTATAAATTGTGTCTAAGTATTATAATTGTGCCCAAAGGCCAAAGAGATAAAAAACCAGACTGGTGTTGTGTAAATGGATGGAAAATAATTGCTTGTGTCCCAGAGGTCTTACAATCCAAATTTTTTTTTGTCTTTTAACTTAATTGGAAATAATTAATATTTATCACTTTTAACAACAAAATCCCAGACTGGGATCTGTTTCCTCCACCCCACTTCCCATTCTGTATTCCTGTCTGCTTATTCAGTCCACTTGAGAAATAGTAGGTAGAAATAGTGCTTTAATCAGCCATTTTAGGGCACACTAAAGAGTACTTCTGACTGGGAATGGTAATGACTATCAGATTCAAATATCTATTACCTGCTACAGAGCAATGAGGCTGATGAAGTTCATGCAGGTACTGCAGATGTATCTGAGATTATCCAAGTTCAATTGAGTGAAAGGAGCTATGGGTGATTTGCCCACTTAAGCAAAGAAGCAATTTTTGCTCTTCCTGTGTCTAAGGACTCCTTAGAAATAAATTAGCACCTGTATTTTGGGTTGAATTAAAAGTAATGTTTTTAGTAAAATTATTTCCTCAGTATCCATCCAGTATTATAGTTATTATAATGATGATAAAAACTTCTGCCCAGTGAGATGAACTTCCACAGATCTATAGTAGTCTTTTTTTGTGTGTGTGTTCTTGCAATGTGCTCTCCATCTAGAGAGAAACCATTGTAAAATATCCCATCCTGCAAGGCATCATCCTTGGGGTTGACTGGATCAGGCCAGAGCAAGGTTTTTTAGAAACTAAAACAGAGCTATGGTAATACGAGGCAAAAATGAAGGGAGTGCTTGTCTGACAGTGCTACAATTCCATGTTCCCTGTCTACTGGGATTGTTCTGATAGAGCAGGTCACAGGCCTACATTTCACTAATGAGATTAATCAAGACCCTGGGAAATGGGTACAGACACTGCTTTTGGGGCTGGGCTATACACATGGGGTCTGGTAACAAACCTCTGCAGTGACACTTGCAAAACTCCTCTGGCAAATCATAGATCACAGACCATTTATTTCTATCTTTTATTATGAATTTATGAAGGACTCAGATTCTTTAAGAATTATTTTAGTGAAGAAAAAGTCGTATTTCTACTTCTACAACAAAAGGTTGTGGTTCCCAAACATGCTGTTTGACTTTCTTGTTCTTGCTAACTCATCATCAAGTTATTTTAATAATGATAAAATTATTCAGCCTTTAAAGAAATAAGAAAACAATCAGTGCTGGACTGTATTGGTTGATTGTGTTCCTTTCTTCAGTAATAAATTGCTTAAAATGAAAGATATATCCTCTTATTTTATCTCCATTTTAACAATTTTGACTTTTTTTTTTAGGAATCCCATACTTTTCTACCATTTCTCCCCACTTTTCTACCATAGAAATTAAAGAATTACAGGAATTAAAGAAAGAGGTGCATTTTTAAGGTGTTGCCAGTGTTCTGAGTTTTCAGTGAAGGCTAATGTAGCTGTTCTTTGTTAGATTACCCTGATGTGTAGCAATCCAGATCCTTCAGTCTTCTAGAGGAACAAAATACTAAAAATCCCATAGATGCAGGTTTGTGGTGGAAATTCTGTATAATTTATAAGGTTTTTTTTTATACTTCTATGGAAAGTTCCGATGCGATCAATAATTTTGGACTAAAGGTGGAAATTGTGAAATATATTTCTCCTTATGCTGGAGCAGGAGTATTGCTAGAAAAATATTTCACCTTGTGGCTTGGAAAATGTGAATTATTGTCAAATGATGATCGTTAAGAAATTGTATTGTGTATGAGAAAATCCACCCTAAATATAAATGCAAGTGTATAAAAATCTTGCTATGCAAACTCAATAGAGGAAGACAGAAGAAATGGCCTGGTAGGGGGGTTTAAGAGGTGCAGATGTGGAAGGGTGGATGAGAGACCTAGTGACATTTATGCAGCCTCTTGCTCTTGATAAGGAACAGCCTGAATGGTCCAGTCCTCTGCTGGCAAACATTTGTGTTGCTTGCTGTTGCAGATGATGTCAGTTCACCTGCATACAGCCTGATTCTAGAACCACTAGCTGCCTCCAGACTGTGAGTAAAACAGGCTAAAGATCACCAACTGCCAGTACAGCTTTATCTGTGCACATGCACAGATAAATTCCCTCAACCCTTAAAACAAAGTGGCTGTGGCCAAGCTTCAGTTCGGGAATGTTCCTTGGGCTGCACTGGCCTAAGCATTGTCCTGAGAAGGTCTGACAAGCTCTTGGGGTTTGTGGTAGTGAATATTTCAGTGAGGCATCCATGGAGTGAAGCTGATTTTGCATTAAGCATTTCCCAGCTCACTTTTAATGGCAGGAAAATTCAGAATAAGCAGAGTTTGTCAGTAGGTGAATTATAAACAGAGAGAAGGACTATATTTGTCAAATTTGTGATTTTCTACCAATTCCTCACTTGTCTCCAATGCTCTGCTATATCCCAGCTGTCCTGAGGATTAATTAGTTAATATTTATGGAGCACTGTGAAAATGAGGCCTGCTAGAATGGTGCTAAATGTTTTATTTACATGTTTTATAAACAGCAGCCAGTCGGTCCCACATGGGGTTCAGCCCATCACGGTGTTCACAAATTTCCACTGCAGGTTGAATCAGGATGGCTTTTATCATGATGTAATGTGTTTTTATTGCTGTAGTAGAGCAAATGTACCCTTTAAATTATGTGATTAGTTTCAGTACAGCTCACTCTCCAGAATAGCTATCATAAAGCGTGAGACTTTGAAAGCATTGCCAAATTTATATTTAGACTTCAGTGTATGATTTCATGTCAAAAATTTATGCACAAACTCATTTGTCAGGCAGCATTATTGATTTTATAATGTGTAATGTTTTTCTTATTGAAAAAGTGTTCCCAGGCCTGAGCTTATTAACACAGTGTTGATTACTCTTTGGGGGCAAGCAAGTGGTTTTTTCCATTTATTAAAGATGATAAGAAATGGGAAATCATGGTTTTTATATACACATTATTCAAATGAAAATGATGGTTACTGATTAAATAATATGAGGCTTGAAAATTAAAGTATAACACAATGCTTTCCCTTTATAAAGTTGTGTAAGTTACTAGAAAGCCTGTATTTAAGAGACATATTAGGAGTGTTACCTTTCCCTCTTTTTTGATTGTGAACAAAGTTTGCACCAAAGCACAATGTTGTATATTTTTTTATCAATGCCTGCATCAACTACAGTAACAAGACTCTGCTTCAGACATAATCATGCCCATAGTGTGCATATTCAAACATGCCAGAGGATTACAGGTCTTGTAAGGAATAAACATCAAGAGTGCAGATGACTGCTAAGAAACCTAAAACTGAAGGGTTTGGGGGGAGGTGAGGAATGTTGCATTCAGTTTGGGTTTGTTTGTTTTTTCCTTTTCTCAAAGACAGTAATGGGATTAAGACACCCAATTTTTAATTTTTTTTTTTTTTTTTTATTTCTCTCTTTACCAGCACGTCTTGTAGGATTATAATGATAAAAATCTGTATAATGTTGTAGTAGTGTAACATGGCATATTTAATCAATGAGGTAAAGATCAAGCTTCTGGCCTTATTGAAATATTTCTAAACTTCACTGACTTCAGTATGGCCAAGACTTCATTAGTTTTTTCCCATGACACTGCTCAGCAGGTACTCAGTCCTTGTACCCTGATGCGTGTTCAGTTCTCAGTTCCTCAAATGAAGATTTAGATAGAAGAGATGCTCAGTTCATATTTTTCCCTAAAAGCTGTCTTATTTGCACATTCTGGTTTTCACTAGGGATATTGCTGGCAGGAGCTCCCCTTATGTTGTGTAAACACATAAATAAGCTTTGCAGCAATTAATATTGGTCCACTTTCAAGACTATCCCCACATCTCCACTCCTTTGGAATCCATTATCAACTTTTTCATTATTAACATACCACTCAATTTGGCTTTATAGATTGCCTATAAACTCCTTCTATTATGCCATGTTCATGTTTATATCCCAAGTCTTTCTCTGCCTCCCAGAGGAGCCTAGGGAAATATGTGTTACTTTCAAAACGTGCAGCACTGGGCTGTTCTGTTGCAGGGTTGATAGTGGCTGAATAGGCAACTTAGAAGTAATTCTTCATGTCCTCTCCTCCTTGATAGCTCAGAGTCTTGCTCTACTCTGGAGATTCAGTGGCAGATGGTGGTAAAGTTGAAATTAGCTGAAATCTTGTGCTCTTCCAATTATTATGTTCCTCCCTGGAATGCAAAGCAAGAGTAGATATATTCTTTAAAGGAAACTGATATGGGTCTTGGGCAGGCACAGCAGGGAATTCATTGCAGTATCTTCTTGTGAGTTTTCAGCCTCCTCTTCTCCTTGAGTCCACTTGGATTTTTAATTATCTTTCAGATCCCCTTTTCATTTTGCTTGCTCAGAAATGCAGAATAAAGCCTACCCCCTGTTTTCAATCCAATTCACTCACACTCTTCTGTTGCAATTATTGTACTATAATCCTCTCTCTCCATTTTAATCCTTTTCCATAGTCAGTTTATTTCAGAATTAGGGTTCTTATCCTTTGATCTATTAATTTAGAGTTTAACCTTATGCTCTCTTTCTGCTTTTTATTTGGGGCATTGCTGAGGGTTGTTTAAGTGGGAAGCAAGCAGAACAGGGCCTTCTTATTACACACCAAGGATCTGTTAAGGAAGGCATTAGGGGAGTCCTCCTAAGGGATGGTTACTGGGAGAAAAATGCAATTTGGATTTGGATCTGAAAGCTAAGCAGGGTAGGGAAGCTAGCAATGAAAGATCTGGGCACCATTACTCTGATGTTCATTCACTGATTGAAACATCTTATAGTTTAATTTGCTGACTAACTTCAAATAAAGTACAGCTGATGTATTTTTGAAAAGCAAAAAGAAATCCCCCCTCCTCAATACACACACACACACACGCACACACACACCCCACATCCTGTAAATTGTTTTGATTTTTTTTCCAAAGTGAGTAGCTTGCCTTTGATATGAAATGCTTGAGAATAATAAAAAAAAAAAAAAAGACAAAAACTTTTTTTTTTTTCCCTAAAAAGTCAAGAAATACTTGGGAATGAAGTGAAACTTTAAATTGAATGAAACTTTTTCTTTCAAGTTGAAAAATCTATTCGTTGCAGGAGCCTGTTTGTGTATTGGAGGTAGCAATCTTAACGGCAATATTGTTTAATAGAAAATGGGAGAACACACAAAAAAGGAAAGACAGAATGCTTGCCTGAGTGGACAAGACAGAGAGAGTACTGCACAGTTAAATAGGTGGGCCCAGCACAAGTACTGAGCCATTCGAGAAATTTGTAGCTATTTTTCCTCATATTCTTTTAGGTACTGCTGTATGTCTCATCTTTTGTGGGAAAAGGGGAAAGGAGAGAGGTTGGAATCAAGGAACTCATTCACATTTGGATTGGCAGAGATGTCCATGGGGAAAGAGCTTCAGGAGCCTTGAGGTGAAATAGTTCTTTAGCTTCATACTTCCTACATAACTGCAAGGAGGCATGCCCATGATTCAATTCCTCTTCTCAAAATGGGAATAATATATCTCTTGCTCAGAGAGGTGCTACAAAAAGGTAAACCCAACAATAGAAATAAGGCTTTGCTATGAGGGAGGCCACTGAAACAATCTGCTCAGATTCTTAACCCCACTTGGACTCAACCACGAGCTCTGCAGGGTGTGGGGTCTTCTCACAGCAGTGTACATGTACAGTGTTGAAGACTCAGTTGTGTTAAAGAAGGGTTTTAAAAATAAATAGTAAAATAGAAAAGTAAAAAAAAAAAAGGAAAGACTGCAAAGATTGCATGAAAATGAGAGCAACAGCTTCTTTGGAGTCTCTACAATCTGTCATGTAAATAGAAAAGATTCAGACATCTGCAGAGTACTTCTCATACATATGGGGACACATTTCAGATTGTCTATCCTGCACCCAAAACATTGCACTGTGTTCTTTTGCATATTTGTGGGTTTGCAGCAAGGGAAAGTGAGAAAAGCTGCCGTCACCACCCCCAATTTGTCTGCACAAATTAAGTGTATTTCAAGGTCTGCCCTTAGTTTCTTAATTTTTTTGTCCACCTGACACACAGCATTCTAAAAGTGTGAGCCTAGAGGACAGAAACATTTACACCCTTCTAAAGGGAAAAAACAGTATGAAAAAATTTCAGAGAAAAAAAAAAATCTGCTTCAAAATCAGGTCTTTGCAGGCTGTGACTTTTGCTGAGGGGAAAAATAAAAAAACATGCATTTGCTTATCCAGATAAAAATAGTGCCATTTCCAAAAATGTAAAATCCATAAAAAATGAAAGTGTAAGAAGAGGATCAACTCCTTTTAAGTCACATCTTCAAATCTGAAAAATGTTCTGGCTTAATTTTAAAAAGCCTTGTCTGTAGTGGATTGTAACTATTTTAAATAACCACAGACTATTCAAGTAGCATCTCTTAATTAGCTGGTGAATTCTTACGAATCACAAATGTCTGAAAATTCTGATGCTATGATGAATGATGATACTACAGTATATGTATATGTGAAAATTTATTGTCAGATTGGAGCCTTATGCTCTCCGGTGTGATATTTTGCTGTAGTGATGCCAGTGGCCAGCACACAGTATAAGTGACCTCTATTTATCTGGACACAAACTGCATATGGTTTTACATATTTTTCTCAAAGTTTTTTTAAAAATCAAAGCAAGTCCTCAGACTTCAGCTGCTTGAAAACTGGTAGCAAAGACAGAGGATTCTGCTAAGTCCAAAGCTAGCTGTGGCTTTTAGTTCTGGGCTAAATTGTCTTCATGGGCACAAGGAGGCATTGCTCTGAGTAGCACTTGCTTTTTCTACTCTGAAAAAGCTGGTGGTCTGCAGAGTTTCTGCATATTGTTCTGTGAGTAGGGAAACATTACTGGTGCATATACCTCTGCTTTATAGCATATAGACACTCAAGGAGACAGGAAAATATGTCCTGTAGTCTAGTCCATTATTAATATGTCTGCTTCTTTAAAAGGTCAACCTATTTTAACTAAAACTTCTGTGCAAGAGATGTTTTTGAAATCTTCTAATTTTGATTCTCTTAACCCCCTGAAAAGTAATAGAGGTATAAATATTAAACATCCCATTTCCTTTACAGCTTGGATTGATTGGGAGTGGAATTCTGAGGGCCAGAGTGATTCATTCCACAAAACCAAAGAAAATCCCTCTGTGATAGAATAATAGAGTACAACAGGACAGATTAGAACACATTTTATCACAGGTACCAGCCCAAAACCTAAATTGCTATGGTGTTAGGATTCAGACACTTGTTCTGCCCAGGGAAGAGCTGTGGATTTGTCCTCAGAGATAATGATTTCTTCTCCTTACTTTAACCTTTCATAGTTATACTTTCCATTGGTACATTATACTTAGACCTTGGTTTTGCATCTGAGCTCCACATAAACAAAATTCCTCAGTGGAGATCCTTTAGGCTCAAAAATACGTTGTGTGGGTTTGATTGTGAACTAGGAACTAATACTGAAAAGAGTGCTTCCTAGAGTGATTGTAAACCTGAATGCTGAGTTGATTCATTCTTTGATAAGGATGCATTTGGTCAAAAAAGGAAACGATGCATTTTTCAACAAGTACTAATACTTTTTTATCTTTTTTTGTGCTTGTTTGTTGCAAAAAAAGAGAAGGCTTTGATGGCTTAGAGGCTTTGAGTGAAGAGTAATTTAA
Source organism: Haemorhous mexicanus (assembly GCF_027477595.1). Lineage (NCBI taxonomy): Eukaryota > Metazoa > Chordata > Aves > Passeriformes > Fringillidae > Haemorhous > Haemorhous mexicanus. The sequence goes on along the minus strand of NC_082343.1, from coordinate 110,130,930 downwards.
CAGTATTTGTCCTATCAAGTTATGAGAGTCTCAGGATCAGGTTGCATGCCAGGGCAGCAGTGAAATTGCTCTAATGAATACACTTATTCATCTGTGGGTTTTATTGTACAACCAAATGGTAATTGTCTGACTTCCAGAGATTGCCTGACAGACTGAGTTGTTGGAAAATGTGCTTTTCCCTCTTTTATTCCCAAATTTCTTGTCGTGAACATTTTTTTATTTTTAACTGCTTGTGTGGCAAAGGCTGGGGGAAAGGCTGAGGTATGTAATTCCTTCTTTGCTTCGATCTTTAACAGTAGGACCAGATGTTCTTCAGGTACCCAGCCCCTGAGTTGGAAGGTGGGGACAGGGAGCAGAATGCAGCTCCATACTCCAAGGGGGAAATGGTCAGTGGCCACCCTAGACACAAACAAGTCTATGGTCCCAGACAGGACTCACCCGATGGCACTGACAGAGCTGCGGGAAGAGCTCGCCAGGCCGATGTCCTTCATTTGTCGTCAGTGCTGGTTAACTGGGGAGGGCACACTTGACTGGAGTTTAGCCAGTGTGTTGCCCATCTATATAAAGGGACACAGGCCTGTCAGCCTGACCTTGGTGCTGGGGAAGGTCAAGGAGCAGATCACCTTGAGTGTCATCACGCAACATCTACGAGGCTACCAGGGAAACCCAGACAGCCTGGGTTTCTGAAAGACAGGTCCTGCTTGGTCAACCTGATCTTCTATGACAAGGTCACTGTCTTAGTGGGTGAGAGAAAGACTGCAGATCTTGTCTACCTGAACATTACTGAAGGCTTTTACACCATTTCCCGCAGCATTTCCTGGAGAAACTGGTTGTTCATGCGCTGTTCACTGGGTAAAAAGCTGTCAGAGTGGCTGGGCCCAGGGTGGTGAGGAATGGAGTCACATCCCCCTGGTGGATGGTGGATGGTCAGTAGTGGGGTTCTCCAGGACTCAGTATTGGGGCCAGTCCTGTTTTATATCTTGAGGAGATCAAGGGCATCCTTAATCAGATTTTCAATGACACCAAATTGGACGGGAATGGTGGTTGCTGGAGATCACTGGTGATCCCTAGAGGAATCTGGACAGGCTGGATTGATGGGCTAAGGCCAGCTGTATGAGGTTTAACAGGTCAAGTGCCAGGTCCTGCACCGGAGTCACTACAAACACAGGCAATGCTACAGGCTGAGGAAGAGTGGTTGGAAAATGCCTGGCAGGAACTGACCTGGGGGTGCTGGTCAACAGCAACTGGACACGAGCCAGCATGTGCCCAGGTGGCCAAGAAATCCAATGGCATCGTGGCTTGGATTAGACATAGTATAACCTCTGGGGTTAGGGCAGTGATTGTCCTCTGTCTGTCAGGGCAGATGTTTTCACTCTCTACAACTACCTGAAAAGAGATTGCAGCAAGGTGGGGATGTTCTCTTTTCCCAATTAACAAGCTATAGGGTGAGAGGAAATAGCCTCAAGTGGTGCCAGGGGAGGTTTAAATTGGATATTAGAAAAAATTTCTTAATGGAAAAGTTGTCAGGCATTGGAAGACTCTGCCCAGGGAAGTGGATGTCACCATCCCTGGAGTATTTAAAAGATGTGTCAATGTGTGGCATGGCTTAGTGGTAGACGTGGTAGTGTTGTGTTAATTGTTGAGCTCAGTGGTCTTCAAGGTCTTTTCCAAATGAAACAGTTCTAGGATATATGTTTCTAAATCTCTGTGGCCTAGAAATCTTACTTTAAATGAGTACATCTTGAGTATTTATTTACTTGAGACATCTATTGTACGAAGATAAAGAGATATTTTTCATACTGCAATTTATTTGTTATACCCAAGGAAAAAACAACCTTTGTAAATTTTGAATGGTTTTACATAATACAGCTTATCTGATTAAAAAAAAAAAAAAAAAAGAGATCTGACTAATAGTAGTCAGGGAAGAATTAAAAAAACAGTTACACTGAGAGCATTTTTCACTATTGCTCATTATGTGTGTTTATGTGACAAGGACATGTTTGAAACAAACAAAAGATCCTTCAAGGTGGTATTCTGCCAAGTTGTATTCCTGTTAAAATGCATGAATGGTCACCTTCATCTAAACTAATGAGAAAGCACATATGAAATCACTCCAAATTTAGAGTATGTCTAAGATTTATGTATGTCTATGTAGATGAAAGAAACAAAAGATGTAGTATCTCTGTCTCACATGCCCATGAAACACTCACAAACACACATACTTATGCAGATATACATGCATACACAGCTTCATACAGAAGGTAATTTATCTTCATGAAAATCTTCTCAGTGTAGCCAAATCACTTTTTCTACTGAGGAATATGGTAAAACATGGTATAAATGGTATGATATAACATTACAAAGTTGGTGGCCCTTAACAGTTTTTCTCTCCAATTATTATGTCTGCAGAATAGTTTGTTCTTCTTAAAGACTTGGTGTCCCTGGCCAGCCTGTGAGGAAGGGAATTGCGTATTGATAATGTGGTTTGGGGGCTGTGATGACTTGCTTAAAATTTGGATTAAAGTTACCTTTTTTTTTTCATGTTATTGCCCATCAGAAAGGTGTTACAATAATACCTTTAAATCACATGAAAAGAAATGCTAAGATGAAAATGAAAGATTTCATATGTATCTCTACCAGTTTTTACCCTTCATTGCACCTACACAGTACTTAGAAGTATTTAAAACTAATTAAAATGAGGATTCAACACAGGGATCTGAGAAAGAAAAAAAGAGTTTCAGTCATATTCTTTTTTATGATTTCTCAGTGAATCTCTGTAAGGTCTGTCTTTCCTAGAAATATAATGGAGGGGTAGCTGGATTGCTCTGGGATTGGTAATATGATGTAGAGTCTTTTATTTCTGCATTGTCAGTACAATGCCAGTCTAAGTCTGTGACTAAAAGTTGTTACCATCTGATGGCTCTTCAATGGGCTATTGGAAATGAGTTTCATGGTTCCAGTTTCCAGCAGTGAGGCATCCACATCAGAAAAGCCATCATTGCACTTGGCAGTACTAATTGGCACCCTTGTCACCAGCCAAGGACTATAATGGGCTGATGGTAGTCCCTTCAGATCAGAGCTTAGGAACATTGCTGTTGAAGCTTTTATTCCTGCTCCCTGTGCACTACATTTTTTGTGGACAGACAGAGACATTTCCAGAACTGTCAGTCTGATACTTTTTTCCCACAAGTTACTATACTCTAATAAAAAACATTTTGTCAGAATTTTTTTGCAGAGATTTACAGTGTTCCTGTGTTTTATTTTGAAATAATTATTTTCAATACAGATATTTAGAGCATATTAGGACTCCCTACATTGTTCACTTACATGTTAATAGTTTTGGAGAATATAATTAAAATCATCCACTATCTTGGATACCCATGTTGCTTCCACAGTGTCACAGAATTTTTTCTTCTTAATGTATTCTTGCTGCAGCCTTTTAAGGTGAGAACACCTAGTCTTGTCATTTCAGAAAAGTGAATTAAGGGATGTGGACAGATATCTTCTTCCAATTCCAAATTTGCTGGTTTGTAGAAATCTCTGTCCTCAGGTGCCCTCCTCCTAGAAGTTACTGACTCCTCCACCGCTCTGGCAGAGCAGTTTATATGAATGTCCCCCATGTTGCTCCAGGGAAAATCAGACTAACTCTTTCAGACCACACAATTATTCTACTAGAAGTAGCCTTGCAAATTTTGCCTGAAGGCTCTTGGAGAAATTTCATACAAGATTTCACCAGTGTTTATATGAGCTCAGTAAATTCTCGTCTGGTATAACAATGAGGCCTTAATTTCCTCTTCTGACAAAGATGTGACCAAAAGAGAAAGTTTTTCCAGACTGGAGGCACAAGAAACCTTACTAGATCTTTAGAGCAAAAATGTAACTTAGGTAAGTGCTAGGCTAGCCAAATGACACCAGCACTCAACTAAGATACCTGCTGCCAGACCAATAGTTAAGAATAATTAATCTTGTTAACAGAATTAATTGCAGAATTAATTGCAAAACCAAAATAGGGCCCAGTTCAGTAGAGCACATGTTTTCTTTAAGGATATTAATATTTCTTTAAAGGCAGTGAAATAATTTACATATTCACTCTCAGGTTCTTGCTTCTACACCTTGATGAACTGAGTTTTATGGCAATAGCAACATTTTAAAAAAAAGGGTTGAATGAACTTGGGACATGGAGAGACAGAGAGCAAGAGGAAAAACAGGAAAGGGAAAGAGAAAGATGGAGATAAGGAAGAAAGGAAAAATAAAGACAAAAACTTAAATTTCTATTCTTTTGCTAGCGCAAAATATAATTTAAGATTCTGCAACTTGTTTCAAAAATTACTTTTACTATTTTGCTTGTGATCAGATCTGGAAGTAACAAAATACTATGAGAAAAGCTGTTTTATTGTTAATTTTGGCCATGGACAGAAGCAGAAGTGTGAAAAATCTCACCACAAGCAATCTTTCACAATACATTTCCTTCCAGTTTGAAGTTTTAAGCAGTTAGAATTAACATTTGATTTTGGATCCTAATTGCAATTGAACCCAAACTTTGAACTTTGAACTATCTGAATTGAACTTTTCAGGTACTGTCATCACTAATTAAGAAAGTTGAGTCTGTGTTTACATAATAATAAATAGCTATTGAGAGTTGCCTCTGACAGGATATGAGATCCAATGAACTTCCATTATATCAGTCCTTGAGCAAAGTATGATAAATTAAATCGTGGAAGTCAATACCATGGACTCTGATCAGGGTGAAAATTTTGTGGTTATAATAAGCTCTTTTGAGTCTTGAGAGTTCTACATTCAAACTGCTCAGGTCCTTTTTCAGTGCTTATAACTGTGATAGATGAACAATACCATGATCTCTGCATATCTTCTTTTCCAGTCAGTGATATTCATGAAGAATGAATCTGACAGTTTTTATTCTAATAATTATTAGAAGTAAAGACTAATTATAGATATTTCCTATTAAGCAGTCTCTGTTATTAATGAGAACAGCAGCTTTGACAAAATTTATTAATTATCTCCACATTTATTTGAATGAAAGAATTAAAAGATGGCAAGAAACTTCTTGAAAACAGAGGAGCTTTCTGGTACCTATGGTTTCACAAAGTTGAGATGCTAAATATATGCTTGAAAGTATTATTTGTAAAGAAAACAACCTTAATAACACAAAGTATCTTAGTAAATGGAGAAGTCCCCACTTATACTTAACAAGGCTAAAGGAAAAAATTAAAGAGTCTCTCTTTTTCCAAAAGAGAATAATTAAGATTGTAAACTCTTTGTAACTGTAGATAATGTCTAAATTAGAAAATGCTAGAAATTGGTATTTCCCTTTTTATAAGTAACATACAGTGCACATTGCATGCCAGAATAACTATCTGTGCATCTAGATCTGTTTTTCCTCTAAATTAATCAGTTGAAGGACAATCAATCATCTTTTGTCATTTTGAGTCAGGTTCACTGCTGTTGCTGATCTGGGTGGGCAGTTGTGCCTATATGTGTATATGTTTTGAAAAAGTGTGATGTATGAATGATGTAACTAGTGGGAATACATTTTGAACTGTGGCACCAGATAAACACTAGTGAAGAGAATGGCTATTGTTAGAGAGGACATTAAACACAGGCATAAGGAGAATGTGGCTTGGAAATCTGCCTTTAGATTTTGATCATTATTGGTGTTTGTTATTCTGTTATGCTATTCTGACACTGACAGTAATGTGTGGGGTTTTTTTTGTGAACTAGGCAGTCTGGTCTTAATTTTTGCTTATGTTCTCTAGCTGAGTAGAGTTACTGCAAGATGATTGAAAAGCCACAGATGTGAATAGATAAATGACAGGAAAATAATAAAGCCAAATATATGGACTTCATGTTCATTAAGTTATTTATTTTATGAATGCCGTGTGCTTGCTCAGTCTTTATATCTTTATGGAACAAGTATTTTACTGCAGAACGCTTTATAGAATTGTTGTGTATCTCTTCTCACATGAAAATCCCTGAGAACCGCAAGACTTGTGTTTCTGATAGGATTCTGGAGAGTATGATAGGACTGGAGAATCTGGGTGGATGATACTTATTTCAGAGATGGGGCATTGCCCTATTACAGCCATAGCTACTGCATGTTCTCTTACTCTGTGGTTAATGCAAGACAATTCAGAGAAGCTTATCTCTCATGATTATTTGCCTTGAGTGCTTCATTTTCACAGTATTGTGAGAACAGCTTTTGTAAGAGCTGGATACTCCTGTGTAAGGTGAGTTTTTCTTGAGTCAAAAGTCTCAGAAAATTTCTGGTGAGTACTCACCAGAAAGATTTTACAAGATCTCTAGTAATGCCACCCTTCAAGGCTCTTTCTTGAAATAAAATCAGATGTTGAAGATCATGATCTAAATGTTTAATATAGATATGTGTCTTATACAGTGATTCACACAGAATTATGTAAAACCATACATGGTAAGGGAATCAATGAAATTACATGATTAGCAAGAAATCTTATAAGCAATGGCATGGAATAGATTTGACTCCAGAAGGTGGAAACTCCAGACATTTTCAGACAAAAAAATCCCCTTCTTTTGGATACTGCTCTGGTTATGATGGCCAGATGCAGCACATTTTCAGCAAAAATGAGTTATTTTTTCAGCAAAAGAATAAGTGCTATGATGTGATTTCCTTTTGTCCCAGATGAGCTGAAGATACGGAGGCACTAAACAGCTCTTCTGAGTGTTGAACATCTGAAAATTGTTAAAGGAGAAATTCTGAGCAGTATCTTTTCCCCTTATTTCTGGAACTCGTGAAATTGCTCTGAAAAAGAAATATATATTTTTATAGTAGACTAGATAGTGATAAGCAGAAAGTTTTTGTAGAAAATAGCCCATTGGGAAGAAACACTTAGATAACTCCAAAAGGTTTTTGTGGATCATCTTCTCTTTGCCAGGCAAACAGAATACTGTGTCAGGGATGAAACATATTTTCAAAATAAAACATAACCACTGCTAGAGAAATAACTTCCTATCTCTCCATTTACCAAGGACTGTCTTCTTCCTTTATTTTGCTTATAACTGCCTCACCTCTTTACTCTTTGTATTTGAACAGAAACATAAGCTGATGGATTTCCTAGAGGTATGTTCTGCAAGCACATTCTCTGTGGACACTGCATGGACCTGTCACATGCTGATGAGGTGACCTGGGCAGAAGATAACTTTTTCTACTTTGTTAGCACATTTCTGGTGGAAGTAGTCACCTGTTCTGTCTTTCTGACACTGCAATGACACTGCAACCCAAGTCAGGCACTGATCGTGCTTGCTATTGAATACTTGCCACCTCTTAGGGAATCTTTCATTATTATAAGATACCAGAAGTTTTCCACCCCATGTTCCAGGCTACATATGCCTAAAATTATTCCCTAAGTCTTTTCTGAAGATAAGACAATCTTTTGTTCTCAAGCAGCTGTCATTTATCAGTGTTTCTCAATGTGTACTCTGTACACTGCCATACGTTTGTAAGATCTGAGATGGATTCTGAAAAATGGCACTAGAACCTTACATTTTAATACATTATAAAAGTATTCCTACACAGGTAGGTGAGCAAGCAAACAAAACCACAAAATAAACAATAATAATAAAAAAAGCTCAAAAGAAAATGCAAAAAAGCATTCAGAAACTAGTAAACTAAAAATAAGACTAAGGAAAACTATAAAAGATTATGTATAAGGAATTTTTTAAATAATAAAGATGGTTTAGTTTAGAAAAAAAAGAGAAGCACAAATCTAGATGATACTGAGCGTAGTAGGCCATGTCATATAAATTCATGCAAGAAGAAAGAATGATTTTCTGCACATGATATATGGATTCATGTGTCTGTGGCTTTTCTCAGAGGTCTTAAAAGGTAGCTGCTTAAAGGAAATATTCAGTAAGTTACATTCTGTAACCCGGGGTTTGACCAGTGCTGGAATTTATTTAGAGATCTATACACTGAGCTATACCTACTCATGTGATGGCTCCAAAGCCAGCAACTGGCCTTCTCTCTTTTTTAATATTTTTTTTTTTAAATAATCTCTTATTGAGAAGGATAGAAAGGGACTGCGAACCAGGGAAGACAAGGAAAGCAGAAATGCCAAACTGTTGACCCTAGCCCTTGTGATACTGAAAGATTATGATCAATTGAAAAAAAATGTCTCCTGTTCTATTGTGTTTGCAGTTGTCTTTTGTTGCAGTTTTTATTTTAAATTCATAATGATTGCTGCTACCTCCAAAAGCCTGGCACGGCCTCCTTGCCGTTGGTATGGAATATCTGCCAATGTGCTTCATGACCCACTAAAAATGAGCTTTTCTTGCAAGGATATTGGGAGTTCTGTGTTTATTTCAATATCTCACAAGTTTTCTTTCTACCAAGTAAGAACAATTCTGCCCCATGGGCCGTTCTCTTCTTTAAGTCAATAATGCCCCATGTGTGCTCCATCTGCAGTGCTGCTCCCACATGCTACTGGCTTGATGAAGGATAAGGACAGGGGGTCTTCCCAGCAGCAGCATTAAGACACAACATGTTTGTTTTTCTCCTTATTGCTGTGATTTTTTATCTTCTCTTCCTTGGTGAACAGTTTCTTTTCCTTCCTGTTAGCTGAAATTTCCCCCTCCATTTCTCTAGTGATGCTCACCATCCCAGGCTCATGGAGGCCATTCAGTCTGGAGAGCTAATTTTTTTTTTTCCTTTTGGAAGCTTGCTTGTCAAACAAGTTTTCACAATTTCTCAGAGCTCTGCAGGCAACTAAAGTAATTACAGGATTAAACTAATTAATAATATGCATAGAAAAATCACTCTTCTTACAGAGGGAGCTCTGAAAAAGGGAGAGTATTTAAATTTTACTGATGTAAATTTCTGTGTACATCTCTGTGTGTGTAGATAGACATCACTAAAACAGGTTGCCCAGAGAAGCTGTGGCTGCCCCATTCCTGGAAGTGTTCGAGGCCAGGCTGGATGGGGCTCTGAGCAACTTGGCCTAGTGGAAGGTGTCCCTGCCTATTAGCAGGGTGGCTGGAACAAGATGATCTTTGAGGTTTCTTCCAACTCAAGCAATTCCATGACTCAATGATTCTACAATTTATAATGTATTTGTGCACTTTTATCTGTGTAGGTCTGATGTCTACATACACTGTTGTAGCTGCTATTACAGTGTTGTTTCAGATAGAGCATTACTGATAACCACTCTAAACCTCACTTCATATACAGTAAATTCTTTTAACACCCTGTGCTTACCAGGTGCAGCAGATTGTACATTCGTTACCTGATGACACATGAAACAAGACACTGATAACTAGACTCAATTATCTCTATATTCACCTTATTTTTCTCTCTTTTTTTTTAACCTCTTTTTCTGTGGATTTACTGAGTTTGTTGCTGTGAGGTTTGTATGAGATACACAATCCTTACTGTATTCAGGCTAAACAGTGAATAAATTCAAATAATCTCAAAAGCAAGGAGTGGGAAGCAAAAACTAATAGTCACACAGGGCTATGCAGGCAGGGGCAAGCGGCAGGACTCCACAATGTGTGTTGAAAATTGTATATAACTTTGGGCATGCATGCATGCATACACACAGACAATACTCTTTATTCTTGATGGGGCCATAATAATCATTGCAAAGTATTTTAATAATCAAGTAAAATTAGACGTTTGCAGCCATAATAATAGCCTTAAATGTAACAAAATCATGCCAGCAAGATTGGATTTTAGTTATTCATCTTCTCTGTTGATAATATACCACTGCACAGAGTGATGCTTCAAAATGGGTTTTGTATCATACGTCTATTTTGGTCTGTTCTCACCATGGTGTCTCATGGTGCCTTCTTATTAAGTCAATTTTTTTTTTCTTTTTTTAATCTCAGACTAAATGTGATTTAAATATTCCTCACAGGTGTTATCTGAATTAAAAGAGATGACTATTGCTAGTAGCATGCTTTCTTCTTAATAGCACAATGCACACAGCTTCTTCTGCTCTCCATCTTTATGCTGCATGCTGCTTAACTGTGGCTTTTAAGGTTTCATCAATTCCTACTGACACTTTACTGATAAATAGGTCATTCAGAAATTCAACTGCATCCTAGTTTGAAGGGTTATGAGGCTGAGAGGGTACCGAATACTTTTCTTGCTCTTTCTTACACCTCCCACAGCAGGAAAACCCCACCCAATAAATCTTTGATGATAGGATTATAAATATTAAGGAATTCACAGAAGTATCTTAAATTTCCCATGAATAAGGGAAAGAGTCACAGCTGGGTGTTCTCCCTGTTTGAACTCAGAATCAGCAATGGCCTGGGGTAACTATTGACCATCCCTGAAAAGCAAAGCATGAAGAACCTCACCTTCCTTAGCCACATAGGCTGTGGCTGAGCCAACACTTTCTGGGACTGCTCTGACAAAGAGTGGAAGCCAAACAACCTGTGGTCAATGCATATCCTGAAACAGCTGCCTCGAGATGTGAGCTGAGGGAGGGATGATATCTCTCACAGCATGGTCTGATGTCCAAGTGGGTAGGAAGAGAGGTCACAGGAGGATTGCCACTGCCTTGTGCAATGCCAGCCTCACATATTGCCCCTTTCCTTTATCTTCATTTTTGGAGCAGAGGTAATTATACTCCTCTGGAAGCCTCTCCTACACCAACAACTGGGGGAGAATGCACAAGTCCATAGTGCTACAGCACCACAGTTGTGGACTGTCCTCCTTCTCAGAGAAGGTGACAGTCCACAACTGGGCAAAAATCCCACCAAGAAATTAGTTTACATTTGTGTAGATCACAGAATTTTTAAGGCTTGAAAAGTCTTTTGAGATCATCAAGTCCAACTGTTAACCTAGCACTGCCATCTTCATCACTAAACTGTGACCCCAGGTGCCCCATCTAGATGTTTTTTGAACACTTGATGATCCCACCACTTCCCTGGGCAGCGTGTTCCAGTGCCTGAATACTCTTTCAGTAAAGAAATTTTTCCTAGTAACTAATTTAACCCTTCACTGGTGCAACTTGAGGCCGTTTCCTCTTGTCCTGTCACTTGTTACCTGGGAGAAGGTATCATCACTGATAAAACTTGGATCAGAGTGGTAACACACAGAATTGAAGCTTACCTCATGTTGTCTCACTGGTTGAGAAAGTCCAATTTCTTTTGTTTTCTAGTTCTTCCCATGATGTTGCAGGATGTTTTTTGCCACAACATAGTTCTTAGGGGATTGTCTAGACTACACTTTGGCAGTGTGCCACATTTTTCTGCCAACTGGGTCATAAATTGTACTGAAACTTTCTAACTTCTGATTTTTAAAGACTTTTAAAACTAGTTATTGGACTTCTGCTTTCTGGGGAATCCACAGGTGTCTTTTTAGATACAGACTGTTATGAGCTCATTTGGATAGTCCAGCATATTGTAACTTTTAATCAATTACATTGATTTATTGCCCTTATTGATTCACTGATGTACATTGAATGATTTGATTTCTTAGATATTTTGTGGGGTGGGAGAGGGGGAGGAAACAGAGGCTTTTTATTAGTATCAATTTTTCTGTGAAGCTATAAATGGTAAAATGCCAGGATGCAATGGGTTCTGGTGATATATTGGACACAATTAAATTGAACAATGACTTGCTTATAAATCAAAGCAAAGGAGGAATCATAAACCATTCCTAACCAAGTGACCATAGAGATTTTGAGATGAAAGGAGGAGCAGTTGTTTTTCCCACAATTGATACTCAATTATTTGTGCTCTGTCATGCATGGATAACAAACAAATCTTTAAATCATTTCACTTGAATGTGTTCTTTACCAATTTTAGAATTGATTTTTAAAATTTTTATTTTATTAAGTAGTGGTGTATATTTAAAAGGTAAATCATACATTATAAAAACAATAGCAGCCTGAGACAAAAACATAAAAAAGTAAAGCGGGTTGTTTTACATTTTTTTTCTTTCTTTCAGTTCTCTGTCAAATAACAGGCAGAATAAGAGAAAATCACATTTATAACTTATTCAGCAGATTTGATTCTCAGGGACAATATGTTCTAATGCAGTTGTATAATCAGTTCTTTCCTGCCTCTCCTATAAGTGGAGCATTGTGCTGTGATAAAGCACAATAAACTGGAAAAAAAACTAAAGGACTCTTTGCTAGAAATAGTCTGTTTTAAAGGCAGGATACCACTGAATTTTGTCTTATGGTACTACCTAAACTTCATAAACATTGACGTGGATAATGTTCACAAAGTAATGCATCTGCTTGTTTTATCAATTCCCTGCTTTATTAATTCAAGACTTTTTAACATACTTGAAAAGAACAAGCATAGATTTGTGATAAAAGCATCAAAAATAATGTCAGTCAGAGGACCCTGGGCTCTATTCCTGATCCTACTGAAGATTCACTGCAGAAATATTACCTAAGCCACTATCTTCAAAGTTCACAGACATTAAGTTTGGATCACTTTTATGATCATCTCATCCAATCTTCTATATAACATAGGCAAATAACTTTTGCAGGATTTCTACTTCAAGTCTATATTGTACTTGAGCTAGAGAAAATTAGACACTTAAATCTCAGGCAGAAGGGGCCAAGGATTTGAATCCTCTTTGCTGAAGTGATGAACATCTTCCATTTTCTTCTTGAAGTTAAAGACAGCTGTGCATGTTCAATACCTCTAAAAGTAAGGCCATCTTGAACAACCTTTACCATCTTTCAGTAAGGTTATTTATATTTCTCTACCTCTCATCGTTGTTATGAATTCACTGCTATTTGTAAGGCACTTGAAGGGGGGTGTTATAGAAATTGAAAATATAGCCATACATCATTTGCATTGACTTGAATGTGCTCTGAGAGAGAGAGAGAGAGAGCGAGGCAGAAAGAGAAAGAGAGAGAGAGAGATATCTTTCTAGATGTGGAGACAGTGCAAGTATAAGGCTGTTTTTCCTGTCTCCTGCTCATGTACTTATCGGCAAGCACAAAATATTTAGCAGTATCAATGTCATATACAGAGGAAACTAGGATTTTCTGGGGACCAGAAAGAGAATAGGCTAATAAGAAATTAGAAAGGTAAAATAAACTAAATAGACTTGAAAATGGGAAGGGCACTGCTGAAATGGCTTTACAGAGGGCACTTTTTTCTTTTGAGCAGAGGCAAAGCAAAAGAAAATACTTGGACAGTTTAAAATGCAGCATTGAAACAGCCTTGCTTCTTGCATAGGTCTTCTGAATGGGATTTGGTTCTGTGTGAAATTAAATGCATTGCATTTCTAACACCCAGGACATATTAGAAAGTGATCTGCATTGCCTTGGGATTTTTAGCTCACGGACAATTTGAGTTTTACCGCAACAATTAAAATGCAAACATACTTTCTCAAATAAATACTTAATTTAATCTTCCTTCAGGACAAAAGCATTTTTATATATATAACATATATGTATATATGTATATAAATATTTGGATTTTTGCTTTTGCTTTGTTTTGAGGAGATCATATGAAAAAATATCTTTCCTTAATGAAGCACTACAAGTAAATCCCCACAGAAAACATGCCAGAATTGTCAGGCAATGCTTGGCATATCTTTAGTACAGAGCAGGACACATAACAAGATTTACTCACTGCCTTTGAGACAGAGAAGGGGTTGTCATGAGGACAGTTCTTCAGAGTTTTTACAAAAATGCATGGCTCCATCTGTCTTCCCTCTTTTCCTTGGCTACGAGAACAGCCTAGCAATTTCAATAACCCAACAAGGGACCTCGTGCACCAGGAGAAGTGAGGAACAGATTTTTCAATTTGGCACCATTCTGATTTATTTTTTTTTTTAAATGGCAGTTGAAATAATTATCCGCAACTACAGGCAGCTGATGGATAGCATGTTTAATCTATGGATCCAGCTCCACGCTCTGCACTGTGTACTGAGGATAAACAGGGATGTTATGAGTGAGAGAGTTGTATGAAATAGTTCAAATACAAATCAAAGCTAGAATGGTTTGTCTTTTTACTGACTTCACAGAAAGGAAACTACTGGAGCTGTTTTACAGGCATCACCTGACTTCACAGGGTCTAAAAGAATAACTAATAAGATGCTGATGCCCTGGCCCTAAAATGCTCATGTTTAAAGCCATACCCAAAGTCATATATAAAATATAAACATGTACAAAATCAAAACGTATGCATATATTCGAAGGCCAGCTATATTTTAGCATGAATGCATGGAAAAAGTCTGCTTACTTACTGGTTAGGACATATCCCACTGTTAATTTCAATACCCACTATGATATTTTTTTCTGATGGAGAAAAATGGGAAGTTGCAGTACACTGAATTTGCTAAGCTGAATAATAATTTTAACATAGTTTTGTAGCCTAAAAACAGTGGATTGTTTTTAGAAGATTTAACATGTTTCAGGATCCATCACTTTTGATATTCAGATATTGAAGGATTTAATAGGCTGTTTGATGGGGTAGGTGGTATGGGAAGCATACCCAAGCTTCAAATCCCAGGTAATTTGTTTGAGATTTATTTATTAGACTAATGCAAGAAATCTTCTTCCCCTCTCCAACTGATCCCACTGCTCAGTTTTTTGGGTTTTTTTTTGTACTTCAGAGATGGTGTTTCGTAGTCATGGGCTTAAAGGACAGACTTCGCCAATGGCTACAATTTTCTGACAGTGAGTTTCCTGGTAGCTTTGCAATTACTTTCCAGAAACTGTAGCTTTTTCAAACAGTTCTTTGAGGTAGATTTCCTTTATATTGTTCTGCTGCTGTTATTATGATTTCAGCTATAGCAATACCTAGAAGATCTAGACTTGGACCAGGCAAAATCAAGCAGTTATTGCACTATGAGTTGTACAAACAAAGAACAAAATTAAGTCTTTGTCTCAAAGCTTATAGAGCATGTATCAGATGAGAAGTGTAGAGGACGAGTGAGTAGAAAAGTATAATAAAAAATACTGTTTATCATTATAGGGTCTATATCAAAATCCTAATTCTTGCAACTCTTTTCATAGGGACCAGGGCAAAGGAGAGTTATAAGCCTAGATTTAAAATAAGGTAATGAAACAGCTCTGTTAATCGGAAATTCCTCCTATGTGTGAAAATAATAGAAATTATGCTTAAAATCCAGCCCCAGTAGATGATGGAGACTGGTTTTATAAACTGATCAAAATAGACATTTTGTCACAGTAAGATGATGGACAAGTTGGCTTTGAAAATGGAACTAATTAGCTGTTATTGGATGAAATATTGAAGGAGGGTGCAAAAAAAGTGATGAAGAAGAAGGGAGTGAATAGTGCATGAATAAATCTGAGGTACTGTGAAAATAATCTTTCCCTCAGCCTTAACAACTGTTTGCTGTGGGACAAAGCTGTTTGCAATAAAAGAAAATAAGGACTTTGCAGGAGTCAAATTTTAGAAGGGGAGTACCTCAGCCCCATGGATGGAGGGGAAACCTGAGGCTTGGCTGTGGTAGTGAGGGTGCACCTGAAGACCCAGAATCCAATGCCTCACTAGGTTCATGTCTGCACTGCAGGGCAAACAGTTGTTTATGAGCACTGGGTATGTCCATTGCTGCTGAGGAAAATGAGCTCTGACCCCTCCTTACAAGCACAGCAGGGTTTGTATAGGCAGAAAGGTGAGAGCCGCCCCTGGGGATGGTGGGTGCCTGCCAAGGGCTCTGGCAGTCTGGTTGTGTTTGCCTTTTAAAGCCTTCACATCTGTGCCCCTGGCAGCATGGGTTTTAATTATCCTTTTAAGCTCTGTCTCTCCCCACTTTAGTCAGGAGAGCACAAGAAGAGATTTTCTTTCTACCTCTTCTGTGTCAAGAAAGGTTGTTTTGCTTTTGCTTTCCCTTGAATATACTGATCTCCGAGACACTTCATAATTATCCTGTGTTCCAGCCTTAGCTGATGTTTTTTCTCCTCTCCCTTTTTGTGACTGATTTTATTTTTTGAATTTCATAAAGAGTGCTTTTTAATTATGTTTTTGTTGCATTTTAATCATGGTTTTATTGCCCCTTGCAGCACCTTGAGCACAGTATAAATATTATCATAGCCTTTCAATGTTTAAAGGATACCATGTCTGTTATGATAAAATATGCCATTACTAAATGTGTCAGGAGCAGTCCTGGTTTTTTTTCTCACATGGTCTTTGGTTGTTGTTCTGTAGCAAATATGCTTAACAGCCCTCAGCTTAGCTTTTCTGTGTGAAGAACTAGGATATAACCAGTTTCTGTTGTTTTCAAGAAGAAAGAAAAATCACAGCCTCTGGCTCAGTTGCTCAGCTAACGTAAAATGGCACAGTGTTATTAAAATCAATGAGACCTGGGCCAGGTTGGTCTAGCCAGGCTATTGAGTGATACTAATATATCATACAGTACATTACATTTCTAGAGTAATAATATAGCTAGAAATTTCCAATGGTGTCCCAAATTTTAGGCTGATTCACTTACAAATTACAGTGCTGGATGAAGGGCATCAGAAACAACAGTCCTGGTGCTTTTTTTAATGTAAGTGCATATTATTTTTCCCTGGGTGAAATTCTGGCAAATTTTAATCTTTGTTGGATCCAGCAGGGCTTCAAACCATGTTTTTAGATATGTGAGGGTTTTTTTAGAAAAAATACTTTAATACTCCATTACAGGTGACTTTTGCACTTCATGATAGTATTTTTTGAGTTATTCTTCTGATTAAAACATGGAAGAACCAATGACAGAGCTTTAATTGGATAGCTGAGAGCATCTGGACAGAGTGTGATGTGTACATGTCATCTCATGAAAGGTCACACTAAATAAAGTGTGACCTTTCATGAGATGACATGTACACATAAAGTGTAACACAACTTTATTCAAAAGCTGAAAATTGGTAGGGGGTCTGTGTGGCCTCAACAACTTGAATGTACACTCCTACATCACAGGATCAGGGCCTCACTAAATCCTGTGTGTGAAAAATTCCTTCAAAAAGATAAAATAAGGGCCATCACAATGGAAGCATTTTGATCAACAGCACAAAAAGTAGCTGCCTGCACAGAATCACATGAACACCTGAGAGCACAGCATGGCAATCGCAACTCCCTGCTGCACAAAAGACAAATTACAAGCACATTTTCTGGAAAATATATCCCTAATGTTGTGCAGGATTTTTTTTTTTGATTTTTGTTCTTCTGAATTTCATTATCATATGGATAATATTGCAGATTTTAACAGATTGATTTTAACAAAAGATTCTGCTCAGTTACTTCCTTGGTGATGTCTGGGACTTTAAATTTATTGCATGGTTTTATATGTCAAGCAGTTTGGAAGTCCTGAAAACATTGTCCCTTACTGTAAGGCTGTGCAGGATCAGTGTCCAAGAAAGGACTCTCAATGGGGTCAAGATGAAGAGACTTCAGGGCAAACCCTGTCTGTATGTAAACAGCAGAGTCTGGATGGGATCCAAAGATTAAAGGAAGTGTTTAAAGGTTAGTGGTCCTAACAGTAGTAGCAGGGAATCATTAACCAGATTCCAGGGATCCTGGAAATGTGGAATTTCTGCACTATTGGAAGATTCCTTTTTATAAGGAAAAGATTTTGAAGCCACCAGTCACAAAGTCTTTCATGAAGTGACATACTGGGGAAAGAAGTAATTTTTCAGGTCAGTCAAGCCATTATTTCTCCATCAGGGAGACAATGTTTTGCTTCTATTTTTAGCAAGAGTTTCTGCATTATCTCAAAATAAATAATAGAATCATAGAAACATAGAATATGTTGAGTTGGAAGGCACAAATCAGGATCATGGAGTCTAACTCCTGGCCCCGTCCAGGTCACCCCAAAAGTCCTTTCATGTGCCTGAGAGCCTTGCCCAAAATCTCTTTCTGAACTCAGACCAGCTTGGTGCTGTGACCACTTCCCTGGGAAGCCTGTTCCAATCCTCAACCACCCTCTGGATGAAAACCCCATAAAATATATGTTAGGAACAGAAAAATAATTCTATTTAAAACCTGAAAGCCAAAATGTTACATTTCAACACTGTTAAACTATATTCCAAATGATATTATTGAAAAAGATGCTTTTTGTTCTGAAATTAAAAGTAAAAAATGAAAAGAAGTCAGGGTTCAAAAAATGGACATTTTGTAAGAGTTGCAGCACTGAAATATTTTTAATCTGGTTTTAGTTACTGAAGTTTGACTGCCTTTTGTATTGAAATGAAGAGTTATGAAAAGTTTTGTACACTACTTCTTGCCTTTCACTTGTTTTCCAAGAATTCACCATCAGCCAGGTCTGTGTACACACTGCATTCTACTCTGATGAGGTTTGTTTTAGTGAAAGAAAAGAGGAAATAACTCATGGGTTCTTCAGTAATATCTCTTGTAATGATAAATGTCATCATTTGCCGAAGTCCCTGTGTACCATTCTTCCCCTCTCACTACTAAGAATCTTTTGATCTAAGGAATATCCATGATAATTTAAAAATACAGTTTTTCAGATGGGATAAAAATTTAAACTTTTTGAAATTAAAATTAAAAGCATTTAGCAAGCAATCCTAAATACATTCCAGTTAACAATTATGTAAGCTATTCAAACATCATGCTCTAAAACTGTGGCAATGGGAAGCAGAAGAGGATTTTCTTGCTTTTGCATTTTACATAATTATCTATCTTTGTTACAGATGGATTTTTAAAACCTCTTCTCCACTTAAAATATCAAATACTAGTTGCAGGGTAGCAGAGGGGTGGCTAATCCTGTGTGCTTTCATGTGGCTGTAAACCATGGGACACATGGTGAATCAATGGGAGAGATGATTGAAGAGCAATTCACAGACGGGAGATGACAATGGCTCATCATGGATCCTATTTTGGGAATTGGTGGGACTATGTATACAGTCTTTCAAGGTCACCCAGAGATATCAGCTTCATTAGCCCCTTCTGGCTGGGTACTGGCTGTTAGCAGGAGAGGCTGATTACACCCACGGTCCCTGTGCCAGCACGGCCCATTGCTCAGCCCTGGCAAGGAAACCTCACTTCAGCTGCTCGAGAGGTGCATATGGCTCGAGAGCCACATGTTGCTCACTCCTGGCCTAAGCCAATGAGACACAGCACTGGTTTGATTGTCTCTACATCCCCTCATTAACATGTATCTGCAGATTGATTTTCAGCACACTTTTGATGGAAATTATTTCTCTCAAAAAAATCAACAGTTGTTCAGAGAAAATCCCATATGAGAAGACTTGATTTCTTCTTTATATGCTACAGATCATGGGCTCTTTGGGGCAAGATATGTTCTAAAAGCTATTAGTATAAATGAGCCCAGTGCCTGGTGACTTTAGCAAGGAGGGGATGAACACGTGCCCAAAACTTTCATGGTTTTTTTCCTTTCTTTTTTTTTTTTCTTTTTTATTTTTTCTTTCCCCCCCCCTTTTTTTTCTTTTTTTTTTCTTCCCTTTTTTCCTTTTTCTTTCTGCCTTTTTTTTTTTTAATGGGAATTAAAGATAGAAAGGTTCCCTCATCTATCTAATTCATCGAGGTTACTTTGGAAATCCTGTCACTGGCAGGGGAGGCTTAGATGCTCTCACTGAACAGCTTTATCCTTCACTTGAAGCCATTTGTTCATGCAATTGTGTTATCAGCTCATTGACCAGTACACAATGCATATGCAAATGTGTGCTCTTATATTATAATGACAAAAAGTATAATTCATCTAAAAAATAATTTGAAAATCACATACTCTGAGTATGGTCTGTTGCTGTGGAGACTTGAGGGTGCTTGACTGTCTCTGCTCCACTGTCGGTGTTAAACCAAACCTGTGTACTTCATGACTGAATTACTCTTGTGTCTTTGGTTTCCAGAGGGACAGAGTTAAGAGTTGCCTGCCTAAGAAATGCTTGGCTGAATAATAAATCATGGAAGCTCAAACTGCAGTGACAGGCCCTCATGTCTTTCCTTTTGCATGACAATCACCAGCTGAGTGGAACAGTGATAATCTCTTTTGGTAACTCTGCTACTGCATAAGGAAGGCTGATATGATGCATGTACACAGGAGTCTCTGATCTTCCAGTGGGCATGTGAATACACCACAACAGATACAACTCTCTTGGCTATCCAAGGTTAGGAGGCAGAGGGAACAGTGTCACCTGTATGGGCTAGACTGTCCTGTTACTCACAAAACCCAGTATCATTGCTTCTTCCAACTCCAGCATTGCTGATAACTCATTGCTATTCAGAGATTATTCAAGTGTTCAGAGTTAAAGCTGCAGGACACATTTTTGGTTGGTGTAAACTGGCCAGGTGTCCATAAGAGATGCCTACTATTGTAAGTTTGTTGGTAGGATGATTCTGTATGGTCTGCTCTGGTCTTCAAATTCTATAAATGACACCTTTGACATAGCAACTTAGGAAAGCTAATTAAAGACCACATGGCTTTCACTGGTGACATGCACCTGTCCACAGATGTTGAGAAATTTTAGGCCTGTTCTCTATTTGGATGGGAAAAGAACCTTGACAAAAGCAGGAAACTGCGTTTGGCAGCCATTAGTGACCTGAGAGATAGGAAGGAAGTTCCTGATACAAACCACTCAGATCTCACTCTCGGGTTTTCTGCTTTGTTGTATCCAAAGGAAATAGATATCTATGCTTGAACAGTTTGGGGTAGAACTGTTCAGAAGTCTACTTTTGAAACAATGACTAAAAGGAAAAAATCAAAGATAAAAACAGGTAAGCAAGCAAAGAATGAGCTGTAGCAGGCTGCCAGATTTAAGTCACAGCCGTGAAGTCCTGCAAGGGGCAGAAATGCTTCTTTTCATCTCAGGAGCAACCATATGCCTAATTGTATAGTCAGCACAGCATAGCCCTGGATCTGCTTGCAACAGACATGCCAGGTTTTGTGCTTTGCCTGGAGTGAACTGTGCTGTTTACCAAATGAACATGTATATTCACACTCACACACACTCTGAGTGGGAAATACTGGCCATTGCAGCCAGTGGAGGTGAGGAGTAACTGTGGAACAGCACAGAAGGTGGCCAGTGAGTAATGTGGAGACTGTTCTGAGCAGAGGGAAGCATATACAGAGAGCATGAGGATGCCTGGTGCAGATAAATGTTAGTGTCTTGGAATCATCTGAGAACAAACTGGGCAGAAGAAATTCACAGAAAGGGTGATTGAGCATTGGAATGGACTGCCCAGGGAAGTGGTGGAATTACCATCCCTGGGGCTGTTTAAGGAATGACTGGATGTGGCACTCAGTGCCATGGTCTGGTTGACAGGGTGGTGTTGGTTCACAGTTTGGACTTCATCTCAAAGGTCTTTTCCAACCTCGTTGATTCTGTGATTCTGTGATTACTGGATGAAGTTATTTAAAACTTGCTGAAAGGAGTCTCAAGGTGCGCAGAACCTGCTGAATGTTCAAGAAACAGCTGGAAAATATCTCTGTCACCTTTCAGCTCTTTCACTTTTTCTGGTACTGACATCTCCTCCTTCCTTACTGTAAAGTACAAAAATACAACTTCCTTGTTTCTTTTTCAATAGGTATTGTAAAGGCCCCTGATGGCCAGAAACCTTAATTGCAAGCAATTATTGAAGATAAAATGTATGTAAACAACAACAACAAAAAGTTATAGGATGCATAAGATGTATGCTTCCTGGCAAGGTTTTAGGGGAAAATTTTACTTTTGACTTTTTTTTAAAGTTGTATAACTTTAAATATCTGTCATGCAGTAGGCAGTCTCTTTAAATGACTATTATTTTTAATTAAATGCTGAAATCCTGGCTGGGAATCAACACATGTTTTTGAATTTTCAGGCTTTTTTTAGGGTTCTTAAGTAAGATCTCAGCATTGTAATTTTTGACAGGTCTTTTTGAAAATCCCGGTGTGGATAGTGTTATCTCAGCCAAATTAATTCCTAGAGTAATTCAGTTTGATTCATTAAGGACTTAGCCCTTGTGAGATTTTTTTGGCACATCCATTGCCTTAGAGACATAACTGTAGAATTAAGTGTATGTAAACTTTTGATCACCTACAAATTAAATTTTATCCTTACCAGTGTTATTGTTGTTTTCCAAGCATTTGATGATCTGTGTAATAACACCACTTGAGAGAGATGGGAATTTCATGTATGTGCCTTTAAAGAAGTTATGTCTTTTTCAATTTAATCTCTGGAGCAACAATTTCCCATTCCTGAGCAAGGCATACATTCTAACTTTACCTACTGATGTTTTTTGAAACATTAGATGTTAGAATTTTTTTTTTTTTTATTTTAATGAGTCCTTATTTGCTTTTCTCTCTCTTCTTCATGGGGCCAGAGGCAAGGAGAGAAGGTGAAAATCAGCTCTGCTGAGGGATGGGTAGGCAAGCTCCCATCCTACTAAACTCAGTGGGAGGGTTGCTACTGATGTGAATAGGTCTCTCTCTGATGCACACAGCTCTCCTGTAACATTCAGCAGGTATCCCAGCAAGTCAGTACAAGCTTTGGGCAGAAATGCATAATAGGGAGAGAATGCATTTTTAAAATGTTCCTTTATTTTTACTCTTTTAAAATTACATTGCTTATAGAAGGCAACAGACAGAATATACAGTCTGTTCTGTGTGTCTGTGAATAACTGCTGCGATTCCTGCTAGAAGCACTCACACAACAGAAAAGCAAGAATGCCCTCATAAAAACTCTTTAATTTCCCTTCCCTCTCTTTTTTCCTCAGAGTGCCTTTATGTTCTTTTGATGGAAGCTAACTGGAATTAAATATTGAAAAGAGTTAAAAATGGTAACTTCTTTTCCCAAACTCAGAAAAAAAGAGATTTTAAATCTGTGAAAGATGATTTTGACCATCTAGCTTGACTCCTGCAAAGTACAGAACATGGCATTGTCAACCCTGTAAAAGTACCTGTAACCTGTGCTGGACTACGGTAAAACTTCCAGAAATACATCTTGACTTTATTTGAAGACATCAGACAATGTAGGATCCACAACCTTGTTTGACAGCTTATTTCATTATTCATATTGTTAGAATGTGGTGCTACGTTCTTAATAATACCAGATCCACCCATTGCTTTGGAAGTAGTTACTGTTTATATACTCTGCTACATGACTGTCTTCCCTTGGAGTCTGAAGCCTTAATTTGAAAATATCTGTGCCATGGATAATCCGTTCAGGACAGGATTTATGGAGATCCTGTGGGGTGCCAGTTTCTGCTAATTAGTGTAGGAGTTAGAAGCCAGAGAAAACCACAGGATCTGCCTGTCCGGCTGCTGGAGTAGAGAATATCCTTTTCTTCACACTGATGCTGAGCTTCTCTGCTCCTGGAGACTGTCATTAACAAGTTACAAAAAGTTTCTACCTCCATAGCCTGAAATCTTGTGAAAATGGTTTCTTTGGCATATTTGCAGTCCAGTGAAAGAGCTTTCTTGTTTCACTTCCTGCTTATCTGCACTGCTTAGGGAGAGGGGGTAAAAATGAAGTTATGGTTGGGCAGAAACAATGGAGTTTGGAATAACAGCATCTACCTGATTCCTAGAATCGGTATTTTGGAGCTCCAATGGGGAAAATAAATTTTGGAAATTAAAGGAGAAAAAAATGTTTTATAGGCAACTGTGCATGTGCTAAGATCCCAAAGGGAACAATTGACTTCTGCAAATCAGAGAAGAAATTTATTTTTCAGGCTATAGTTAAGAAGAAAAGGGGTACAGAAAAAATTTTTCTGCAGCTGAAAAACAGTCCACTTTTCAGGTGGC
Source organism: Haemorhous mexicanus (assembly GCF_027477595.1). Lineage (NCBI taxonomy): Eukaryota > Metazoa > Chordata > Aves > Passeriformes > Fringillidae > Haemorhous > Haemorhous mexicanus. The sequence goes on along the minus strand of NC_082343.1, from coordinate 110,107,262 downwards.
TGTTTGGAGTACACAGGAAAACAACTATTTTCATTAAAAACAAAAGAAAAACCCCAACAAAACAGGAAGCAAAGCAGATATACTAGGAAAGTGCAGTAGTAATGGAGTGGGAAAAGACTTAATTCTGAACTGAATTATGAGGACTCATCTCACCACTGCAGAGGTGATGGGGATTGCAGGCAGCAATATCAATGAGACCTCTTATCTGACACAACGCAGCACAGAACAGGAGCTGCTCTGTGTGTGCTGTGCTTGAGGTAGCCTTAGACACAAACTGGAGGGGAGGGCTGCCCAGCCTCATTCCCTTTGTTTTCCATGGAAAGGAGATGAGATGATAACATTTAGTCCATTAGTATGTGTTTTGGAGGAGGATGCCATCCTCCCAAGACAAAATTGGAAGGTAGTTTTGATCTGTTTGCCCAAAACATTACAGCTTATGTAGCATCTCAGGTACACCCTCGAAGCTCTGTGCTGCCATACCAGTATTACTTCTAGCCTGTTTTCTAGTATGATATGAACTTTTTCCCTGTTAAAACATAAACTAGCTAATGAAATTTTTGGGTGGAAAGTGAGCGATGTGTAGCTTCTCACTGTTGCTGTCTTTTGAATGGAAAAAGAAGTTTTTGGCATCTACTGGTGGTCACGCTTTCTTTGCAGTCATTATGGTGCTCTTCTGATGCCTTAAGTTTTAGCTTTCATATTTTCCAGATTCTGTACTCCATTTGTGTATAACTCTGGACTTCATATAAAGTGTTAGCAAGTTCTCCTAACAATTTAGTCAGACAAAATAATCCTTTTCCATCCTAAGAACCAAGGATACCATTGCAGCTTCAGGCCCAAAAAGTATCAACAGCGAACTGGACAATTAACCCCAATATGTAAATGGAGCAAAACTTATAAAAGTGTGAAAATGTGTGACCTGTCATCCATCTTGGGCAGAGCCATGGCCAGGTTGTTGTACTGCCCAGGGTGTATCCTTCGAAGGCCTTTTAATAAATACCTACTTTATTCCCATAACGCTGTCCAGCCTCTGTTCTAGGTAGCCTCTCAAGGCATTGGTTTTTGGCTACCCTACCAGGACTCAAACCTGGAACCTTTGAATTAGAGTCCAATGAGCCATCTTGTTTGGCAGTCATTTCTTAGAGGTTCAGGTTCAAATATACTCACATTTGTCTCTCCACTGGCAGGAGTCAGCTCTTGCTTCCATCCATAGTTCGATGAAGCTCCCCTTTCCTGTCCTGGTTCTTCCCCTCGTTGCTTCACAGTTGCTGTTGGCAGGTGACATGGAACCTGCAGGAGCAGCCTGGGAAGTTACTCCTTGCTGATGTGGTGGTAAAATACTATCTAGCAATGGAAGCAATTTTTTCCACAGTACAATTTACACTCTTTGTTTTTGATTGTTTCTCCTGGTGTCACCTTGGCCTGTGAGCATGTGGGTGACCTCTTCATCACAGCCTTTGAGATAGTGATGAGACTTACTTAATCATCAGTTCCTTAATAAAACTGTCTTAATAAAGCTTCGTATAATAAACAGTCTTAATAAAACTGCTCTGTAGTGATATACGTATGTCCAAGACATAATCAGAGCTCCTACTATGTGCATTGTCATTGCCAAAGATTTCTTCAGCAGAGTACCCTTGTGATGGCTGGGATCATGCTCACCACTCATGGCACCTGCCAGGGATATTTCAGCAGCTCCTGCTGATGAGACAGAATTCAGGTCCAAGGCAGTTAATAACAGGGCCACTGTAGCCACAGGGGAGTGGGCATGGCAGAAGAGACAGACCTACAAAAAGAAATTTGGTGGGTGAGCAGGAATTGGAGAGCTCAGAGGTTGGTATCAGTCAAGCATCTATCAGTTAATAACAGCTAAAGTAACCTACAATTTATTTTTCTGCATTTTTCACTAAACCAGCCTTCACTCTGTTACATCTCTTCATCAGACCCTTTCTGTGTTCTGCAAGGCTTTTCAAATTTGGTCAGTACCTCAGTGGTTTTTAAAGGTTATCCTTTGATAACCGTCAGTGAGTTATCAAACCACATAGTAATTAAACTGGGAAGAAAAGGCAAGTGAATTGTAGCAGTGAGGCACAGAACAGTATGGAAAGGCAGGAGATGGGGTGAATGAATCATCAATGGCACACAGCAGCCAGGGCACTACTTGGACCGTGCACCTCCTAAACTCTGCCACACATCCCTTCTTCACACAGTCTGGGATTGCAGGTGATTTGCATCATCCCAAATTGCAGTTTATTGCTGCTTTCCCTTCGAGGGTCTTCAAAGGTCATCCCCCACTTTCTACAGACTGTTCTCCTATTGCAGGTGGGAACATGGTTTTGAGCCACTGTTGCACGTGCAGCCTGGGAGGAGGCTGGTACTCCTTCCATGGTCTCGACTGAGTTGCTCCTGCTGCTTGTAAAAGGGAAAATCATCAACCACCTCTTCACACTGGAATTGTCAAATCATTCTTGAAAAAGTGCCTGAAATACAGCTATCCTCTTTGCTCCCTATCACTAGATTTAATGACATTTAATATTTCTGCCACTATCTCTTGCAGAACAGAACAAGAAAGCAGCATAATGCTATCTAAGCATGATGCAAACAGAACACATTTATTTATTTCTGTTCATTAATTAGACTGCTGTAATGCAGCCAGTTTCTCAGCCAGTTTTTCAATAGCAGTAGGTTTTCATTCATCTAATAATGATTTTATGACTTGCAAAATGGCACAGAGTAAAATTTCACATGATGAACGTGTCTGCCTTTCTTCTTTGGTGGCTTGAGTTTCTGGACACACAGGAATAGAGAGAGCTCAGTGGAGAAATAAACTTGAATTATTGGGTCTTGGCTGTAAACACGGAGCTGAGAGCTTATTCTATCTGACTTTGTGTGCCGGCATCATTCTTTCTGGTGCCCACTGGATAGTGAAATCAAAGCAAAATCTCAGCAAGCCAGAGAAAAGAGAATGAATAGAGAAGGGAGATCAACAGAAGAGCTGTTAACACTTCTTTGCATATTTTAATGGTAAATGGCCTTCGTCTGACTTCTTATATATTACAGTTGCATTTTAGCCAAGCATTTTACAATTGAATCCAGGAGCTACTGGTTTGAGCCACCTTTCAAAGCACATTTTCCACAAAGGAAACAGCAGGTGTAAATCTGGTACCCTTCATAGTTTGTTCCAATGGCTAATCACTCTCACTGTGCTTTATTTCTCATTTGAATTCATCAGGCTTTAGCTCCCATCCACTGATTCCTGTTATGACTCTCTGCTAGATTGGTTTAATTTTACTTCCCACACCCTGTTCGTTTCAGATTTATTGGCCAAGTTCTTCTAAAAATAGAATAAAAGCAAAAACAGTTGGCAGAGAGAGGAGGAGAGAGAGGGAAGGGGAATGGGGAAGTGGTGGAAGTGGCGAAAGTGGCGAAAGTGGCGGAAGTGGCGGAAGGAAGGAAGGAAGGAAGGAAGGAAGGAAGGAAGGAAGGAAGGAAGGAAGGAAGGAAGGAAGGAAGGAAGGAAGGAAGGAACAAAGGAAGGAAGGACTCTCTTCATGTTTTCCTGAAGCAGAATTCATTGAACCATCTTGACAGTATTCAGGGCAGTCAAACCTAGAGTACTGACATGAGTCAAGATTAATATTGCCATCAAAAGACTCATAAATGTCTGTCACATCTGTCACATCTTCTGTTTTTGCCTTAGAGTGCCCATTCTAGCACAGGAAGTTTGGCTTCTAGGCACTCATAAGGTCAAAGTATTAAAAAACTAATGATAATAACTTAAAAGATTTTTTGAGATTGGCTCATGACATCCCTGCATTCATGATTACTTTTCAAAGCCTTGGAATTTTTTTGAACATTGTGTATTTTTTTTAAAGAGGGCTTTTTGCAGGGGAGGTTAAGAAGGAATCATGAAGTTTTAAACAGCTATCCAACACCAGTCCCAAGTCCTGTTCAGTGCTCTTCTTCCCCCTTCTCTGATAGGTGTCCAACATGATCTGTCATCCCTGTGAAGTCAGGGCTCAATATAGCCCATAGAACACAGCTGTTCCCCCAGACCTTGTCTCCATCTCTTAGTGGATTTAACCATCTTCTCTTGATCTCTGGCCTGAGGGCAGTGGTGGAAGGGCACACCTGAAGAAGAACCCTTCAGTACCTCTGTTATAACAATTTTAGTTGTTCAGGTACTGGAAGAGACTGTGAGATAAGCTGTGTATTTTGCTACTGTCATGTACATAAGCAACCATATGCACTTGAAACAAGAGTCCAATGACAATGGCTCTGTTATCTTTGAAAGCTTTTAATGAGCTCCATATGTCTAGCAATCTGCAGCACAAATTTGAGGCACAAATTAAAATGTGGCTTTTTATCTCAAGGACTCATTGGCTTATTACTATGGGCCATGTTCTGACACTGGGAGGTGGATGTCTCTGGGTAGTGTGACTGGTTCCTGATCTGAAGCCTATAGCAAGCCAAGGTTTGCAGGGATAGGTAACAGCTTTTATTAAACCAACTGTTGGAAAAAGTAGAGGAGGTGTCAGGAGCACAGACTTTGCTGCCAAAACTTGACTATTTTTTTCCCTGTTTGTGTTAGTTTCCTTAATAAGGCCTCTCTTTCCAAAATTTTCCTAGTCCTATACCTTCAGATCATTTTGGCTTCAGTAGTAAGGGTTTCATGAAAAGAGCTGAGAAGGTCACACTGTCATTTCTATAATGCTGTAAACATCTAGTCTTGCATAAAAATAGACCAACTTCCATTCCCAGAGATAAACTTAGACCAATGACTGTTTTCTTTGTGCATTTTTGCAAGACTACATTTAGAACCAAATTTTGTTTCCTGAGTTCATGTCCAATTACAACAAGGAGGAATTCTGTTTTGCATATCTTACAGCACTGTCATGAGCAGCCACAAGCTGCTTGTGATTTCTAGCTTAGAGTAGGTTATTTTAGCAATCTACCAATTTCACCAATCTACGTGGAAATTGATACAACATTTACTGGTAAAGTCTTCTTTACTGGCAACAGATGTTCATTGTTTCTTTGGCCACCTTCAGTCGCAGCATCCCAGTCTCAAGCCTTGGGAATATTAAAGGGATGTCAGCCCTCTTTGTGAGGTTATATCCTCACAACACTGCTGTAGAAAAGGTTTGTCATTTTATGGCCTAGGCAAAGGCACAAACAATGAGAACTTAGCCAAGGATGTCCATCAGTCTGCAATAATCTTTGGCTTCTTCAGACACAAAAGATGCCACAGATATTTAAGCCACTGGCTTCCTTGCAGTGGTAGTGGCTGCAGATTTTTTCCAGTGTTTTTCACAGTAGAGAGACTGGTGAAATCTGGCTATTTTGCTTGGGCATTTAGCTACAGCCAAAGGCTAAGTGACCTCTTCTGCTTCTTGTTGATAGGGTGAAATAACCTCAATTTGCTTTATACAAGAAATTGCCTTGAGATTATCTAATGAAGGTATTATTATTATCATTATTATGAAGTGAATGGGAAAAGTGTTTGGATAATTGGCAGAAGAGAAAATGAGAACAGTGAACAGTTACAACTCTGAGGCCCCTTGGCAACAGATACCTTCTTAAGTGTATGTGAAACAGGCAGCTCCCTTGATCAGCACACACCTCTCTGCTGGAGAGGCAGCTTCCTCTAGAAGTGTAATTGTGAATTTAAATGCACGGGAACCAAGAAACAGAAATAACAAGGTTCTTGATTTCCACCCCTCCCACTAACTAATATGCATTTACTGCTAATTAACTTAGAGGTATAGACCGCATTCCCTGGCAGGAATTTGTCTCCTACTATTTGTTATGATGAATAGCAAAAGAAACACTTTTTCCATTTGAATTAATGTGTCCCTGTTTTGTTTTTCTGTGTCATTTTTTTTTTAAACCCACCATTTGTTTTATTGCTAGAAAAATATGTTCAGATTTTATATGGAGGGATTATCTTTCTGTGGCTCCACTGAAACACAGGAGTAAAAGATGAACCAAATGTTTTAAGATAAATGCTTAAAGCAGTCTTAAGCCCTTTCTGTGCAACTGCCCCTCCACTACTCAGGAGCTGAGTAATTGCATCAGGCAGGTGACAGCCTTTCAGGGCTGCTCTGCCAGGGAGGGTGATGACTGGTGTGAGGTCAGCTAACATCCCAGCGTGCTGAGGTTGGGTCCTTGCTGCCACTAGTGATGCTTTTATCCATCCTGGGAAGCTCCACATGTGAAAAGTTGTGAATGCACATCCAGTGCTTTTAGTTTTACTAATTTTTTAAAATTTCTATTGGTTCATTTAGTCTGACTTTTAAACATGGGGGTCAAGTGTCAATTTTTTGTCCTTAATGTATTCCATCTGGCCTCTGACTGCTGTGCAAGGAGGTTATAGAGCTCCCCATGGTGCCATGTCATGTCAGGAGCCTGGTGCAGATCTACCCAGCCCCATCCCAAAAGCTAGAAGGAACCAGAGGCACCCATTTAGATAACTGATTTTATTTCTCTGGGTATTTTCTGGCATCATATATTTATCCTCCCCAAAATATTCTTGTTACTTCTCTCATTGGCATAGGGACTAGGTTTTCTGTAGAAAATGGAAAAAGCAATCTGATTTCAATATTTCTTCTTATAGGGAAACACGTATTTTTATTCTTAGTAGGGACATTGTTTATAAAAAGGGGATGGGGATCTAGCAGGCAAACTCATTATATATTCCTTTCCTCCTCCTTTCATGTTCTTGTGATTTTTGTTTTATGCAGAAAGCCTTTGTTGTCCAAAGTTACACATTATTGTGCTCCTAGTGAAGCCTGGGAATGAAGGACAGTAAATTTTGAGTCTTCTAATGAGATAGGAAGCATGATCGAATGTGTAGGGACTGTGGCACTGCATGGTAGCTGCTGAAATGACTGCTAGGGAAGGCAATTTTCTACTTCATGTCCCTTTTCTCCATTCCTACTCATTTATATAGGCTGTAAGTTCTTATCATGTTCCTATGAATCTATGCAATGCCTTATACAACATCACTTCGGTAGGGTCCTGTAGAGCCCCTTGTCAAAACATATAATATATGCCTGCAAAGAAATGACAATAAATTCTAATAGCAGTTAGAGCTGCATGAGTGTATCACAGAGGCACTGATTGTTCTTTCATTACACTGAGAAAAAGAAACATCCAGTCAATCAACACCGTGAGTTCAAGGCCTGGGTATCAGCACTAATAATGTCACTTGTTGCCAAACAGAAGCAGAAACCTGTCAGAGGAGGTGGATGGCTACAACCCACCTCTAAAGTGACCCAACATGACACAGCCCACATAATTTTCCCATATGAGCTTTTCAGAGCACTTTTATTAATTAATTTTTTTATTTTTGTCCCTGAGGATAAACCACTGTTAAAATAAACCACAAAAGCCACAACCCTCATAGCTCTCATTTGCCTCCTGCAGTCTGATCACAGGAATAAAGTATGAGAGCGTGAAGCACCTCTCTAGTCAAGCTGAAAGAGAAGGAGCTGACAAGCCAGGGAAATGTTCTCCTGTAACCTTGAACTTGTATTCACTTCCCTCTGAAAACAAGATGTCTCAAGGCAGACAGAGGTGGAGGTGAAGTACTTCACAACATCAATACCATGTTATAAATACCTCAGAACTGTGGTAGCCTGAAGGTTTTGTGGGCTCCGTGGAATTTAAAATCAACCTACCACAGAGGGGTTTTTTTAACAGTAAAAAAAAAAAAAAATCCAAGTTCAGCTTGTTGCAATTATAAATCGCTGGAAAAAGAGGGCTGAACAAAGGAATAACTCCTGTTCAGTGATTCAGTACTTCAGCTGACAGAGAGCTGAGCCAATAATCCGGGTGATACTCTGGAGAACTGGGGTAGAACTGAGAAGCTACACTCAATTCTTGGCACATCCACAAACTGTATAATAGTGGACAAGCCAGTAAGTCTGATTTGTTCCTCAGTATATCCTTTCTGAAATGGACACACTCCTTCTGTACTTTACAACATAGTTTTGGGAATAAAAATCTTTAAACTCTTCTACAAATGATTTACACAGACAGAAGGACTTCTCGCTGCTCATGATACTCAGGCATCCTGTCAGTTATTGGATAGAGGGAAAGGAGATTTGACCCCAGAACTGGGTCTCTCCATCCTTTACATGCTCAGCACATTATAAAGTGCCTGGAAAACCAGGGTAATTTTGGAAATTTTGTGAAGGGTGGGTGTGTAAAGATAAATACAATTTCTGTAAGAGGTTGAGTCTCTTGATATTTTTTCTTTAGCTTTTCAGACTATCCTGAGAGAAAAGGGTTAAAATAAATATAAATAAATGCATAATTTTTCAACTTTGCTGTTAGGAAAAAGAACACAGAGAGAGAAAGAGACATACATAGATTTGATGAGAGGTCAGACTGTGGTGAGAGCCATACAAAGGTAGGGAGGGAGCAAAAAATCTGAAAAACGTCCATGTCTCTGGTGGTGTGAGGAGCAGATGGGCTCCAGCAGCTTTGCTGCTTGGTTTCATTGCTGCTAGTGTACACAGAGCCATTCCCCCAGTAGGGTTAATTGAAGTCCAAGATAAGAATAAAGCAGGATGAGTTCTAACAGAAAGTATGAGGAAAAAATAGTGAAATAAAAATCTTTTTCGCCGTATACCACAGTGGAGTTCATTACTGGCTTTTTTTTCCAAGCAAGAGAAATGAGGATTGTAAGACTTGTTGGGAAAGAATGAAAAAAAAGACACAAAAAGGGTTTTGGAGACAAGCTTTAGAGACAAATTTTGGAGACAAGCTGTATCTGAAATGACATCATAAATCTTAGACAAGGCATTGAAAAAGAGAGGAATGAGAGGGCAATTTTTTTTTTAAAGTTCAATTTAGTAAAATCTCTGTCAAAAGAACAAGACAGAAACATTGAAGGTTATAGGATCTTATTTTACGATAAGGAAAATAGTAGTCTGCACTTTCTTAGCTTTTTTCCAAAACTACTTTTAGACAGCAAAATTAGGTGAATTGAATCTTACCTATGGGACAAGACAGCAAAGTACAGTACCCATCCAGCCATTTAGCTATATTGTCCTTTTATATGTTCATAAAGTCCTCCTGCTTTTATCATCATGACCTCAAAGGATGTTTCTTAAAATGCCATCTGATGGTCTAACTTTAGAAGAAGTGCTTTCTAAACATAGGTCACAACATGCATTTTCACAAGGGAAATGTAGTGAACAAGTCACTTCTCTTGCCTGCTGAGGCTTTGTAGAATCCAGGAATGGGCACCAGAGATTATCAGTGGCTGGTTGCCTCATTGCCATTCTCAAAGTATCTGGAACTGATATAAAAGTAAAACTTGGATTTTAGGAAATTCATATACACTTTTATTTTTTATACAGGAGAAGAAAGACAAGGGTAAGAATAAAAACCAATACAGTGCCTTTTGTCTACATTTAGCTTCTTTAATAAAGCCCTCTGAAAAATATGGGTTGGTGTCTCTTTGCTGTTCCTATGACAGTGCTGCACAGAAGGCATGTGATGGGGAGATTGAGACAGGTGTCTAACACAGACCTGCTGCAGATGAAGAGTGGTTAATGAGCAGGGTGCTGACACGCCTCGTGCAGATCCATGTAATCAGACCAGACACATTATCGAAACCAGGATGAAGCTAAAGGCTTCGCTTTTCTAGGCATCAAAAAAAAGAAAAAAGAAAAAAAAAAGTGTGAATGAGAATGTATGCACAAAATCAAAATATGTGCACCCCCCTGTTGACATGAAAGAGACTAATTAATTATCTAACTTGTCACATCCCCAGCTTGTCTGCATCCTGTCTCGCATGAACATTCTCACTCCATCAGAGGTTGTTTTTTTCTGGGGATGTAAAGCAAAATTTAAATTAAACACCTTTAATGCTATGATATTAGTCTGATATTACCCATCACATAATTTTAAATGCAGTGAGAGAAGGTAAGAAGGAAATATAGATTCAGAGGAAAGAAAAAAACCCCACAATAGGAACCCAAACCTATAGAAGGAAAAGTCAGGGAGATGTATAAAGTCTCACAAAAACACAAAGGTGGAAACAGGGAAACAGGGAAAAATAATAGGTGACATGAATGTGTGCAGACACATGCACATACTCACAAATCTCTTCTTGGGTTAATAGTGCTTTACAGATGCATCCAATATTTCTGGTAAACAGCTACTCTCTACCAATTCTCTTTCTCTAAACTTCCAGACTATTATTCCTGAAATAAATGGGCAGCTGTCCTGCCTGATTATTCATCTTTAATCATAAGCTTAAAATCAGTCACTTCTAAAAATATATAGGCAAACCTTTCAATTTATTGTAGCTCTGGAATTTCATTCTGATGTAGGTTTTTTCCCCTTATTTCATCAAATTTCTGTATTAATGTCCTTATCCTCTCCTTATTTCATATCTTGCTCACTGTTTACTATGCTTTGTTGGAATTGTGAACAGCACCTTCACAGACATACAGCAGAGCCCAACAGCTTATATTTCCTAATGATTAATGTGCAAGGATTTGTTACTCTGAGATCAAATGAAACTGAGACAGAAATCAACCGAGGATTTGCTTTGCAAAGTCCCAAACTTCCTTCTTCAACCCTTAGCTTGCACTCAACTTCACCTGCTTTTGTCTCTGGAGAAAAGCATTTGTGCATACCAAAATTAATAAATTTTGTACAATTTTTTTAAATGAAGAAACAGAAATTGCAGAAAGTGCAAAATCCAAGGAAATTAAATTGAAATTTTCAAACTGCAAATAAAATCACAAATGAACACTCTTCCCAGATTCTAGTATAAAACAAGTCCTTTTTAAATTAATAAAAATGAAAAAGACCACCATGGAAAACTGAGATATGTTAATATAAGAAAAAAAAGGAAAATATTTTCATAATACCCAATTTTTAACTATTTAAAATGAGCTCTGATGTTTCATGTGTCTTAAAAAGCAACTGTGACCAGTCAAACACTGAACAATTAATTTTGCTTCATAATTCCTATCTCAAGCCAAATAATCTGAAGATGAAGCAAAATATGTGTCACAGAAAAAATATTGATATTTTTAATGGTTTCCAGAGGCAGGAGGTCTACAACAGCATATGATTTGACAGTTATTTTCTTGAATCATTAAGAATGAGCACCTTTATTTCCACTTTGAATTTCCTGTTCTCCATCTTACAGTCGCTGGTTCTGATTATACCTGTCTGTGAGATTAAATATCTCAGCTAGATTTGGAAGCTGTCTTCTCTTGTAAACGTTCTCCCTGTTTTGATATACATGACTATGTCTGAAAATATCCTCTTTATCATCAAAAAAGGATGAAATATGATATAGCTCAAAGGCAAAACCAGATGTCTTGGTGACAATTTTTCATAGTGTCTCCAGCTGAGGAAAATAACACACTTCAAAAAAACAAAACAAAAAACAAGGAGAGAGAGAAAGTGGAAGCAAAAAGTTAGCCAAGAGTAAAAGGAATTGGAAAGAATCTTGTAAGCGTATCCAAAAAAAAAGGAAAAAACCCTCAAACACAGACATTGGTGCTCATTCCAGCATCCCTGCATGCTGCCCTGGCTGTCCCTGGCTGGCTGGCTGCTGTTTCCCTGCAGCATTCCAGGGGATGTTCAGCCCAGATTGGGAAGGGTAGTGATGCCATGAGGCAACTTCTGGCAGCCCCAAAGCTGACTCAAACTGCTGCTTCTCTGGCTCCAAGATTGCTCCCAACTGTTAAAAAAATTTATTCTATGCCAGTGTGCTCCTTCAGGTTGACTTCTGTCTTTCAAACGCAACTTTGAAATTCCCAACTGAATGTCCAGCCAACACTTATTTATTTACCATGATGGGGTTTGGCAAACACACTGCAGAGATTTCTGTTCATTTTATCCCTCTTCTATTGCATTTTCATCCTAACAGGGGTTGTTGCTCAGGCCATTTGCCAGGATATTTGGTTGCAGGCAGTGAGCAGGCACCTGCATGTGGCCAGGTGTCTTCTGCAGCCTGGCTGAGCACAGGTGGTCCATGGGCCTTTCTCCATGTTAAAACAGAGTTACAGTAGATATCTCTGTCTAGACAATACTGATGTGTAGTCAAAGGGTATTAGGGGGGAATAGTTAGGACAGAATTTGGCTTTCCTAATATCAGATGCCAAAAAATTGTTTGGTTATGTCTAGGCAGGACGCATTTTATAGCTACTGGAGAGGAATCAGCATTACTGGAAGCTTATCAATCTCAGCTCTCCAAGAGAGTAATTTTGAGATGAGAAATATTTCTTTCTGTCAACTCTGAAAGAAACCTATAAATACTTGCTTTGATTTGACCAAAAGCTGTTAAATATCTTAATTACTGTACTACAAGCTTGTGAGCAAAGGTATTTAAATTGTCCCCTATTAGGTTCTTTTTTCATCACCTGTTTTGTTAACACTCCTTTTAATGAATTCTCAAGTTTTCTAGCTCTATTGAAAGAAACACTCTCAAAGATAGGGAAACAAGAAGTATTAGTAGTTTTGATAATAAGCAGGAATATCCTTGGAGGAAATATTTATCAAGGGGGAAAAAAATAAAGGTGGAACATAGTAGGTAAGTTTTAATCATAAGGGGGTTGGACTGAAAAAGGGAGCCAAGATTTTTCTGGGAACAGCAGGGATTCTCTCATGGTGAGCTTCTGAGCTCACTATGTTGAGCTTCACCATAGATCCAAACCAGGGATGGGGGTCATAGCACTGTCCCATTATCAGTAATAAATTTGCAGGATATAATGACTTTCCCTAATTTTCTGGGGAATTGTTGAATCTCTGTTGAAAAGGTGACTTTTAAAGTGTATGTAATACCTAAGCATCTACATTGCTTTCCATCAGGTATTTTGCATATAATGAAGGTTTAGAAACATTTTGAAATATGTTCCATATGCCACATACAGTTTGTTTTGGAATAGCTGAGAAAGGAAAAGGTAGATCCTAGAGCATACGCTGACACAGAGCCACACATGCACAGAAAAACTGAGACTTGTTATGAGGCAGAGGGCCCATGCTTTTGAAACAATCATCAGCCTGGCTTTACGTTTACATCAGAGCAAGAGAACAAAAGACAGGGGGATCATAACAGTACACTAATCTGATCTTATTCTGGTTCTTTCTCTGCAAAAAAGTGACTTTCATAACATCTAAGAGGCATGTTTTTTCATATCTATCTAAGCACTCTTTATCCCAAGCCATGTGGTTCAATTCAGCTTGAGATGAGAAGCCAGCCAGAGAGGGGACAGTAGCATAAAAGGGATTCATGCTTGGGAGGACAGCCTGCTTCATCTTAATTGCAAGACACACACACACAGACAGAGATTTCAATGGCTTGGGTACCACACAGTCATCAAATATTTTCTGTGCTGCAGGTGGATTTTTGTGTATTTGTTTTTCCTGCCTCTGGATTATGAAAATGTTCTTTACGAGTCATCTGATACATAATCCCTGCTTTCCTGGTAATTCAAAGAAAAGAAAAACCTCAAAGCATGGCAAAGCAGGAAGCACCCTGCTTCCACTGATTGTATGAGACATTTAGAGACTCGGAAGAGTGTTGGATTCTACTTTATAGCAAAGCCCTGTAAACCAACAGACCAAAACCGAGCCCACTCTGAACAAACAGAGAAATTTCCAGGCTTTTCTCTTGGATGTAAAGGATCCTACTGCTCCATCCACTTCCCCCAGAAAGGTGAAGAGGAGATGGGCTGTCCAAACAGGCATCCCTCCTCTGGAACAACTGAAGGATACAGACATCTAATCTGAAAGAGGTGTCCTGTTTTAAACTTGCCTGGAGCTGTCCCACCCCTCAAGAATTCCAGAGGCTTCCTTTGAAGTACTGCTTCTTTAGTGCCTTGGATATTTAATCTCCAGAGGACACCAACCCTTCTCCAAATCAATAAATGCAAAACCCAGCAGTTGAATTTGTGTGGTGCACTGCAATTCCAGCTCAGCCTGGCTGTGTGCAGACTGTCATTGCTGCCTTGTGACAGGTGAACATCTAAGGCCACAGGAACTGGCATCTGAGGGTCAGCTTCTCTTTCAGACAATCATTTTCTTTATAGATGGAGATCAGATCTTTGAATTAACCATTCCTACTTTTCTTTTAGCAGTATGTACCACAGGGGGTGGTATTGGCATCCTCAGTAACAAATTTGGGTAGGGAGGAAGGTCCATTTTTCTCCCTCCTAGTTACCAGGCAGGCTGCATAGGGGCAAAACCCATCTATTTTACAAAGCAATATATATGCAGAAAGAAGTGAGCTTTTGTGTAGAAAGGGGACTGGAAGTGCCAAAAGCCTTGCAATGGCATTTATATATTCCTCACGTGTGGTTTTATAACAGACTACTAGCAACTTTGAGAAAAAAAAGAGATTATAAACACTACACTTAATTATTATAATGGAGGCTGAGAATTTTTTGCCACCTCTAGGAAAGCATCATTCTCTTCAGAACGGATGAATTTGTTTCCTCCTAAACTGCCTAATTAGATGAATGAATATCAGACAACAATAATTTCTTCTAATTACAGGAAGTCTAGAATAAATTAAAGCAAGGAAATATCTATTTCTCTCTCTCTTGTTTTGGATTTTTTTTTCCTCGTACAGCAGCATTTTTAGTGTTTATCAACGTTGCCCCTAAGGCAGAAAGAGAGTCATGCATGATCAATTTGTCTTACAAGTCTTCCAAAATAGTTCCCTCTCTCCATTTAGCCCTGTCAAGGTTTGTTCTTATTTGCCATTTCAGACAAGATTTAGAGCTTCCACACTTTGATTCTTGGGATGAAGGAGGATTAAAGTTTTCATTGCTTGTTTGTAATGAGGCAAATTGTAACTCTAATTATGTAACCAATTTGCTGCAGTTAACTCTTGAAAAGAACAGCCATGGTCCTGCAAAAGGTTCATTTTGCACTGATGAGGTTTGTAGCCAGTGTAGAAAGTGCAAGTTGAAAGACAATAGGTTCTGGGTGCTTAAAATTGACATGGTTTTGAAAAATCCAATCATAATTCTTAGGTGGCTGGAAAAACAGGGCAGATAGCAGTAACTGCTAAAAGCTAATGCAAGGAAATCTCTTCATGTGTTTTTCTTCACATTAATCCTGTTCTGAGATCAGAGGAATTTCATTAAAAGATCCAAGCTAGTTAAGATCTAGCCTCCAAGAAATGCATTAATCAGTTTTAAGGGAAAAGAGACTTTTCTGCTCACCTGCATTACACAGGAGGCAGACATGCACACTTCACTTTTTATTGGAACCAATAACTTAATGCCAAATTCATAATTTCTAAAAAGATAACTTATTTTCTTCAAAGAACTCCTAAATATGGAAAGTTCACTGGTAAGTTGCCCCAGTTTTTAATTTTACTCTTACTAAAAAGCAAGTTACTTTTCATTGCTTGTTGCTTGCTTCAGCCTCCAGACTTGGGGTTTTCTTTTCTTTAATGATACAACATAAAAAGGACATGCGTGTTACTGGCATTTTCATAGGTCAGTATTTTTACATTGAGGTCCAATTATTTCTCTACATTCTCTGTCACTAAATAAATGTAGGCTGTATTTTCTTTTCATCTTCTCATAAGAAGAATATTTTTTTCAGGCAATGGGAGAGAATTTTGGAAAGAAGAGAGCAGCTGGTAGGTCTTGGTACCTCTTTGGATCAATATTGTGGCCAGTTTATGTCCATATACCTGTCATGACCTTCTTGGAAATCCCTGTTCTTTCCAGGTGTGGGCCCACAGTTGACAGTATGTATCCTCACTTTTCAATCCAGATGGATTATGCTTTGCTGTGATATAGTACAGGTTCTTTGACCACAGCAGACTTATAACATGATTGACTCAGTGCTGACGGCTGAATAAGACTCTTAGTCAATACTCAGCTCTTTAGATTATCAATGAAGCTTCTTCAAATGATATATTTTTTCTGTTCATTGACCACAACTATCTTTGAAAAATGTGTTATAAGAACTGTAAATAATTTGTGCTACCTCAGTGGGGCAGGCACATATGTGTGTTTCTGTACCTGTGAGCACTTCCCCAATATACATTATTTTGCTGTTGTTTGAGCTTCGATGTGCAGAATCAAGTGCTTTGTTAAAGTACTTTGCAACGTGGAATGAGCTTGTTGACTTGTGGGAAAAAAGACAGTGGCAAAGTTAGGTTTGCTACCAGCTAAGAGAAACTCTTCTTTAATTCAAGTGGTTGGATGGTGGTAAATATTCCAGTGCTGCAAGTGAAAGGCTTTTGGAGCATCCTTGGGTCACTCTTGAGAGTACAGAAAAAGAATAAAAGATTTCTGAGACTGGTGCAATTGCTTACATTTCTTCTGTTTGTTGGTAGCTTAAAACTGCAAAAATGAAAGTCACTGTTGCATCTTTACAGAGTTCCAGTGTGCTTCAGAAATTCTTCCCTGAGACAGCCAAAGTAATTGCATAAATATATTTCAGCCCAAAATAAAACCCACAGTTCCACATTGGAGTTATTTCTTCTTGTTGAGGCTTCATAGACAGTAATTTTTACTGACTAAAAGAGTTTAGCTGTTTGAGTTGGGGAAGTTGTGACTCTTATTTTGAGATCCAGAGCCTTAGACATGCTGCGGGGCACAAAAACAGGTAAAAATGAAAAATCTATTCCCTCAAAAAGGAAAAACAAAAAAGAAAGAAACAAAGGGAAGCATGAGAGATTTGCAGTAGTTTATCAAGGAAGAGTTGGGCTGCTTTGCCTGTGGGTTAGTGATTTGAATTAGTATTTCCTGGCAGCAAGCATAAGGGGCGAAAAAAAGAAAAAAAGACTAAATATTTTCATATTAGGCTAAAAAAAACCTTATTAATACCCAGCAAGCTTCACTCATTTAAGAAAACTTGATAGGATCAGAAAAAACAAGCCAAAACTTAGGAGCCTTAAATGCTCTTTGAATTAAATATACGCACTGACATTTAGGAAAGCGAGTCAAGTGATTCCTCACTGCAGCTTTTGGGGTCCTGGGAGCTTCTTCCTCAGATTTTTGGGATTCAGAAAAAGAGGCATACTTAAACTAATTTCTCCTTTGCTTGTTGTACTACACTGAATTCAGCTAAAATTGTGGAGATGATGTTGCAATGTGCCATGTTATAACAGATTAATTGATCATGAGGTCTTCAGGTAAATGGGAATCTTGAGATTCAAGCATTTAGTTCTAGATTACTTCTAACATTGACTAAGGATGTGTTTAAATACCCTTGAGACTATCAAAGCCACCTTCTTGTCAGCCTGCTTTGCAATTCTCTAATTTTTATTTCTTGCTTGCAAAGTGTCCCTTCTCCACCTAGACAGTCAGAGGGGCTTTCTCTTGCCATTTGCCACAATGACACCAGTCTCCTGGACTTTGGAAATGGTGGTTTCAGAACATCTGCAACATCAAGCCTTCTCCTTCCTGCTCATGTGTTTCTTACTTAAAAGCCATGATAATGAGCTCAAAAGCTCATCAAGGCTAAATTTCCTTGTGAATATTGTCCCCATCTTCCTTTGAGAAACCAGTAGGCTTGAGCTATATTTCACAGAGGTGTGTTGTGGTAGGCTCCACACCTGTGTTCAACTTAGAGAAAAAAAATTACTCATCCTTGTGCTTGACACTTCCTAGTGCTGCCAGCTCTGAGCTGCTGTTGGTTTTGCCTGCCTGCTGTAGGTCTGTGAGCAAAGCCCTCCCTCACACACAGGAAACAGACTTGCTTCAGCACAGCAGCTCCCACCATAAGACAGAAAATTTAACTTTCTGGATCAGGACCATGCCTCTTAAATGTCCAGAAAACAACCTGTGGAGGAATAGGATGAATCTATGAAAATAATTGACAGCTGCAAAAAGTAAGTCTGAAAGCAGGATGGAAGGCATATAGGAAAATCATCCCAAATTCAGTGGTAGTGTATGTAAGCGCAGTTCCTCAGTATTGCTGTGCCTGTTTATACCAGCAGTGTATTTGTCCTGCTCTGTGCACTGAATAGGACAACAGGGATTAGCATTTAGAATACAGTGAAGACCTTTCCAGCTCTCCCCAGATGACTGTGTTGATTTGGGTGCTCCTGTAAAGTCTACTGCTCTTTCGTGTTCCCAGATACTGTATTTTTTTTACTGGTACCAAATGGTTGTCTATGTCAGGTCAAGTTACAAAAACAAGTGAGGTCTTTTCTGGCAGATTTTTAGGATACAGTCTGTGATTGATGTAAAGTACTAAACCACAAAGAGCATATGAAATGGTGAATATGAAATGTGAATTCTCACTACTTCTTTACAAGGAATGGTTTTCTCCCCATAGAAGCCTTGCTATGGAAAAGAGTGAATAACAAGATTTGCCTTCCAGAGGGTAAAATAGAACACTGATCACCTGTGGCACTGGCAAGCAGTGCAGCAGGACAATGCTTTCAGAGTTGTTGACAGAAAACAGGAAATAGTGATTATGTGTTTGTCATTGGTTCTTTCCTTTATGGATGATGGTCACTGGGACAATATTTACTAGCTGGCTGTCATCAACCTACAATGTTTCACCTAAAGCTTTTTCAGATAGCATTACAGCCTGTGTTTTCTTAGCTGCTAATATTCCTCTTAGCTGCTAATATTCCTCTATTCCAGTTTTTGTGTTATTTGTCCCACTGCTGAAATTAATTGCTATGGCATTTCTCCTCAAGACCGACAGCATATTGATTGTGAATGCCCCAGCCCTGGAGGTGTTCAGGGTCAGGCTGGATGGGGCTTTGAGTTATCTGATCTGGAAAAAGATGTCCTTGCCAGTGGCAGGGGGAATGGACAAAGTATTTAAAAGGTCTCTTCCAACCCAAATCATTCCATGATTCTGTGATTCTTTGATATGTCTGCAAGATGACAAAAGAGAGAACACACGAGTGTGCTGTCTCACATGATTAATCCACATTGCTGCTTATTGACTGTCTGCAAAACTGGCTGTAGCTAAAGCTCAAATTATTAATGCTGTATGATGGAAGAATGGAGCTTGGTTTCTCCTGGGTGGATGTCATCTTACCAGGGTGCACTTGTCTCACTCTTACTGCTAGTGAAGAATGAGTGCAGTTTTGGCCTGATCTGTGGACCTAGATTTGTTCACTGGATTGGAGACTACACCTCAATTTTGTCTGTCACCCATGGGAAAGCTCCTCAATTCATGCTGCTTAAGGTTTTTATGAGATTTTGTAGTACCTAGGATGGGTCTGATCATGCTCTGAGCAGCACTGAGCTGAACATGCAGATACAAAAAAACACTGCTTTTGGGAAGTGGAAGCTGAACAAGGCTAAGTATCTCTTCTGAAAATGCAACTCATTTGTAACAGTTTATCTCTAATGAATTTCAAGAATTACAGTGGAGTTGGAAAGTGATGGCTGTTATCAGTCCACAAACACATCTAAAACCTAGAAATGTTGACAGTGGATACATTTCTTTCAGGCACTGCCTTTTGGCAGCAGATCAGATTATCTGTGTGAGCCACACAAATCACACTCTTTCCCAGGTGGGCATTAGCAGAACCATCTGGCAATTAGAAGTCTCCAGGGCAGTCAATCCAACTTTGAGCTGGATTAACTTGGAAGTTTCAAACACCGTCATTGCTTTTTGATAGTCAGAGAGGTTTTTGGCCCTTGTGAATAAGACAACCATTTGATCAGGGACAGAAAGGATTATTCAGTTATTTATCTTCAGCTCTGTTCGGTTTTCCACGAGGTCAGTCTAAATCATCTCTCTTAGAGCACATATATAGAGGAAATGTATATGCATGGCTCAAATCCAGCCAATTTTGGGGATGAGTAAGTTGGCTGAGCATGCAGAGAAGATGTGCAGCAATCTTGGAGCTTTATGTGGTGTGGCAGACTGTGGGTAATTTTGGACAGAGAGTACCTGGTGCTGTTATTTCACAGAAACTGTTTAGCTTTTGCTGTATTTCAGCAGTGACAAAAACTCCCACAGCCTCACAATAGGCCCTCTTGATAACAACTGAAAAAATCTGTATCTTGCAAATACGTTATATCATTAGATGAAGTGGACAAAAACAAAACAAGTATGTTTATGACTTAGCCTGAGGAGATAATTAACTTCTGAGTGCTGAGATCCTTGATTGCATTCCTAGCATGATCTTAATTGGAAGTCTGAACTTGAAAAAGGTTGTAGTGTTTGGAGGATATCTGAAATGGTTCACTGAGAAATTGTTTGTTCATAAATTTGAAAGGTAATCCAGACAAATACCTTTTACTTTGCCTTTGTTGTAATTGTTGTGGTTGATGATGATGATAAAAATAATCTATTACAGCGGCAGCAAAAGCACCAGACTATTCAAAGAGAATATGTATCAAAATGTATTGAGCCACTTCAGGGAATTTCAAAAGAAAGAAGTTTTACAAAAAGGGCTGAATACATACCAAATGATAATACTTAGCAATCTGTATTACTGTTCCAGAGTGTTGTACAGTGCTATTGATCTCTTGTGTGTTCTCAGCGAGAATTGTCACGATGTAAGTTTTTTTTGCATGGAACTATGTTATGTTGCACATGCACTACAGTAGGTTGCCAGTATAGATGAAAACTAGAAACTCTTTTGTTATGCTGTCAAAAATCTCTCCCCTTTACCCATCCCAGTCATAGACACTTGGCTAACCGGAGTCCCAGTTCTCTGTGATCAGTGAGGGCCACAAATTGCATCCTTCTTTCTAAAAAAGGATGGATCCATACAGTGTCAGAGAACAACTCCATCTCAATTGAGCTTAGTCATTCAGAGGTTGGGCATAGAAGAACACTGTCCTTGGTGCTCCCTAAAGTCAGTGTTGAAAAATGAACTGCAGGCATTTTAACATGTCTAATTTAAATTTGACAGAGGAGACCTTATTGTGGCCTTTGAATACATAAAGGGGACCTAAAAGTAATGTGGAGACAGACTTTTTAGTAGGGTCTGTAGCAATAAGACAAGGAGTAAGAATTTTAAACTAAAAGAAGGTAGATTCAGTGTAGATGTAAGGAAGAAGCTTTTTACAGTGAAGGTGCTGGAACACTGGCACAGGCTGCCCAGAGAGGTGATAAATGTCTCACCCCTGGATATGCTCAAGGTAAGGTTGACTGGAGCTTTAAGCAACATGTTTTAGTTGAAGATGTCCCTGAACATTGCAGGGAGGTTGAACTAGAAGATCTTTAAAGGTTCTTTCAACCCAAAACATTCTATATTTCTATAAAATGAAGAATATAAATAAGTATCTAAAGAGGTTGTTGAATACATACAGACCCCTCCTTCTTGACCAACCTAGATTAAAAAAAAACAGTTTGAGATGTTCAAAAATTTTGGTGAAATTAGGATAACATAATGTGAAAAAATTATTTGATAATTCCTTTGATACCTGAGGAAAAATGGCAGCAGATATATGGGCAAGTTTGACATTACCTGTGCCTAGGAACCTGGATCATCATGCCTTCTTGATACAGACGTCTGCAGTAAAATTGTCTGCTCCTGTTATCTTGCAGAAATCACAGAATATGCTAAGTTGGAAGGGACCCACAAGGGTCATCCAGTCCAACTCCTGGCCCTGCACAGGAATCCCACCTGAAGAATCACACCATGTGCCTGAGAGCTTTGTCCAAACACTTCTTGAACACTGGTCTTGGTGCACTGCCCTGGGGAGCTGCTTCAGTGCCCAGCCACTCCCTGGGTGAAAAACCTTTCCCTAATATCCAACCTTACCCTCCCCTGACTCAGCTTCAGGACATTCTCTTGGGTCCTGTCACTGGTGACCACAGAGAAGAGATCCATGTCCTCACCTTCAGCTGCATCTGCAACAAGGTCTCCTCTCAGTCTCCTCCAGGGTGAACAGACCAGAAGGATAACACCGAGCTTTCAGATGAAACAAATTAGCACCACTGTTAGACAACTAACTGGAAGGATGGAAGCTATTGGAGCAGAAAATAAACTATGGAGCTCTCAAGGGAACAAAGATGCTGTGAAGGTTAGCTCAACAATGTATTGTTTTATAGAAACCTTAAAACAGAAAAATTTGTGCATCTCCCTCTGAATGCAGCAAGTACTGTCACAAGGATGTGCTACAACTCGGGGTTTCCCCTCAGATAAATGAGATGGGACACAGTAGTAGACCTAATTGAGTTTAATTAACCCAAGAAAAGCTAACTGTAGTGTCAATAAAAAGAAAAGATCATCTGTGGTTTTTGATATGGTTCAGAAAGTCAGAGCGATTATTATCCAGAAAACAAAGAAATTAAAGAGATATGCAAAATTGAATAGTGGGATAAAACAACTAACTTTCAGATAAGAGCTGAAGAAATTATTTTATAGGCAAACCCCACCCCCCCAAAAAATAAAATTAAATGATAGATACAGAAAGTTCCCAATCCACTGCAAATGTAGGACATGCGGAGAATAGTAGATGATTTAAAATGTTACAGAGCTGTGCATTCAGGGGTAAGAAATATCCTTTGAAAAGAGTCTCTAATGAATATACAAGTTTAACCTTCACTTGCTGCTGCTGCCACTGCTGCCATCCAGGCTGATGGGGTGAGGGAAATGCTGTTGGCTGGAAAACACCTTAGGGAAAGCAAAAGGTGGAAAGACATTGTTTTTATATCTATTTACCTTTCCTACCTATTCCTTGATGTCACCTCTCTCTGTTAAATTCAAGGCCACAGCCTTGGCTTTAAATTAAATAGCTTTGTTTCCAATGATGATATTGGGGTTTATTAAATTCCTGTTCTGCTGCAGAGGATTGTATTTATGCAATTTTCCTCAAGGAAGTTAAAAATAGCTTTCTGCTCCTTAGGGTTGCAGGGGCTGCTTTTTCCTATGCTGTTAACTTGGCTTGTATTTTTTAAACACAAGTGAAAAAAAAAAAACAAATAGAAAAGGGAAAGTTGTCCTTCTCTCTCTCTCATACTATTTTTTGTAATTGGACATGAAATAAAAGCAAGTCAAATTGGCAGATAACATTGTGTTCTGGGTGGTGAGTAGTGCCAGAAACAGTGTTTTGCCTGCACACAACTTGTTTTTTAATAGTCCTTTTTATTTTTTACTCATAACAACAGAAGTGAACTATTAAAAATCAAATGTTGAGATGAATTGAACTAAACAAAAACATGCCGAAGGCGACAGGCAGGGTTTAACACTCTGTAACTTTTATCTCTCTGGTGTCTCTCTTTGATGGTTGACATGGCAAAAGAATTCTCACAACACTTCCGCATCCTGATGACTTTGCTAATAACAGCAAGACCACCACTGCATCGTTTCTGCTCTTGAATCCCTCTAGGTACAATTCTTTGCTTACCCACTCGATATTCACATGGCACTGATCAGTAAAGATTTAATAAGAAAATGAAGAAAACAAAGAAATTCTTATGGAATCAGCAGATGATGGTGTACTACTACCACTATTATTATTATTATTATTATTACTACTACTACTAATAATAATAATAATAATAATTTGATTGTCAGTGGTGCCAAGAGAAACCAATCAAAGATCAGTGCTTTGACCTAAGAGGTGGCAAATAGATACTCAGTGGGACATAGTACCACATAAATTAATGGAACTGGGATGGTTTAAATCAATTAAGATTCTATACTTCCAACAAGACCCCAGCAGTGGTGTGAGGTGCAGACAAGTAAATGAGAAATTGAGCATGTTTCTATAACCATTAATACAGTCTTTGCTCCACAGACTCCCTAGACATTATCAGTCCGAAAGATTGCAGAGACTTATAGAGGAGTAATGAAGTCAGGGCTAAAGAGATTTCAGATGTGCTAGTAATATTCTTAAAGGTTTTGTCGGTTTTCTCTCTATGGGGAAAAAGTCTTTTGTGAAGTCACTGAGCTGAGGCTCAAAAGATTTGCACTTTGCTCCTAGTTCATTGTGGACTCCCTCTTTGATCTTGGAAAATAACCTGTTTTGCTTATATGAAAATAGGAATGCTAATAATAAGTCCTTGCCTGTCCTGCAGGACACGGTAATATGAACACTGTGGGCTATGGCATCCTACATCTGTGTACAAACAGAAAGGGATTGCACTTTTCATCAATCTTCATTGACAAATCATCATCAGAAAATTAAAATCGCAGAATAGCAGAATATCATTAAAAGGAGTATTTATCTGCTACTTATGTTATATCCTTTCAGTCCAACAAAAGCAAACTTTTGCTCCTGTGTCTGAACTTTTCTAAAAGTAGAAGTGAAATCATGGTCAAAGGTAAAAGGGTTTTATGATTAAAGGTGACCCAATATTTTCAAGCTTCTAAAAAATCAGTTGCTTTCTGTTTTCTTTTTTTTTAAAGTGCTAATGATCAAAAGGGCAATAAAAGCCCTTCTGAAAGCCTGTACTAGAACCTTACAAGTCTTTTACATCAGAAAAATCAGATATTCCTGTTTCACATTGTCACTGTGGTAGTATATAGACATATAGGTAGGGTCCACAGCCTTTACACAGAATCTTTACACAAAATCTTCCCTGTCTTACTCCTTTTGAGCCTTATGTGTCTATTTGCATGGAGTAAGGTTGCAAGTTTTTGTACTCCTATCTCTCTGCTGAAGCTCTGCTTCCATTTTTGGGGGGGAAAGCAACTCAAGGGCTATACCTTTAGTGGCAAGTTAAAGAGAACAAAGAACAAACCTGAGAGCTTGTATATGATCCCCCACGTGCTAAACTGGGAACAAATTGAAAGTGCTGAGAGGGTGGTCAGGCATTGGGACAGGCTGCCCAGGGAAGTGGCAGAATCACCATCCCTGGAAGTGTTCAAAAACTGTGTGTATGGAAACCTGGGTACATGCTTTAGTGGTGAACATGGCAGTGCTGTGTTAATGTCTTTCCTGACCTTACTGATTCTATGATTCAAAAATCCATGACATGGAACAAACTGGTGTCTGGTAGCATGCCAGCAAACATTGCCTAAGTGCAGTGAGTGGTTAGCACAAGTCAAAAATCATTCCCAGTACCTACTTTGGGGGTAATTTCTTCCTTCCTGGTCAGGGTTGGGAGGTTTAGCTGTTTGAAGGTGAGCTGTGCCAGACTGCATCCCAGAACACTGTTCTTAGTCTGTTTTGTTTACTGATACAGAAACAGTAAGGTGTTCATTAGTGTTTGGGGAGAAAAAACTCCTGAAAGATTTGAGTAGGGAAATTGTCATCTGAGCATCTGTCAACTGGTAATGAAGTCAGATTAAATATTTGTGTAGTAGAGTCATAAAACATAACTGTGGGAGTGACATGGGTCCACTTCTTCATCAAAATCAAGTGGAGTAAAATTGTAGACAGATGTTTCCTTAGGTGCTTCCAGATGGTTTTAAATGTCTTCAATGATGAAGAAAGCACAGACTTCCTGAGTAATCTATTCTAGAGCTGAATTAACCTTTGAGATGGGCATTTTTTCTTGTAATTAGCAGTTAATAATTTTCTTAGTTTTTCATGTGAAGAAGAATGTTATTGGAGTTTAAATTTTGGCTGTCTACCGCCACTCATGTGAGCATTCAGGATCCTTTCCTTATTGCTCCTTCTTCCTAGGATAAGATTTCAGAAGAATAGGGGAACTGGAAAGTGAAAAAAACTTACAATAAGAAATTGGAAGGATGTCAGCTTGTAATTTGTAGTAGGAACCATGTATTATAAATGATAAAAATAAAACTTGGACAAGGCTATATTTTGGGATCTTAGTGGCATCATAAAATACTCTTGTTTTTTTGCTTTTATGGCTTATTTTGATGTCAGCAGAGTCCTGAGATATTTATGTAGCTTTGAAATTCAAAACCATATTCTCTTTAAAGCATTTGGTTTTAAAAGGGGTACATTTGTAAGTGGTAAAAAAAATCCCTCCATTGTGAAATATCAATTATTTGTAAGTGCTTGGATTAATTTATTGGATTTTATGGGTAAAAGAAATGGAAATTGTTTTTTACATTAAAAATTAATATTTTACATCCAGCTGTGCCTGGCTGGGCAATAAATCAGCTCCTTACAATTACTTATTTGTCAGTCAGCATGTTAGTTCAAAAAGCAAGGAGTTTTCCTGTGGATCCTGCTCTACTTGAAAGCAGGGAGAGTTCAGGTCAAATCAATTTCAGCCACAGTAATTAAGAACAAGATTGAAAATCCTTCCCTACCTCGGTAGTGTAGCATCTGGAATTACATTTTAGAATGGATCCACTTCTAGGCAGCAGTGGAGAATATTGAAGGTAGAGAAAACTACTTAGGAAGAGCTTTTTTAAGATGCTTAAGAAAGTTATATATGAACCAAATTCTCACATCTTCCTCTGAATAAATCTGAGTACTTCATATTTGCTAAGCAGGGAAACATTTGTCTTTTCAGCTTGTCTATTTACAGCTGCATATCACATAACCTTCAGAGGATGTATTTACAGAGTCTCTCTCCATAGGAGAAAATTAAACAAGGGTGGGATGAGGTAGTGCCCCATGATCATCATGATCATGTCAATACCACATGATCATCATGATCATGTAAAATGCTGGTTGTATGCGCAAATTTTTTGGTCACTGCTCTCCCTGACAAAAGTTGATCATGTTTCAGGAGTCCAGGGATCATCCTCAATACAGATTTTGCGGACCCTTATTTTGGCAAGTAAGAAAGCTCATCTGTGTTAAAAGAACATTCTGCGCCCTTTAAACCTAGGGTCAGAAAATGGACACGAGCTCTTTTCACTAGTGTCGATATAGCCAGAATATTTGAGTTGATGCCAGCAGAATAAAAACCCAATAGAAAACTAATATCTTTATCAAAAGTGATTAATGAGGCACAAAATTGCATTAAAATTAAAAAAACCAAACTCATAGCTACTGAAAAAAACTTCCCTCGAATATTTCTTTAGGGTCTTTTGATTTGGCAAGGCAACAGAAAATCTTGCTTAAGTTTGATAGAATGTAAGTTTTTAAACTTTTCTTTGGCCATCAAGAGCTCTACTTGTACAGCATTCCTACTGAAGAATTCTGTCATGACAGGGAAACTAAGTCAATCATATCCAAGAAAGATAATTAGTTGCACACTTTGGGCACATACAGTATTGTATTCAATTAGAAGTAAATTAAATAGCTGTGGAAATAACGTCGCATGAACTCCTGCTATGCAAAAGAATCTCAGACCTTTGGGAGTTGCAGAAGGTGAAGAGAAAGCTCAGACCTCTGCCTTCCCAGACAACCTCCTGTATATGCATGCCTCCCTTTCTCCTGTAGAAGTGCAGGGGGTGCATGGGGCTGGGGACTGAGCGACACAAAGTCCTGATGCTCAAATCAGGGGCTGCATTAGAAAGCAGGTTTTTCACCAGCAGCACTTTAGAAACTCCCATGGCAACTCACCCTGTGTCCTGTGCCTGCACAACTTTTCTATTATTTTATTTATTATATTATAATATTATATATTATATTAGTGAAGATATTGTGTATCTCTACATCCAACCCTCTCATGCAGCCATTTGTCTCACAAAGTAGCATTTCTCTAACTAAAACTACAAGTAATATTTGGTACATAGTGAAGTTTTACTGCTTCTATAAAACCTATGTATTTCTGAGTGTTAGTATCTGGCATCATTTGATCTCATATTTATGTGTGTACAGACAGTCATTTACTGAGCCTGGTGTAATGAGAAAAAAGCTGGCTGGTGAAACCAGTCATCCCATCACCCACCTGTAAAACATAGCTAACCTGAATGCATTTGAATGATTATATATAAACTAATTAAGGACTGAGTGAATGATTTGTGAGGTGTGGATAAAGAGTCCACAACAAGGTGGTTACAAAAAATTGGCAGTGGTTATCTCAAGGTCATGTTAAAGCTGTGCTGTCCAAATGATAGCATTAGCTAGCAATGATCTAATTAAAAACTGTACAGCGAGTTATCAAGAAAGAGTTCAAGAGTAAACAAGTGGCAGGGTCTAGATTTATTTGCCAAGCAATGGAAGCAATCACAGCATAATGCTGAGATATCCAGCACAAGGAATTAGGGTTCATAAATGAAAAGCAACTTTTGCAAGACTGTGCATTTCAATATAAACAACAAAGCAATAGCAAATGTGTTTTAGGCCATGCAGCTACAGGCCTAAAGGCGTGATGATGACGATGATGAAGAGTCACAGTTCTTTGAGAGTTCCTTATCAATTTACAGAGAAATATTCAGCAATGGATTGGTTTGTGAGACCAAAGACAAATGACTGAATCAAAGTGAATTTCATCAGGGGCAAAAGGCATGTGCAGTGGGATCACAGCAAGTGTAAGCAGCAGGAACAAGGCAGCAAAAACCACTGTGTCACCAATGCTGGGAGCAGGAAACAGTCTCCCTTGGCTGTGTGTCACAAGATTATGGCACATGTACACAGCCACAGTGGTATAGTACAAGCTGGCTTGTACTGGGCAATTAATTTGGCTATAAATAAGAAACCCAGCTGGTTCCATAAAGAAGTCCCTGGCTGAGCCATGATGGGATGGATTTGTATGCATACAGGGACTTTGCCCAATCATGTTCCACCCTAAGCTGCAGACCTCTCACTGGCACAGGAGCTGGGCTGTGTTTAAGTCAGGCCAATGAGCTGTCCGTACCTGGAGATTCAAACCCTCACATTTAAGGAGGGTGCAGACAATAAACCAGGCTGCTGTCACATGAGAATCCTGGCGTGTGCTGTCTCTGCCTCTGACCACTGACTCCACGTAGCACCACAGTACAGGGAGAAAGGGAGACAGCTCTGCTGTGGAAGTGGTAAAGGGCATCATCCCCTTGATTTCAGCAGAGATCAGATGTTTTTCAACACTCTAGCTAAAGACTCTCTGGTTCATTGCCAATGTATAGCAAATTAAATGGAATTAAGAAGATATTAAATTACAAGGGGGTTTCTGTTTCTTTGGTTTTTAATTGTATCTGATTGGAAACCACATTACTCAACCGTGAGAAGCTATTTCCTATTTTTGAATCTGTCTGAGAATAAACCCAAAGAGGCAGAAAAGAAGAAAAGGACAATTTTCTTTCTGAAAAATGTACAACTTTCATTGGCACTTTAGTGCTGCATTCAGTCCTGCATGCATATGATCATGCATAATATGACCTTCTATAAGATGCCAGACTTTCAAATTTTCTGATTTGTCATGTTACCTCAAACTATGGTATTAATATTTTCTTCTTCAATGAGCACTGAATACAGATTGGGCCTGACCAGCACCAACTTATTAGACTATTAATTTTTATTCTGGATTCTTTTTTGTAATAAAACCAAATACTACATCTAACTTTTTTTTTTTTTTTTGCCTGTGATTTTCTTTTTGGCTGCAATTTTGAAGGTCTCCTTTTCTCCATTAGCCCTAAATAACATTTTTGTCATTGCACTGAACAATTGAGCTATTTCTCTCAAATGCTGCATTTGTCATTGAACTGAACAATTGAGCCATTTCTTCCAATATCCTACAGATTCTTCTGTTGGCTCAGGAATAATTATTTCACAAAGTACCTGTGGGGGACTTTTGTTCCCCACAGGCCCAATCATCCAAATCATCTGAATCTACCTGATCTGAACACTTTTTCTTCATTACTTCTCTATACCTCCAAGGAAGTAAGTGTGACTCTATGGCCTTGTATTTTTTGTACATTTTTTGCTGTATCATGCATAATTGTTTGTTGGGATTTTTTTAAAGAGGTTCTTAATATATCTATTTTTTAAATTTACTGATAAATTTTCTGTTTTTAAATGACTTTTCCTGAAATAATCCATGTTTCATCTCTATATTAGATTTTCTTCTTCAAATTAGAGTGAAAATAGAGTAGTCAATTTGGAGATATAACTTCATATATACTTTATTAAGACCTTTTAAATTTGTCTTTTTTTGTGGGGAAGAAAGGATTTCCATTTAAAGACAGGCTGAATTGTGGAAAGCTAGAGGTCTGATAGGATTTTTCCATTTATCTTTACATATGATTGCCTTAGAAAATTATGGGAATATCAACACTGGAAAATAATATTTTTGTAGAGGTTTCCTCAGGTTTTGAGTGTTGTCCGGACTGAAAATGTTTTCAGACTGCACAGCCAATCTGAACAAGAGATGCAAGACAAAACAGGTTGGTGCTTTCTGTGCCCTCTTTAAATCTCCTTTTGCCTAAGGCTGTGAGACAGGAAAAGTTTGAGCTTTTTTGACAAGTATTAAGAGCCTGACTTCCAGTTCAACTAATTCTTCCCTCAATCCTCTCTCACAAGTAAGTGATAACATGGTCTAATACTTAAGCTTTTTTTAGTAAGGTGAGTGGTTTAAAAGAAAGCTTAAAAATATGGTAAATTGAAATTCACGATTTTTGGAACCAGTAAATTCCCCAAGAGGATACAAAAGTGTAAAGGAAAATATATTCAGAAGCTGGAGGCAAGAACAGTAGTTTTTGAGCATTTAGAGAATGAAGGAAGTTGGTAATATTTAAAACTAGCTACAGAAGACAGTTTTTAAAGGGAAGTTAGCAGTGGGAACTAAAGGAGATAGTGGTGGTAGCCAGGAAAGATGCCTGAAGGCCATAGCAGGATAGGAGCTGCTGTCTAGGTAATTATAGCTCATCTCAATAGAAGCTCTGTATTAAGAAGTAAAGGGAGAAAAGGTACTGAGAGTGGCAAGGGGACAGCAAGAACTGAAGGATGAAAGGGTCCTGTAATTGACTGACAAATGCAACATTCTTTGCTTCAATATTATTCTCTTGGTGAAGGCAGGCTCAAAATCTTGTGTTAAGGTGGCAGAGGCGACCTGAGCATCCTGAGGTGCTCCCCAGCTGTGAGGCAAGGTGTGCTAAGAGTGGCTATTCCTCATCTCTGCATACTCCTTCAAATGCTTTTGATATTAAGGGCTGGATGCTGCATGCATGCTTAGAGTCGTCTTTGTCTCTGGATACTACACAGGTTTTGGAAAGTATTTTGAAGCAGTATATTTAATGATGGACGATACCACCCGGGAGCCTAAGTGAGACTTCAAACTGCCTGAGCTAATTGGATTTCTATTATTTGAGCTAATCTTATTGGGATGCTTGGAAATGAGTTTTATTCTTCATTAAAAGGACAAAGGGCTGCGTCTTTAAAAGGGCAACACTAATGTATGCACAGAGGGCAAAAACTAATGTTCTCTAAAGCTTTCTATGGGCTCCTGCCATTTGTGACTAATGTTGGTGTAGGTATTAGGAAAACACAGGCCAGTGTGATGATGAAGAGAAAAGACTGGAGATTAAAAGAAAAGTGGCTTGAAAGCTCTACTCATACTACTGTATGAGGAATAATACATAATGTGGGTGTAATAAAAATGATAATGTGTTCTGTCATTTGAGATAATTAGACTTTGATTCTGGAAGATGTTTCTTGTGGCTGAAGAACTGTATCTGGCTAGAGTTCTGCTGCATTTCTATTTTATGTTTAGATTGGATGTTGGGAAAAATTTAATCACTGAAGGTGTTGTCAAGTATTGTAACAGGCTGCCCAGGGCAGTGGTGGAGTCACCATCCTTGGAAGTATTTAAACAATGTTTCATATGGTGTTTAGGGAATGGCTTCAAACAGAAAGAGGGTATGTTTGGAATAGATATTAGGAAGAAATTCTTTATTCTGAGAATGGTGAGATGATGGACAAGTTTGTGCAGAGAAGCTGTGAATGCCATATCCCAATCATGGATGGGGCTTTGAGCAACCTTGTCCGTGGCAGTGGGGTTGGAACTACGTGGTCTTTAAGATCCCTTCCTAAATGAGCAGATCTGTGATTCTCTGTTTTAATGGTGGCCTTAGCAGTGTTAGGTTAATGGTTGGACTCAATGATCTTAAAGGTCCTTTTCAACCTAAATGATTCTATGATTTTATGATTTTCTGTATTTTCAGAATAGAATCCTTTCCCGATGCCTAGTTTGAGATGGAAGGGGTCCAGGCCTGAGGAGACATTGATGTTGTGATGTTCTCATGGGACACAGTGGCAAAGTCTAGGTAAAGTCCCCTGATGATTCCCAGATGTGTGGACATCTGGAGGGAGACAGCTGGCTTATCATGCAGGAATACTCAAGCACAGAGGAAAAGGGGCTGGGTCCACTTAGAAACCACCTCTAACGCCCAGCCCAAAGTTGCTGCTGGGAATCATGGCAGGTTGTGGTAGGAGATTGTAACACTGTTCTGCTGTCTTCCTTTTGCAAGGCTTTTGACACAAAAAGATCAATTTTGCTTGGCTGTCTGCAGGAAAGAAAGGGAAGTGGATTCAGAAACCTATAGGAGGTCTAACTTCTGTGCAAATGTTTGTCAAAATAATTCTCTGTAAGCAAAGAATCCTTTCAATGACTTTTTAGAGGCTATTTTTCTCCACAGTAAAATCTGTCAGTTTGCTCATCTGTATTTTAAGTGCTTTCCAAGTACCTTCAGCAGAAGAAAACACAATGCTATGACCCTGAGTATCAGAAGATCAGTAACTTGATTCTCATCAAAGAAAACAAAAGTAGAGAGCATGTGATCTCCCCTCACTATCTGAACAAAGCAGTCAGCTCACAAATAACCCAGTGCTTTTAAGTGCAGAGAGAGAACTCCTTGGTGAGTAACTGTGAATAGCAAATGCAGGAGATTTTGAGTCAGCCTGTACGAAATGCCTGAAAAGACAGAGTGGGTACCTTTAATAGCCAAAATATTTGCTAACATGCCTTGCTTTGTTTCTCTTTCTGTCAGATGCCACATTCAGCTGTGTCTGAACTGCTGACACCAGCAGGAGCTTGGCTCTCTATCCCTCTACTGAGATCCATGGGGTATAATTTGCCTATTTGGCTTGATATAGTTGTGTCTTAGACAATATATAGACAACTGGTCTTGGTAGGTGATGAATATAGGCGAGTAGAATT
The DNA here is from genome assembly GCF_027477595.1 of Haemorhous mexicanus. Taxonomy (NCBI): domain Eukaryota; kingdom Metazoa; phylum Chordata; class Aves; order Passeriformes; family Fringillidae; genus Haemorhous; species Haemorhous mexicanus. Next base: position 110,074,436 of record NC_082343.1, on the reverse strand, counting down.
TCAGTCTGCAGGTTCAATATGTCTAATGAAGTGTTACTAAAGCGTTTTAAGAGAAACTGGTCCTTGCATTTACAATGTGGTGTAATGATTTACTTAAAAGTCTCCCTTTAGACTCAGTATACAAGTTACAAATGATGCAAAATGTTGCTGATCAGAGATATTGACAATTGCTCATTGGTATTGACATATGGAAGATTCTCCACTGGGTGCCAGTGCAATTATGAACTGACTTTAAAATTGCTCTTGGTCAAAGGCTAAAAGAGGACCTCATTTCTCATCTCATTTCAAAGTTTCTCCTATCTTACTCTTTAGTTGTTTCCTCCAATGGATCAAAGTAATAATGATAACAATAATAAAAAAAAAATGCCCCAGTAAAAAATCCATATTTACAATGAGATATTTAGAGATAGACTCAGATTATACACTTGGATATGTTATTCAAAAGAGCCTCAGTGATAGAGGAAAAGAATCTCACCAGCTCCCCCACTGAATCTGTTTCTGACTGAGCCAGCTGGATTTCTACCTAAGTTCCTGTGTCCCATATTTCTTTTGACTAGGAGTATCTGAAAATAACACGGAGCCTTGAAAATAAAATTTATTCAGTATGTTGGAGAGGTTTCTAAAGTAAATTAGCAGAAAACGTCTCTCCACTCAACTAAGACAAAAAAAAAAATTACTTCATGCAAACAATGGGTCAGAGAATTACGGTGAAAGCATCCCTGAAATGTACTGAATTATAAAATCAGTAAGGTTGGAAACATCCTCCTAGTTCATTGAGTTCAAGTATTAAGAAGATAAATTAGGGAAAGAAGGACTGGTTAAAAAAATTTAGTCAAGCAGCACCTTTCACCTGTGCTCCTGCTTGACAATCAGGGTGCAAACTGATCAAATTTTGCTGCTGAGATCTATCTTTTTGTTTCATAGGAGTATCAAGCAGGGATTCTATCAGCTGAGATGCATTATTCTTGACACAGTCTGAAAGAAAGCATTTGCTCCTTGAGACTGTGTGACACACAGCATGCAGGCTTCTGCTTCAGAAACTCTGTTGCTCATTATAGAAATGTTAAGTTTACTCTCCACTCTGGCAGCTCTGCTTCGGCAGAAGAAAATAATACATCCAACAAGTTATCCTAACGCCTATGGACTGGCACCAATAAACAAATCTCTGTCTCCTTGTGCTTGAAACAGCTGCTGGTGATTACCCTCCTCCCGTGGAGACAGAAACACATCTGGTGTCTGCAGAGCAGCAAAGAAGCAGAGAGGAGATGAGCCAAAGCAGCCGTCCCTGGTATGCACAGCTGCATCAGCTCAGCACTGCTGCTCCACCTGAGAGCCATGGCTGGCACAAGCACTGGGTCAGGGTGGTTATTAGGAGGAAGAGGAAAATATAAAGGGTTCTTTTCCTCCTTCAAGTTTCCCCACTGCAGCTGAATCATTTGGCTTTGCCTCAGGTATTCTATGTGGTGTTCATTGTTCCCATTCTTCTGCATTCCTCATGATCACATTAAAAAGATGACCAAGATGGCCTAAATTGTCATGTTTGCAATCTTCGATGAAAATTTCCCTATATGAAGAAGAAAAATACAACATCCTACCACTCTTCTGTTTCTCGAATGGCTTATTTGTGACCTGTAGAAATAAAACTGTGGAGAAGTTTTCTTTCTGTCTGAAATGTCATTGTTTCAATATTGTCCACCAGAAAAAATGCATCAGACCAGAAACCCAGACTCTGTAGGTATGAGGTGAGTGTTAAAGAGGAAAATTTAGAATGTACAAAGCCCATATGTGCATTGCTTCATTTTTTTTTTTAGCTTTATGTGGCAGGATTAGGCTTAACACATTTGGCAAAATATGAAAGGCGAAATTCTCACATGCTTCCCCATATTGATGCTAAGTCTCATGAGAAAAGTAGAAAAATACTAAATATTGTGGAAGAATTGGCAACATGTTTGTCTACTGCAGTTTATGGTGGAACATATCTATATATTTGAATTGTTTTTTCTTTTACGCTTATGAGTTGAAAATATGTTTTAAAATTGCCTCTTCATTACTACTGACATGAGATGTACCATATTGAAACATATTCTTGCTAGAGCCAAATACATTGATGCAAAATCAATATAGGCTAGATGCTGGAAAACTGCTGCAATCTGGTATCAGCTGTCATTGGGGTGAACCCACTTGACTTTACATCTTCATATTTATCTGTTTTCTTCAGTTCTTCCTTTCCATTTCTCCTCCCCTGCTAGCAAACCTTGCTTGGCAGTTTTGCAACTTTTATTTTTGTAGCTCTCTCTTCAATGCCTCCCTCCTATTCCCATTAGGAAAACCTTTTTCCTTTCCACTTTTTTTTTTTTCTCACTCAGGTGTGGAAAGCCTTGATTTTATTAGATTAACAGTTGTTATCATGACAAAAAAAGTGAGTAAGTCAGAGAGAATGGGTCTTCTGCAGTTAATGCCAACTGTGAGAGTGATGAGGGGTATTGAATAACTTCAAATGCAGGAAAGAGAGGGATACTGCTATATGTCTAAGAGATTGTGACTACAGACAGTGCTGAACCTACTAAATAAATTCCTGTGTTGTTCTATGCTATTTGAAATCCAAAATGAGACTGGGTGATAATGTAAATTGTTATGCCATATCCCATAGAATAATATTTTGTTTTCATCATGATTTATTTTTGTTCCAGTAGTTCTCATTTTGGTCTTTCTTCTCCTTTCTCTCTCTTTCTCTCTTTTTCTTTCTTCCTCTTTCTCTTTCTTTCTCTCTTTCTTGCTCTCTTTTTCTCTCTCTCTCTCCCTCCCTCCTTTTCTATTCTTTTCTTTCTCATATTATTTCTCTATTAATGATGACGTAAGGCACAAATATCTGTCAGTGTGGAAGAGGAAGAGCTACCTTTCTCTTTGAGCATGGTGTGTTGGTACTGACTTACTTTGCTTTATTTCTTTAAATGACTCTTTTTCTCTCCAAGTGAATTGCCCAAACACTGAGAATATGATAACTGTTGAGGCTGAATGTTTGTAAAGGAGAGGAATACAGTAGGCTCATACATTTTCTGAAGAATTTTTATGAGAATCACTTTTTACAAAATTTCCCAATTGATTTCTTGCGTTATTACTCCTCTGGCTCCCAATAATGTTATTTAGACAGAGAAATATTCTGACAGCATATCTTCCCATTTATACTTTGCTTACAGCAGTGGCCTATAAATAGGCCATTATAGTCTGGAAAAAAATTACAAAGAGTAAAACTTTCCCTTCATGTGCAAAAATGCACTCTAACTAATAGTTGTCCAACATGCATCTGCTGTTATAATTTAAGATTTTTCTACTATGCTAAGCATGCAGAGGTAGACTAACTTGTTTAATAAATAGGTGAGAATAATAAGCAGGTAATTTTAAATCCACAGTGCAGTCCTGATTACTATGGAATATCTCTGTGTTTTCAAGGAAAGAGCTATGTGAAATAGCAGTAGGAGCAAGCCTAGCAGACCCATTACCATGGCATGAGTGAGTTTTAGGTCAATAAGGTTAAAAAATCTTGCTTCAGACAAACCCAAATCTTGCTAATTGGTTTAGACAAGGTAGCTAGTTGGTACTAATATGACCCCCAATAGAAATAATGTGTTAGTTCTTGGCCAAGTTCTCCCTGTCATGTCTGTGGAAAGTAGTCCCATTAGCTTCAGTCATAATGTATATGCAGGAGGCAAATGCATTAGTAAATTTAATCAGAAGAGCTCCTTGGAGGAGGCAGCAGGTGGCAGATGCCTTGAGGGCCTGCTCTGGTTAGCAGCTTGCCCCACTTCTAGTCAGAGCTTTAGTATCCTACTGCACCAGAAAATATTGGAGTCAGGGACACCTGCTGGTGTAGAAAAAGAACAAGGTTTAGATAATTGCAAGTATTCCATTAATGAAAAGGTCTCCTTCTATTTTTGCAGTTGGGGGAGTCCTGGGTGTTGTCATATTCTGGTTCTGAACCTGTCGTGCCTCAATGTGAATTCTTTGGGCACAGCAAATTTTAGTTCCAGGTTTATCATCAGTGATAACAGCTTATCTAGAATGTTACATTTATTTTTGTCATGAATTGGAGCAAGTTGTAACAGAAATTTTTAATCTGCTCTCACATTCAAAGATTGTTTTTGCTGTAGCTACATCATTTTTCAGTGACAGCAAGGAAATTAGATTGGCCTGCTGGCTTTGGGAAATTAGCAGATTTTTTTCAGTGTCAGAAAATCTCAGTATGTTCTATGGTGATTGACTAAGAGACTTTTAAATGGATCTCTGGGTATTGGTATTCAACATGTTGCATTCACTGAACAAATGGTAAAATTTCACCAAGATATCCCTCCCTACAGAATTATGCGATAGACTGCCAAATGGATGTGACTTCTGTGGGTTCTGCTAAATAAGACCAGTAAGGGCCCAGTCCTAAGGACTCACACCTCTTTCTGAACTTATGCCCTGTTGCATGACTTGGAGGAGAGCAATTAGCCAAGGTCAGTCAACAGAAGCAGTCACTCCTGTTTTGAGAGATGCAGGTACTGGGTGGAAAAAGTACACTGAGAAAATTGAGAAGGGCCATGCCAAAGAGCCAAAAAAATGTTTCAAGGGCTTAGGCACAAAGGAACTTTTAAAGGAAAGGAAAAATGACTGAGTAATAACTGAGCAATGTGAGTGAGAGAGATGTGAATGAGAGTGAACTCTGTTCACTCTCAAGCCGTATGAGGCTTGGAAAGAAGACGTGTTCAGATAGGAAACAAAGATAAAGGCATTGACTGTTAAACACAGGGTTATGGTAGACATTAAGAGGTGAAATGTCTGTATAAACTGATATTGTCACAACATCAACATTGAATGAACTTTCCATGAGCAAATTAAGTTGCATGTTAAAGTGCTCCTAACCACCATGGCGACGCCTGAGCAGCCATCTCATAAAAGTAGTTGAAGTGAGAAAACATTTTTTGAGGGAACTTGATAACAGGATTATGTGATGAGGTTAGAAGATAAGACTGGCAAGATGCAATTATCTAGATCCCTTCCAGACCTATTCCCCTGGGAAAAAAGAGGAAATCAAAAGCAGTGGCTTACACTGCACTGCAGGTGTACATGTGGTCCAGTTTATAACCTCAGTTTGCCAAGGCTGGAAATTAATCCAACTACCCTGGAAGTGTTATAATGCTCTATTCTCCCCAACAGCTGTTACATAAGCACCTAGATATTCAACTGGCTGTCAAAAGACATGGATTAATATGCAGTTGATGCAACTACTTGTTCCTCACAGTATCAATGATTCAACCTCCAAAACAGTAATGCCTAAAAGACTTGAGCAATTCATAAATACTAAAAACTCAAGAAAGATGGCACAGTTGCTGCTAGAGAGAAGACAGCATTGAGGAAATTTTTCAGCTCCTTGGCCTCATCCAGGTTTTTGTTTGCGAATACTTATCAGCAATTCATCAACTTGTCAATTTGCCCCATAATCTCTGAGTGCTCTGGTGAAGCTCTAGCCTAGCACAAGCAAACCCTTCTCTCCAGTTGCTAGGTAACTCCTGTGTCTGTTCATCTGTGGTGCCTGTTATCAGCTGTTCACATCTCTATTTACTTTTCATCTTGACCATAATAATGTGATATAACTGGACACAGAGCCTCCAAGACTCATTTAAAAGACTTCACACAGTTACCAGTGCTGCATCTTTGGCAGCCTTCCTCACAAAGGTGTCTGCAGTTCTGCTCAAGTTAAAAGGGGGTTTAAGTTCTCAGCTTTGGTTGGTTCTGTGTATTTTAGGACTGCTTTGAAGTTGTGAATGGAAACCATCCTGTAAGAGATCTGATGATCTAGTGCAATGAATCACCTTGTAAACTGTATATTCAGTCATCTAATTCTGGGGAGGAAAATAAATAAGAAAGCACACAAATGGAAATAAAACCTTCCTTAGAAACTAGGGACCACAAACTCATCATTACCTGCTAAAAGTCAGACAACATCAGTATTTTCAGAATTTTTAGACAACCTTTAGCAAATCCAACTACTTTGCACACCTCCTTTGAGAGCTAATGAAAAGAGAGAAAAGAATATGCATAGCCAGGTTGCTTAGTGCATTAAGAATTCCAGTGAGAAAAAGGACATAAAATTATATGCAAACCAAAGAAGTAGAAGAACAACTTACTTTATTTTGATGAATTTCAGTAGATTCTAACAGTCTTATTTTGTTCTTCTAACAGAGGAAAGCACCTATCACACACAACAGTGAAACATCTTACTCTTGAAATTGCTTTGATTACAAATGCAGCAATAATATGATGGTGCAACTTACAGGTGGATTAGAAGATCAAAGCAAGTTGTAGACAGCTGTAATAGATGGACTAGGAAATGATCAGTGTATCAGCTCCCTACCAAGACCCCAAAGTTTGGGGGAAAAATTCTGACACAACTTTGCTCACATTACTGTCCGCCAGAGGAATGTTCAGCTGGTAGTGTCTTTTACATAGAGGGATCTATATATGTCCAGCTGTCTGGATCTCTGTCTCTCTGTAGAGAGAGACATTTCTCAACTAAATACATACAGAATTTATTAAATTATTTATTAAGGAAAGAGTAAGGAAGCAAACTCAGAATGCCTCCGGCTGGAAAGAAAAACAATCCTGCATCTCCCCAGTCAATAACAGATGATCCTTCTTTGCCTTACTTAGAGAGTGAATGTGCAGTATTTAACAGATTTCCTTCACAGAATTTTTTGGAACCCAGGAAAACATAATGTACTTCGGAAGGATTCATCAAAATACTTTTAAAATCAATGAATCCACTGATCTAAATATACAAATAATAGAGAAAAATTTTCATGTGGTTTCTTACAAGGTGCTTGGAGTTATTATAAGATAACACACTTCAAGTGCTTTATCAATTACTTACTATAGGCAATTGGCTGAATTTCCATCATAAACAGAGAGCCTTCTCTATGGAAAATGAACAAGCAAAAAAGTCTACATAGATAACACTTCAGGATGCTCTATATAGTTGAATCCTGTTGGCTGGTGCTAGCAAATCCCTATACCTTTTGATATTTAAATCTCCTCATCTTGCACTTTTCACACTACTTTTCCTGGAAAGCTAGAATGTTCATAAGTCTTGTTTAAGGTACTACACATTAGAATACCTGGAACTTGTATTTCTGTCAAGGTCTCAAAGCTATATTCAGAACTCTCAGCAGATTCAAAAATTATTTTCACACAATACTGTTTTCTTCATGATGGGAAAAAAATTATATCTTGGAGAATGTTGTCTTGACTTTTAGATCATCCATCCACAAAATCCAGGGTTGCCCTCTGACCAGACACTAGATGTAATATGATCTATTTTTATTTATGATATGCCAGATGCACATGGAGCATTAGATGTGCAATAGAACTCAAGGTATTTTATAATCTAGAGGCATGATTCTATCAGATGATTGAGACCATCCTGGATATATCCACTAGATCTACTGGAGTTGTTCTTCAACCAGTAGTTTCTTTCATTGTCCATTCTTTAATCCATTTCCATCTACCTTATACACCGAATAAAATTGAAAACAAGTCTATGACAAATCAATCAACATCAGAGACACAAAAAGACTTAATTTGTACAAACAACCTTGAAAATACAGTTTCAGATTGTTGGGCTATTTGGCTTTGTATCTTTGGCAGACTACTAGAGCAGTGTTCTTTTATCCATGCACATGAATGCAAATGTAGGATGTATCCGAGGGTAAATAAGGCACATCTTAGAAAAGGAGACATATTTAATTTCTCTGTGCTTTGAATGAATAGCATGTAACCTTTAAGTAGACAATGGGATTGATAAACCATATTCAAACTACCTTCTGTAGTGTCCCAATTTAAATGTTGTTGTACCAGAAATGATGTTTCATCTAAGCCTCCTGTGCACTGCCTTGTAGAATCATGATTCCATTGCTGCTCTTCTTTCTTACATTCATTTATTCCATGTGACCCATTTGCAGCAAGAGGACATACTTGTGTTTGAGATTAAGTTATTCTTTTGGGAGATAGGGCCCCCAGATGATGAGAAAGGATGAGTTTAGTTCTTGCATTTGGTTGAACGCTTTAAAAATCAGAAAACTATGTGGAAGAGTCTTTGCTTGGCTGATTTTGAGTTGAACTCAGTGCTCTGTAGGAGTAATAAGGATAATTTGTGCAGGATTAGGTGGTGCTTTTGAGTTTCATTACAATACAAACACCAGTAAAGTTCAAACTGGGGAAAAGGGTTGAAGATTAGGAGTCCTGTGGAATAGATAGTCTAATATAGATGGTAGTACCACTACAGTCAGGCTGTCTCTGACAACAAGTGAGGAGAATTGTTCTTTAAAACTAATGTGCTTAAAATCCATTTAAGATTATTTTGATAGTGGAAGCTATGAAGAGAGGCACAGGTGATTTGTAGGGTAAAAAACCCAACAAACCATGAGAGAAGTAAAGTGGTGTGAGAGTCTGTCCGAAATATCCCTCATCTGCCTCACAACTGTCCTTGGGGGACCACTGAAGAAAAGACTCCCCTGTCAAAAATCTGACTCTGTAGGAGAAAGTTACAGGCCAAGGGCCCTGAGACCTGAGAGCATTGCTAAGCTCTTGTTTTCACAGGTGCATTTGCTGCATGCTACACTGAGCCCAATGAGAAGAAGGGAACACTGGGCCCTTTTTGCAACAATAGCCTTGGAAGCTGTCCCACCTTTTGGCCTGGCTGGACTTCTCCTGAACTTTTTGGTGGTCCCCCACAGAAGACCCCTCTCGTTCATCTACAACCACCATGACAGACAAACTGAGATGACAGAAGCCTTTCCACCAGAGAAGAACCTGAGAAATCCCCATGTGAGAAAGGCCTCCCTCACACTCCCCAAGGACTGGGACTGAAGCCCCCAGCCCGGGGAGGTGCACGGGGGGAGGCGAGCTGACCAAAGCAGGATGGATGTTGCAGGTGCGGGCATTGGACCACGAAAACAATGGCCCTCAACCACTGAGATATGAACTGTGTGTACCCCTTTTCCAAATACCATTCTTTTTACCAGAAGATACAATAGATTCAGTTTCGAAATAATCCCCCTTCCCCCATCGAAAAGTGTATAATTGGAGTCCAGATAGACTGCACCTCTGAGATTCCCCAACGTAACAGGCGGATCCTCGACTGGACTGGACTTAAGGACTTTGTCTCTACTTTTGGTAGCTATATTCCCCTTTTTCTTTCTCTCTCTCTTTCTCTATCTTTCTCTCCCTTAATCCCTCTATCGCATTTTGCTGTGGTCATTCAATAAAGGTGCATTTGCTTTGATTATAATTGCAAACCCCCTTGTAGCATGTTGGTTCTTTTTGCACACTGAGATCCCTTACGAACCATCACGAAACCCGTCCGTAGGGACGGATCGTGACAAGTGGTCACGTAGACATCAAGCCATCCAGTCCAGAACGATGGGAAAGAATATTCTAATTGAGAAAAATGAGATGGTGTGCAGTTTTTTCTTAAAAAAAAGAAAAAGTAAGAATAAATTGCTTCCACCTGTACTTTTTTAGTACCAAATGACACACCTTTAGATCTGTGAAAAGGAGTGGGTTTCAGTCAGGCTAAACACAGGCTTCTAAGTAGTTAGTATTAGAGGAAGAAAAGAGCTAAACAAGACAAATCTGGTGGATATATTTCCTAGAAATACCTAGCAGGAAGAGGTGCTTTCCCTTGCATGAACCTACAGCAGTGTTTGTCATACCCAGCTTCACTGAAAAGGAATGGATTGTGAACAAATAAATGCAAAAATACTGTCTCTATCTCATGAATTCCCTGAGATACAAATCACTGGAGGCCAGGAGAATTTTGGGTAGGTGTTGCTGCATGTGTTTTGTGGCTGCTCTGCCATCTTCTTGTGTTCTCAAGTTAATATGAGCCATCTAAAATGGTGAAGTCTAAGCTACTCTCTTGGACAGTTTGCTTAAAAGGTGAATACATTCTCCAGAAAGAGATTTATCCTACCTTAGCATTTTGTCAAGGATAAAAGTGTAACTGGTACTGCCTGTTCTGCACTATTGACCTGGAAAAGAAGTAAATAGCTAATTTAGGTTGGTCATTCAACTTTCAGGTAGATAAATTCAGGCAAAGCAATTCCTGCTCTTAGTATCTGGTTAATTTTGTTCACTGATCTAGTTTTTATCTTGCCAGAAACAAGAGAAGAACCCTAAGCAAGACTCTTCTTTCTTTGACTTACAATGATCAAATTCTCATGATGATGCCCTGCTACAAATCACTTTGCTTTTCACACCCATTGTTCATAGATAGACACTTATCTTCACTTATCTTCATCTAATACACATGGGTTACTTCTGTGGGTTTATCCACCCCGACTCCTGAGGACCAGCATTGCACCTGCATTTTTTTTTCTTCCACTAGCTGCCTTCTCTTAAAGAGCCTTCATGGATCCTTTATTAAAAATCACTCTCCGTTGTTCTGGGGACTGTGATTTTTTTTTTTTTTTTTTTGGTAATGGCTGAGGGAAGTCTAAATAAAAACATAGTATTCTTTGGGCAGAGGAGTCATGGCAAACCAGTATTCCTTGCTGTTATTCAGTGTAAAACCTGCAAATTTGGATGGCAAGATTTTTACTGTTATTGGGTGAAAGATGATGTTTTTCCTTTTCATTGCAAGGAATTTTGGAGTTTGAAAGGAAGTATAGTAATCTTATGAGCCATATCCTTGAAAGAATGTCTGTATTTTTAACTGGAAATAAACCAGTGAGTAAGTAATGCCATTGATTCACTTTGTCAATTCAGTTAGTTCATAATATACCTAAAGAGAAGATTTCTAACGGAAATGAAGCTTTGACCTTTGTTCACAATAATAAAAGACAACATCTTATGTATATTCTCTAAATGATTAATCAGCCTTACATCAAATTTCTTCTTTTCTCACCAGCCATGTTTTTTCAACTGTGTGTTAAAATTCAGTGAAGATCAGTCAGCTGTTATGCTTGAGTCTTAAACTGGTTGAAGAAATACAGTGGCACATTTTTGTGTTTGTCTTGCAGACAGTATCTGTGCTTTGTTACTGCTGTTAACAGGTAACATCTTCATTTTTGAGTGTCAGTTTCAAATATTGACTCTTCATTATGTAATAAAATGGAATACTGGGAATACTGTGATTTACTGCGTTGCTAAAGATACTTGAATCAACATAAGGCTTGAGCAGAATGTCTACTCTGTGCTTATCACACTGCCTTTCCTATGACAAACATCAAAATGCCCTGAAAAAAATAGTGATGATTTTTTTAGTTAGTGGCTAGCAAATAGATAATCTGCAAGGACAATGAGAGACAGAATACAAATATGCTTATAGGAGGTACTTAATTTGGAGAGTGACCCTTCCATCTATTTTAGTGAATTTGCTAGGAACTTTGTACATCTTGCTCAAAGCTCAAAGTACATAGAAACATTCATAGGGTCCTGGTGCTCAGAAGCAAACAAACTAGAGGCCATTAACAGAGGAAGATGAAGAAAAAATGGCACCCAAAAAAGACCACCTTTTTCCTTCTAAAAAGATGACTTTCAGAGATACTTCTTAAAAATATTGGTTAAAAAATTTAGATCAAAATTTGGCTTAGACCAGTTACCCTGGGCAGTCTGTGAGCACAGGGTAATAGCTGATTAACGATCTGTGAGTGTTTCTTTCTTCTGTAACTTGCTTGAGATCTTTGTCAGGAATCAGAAATAGATTCAAAGGGCAAGACAATTCCATGCCTTGCCCTCCTCTTCACAAGGCTTAACAAGTCCATTCCACCAACTTCTTGTAGGTGACAAAAGGTCCTAACTACTTGTCAGCCCTGCTAAGACTGTCTCCAGTTTGTTCTCATCTTGAGCTGAGAGGACACAAGTCAGGACTAACACTGCTGTCTTCCTTCCAGCCTTCCTCTTGATCCCCAGCTCAGGCTTCCAAAACTCTGCTCCACAATCCTGGGCACAACAACAAGTGGAGCACTTTTGGTAGCACTGTCATACTGTAATTGCCACTGCTGCTCTCCCCTCCTTCCTCCTTAGACGCGAGCTTCAGGCATTTGGCAGAGACACACTGCAGTTTTTGAGGAACTCTTACTGCCAGTCTTGACTTAAATGTGTTGAGTTTATTATGTCTGATTTCTGAAAGGTTTCTGGAAGTCTTCCACTGGAGCTACACTGATGAGCAAGGTTGAGATTCTGTTTTGACACAAAAAATTTTAGTGCTATACAATAATTCTGTCGAAGAAAATTTCCCCTCCTTTTGTGAAGTACAAAAAATCTGTGTCCCATTGCATTTTATTAATTTATTTTTGCTACTATGGGGTTTGAACTGGTGCAAGATTGAGCAGTAGCAGTTCATCTTCTGTGTTTCTGTCAGTAAAACTGTGCTAAGAAGGAACGTAATGTGGAGTCACATATCCTCTGAACAGAGAGAAACATGATTCTCCCAGGAAAATCCTGGGAAGCTGTGTAGAAGCTGTGGGAGACTTAGACCATTGTTGATAGATATGGTTCTCCAGAGTGTGCTATTCATAGTTCACCAATAGTATGAGTGAAGATTCCTAAAGGCCAATCAGGTCTTAGGTCCACCATTGTTTCTATAAGAACTGTGGATTTCTAATAATAAAGCATCTTTTCATGCCTTCTGATGAGGGAGTCTCTGTATCACCTTTGGCTGTCCCTTTGGTGATAACCTAAACTTTTACAGTTTTTCTATTTCCTCAAGCAAAGTACTGATTGTATCATCATTCCTACCAAAACAGCCTTGGCAACTATACTTACACAGTGTTAGACCAGGAAAATACTACATATCACACAACATTTTCCAGGAAATTAATTAGAAAAACCAAGTTAATTTATAGCAACTGTGTGAAATGGGTGGAGTGAGAAGATGTTAAAAAAGTCATGGATACAACCTGAATGACTTTACATGACTTTATAGTGATTTAAGACTCTCTGTACCTAACAGCCAAGAAACCTGAGATATTTGGTAAGCATAAGGCATTTTTGTAGATTAAAATGCCTTGAAACTTTTACCTTTCTGGTATATTTTGTTTCTGGCTTAAAAGTGGTAGCAGTGCTGGTACACCAAGTCTGCCGTCTCTCCGGTTTCAGTCTGAAATGCACCTGAATTGTCCTCATATCTACCAGACTTCTTCAGACCATCTTAGTGGTGTATATGTTAAAATTGTATGTACAAATGTGCTGAAAATGTCCAAAAATTAATTTTTCCTAGTATTAAAAATATGCTGTCTGATCCAAGATAAAAGGATTTTGGCAAGAATATTTGTTAGCAATCAACTAAAAGGGAGTATTACAGTGCTTTTGGAAATACAGTTGCTAATAGAGAGGTTTCCCATAGATTGTGCTGTTTTCTACAGAGATGACAATAATCTTCATCTTCATTCCATAAACATATTTCTGAGATATATAAATAGAAATTTATATTAATGTTAATTTATAATTAGTCAATGATTGCACTGTTTCAATGAAGTTAAAGGCATATTAATCTGGCAATGTATTGGTTTTGCCAAGCAAAATTTTGATAGCATAGGGGTACAGGGATGCCCTCTGTGAACTGCTGATGGAAACTTCCCCATTCCAACAGAACCTGTCCCAGGTGGCTCCAAGAGGGACCTGCCACTGGCAAAGGACAAGCGCTTCAACAGTGGTGGTGGTGCCTCTGGCATGAAAAATTTAAGAAGAAAAAACAGGAATTGCACAGGACCAATTGCAGCCAGAAGAGAGAGAAATATGAATGAGAGTGAGAAACAGCCCAGCAGACACGCAGGTCACTGAAGCTGAGGGCAGAGAGCTGCTCCAGTCCCAGAGCTGGGATTCTCCTGCATTCCCTGGTGCAGCCCGTGGTGCAGCTGCGCCCCTGCAGCTGATGGAGGCCCATGGGGGAGCAGAGATCCACCTGCAGCCATGGGGGACCCCACAAAAAGCAGGTGGGTGCCTGAAGGAGGCTGTCACCCCATGGGAATACTGTGCTGGAGCAGCTGTGATGTCAGGACCTGTGACCCTGTGGGGTACCCATGCGGGAGCAGCCTGTTCCTGCAGAATTGCACCCTATGGAAGTGTCCCAAGCTGGAGCAGTTTGTGAAGAACTGCATCCTGCGGAAAGGACTGTCTGGACTGACCAGAGGAATCTGTAGAGGACTGTCTTTTACAGAATAGACCCACACTGGAACAGGGGAAGAGTGTGAGGAGTTCTCCCCCTGAGGAGGAAGCAAAGACAAGGTGTGATGAACTAACCACAGCTCCCATTCCCCTCCCTCTGAGCTGGCTGAGGGGGAAGACATAAAGAAAATGGGGAGTGAAGCTGAGCCTTGAAAGAAGGGAGGGGTGGGAAGGTGCTTTAGGATTTGCTTTTATTTCTCACTATCCTACACTAATTTTATTGAATAAGGTAAATGAATGTCCTCAAGTAAAGTCAGTTTTGCCTGTGGCAGTCACTGGTGTGTGATCTCTCCCTGCCCTTATCTCAACCCATGAGCTTTTTGTTGGATTTTCTCTGCCTGCCCAGCTGAAGAGGGCAGTGATGAAATGACTTTGGTGGGCCCCTGGTGTCCATCCAGGGTCAGCCTGACACAGGCAGCTAGAGGAAAAAAATCTTCTGATTCTTAAAGAAAAGATTTTTTGAATATGAATGTATTCTGGCTGTCTTTAAATTAGCAATGTCTTTGTTATGTGTACGCTGAGTATATCTGTCATTAAGTGAAACAAATTTATCTGGAACAGAACCCAATTTAATCAGAATACTCTGGTTTCTCATTTTTCAATATCTATTTGGTTAATAGTTGCTGAGATTAATCATTAGTATATCATTATCATGAATTGCATAATCAAATATTCTAACAAGATTGGCAAGGTTTATCAGAGTGTTAATAAGTCACATTGTGTGTCAAGTCTGACCTACCTGGATATACTACTTCTTGTTTAACTTTTTATAAAAGTGTAACATTTTACATTCATGTTTTACATTTTTATAAAGGTTTTAAATTTTAATGAATTATAACAAGAAGGAATGGGCCAAATATGATCCTTAAGGTGACTCTGTTGTCTTGAGATAAATTTATTTTGGCTTCATTTGTTTGTTCTTATTAATGTACCTTGTATTTACAGTTTAGCTCTCTTGTTTACCAAGGATTTTTTTTTTTTCTGTTTCCTGAATTCCTGCTGTTGTCAGGGGATTGATCTCACCAACAGATAATATTTTCTTTTTTTAATGATAAATAGATGTGACATTTTACTTTAGAAGAGACCTGAAACATTTTAAAGCTTTTGAACTCATTTAGGTTGCTGAAAGCCCTCAGCTACCAATAAATGAGAGGTGAGAGTGACTAGCTGAAAGCAAAAGGCTCTTGGAAGGGTGTTTGTCCTACTAGTCTGTACGTGTAGGTGACTTAGTTTACGTCCTGTATCTCAGTCACCTAGTGAACAATTGGAGATTAATTGCAGGTGTCAAGGTCTTCAGTGAAAAATAGTTGATACAATCTCATTGTTTTCAGTTAAGTAGAACTGCACTTACTCACATACCTTTCCCTATGCATTCCTTCCGTTTTTCAGAATACCTTTAGTGTATTATCACTATCTATCATGTTTTCCAGATCTTATTCTGACCTTTAATTCTAATGCTGGGTGCTATGCAACAGAGCCTTTAGAGGCTGCAGTACTTTCAAAACTTCTCCACTGCCCAAGGACCAGCTGGAAAAAACTCAAGAGAGCCTGCAGCAAAAAGTTTTGCTAGAAGGGAAAATAACCCAGCACCATGAAATATCAGCATGCAAGTAGGCAACTGGAAAAATGAATATGCAGGGTGGAGCAAACGCAGCTTTGCATACCTTCCTCAGTGATCCATACTCAGTCATCTGAATGCTGACTCCCAATCCTAGAAACAACCTGGTAGGAGTGGACATAAGCAAAGCACAAGGCCCTGCCTTTCAAGAGCCTTTCCAAAAATAAAGTTCACTACCTATCTGTATTTGCTGTGTTCTAGCCTTTATGATAATACTTTTGAAAGTACTACCTTAAGAGAATTTTAAACTGAGCTCTTTTGACATATCATCAATGGACATGTTCCCATAAAATAAAACTTATGGGAGTAATTTAGTGTTAGTGACACTTTATATCATGTATATGTGTGGAGAGACTGATGTTTTTTAACTCTGAGTGCTCACTACACTTGGAATCACAGAATCGTCTATGTTGAAAAAGAACTTTAATATCTAGTCCAACATTAAACCTAACACTGCCAAGTCCACCCCAAAAACTTGTCCCTAAATACCATGTCTACACATCTGCTAAACACCATCAGGGCTGGTGACGCCCCTTCCCTGGGCAGCCTGTTCCTCATGGTGGCACCTGGCAGCAATAGAAACACCCAGAGATCCTCTGCCTGATTTCCAGTTGCTGTTCCAGGAGTCTCCTTCAAGTCCTGTACCCTGTCTGCCAGCTCCATGCAGATGTTTCAGATACTGCTGAAGGATTCAAATGTCTTTGAATGTCCTTATTTAAACAAGTGAATTGAACTCTTCATGAACACTTGCTCTTCTACCCTGGACTTTATAGTTGTGCTCTTTCAATGAATAATGGACAGGAATCATGTACTTGTGAGGTAATTTTCTCATGTCATCCTGAGAGGAGTCCAAAATAGGGAGGATTAATAACTGAAGGTATTTCTCTTTAGTGGGGGTAAGTGACAGACTTACACTCATAGTCACCTCAGCTCCAGCCATCTCCAGTACCCAACATGTTCATCTGGGCTGTTCACCCCAGGGTTCATAAATCACCACTAAAGAGAAATGGGCACTTTTGAGAAGGAATTGGTTTTGCCTACTTTTTATTGCCTAGATGACATGAAGCAATAAATCCCACCCTAGATCCTTAACTTTTGGAAACCCTGAGACTTATGTGAAATTAATACTAGATATACTCTTAAGAGAAAGACTTTCCTTCATTTGCACATACAACTCTCACTGGTTGAGCTCAGTGCAGAAAAAATGCAGATACAAGACCTCAGATTACAATGACTACAGAATATTCACAATAATCAAAGGTTAATAATGCAATTATTGAATATACATTCTGAAGAAATAAATAAGGTGCTTGTGTTGTATGTCTGTGTTCCAGCTCTGTCTACAGGGGTGAATTTCACCTTGTGGATGAAATCTTGATTATACAGCTCCACACAGCTGGGATGAGAATTATGTAATTAATGGCAAGTGCTCAAATCCCAACATGCAGCCATGGATGCACACCTGCCATGCAGTAATGGGAGTGAATTTCCTTTTAGCATGCACGTATGGGCTAATGTGGACCACACTGTGATTTTTTCCTCTTTCCATTGGCAATGGGAAAAGAGGAGTGGAAGAAAGTGAAGACTTTGTTACTATTTTTGCTAGCACTACACTTCATCTGCCTTCTTAATTAGTCCTGCTGTGTGGTTGAGACTCCACATAGGCTGTCATGCCACAGGGTAGACCTATATATTATAATATAGTAATTATATTATTTAACCTCACACTTTCCTGCATGAGTGACTGATTCTATCTCTCATGCTGCAAGCATTTTTATCTGGCAAATACATGGCTGCTGGGTTTTAGTGACTGAAACCTAGGTGTTTTGGTAGGGTTGGTCTACTCTCTTATCCTCCAGTCCCTCCAGCCATGAGTGGAATGAAAAAGGTGAAAGAGGAGCAATCAATGAAATAAATATTTTTATATCTTTTCTTATGCCATATACTTTCAGGATTCAAGTTCCTGGTGGGTGGGGAAATTATTACAAAATAGAACTGATCTTTAGAACTTGAGGCTTTATTTCAAAAATTCAGAAGATCCTGTCAGGATTATTTGGAATGGTTTTTGGGATATGTCCTTTGTTCTCTGTCACTTCCAGTGGTCTCAAATATGCATGAGATAACTAAACATTAATTACTATTATTTCTGATTTTCATATACTGCATTTTTTGCACTGAAATTACTAATTTGTGGGTCAGCTTTTGCCAAAAAGAGCTTTTGCCTAAAATGCTTTGGCATTTTTTTTTTACATAGTTTCAGACTAATAGTGTCTCATACTCATGGTCTGGATGCTGAACAAATCTCTGCCATGAACTTTGGTATTCAGCTTTTGACAGCATGAGAGGATCTTCATGATTGAGTAGACTGTAAACAGCCACTAAAGAATTATGCACATCAAGAATTCATAAAGCCATGCAATAAAGTTTATCAGAAACTCACTGTTAACACTTTTTATCAAAACTGACTGTATAAAGGTCTCAACGTGAGCAATATTCTTAGGGGATCAGTGAAGTGTTTAACTGATTTCAGAAAGTCAGGTTCAGTCTGGCTGACTGTCACTCACATGTATCCATGTATGTTAGCACAGGATTTGTGTTTTTATTTTAAATTACTTTTCCCCTCACTAATAGAAAGTGGGATATCACGTTTCATCTTCCTAAAACCCAAAGCGAGGGAAGAGAGCAAACACCAGTTCATATACATAGAAGCCATGCACTGAGAGCAACTGCTTCAGAGTATTATATGTTTCTGTCCTTTTTCATTTCTCTTAAAACTATTCATTAATTTTCTGATTCTCCAGATTCCTTGGGATTACGTGTGAAGCTCTGTTTTATTGCATCTGTACCAATGTACTGCAAAAGGGTGAAGGTTGTCAATTCAGTGTTAAAAACCATCTTGGGTTACAAATATTCTTTCCTCATTCTGCTCCCAAATCTGAGCTTTTCTTTGTGCCATTCAAGCTATTCAAGTTACACTGCTCTTTTATTTAGATGCATGCTCAACATGCCATCCTTCTGCAAGAAACGAGATACTAATGTGACTTAAATAGGAGATATTATCATATTAGAGATATATACACAAGTATAAGATGCTAAATTGTGTTCTTATCACGTCATTGTATAGGCCTTATGCTTTGTCCATCTTTGGATGTAAGAATGCATTGAATAATTTTTTAAAATTAAGAAAGTAAATTTAAATATTATTGAAATAATGCTGTCTACTTATAGAAGCATAATTCAAAATCAAACTTCACTGAACTTGGTTTGAATACCATTTTAAGGGAGAGAATTTAACTTTTAGAAGCATTTAAATACTTGCCATTATACCCTCACCTTTCTCAAATATTCTAAATAAGATGTCTAATTTTGTTTGGTTTACTCTCTTTGGCATAAATAGTTTACTTAACTTAATCTTTCAATTTAGAATGTTCCTTAAAAATAACTCTTTCATTTTAATATTATCATAAACTAAATCAGTTTGCTCCAGACTAGCCTCATGTTAATGTTTCCGTTCATGTAAAATTTAAACTTTTGGCTTGATTCTGAATAAAAATGACAGTCTTTCCACTTTGAAAAAGTATATTGATGCTGTAAATTTATTTTTTCATCCCACACTTTTTTTTTGTGTGTTGTCAATAAAGGCTTGCCATGTGTTCTACAGGGTTTCTACTTACATACTGTTTCTTACTATCAAGTAGTCCAGAATGACTGGCAGATAATAAGCATATATCTTCTGGGTATTTGAAATCATGTGAGGTTAAATTCATCCCATCCCTGTAGGAACTGGAAAATGTCAAGTCTCCTACTGCCTTCTATGGAGGAAGAAACCTGTGGTATGACAGAGCTGAATGTGGCCAGGGAACTCTATTTCTGTTCACTCTTAGACGGAATTCTTGGTTTTGATGTGGAGTCCACCCAGCTTTTCTAGGCAGAGTCAATATAAGAAGGCAATGGATCTGCAGGATCCTGGGAAGGCAAAAGGAATTGTCGTGGATCCAGGGCAGTCAATGACAGGCAGAAAGGGGCTGTGTAAAGTACAGAGCAGTGTGGTATCCATAGCAAGGAATTCTCGGAAATGTTCCCAAAGTACATCTGTTTTTGTTGCCTTGTGCTAAATCACAGGGTCTTGGACTCTTGGCACAGGCACTGACAGACATTAGTAAGGAATTCAGAGCCATGTGGGGGATTCAACTGCAGCTCTTTACACCAGGTGAGTGTTTTATCCACCAGACATCCATGCAACGTGTTTGGTGAGTCATTCCCTGATTTGACCCACAAAGCAGTCAGACAAATCTCTTCCATTCCTTTAGTGTCTCCACCTGAGCAGCATCTTTCAGGAATCCTCATTTAAAAATGAAAATCACTTGAAAGGAACTGTATTTTGTATCTTTATCATTTCAATGTGCTTTTTCCAAAGAAAGGAATGAACTCCTTTATATGGATCATAAGGATGAAAAATACACAAAGTGTTTTTATGTGCATATGTGTGTGTGTGGGTAGCTACAGAGGACTGAATAGTAAATGAATATGTATGCAACACTAGGGTGACATCTGATTGAAATCAATTCCAAGTGAGCAGTGCACTGTTCCATATCACGGGTTACTGATGCACACACTTGTCCATGGGCAGAACATTTTGTTCATACAACTCCCATTTGCTGTGTGTATCTATCAGCTGATCATCCAGCAGAGACTGCTATATAAATTGCTGATTTCTTTTGCTGGCCAGTGGGCCTTAACAGCCTCAGGAGAGAGGACCCAGAAAGTGCTCTGTATTTTGTGCTGTAATTTTATATACAGGAGCCGCATGTTAACAAGAGTCAGTTCACCTCCTCTCTGTAAGATGACATGCAGTTGTCACTGGCATCAAAAAAAAAAAAAAAAAAAAAAGAAAGAAGAAAGGAGAAGTTGCTAATTGCTTCAGGGGCCTGATCCTGAAAATGTGAACTTTTCCTGGGATGAATTCAGTGCTTGTGATTCCCCTTTAGCTCCAGCATTTCTAAAAATCAGCTGTAGTGCCATGAAGAACACTGAGTTTTGCTTTCCAAACTTGAAAAGGACAGACTTAATTACCAATCCCTAGAAATGGATGATAATACTTAATATGAGATCCATTCCAACTGCTGAGAAAATTTAGGTAGGCAGAATGCATTTTCTCAAATTGGAATTTGGCCAGGAAACTGGGGATATACTCTTACAAGGGCAATGACATTTTTCATCCCACCTGAAGACAACAATCCTTTGTAATAGCTAACTCACATACATTTTTTTTCAGAAACTGTTTTTGAAAACACCCCTCAGTAGTGTCCCAGTTAAAAAAAATCCAAAAACACACAACATCAAAATTAATAACAAAACTAACCCTCCAAACATTGGAGATTTATAATTTGTCATTTTAGTTATGTATGGTCCTTCCATAGTGCTCAGCTGGTGTTGCGTTCCCTACCCTGTTGCAAGAGAGTTGTCACACACTGGTTTTAAACATGGAATTTCATTTGTGAGAAATTATGATGTTTCCATGTTCTCTCTTCTGAAATAAGACAACATATATGGTCTTCTAATGGAATGAGAAGCTCAGAGTAAAAGGTTTCCCAGGCATCTGGATGAAGGCAAAAAATATGATCAAGGCTATTGAATCAAAAGTAGCATTTTGGTTTCTTGATAAAAATTGAGTATTTTGTTCAGACTATTCTCTGTGTCTGCCTGAATCTGCTGAGCCATTTGAGAATACAAACCGAGTCGCTTGTACTTCCATTTTTTGCCCAGGTTCTTTGTTAGTGCTGAGCAATATTTCTGAGAATAATTTTCATTTGTGCCTATTGGCACAAAAGATCTAACTTGGGTTGGCTTAGCCACAGCCTATGAGCTCCAGGTCTCTCCTCTCCATCCTGTCATGGCTCCTGTTTTACCTTAGGAGCAGAAAAAAATTCCTGTTTTCACAGTGATTTTTTTATGATGATAACACTTCCATCCTTTCTTTCATGGTATTTTGGACAACGGAGCACAACGGAGCCTTTTCAGAGTACAAGGATTAGGTCAGCCACCTATATTGCTAGAACAAAGATAAAAAGGACCGAATGCATCAACATTCTTCAATGTTTCAGTATTCAATATATTGATGTCCCCTTAAAAAGGGATGTGAGCCAAAAAAATCCAAACCCAACCATAATGAATTTCAGTTCTAGCTGAAAAAACAATTGGACAGCTATGATGAATCATCTCCTATAAAAGAAGAAAAATACTGTAACTTTTTATTGTTTCCAGATCAGACACAGCACTGCTACTCTGAAAACTCTGTGAGCTGGAGAGGTATTCTGGGGGATACTGACATGTAAATTAATCTACTGAATGTTTTCCTCTGCTCTGGACTTCCCAACATTGGAATTGCCATTCGAAAGAGCTCTTCAAGAAGGAAAAAGAAATAAAACCCCCACATTTGTATGTTTTAAGCTGCTGAGTTTTTTCAGGATGGAGCCAGGTCTAAGGAGATCAAGCCCTGCAGCCTTGTGTCCAACACCCACCTGCCTGAAGAGAACAATCTGTGTGTCCTTTTTTCTCATGAAAGCTGCCTCATTAGTGCTCTGGGCAAAGCCTGCAGCTGGAATTGCTCTGCAGTGTCTCAGGGTTTGAGTACAGCACGGATCTTAGGGCTGAAGGGATGTGAGGAGAGATCTGACTGATATCTTGGGTCACCTCTGCTGTCCTTGGATGCTGGTGGTGCTGCTGTGGAAGTGGGATAATGCTGGGTAATCTAATCAGCAGAAAGTCACAGAGTGGGAAGGCATATGGGTAAACTTTAGATACTCTTTTCTGTGAGTCTGGACACAGGGACTAATGATGGGACAATAAATCTCAGTTTAGTTTCCCAATAATTCTTAACCTCTTCTGAGAGGACAAGATTGATTTTTATTGCTATTTCAGATGCATGAAATTCGGAAGCAACTCCAGTAAAGCCAAACACATAGGCTTTCAGGCACTGAAGTCAGTATAAAACTGGTTAAAGGAAGAAAATATAAAATCTGTAACTGTATACTGTGCTCACAAGTTTTACATATACAGATTTACTACTTTTTGACAAGGTAGTGCCAATGCAAAGAGATGATATTGAAGTTTTAAGCTAAATTTCACTTTTATGTAAGCAGTTAACTTATATAAGCTTATCAACCTGACTTCTTCTAGACTATTTGAACAGTGGAATTACCTTCTGTAAAAATTTTTGATATTAGTTACTATAGTGAACACACTTGAAAAAATCAAACTGTTAGAAATTTACTGAGAAAAAGGAAGTTTAACAGACATTCTGATTTGAAATCTTCAGGTGAAAAAGTCAGTATTTTTACCAGATTGAATTTGTATTACATTGGACTTTTAAAAAAGTTATACAATGTCCCAGAAGGAAAATAGAAGAATATTAATCTTGTAGGAATATTATATTTTTGTATAACATAATCAGGTGGGAAAAGGTTTTGGTGTCTGAAACTCACAATTCTCCAGAATTTTTATGAATACACATTTCAATAATGCTGGAAAGATCCTGTACTGGTTGGAAGCTCAGTGTAGATATGTAGTGATGCTCCTATGACAACTAAGTACCTTAATACACTCATCAATACTAACACTAAGTAGTAAACCATCCAATTACTCTATTTAAAGTATCTCAGTAAACAAAGGGGAATTCTGGAATTAGAAACTCTAGAAATAATAGTTCCCAAATGTTTTTGCATGATTTTTATGTGTGTGTGTATGCAGACATGAATGTAAGTTTTTACACTGATGATAGCTAAAAGATAAAGGTGCATGAATAGAAGTGCAGAAAAAAATCTCACAAGTGGAGCATCACCTGCCATGTTAAGAAGTTCAGTCTGCCATTTCTTTGTTTCCAAACAGATTAATAAATATCTTGTCAAACAAAGACAGATGAATTTTTTTGGATGCCTAATTATTTGGAAAGGAGGGTGTTAAACAGGGAGTAGAAATGGAAGTGAAAGGAACTTCTGAGGGCTCAGAAATTTAAGAAAAATAGTGTTCTAAACAACTTTACTCCCAAATTTCTGTGTCACTTACTAACATTTTGAAATTGTGAAATAACCACAGAAATGCAAAAAAAAAAAGGAACATGCAGCATTTGTTCCACATACAACTCACTTCTGAGCCACAGAGCTACCCTTGAGAATTTGATGTGCAAAAATGGATGGATGAAAAAACATATTTTTAGGACTAAAGGGACCCATGTTCCTCCATAGTTGTAATATAGACCTTATTCTATATATTTTTGTTCCAAGATTCACTAAGAATTCAATTATTCAAGAAATATTTAAAATAAAATTAAATATTCATTTATTTGGAATTCTAGCCAAACAAGTGGATATCTACACACTGTATTTGGTACCTAGCAATGCATGGAGTAAATAAATATAAGAAAATCAGTTAAATCCTGTTAAAATAATTTTTTTCTAGTATCTTCATCTTATGAAGTAAGTCAGTTTTCTAAAGGTTTTAAAGAGTCTATTTTGCTGTTGAGACCACCTGCTCAATATTGACCTTGCTTTTTCTTTGGAGTAGTAGCAAATCAAAATGACTGTAAAATATTAGGAATTACTTAAGACTGAACATAATTTTTTGTCTTTGATTACTCATCATGAGGTCAGCCTCTCTTCTATTGTTCAGCATGTTCCCTGAAGATTTATTTGGAATTATAACTTCATTGAAAAATCCTGTCTTGTTGACTCAGCAGTGCTTCCTATAATGAAGATCAAGTTATTTTCAATGTGTTTTCTCAGGATATTTTTAGTGGGGAAAAATACCTCTCTTCAGCTGTGAAAAAGTTACTCTGCAAGGTAATAAAGAGAATAAAAATGTATACTGATAAGTCCTTGTGTGGGTAATAGGATACAAAAATGCCCAGGTATTGCTCCTATGAGTGAAAAAGAACCTGCACTTAGCAACCTGCTCAAGTCAGGAGACTTATTGAGTGTTGCACTAAGTTATGATTTGGAAAGGCATTGATCAGACTCAGTGCTAATTCTTTCACAGTGCTTTATGGGAGTGGGATAAGTTCTCTTCCCATTGAGCTGATGGTAGCTCTGCCATTGATTTCATTTGGAGTAATAGCATCAGTCCAAGTGTCTGTTGCAGGACAATAAAGTACAGTTTATTTAAGTGCATGAGAGGATTTTACGAGACAGCAAAGCACATGGGCTACAGAGAGTAGAAGCTGCAAATAAACCAGACAAGCAAGACAAACATTCCAGGCTTTGTTCTTTGTAATCCACTAGTTTTCTGTATCTGTTGTTTACAAATCCTAGGTTTTTAATCTCTTCAGTTGTTAACTGCCCACATTTCTTTATTCAGTCCATGTTCCTTGTCTAAACACCACTTTTCTTCCTAAATAAATTTGTCACGTTTTTACTCTCAGAAGTTTGATCTTTTCTTCTTTTCCTTTTTTTCTTTTTTGTGTATTAGGTTTTTCCATTTCCTGCCTCATCAGGTCATACTACCTGAGTTTTTGAAACAAGGGCTCTCTCACAGCAGTGCTCCTTCTGAGTTCGCCATCATTTTTGAAAAGGGAAAAAAGGAAGATCTTGGGAGATATGGGCAGGTCTTCCCCACCAAGGTCTTGCCCAACAAGATAATTGAGAAGATCCTCCTCTAATTTATGCTAAGGCACAGGCTATTCTACAACAGGTACAGTGTTGGCACATAAGGAAAGAGCAAATGTCATTGCCTACCACAGCTACGTTGAATGGCTTTGAAATTCTCTCCCCCTCGCCCCTCAATTTTTACGACAGTGATGGAAAAATAGAAACATGAAAATAATCAATAAAAACCTCAGCAACAATAGCTAAATAAAAACCTGTCCTGCAGAACTTTCAGTTGCAAGGAAACAAAGAAGTGCAGTGCAGCAGATGTTGAGTTCCCTGATGGTATCGTAGATATTAGAAATGAATACTGACATGTAAGAAATGTGCAATACTTATCCCCCCAAAGTGTTTAGATCATCAAAATCTCTAATCAGCAATTGAGTGTTTCCTAGTCTTTGTGAAATTCTGAGAAACAACTGTAGCAACCCAAAATATTTTCTTGCTCTTGAAGAAATAACAATCAATTTCCTAGGGAAGTTGGATTTTTAATGGTCACTACTCACAAGAAGAGAACAGAGACTTTGTTATAGGGAGTAAACTTCCCCCTTTTTGTCCCCTTAGTTTTAATTTGTATTACATCCTTTCCTACAGTCTTCTGGGTCTTGGTTTGGTTGCTAGTTTTCATTAATTATTTTACTTATTGTGATTAATTCAGGCAATTCTTTAGAATTTATATTCCTAATCAAGTTATGCATTTTAATTAATTTACCATTCTTGATTTAATTTATACCCACCTAATCTCTTTTTCAAATACGCATTCTGTTTTGTTCCGAAAATTGTCTGAATGATGATTTTTTTTCACTTATGAAAAAGCATGAAATGTTACTCCAATTAAAAATGTACAGAAACTCCTGAAAATCTAGGAATGGGTCATCTTTAACATTAATTTATTTTTAAAGAATTTTTTATATATTTCCCCATAAATAGTTTTCCACAGTGATAGGATAGAATAGTAGGAAAAAAGGAAAATAAAATCCTCGTATTATCTCATGGCGAGATTTCAGTGTCAGATAGAAAGGGATAGAAACATAAAGGGAACAATTCTGGGTGGCATTGGTGGAAATATGAACAGAGATGGATAATTAATTGTATTAGCAGTAACAAAATTACTTTCAGCCTACTTAGTTATTGCAAAAATGGCCCAACGTTTATGTTTTTCTCTCTTCCTGAAAACTTTAAATTATATTCAGTAGAAGATATTAAGAAAGTTATAGATCATTAAGCTGGTTTGCCTTTGCTGATGTTGAGATTGCAGCACAGCTCACTCTAAAAATATTGGAGTCAAAATTATGAAATAATTTCATGACATCATGTGGATCACTTGTATCCTAGAAGTAGAGAATTGTGACTAAAATTATGGTATTATTATAACAGCTTAATTTTCATATGTCTCATATATCATTGGTAGGAATTTTAAAAGAAATGTTCTGGGGGAGTACATGTATTAGTTTTAAGGAGATGCATTTGAGCTAGAACATCTGTATTACATTAAATCAGTCCTCTGATTCAGAAATCATCACCAGCCACAAATGGTTTTGCCAAAACAATTTTTTCACTCTACCCAAGATTTTGGACAAAGACTTTGAGAACATCACAGGTCTGTCTTGTTCTGTCTTAATAAGGTATCAATTAGTACTTCTGTGAGGCTGCTTGCAGCAATTTAGGAGAAGCTCCCTGAAGAGGCATGGGACAATGGTCCTCACACAGGTACATACCCAGTGATGCCTTCAAGCACATTTCACCCCAGGACATTGTTGAGATGTTGAGGGAGCTGGTGGATTGAACAAAGTGTGCTGACACAAATCAATGTGCTCTATTCTTCCTTGCAGAGTAACAAAGAGGGCTATGAGCAATTCTACCTCAGTGTCTTGATGAGTTTATTCAGTTCTTTTTCTACAGCTGTAAAATTATTAGAAGGAACCATGAGATATCATCACCATTGGAGAAAATAATTTGAATGCATGCAATGATGGATATTGCTGATGTTATGTGCCAATGAAACTATTTCCCTCTTGTAATGAGAGCTTATTTGAAGCAACTGCCCAAAGTTGAAT
Source organism: Haemorhous mexicanus (assembly GCF_027477595.1). Classification (NCBI taxonomy): domain Eukaryota; kingdom Metazoa; phylum Chordata; class Aves; order Passeriformes; family Fringillidae; genus Haemorhous; species Haemorhous mexicanus. The sequence continues at coordinate 110,046,918 of NC_082343.1, read as the reverse complement.
TGAGGTAAGGCAGAAATGAAATTAGTGTGAGGGACGAAACATGCAAAGCATTAAAAAATTTACAGTGTCTTTCAATATAGGGAGTCTTCTTTTTTTTTTTCTCAGAACCACTCTTAACCTTGAGGCCATCCTTTTCTGTTTCTGGTTTCTGTTGTCTTTGCTTTATTTAGCATCCAGCCAAATGGTTTTGCCTCAGCTACAGTTATTATTAGAGAATTGAAGTGCTGGTAGTTGTGCAAAGGGTGATGATATTGAGAATTGCAGCTTGATTGAGATGTGGCAGTCCTGCTAAGGAGCAAAGCTGAACAAGAGCATGTCAAGCAACTGCTTCATTCTAGCCAGTGACTTTGTACTTAATCTCAATCAAGATCAAATCCAAAGGTTTCAGAACAGGAGTTTCCATGTACCTGTAAAATAAAAATGGCAGAAGAAAAGGTAAGTTTTCCCAACTTTTAAACTACTAATGAACAATAATATCCAAGACTGTAATATGGCAGAGGAAGGTTATGTGGCAATTCTTGGACTGAAATTTAAACAGCCCATCATTTGAAAATCCTTGCATGTAATGCTTCCATACTGGGACTGATTTAAAACAAACTTGACACTAACAGTGTTGAAGCTTCGGCTGAGTTGGTTTCAATAGATTTTAAAAATAATTTCTTAGATAATGCTCATGCAAAAATACTTTAAATTTTCTCTATGGATCATTCTGCTAGTTTAAAACTAAAAGAACTTGTCAATATTTATGATATTCATACATATAATGAGGAATTCTTTTAACTGTTATTGTCCATTCTGAAAATAAAAACTAAATCAAGTCTAGAAATACTGCAAATTGTTTTTCTTATTAAGTGACTTCTTCTCTTCAATATATTCTAGTCCTTTCTTTATTATATTTAAGGCAGAAGCAATAAAAAGCAATTGTTTTCACGAAAGATGTGACTTATATACATTTCTTCAGGACTGTATTCATGAGAACAATGCCCAGGAGATGGTTTAAAAGCTACATAATTTCAAGAAACACACACCTTCAGTTTGTCTTGAATTCTGTACATTTTGCAGACATTTACTGGATTTGACTTCACTGCTAATACCCTTAAATGAGGTGTGTGTATGTGTGTATGTGTGTGTGTGTGTAACATTTGCTGCTAATGAACAGGGATTTTTCTACTGCAACACTTGATTTTAGAGAGCAATTACACAAAGACCATGTCAAATATTTTATACTTTTAGTGTGAAGATACAGTAAATCAAAAAGAAAACATCTTCTCCATGTTGGGTTCTGAACAGATATTTTGAGAGATTCCCAAAATAGATAAATGGAACAATTATGAAGAAAGGAGTGGAAAATAAGATTTGAAGGTAAGAATGTTATCTATTTGCATATGGGACAAGGCCCCACCTTTTCCCCAGATAAATCAGCAGTACAACCTATGAGTATTGTAAATCAATGATGACTCCGAAGGAGGGGAGAGAGAATGATGCATCTGACTCCATCATCAGAAGGCTAATGAATTACTTTATTATACTACACTATGTACATTTCATCCAAACTGAATCTGCCAAGCACTCATTCTTGCTCACAACTGCACAGAACTGCACTCCTCTCTGATTCTCTCATGACTGTCCCATGACAGTCCCACACACACACACACACACACACACACACACTTCTTGGCCCTGATAGACCAAGGGAACAAAACATCCTCACTTTGGGTAAACAATCTCCATATTGCATTCTAATTTAGCACAACACAGGCACAGCAAGTGAGATAGGAATTGTGTTTTCCTTCTTCTCTGCTTGTCTCACAGTTTCTCGCTGTTCAGAGGGCATGTGAATACCACATATGAGCTTTTTGAAGAATCTATGGATTCAGATAGAACTGATATAATTTTAAAAATCTTGTAAATATTTGACTCCCACTGATTTTAGTTGGAGCAGATGCCTGAATTTCTTTTGAGAATTCTACACATTGCATAGAAGAGTTTTAAATGATTTTTCTTCAAATAAGAAAATTATGTTAGTCAGCCATACATGTATACATATATATATGTGTGTATATATATATATATGTGTGTGTGTGTGTGTGTATAAGTGTATATATATATACATACATACATACATACATATATATATATATATATATATATATACACACATTCATACATTCATCTTTTCAGAGCTGGGGGCCAGAAGTTTAATGTACAGTACATTTAATTAAGGGAAAAAAACATACAATTTGCATTGAAATCAGATATGTGCACATTTGATCCATAGTTCTGGGTAGAAGAGTTGAGAGTTTTTCTTTGTACATTACTTTATTAGTTGACCAGAGAGAAAATAAACTGGAAACAACATATTTTTTATCTAACAAATACAAGTTTTAACACACATTATGAAAAATTAGTTGAAATGTCATAACACTTTGTTATAAATGCTTACAGAGTCTTTAGTTCTGGCCAGATCCTATTTGGTCAAGTTTGGCAATAAATAACATTAAGAATTGGATTTATCTCAGTACATGCAAACACCTACAATATTGTCAACTGTGCTTGAGTGAGTGTCCATACGATGCTTTTGAGAGACAAGGACAAAACCTCTCACTAGAACTGAAGACATAATTAATTTAATCCTGAGTGGACATATAAAAAAGACTGCAGAATATTTCTACCTGAGTCTCTCCACTGAGTAAAGAAGGACATCCATGTGATGAGGATAGAAATAAGTTTAGGAAAGATAACTGACAGCATCCCCTGACAGGAGTGGGCTACATTTCCTTAAAATCAATATGACATGCCTAATTAGCAATGCTTCATGGAAGCTCTCATTTTACCATTTCTTTGCCTGCTTGCTATGTGCCACTTCCATAATAAACCTGGACTGGACTGTTTGATTTTCAGTAATTTGCATATAGAAATAACTTGGAACAAAGTTTCTCGTAATGTGAGACTGATTTCCATTTATTAATTTAGGAATATAGGAGAATTTAGGAATAAGGAGAATTTATTATGGTGTTGTATTTCAGAGATTTCTTTCATAAAAACAGACACCAGTATTTGGGCCTAAAGTATTGTCTTTGGTATTTTCTCTATTAACTTAAAGGATAGCTTGCCAGGCAAGAAAAATCACCCACTTCCAGATGCCACTCAATTGCTTTAGGAACTGCTGGAGAGTTTCACTTCTGAAGAATTAACTTTTTGGCTCTCAAAAGTGACAAATTGCCTAGCATGTAACTTGAAAGATCATGTGGGAAAGTGAAATTTAACACTATTTAAGATATCCTGCCTGGAAAGAATTGATTTTTTTCATTGCTGTAGAAGCTGAACTGAACACCAGGTTCATGTTCCAGGTTGAGCATTCACCATATACTGTTATTTGCTCTAAAGGTAGCATCAGGCAGTCCCACTGGAGCTTGAAGATCCCATTGGGCAAGGATTACCTCTGCATTTCTGTTCTACAAACATTCTAGAATTAAGTTCTAGATAAGACAAGTAAAAGACAGCTTTTTAATATAATTCCTCTGGAGTTCCTGATGGCATTTATTAAGGGAAATGAATCTGACTTCATGTTCATCAGAGCAGACCAGATCCTCTCAAGTTTTTGTAGGCACTTCCTATAGTGTTGATGGCTATTCCAAAACCAATCACAGTAATAACCAAGAAATCAAAATAATAAATAGCTAGTTTAGCTAATCACAAAATATTCTAACACAAATGTTGTCTACAAAGTAAAAAGTTAAATACTGAACCTTGGAACAACAATTCAAGCGCTTAAAAAAGTCTCAGAATTTAGAAATTGGCAATTCAGCTTAAAAATGTCCATTTGGCACATTTTTGAATATACACAGCACTCTCTGAAACATGAACATTATAGATTGACTAGTTTCATCTGTTATCTCCCACCAATATGTGACACACTATGCTCAGAAACAGACTTGATGATGGTGATGATGATAGGTTGGGATTTGGAAATAATATTATTGAATGCTGTCTGGAAAAAAATGCCCTTATTTTGTTCATACTGTTGGCATTTTCATAGATGAAACAAACACCTGCATGCACAAACAGTCCTAGCCCACAGAAATGCAAAGTTTATGAGATTGGACATCTGTGTTTGCTAACAGTTGTCACCATAATTTAGAGAGTCTTGGAAAGTGAAGGGTTATGAAATTAATCTTGACACATATTTCTGAAGGTGAGTTTTTTCTGTAGACTGTCTGCTGTATGTCAGTGAGTGTGTATATATTTTATTAAAATGTACAATATATTAGAGCCATAAACTATTATCATTTAAACATGGGTGTTATTTTTTATTTGTACAGGTCTAAATTTAGGAAGACATTTAAATATTTATCTATCATGATTTCAATTATTTCACTTGCTGTATGTTAAATAATTTTCCAAAGCAAGAAAACTTTTTCTGTCTCAGGATCAGAAAGACAGCCACTATCTCTGCAATTATTTCTTTCTATCAGTTGAAACAATAAAGCATATTCCTTCAAGGTCATAAGAATGTTGTTCTATAAAATCCAGTGATTTCATTGTCAGGTTCATTGATTTCCAGAAGAGAATCAAGAAATGACCAACTCATTAACTAGCAGAACTTAACAGCCAGAATCCATTGGTTTAGGCAGAGGAACAGAAAAAAATCACAGATGGAAAAATACAAAAAATAAGTAAACAGGAAATATTGCAGCCAACAACTCCAGACATTGTTAAGTTTTTTCCAAGTTTTACTTTAAGGCCTTAAAGAAGGATTTTTAATCTCATCCCTTTTCATTTACAGTGGCAGGTAAAGCAAATATATAAAAAGTTACATTGGTATGAGAGCAGGATGTTTTGTTTATTAAGTCAAAGTGAAATGTTGATTTACACTAAGAACATAAAAGCAAAGGGGAGATGATTACAGGTTTACTTTGGCTGCTCAGTTTCTAATAATCTTCTACATGTAATGAGACTGGGGAATGGAGAAACCTTTTCCTGACAATGCTGGCAGCAGAATAACTTCTACATGCTATTGATTTTTCTTCATTGATTGTAATCTTCCTCTTCCTGAGCGTCTGTCTTTGCTTCTCTGACATATTGAGCACTGAATAGTCCCTGAGTAATTCTTGAACAGTTTGGGATCATTTTTATTTTCACAGGACAGTTGAGACCAATGGAGTGATTTATGTGTACTTTGGAAGGCAAAACAAAACAGTACTTCTCTGTGAATAACTACGGACACAAAGATTATGGCTTTTTTTAAAAGCATCCCCCTCTTCCCTCCTGTCCAACCCCTCCTTTACTTCCACACTCCAATAATTTCATAAGTATCTGCCAGATCATGTAGAGGAGAACACTAAAGCATAAACAGCTCTCACAGCTGTGATTTCAGCCATGATTGATGATGAAATACCGCTGGAGAGATAGTAGGAAAATGAATATTTATTAATGATATAAAGTGCCTCTGGTTTAAAATCCAGCAAGATCCATCATTTTATATCCATGGGATGTATGCATTGAAAGCAGAATGTTCAATAAACAGAGCCAAATACCTTAGTCAAAACATAAGTAATTCCAGTGGGCTGCTGATTGAATTCCTGTCTTAAAGTGAGCTAACCATAGTGGTTTTCATAAAGATTTTATTCCCACTTTAGCTGCCATTAAGATTACATGAATAGTAGATCATGTAGGCCTAGCACAGAAAAAAATTGCAGTAGCAATAGTTTTAGCATATTATAAAAACACATAGCTATCCACAACTATCATCCACATACTAACATGCAATTTACAATCATTTTCTGCAAAAGCTCTGCAATTGTTTGATGTGTAACAGTTGGCTTTTTCTGCCATGACTTCATTAGCTTTCATTTTATGAAGCTGATAGGTCAGATAACCTGTACCACACTGCTACAGGCAGCTTTGCATATTTTTTTTATTCACAGCAGAATTTTGCTCTGAATGATCCCAGTCTTTCAGAAGTTAAATAAGGCAATTTCTGGCTTATCTGATATGCAAAAGAGATTTTTTTAAAATTTTGTTTTGCAAAAGGAAAAAAGCAATACAAAGCAATCCTCATGTCTTTCTCTTTTTAATGCAGTCACGATTAGGAAGTATTGTCCTGTGTTGATTCTTTTTTCCCTCTGATGTTTTTGCAGTCTGTTATATGGGATGAGCCTGTTCAGACAGTAAAAAATGTAGCTGATGTGTTGACAGCAAAGGAGAAATTGACTGATGGAATTCAGCTGCATAATTTAACATACAGCTTTCAAGTCAGGCTGGAAGTTCCAGAATGTTAAACTTTGGCTAATGGATAGTGCTGAGAAAGACAGGGTTCAGAGGAAGTCTAAAAATAGATCGAAAACATACTCATGGATAAAAATGCAAGAAAAAAATGTTTATTTACTTTTTTTGGGGGAAAGAAAAAGAAAATAAATTAAGCACATAATTGTTTCTGTCGATACATGGACAGTCAGAAACAATGCACATGCTCTGCACACAAGAGGAGGATCATTATGCTGAAAAAAATTAACAGCAAACAATGGAGAGCAAGTCATCTCTTCGCTTGGGTCACCAGTGGCCTTGTAACAGCTTCACCAGATCATTGTTCAGGTATTCAGGTTCATTGTTGTTTCACACGTTCACAGCCCTCAGTGGAAAGCCACCTGCCTTTGCATTTATTATGGTGTTACCTGGGCTGTACAGTTGCCTGAATAATGAGCCCGAAGGACAAAGGCAGGGACTGGGGCAAGAAGATGGGAAAAGAGGAAAGAGCTTTGGTAGCTAAATCTCTGGACACCAGATGATGTCTCTTGTGCTCACTGTAAGGATTAGCAGCTCCCACTGCCAAGACTTGCAAAGAAAGGTCTGGTGCACCTTTCTGGATCACAGGTGGAGAAAGAATGTGAAAGTCACATTGTTTTAAAATGGATCTGTTATTTATTGACCTTTTGCCATATAGTCTCATTAAAAAAAAAAAAAAAAAAAAAAAAAAAAAGCAAACCAGACCAACCAAAAAAAAAAAAAAAAAGGAGCTAAAAGAATAAATTGTTGTAGCACAAAGAATTGTTGTAAAAGCAAATCAACCATACACAGCTTTACTTGTCCTGAGTGCTGAGCAAACATTTTGCCAATTCTGCTTTGAGAATATCTTTTCCAAGGTATTCCCAGTAGCTACAGTGTGCAGAGAAGGTTAGAAGTATCTTTTCTGAAAAACACCCACTCCTATGTGAGATACAGAATTAAGTTAGCACTCATTTGGGGAAGAATAATGATGGTGATCTGTTTTCATGTAAGGAGATCAGAACATTTCCTTCAGGCAAGTAAACATATATTGCAGGTGAACTGAAAGACAAAAATTAGCCAATACTCATAATGACAAGGTTTCTGATTAATTTTGTCTAATGCTGCTGCTGGGACTTGGATTGTTGTTCAAACACCTGAGTCCCACTCTGCTTACATGGATATCTGCTGCCAGGTGAAATGCCCTACAGTATACTTTCTGTTTCCCACTGCTTGTCTGGATGGATATAGATCTTTAGGCTGCTCTGCTGGTTCTGGGTGCCCACGTGGGGCTCTTAGAGGTAGATTCATCAGGTAGCCCCAGGGGCATTCCTGCTTCCTGGGCTGGTGGTGGCAAGGTTTCTACAATTCTGTGTCACCAGGTCGGGTAAGTGGAGGGGTACATGTACACACACATGCACACCCAAAATATAAACAGGATTGGCCACATGCACACCAGCACAGAGAGGAAAGAGAACATCTGCCACACTCAGCACTTTTGGTCCCTCACCTGTATGTTACATATTAAGTTTTGAAGCCCCAGTGTAGGTTTTTAAAGCACACCATGACAATTTCTTTTCAGACCAAAAGTTCATTTCTCTTGCCTCCCATATTTAGTCCTGTAGAAAATCATCTCCCTTAGTATTCAAAATTCTCATGGGAGAATTGCAATGCCTATTCCAGCTCTGAAGGACTTTGGCATATATCTGAATATTCCATCAATTTGAATCAAATTCAGCTTGCATCATTCAGCAGCTCTTTAACCCTGGAAGTACCTACAGTCACAAATGAGTCTTTCTGGTCAGCCAGAATTTCCTTCAGGACCCTTATTGAATTATAATTTGGAAAATGTGTCCCACCACTATTTGCATCTCAGCTGAGGAACTTGGGGAGCTTGTACAATATTATTAAACTTGCAACAAGGAAACATTTCTGAGTCTGATTTTATAGTCACGAGTCTGAGGCTCTTTTTTATTTGGTGAGACATTGGTCTGGATCCTTGTGCATTTACAGATAAATGTGTAAGGAAGTATAAATTCCTCAAATTCTCCTAACTGTCTCCCCAAAATGAATAGACTAATTTGCTGCCCTTTCAGACTTCAAACTCTTGCATTTTTGTCTGCAGACTTAAACAGGCAGGATAAGAAGAGATCCATTGTACTCGCAGGGACAGATAATTATTTTCTGTCCACAAAACCTTATGAGAGCAGATTTTTTTTTTTTTTTTAAGAGACAAGAAGGGTATAGACACTTTTCCAGGCTGTACTCCTGCAGGAAGCTGAAACATACCTACAGAGAGGCTGAAATTCCTTACTGACATAGATGGTCAGAGAGGTAACTGCTCAAGGCATTTCAGCATTTCCAGAAATATAACAGAAAGAGAGATGGGCAGTTGACCACAAGGGAAATGGATACTCTGGAGGCTAAAGGTCTGCAGTGGGAAAGCTGAGTGCTAAACTATTTCTCAGCCTGAGCAAAAGATGTCTAGCTAACTTGGGAAATAATTTACTTTTCTATGCCTATATCTTCCCACTTACAAAGGCAACTATAGTAAAAGTCAGAGAAAGAGAAGTATAAAGCAAATCCAGCAGGATGCAAGGTCTAAAGGTATTAATACTTTCAAAGCTCTAATAATGAAAATCTGGCAGATTTATTCCTGATGCTTAATATGGGTATGAAATATCAGATTCCGGTAATGAACTGGTTAATAATATCAAAAATAAAGCAATGGAGAAGTGAAAATAATGAAGCTGGTTAAGACTCTGTTGCTTCTCACAGGGGAAAAAAGGGCTTTATTGTGATTCAAGCAGAGCAGCCAGATTTCAAGCATTTGATACTAGCAGGTAATGGGAAATTACCCAGGTTTTTCCTCTATTTCTGCTCCAGCATCTTAAATTGAGCACCCTACATCATTCTGTTTCATGGGCTCTGACACTTGGTAAGCGGGTTCATAACTTTAAAAAGAAGGAGAAAACCCATAAATTCCTTTTGTTTTGAACTATTATAATCACAATTTTCTGAAAACAGTATCTGTATCCTGGGCTGAAGGTTTGTTGCAATGGCATGTCACATCTGGATAGATCAACCATATAATATCGTTTGACTGGCAGCAGCATTGCCAATTTGAGGAAAGGCACCTCTAACTGAGGCAGCAATTCCAAACACATTTCTTCTCCCAGTGTATTACATGTGCACCTCTTGGGCTCTGTATTGCTCCTTTGGCTGGTGGGTTCATAAAAATCAGGCTTTAGTAAGGGAATATCCACACTGCTGCCAAGGTCTCCATGAACAGAGTCTTTATAGAGGTAGCTTATCTGTCTTTAATCTAAAATTCTCGGGTAAAATCCCTAAACTAAATGTATTGAAATAGTCAGGTTTGGGCAGACAGTATTAAAACCGTCAGTAAAGTTGTGAAAACTCCCCAAACCAAAACATGTTTGTGGGGAGCTGTAGAATCTTCCCTTCATTCATTGCATGAAGGTTAAATATTTACACTTCACTGGGAAAACAGTCTGATCTAACCAGTGCAGCTGCCTGTATCTACCATGACCCTTTTCTCTAGCATGTTTCTTGCTGTACACTGGCTACCAGCATTTGCTTTGGAGGCAGGTAGGGACCATTCATGAGAACCATTCCTGAAAGGCACCAGACAAATGTTTTTGTAAATTGTGGAGGCCACAACTACCTTTTAAGGGGCAAGCTTTAAGCTGGTTTCACTTTTACTTGAGTAGTTCACACAGCACATTAATTCTAGATGCAGGTTTTGTGCCACTGTAGCCAAAACAGGGGTTCCTGAAGCCATGAAATGTTTATTGAAAAAAAACCAAACCCACAATCTCTTATTAAAGACACAGTTAAACAATGATTTCAGTATTTCAAATTATTATCTTCAAGATAATAATACAGCCTTAAAATTTAGGGAGTATATTCTGTGTTATTCCTTTAAGTGCAAAGCTGTTCAATCAGTTCTTCAATCCGGGGAGCAGAATGAAACAATAGAATTTAAGTGACGGAGACAAATTGCTAAGAGTAAACAGTCATGTTGAAAAGTCCTCACTAATCCAGATGATGACAGATAAACCAGACCACTTGGTGTATGATGAATAAAGTCTGCATTCCAGCTCTTAATTAACACAGTGAAAATGCAGAAAAGGTTGACATCCACTTGGGGTAAGATTCATGTCATCTGACTTTAGACACCTACAAAGCAGACATCTCCATCTAAATGGCTGTCTAGACTCCTTCTTTAGCTGATGAAGAGGAATAAGAGGAATAGACACTTCCAGGGCTTCTTAATTTTTTTTTCCTTGTCATTTTGTCTCCTTTCCAACATAAAGATGAAATTAGCTGAGCTCTAGATGTGGCAATTTTTCTCAATCAGGTATGAAAGGAGTATATTCACTGGCATCATTGATGCAAATGTCTGCACGGCAGGCATTTGTATTTAGCCAGATGAATCATACTGACAGTCTGTATGATTTTAACTCTTCTCCATCCTTTCTGATATAAAATTATTTTTACTTGCATTGACACAAAATGAGAGAATTTCGTTTCAGAAAGGCATATGCATGGCAGTGCACAAGGACCAAGGCAAGAAGCAGTCAAAATGGGAGGAACCTGCAGTATTCAGTGTTATACAGTAATTTCTGCTTTGGAGATATGTATATCAAAAAAAGGAAATTGCTATATTTTTTACCCTTCAGCTGTCCTAATCTATAATGCTGACAAATCAGATAGTTGCAGTAAGACAGAAATAAAATGTATGTACAACATATTCCCAATCAAATTTGGAAATCTTGACATTTAAGGAAATTACATTTCATTTCCGTGCCACCGTTTTAAAAGTGCAGGTGAAATTTCTCAGTTTTATTTTTAAATCAGAAGGCAAGACCTTACAAATATGTTTCAAACAATCTTAGTTTTGCATTTAAATAATAAAACTGATGAGTTAAGACAGCAAAAATAGCAGGATTCAGAGGTGAGCCCTCAAAATTAGTAAATGCTTGTGCTATAATTTCTAGATAAATCCTATTTTGACCAACATATATGTGCATCATAATAGGGTCTTTATTATTATCAGCATATTTTTTCCTTTTTCTAACAATTTTTCTTTCCTTCTTCTTCATGCATTTATATTATGGATTTTGTGTTTCAAAGACATTGATAAATCTGCAATTTGATCATTTTAAGGATCTGCCTGGGAAATTTTAAGTAAATATGTTCATATATAATGAACATTTTCTGAAAATTTTAATTAAAGATTTGATGTCCAGGACCCTCAAGTTTTCCTAGTGCCAGTGAGGCAGCATATACTCATCCCACTCTTTCTCTACAGAGCTCACACCATGTGCCCCTGTGCCTCAAAGAACTGTCTGTAGTCATCAGCACAGCCCAGCTCAGAAAGCACATTTTGATATCTGCCAGAATCCTCATATTTAAATTTTTGACTGAAAGCATGGAATTTCAAGGACTTCACTTCTGGGTGTTGTTTGTGGCAGAGACTCATTTCTGCTCAGAAATTGATATGAGTCTCTCCCTGTCCCTCAGATGAGCAGGGCCAAGCCAGAATGGTGCAGCTTTCTTCTCCCTGTGTGATAAGTACAGGTGGCTAATAGGAAGATGACAATTATAGCTGCCTTATGGACAGATATTTTATTTTAATGCTTGCAATGTGGTCAGATGCCATGGTATAAATAACAGCACGAACAAACAGCTAAAACAGCACTAATGACCTTGTGAGACAGTTTGCAAATTGAAAGGAATTTCAGCCTGCTCCTTATTCAGTCTTTTAAAGAAACTGCACTTACCTTCCTTCTGTGAGAGAAAGGAGACAGCAAGTGTGCTCTTTATAGGCACCAGGACCCTCATGGGATGTACAAAATTATGCATAATGGAGCTGTCAAGAATCTCTCATATTTAGACAAGAAGTTGACATACCTTTGGCTTTTTGCCAGATCTTAGGAATGCTATCATTTAGAAGGTGAAAAGTATGTGGGTTTTTTTCTTCATATCCAATGGATTTCTTTTTTTGGCTGACCTTTTAATATTAAATCATCTGGGAAAAAATCACAGGTAGGACCAAAACATCCAGAAATTTTCTTTAGACAACATCTAGTAAAACTGTTCTTCAAGCCAAATTTGAGAGCCGCAGCAGAAAAAAAATGTGTCATGCTCTTTTTTTCACCAATATGCTGCAGAAATGATTAGTTTTTTCAGGCTGTTTAGCTCTCACCCATCTACTTCAGCTTTAAAGAAAAGTATTGCCAGCACTTTTCATGTTGAGGGGCCGCAGGACAGCCCTGGGTCACCTTGCAGCCATATTGCTGAAGGTTGATATTAATTGTCAGTCTGTTATCAAGCTTGTGGTGCTCAGAGATGTCTGATGGCTGGAACTTCATTGCTCAAATAGAACTAGTAAGGAAATATCTTGATAACTGCAGGATATGATGTTTCCTTGTGAAGTCTGAAAATTCAAGGCATTATCCTTGTGAGGGTGCAACAGCCAGCCTGTCATTATGACCTGATTGCATTCACAGAAGATTTCTGCCCTTGTCTCATTATTGGAGAACACTTTCTTTGCTGCACACAGTTCCCTTCCCATGGCTACCACCTTCAACAAGATCCAAATCTGGTGCAGGTACTCTAAAGCAGTCTGAAATACTCTGTTCCTCCTTTCCACTCTGTGTAAGTCAGTGGGGACAGCAGTTAGTGTGCTGTGGTCCAGTAGTCCTGGACTGTACTAGAAGATAGGGCTTGTTCTCTGCCTCCCCTTTGAAATAAAGGAAAAGCACTGTAATCCTCATTCCCTTCTCAAATATATTGTTCAGGTTTCAGCCAGCAGCTCTGCCTCATGGCTGTTATCTGAAGAAAACAGATTTGGGATGGGCCTTACATGAACCTCTTCTATTTACAAACCAGATGCAAGGAAAACCCTTGGTTGGGATCATTGCATGCTTGTAATCACCACACACAGAGCTCATGGCAGCAACTGCTGAAGGACATTACTGTACTTTAATTGATTGACTTTGTGTGAATCACATCTGCCTATTGCTACCTCAGCTTCATAACAGTATTTGTTTTCTACAAAAAGAAGGGAAGATGTCATGCCACACAATCACCCCTCAGAGAAAACCTAGACTTATGGTCCCATTGCTACCATCACTTCCTATTGAGCTGTCCAGTCCTGCACAACTAGAACCACAAAATAAGACAGATCCAAAGAACATAATATTATTTAAAACAAAAAAAGGTTATGGTCAGTGTGATTCAAGATTTTGCCCAAGCTATTTAGGTTTTTCAGGAGGATATTTATGTTTTTGAACCTTTCGCTATTTATATAATAGTTTATGGTAGAGGGATTTTCCTATCAGTAAAATTATGTGATATTTTCTCTATTTAATCAAAAAGAGTAAATTTACAGTACTTCACTTAGTTTAACTCCTTGAATGATTCTGTGATGATGGGACATTTTTGCTACTGGTTAATGTACTGTAGCTGGAGTGAGACCATTCCTGATGTAGCTGAAAGGCTTGGTATGGACAAAAGGGAAATTAGGATCCCATATTATTACTGCCACTGCTCACACCAGCAACTGAAAGAACACAATAGAAGAACAAATTTGGAAGCTATTGCTTTAAGGTATCTGGAAATATTCCTCAAATTTGTTCTCTTCTGATGCTTCATTATACACAAGCAATTTAAATTGCTGCTATTCATATTTTCTATACAATGTTATTCTCTGATCCTTGTCTTCCTTGTGCAGTTGCTATCCTTCCTCTGATAAGGAGGTATGTGTTATAATTCTGTTTAATATATTTGCATTCTTTATAGTTCATGGTTGGTAATTATACTTTTCCTATTAATAGAGTTCTTTAGTCTTTCAAATATTATCTCACTGGATTCCAGCGAATCCTTTTAGGCATATTGAAACTTTCAGGATTCTGTTACCTAATCTGTCTTCCTGGCTAGTTTTAAAGTACTCTTTTTTTTTTTTTTTCCTTAATTTTTTTTCTTTTCTGTATTTCTGGAGTAGTGAGGTATTTGAGATTGTACTTCCCCTAGGTAAGATACCATATCTAGCTATCGACTTTTACTTAATGATTTGAGTATCCTACGTGCACAGCTTGTCAATACCTCAAAGCTACAATTTCATATCACGTTTTTTTCATTCTTCTGTATAACTAAGAAGCCAAAGAAATAGGGGCAACAGGGGCTAAGTTTGTGATCTGCTTCAGGCTTTTTGAAGGGCTGGATGTACTGGTTGGAGTCATTCATGCGGTCTGCAGCTGCATGATCTTGTGAGTTGAGACTGTAGCAAGGCCGTCTGGAAAGAGCTGTCACAAATAGATTGTTGGTACAATGAGCTGAACACACCTACTGTTGGTCTGAGAGAAATAACCATTACAATATTTGCTTTCTGGTCTGTAAACCTCTGGGAGCCAAGGACTTTCTTCTCAAGAGAATTCTCTAACTGTTACACCTGGGGGCTGTGTGTATGTCATGACATAAAACACAGTCTGAATTAATTATTTAGTATGGTGCAGCCCACTTTGACTTATAAGCTATAAAAAGCCCGCCTGAGAGAGAATTAATTATTGCTGGAAATAACATATAATTACAATGTTGCAGGGAAAAGATAAGAATTAATGTGCCAGGTGTAAGTAGATTAGACCAGCTTGACAGAAATGAGCAACTAAAAAAGAATTTATAGATGAAAGCTTACAGCCTTGCATCCATAGTGACTGGAAAGCATTACCATGTGATGACTGCTTAGTGGCTTATGTGAAATGAGATATTGGCTTTAGACTCATTGCTCAGAGACAGGTCTCTATGTCACAAATCTGACAACAAAATGGAGTGAATTGAACATCTCATCAGAGAAACGAGGACAGAAAAAGCTCAGAGGCTAAATTAAACTTATTTGCCTTCTTGAAATTATCTCCTTGGGCAGGAGTTGAGGAGTCATATGGCAGAGAAGGGCTTTGAAGGGTATCCTTTGTGAGGATACACATTTCTCTCGGTGTTTCTGTCCTGACTAATGTCTTAAGAAGGAACATTTATAACCTGCTCTTTGACAGAGGTGTGTTAGGCCTTTTTTGAAGGCCAATTTGTGAGAACTGATCTTTGCCCACTGTATGGAGCCTAATCAGAAGCGCCAATACCCTGAATGAGCATGGAAGACAATTGTACTGACTGCTTTCTTCTACCTGGGGTTACAAGATTTCTTCACTAAGTCACTACAGATAAGTCAGAACTACATGAAATCAAAATGTTGAAGAATTTAAAGAACTGTTGGAAAAGACAAAAGATGAGTGTCTCAATATAAACAGTCTATGGAATATTATGAAAGAAATCTGTATCTCATCAGGAGGGGATAAACGTCCATCTAAGTACACCTTATTCTATCTGATGGGCAGAGGAATTTTGCAGAATTGTTCATTATTTGTGTTCTTAAATTGTTCAACTCATGGCAAAAATTCAGTAGGCTATGCACCTGGGTCCATCCCCAGGATGAAATAAAATTTTAAGAACTTTTTAAAGATATTTCCTTCTTTTCTACCCAAACTTACATGCAACCCTTATTTGTTATTCTTTTGATATAGTAGTGTAATATTAGGCACATGGTTACCTCAACAGCTGGTCACAGTGGTTCCACCTTGCCTACCACTTTCCATCTTTTGCTGTACTAGCAATTAAGTCTGGGGATTATTTCAGCTTCCCTAAGCAATCACAGTTTCGTAGAAACTGCAGCAAAGTTTCCAAATGTCTAGATATTTTTTTACCATTGCTAATAATGTGTAGATAAATTTGAAGCTTAACCTTCATTTTTCAATAGAATTCTTTGGATCAAATTTGTTAAGAATATTTCCAGGACTGGTTAAAATAACTCACACCCAAAACAAACAAACAAAAAAAAACCCTCCAAAAGGTTATTTAAAACATGCAAGTGTCCATGTCACTGTTGATAACAATTTGTTCCCCCTACTTCAAAATGGCATATTAGTGGTTCACGTAAAGTAGCATCATTCCATTCCATCTACAAAATTTGTCTGACTTTTGTTCCATTTATGTGGAGCTAAAACTAAGAATTTTGGGAACGTGGTTTAGTAGATTAAAATGTGCTGGTTTTTTTGGTTTTGGTTTTTAGTTTTAATGAAAGGACTGTCTGGTCTTGTGCTTTTGGGTATAATTCCTAGGAGTTTTGGGGATGTAAGTCTAAAATCAGTTAGCCTGCTGATGTGAACCTATGTGAAGAGGACCTCTGGAGGTTTGCTAACTATTGCTTAATACTTAAATAAATACTTAAAACACTAATACACAGATCTAATTTTTGGTCGATTGCTTCACAGAGATTGCTAGAAGTAAAACACTTTACAGCATGAATCGATCCATTGTTTTGATTTCATTTATATTGGGCCATGCATAATTATGATTGACTCTTGTGATTCACAAATTCACATAATGAAGAGTTTAGTATAGCAATAAAATCAATAGAGAGTAAAGCTTTGTCAATGTTATGAAAGACTTTACAATTAAGATCACAAAAATATCTCAGAGAAGTTAATGTTTCAGTGCCCACATTAACATTCCCCAGTTGCTATTTCATTGGCATTCATTTTATAACAGAAAGAGACGAGAATATAAATAAGAAGAAAACCAATATACGTTCATGCTTACACCCACATAGTAAGTGTTCTAATTGTCACTCATCTAGAGATGATGAGTTAGTTTTAAAGTTTTCAACAGCCCTGTTTCTCAGGCCTGAAAAGGAAAATACCTGGAAACAAGCACAGAGAATCCATATGGAAGATCATGGCTCATCCGTGTTGCTTCAGCAGCTAAAACTACGCTGATACTCGTTGTCTTTCTTGGGTGACTGGGACACAACTGGGGGCATTCCTGTCATTTGCACTGTGTTTGACTTCATGACTTGGCTGTATCAGTATTGTGTCCAATGTTCAAGCCTTGGAATTTGACTTTCTGCAGTATCAAAAGGTTGCAGTAGTCTCTGATGTGTTTTGATTTGTGCAACCTACCTTTTCCAAACATTTCCAATTCACAGTGCAAGAGTCAGGGAAGGACAGGGATGAGTCTCAATGGGTTTCTTCCAGAGGTTCTCATATTTGGTAGGTTATAAGAATTCATTACTATCAATGTGGGTCATTCAATGCCCTGTTGCTGCAGTGCCATAAACATGTTCCTTTATTAGAATAGCTATAGAATGTCTAAATAGCAGCCAGTTTGGTTTTTCCATCTTCATTCCTTGCCTCATTTGGGTGTGAATTTGGCCTCTTTGTATGTTTTGTAATGCAGGATATTTTGTTTTCTCAGTGCTTTTTGGTTCAAAAATGGGCAATTAAAACAAAAATGAACAAACAAGCAACCAAACAAACAAAAAAATGTAGGAAAAGCCCTGTGTTTAAACATGTTTCACTAAAATAAGAACACACCACTGGAGGTTTTCTGATCATCAGTTCCAGCCTCTGCTGCCACTGGCACAGACACACAATCCCTCCCATAAACTGATCAAGCTTCAGTTGCAGTTTTTCTCTGAAGTCCTCAGCCCACTGAGTTGAACAGGTCGGCTCTCTGTCTCGTCACTGTCAATATGTGACAAGGCTGTTTTCTGAAAGTTCTCAAAATAAAGGAAGTAGAGGAGGAGGGAAGGTAAAAGCACATTTTAAAATGGAAGATTGATTTTGCAGATTAGCACAATTCTGGGAAGTCGCAGGGAGGTTTCTTCCATAAGCACAATTAGTTGTTTGCTAATCGTATAGGAGTATTTGGGGATGGATTTTGTAATACTTACTTTGGTGAATAATATTATGTTCTTTTCACATAAATTGTCTAAGCAGAAGGTAAAAAATTATCAGCTACTATAAAAAAATATATAATTTTGAAATTCTTTAATAATTGTCAAATGGATGTGGGACTAATCTTCAAAATCTGAGAGCTTCAAATTCTCATAG
Organism: Haemorhous mexicanus; assembly: GCF_027477595.1. Taxonomy (NCBI): domain Eukaryota; kingdom Metazoa; phylum Chordata; class Aves; order Passeriformes; family Fringillidae; genus Haemorhous; species Haemorhous mexicanus. The sequence continues at coordinate 110,028,685 of NC_082343.1, read as the reverse complement.
GGAAGTGATATAGGTGTGTACCTATGACTTGCATTTATATAGTTAATTACAGATATATTTAAAATGGTGTTGTGATCCAAACAATACTGAGCATCTTGTTAATTCCATTTTTACCCTGTTTTTACATTTCCCTTACATCTGCTCATGGCCACAATGGGAGATGAGATATTGGGCTGTACAGATCTTAGATTTGTCCAAGTGAGACTATTCTTATATTCTTCCCTACTTTCATTACATTCTTCTAAAAATATAATCACATTCTCACTGCACAGTGACATTTTCTCATTTATTACCTAATTTGAAACTGCTTCTACCTTTCAAGAAACATTTATTTCTACTCCTAATCTCTAAATGAAGTTGATAGGGTGTTTGCTTCAGTTTAAGGTTAAGAAATCAAAATTTTGTTATCTAGCGTAGATGTCAACTGTTGCACTAGTTGTCTCTGATCCTGTTGCAATCAATGAAGACCTTGTCAATACAAATCATAGAGTCTTCTCAGCTCCCTGGTCTTTATAGATTGCATTGATTGCATCTCCATTAATGATAACGGGAGCTTACATAATGATCTTGATTCAGTTTCCTAAACAGAGATGCCTAATACCTTTTGAAAAGCTATACCGTATCCCCTGGCATCATTCTGCTGCTTCAAAAGGATGCAAATCTCCTCCAGCACGTTCCTTGGCATATCTATGTACCCATTTGTGGGTCTCTTGAATAAACTGGAGAGTTTGGAAAGGGCAGTGTTGAGGCAGTAGAATGGAACCTGTTGTACACAGGAGGATACCTGAGTTTGGGATGATAATGAGAGTCTCATCTCAGGTTTTATTGCCTATAGATTGATATTGCTGCTCACAATTCAGTAGAATTCCTTAATGTAAAATGAAAAATATATCATCACTTCTTGGGTGCTGAATGAAATCAGAGATTTCATTTTCTCAGTTCTCTGAGTGTCTTCAGTTCTGTCACAGTAGCAAAGTGATAATGAAGATAACTGGAAATGAAGACTAAGAAGGGCTTGGTGCATATGTTGCCTTGCTGCTTCATTTAACTGTTTCCTTTTTCATGTATTATGTTTGCCTGGGGGTTTTAACTGGCAGGGTAAGCAACCGTTCTCTCTGAATGTTTTTACATTTTCCCCAAACACTGGACCCAGAAACCTTATGAGTAAATAATTTCAGTATGTATTCAAGACCATAATAATTTAAATATTATCCTTCAACAGAAGACCACCTAAAGCACTGTGTTGGCAACAAGCCAAATATTCAAATTAAAGAGAAAATCCAATCTCACTATTCTGAAAATGAGAATCAGGATCCCTGGAATTGTGTACCACTGCTGGTTTCAAAAGGAATGGAGGATTTTAGGTTAAGAAAAGGCAACTGCTGTGAATATTGCATTAAATTTGCAGGCTCTTGTGACACGTCTGGTTGCCCAGCTCTGTCCTGGGGAATACAAATGAGTATTCATTCCAACTGAAGTCCCCATGGTTGACTTCAGTGGTCCAGCTGAGGAATTTCTATATTTAATCATACCATATGTCATACATTTTTTTTCTCAAGTGACAAATGTAGAGACTGTAACAAAGACTTCCCCTATGAAGCCAAGGAACTCCATGTGAATACAACCCCTCTTACTGAGCGGGACTGTAAGGCCAGAAGCTGCAGCATTAACAAATAGAACTAGTTTTGCTTTTCCGTGTCATTTTTTAAAGTACTTATTTTTCAGACAGTGTGCAGCAGAGTCTGAAAAAACCATCTCAGAAGTTTTTGAGAGCATTTAAGCCCAGAGAATTTCCCCTAAAGGCTGGGAGAGTTAATGGTTAGGGAGGTGGGTTGTATTTCCTATTCCACCTTGTTACTGTATGGAGGGGAAAAACCAAGATATCTTCTAAACAGCAATGGCCTTTAATCCTTCAGATAAGAAGTCAAGCATTAAGAACAGCAGTTTTAGAAAGGATATAGGATTAGTTACCTGAAAAGTAAAAGTAATTCTGTCAATGTGCAAAAGCTGGGGGAGTTTGCTGCTCTCACAGCAGACAAGTAGAATTTTTTCTTTCTTTTATTCTCAAAATTGACATTTCAGTCCAAATAAAAAAGTGGAAAATGTCCACATCAATGCCTATTTCCCTAATAGGTGTCTATATCTTCATAACCTCTTTAAAATGAAAATTCTTCCTTAAAAAACCCTAAAAGACAGCAGAAGCCACTCTAGATATCTCTAGGATTGATCCTGTGGTAATGAGACAGATGAGTCGGGTACACATTCAGACAAGCAAAGTTAGTCCTTATAATAATTTTCCTCTTGCGTTGGATCATTGCAGTTTTTCAGATTAACTTCTATCTTGCCAAGTGAAAACAAATCTACTTTTCAATTATGAAATAAAAACATAGAGAAGTTCAGCATCCTCTGTCTCTGGCAATATCTAGTGACAACTGTTTCCACCAAGAAGCCAGGATACAGACAAAAGACTGCTAGACGTCAGTTTTCCTCAGGACACATTTCTGCTTAGTTTATGGTAGCCCAAGACTGTGAACAATTGAATTAGGATTTAAAGGACTAGCAAAATTTATGGTCTTAATAACTTATAAGAAAAACCCATGTTAGAGTAGAAAAGCAAGTTACATATTTTTCTGCCCTTCCACATAGAAGGGTTCAAGCTTTGCTCAAGTTGACAGAAAGAATTACATTTAATAAGTCCAGTCAGAAGCAGGTAGTCAGTCATTAAGATCTCAGAAACCAATCTACCTTGTCACATCATTTTCTTGGCTGTGAGGACTGGTACACCCTGAACATCCTAGTCTGCTGTATTGACAAGAGTGGGACAGACTATTGATTGTAACTCTGACCATTCTTATTTTCTAGATGAAATGTCCATTCCTGCTAAGCTCTTAATCTCAATGTGGATATGGGCAGTTTAGCAGTGTAATTGTAAAGAAGCGACAGTGGTATAGACAGGAGAATGTGATGTCTTAATCAACAGTACACATAATATTTCTGGGAACTGCTGATCAATGTGGGTTAGTGGTGGAAAACATATTGAGAGGACTGGGGGAAATAATGTCTGCAAACCCTCTCATGGCCTTAGAAGCACAGGCCAAGAAGAGTTTTAACAGAAACAGAGGTATGATCAGAACAGATAGGAAATGAGGTATGGCAGATGTTCCCTTCAGAAACTTAGTTTCCTTTAACTATCTCAGAAAAAAAAAAAAGTCATGTAGTGGTGCAAAATGCCCCTTTGATAAATAACAAAACAAACAGCACTAACAAACAGCAATTTAAATGTCTTTAACCAGCTGCAGTGTCAGTTATATTTCCAAAGAGGTAGCTGAGGGAGATGACTCTGAAACCCGTATGACTGAATCTCCTACTTCCAGGACTTCACAGATCCTTGCTGATCTTTTGTGGCATTCACATTCTCTGAAAAAAATCCCTTTGCCCAGGATTTTTCTCCTGGGAAGCTGAGAAGCCTCAGAGAAAAGGAAAACAATTCTTATCTCATTTGATTCTCTTGTGTTTTGCTCCTTTGGAATATGTTTGGAGATTGTTAAACCACAGGTGATTGTCTGACTGGATTGTGGTGTGAGTTGTTTTCACTCATTGGCCAGTCGGGGCCAAGCTGGGTCGAGACTCTGGAGAGAGTCTTGAGTTTTCATGATTATCTTTTTAGCTTTAGTAAGTATCCTTTCTGTATTCTTTAGTATAGTATAGTATTCTTTAATTTAATATAGTATTATAAAGTAATAAATGAGCCTTCTGAGAACATGGAGTCAGATGCATCATTCCTGGCTTCCTCGGGACATTCCTTGAAAATACAATAATCTTTGCTGGCTGAAACAGGCTGGCTCTCAGTAGAAGGGAAGCTGTGACAAACAGCCCTTGCTTTGTCCCAGCAGGACATCTTCTCTACCACTGAAGGGACATTTCACCATGGAATGAGTGCTGGTTCAAACTGGAACTCTCTCTGTTGAGTTTGAAGACATATCTATTTTTCTGGAAATGCTGCAGCTGTATATAATAACACATAAATTCAGTTCTACAGATAAACGAGAAAGAAGCAGTTAATTACTTAGCTAGTGGTTATAAACATATCATAAGTCAATCAAAAGGGAAAATTGGAAAGTTTTGTCCCTATGGCTCTTATTTAATCATTGGGTCATTCATGTTTTTCCTTACCTGGATGTTTATCTGACCTAGTCTTCAGCTGAGTCTTTCAGCATTTGTCTTGAATGTGCCATGAATTTTGCAAAAGAGCATGCATATTATGCACAGAGAGCAATATCTGCTCATTGCCTAGATTTTGCCCACGAAGAGGAAACATGGAGGGAGCATTTGACAAGTTTTCCCCATGGTGCCAGTATCTTTTAGCTATGCACTTTTGTGTGGAATAACTTTGTGAGAAAGAGATGGAGAGAGGCAATTCTGAAAAGCAGTAAACTATGGTGTGATAATGACAGGAGAAAGAAGAGTGGGTGGAGGAGACTCTTTCACTCTTCAGACTTTAGAGGTCTCCTTTAAGGCGTGTACTGCTGGTGGATAAAGAGACAAACTTGCAGTGATGTGTCTGTCAGCATTGCTTAGCAGCGAAGAAGCATGATAGAAAGAAATTGCACAAGAATCTATTACTGCTGCTTTCTAGGTAGGCTGTAGAAGAGAAAGAGTGCAAAGGAAGAGCTGCAGTTTACAGTCACAGTTTGGCGTCTATTCCCATCCTGCCTTTACATATTTAAAATTCATTTTACTGCAAGCATATAAAGGATCACTCTCTCTCCCTTGCCACTGTGACAGCTCCTTTAAGGGGGCACAGAAAAAAAAAGTGAATAAATGATGTGTTCTGCTCTGTATCCATTTAAAAAGCTGTGTGATCTCACATACTTTTAAAATTTTTATTATTATTAAGAGAAGAATGGAGGAATCAGTTTATAAACTCAGCCTACGTTCATGTTAACAACTGGCTCCTTTCTGTTTACTCATTATCCCTGCCCTTCACCCATCTGTTTCCATCTTTGTCAATAATGAGTACAGCTCTTTGAGTTCCTTAGAAAGTTAAATCCTGTGAAGCTACAAATTACAGCCCTTCAGAAGAGATGACCATCTACATAAGAAAGAGTGAAGCTTTATGCATAAAACTAATTTTTACTGCTTTATGAGTTTCTGTCTATACTGTAGCTGTGAAAGAGGCAATTTCTGGTGTTTAAATTGGGACACAGAGGCCGAGGCTCTCCTGATTCCTGGATTTCCCACTGTTGGTGATGTTGGAGGAGAGGCTGCCTATCCTCAGCTCAATGGTTCTCCAGGAAGGCCACAAGGGATTAGAGATCATGTCATTTTTCAGTTTGCATCAGATGGGGGCTGGAAAGAGGGAAGAATCTTTGGTCATTCTGTCTTGTTCTTTTGCTCATCAGTGTCTGCTGCCATCAAGCCTTTGGAGCACTTTGGGGAATTTTGTTGTTGGGTCCAGTAGGAGCTCAGTAGCATTTCATTAAGACACTGATAAATGGAAAGACATATGTTGCCTTGTTTTTGTTGTTCAAATGACATATAAAATAATTTAATAGAATTAAAGTATTTTAAATGATTTTTAATGAATGTAATGAATTTAAGCAGTTTTATGCTTATAGCAGATATAAAATGTTGAGGGTTTATTGTGTTTTGAGTAGTTTCTTTTTATTTATTTTACATTGAATTTAGAAGAAAAGTTCAGGGGTTTTCGGAGTGAATGAATTTTGAATCCTCATATTTGACAGTCATACTTAAAATAATGGAGAAGAAATTTAAATCTAGCTAATAGAGTCTTACCTAAATAAACATTATGCAGCAGGTGTGAGGTGAGTTGACTGGTAAACAATGTGTGGGTGATATTATGATTCAATAACTTCCCTTTTTTGGCTTGATCTCGTGCTTTTCTCATCTGACTCTCACTATGGGATACTTGGCAAACAGATCAACTTCTGGTTCAGTGAGCTGCTGTGAAGGAGTTGTACCTTTGCACCAGCTGGATATGCAGCTGATGTCAGCTAAATAATACCAAGGTGCTAGAAATTTTTTTTTACAATGAGAAAAATATGGTATTCAAGGCCTCTTCTATCCAAACATTTGTATGAGAAGTTGGGAGCCTTGCTAGAAGCTAAGAAATTACCTGTGCAGTTAAACCATAAGGCTTTTCAGATTAACATCCAGGTACAAATTGTGTGTGAGCAGCAAGTAGCTGGTTGCTGTAACAATCAAGGCATTTAGATGCATTCTGAAAGGGGCAAACTGAAAAATAAATATTGCCTAATATTTCTGGAAATGTAGTGGTCTTCTCTGTCCTAGAAAGAGATGGCTGCTGTTCTTGATTCTGGGTAGTGGTTAGTCACAGGATCACAGCATTATTCATGTTGAAAGGGCCTCTTTGGAGAACTGCTCCAGTCTACTTGTTTCAGAGTAACTTGAAGAGCTTCCAAGTGACATGAATGGAGACAATGTGCCAGGGCCAAACACCCCATCTTTAATTCAGTTTCCCTGTGAATTCTTAAAATACAATGCACAGAAATTTCAGTTCTTGATAGAATAGCTGTTCATATGAACATATAATTTTCTTTTTTCTTTTTGTCCTTATCTGTTTTCATGACTTTCTGAGTAAATGTCACACTTAGAAAGTCTTGAAATTATGCTAGGACAAAATTCAGTACTTGTGAGTAAAGATGATTTGTGATTCAGGCTGAACTGGTGAGTGTTGTTTAAATAACTTTTCAGGACAGGGTAAGAGAAGAAGGATATCACAGTACAGCTTTCTTTTACTCCAAATAATAATTAGCTTCTTCCCCTCTTCTACCATTGGTCAGTAATTGCAATTTATGAACCCGCCCTTCATGTTTTGAAAGAGTAAGATGTGTGTCCACTCAATGGCATCCCTCCTCTGGTGTACAATCACACAGGTCAAATACCAGCCTCTGATACAGCAATTGCATGTCTGGACTGTTATGTAGACTCATGTTAAAAAGCCCCAGAGTGCAATGAACCTTAGTGGGGGGAAGAATCCAAACTCTGAAAATTAATTTAAAACATGGCCTGCTTTCTGCCTCAAAAGAGACAGCAATTCTTCCATCAATTTATCATAATATTTATAGAGCCTCTAATACTCCAGTAGTTGATTACTTCACTGCCTTAGAAGTTATAACCAAAACATTTTTTTAAGACAGAAAACATTATGACCACCATTTTTAGGTAGGATAGGTAGACACAGACTAAATGAAGAGAGCTAAGCCATTAGAAGGAGTTAGGCACATACGAGAAGAGATCAGGTGTCAAGCTGAATCTTTAGAAACAGCTAAGTAATACCAAAATCCTATCAGAAGCCTACTGTCATCATTAAATGCCTAAATACCTCTAAAATTTTGTTGTGTAGCCACTTTTCCACTCGCCAGCATTCTTCAAGCAGGAAGGCATCCCTGTAGAGAAGGCAGCTTTCATGAATTGATCTGATACCTCCACTGCAAAACAGGAACAAATTAGTTTACCTGTTTTTTACTCCCTCTCAGACCCCTCCCTAAACACTTTAAATGTCACTATTTCCTCAGGAACTGAAGGTGTGCCGAACAGCATGTCCTGCACAGAAATATGATAATCTCTCTTCAATGTTTGGCAACTAGTATCTATTAATTAAGAATCCATCATTTTTACTCTGTAATTATATTTATTATACCCTAACTCATATCCTAACTATAATTAGTTCCTGCTAATTAATTTTATCAAATCCCTCTAGATTCATATCTAAAGTAAATATTGAGTAGCCCTACACTAATTATTTCAATCAACGTGGAATGCATTTCAAATGACTGTGAATATTTTCTATTAATTAAATTTAGTATAAAATAAATGTTCAATACCATATGTTTGTAAATGTTAAGATTTTAAGATAAAAGAGAAGAAAAGACTGGTATAATGTAAAATACTCTTTTGCATATTAGACCAAATTAAAATAAGACAATTCTAAGTCAGAATTTTTAATGGGAAAACAAAGATTTTTTTATATATAAAGTATATGAAGAATTATGGTAGAGTACTAAAATGATTTACCTTGAAAAGCATCTTCATATCCTTTGAAGTAGATAGGACTCCCCATGTTTAAAAAAAAATGAAAAATTCAATAATATTTATGTAGCTTATTTTGCAAGTAAAGAGAAAGCTGATAGTGAAACACTTTTGGATGAGGTGCAACACTTCTGAGACCGGGAGAATCATCCTTACCTACCAGTGCTGAGAGACAACCTGCTTGAGTCATAGAATCCTCAAATAACCTGATTAGGAAGGGAACTGCAAAGATCATTGCCTCCAGCTCCTGGTTCCCTTGCTATTGATAACTCAACTTGGTCTATACAGCAAATGAAATTATGGTGTTAGTTTGGGTTCCTTTAAGCAAAGTGATTGAAAATGAGGTAGTAACAAGAAGCCAGCATTCTGCCATTTTGGAATCCGTGGGTTATTCTTGACCTATAGGTGGAAGGATCCCGTAGACACTGTCTTGGATCTTCCATACATCTACAGATGTCTCAGACATCCCAAGGTATCTAAAATTGTCCTTCACTTAAACTGCTGCGACCTGATGAAAGTTTCTAGGCTGCTACTCAAGCTACTTGCTGGAGTTAAAATACTAAAGATTTTTGTCAATGCTTTAATCTAAGTAAATGGTATGTCTTATCTCCACTTATAAACAGTGGTTAGAAAACTCCTAAAATACTCAGAACTCTGCTGTTCCAGAGAGGTGCAGAGGGGATACACATCCCTCCTAATATTAGAAATCCATGCTGTACTTTCCGTTCTTGTCTTCCCCTAAATGAAACAGGCACCTTCATCTGCCCTATTATACAGAAAAACTGATTTAAAGAAGAATCTCATCCTTAAAGTGTTTGTTTATTTCTGCTCTCTCTATGAGGAGGTGGGGTGACCACCACAGACAGAACCATTTCTAATGCATATGCCTTTGATAACATTGCTCCTGCCTGTTGAGACTGTGGAGGCTTTGAGCAATGCTAAGTAAACAAGACTGGAAATAACTCTAGTTTTTGTGTTGGTTTTTTTAACTGTTTTGGCTTTCTGGAATTACACCTTTCATAAGATTTAGTGACTGGTGAGAAGAGCCTGTATTATTTTTGAAGGATGACAGTTTGCTGTCATGGGCAGTTACAGAAATTGTAGCATTTGGTGGTGAAGGGAAAACAGATTTCAGCTCTGTATGTGCCATGGGTTAGTCTTGATTTCAACTAATGTAACACAGGTCAACTGTGTAAAGAAGCTTCCATCTGTGGATATTTGATTTTAATTAACAAAGAATACAAACTAGCAGAAGTGAAATCCTAATCCAAGCAAGAATATGTGGTAATATATTTCAGATATATTATGTTATACAATTTTAATCTTTTGCTGATAATTTACAATATCACTCACTATTTGGCACCGTGACAGTCATTTTGCCACAGAGATCGTGATAACACTGACTTTTCTTTTTTTTTTTTTTTTAAGTTTATAGAGAACCACAAATATGTCTTTAATTTTAAAATCTTATTTAAACATGAGTATACACACACATAAAGGAAATTTAAATATTATGGTCTGTTTCATATCACTGTGCATATTGGTAACAATTGTTTTTCATGTGCCATTTGATACTCCTTCATCTCTCCAAATATGATCCTGGGAAAGCTTTACAGATTTCTAGGATAAAGAAACCATTAGTACAACTCTGGTGATGACGTATATTTTCACAGACTTTAGATTTCCTGCAGCTGCTTCTGTTTTGAGCTCAGTAACATGTGGTTGTGTAAAATATTTATTTTCCAGAGAGATATACAACCTTATTTTTGATAGTATCAGCAGATGGTGAGGCAATAGTTTATTCCAGTGGTTTATCATTTATACCATATGTTTAAAATTAATGCCCCATTTCCCATCTGATTTTGTCTGACTTCAATAAAGCTACATTAATTTCCTTCAGTTGTTAACCCATCTTCAAGCCTTTTGGGTTATTCAGAGAGAATCCAGACTGTCCTTCATGCTTGAAGCATCCTTAGGTGTGCCTGGTTGCTTGAAACCATCTTCTGCTCCAGCACGCAGCACTAGTCAACCCAGTACCAGCTCTGTTTTTAACAGTTTCAGTATTTTGTGTTTAACTTAATTGGTTTCTTCTTCTGGATCTTTTAGGTATTTGTTCTTCAGTTGCTTCCATCCTCCAAAAGATCATATTTATACTGTTTCTGTTGCTTCATTCATCCTTCTCATAGATGGGTCTGTTTCTCCCACCTTCTTTTTTGTTCCAATCAAGCTACATTGTAAAGGTCTTAATTTCTTTCTCTTGCATTGCATTCAATGCACCATGGAAAAAAGTAAGGCTGCACAAAAAGACCTGAGGGATACTGCCTGTTACTCATTCCTTTTCCTCTACCTCACTGCTATTTCTACCTTTTTATTTGCATTTTTTTCCTCACATTCATTTAGCTATGAATTCTCTGGATCTGTTTGTTTTATTTGCCAATTGAAGAATTTGGTCAATTTGTGACTATTAGGGAAAAAACCCTCAACGATCAAAACCAGATTAAGCCAGAGTCATTTAATTTGCCTTGGTGGGTGACAAGCATTTGTAAAAGTTCAGTCTCTAGGCAGAAAACTTTTGTTTTCCTTAATGATTGATCAAAACAGTTAGGCTTTCTTCAGACATTTGATCCTTTTTTTTTTCACTGATGATAAATCTGGAAGCCCAGAGTTTCTGTCCTGAAGAAGAGGAGGTAAAGGAGGAAGATTGTGATCTGTATGAAAGGAAGTGTGAAGAAATGACAGGGATCTTGCTGGCACAGCTTCTGGTCACCAGTTCTTTCATACCCAGCGATTTTTTTCAGCTTTTTCACAGCATTTTTTTTATTAACACTTTCATGTTGAGTGCACACAGAAATTTTTCCTTCTTTGCTAGCCATCCCTGACACATTGCTGGCAATGCTGCACATTGGCTGCAGCACCATTTTAGGTCAATCTAACCTCATAAGTAACAGAATAGAAGAATTTTGAGGAGCATGCAGTCAGAAATTATTCTTAAATTAGTAATGTTTTTTTATTGTGTCTTCAGTGGTGGCTGATAGCTTTGTCATAAAAGTGTCATCAACCACTGAATGACTTTGGTTTGCAATGCTTCTTCGATGTTATCTTCCCTTCACCAAAGGTAGTCCCATCAACACCAATTGTCAGTGTGAGACAAGCATTACTTTTCTTAGTAGGTTCAGGACAGTGTTATTTTTCTACTTTTATTGATCCATTATCATTTTTCAGCAATGAGATTATAAAGTGTTGGCTTTATACATTACAGAATTATTTTAAGTTATAGCAAAAAATTAGCAAAAGTATTGCTAGTGAAGGAGGGAAGCCTATTGAATGGCATCTCACGTGTACAGCACAGATTCTGGAATTCCCTCTGGTTTGACATACTTGAGAAAACTACCAGAATCATACTGAATTTTACACAGATCCTCATATTGTCTATGACTTGAGAAATGAGTGGGCTGTGCTAAAGATACATGAAGAAAAGTGCTGAATTTGCGTAGATGGTATTTGCATATTTCTAAGGAGGTTGATGTGTATGCAGTTCAGGAATAATTCAAAAGTGCTTCTGCACTTCAGAAATGTGTTCACACTGCCTTCTCCACCTATGTGTAAACACAGGTATGGATGTTTTTGTTGTAGAACCATTTCAAAGTATGGTGAACTAGAGGCTTTCCTTCTTTCTTTCTTTAAGCAAATTAGATTTTTATGATAGTAAGAGGAACCATGCCTGAAGGTCAAGAGCTCTGCTTGTTGATGGCTGAAGTGAAGATTGCATTGGGAAAACTTGTTGCTTGAAGACTGGTCCATTTATTTTTGCAGCCTGCTGGGTAACACATATGTTGGAATGTCTAAGGATAAAACTGAGCAAATCTATTCCATGTCCTCACTCCATCAGAGACAGAATTTCAGCGGTGCATTACTATTTGAACAGATATGGTATAATCCATTACTCCTCTTCTCAAAAGGAGAAAAATACAGTATTAGTTAACACATGGAACAGAAGCTCTGACTAATATTATATTTAGCTTGCTGCTTGTCTCTTAATTATGATTACTGTTCAGCACATTTCCTTAGCAGTCCCTGGGTCATCGGATATGCAATGCAGCCCTTCTTGTAGCATCTGCCCATATCACAGGAAGTTCCGCCTCCTTCTGTACTCTTGCCTTTTAAATAATAATGGGACTGCAATAAGTAAAAAGGATTAGTGAAGCATTTCCTGCCTGCCAGTGTGCCTCTTCCTGACCTACTGCTCACAGACTTGTTTTGATCCTTGTCCCTCCTGATGCTCTGCTCATGGTAGTGTGCATACTGCGCAGATGTTTCTGTCATGCTATTACATGGTTATTTTCAACCTGTTTCTTGGAACAGATGTTCCCACATTGTGCTCTCCCCCCTTTCTCTGCTAACACACTCTCTGTATAAACAGCAGTGAGCATTTCCATAGTCCTGGTTTGTGGAGAGAATGAAAATCAAACTCAGTGATTTCTAGGCTGCTCTGTAACAGGGCATGTCAGCCTGGTCTTCTAGTCTTTCTCTCACTAAGATACTTGAACTTTTGGTTTGTCTGATTTAAACCCATTTCATGCATTTCATGGGACAGTATTTAGAAGTGCCCTGTGTTTTGCCATGTAAAAACAATCTTCACTGTGCCGTCTAGTGGCTGTTCCTTCTCTTTAACCACAAATGGTAGGGTAATTTCAACAGTATGTATTCTGGGATTTAATCTAAAAAGAGAAACATCACAGTAATAAAATCTCATCTCCTGCCATCTGTCTCCTGCATATTTCTTTACAGTCCAAGTGCATTATATTTGAGCCCAAATGCTTCAGTGTTGGCAACAGTGGCTGGTTATGGTAAGAAATCCCCCATGAGTTGAAATGCAGAAAGAAGTTGACATATGGACAAAATACACCAGGGATGGTAAGGGCTGGATTTTTATTCCTAATGCCCTGGAAGTCGTTAAGACTCCTAAACAATGGCATTGCTGGTTAATAGCAGCATTGATGTATTTTGCACATTGCCTTGATCCTGTAGTCCTACAACTAAGAGCAAGTGGGGAAAATAAGAACAAGTTGGGAAAATGTAAGGAAGGAAAGGAAAAAAAACCAAGCCTCAAACTGGATTATGTTCCAGATCCTCCTGAGAACAATTAATTAGGAGCGGACACAGACAAATTGATTTTCTTTCACTGAGGAGGGATAGAGGACATTCACTTTCAAATCAGGCTTGTTGTTCCTGAAATGGTGACAGTGAGCAATGTATCACTTAGAAATGACATGACTGTACTTTCCATCTTGCTCGTTTATTTGGAAGATATTGCTTTTCCCTGTTGGGATATATGCTTTCTAACATGTAGAGAGGTTTAGAAACTGGAGATTGGTCAGCCTTTGGTAATGTGAAGTCTCAGAATGTCCTAACATTCCACTGTAAGATGCAGTTGCTGGGGATAATTAAAATTATAAATTCAACACAAATTAATTACTCAGCTAATTAATATCTGTATTATTTGGACATGATCCATCAAGAATAAAGATATTTATTCTAGTAATTAAATCTTATTTTTTTTTCTAAAAGCAATCTGATGGTTGGTATAAACAAAAGAAGTACAGCAGATCAGCAGTGGACTTTTTGCTGCCACATAGTGAACTTGTTCCTATCAAGAGGAAATGCACTGGGAAAAAAGATTATAACAGTACTAACAAAGTGTTAGTTTATCTATAAACATACATTGTGGAAATTTATAGTGTACATAAGATAAGACACTGCAGCAAAATAACAAGAGGGAGGGCTTGTTGCTCTACTTCATATAACTAAAAGGGAGAAATGCAACTATATTGCCCAATGCTTTGGTAAATATTTTGCCCACATTTTTTTTTGTTTGACAAATTTCCTTGGTTAATACATAGAAGAAAATCAGCCATCAGCCCTTGGGCTTTCTTTATCTCTGATGGCAAGAGGATCTGAACTGCTTTGACTGTTAGATATCTAAAGTGAGATGAAATGAGTTACATTACAAATTTATCTTTCTTTTTGGGAGTTATGATGAGTGACAAACTTGGTAGGCTGGGCCAAAAATTCAAAAATTCTCAAACCACGTGTGATTAATTTATTTTCTCTTATACTTTTTTAAAAGTTTAGCATCAAAGCTTGTCTCTTAGACAGTCAGAGGAGAAGGAGAAGTTTGTCCAGAGGGCATGTCAGTCTATATTGATGTTAGGTGACATGAATTTTCTTTAGAAAATGAATATGAGGGTTGCAGGGACAGGCTTTTTTTTCTTAACAGAGAAGTCTAATCTTTAGATGACCGAAAATAGCTGAGATGAATCCTACCCTGTGTGGTTTCATTAATTATTGTTAGCTGCAGAGGTGATTTCTGTGGTGGTAAAGTGACATGGCAGGACACTTTAGAGTCTATTTGAGAACCAGTGGGAGATGACTTGCAGTGTATAAATAGCCTCTGCAGCTGTACTGAAGTTCTTATGAGAACAGAGACCTATTGTAAAGGTTGTTTTCTAGGGACTTGGCTGATTTATGGGATTCTGACAGCAGGTGCCCCTGCCCAATTGGAAGAGAACAAGAGGAAAAGAGGATTCAGCTAACTGCAGATTAAAGGGAGATTGTTCAGCCACTCTTTTTTTTCTCTGCTTCAAGTAGCTGATGTTCCTTGTGGAGAATTTGGAAGCTGATCCATTGAGACTGGGAAAACTAAATCCTATCAAAAAGGAGCTTTGAGACAGTTCATGGAGGTGTTTTAGCACCGTGATTGTTGCATTTGAGATAGTGCAAACACTTAACACTAAATCCTTGAAAAGAGAAGGAAGTAGGACAGGAGATATATTATCTTAGCATTACTACTATAACATGTGATTTCTGTGTTTAGGTCTGCAGGGAAGAGACACTTCTTGCAAGTACATCTTAAAATCAGTGCACAGTTTTGAAGTTATTTTCATGTATCTTCTGTCCATGCTTAGGAGTCCAGTGTAATTTGCAATAAACTGGACTATGTCAGGCATTACAACAGGGCTGGCAGGTATCACACAGGACTTGTGAGAAACCTTGTGCCCTCCTGGCATGGAGGAATAGCTCTGTGAGCTGCTAAATTAACCTTCTTGCCACCAAATATGTTTCTAATGCTCTGCATCTATCCCAGTGCTGTTATTCCCCCTCAAAAATGGCATCTGCAAACAATTAAGTCTCTTAGAATTATAGAATGGGTTGGGTCGGAAGGGAACTTGAAAGATAATTTGCCTCTAACAACTCTGCCATGGGCAGGGATGTAATTTACTGGACCAGGTTGCTCCGAGCTCTACCCAGCCTGGCCTTGAACACTTCCAGGGATGGAGCATCCACAGCTTCTCTGGGCAGTCTGTGCCAGGGCCTCAGCATCCTCATAGTGAAGAGTTTCTTCCCAACATCTAACCTAAGCCTTTTCTATTTCAATTTAAAACCATTAACCCTTGTCCTGTCACTGTCTGCCTGTATCAAAAGTCCCTCTCCCTCCCTTTTATAAGCCCCTATTAAGGTACTGAAAGGCTGCAATGAAACCTCCCCAAAGCCTTCTCTTTTCCAGGCTGAAGAACCTTTTTTCTCAGCATGTCTTCATAGGAGAGGTGTTTCATCCCTCGTGGCCATCCTCTTGTGTCAGAGCCCTCTTTTTGTGTTGGAATCACCGCAAATTGATGTGACCTCTTTTGTGCAAATAGAAAAACCATTCTGTTGAAGGGTGCTAAGAGCTTCCTGCTCAGGGGTCTCAGATCCAAGACATTGCTAAAGGCTGTTGACATGTCAAACATTCTGTTTTGAACACAAAGTGCTATACAGCCCCTTTGGACAGCAAAGCCCAGCTGTAGGCAGCAAGAGTGACCACCTGGAGAAACAAAACGTGTCAGATAGCAGAGCAGCCAAGGTAACTCAGGCTGACAGTGTGCAGGCCATATTTGTTTGTAAATGCACTGGTAAATGTAACAGAGTTTTAGAAAGGAAAGCCAGGAGAAGGAAGGGAAAGCTGGGCATTGGAGTTTTTGTCTCCCAAGTTTATGCTTAGAACTGATGACTCCACACTTTTTTTAACTTTTGGACTTTTATCTACAGTAGGATTGAGCCACCCTCATACTGTGCTAAACATGAGCTGGCAATCCTGCCTGCTCACAGGGCTTGTTAATTCAACCAAAGATCTTCAGTAGCTGCTCAATTCCTTGATTGTGAGTTAGAAAAGAAGCATTGCTCAGTGTAATCTGACATTCCCATGAAAAAAAAAAAAAAACCAAAACCAACTATTAATTGCTTTGCTGTTCTGTCTTGTATGAATTAGGTTTTCCTCCAAATCCTTTATGGACAAGCAAGACAGTGTCCAATCTTTTTCTCTGCTGTGGTAGAAGTGCAAAAGAGACCAAAATAAATGGGAAGATTTCAGGTATGACCAAAAAAATGATTTTACAATCAATTCCCTGATCAAATGGTGTCAATTTTTTGCATGGGATTTACCAAGCATAAATATGCACACTTGGAATAAACAGAGGACTTGCACTCTACACTCTCACTGAACTGACCATCTTGCAGACATTGCAAGTCTGACAGGTTCTTAAGGCTTCAGATTTGCTGAATTTTAGGAGCAGAATTCTGGAGCAGAATTTAGGAGCAGGAAGGCCAAAGGCTCCCTCTCTGCATCTGTTCTCTAAATTTGCAGTGTGCCTGCACAAGACAGGCTCTGAGAGCCTGCACATTCCTGGAGCTGGTGCTGCAACCAAGCTGACAGATGTCAGGACATCCTGGAGGAAATTTAATCTGAATTCCTTGAATTCCAGTCATGTAAAAAATTTAGGGAGAGAAACAGGAAAGACCAAGGGTCTTCTAATACTACCTTTTGACTCCAAAATTAGATTTTTCTTAACCTGATTTTTAGTTTGCATAAGGTTATATTCTGTTCTACTTCAGCTTTCTTGCTGAGCAAAAAATTTATGTACAACAGTAGGTACAGTTACAATAACTATGAGCTGGGAACTCTGCCCTCACAACAAAATGCAATTTTCAGATTTGTCTGTCTAGAGATGGTGTTAATTTGATTATAAAGTGTTAGATATTTAGAAATAATAAAAGAAAATCACCCTCTCAGAAGTTAGAAAGTGCATATTAGATTAAGTTATGAAAGGATAACTTGCATTATTTGACCTATGTGGCACAGGGACAGTAACACAGGACATAGTGGAAGCAGTAACAGCAGAAGCACAAGTAGTAATGCCAGCAGCTGGTGGGGTGGCAGCAGGAATAGCCTCACTGACAGCAGAAGAGAAAGAAAAGCTGTTTTCTAAACCTGACAGTGTAAGGCTATATGTTTACCTGCTTGATTTACAGCTGACACAATGTATAGATGCCAGACTATTTACATTTTGGAATGTGCTAAAGATGTTTGGGGCAAACCTCTAGTGAGGATGGATATTTTCAAGCATTGTTTCTATAAATGTTACATATGTGCTTGCATGTTGGACTTGTTGGAATAATAATATGTGCCAGGTTTAGACAGCAAGTTAAGTTAGTCTTAAGAGAGAGAAAAAGCACTTTACAATTATTTTCCATACACATGGTTTCTGAAAACCAAACAAACACATGCTTCCAGTCATATGCTATGTAGCAGAAACACAGAAAAATCAGATGGTTCAATTCTGCAAGCTGCTGAATGCTCTCAGCACTCTGATATTTAAACAGCCTTGTATTTCACAGGTTTATGCTCAGGAAATGCAGATCAACATGAATACAGGCATATAACGGGCAATTAAAAATTGAAAATTAGAAATTCCTCCTGCCTCTGTGAGTGGCTCTTGTCTTTCTATTTGAAGACTGGCCCCAGTGGTGCCTTCCAAAATGTCCAGTTTTGCATCCATGAGTTCCACTGACATTAATGAGGATCAGACATGTATGCTGAAGGCAGAACAGCCTTTCAAGTGTCAGAGAGCAATACTGCTGTTCAGCACTGCTTTAAACCTAAGCAGTCCACAGCAAAGTGCTGGGAGAAAAAAATAAAATTTTCAAGTAAAAGGAAAATTCCAGGTGGTTCCCATGTTGGAAATTCTTTGGGATTTTTCAGGACTGCAGATATGATTGCCAGACTTTGGATCATTCACTCTTCTGGGTCAGAAAAATAAGCTTGCAGCATGGAGGAAAACCAGCTGCTTTTATATGGTACAAACAGAAGTTTCTTTCCTTCTTTCTGGTCCTCTGGGAGAACTGGCATCATGATTTCTTCTCCAGTGTAGTATTTGGGTAATTTTCATCCAATACATTGTTCATTGTTAAAAGATGATAAAGCCCTGAAAGAAATTAGAGATATGTTTAATTCTGTAAGGCAAGACTATACCTTGCCAGTAAAGGTCATATTAATCATAAAAAATAATAGATCTCTACAGCTTAGATATTTAGACCTGAGATAATAATCGAGTTGCTTGTTCCTTTGAAGAAACAAGCACTTCTTTGCTAAAATTCATCTCATCTCAGGCTGAATCTCTAAACAACCCAGATAACTCTAGAAATTCTAATTTCTCTTCACTGGCTATAAAGGGAACCTGGGCCATATAAAAGTTGAGGTGGTTTCCATCCACATCCTGAAAGCCTTTCAGGACTATAGGAAATAAGCATTTTTATCTCAGAGGAATGCTGTGGCTCAAAGAGCTCCAGTAATTTCTAGACTGTGAGTAGGAGCAATTCCATAAGGGATATGCTCAGAGATGTACTTTGTACAAACCTTACCAGGGCTGGAGTATAGCTCTGGTTTTGTACTCTGAGAAAAGTCCTCAATCAGTTGATGAAACATATTTGTCTGGTACTGCTTGAGATGCCTTAGGATGTCAAAGAAATCCAAACACAGCTGATGCAGGATGGTAGTGGTCTCTTGACTGCCTAGGATGGCAGCTGGAGGCCCAGGAAGATACCCTAGGGTGTCTTGAGTGGCAATAAATGCCAGTGAGCTATTCATTTGAGACCCTATTCAATAGTCATTAATCTAAGCAGTGATTCATCTCACCCCTTTTTCAATTAACTTTTTCTTCAAGTACTGTTGACTACCTTGACCAGATTGTCATTGATTTTAAAGGGAGTTTAAAAATGCCTGTGAAATACATGTGCACATGTAAGATGCATTTTACACGTGCGTGTGAGATCATGAAATTAAGTTGAATAGGTCTGGAACTTGTGGGATGATTCCTTTGCCTTAACTTTAATGTCTATTGCCATCTGTTGTGCTCTAGGATAATGTACCTGGACTCTAATTTCCTGTCAGAAGGGCCACATGCCTTTTGAAAGTCCTCTTTCTGCAGTGTGTCATGTCTTAGATGCCTGCAGATATCACAAATAGTGTTAGATATTTATAAAAATGAGTCAAGTCACGTATATTTAGCTGGAGATGAATCCTGCCCTGTCCTTTACTTTAAAAGGGATATTGAAATATTGCAGAGATGGCAGAAACAGCTATCTACTTTTGAATTAGAGAATATACAAAAGAAAATTTTTTCTAGTCTATTTAGTTTATCAGAACCATGACCAAAGATAGATGTAATTACAGAGTAGAAATATTTTCAATAGATAGAAAGTACCTTGTACTTCAAAGTAACTTTAAAAATGGAAGAAGAATGAAGAAGGTGAAAGCAAAGAGTCCAAAATTTCAGTTTAGATGGTAGGTGGTAAATGTCTCTTATTAACTAATGAAAAAAATCAGCAAGGGTATTGCTGAAGTCTATGCTCATTGAAGTCTTCACATGAAGACAGGATACCTTCCTGAAGTTATACTTTGCTGAAAGCAAGATTGTGAACCCAGTACAAGGGTAACTGAGAGAAGTTAGCTGGAGATTAGACTCAATGGCCTACTGATCTATTCTGGCACTAGACACCATCAAAGGTGCCAAAATAAGAAGAGTATGACATGAATTCAGCTGTGTTTGCTGCAAATCAGTTATTTTTCTCTCACCAGAAACTGGCAAGTAGGATTGACTTGGATAATCTTTATATCACTTCCCTCCTCCTTCTTTCCAATAATTATGAGAAAATTGCAGAATTCTCAAAGGTGTTTGTTGTTTCCAGTTATTTGAATACTACACAGCCGCATCTGCATTTGTTGTTAACGTTCTTTCAAACACTTCTTGTTGCCTTCTTTACCTTTTTCTTTATTTATTCACCTGTTGCACATTATCCAACACTCAGATTTGTGTCTCTCTGGATAAATACTGCCTTCATGCTAGTTCTTTATGTCTAATTCAGTTAGGAATTGATTTTCTTTCTTTTTTCTTTTTTTTTTTTTTTTTTTTTGGTAACTGAACTTTCATTAATAATATTAATTCAATTCTTTTCTTTCAAGGTAATTCTTCAGCAAATTGGAGAGTGAGTATGATGATTATTCACAAACAATTGATTGATGATGAAATCCTCTATGTGTCATTCAGCTGTGTTAATGAGTGCAGAAAAAGAACCTCCATTAGCAGATGAAATATGCAGCTTTGTCTCTGTTCTCAGACTGTTAATTTCTTGTTCAGTGATGCTAGTGGGAAATTATGTTGCATCCCCCCTAAAATGTTTATCTTACTCACAAGATTTTTTATTTAGGTGCCTCAGCCTGCATTTATCACCACAGCAGCATAAGAAACTGCAAGGTCCCCCTTATGTGTGGTACCAAGGGTGAATTCATATTGCCTTTTTGGTACTATCATTTATTCTCATATGAGTCCCCACTACTCACTTTGCTTTGTGCTGAGGTGCAGCAGCTGGTTGCCTTGTTAAAGAAACTCAAATATGAGTTTAGGTGTTTGCACTGAAGATGGTACAAAGATCTGTCTAGAAAATTTCATGGTAGTTATATTCCTGAAGATATCATCAGGTTTCATGTGAGGTTTTCAGTAACATCAAGGGTTCTGGATCAAATGAAATAAATATAGAACATGAAACCTGCTCTCTAGGGACAGAATGAACAATTTCCTCATTTATCTTTTACACATGCCCCTATACTATTTAAGCACTCTGAAAACATTAACTGTTCTTGATATGCCTTTGGGGGAAGAGATGGTACTATTCATATTCTACTGCCAGTCAGGAAGATGCAGCACTGAATAGGTTTTGAAAGCCATTTAAAAAAAATTCCTGATTGATTTATTTTCAATAAATTTTGCATTTTACTGTACCCTTCTGTTTCAGTTAAGCAAAATGAATCCTAGAATCCTTAACTAACTTTTGAGTGATCAGTTCTGCAGTGGTACTTTGTCACCTTCTTCAGGAGATATTTGCTTTTAAACTACAACCCAACAACATCCTGACCTCTCCTCACATATCTATTCCATGTTTTATGTCTTGTCCTGGTCAGTTTCACTTTTTTTTCTCTCTCAACTCAACTTCAATCTCTCTTTATCCTTTCTTTTACTTTTATATCACATTCTCTGGTCTTGTATGTTATCTCTGCCGTTGCTATATCTGTCTTCCTCTTATCAAGGCTGAATCCTCTAATCATAGTGGCCCCAGACTTGATTCTTTGTCTCAGTCTACTCTCTTTGCCTTATTGTACTTTTGCTGTGGTTTTGCTGTTTCCTTAGTGTTTTCTAGTTTGTGCAGCTGAAGAATCATTGAAGACTCATAAGACACAATAACCCTGCAGCCATTTCCTCTGGATGACTTTAGGGGGAAAATTGCCATAATTTCAGTGAATCCTTCACTCCCTCAATGTGCACAGAGCCATCAGAGCTATTTTTAGGGAAGCTTCAGTATGTGAACACTGTGGTGAACACTCGTTTTTTTCCCCCCAGGCTGATTGCTAACTTGTAGATTTCTGTTGTGGTGGTAGAATATGCAGTTCTAGTCTCACAATCACCCCAAAACCAGTAAGTGCTGGATGGAAAACACTAGACTAGCAGAGTATCTTGTTTTGTGTTTTTTTTTTTTTTTTTAAGTTTTTTTGTTGTTTGGGGGTTTTGGTTTTTGTTTTTTTTTTTTTTTTAATAACTAAAAAGATCACAAACTTTCTTTGCAAATAATCAGCAAAGACTATCTCATGTCTTCTCTTATTCTGGCTTAATTCCAGAGCAAACAAATACATTAATTTCACTTAAAGTAGTGAAATTTTGGCAACTAAATATATTCACTTCATTTAAGCTTGTTAAATTTTGGCAAAGTTTTCAGCCAGATTCTGTAGAAAAAATCTTTAGATAGAAACTGCTAAGGAACCTTTCTTACAGTCATTGTCAGCAGTCCTGTCAATAACTTAATGTGTGCAGAAAATCTTCATGACTTGCACCTAAATCTGTAAAGCTCTTTGGAGACAACAGCCATAACCATTATCTGGCATTTAGCATAGTGGGAAATATCCTGAATGAAATATTTTCACAGATCTTTAAATAGGAAAGACTACAAACTATTGAGGTTGAATAGTTTGAACTGAAAAAAAAAAAAAATATCAGCAAGTGATAGAATAAGAAAACATTACATGTCCCTATCCACTCTGCATTGGATGTGGATCAAAATTACTTGTTCTGAGCACAATACAGGGAAATTAAAAAACACATGCTCTGTGCTTCAGACCTACTTGCTGAGTCTTGCTGTGCAGAATGGATTGTTAGAAGCATGTTTTAAAACCCTTGAAAGCAATGGATTCTTTGTTAAGAAAACTGATATACCTGGCATCATTGATAAGTCCTTTTATACTTAGTGTGCTGCAAATTTCACCATCTGCCTTGCCCCATCTGAATAGGCAGCATTTCTGATAGCTGGGACTTTTCCTGTGAGTCCATACAATTAGGTAAAAGATGATTTCTGTGTCACACAGTTAATGTGAGTCCCATGTAGCCATTTATTTTGTTCTTTAGGTGAGCTAGAAGTTGAAATCTCCTTCACAGTGAGTGTGAAAGATACACATTACATCTGATTTGGCCTAAACTAAATCTAAACTTAGTAAAAAAATCCTATAAAATGAAACTAAAGATTCTATATCTATCTGTATTGCATAGTTTTTGTACAACCCAAGTTTAATCAATTCAATTTGTAATAATAGAAATAAGTGAGCATGAGGTGATGATGATGGCTACCTTACAGTCTTCTCCCTGTTTCAGGAGCACCTAGTCTCACTCCATAACGTGCATGCCATTCAGACATCCATAGGTGTTTGAAATAAGATGTAAGGTGTAGAAACCTATATTCAAGAGCCAGTGTGAGGCCAGTGTTTGCCATTAAACTTGACACTATTAAACTTGGGAGCTCAGTTTGAAGCCAAAGCAGCAGCATGCAAATAGCCACATGTGGCTCCTAATTTTTTTTTTTGAAGCCAGTAGCTCTGAGTCTTCGGCCTGGAGATGGCAGTGAGAAAACAGGAACTGAAGGAGAGCTAGATGTTTCTGGAAGGTAGCTGGAGGTCAGGGCACTAAAAAGAACTTCCAGAAAGGCTTCAACTCTTTTGAGTGTGTTGATCCAACCTATTCCTTATTTGCTGAGTGGTGCATCTGTCAATCCATGTCTTTCCCTTTAGTGGCAAGGATGTTGTGTGGGACAGTGGACAACTAAACCATTTCCAATGTCCTGTGGTGTCTCTAGCTGTCTCCAGAAAGCACATGTTTCATGTAAACTATGCAGTATATTTACCAGCCCCAAATGTCTTATAGGAATCTGACAGGACCTAAAATGCTGTTAGATGATCCTGCTAAATATTTTAAATAGAAATAAAGCACAGACAAAGTGTATTCAGTTATCTCTTGATATGTCTTGTCTCTTTTTTTTTTTTTGTCAAGAATTAGCATGACCCTCACCAGTAACTGTGACCAAAAGAAGGTGTTCATTCAAAATGTGATTTAGAATTATTGTATATTTTTCAATATATTTATGATGATGTTTGTACAAAGGGAAGTCCATGAAGAACTGGTCAGAGTCCCACAGTGTATTTCAGACATAAAGATGCCACAGAAGGGGCTTACAGCACTTTAAGATGCATCTGGACCTCATAGTTTCATCAGTGTTACTGCATTAGACACAGTAGGGATGTCTATAACATTTTAATCTTCTGCTCTTAGAGAAAGCTGCTGCAACTGAGGTGAGAGGAAAAGGCACAATATCAGGCCACTTATTCCCAAAAGATACTATGGAAAGAATTACCAACAGGCTTCTCTTCATCCTTCAGCAGTCCCTGTATCATCCTTGAATATGTTGGAACACAAGCCATACTGGGGGAAGACTAATTGTGTCTGTACAGCTTTTTATTTGCTCTATAAACTGCTTCTTCCTTTTACTGGTATTCCTTGGCTTCCCTCACCCAGCTCTTTCTGCCTTCATTTGTCTTTGTGGCATCACACACTGCAAACACAGAACAAGGAAATAAAATGCTATACTCATGATACCTTCAGGAAGCTTAAGGGAGGACATACAGCATTCACATTCACAGCAAGAAGGCAAGGAAAATGTGAGAAAAATGTTTGCACCTGATGAGAGTTTCCTGAAATAGTTTTGTCCTGTGCTGACAGAAAAGGTGCCACAGACTGGCATCCTTGCTATTCCTCTGGCTGCTGTGGGAACAGGTATTTGCATGTTCACCTTCAGGATGGGCAAACATATCACACTCTATGAGTCACTCCTTGCAGTGTCCCCTATGGAGCTCTTGTTTTGTGAAAAAACAGGTTTGTTTTTCCTGCAAGTCAAAATCTATTACAAATGTATAATAGGAAGAAAGACACAAACCAAACAACAGCAATAACAGCTAAAAAACCCCAACCCAAAACATTAATCTCTTTGTATTTTCAGTTCAGCCAAACTGGAGACTCATCAGATAAATTATAATTTGTCCCTCAAAAGGTTTGATCTTGAAGACTTCTTTTACAAAGCCTTTTCCATTATCCCCTTCTCCAACAGCTGGCATCTCATTCTACTGTTAACAGTTCCAATTAGGGTAATCACTCAAAAACTGTAGCAGAAAAAGACACACTGAAAACAACTGCTTTATCTCTTTCAGGTATTTCTTCTTTTGCATAAATACTTAAGCAATTTAATTTTGCCTGAGTGCTTTCTCAAAGGAGAGTTCTGGTGAATGAGGACAATCATAAATCAATATAACCCAGCTTTTTTTAGTCGCCTCTTCTTTTTAGTGCTCACAATAATGAGATATAGCTGAATTATGTTAACAGTGATTTTTATTATTATACTCCCCTCTAAAGCAGCTGTTGGCATGGTAGATGGTCATTCTACAAAGTTAAAAATAAGTCAGCAAAATCCTATGAAGAAGAGTCCTCTGTTCTCTCTCTTCTTGTCTCCAGTTCATCATTTTATACTGTTGAGATAACAATGGATGTATAAAGTGATGTGCTGAGTAACCTATTACATGGTTTATCACAAAAAACCCCAAAAAATCCCTCAAAACACCAAGAAAGGAAAATAATTTTAATAGTGTATTGTGTTCTGCAAATACAAAACCTGAGCTCCAGGCATATAAATCCCATTGTAGTGGTCCTTCCTGGGAGAAGACATGATTACTGACTCATATGTAAAATTGAACATTAGCATCTCCAGCCAAAATTTGTGGTGTGAGAAGCAACTAAATAAGCAAGAGAGCCTGGACAAAAAGTTTTAGTCTCCTCTATCATAAAGCTGCTAATTCAGGAGTGAATCTGTAAAAAGATCATTTTTTTCACTGCTCAGAATATACCAGGAGATAAAGATACCAGAAATCTAGACATTAGCAAGCATGGGCCATGATTTTTTTTCCTTTTTCCTGATATATGGAGGAGTTGAAAAGAAGGAACACATTTATCTAGGTCCAGCAAGCCTGGGAGGCTTCCATCCATTAGTAGGCATAATATTTACAAAACCTGATTTTACACAATAGGGTGCCACCACAAGAACTGATTTGTACTCCACCCTGTAGCCCAAAGCATCATTACTTTTTGCATTCTTACAGGATCTTGTGATTTAGCTCAGCGTATCATCACAAACCTAAAATAAGTGTGGAAGTCACATTTACATATCACCTATTACACTCTGTTCTCAGAAACACGTTTTGCTGTACTTGGGCAAAGCCTGGAAACACAGGCTAGACAATCTCATCTCCACACCAGCAAGATCATGGAGAAGGATCATGGAACACATTCTCCTGGAAGCCTCGCTAAGGCAGGTCTGAAATAAGGCAGTGACTGATGGCAGCCAACAAGGTCTCACTGAGGACAAGTCATGCCTGACTAATATGGTGGCCTTTTGTGAGGGGGATCACAGCACTGAGGGATAAGCAAAGGACTTG
The DNA here is from genome assembly GCF_027477595.1 of Haemorhous mexicanus. Classification (NCBI taxonomy): domain Eukaryota; kingdom Metazoa; phylum Chordata; class Aves; order Passeriformes; family Fringillidae; genus Haemorhous; species Haemorhous mexicanus. The sequence goes on along the minus strand of NC_082343.1, from coordinate 110,002,386 downwards.
ATGCCATCTACCTGAACAAGTACAAAGCATTTGACACTGCCCTAGACAAGATCCTTGTCTCTAAACCGATGAAAGTTGGATTTGACAGACGAACGTCATGGTGAATGAGGAATTAGCTGGATGGTGGCACCCAAAGAGCTGTGGTCAATGGCTCAATGTCCAGGTGGGGGCCAGCGAGGAGTGTCATCCCCAGGGGTCTGTACTGGGGCCAGTGAGGAGTGTCATCCCCTGGGGTTGGTACTGGGGCCAGCGAGGAGTGTCATCCCCAGGGGTGGGTACTGGGACTGGTGCTGTTCAATGTCCTTGTCAGGGACATGGAGAGAGGGACTGAGGCACCCTCAGCAGGTTTGCTGGTGACACTGAGCTGTGTGGTGCAGGTGACACGCTGGAGGGAAGGGATGCCATCCTGAGGGGCCTGGACAGGCTTGAGAGGTGGGACTGTGGGAACCTCATGAAGTTCAGCAAGGCCAAGCAAAAATCCTGCATCTGCGTCAGGGCGATCCCAGGCACAAAACTAGTCTGGGCAGTGAATGGATCGAGAGCAGCCCTGAGGAGAAGGATTTGGGTGTAGATGGTCAATGTGGCCTGGCAATGTCCACTTGCAGCCCAGAAAGCCAACTGTGTCCTGGGCTGCATCAAAAGCTGTGTGTCCAACAGGTTGAAGGAGGTGATTCTGCCCCTCTGCTCTGCTCACATGAGACCCCACCTGCAGTGCTGCATCCAGCTCTGGAGCCCACTACCTAAGAAGGAGATAGACCTGTTGAAGAGCATTCAAAGGAGACCATGAAGGTGATCATAGGGCCAAAGTACCTCTCCTCAGAAGATGGGCTGAGAGAATTGTGGCTGTTCAGCCTTGAGAGGAGAATTTGAGCAACCTGGTCAGATTGAAGCTGTTTGTACTCAGGGCAACGAAGTGGAAACGAGATGACCATTCTTTCCAACCCAAACAGTTCTATGATTCTTTGATTCTGTGATTTACCATTCACAATATATTTGTGTGTAATCTGTTTCTGAAAATCTCCACCAATAAATATAAAGGACTGAAAAGAATATTCAAGGCAAACCCTCCCAGAAGGTTGAAGCAAATTTTTAGAGCTCACCACTATTAAACAACCTTGACTCAGATCCCACAGCCAAAGAGCTCTTGCTAACAGGTTTGCCACTTGCCAATCAGTCAGCAGATTGAAATTAGTGTCAGAGGAGCAGCAGGCAGAAGGGGGTCACACAGCTCTCCTCCCCTTCTCTGCCAGTTATAAACACAAAGGGTTTCCTATTTCAGAACATTTAATGGATTTTAAGATACTGTTGCTGACACACATAGCTGCTGCTTCACTCTCACCACATCTGGGAGAGATGATGTGTCAGAAAAATATGGAAGAGTAAGGGGAATTTCGGAGTATTATGAGTAGTCACTGTCCTAATTTATGTCTTATTTTGCCCTTGTGCTCATTTCAGACACTCTCCTTCTAATAAAAACATGCACAAATTAGACATTATAAAGTTAAATGAGTCCTTTAAATGCTGCTTTGTGACAAACACTCTGAACCACGGCTGTAGAGCAATTCTAAGGGTTTACAGAAAAAGTTCTCTAGGGATGCAAAAGCATTCTTGCAGTTATCCATGTGCTGTGTAAACTGTTCAGGTCCCATAGAGCACTACACCTCCAAAAGTACTCAACAGTTATTGAACAATGGGCAGAGAAGCAACTATCAGTAAAAAATTAATTTCTTTTTTTATTTCATTTCTAGTTTTGGAAAATATGGAAAGAAAAATCAGTAATAATAAATGGACCTTAAAAAGAGCAATGATTAAAGTCTCTGTGGTTCTGACATTTGAGATTAATAAATTAAAATAATTTCTGATCTTCTTTTTAGTTAGACTCTCCCATCCCTCTCCACAGACACAGAGAAAGGTTCTTTCTACAGCAATATTCAGCACACAGGCATTGCCAAGTCAATCACAGGTTCCCCAATTACTAGAACCTGTCAAGTCTAGCAGACATCAGTTGATGCTTGAAGACATCAGTGCTGTTATTTATATCACTGCTCACTAGACTTGTATAATTTGGTTATGCTAAAGACTGGAATCTGCATTTTTTTCCTAAGTACAATAGAGCAACAGTACTAATAGAATTCATGAACAAGCTTCTCATTTTTGTGAACATAAAAAATTTATATACACCTTACTGGTCTACCCCAGAGGCTATAATTAAAAAGGGAAAATTTCACCTGGAATATTTGGTGGGTTTTATTCAGGTCAACATTCTTACTGACAAAACAGTCTTTTGAATAGGTGTGTGTTGCTGGGTCAATTCAAATGTTAGAACAAACCTACGTAAGGCCAAACAAATGAAGAAATGCAACTAGCTCAGAAAACGTACTAGGAAAACAAGACAATACAATGAAAAGAGAATATATAATCTGACATATCTGGACTGCCTTGATCTTATGCCTTGATACATTGAGATAACAATGGGTAAAAGGATCTGTTGAACCAGGTAGCCCGTAAGCTAATGCCCACAAATGTGCAGTGCTCAGAAAGTCATCTGGGAACAGCCACACGCTGGCTGCTTTGTTCTAAATAAATCTGCTCCTAGTTCAACTCCCAGTGGGAGACTCCGACTGAGATCAAGGATATATTGATCAGGCATCTTGGTGATAAATCTTAATTTCAGAAGCTGGGCTTTTGCCTAACCTGTGGAGTCTTTGAGAAGAGAAATGGGGGAGGAACACACAGAAGCCTTGGCTATGTCTCCATGAATTGTCTGAAAGTGTTTATTTCCACCCTTCTTCAAAATAATGAACAGCAACAGTATGAAAAACCATAAAGCCAAAATCCAGGTGAAAGCAAACAACCCTCTCTTGCCTAAAATATTAGATAAAAAATACCTTTGTATATACACAATATATGTTAAAATATCCAGGTTTTTAATAGGAAAAAGACAAAGAATTTTTTTTAAGCTCTTATCCCAGGACCTTATTTTTTCCATCTTCAGTCTGAAATAATGTCCACAAAAATGCTCATCTGCAGAAACTCTTTTAATATATCCCAGCCTGAACTAAATGCACTGTCATACATCCCTTACACAATATCAGTGGACAGCTACAAGTGATAAAGCAGTCTTGAGACCTCTGCAAAACCTTCCACTCTGACCTAATTAGAAAAGACATGGTTTACACCCCCACCCAAATAGCTGCTTTCCTGTTCACAGCTTGTGAACATTGTTCTTTCTGCACTTTTTCCTAAGCTGGCTTGGCACACAGGTGTTGACATTGCTGTCCTGTACTGCCTGAAGAAGATAGTGTTCACCAAACATCCCTCCACTCAGGGGCAAGAGCAACACATGAGCATTAAAACAACCTCACTTTCAACACCACAGAGGATGTGTGATGGCTGTGGTGGTTCATGACCAAATCAGGTACCAGATTCACTCCTACAGAAGCATATGCATAATATGTTATGTTATGATTTTCAGTGACTATTTCCATAGAGATAATTGATGTTGCTCTTTTACATGATGGAAGGATTTGTTTGCATTAGAATGCAGGCTGTAGAATTTCAAGGAATTGCTAAACTCTTTCAGCCTTGAAAAAAAAATCATACAATACCATCGACAACTTCACTACCTTGCAGATGCTGTAAACATGAGACTTGTGAAGTGCTGAGATATTAAACCACAAGCCCTGTGGTTAACTTAGGACAGAAGGTACAATAAATATGCTTTTCTATGCCCTCCTTTCAGAGGAGGAAAATAACAGAGATACTGCAAATAGTTCAAGCTATTAAAAAAAAAAAGTCAAATAACAGTACAAGTATTTTTATTCTTCAGATAGTTTTGATCAAGAAAGGGTATTACAAAGAAGATTGGCAGAAGTAGCCTTTCTACTACAACATTATTATTTTGCAGAGTTTGCCCCTTAAAACCACTCCAGACTGGCTGTCAGTGCTATGAGGAAAAAAAGGGATAAATTTATTAGCAATATCATATGAAGTACAATTGGTCTACTGAAATAGGGTTTCCAGCTTTTGGTAGGACCATGGACATATTATCCTTCAGTTTTCTGTAATGTGTTTTAATTACATAAAAAAAATGGATGCATGTGTGAAATTTATTGCATATGTTTAAGAGTGCCTTGAGATTGGTAAGCTGTAAATAAATATAGTGTGATGAATTAAAATTCTCTGGAATTTTAAGGACCATAATTACTTTATACATATGGATAAGAACCTCCACCACCACTTCAATCTACCCCCTCCCAAAATAAACTCAAATTATTCAGAAAGCACAACCCATTTTCAAATAAACTAGAAATATTCAATAGTCCTTGAAAAGAAAGACTGGGATTTACTTGGTGTTTCAAAGAATTTGTCTCCACATGTGCTTGTCATCTCCCTTCAGAGAACCTATACAAGATATAATGGAAACAGTATTGAGGGTGATGAAAATGCCAGAGCATCTGTCAGTGGATCACCTTATGACAGCAAGTGATAAGCCTCCGAAAGCTGAAGTGATGAATGTGCCTGCATGTGGATGCTCTGCTTGTGTGAGACAGCTGAAAAACACAAATATGAACAACTAGACATGAGGACATGCCTCTGGGGAGACCCCACTGGTTTTTGTAGTACTTGACTGATTCTAGAAAGCAGGACATTTTTACCATCAAGAAAGATAAGTGTGTCTTATCAATACAGCTCCATGGCTCAGAAGAGGAGCAGCTGGGATGCAGGGAAGCATCAATCCTATCTAAGTATTAAATATGACCTTTTGTATATGTTCTCCTTGCAAATGATCTTTCATTTCTCTACCTTCAAAGTTTCCATAATGTATTTGGAGTGCTTTTTAACTGAGGAGTAATATAAATGCAAGTTGCCACAGGCTTATTTGAACAAAAATTGTATACATTGAAGTCAATAAAATTGGCAAAGTACAGATTACTTTACTTGGAGAAAGGAAGCACAGGGCTCCTGCTCTTAGTCACAAACAAAACACAGTGTACAAGTAGGGTATGATTTACAAAGTATGAAGGTCTAATGCAGATAAACATGTTTACATAGGAAACTGGAAATCTATAGGGGAGGAAATCTGTTTTTGATATAGAGTGAAAGGGGGAATATTGATGGTAAATATGAAAATATATTTCCCAAGCTTAGTTGGTCAAAAACCCAAAATATATCTTCCTTCTAAATGTTTTTCAAAGCTTTTTAAGAGCCTTAAACACTGATTATATTAAGCTATTTCACAGGATATGCACAAAAATTATGAATCAAAATTATTCCACAATTTTAATGACAGTAAATATGATAAGGAAAAAACTACCAGTTGAACTCTCACAAGAACAAATATTAGAATATTTGAGATGGATGCAGAAATCTATATTACAAATGGATATAAATAAATTTATTTGTATTTCTTTGAGCAAGATGTTAAAGAAGGGAGCAATCCATATTATTGACCTGACTTTAATAATTTTTGCTTTAGATTAGCCCAGTTAAACCACATATCTCAGCAACATGTCACAATAAGCATTCTAACTTTTGGCTAAATATTCTGATCAATAGCTTCTTATACAGTAAACAAACAAACCCACCACCTGCAGTAGTCAGGTCTCAAAAGGTAACAGGCATTTTCTCAGTTTCTAATAAATGAGTAGGGTGGTATTGACTGGTTGGTCATTAGCGTGTTTGAACAGACAAAGCTTATTCTTTGTTTACTGCTGCATCTTATTGCACACAAAAAGGCTACAGCAAAGAGGGGGGCCAGGTGCCAGAAATGGGCAATGCTGAGGAGGCACCTATGGAGGATTGTCTCTCCTCTCAGGTGGGTGGAGCAGAAATCAGGGCTCTTTTTCAGCTAATTCAGGACAGAGCTAAACAGGACAGGAAGGAGAGAACTGAGCCTGAGATTGTGTCTGCACTGGTAGGTGAACAGAATGGTTCATCTAAAGTAAAGCCATGAAAGAGGCATCTGTATAATCCATAGAGACAATCTTCTGATCCTCTGCCAGAACACAAGCAGGTGGTGTTTCCAGATGTTGCAGGAGCAGCATGAGGAACGAGAGGGCAGCTGTGGGAACAGCTGTGTCTCCAGGGTTAAGGAAGGGGGAGCTCATAGAGGGAAGGAAGACAAACCTCTGGGATGATGGAAGGCCAGGACAGGATCTGATACAGCACCATTCTCCTTTCTTAGTTTGTGCTAAAGCTGCTGACAAAGTACCTCCATCATGTCAGTACACAAATCATGGCTGAGATCCTGACTGTCACTAGGACAACCTCAGCTGTCTCCTAGAGACTGTCCATCAGATAACCTTCATGAACCTAGGGGAGAAGGACCTTTCCCTAAATTCATTTCTAGCTAAATGCACCCCTGCATGAATGGCACCACAGCATCTGGCACAGGCTGTGTGAGCCTCACTAGCTGTGTGTTTTCCACCACATGCCTGATCTAAAGCTCCCTTTGGAAACCCACCCTGTCTTCAGGGGAGGCAGACATCAGGCGAGTTTCTAACCCATGTATCAGCTCAGCACTCTTAGCCAGGGATGTGCCCAAAATTTACCACTGACATATCAGAAACAGAACTACCCAAGCAGGATCAAGGTGACCTTTCTCTGCGCATAGACATGAGGGGTTATTTTGTGCAAGTCTGATCTTGAGGGCAGACAGAGAAAAAATGGCCCTTGTTTTGTCCCATTCAGCCTGGGACCACTTTTCCTGCTCACTGCTCACCACAGACTATTGCTCAGATATCTCCAAGAGTGAAAATCTACTGTAGAAAGACTGAAAATGGGATACCAAGAGCATTTGATGGGGGGAAAACCCCCAACATTTAGAAGGAACTTCACCATTTTAGTTACCATTCTTCCCTTCTTCAGTCCCAGTATTGTCCCTGATCCATTTAGAGCTTCCCAAGTCATTCTCTGCACTCAGGGAGACAGGTTTCTCATCTGCTTGAACCACATTTTTCACCTTCTTGATACTGATACACACCAGCTGCTCAATCTCTGCTCTCGTATGCACTGAAGGCAATTAATCAAAAGTAAAATTTAAAAATCACTTCTCCTTTTTTGCTCATTATCTTTAAAAAAAGTGCCTCACTGAGAATAACTATGAACAATTTCAGCTTGAAAAGTAAGCCTTTCACAAAGTTATAAGCCAATTCTGAACGTGACCTTTCAAATGGAAAGCTATGCAACTTTAACCAGGCTTCATGCTGGGTCCATAGAATATTTCAAAGACATTTCTTTCAGTCTAGCCCATTTTTCCACCAGTCTGTGCCATGGTAAGTTTGATTTCATATTTCTTTGATCCATGCAGCAAATACTTTACATAGTTTAAAAATAGATCCATGGAGCCCCATCTATACTCTTTAGCACTGAAAGGAAAGCGAGTTAATAACCAATGTAACAGTCGAACAGTAGTGTACTCCTTGTGATGCTCTCATTGGAACAAATTCATTCCCACTGTAACTCCACTGACATTAACAGAGCTCCCAGCTGAGATGAATTTGCCACATTTTTGTAAAGTGCTTTAGAATTTGATGTCATAATTCTCGAAAGACACCCTAGGAAAGATTTCTCTCTGCCTTTCTCGGGGTGTGCTCATGCACATGCCAGCTTTCCCAGCTCCTTGTGCTCCTACATTTCTTTTCACACTGTCTCCCCACACTCTTTGAGATTCTCCTTTTGAGCAGATATAATGCACCAGATACTCTTTGAAAATAGGTGCCCTGAGGTAACGAAAACTCTGTTTTTGTTTTTCATTTATGAAGGTGAATTTAGCAGTAGAGACTGAAGACTTGTTTCAAAGACCCTCAGGAAAATTTGTCCATTTTTAAAACGGCTGTGTGTCCTGTTGCTCAAAATAGGTATTGTGACACAGACTGGACTACACCACTATTTTTCAAAATGTTCATTGTTAAAATACTGATGATTTGAAATGAAATTATGACATTACAGATCAGAAAACAACTGAAGCAGGTTAGACAATTTTGGTAACTTTTATTTGCTAGAAAGGGCTGATTTTCTGAAACTAAGTACATTTGCAGAAAAGTGGTTAGACCTAATTTCTTTGAAAAACCCTCCACACTCTTCCAAAATTTCCAAGTTTGGGATTTCAATTCACCTTCTGGATTTTCACTTTGAGTTAAATGCAGTTCTTTAAAAGTTATTTGAACTAAGTAAACAATTTCAATCAAAGTAAATATTACAATTTAGGTTTTGTTTTGTTTTTTAATTCCTGCTTTTTCATTCTGTTTTGGAAAAAGAAAAAAAGATAAAAGCAAAACTAAGATAAAGAAACTATTTCTGCATAGATTTTTTTTTATTTTTGATACAGGTTAGTGTTTAATTTTGTTGCTATCTGTGATTAGAAGCCACAGATTTTTGTTGCCTTTCTGACTGGCTCCCATCATGTGGCTGTTTTTGCAGCAATAGAATGTCTCCTCAAACAACTGCAAAGGTCAGTAGTTTTTGAAATGCCACTTATTCCATGTTTTGTTTATTGCTTTTTTTCCTATTAATTAGACCATTTGGTGTGTAGCTGTGAAAACTATTTTGAAGATGTAGTGTTCCTGCTAAATCACTAAATAATCATTTAGGCTACTAGAAAGATCTCCTTTTTAGCCTCAGAGGATTGTACAGTCGTTCCCTTAAGAAACATGGCTGAAAACAGGCTATATATTTCATATACTGCAGGCCTGGAGCAAATATTTTCTGACACTATACAATAAATCATGTTTTCTTCAACAGCAAATAATAGAACTGTACAGTACATTATATCTGCAGCAGCAACAAACAATTCATCATCTCTGACCTTTCCATAATGACAACAATTTGAAGAATAGAGACTAATTTAAATTTTTATATAATGTTTAAAATTTAAGGACTAAATCTCCTTTATACTAGATCCCTTTACACTGCTCAAGTAATAAAAAGCCTCCTTAAAGTGAACAAAAATGCAAATTTTTTTTTCTCTTCAAGATCTTACAAATGAACAGAGCAGAGGTTTCTCAGAGGGCTTGGGTGGATGCACCCACGCTAATTTTTAAATTAGAAAACAGTAAAAAAACTTAGCCTGCAGGACCTGAGAATATATGGTTTGTACTCTGTAGTTGGCTGCTCTGTTTCAGTCACAAACCTGTGATAAAAAAATACCACCATACTGATAATAGGCTCCTTTTATCTCCTCACACATAATCTATGTGTTTCTTTGACTATTCCTGGGAAGGGTGGAGGACTTTCAGCTGGCATACAAACCAGCAAATTATAAGAAACTTCGTCTTTGGCAATAAACCCAAGAAACCAGAGGTGCCAATTGAAATGATACCCCTCACTGCCAGTCCTTCCTGATGCACATCACCTCTGGCCTTTCTGAAAGCTTGGGTTTGAAATGCATGCTGAGGCTGGTCCTCTGAAATTGCTCAGATTTTGTCTATTTTGTGTCTAAGGTCTAGGTCTTTCCAAAGAAATCCCACCACATTCCCTCCACCATTAATTGGCCTCATTTTTTAATGGAAAGAGCCTTCATCCTGAACAGCAGATATGACTCATGTTCTTTGCAGGAGCTGTAGGGAGGGGGTCACAAAAAATTTGTCATGAGAGAGATTTTTCAAACTTCCAGTTTCATAAACAATAGCATTCCTAATACAACCAGGAAAGATGAAGCAATGTATCTCAGGATCTCCACAGCTAAATGCACATTCAGGATTAGGTACCGTGGGACTGGAAACAATAAACATGCTTCTGATCCTTAGAAATTACCTGTTCAATACTGAAGTGAGAGGGTGATGCCTGCTCTGCCCCTCACTGTAAGAGATCCAGTGAATCATCACACCCTGCACCTCATTGCACCCCACAAAAGAGCCACCAGTGCATAAGGAAGCAATGTGTTTCTTTGACTATTCCTTTTAGAACAGATTCAAAACTGTCTGATACTTTAGCTTGGTTTGAGGTCAAATGAGATGATTCCTACCATTAAAACAGAAAGAAATTCTTCTGGTAGCCTGAATTAATTAATATTTTTCATGTGTCTTTTTAAGTCATCACCTCAGGATATTTTATGGAGGCTCTCTACAGATGGTGATACACATGGCCCTAACTCGATTAGCTCAAATTCTTTCAAGTACTCTACATAAATAATGCCCAAAATACATCTGATGTCTGGAGCTTTTCCTCTGATGAAAGCTCAAATGCCCCTACTCCTCATTATTGTACATGTCCTTGTGCAAAAGTTAGTTTCTTTGACTGCTATAGAAATAACCCCAGATACTGAAGCCAAATATTTAATTGTCTTTATTGTTGCAAGAAAACAGAGATCAAACCCACAGTTATTCAGAGAACTTTGCAGCACAGAACATTCAAAAAAGAGAGAGGAAAAAAGTCATTCTTGATTATTGTATCTGTAAAATTATTTGGAATGTATACTATATAATTAAGACTGCTTAACAGCTTAAATTTCTTGGCTTTGCTTTTTGAGAATACTGTCTTCTGTGGACATGAGGTTACTGAAACAGTACACCAGTGAGGGAACAAAACAAAACAGATGGTGCATTAATAATGGAAGTATTAGAAAAAGGGTACTCTTCCAGATTTCAATGTATTCATTAATATATTTTAGACAATTTAATTGCTTCCTGAAACACTAATTGAAAGAGTTTCATTTGCAAAAACCTAGTCTTGGTAATACAAACTAGGCACAGTGCCACAAAGAGCTTGAATGCTATAATAAGGAAATGAATAGAAGGTTTTGGGGTTTTAATGTGTGTATGCTTATTTCTTTTAATGAAACCTTTACAAAAGCATAGAAAATGCCAGGAAAAGAAAGATTTACAAAGAGGAGCCTGGTTGAAGAAGTAATGAATGTTTAGAACATGTGAAGAGTATTTTTGTTTTTTTAAAGTCAGCCCACATCAAGGGAGTGTGAATTGGATTTATTGAGCAGAAGAGCCTAATGCAGTTTAATTTTATCAACATTATGCATACCTTGACTTGTCATATCTATCAATCTAAGTAGAGGATACTTTAAGAAGATTTCCTTCAGAAGATGTCTGCTTAAAATGCTTCAGTTTCTCTTCTAAATACCAATCAGAAGGTAATTTTTGCCTGATTTTGAACCTCCTCACCTGTTGCATGTTGGAAAATTTGAGTCAAACTTTCCTGTGATCAGTGTCTTATGCATCTACAGGAGACTGGAGATGAAGAGCAGACAGAAAGGCTGAAGAAAACAAACTAAATAAATGCACTGAAAAAAAAGCACTGCAGTCTGTCAAAGAGAATATATAAAGCAAAAGACCAACAAACATGCAGAGAAACCTGAAAGAGAAGATCAATAATAAAAAGAGAAAAAATTCAAACAGAAGAGCACACAGTTTCTACAGCAGTTACTTTTCAAAGTCTTGCAGGCTGGGCATAGTCAAAAGATGCAGGAGGTGGTAAAAAGTGGTTTCTTTTGGGGACTGTTTTGACAATTGCCCACAAGAAGTGCCATTCCCACTCGTACCATACTTGGGTGCAATTTTAATTCCCAGTTACCAAGGTCCACAGCTACTGGGATCTTACCTGTCTAGCGGGAAGGAAGCTAAATAATTCTTTACAAGTTTCACCAGCAGCTGGAGGATGAGCACACACAGTCAGGCCAAGGCCAGACTTGCTGCACAGGTTGCACCCAAGCTAGGTGGAGGTGTTACAATCTGAGCATCACTCTGCCCTGTGTAGGGAATAACTGCTCCTTTAGACCTGCCTGCTGAACTATGCTTATGTCAAAACAATAGAAAAAAAAATCACTGTTGATATTAGTCACAGTGTCACTGGGTTTTCACGTACAACATTTTAATAAGGGGTAGCCAGACACAAGAGTTTCATTCCAACAGGTTCCATGAGTGATTGTCTTGTTGAGGAAGTAAGGGATAGCTGAGGAAAAGATGGGAACATTTTTCTCTTATCTTGACTCATCTGTGTTCAAAACCACATCTAAATGCAGGCTCATGCTTCAGTAGACCCTTCCCACACATTGATTGTGTGTTAATATAATGATATTGGTTAGCTGTGGTACTTTTCCTAATTATGTGGTTACAAGGGAACAACTCCCTGTATGGATGTCATTGTATCATTGAAAAAGTGCCTCATGGTATAACAGATGGCAGAACTATATAAAAAGGTAAGAGAGAACCTGAATGTACATCGTGTTCCCTGCTAGTTGGTATCTATCCTCTCAAATATCATAAGACACTTGTGAAAATCTTAAAAAAAGTTTTTCTTGCTCAAGTAAACAACTTCTTACATCCTAAATATTCATACACATTTAACTACATAATAATGATGTTTGTATATATGATATAAAGATTCCTTACATCAAAATTCCTTTTTGTCTTGGAGTAGAGCTCAAAATCAACATATAAAATTATTTGTGAATGATATTATTCTCAAGTATTGCTGAAATAGTAAATAACAAAATGGTTGCTACTGTTGCTGAGAAAAATTAAACATTTTCTATTTCCTAATTTGAATGGCCTAGGTATGCTGGATGAATTCTAGCTAATGGATAGAAAACTCCTTTTTTCTTTTATTTTCAGTTTTTTCTGAAGCCAGGAAGGGAACTTTCTAGACATCAAAAAATACAATACATATAAAAAATTTAGGCTAAACCTGAAAGAGAATGGGGATGTGACGCATCTAAATTACAGCATTCAAAAAGTACCTGTGGTAGCTCAAACTGGAACTGCTTAATATCACACTGATTAAGGAAAAACAAACAAAAAAAATCACACAACACCACCCCCCCCCTTAAATAAAGGCAATACCCCAAAATACTAGAATTTATGCTGACCAATTTTAAGAGATTTAGCCTAATGCCATTTTGAAATATCCCTGATGTTTACAAGAGGTTACACATAGAAAGTTAGTTCTACTTTTTCATGTGAAGGAGTAATTTTTTCCAGATTTATTTTCATCTACCAGAATGATCATCTGTAAGTAAATCAAGGTACAGAGTCATTAAAACCTGCAACACAGTTTAATTGCCCACAGTAGGCTACAAAATTACTGGCAATTTTAATATTTAATATCTGATTTTGTATCTATAGAAGCTAAGGGCTTATCTACCTCATCTAGAAGAGATTACAAAACTAATACAAAAACATGTCTATGCCCTCCAGAGCATTAGCAGCAGCTTGTTTTATGAATCATTACCGCCCTTTCCAAATTAGCGAGGAAGAAGCAGTACACTCTTTGACAAATGCAGCATTTTAAAATGATGGTAAAGAAATATAAAAGTTTAACTATAAACATCTTTTTCCCCTAGGTTCCTTAAGGACTTTAGCTAGAATTACATTTACAGTTAAGTAAGATCCTAGTTGAACCGGGAAATCTATTCCAAAGCAATGGCTTGTTCTTGATGTTTTGGAGCTCTCTCCATATGTGCTAAAAGCCAGCTAAACTGTGTTTTGGTTTTTTTTTTGTTTGGTGGTTTGTTTTTTGCTTGTTTGTTTGTTTTCAACAAAATATTGCAAAGTGTGAGGAATCTGGGCTGTTGCCAATGGCCACATTTCATCTCAATAAGCCAAATCCCAGTTAAGGGCCTCTTGGCTACTTAATTTGTAGGCATGGTCCCCAGAGTCTGACTAAGTGCCAAGTCTGATATTTGTGTGAAATGGCTTAAACCAGGCAAATAAATAAAGTATTTTGTATTCTAGCTCTTAAACTAAGCAAATGGAATGTGTTGGCTCCTAATAGTTCAAGTAACATGTGGAAGTTGTCTGCTGGTTGTTGGATAAGTGTTATGAGATGAGGAGACCTCTAAGGAAGGCTGCAGAAATGTGGAGGTAATAAACTGCTCGCTAAACATTGTTTTAGATAATGAGAGAGCAGAAGAAGGGATGAATAAGAACAAAAAACTGCCAGCATGCAGAATGCCTCCACATAGTTCTAGATGCTGAAAATATTTCTGTAGTAGATCTGCTGAAGAACAGGTACCTTTTCTGAATGTCATCATTATGTAAGGAGGTGTCAGTGCACCCTATGTGAGGGGAACGCTGTGGTAAGCTAAAACAAAATGGAGGAATTGGAAATAACATTTCATAATGACACTTCAAATGGAAAGAAAAAGGATATGTTAGCATTCCCTAGCATTGTCAAGTTGAGCTGTGTAATTTCTGATTGCTACTACTGACCTGCAGATGCTAAAAACTAGGTCAGTATATGTTTGGAAAGATAGGAAAATTTTCATGAAACAGCAGAGTTGCGTGTACAAGAGAAAATGCTAAAACTTCAAACTGCAGAAAGTATTATAACTAACAACTCACCATGTACACATTCAAATATATTTGCATAAAAAGAAATGAGAATGAATAAATAAGGTTAAAAAAAAAGGCTCAGGCTAATACCACAAATGGTCTATTATGTGTGGGTTGCTTAGTTTGTGATATTTCCTCTTCTGTATGAAGTCTGCCACTCCATCCATATCTTTGTTACTGTAATCTGGATTACTGTGACAAACCCTAACTTTTGGGAGCTTTTTAATGATGGAGAAAATGTATCCTTCTGACTGAAAACTTGGGATGTGTGTTTCTGATGGCATGAACTAGTTTTTGTTGAATTTCTGCTTTTTTTCACATTTGCCTATTTTCTGATAGAGCAGGACTTTAATTTAGATTGCATATTGAAGTATTTTATATGGAAGGTTGTGCATTAAAAAATCCTAAAAAAAGTTTTTGAAAACTCCTTGAAATAATGAAAGATGAAATGATATGTTGGATTAATTGATTAATTGAGTTAACCCCAGCTAAAAACAACCATTTGTTCACTCCTCCAACCAGTGTGAAAATCCCTGTATCATCATCACCCCTTTGGTCAAAAATCCAGAAGACAGAACTATTCAAGATGCTATGAAGAAAATTAACTCACCTCAGCCACCCCCAGCAGAGTTGAGCATAAAGAGCTGATTTACTTAGCATGGTCTTTATTCCTACTAGTCTGTCTGTAATGATGATTGTGGTTGCTGCATTGAAAAAATGGTATTTTTTTTGTTTTCCGTAAAATGAAAAATTAGATTGGTTCAAATTAAAATTAAATATTAAAATATTAAGAAACAAAAACTTTTAAAAGATCTTTGTTTAACAGTTAATCAAAAGTATCCTCTGTTGAGGTTTTGCCATTGTTATGAATAAATAGGAAATGACTGAGTGACACATATTGCTGGCACTGCTTAGCCTTTTCAAGTGTTAATGAACCAATTTGGTTTTTCACATTTGTTTTTATTGTAATCCTAGTTGAGAAGAGGCAGGAAGTCAATAACAGGTTTACTAGTTTTTAAATTAAAATACTTTTATTCCAAAAAGGAAAATATTAACAGTGTTTATAAATTGAAAGATATTAACTTAATTTTTAAAGAGAGGACAACTGAGACAGAGAAAAATCTTAGCTTGGAAACACTGCCTGGATTTAATGGCATTTTAAATATAACAGTTACTTTGAGGATAACAAAAAGCTACAGATTTTGAAAGACCATATAAGCTGTTGCAAGAATCCAAGAATGGGATAGCTCAGACAATTCAGGGTTTTTTCACATATCTTCAGAGAAATTTGTTTTGAGAATATGAAGCAGATTAAATTGCAGTCTAAAACTGACAGTCTTTTTCAGCTGATAACACATAAATAATTTTTCATTTTCATTTCATTTTTCGTTAGTTGCTTGTGGATACATTAATTTAGATAGAAAATAATGATGCAGTTTAAAACTGTCATATATAGAGATATAGTAACAGTATAGACAGGCAGGCAGTTCACACAGGAAACCTCCACTGCCATCTCACTCATAGCAGAGCAGGGTGACACAGGTTATAGCCAAGAGGTGGGCTAAAAGGCTCTTGAACCACAGCCTCCAGCAAGTTCTGCAGTCATGGGAGATGAAATTTAATGATCAACTGGCTCAGAGAAAACATCTCACTGAAAATAAAATATTTCACATGGAAAGTTTTGTTTCGCTGAGAATTTCTGGGTTTCACCTTGTTATTTTCTTTCATGTAAAAATGAACAAAAATCCTTAAATACTATTACAATGGAACTGCTCCAGGAAAGATATTGTTATTTTATTTAGCTTTGTTTTATTTTATTCTGTAAAAGAGACCCCACTTGTCAAAAAAGTTGAATATCTCCTTATTCTTTTCCTTCCTTCTTTTTTTGTATTGAGGTTTCCCCCCAGCTAACAGCATAAAAATTATAATTTGATTCACTCTGTCATATGCTTTTCTTTATAAAATATCTATTTACTGTACTTAGATTTCTATTTGTTGAACATATAGATGTTTACTGTATCATATGTGACAATCAGCACTAGTTTTTCCTCTATTACAGGCATTATTAAAATGCTCTGAACACTGAGAGATGACAACTGAGCAGGAGCTAAAGATATTAGTATATTCTGTGTTCCTATAGCTTGTTGGGGTTTTCTCCTGGGAAAATATTGCTTATTTCAGGAATATAGATATGAATATTACCCTTGCTATCTCCTTTTCTTTTTGTGCCACTGGCTGTCTGACATTTTTACTGCTTTCATTTCCTTCCTTATTTCCTGGATTTATCTGCAAGTTGCTGTGATTTCTTTCAGCAGATGAGGATGTGTTTGGAGTTCGGCTCTCGGAACTTGGGACTCCAAGAACTCTTTTTATTTCAGGCTGATTCCTCACTGCATTTTCCAATCTCCCTGTGCACAGTAGCTGTCCATAGGCAAATCACTTGGTTTAGAGCTACAGTGATGAGCTGGCCAAAATTGGATGATACAAAGAATTTACACCACTGCAAGGAACCAGTTTCAATGATCTGGGTGATTTCCTTCAGTCCCAGGTTTCAGTTTTCCAAGGCAGTATTTTAGTTCTTCATTTCTTGCTATCAGCTTTCAAGAAGATTTCATTTCTTTAGTATCATTCTTTGTTCTCTCACAGCCTGCTTGTCAATATCCCAGTAATTTGTTGCTTTTCAGCTGCTACTGCCCCTGTGTGTATAATACATTACATTGTAGGAGATTCTGTTCCTAGGAAATTTTTTTGGGGAAAGCAGCCATTAAGTTTACAAGTGACAATTAAAAATATTTGGGGGATTTCCCTCCACTTTTCCTTTTCTCTTTCTCCCGAAACTAGCAGAAATTGAAAAAGAAGTTCTATGGGAAGGTCTTATCAAATAAATGAGTTTTACTTTCAAAGCTGGAAAGACTTGGAGCCATATAGACCTACAGCATGTGTATGGTATTTAATCTGAATTTTAGCACTGAGAACATTCTGCTGTATATCATTATTTTCCCGGGTTTGGCCAGAGTTCTACATATTGGTGGACAGCAGCAATGTTGGGTTTTTCCCCTCTCTGCTTAATTTCTGATACCCAGAGCTAGTTTTACCTGTTCTCCACAATCATAAAATTATCTTAAATTAGTTTATTTTCAAAAAAATATTTTAAATGTTATTACCACAGCAGTCCCCACATGAAACTGATGAAACAAGAAATTTCTCTCAATAATTTTATTTCCTGAAGTGTAGTCAGTTTTTGAACACATATAATATAAAAAAAAGTACATAATTAAAAAACCCAAACAAAACAGAACGAATAAATAATGCACCCATCCATTGTCAATTTTTATATTTGTAAAATAAAGAATGTATCTGGTTTACAAGAGACTTAACTTTTTCAATGTTGTACTAGTTGAGATTGAAATCAGCATTTTTTGCTAGCTTAATAATTTAGGAACATTGACTTTTAAAAGAAAATAATGTTGAAACTTGAAAAAGCAACAATAAATGCAAAACAATAGTTCCTAGATTTCATAAGCTTTCTCTTTACTGACTAAAAGACAATTTTATGTTTTAGTGTCACAGACTGATGTTGGGTGCTGAAGTATTTGCTTTAAGCTGGACCAATAACTTGGGAATCTGTGGCTTCATTTAACAAAGTGGTATCCTTGTCCGAAGAACTCCCCCAGGAAAAGTTGGCTTTTATTTATGCATACAGAGCAATAAAAATATGCAATTTGGTGTTCCTAAAATTTTCTATAATAGGGTGTGTGACATAGTACATGTAATGTGGTCCAGTATCACAAAGTTGTATTTTAAACTGATACATTGAAAATAATTAATAGAAAATCTGTAAAGCACTTGCTGACTAGAGTTGTATGAGCTTTCAGCAACTAGAAACTAAAAAAAAAATAAATCTGAAATGTTAAGAAAATAAAACAAATAAAATTTCAAGAAAATAAAGGTCAATAAGATCAATACCTAAACCAAGCCTGCCTGATCTTAGCTATTGTTCCATTAGCGTAATCAGTACTCAGTTCTAAAACATGCAGATATTCCTATGATTCTGCAAATCATATTCATAGACATAACTACAAAAGCAAGAGAGTAATCCTGCTGAGCATAATTGAACTGATGTCATGCTTAACATTGAACTTTTTGGGATAGATTCAAAGTATGAATATGGATATACATATATATATATATATATAGACTTTGCAAAAAGAGTAGAGAAATCTTAGTAGGAACTGAGTGTCTAAAAAATAACCACATATTTTTTGACTCTAATTTGTGTTGTGACTCTTGTGCTTCACATTAGGAATCTCCCTTTCCCAGTTTCTAGTGTTGTGCCTTTTCCCCTGTTTTTGATTTCCTATCATCAAGGCAGGCATTGTAAAAATTGCCCTCACTTGCTGCTTCTGCTATAAAACACTGTGTGTTGAATGGAAACAAAATAAATATATCAGCTATTATTTACACCCTTCATAATTCTGTTTTGATTTGGTGTGTTGACACTATTATTTCAGCCAAAGTGACCTATTTTGATATAACTTAAATCTGATTCCCTTACAATTTAACTAAATTTATATAGAAGCACTCTTATTTTGAAGCAAGAGTCTCCACAGAAAACTTCTACGCAAAATAGGAAAAACTCTGATTTACTATTGAGTTTGTTTCATAGTTCCACTTATGTCATAGATTAATCCAAAGCATTAAAAGTGGGCAAGGGTGATGAATTGCACAAAAGAAGAGCACAGCTGACAGAGGCTTCATGGGATGCATTGCTCTGTTCCTCGTTGGAACTTTTCAATAATTAAAAGTTCCACAATAAACGGGATCAGATTTCACCGCATTTTTATTTATTTGAAAAAGTATGAATAGTTACTGATAAATAAATATTTAATTTCTTTTGGGGCAAATGCTTCATTAAAAAACTTTCTCAGCACTTGAGTACAATAATTGCTGACTGGTATTAGGCTTCTAATTTGTGACTCTCAAATATTACACATGAATTTCACAATTATGTGAGTCCATGCAGAGTAAGACAGAAAATGTTTTATGACAACCATACAGTTCTGTCCTTTGAAGAATCACTAGTTGCTTTTTCTCATGACAATTAAGTATGTGAATTGAGGGAACCTGGATAACCTTTAGTATTTGAATTTTTTGACTGTTTCCAATATAATCCTTGATACTTGGGAGCAAAGCTGAAGTAAATTATTTGTCCTGCTATGGCATTAATTCAACCTAATTGCCAAAAGGGTTCAATTTATTTTTTCCTCAACAGATCTTATTTTTGATTTATTGTTGGAATTCCAACTATTGATTCTTGAACTGTATGTTCAAGATTTATTCGCAGGTAAAGATTTCTGTTAAGGCCTCTAGAATCTCTTTATGTGACTAAAGGGTGTGTGGGGTAAATATTCTTAGATTTCAAGTTTCAGAGTTGGTTCTGAGCTAGGAATTAATGAGGAGGAGATGTGGATTTCATGCTATTTCAAGTAAAGCATCATGGATGCAGTAGTCAATGAAACTGATCAGAAGCAGCATTAGACTTGCCTATAATGATAGATGAAGAAATAAACTGTATGGTGGATACCCCTGAACTATGGCAGAAGCAAATAGATTAACAGGTAAAAAAGTCAAATGCTCTCATATTGGAATAACATACATACATGCACACACAGAAAAAAAAAAATCCTGAAAGTTTTAAAAGGAAAATAGAAAAGAAGGAAAAACAGTTAAAGAAATAATCTGGAGACCCAGTAGGGAATATCAAGATAGGATATTAAATTGGGTTTAGAAAATTGTACTCATAAGATTATGTGAAGGCAGAGATTTGAGGATCAAAAGAAGAAGAGTTAAATGGCTCAAATGCTTTCACTTGATTCTGAATCAACTCAGCACGAGCAGCTTGCGACGTTCCGTGTGCCAATCTTCCCTGGATGTGTGCATTCTCTTCCTAAAGCCCTCATTGTGATCTTTGTGAAAGAAATTCACATACTAATGATGTCCCTTAGTGTACCTTATGAAACATTCAAAATGGACTGTTATGGATATGGAGTTTAACAGGGAGCAACTAATTGTTTATGCTGGGCTAGCCTGAGGGGGTTTCATTTTAAAACTTTAAAATGATAAGACCTGAATTTCCAGGGTAAAGTTTCTTTAATAGAGGATTCAATAACACATAGCTAGTCAGTGAGAAGCATACTGTGCTTTTTTCTTATACATATATATATATATATATATATATTATATATATATATATATGAAATCCTCTATAGACTATATTCTACTTATTTATGAGGCTTAAGTCTGACTATGCTAATAGTATGGAAAAAACCCCATCCGAAAGCCACCCTACCTGCTCGCACACTAGAATGCCTGTTGTGCCACCTTCCGAGCTGCTGTTTTATTAATGATCTTGAAACAGAAATAGTAGGGCATGAAGAAGAGTTAAAATGACTTACTGATATGTCACAGACATTTGCCAAGAAAATGAAATGCACTGAGAGGAAAAAGCACCAGGGAGGCCAATGAGGAACCAAGTGTTCCATATTCTGATTTGTCTGACCTTCACCTTCCTGAGATCTAAAGAGAAACAAAGCTGCCTTGCTTGTGCTGGGCAAACTTGGTGTCTGTAAACTCCAGAACTGTGTAGAATATGTACAGCATTTTAATATTTTCATTAAAAATTAATATTCTTTAAATCAAATATATCTTTTGTGTTGCTATAAGGAAAAACAACAGCATAAATAGTCCATGTTACCTCAGACTCATCAGTGCTTCATACTCATTTCTTTGGATCTCTAGCAACAATTTTTTAGACAGGAAATAATTGGGAAATGCTGATGTTGAAGTCAGTCACAACAAGGGAAGAAACAAGACATGTAAGCAATTGCATAGTTTCAAGTAATGGACAACAATTTAAGCTTTTTTTTGTTCATGTTGTGATTCTGGCAAGCCTAATTCTGTTTTTTTTTTTTTTCTAGGTGTAGTGGTTTTGGTTCACCAATCCAAGTCATCCACCAATTAGTGGGGTGGGTTGAGTGCTGGCCAAATGCCAGTGCACCCACTAAATTATTTACTTATTTTCTGCTATGAGATAAGAATTAGGAGGCTTAAGGAATCAGAATAAACCTTCAGAACACTTCTGCTCTCTCCAATTCCTCTTTTTTTTCTGACAACGTAAAGAGACAAAACCTGGTATTTTCATTCGGTTTGCCACCTCTAAAATGATCTTCTTCAGTTTACTTAGGGAGAGGAGTTTCTCCTGCCATGCTAGGAGAGGTCTCCTGGAGGTCTCCTGGAGATCTTTCCACAAGAAACACTTCTCTTGTGGTTTTAATTTTCTTGTATAGCTGCTGCCTGGAAATGTATAGTTGTGAAGTCCCTTCCATGTTTGGTAGTCTTTCCACAAGTACCAAACATGGGTCATCTCAGCTTATTGGGGTGCAATTTCAAAGATGAGCTGTTCTAGCATAGGAACAAAAATTCTCTTAATCCATCTCTAGAAAAAGAGGTTTCTTCTTCTATCCCTGGGGCAAGGTTTCTCATTTTTCTCATCTCTCTCTATTCAAACTTCTCATCGAATCACAATCCCTTCAACATCTGCTTGCTTTGTTACTGATGCCTCTGCTCCTGGCTGTGGTTAGATGTTAATTTCTCCATTTTGTTGCATGTGTTACAGGGAAAAAGAGTCTGATGTATCAATTCTATCTTCACGATAGCCTTACAAGAGATTTTCAGCCCAAGACTAAGGCACCTCCTCATTCTCCTCCCATCTGGGCTTTGGCTCTTCCTTCTTCACTGGTGCTGGTGTCTCTACGTTGTTGTCTTCACATACCTTCACCTTTCCTTTTCTCTGATTCAGGAGAAGTGGGACCACGGGTTTATCTGCTTTTAAACGGAATTTAACAGCACTGAAAGAGTCAGTCTTAGCCGGGCCTTGCATGAGGAAATGGCCTTTCGCTGCTGGTCACATACGGGATCTTTGCTGGGAAGCAGCTGTGGAGCTGCTCATGGTGTAGATTTTGGCTCCTACAACTCAGGGGCTGGGCCAGAATGGCGGCGATCAATCTGGCTGCATGCTGGTTTTCTGGCCCCTGCTGTGTTCTAGCCACAGGAGTTGATTCTGTTTCTCTGTGCGGGCGGCAGAGCCGCTCCTGGGCCTAGCGCACGATTCCCGCAGTGCCGCCAGGATGGCTCGGCGGCTCGCGGCCGGAGCGGGGCTCGGCCCGGCACTGCACTGGAGGCTGTGCCAAGCCCAGTGGTTGTAGGATTTCTCGGCAGTTCCATGGCAGCCCAGCCCAGCCCAGCCCAGCCTGGCTTAGCAGAGCCAGCCTGGAGCCAGTAGAGCTGGTCCGGGTTCTTTCCCCCACCCCGTCCCAGTGGCCAGGCTGTGTGGGCCCGGTCTGAGCTCCTGCTGAGAGGATGGATGGGTGGGGGGGCTCCCTCACCCCAAACCACAGGAAATAAAAAGAGAACTTTCCTTGGTTTTCTCCTCTCTTAAATATGATTTATAGAGGTCTGTCCAGCTTCCCTTATTGGTTCTGTCAGGTATGAAGGAAGTTGTAATATTTCTACCTAGATGGTCACTTCTCTGGTTGACCTTTTTTCCTTACCAAAAATTTAGTTAAGGCAAACCCAGGATGCTGGGCAATAACCTTCCTGTATTATACAGCACCCAGTGTATGAGTTCTGTGTCCTTGGCAGGGATCCTTTGGTGCTGAATTGAGTTCTGTTATTCTAGCAGCATGGCAAATGAAGATTTCCCATAGCAAAAAGCAGTGTTAGCAGCTAATTTCCTACATCAGTTCTGATCTATTCCAATCAGTGGGGATGGCAATTTCATCAGAATCTCAGAGGGAATGGAGGCATTCTGGATGAATCTGGGGGAGGACTTCTGTCCATGCACTTTGACCATTTGATCTCTGAAGAAACTAAGAGAAAACCTGAGCAGAACAGATTTTCTCAAGTGTCTGAACTGATGAAAGTGTCCTACTTTGAATAATTTAAAAATCAGAAAGAGGACTGGGAAATGCACATAAGCAAAGCAGACAATCTTGTCAGATTGTCAGAGAGAACATAAATCTTGAAGGATTTTTTTTCTTTAGAGATGAATTTTTCCTGTAGTATCAGAAAGCACTTGGAAGTAAACATGTCTGTTATCTTTATCTTTTGCAGATTACACATTTCATGCCCTTTTTTCCTAAGGTTTCCCTGCTTTTTTTTTGCTTTTGCCTCAAGATTAACATACCTGAACCACAGAAGAGCATTTCAGATGAATGGGTGACTTCATTTTGCTAGTGAATGAAATAATGCTTGCCTACGTCTCACACGTGAAATGCTCTTGGGAGCTTAAATGGCTCTTTATAAATATGCTATCTGAAATTATTGCATACCATAATGTCTATGTGGTATCCTGTAGCTGAAATGGGAGCTGTAACTCTGAATCTCTGCAGTGAGCAGATATTAGAACCACTAAATGAATCTAAGTTGGTTTAGACTCTCCTGTTTGTCAGATGGATTCAGTGCTTTTGGTGAGCGGTGGGTTTGCTTTCAGAAGCAGGAGACCTTTATCCACAGCTCCCACAGAGGATGGATGGCAGCAGTACCATCCCACTCTGCTTGCCAACAGCTTGTGGCACCAGCTGAGTAGGTCTCTTTGAGGATGGGGAAGATGAAGTCTGCAGTCACAGCATCCCTGTGGAGTTTGCTCACAAACATGACTGACGCCATGTGCTGTGTGCCTGCATGTCTAAACTGATCACAGGAACAGGGTTTAGAATCCCAGTTCATTTCTATTTGCTTTTCAGTTTGAAGACCAAATTTTAGAAATGCCTGAATTCCCACAAGACTGTTTGTTTTCATGGGACTCTAAAGGTAAAAGTCAGTGCAGACTTTAGCCCTCTGTCATGACTAATTTAGGCAAGGTTTAGACTATTAACTGGGAGGTCAAAGGTTCACTCTGTTATCACAACATCACCAAGCCCTCCAGCCTCTCTCTGCCTTCTGATAATTGTGTTTGGTTTCTGTTAGAGGCCCAGAATGCTTGTTAGATGCTAAAAAGGTGTAAAACATAATCCAGTAGCGTCTCCAAACTAGTACCCTGGCAAGCACAAACAGTGCATCTAAGACCATGTTAGTATTGATCTTGAGTCAGATTGCATTAGCCCTCCCTACGCTACCTGGCTCGAGCCTGCCAGGGAGTCAGCAACGCAGAGAAAGGCAGACCCAGGCAGCCAGATCAATGGATTAATGATGTCTGTCTCCTTTCTGCAATTTTACTTCCTACATATCTCTCTGATTCCCTTGTGCTCTCCCTGGAAATGCACTTTCTAAAGGTTCAGAAGGCACATAACACAATTTTGTACAAGTAATGCCTGTATAAAAGCAAATATTAAAAAAAGAAGCATGACAACAGCATGTGTCAAGATCTATGTATGCACCTACACTCATACAGAGATTTTTCTCTCAGACTAGAGAATTTTCTTATGAATATGTTGTGTTCTCTTAATCTTAAGCTGATACGTAGAATTATTAGGAAAAGCAGGTTATGTCTGGCAGATGGTCATGTTTACATTATACAGAGAACTGTATAGAACAATTTTTTAAATTTCCAGTGTGTGGATGAATAATAGCTGTTAACTTTCCTAAAGAATTTTTAGGTTTCTTCTCATGTCTCTTTCACATCTATCTTCCTTTGAATTATTAGCATTTCTCATTACTTACTGGCAAGATGCACCCACCTTCACACAACCATGGGTGGATTGAAAATAAGTTTTTTACACTATCAATAAATTATTATGTCTTTTTTTTTTTTAGTTTTTACTTTATAATTTAACACAGAGTTTTCAAAAACACCATGCTGTAGCTAAATATTTCACTGCATGTTACTCCATATGCCACTTTACTATTTCTTTTCACATCAAATCTCCTTTTCCATACCTTCAGGTTTATTCTACCCCTCCTCTTTATAATTTTTTTTCCCTAAGATGATATTTTCTGGTTGAGTTACTGACAAAGCAATATCAGATCTTTCTGATTTCCATTCTTCATCAGAAGGGATCTGTCAGGGAGAAATGTATATAAAGCTTCCTGTCTTCAAATGTCATTCTCTTGTAAAAATATCTATTTGGGTTTTTTTTCTCCCTATAGCATTCTACCACCTTCACTTACCTCATTCTTTACCATTTTCCTCACCAATTTCCAGTGTGCCTTATTTGACATCATTTACATAAGTTTTACTGCCTTAAACCTATTTTTCCAACCCCTTCTGAGAATCTCAATCTTGTATTTGTGATTATTTGTATTACAGAAACAGCTATGGGACTTAGATGAAACCAGAACTCTATTTTATTAGCACAGATTCATGCTGAGAAACAATATTTACTCTGAAGACTTGATAATAGTGGGATCCAGGCTTGGACACCCTAGAGAGATGTGCATTTTAAGCATATAGTGAGGCAGTAAAAAAAATACCTGACTACCTCACACAGGCAGTGGGAATTACCATGAAAACTGGAGCAACCTCCCCAGGGGTGGGAGAGAGATTCCACTGCTGAAGTTTTCATGATGTTGTTGGATGGGGTGCTAGATAATATGGGGTCCCTTTGCCATGAAAAGTTGGACCAGATGATCTTTCAAGGTCCTCTCACCTGTGCTGTCCATTCATTATTAAAAGTAAGAATCTCTCTGCTCCTCTTGGAAGCCTTTTAGGGCCTGAGTTGCCCCCTTCACTGGCAACTCAGGTACATCAGGCTGATTGTTTACCTTCTCACATTAGTTTGGACTTGTCCTCACACCAAAGCCTAACCTCCCTGAGCATCACCACAGTCTGTATGGCTCTGGCTTGTCTGCCTCTGGTTTGATGCAAACTGGTTCTCTCAAGGGGAAATCTCCCAGCAAAAGTGGGTGGTAGGTGATGCTGGATGCCTGTTCCCACTCAGGTGATAAAGCCCAAGTCCTGAACAGTGAAGCACAGCAGGTAAGGTGACACAGACATTGCTGGTGGCACATTGCTGGGGAGGGAAGCTTCATTAAAACATTTTTTTTTAAAGCACGGATCAGACTTTTCATTTGTGAAGTCTGGGTCTGACCAAAAATCAGTAAATATAATACAAGCAAACGAGACAGAATGGAAATGATTCACCCAGTGCTGTGCATCTGGTCATAGTCTAGCATGGATCTGGCTGGACTTCCTTGCCTCCAATCTGATGAGCAGTTGCTCATCTTTACCAAGCACCAGACTGGAATACATTCTCTCCCTTTTTCCCCCCCCTCACAGATTTCCTGGTGGTTATTTTTTATCTTTTTTTTTGTTTTGCTTTGTTTTTTTTTTGTTGTTTTTTTGTTTTTGTTTTTTGTTTGTTTTTGGTTTTGTTTTTAGGGGGGATTTTTTTGTGGCTTTTTTTTGCTTTAATTTGGTTTGGGATTTGTTTGTTTTTGTTGTTTGTTTGTTTGTTTGTTTGTTTGTTTGTTTTCCCAGTGATCTAACCTCTTCTTTTGAAGACTCCCTCCCTTCTCTGGGCAGAATGTGATCAGACTATTTAGGACTTCCTGAGCCAACTGGGGTAGGGATGTGGGACTTGTGCAGTGTTCCCAGACAATTCACCACAAAGGGATGAAGAGCAAACTATGGCAGAATTCAAAGACAAACCCAAAGCCTCTGTGACTCAAAGGTCCTGCTTTTAGAGGTGCCACGAATGTTTTTCTATCCTGTGTGGGAGCTGCAGTGTGGTTTGGTGACTGGCTCATACATTTGAATAATAACAATGGCATGCTGCAGATTTCCTTGGGTTTTTGTCTCCTCAAGAGCTTCATGCAAGGAAGGACAGCTTCTGCCCTCAGTTATGGCCATGATTAGCTATGGCTTCATTACATATGCAACAGATTCAGCTCCTTATCCTAGGAGAATGGGTTCCTATAACTATAAGCCCACAAAGATGTTGAATATTTTATGAAATTGTATTTTAGTTTGGAAGGGATCTGCTAGGAATGTATTGCTTTCTTCCTGCTGAACTCCCCGAACACTCTTAAAAAACTTGATAATGTTCCTGACAAACCTTTCAAGGCTAAGCAGTTTCTTTCAAAACAGGAAATAAATTACGCATCTGAAAATTGTTCACACACTTGATCTATCCTGATCAAAATCCCCATCCCTCAAGACTGGACAGGTTTTCTTTGAGGCACTTTATACTGGGTTCAAGTTCTACTTGTTAATTTAAGAAAAATGCTATAGGCCAACCATTTTTTATTATTTATGACTATTTTCAAAAACTCATTTCCCCTTTCCTATCCTTCAATGAGAACACTGGTGACATTCTGCTTTATGGAGCTCATATTGACATTTCTGCTAGCTCTGTGTTCACACTGTGGGGTTTAAAACTGCTGCCCATCACAACAGTGCTTGAACACCCATTCTTCAGAGTCCTAGCCAAAAAGCTGCTCCTTGCATCAATGCAAAGCTTCTTTGTCTCTTTCTTTACACATTAGAAAGGGATACCTTGCAAAATTTACAAATGCAGAATATTTAACATCAGAAGTTATATAAATTCCCTAGATATTGGGATCCTCATGCAGCATGACCTAATATCCATGTTTTGGTATCAAAGAGCTCATGAACCACAGTATTTTAGCAAGTGAAGGAGTGCGCTCTAAGTGCTTGCAAGTATAAAATATTCATCCTTGCTAGTGATAAGTACACAATTACAGGCTATCCTGAGAATAATGAATCTGAAGAACTCCTATATTTTATATCTGTTCATCATGCAGGAGTAACTGTACAATTTGTCTAGACCAAACATGAATAAATCATTTGATTGTAAAGATAAATATAGATGTTTTTGCAAGCTATTTGTGATTAAAGCCTTACTGTGTTAAATGCTGTAGAGACATGGATTCAGTCTGTGCCCCTGACCTGAAGACTAAAATAGAAGAAAAACGGAAAAAGGAAAGCAGAATAAGACTTGATTAAGATTACTTAGAACGTCAGCTTCCACAGTAAGAGTGAAACTGTTCTTCAAGCCCAATCTAGGCCAAACCTTCATTCATCAAACCATGCTGCATTTTATTCCAAATCATTCTATGTACTTGCTGCGAGGCCCATTTCATTTTCTGTAAGGTTGCTTCCTACTGTGCAGTACTTCTAAGAGTATTCGTTACTTAATGGAAAAGGAAAAGAAGGTATATTTGCTGAAGTTGAAAAACAACAGAAAATACACAAAATCTATTAGAACTCAAAGAAGTAATACATTTTTTTTAATGGACAAATAATATTCTGGTCCTGTCATTTAAGCTTGTAAATAAAATTAGAGTTTTTCAGCAAAATAATTTTATTTTCCTAATTTTATTTGAAGAAATTAAATCATTCAAAGTTATAAAGATCAGTTGGAAAATGGGGTTTGGCTTAAGAAGAATTACAATAAAAAACCTTGCAGAGAGAAACAAGAAAAATGAAACAAGAAAATTTTCACAATCACAGTGGGCCTCCTTAAAAAATATTATGTGAAAAAACTTTGGAAGGTCTTTTAAAGAGAATACTTTTGATCTCTGACCAACTCAGTATCTGAAACTTATTACTCATGCTTTATTTAAACCCAAGAGCACAATTAGATTTCAGTCCAAGATATTAACTGGGATGTAATATGAATTCTTTTTGTACTGACAGACTACAGGAAGGTTCATTACACCTGGTTAAAAAAACCAAAAAAAAACCAGACAAACAACTTGGAAGTACTCTCAAATTTTTATGCAACAGTGATCATATTTTTACTTTACAAGTCTCAAGTCCAAACCTGAAATCTTCACAGAACTTATTCAAGACAACTTTCAAAAGTCTAAACACATTCTTTTGGATTTTTTTAATGTTTTTTCTGCCCCCAAACCTGTGCCTAAAGGCTTTTATTTTAAATTTTCATATTTATTTTAAAAAATAAAAAAATATTTATTACATTAAATTCCCCAGAACTTCAAAGCAGTAAAGAGGATTTTATTGTTACTTTCCAGACTCATTCACTAATTAGGTCCATTTCAATCCAGAAGTAGGATAAAAAAGGAATTTCTAAATTTCTGAAGAGATGGATTGCTAATAATTTCTTTGCCAAGTTTAGTTATAGCAGGCTCCCATGAAATATACAGTTAGTCAGCCAGCACATCCCTCAATTTGTGTGCATCACAAAATACCCAAACTCTGGAGGGTGGTTTACAACTGTGCACATGGGAAGGCCAGGGGTGGAACTGGGGAGACTTTTCTGTGGCAGTGGTGGTAATTCAGACCAAGAACTCTGATAAATTCAATTTTGAATAAATCCATTAATGTTATTAACTCTTTTGCCAGGTTTTGTGAGCATAGGCAATGAAATTCTTTGCATCGGAAGATCAATCTCTGACTCATGGAAAATGAGACAGAATAGTTTGCCCAAAATCACCTTGGAGTCAAGGGGCAGAGCCTTTGGAGGAAATATGTTCTGAGACTTTCCAGGCTGTGCTGGCAGGCATTGCACGGCACTTGGCCATCTCTCCACTGCAAACCACACAGCTGAGAGCAGGAACAGAAATTTGGAGGCTTACGAACATCTGAGGTGGACAGGCTGTACATTCTGTAAGGATGGGAGCCTTTCTCAGTTCTAACACGTAGAAAAGGAGCCTAAAGCCTGATCCTGCCCTCTTCCCAGTCTCCAGGCTTAAAGCTGAAAATCTCTTTTCTGAGCTGTTACAGCTTGCTTGAGAATGAAGTGTTGAGAGACGGAAGCACAAATAATTTCCTAGGGAAAAGAAAAAGGAAAAACTTGGTACATTGCTGCATATCAGAAGCAAGATTAAACTCACATGCTGTGAATAATAAAAATCATAAAAATGGACATGGTAATGTAAAAAACACAAGAAAATACTCCACAGCTATGACAGAAGTTGTACCATGTTTGGGCTAAGACATGACTCTCCATCAGTCAGCTTCTGATTTGTCCGCAAGATAGAAAAGACCAAATCCTTCAAACCTCTTTCTTTTAGAATACTAATGAAGAAATAAATACAGCAACATTGTTTTTTTCCACCAAAACGAAGAATTTTTTAAGTACTTGAATATCTTCATGCAAAAGCAAATTAAATATACTAATTTAAGTAATGTTTCATCTGTGTAGATTTAGAGAAAAAGCTTAAAAGAGAGATTAGTAGTTTTGGGGTAATATTCTGGAACTGCCTGTAATTCTGTCATTTCAACCCTGGTTAATATCTTTTGCATCTGAATCATTCTCTAAATATGGGCAGATAAAACAGTTTTTAGACAGCTAAATTTAATTTTGGAATTAGTATACTAGTTATAAATTACAAGCTAATTGTAAAAAAGCAGAAAGTTATTCCTGGGATCCACTTTATCCTCTTTGGAATGGGTATTCCCAGACAATATTATATACTCAAATAAAAAAGCTCAATGCTGAATCAGTCCAAGGTCATCACAGTTTGTCTGTTACAGTATCCCTCAAGTTTGATAAGAAAGCTACATTAATGAAAATGCATTAGATTAAAAAAAAAAAAAGACAGAACACTGCTAAGTTCTTGTATTAGTGATGATAATTTTGCATTTGACATGGAGTTAAAAAGAGTTTCTCTATTTGATGGTGGATTAATATCTGTGCTGACAAATCCTTCAGCACATACTATAGCTGCTATTGCCTGGAGGAAAACCTAAGGATATTCTAAAGAGCACTGTGGAGGGAAGTTGTAAAGAAGTACTCAGTTTGGAGTTGTTAGACTGAAACCAAGCACAAAGTTTTGATGTATTGCCAGAAGGCTTTATCTCCTCAAAAAGTTTATAATCAAAAACAAAGGAGAGTCTACTGCACATTTTGTTGTTCAGCAAACATGAAAAGTTGTTTTCCTTTCATTAATACATCTTTACACTCAGACTTATCCAAAACAACACATTCTGTAGATATTGTTACCACTCAAAGTCCAGGATTAATTCACTTCAATGAAAGTTTGATTCCTTTTAAAAATGATTTTTAAGCTATGTTTGGCAGAAACATTTGAATCAAAAGGAAAGTGAAAATACAAGTTAATACTACAACTTTTTCCAAATTGCCCATGTAAAATCTCTGAAGTATTTCACACAGATTATGGACCAGGTCCCTTAGAATAATTTGATTTAAAAGGGTAATTATTGCTCCACTTTTCATGGGGAAAATGGGGACTAAGTAATTAGTTAAAGTTACACATATATATTTCAGAGGGTTGAACAGTAGATGGAATCCATACTCCATTATGACACCAATAACTTTCCACTGAAATATAGAATGACACTCATGAACCCACACACACCTAAGTGCTCCCTCTGCCCCATTGACATTGTTTTTCAATCAGGCCTTATAATATTGATGTCTACAACACAGATAGCTTTGACTTTAGAACTTGCTGCAAGTTTCTGTTAAAATTAATGGAGAGTCAGTTGTTTTAAGACATGAGCCACTCAATCTTACTAGGTGGCAGCTTTAGGAATGGTTAATCACAGCTCACAAATGCCAGTCTTTCTCTCCTGATGCTAAACAGAACCCAGACATGTAGCTCAGAAGACATACATTTAGAAAACTCTGCCCACAATAACCACTGGAGCATTTCCCAGCATTTTTCTGCGATTTTTTCATTAAAAACAATTGACAAGTACATGGCTATGAATATTAAGCAACCTTTTAAGGTGCTTATTCTCTGTTTTGAATGCACATAAATCAGTTAGGGCTACAGTTTTAAAGGCATTTAGACATTTAAAGGTAAGATGGAGATTATGTATTATGCGTGTTTTCTTACTTTTCAGCAATAAATAAGAAATGTTAATGATATTAATGATTTAGGAGGGAAATGTGACATAGGAGTATGAGAAAGAGTCAAGCTATAGGAATAAATAATTTGTGACATATATTAGCCCCAGTTGGGCTATGCTGAATAATATCACCTTAGCTAGGGGATACAATTTTTCCTATGGCCTTACAAATTACTCACTAACCTGCTGTAAGCATGCACCTGGGTTTAATCTGCAGCCTTCCTCTTAAATGTCCACTGAATATTGTTGTATTATGCATAGATGAAAAACAATCCACCTCACATTTACTTAGTGCTGGGTAGAAAACTGAAAGACCTGGAGTACAGCTGATATCCTGGCTACAGAAAAATCAGTATCAGAACTCCTGTGGAGCTGAATATGGAGAGATTGTCTATTTCATCCTGAGTGTCATAGAGCAGCAGATGTGTTGGCCAATATATGTAAAGAGAATAATAAATTCTGTCAGTGTGGAAAAAAAAAGAAGAGAAAGAAAGAAAGAAAGAAAGAAAGAAAGAAAGAAAGAAAGAAAGAAAGAAAGAAAGAAAGAAAGAAAGAAAGAAAGAAAGAAAGAAAGAAAGAAAGAAAGAAAGAAAGAAAGAAAGAAAGAAAGAAAGAAAGAAAGAAAGAAAGAAAGAAAGAAAGATTCTTCTCTTTTTTTTCTCATTGGTTTGTTGTCAGGCTGAAAAGACAGAAACCATTTAGCTAGTATTTAAAGAATAGGAAGAATGAATAAAAAATGCATTCTGGGAGACAAAACTAAAAGGACAAACTCCACAGAGTGGTTCTAAGAACCTGTATGGGATAAATGGATGAGCAGTAAGTCACTGACATAATTCAGTATTTTGCACTGTTTTCCTGCCACTTTACTGAAGTGCAGAGCACAGCCTGAACAGAATCTCTTCTGCTCAGCATTAGCAGAGCCTCATTTAAAGTATCCTAATAGAAATTAGGTATAATGGTGTGAAGAAAAGCAGAGGTAGCTTCAAGCTGAGTATTAAGCCAAATTTTCAGCAGATGAAATCTGTTCAAACATGCCATAGGATAGTGCTGGAAAAGCACAAGGAATCATGGTCTTGGGAGCATTCCAGTATTGACAGATATATTACTATATGACTTTCCACTCTCAGTATTGATGATATCTCTTCAGTCTAGTTTTTTCTCCTTGCTGATGTTGCAGTTTGTGTTTTTATGTTCTTTTAAATATGACATCAGGAGGTGCCAGCTTCCTCAAGTAACGACAGGGTGTGTATTTAAAAAGAGATCATCAATTCTATGGTGGTGGGCACTGAAGAATTAATTCAAAGAGATGGCACAGGGCATGATTCTGCCTAAATGTGCTGTACTTCTCTTATGTGGCTGTGTGCAAGTGTTGCATGGGACCAAATTTGTACTGCCATGCATGTCCATGGCTATATCAGAGCATTCATTCATGTTCTAGGTTCTCAGAGGGAGTCCAGCATCCTGTGTTAGGCTCTTTGTCTCCCTGTACAGTGCATATGGAGAAGTGAACATACCAGAGGGGTATCCTTTAACAAGTTGCTGCCCAAATAAATACTGGTTTGGTAGGCATTATTTTGCTAGATGGATAATTGCTTCTTGAAAAGATGGATTGTATTCCATTTGGGTTTACAGCCCAGCTCTTCTGGATGAAGTGGCCCGGTTCTCAGAGCTCAAGAGGAGGTTTTTAAACATATTAGAGTAGTAGTTAGAATGCCAACATTATTTATTTATACTCTGGTTTTATAAATGAGCAATTGTAAGGAAAGACTGGAAGTCCTTTTACTTCCTTCTGCTTCTCTGCATGAATCCATGAAGTCTGAAAAGAAAAAAAGACAATATTTTTGTTTACTCATGATCTAATTTCTCTCTGCATGACATAAATTTTAAGGGACTGGTTCTATTCTGAGTGTTTCTGCAATACTTTAGCTCAGTGAATGCTATAAGTGTAATTTTAATGCAACAAGACCGAAGTAATTTCCATATTTTCATGGTGTTCATTACTTTATATAAACAGAAACTACATCTTGTATTTGTTGTTTCATTATTTTGGATTCCAGAAATAAAGATTCAGTCTATAATTTTCTTAATAAACATGTGACAGGACTTTTAGATAGTTTATTTGACATTTTCTTGCTATTGTCCTTGCCCTGAGTGACATTTCCTTAATGCCCTCAAATATTTGAAACACAAACCATCTTAGTGTTCCTTGTCTCAAAAGTGTTATTAAGTGTTTTTTTGGGTTTTTTTTGCATTAGCATCAGAGCTTCTTAATCTTCAAAAGTCCACATGGATCAATTGCAATGCATAGGGGAAAGAAACTTAATGCATTCCTTTTTCTAGAAATATATTATATTTTGAACAGTCTGACTGTTTTTCTGACTGGAACTAGAGAACACTGAATGGATATCACCAGAGACTTAATGAACATCTTTCTTGTTGGAAAAGACTTCTTCCTTCTTCGTTAGTTTTAATCTCCTCCTTCCTGTCTGTGGCAGATGGCATTATGCTGATGAAGAAGAGACATGTCTGGTTCTCAGCAGCTTGTGCCAGCAGACCAGCAGTGCTTTTCCCTGCAAAATTCATTTTATGTAGTGAATAGAAGGCAATTATTATTTAAAAAAAAAAGGAAAGAAAAAGAACTTAACATTCATCTGTAAAACATACTCAGGAAAAGCATAGGTACTGCTGAAATACTGACATGCCTGTGTCTTGTTAAACTCTTCATTGGGGCAAAACTCTTGTTGATTCTGTAGGGCCCTAAGTGGGATGTATAAAATACTGCAGCTGTGATGCATGTGGGACAGTTATTCTGATCAGATAGCCAAGACCAAAGCTTTTAACTTCTCAATGAAATCATTAAATGCTGCAGGGAAGTAGATGCTTATCACAAATGATTTAACATGCTGTTGGGTCAAAAGCCTGTTTTTGCATAAAAAACAAAACAAACAAAAAAGAAACCAGAAAACCAGCTTTACTTTGCTTTCACAATAAACTACAAACTTCAAGCCAATGAGACATTTGAACAGGAGTCTGCTATTGGCCTGCATTATTATCTGGATGCTGACAAATATAAAGTAGCATGACATGGAAAATCCAACTGGACATATTTTTCATTTGAAGGTGAGATGTTCTCATATTCAGTTCTAATCAGCTGACTTTAAGGAATATTATCTCTTGTTCTGCATTTTAAGATTAAATTAAAAAAAAAAACCACCAAAAATCGCATTAGACACTGACTAATATTGGCTCAAGACACAGGGTTCGGTCCAGTGTGTTAAGCTATTTTTTTTTTTTTTAAAAGAAGAAATCTAATCTCATATTTTATGGACAAAGTGTTTAGGTTTTGGGTCAGTCATTCAGTCTGCAGATAAAAACATTAAAAAAAATCATATGCAATAAAATATTGTCTTCCAGAAAATAAACCCCTTACTCTTATATGTAATCTGGACCATTAATGGGTTTTTTTAAATATAATTTTCAACCTGTTGCAATCAAAATACAGAAATAAATGTTTTACACTTATACCAAAATGCCATATTTATTTAGTTTATTTTTTAAAAAATTATTCTCATGTTATTTAAAGCTTATTGACAAGGCTGGATTTCCAAGAGAAAAACATGGAGATCCTGATGCTGGAAACACAGCATGAATTTAGGATGAAAATAGATTTCCAAATTGGGCTTGACACAATACAATCCACTGGCTAGCATTCATGTTCTATTGACTTGTGGAGGATAGAGTGTTGGGCCACCCAAATGCTGTCTGATAACAATCCAGTATATATGATGACTTTCTAATGAATTTCTGACATGCTGCAGCTAAAGAAGCTTTTAATCTGTTCCTCATGACAGGAGGCTATGAGTTCAAGTAGATCCCAAGTTATACAGCTGTGGTATTTTGTTATGGCCACTCTATTTTGTAGTGATCATGGCATTTGTGATGTGATAATGGTATTTTCCCATGTAAAATGTAACCAATGTCTTTGCTTTCTTAGCTGATTCTTTCTTTTATGAACACCTCCCCAAACCAAAAAGAACCCAAAAAACAACAAACCAGTCAACAAACAAACAAACAGAAAAAAAACCAAACGAAAACCCCAAACCCAAACAAGAAGAAAACCTCAGAAAAAACCAAAAAGACAAAAAACAAAACCCAAAATAATTCAAACAAAACAGTGTTCTCAGACTTTAAACCTCTCAGATGGCTGGGATTTAAGTTTTACATTTCCCCAAAAGATTGATTATGCTCTTGCCACATTCACATGCCAGAAGTATACTGTATTGATTGGATGTCTACTGCTTTTAACAGTTAATAAATCCCAAGTTAGTGTTTACTGGCTTACGAAAGAGAGAGAGACACAACAACATTGCATATATTAATTGTGCTTTTAAAATTAAATGTCGGTAGCATATCAGAAAGGTGGAACTATTTTCATTAATGCACCAGGTTGACAGCAAGTTGTGTTAACAAAGTTCAGCAAAATGTCTTCAGTGTCCCTGGGATGTTCATAAAAATAAATTAGCCTGTGAAGACAGCATGCCTATGGGAATTCTAACACATCTAATTGTACCAGAATGCAAAGCAAGCCAACAGGTTTGCTGAGATGATTAACAGTTAACTGGGTTTGGAATATGAACAACTCTTTTGCATATCCATAATTTATAGTAATTTCTTCAGGTTGACTACAACCTGAGACCAATTCAGGGAAAAGAATGCTTATTTATCTTAGTTTTCTTTTGGATTGTGAATGAGATCACTTTTTTAACTACATGGTTTCTGACCACTGACAGCTCAGCCCAAAGTTAAGGTGCTCACTGATGCTGAATAGATGAGAAAAGACTGGTTATTACATCTCAAAGAACTGCACTGCAGAGTATTTGACTCTGGGCCTTAATGTCAGTAGTCAAGATGGGAAAGGTAATTGCATTAATTAGCTGAACAGGAAAAATCTTCCAAAAACTTCTGTCTCTTTCAGAATGAGATAAAATATTTTCAGGAAGGAAATATGTGGATCATTTGCTAAGTAGAAATCTTAGTTGAAGGCTACAACTTTGAATCTCAGTTAGCAGAGCTGTAGTCAGCAATTTAAAAGTTGGGTACCCAGGGCAAGGTGATCAGTGAGCCTCTTTTTAGAGACAAGACAGATGTCTTGGACCATTATTCATTCCCTTTCTGAACCAGGCATGTAGGGAAGGTGATCTGAATCACATCAATTGTTATGCTGTTCTCTTTTTCTTCAAGTACTGTAGCAAGAGCATAAATGGCTAAAGGGGGACACTCAGCTCTTCAGTCAGATGACTTTCATCCTGACATGGGTCATTGATGCATGAATTATTGTAGCATTTACTGCATCATATTGCAGGATACATTATTCCACGAAGGTGGGTGAGGATTAAGCGACTTGCAGTGATCTGAGCAGGTGGACACCATTACTTTTGACAATATTGTGACCTGGGTATAATATCCATTGTCCTTCATATTATTTTCATTCTGTTGTCTAGAAAGTAAGATAGAACGAAAAAAAAAAAAAAAAGAACAAACCCACCCCCCCCAGGAAAACAACAAAACCCCCAAAATAAATGAGCAAACTAACTAAAAACCCCAACACAACATAATCGAAAGCCCCCCCCAAAAAACAACCAACAAAAAAACCCACCTGAAAAAACCCCAAACCAAAAACCAACAAACCAACCAATCAACCAAAAAACTTCCCAACTCCCCCCACCCCATTCCCAAAGAAAAAAAACAAACCAAAGAACCCTGTACTGAAATCCTGTGATCAACACACACACAGACACAGCTAAATAGAGATCAGATTAACAGGAGTCAAGAACACCTAGGAGCACAACAAACAGACCAGACTGCAACAGACCCATGATGGAGAGTATCCTAAATATATATTGTTAGATGAGAAACTGACACAGCTGATTTTTCTATATTATTGCACAAGAGGGTACTGTGTGATGAACTCAATATCATGAAACTTCTATTTTCACCAAATTCAAAGTACTCATATTTTTGGATACATGAAGTACTTGACTTGACTAAGAGAGTAAATTGTTATTGTTAACAGTTGGTGGGAATTTTGCTCTTCAGAGTGAAAGATGACCATGGAGGGAAAGAGGTGCAAGCAGAAAAGGAAGAGAATACATAGAATAATAATACGCAGTATGCTTGGTAAACATGGAATTAAAGGAAGGGAGTGAGACCCAAACAGAAAAATCATTTTCATTAAAAAAACTTGCATAAGGCCAGACTTTTCATTGACCAAGGTTGTGTCTAGAATATATACAATTTCATAATTCTTTATGTGGAAGACATTATTGCAGCAAAACTCAGAAATTGTGTCAACAGTGATGTTTATGTTTTGAACACAGTGTTAAAATTGAAGAAAATTCTGTAAAAGCCCCTATAAAACATTCAAGAGCTAGTGAAACAAAGTTACAGACCTGATTAAATGCTCAGGCTACTACATTATCCATAAGAATGATGAGAGGTGGTTTGATCACACTATGTATGCTCTTCCTAAGACTGAAAATATCAGATATTAAAGAGTTTTTAATGTTGGAGTCAATGGTTTGAAACTGTACCTTCACAGCTTTTAATTGAAACACATTTAAACCATGAAGATCAAGAAGAAAAAACCCAGTACTGAGTAGAATTTGTAATTTATGAAGGAAAATTTTGTATTTGATATGAGCTTGGTTGCTGAGGAAGAAAGTAAAAAATTTCTTTCTACTTTAATGAAAAACCCTTGCTTCAACAATATTACAGGGAATCAGACCAACTGCCACAGTGGGACTGATCTCAACTTCCTCAGATTCTAGCCCAAAAGGAATGAAAAAAATGGTTGTAGCAATTTTGAAAAGTTTAATGAATTTTATATATATATATATATATATATACACACATATATATATATATATATATATGTCATTCAATACCTTAATTTCCCTCCATTCAGCAAATTTGAAGATATTTTAGCAGTGTAGTGGCAGAATGCCAATTCATAACAACGCAAATAGGTGGAAAAAATTGCTTGCTGAAAGTACCTCCTCTTCTCTTCAGCTGGCTAAAATTAGCTGCCCACTTCCAAAATGCTGTAATAAGGTGGGATAAATCCCATCATAAAAAGAATTCAGTGGAAAATAATCCATGAAAAAGGGTGTGCTCTGTGAAAAAAGCACTTACCATCATGCATTTGCTGTAATTATACTTTACTTTCAAACTGTAATGAGCAGTGGTTCATATAAATGGTAGGTTAAAAACATGGATAATTTATTGTTATTTTCTTTGGTGATCATTTTGATGTATGTTTTTTTTTAAATGTTGATATATTATCTTCATTGAATTTGCATCTCTGGTCATTGGCCCCTTTATTGCAGTTTCTTAAGTGGGGACATCCAAGTGGATGCTTGGAGATATCCAGGACCTCTACTTTTCTGACATTTTTGTCCCTCATCCCACTTTCTAGTTTCCAAAATTCCAGAAAGAGCTGTATAAGAGGCACATGCCTACAAAAAAAAATCTTCTGAGAGAAATGGGGCAAAGCAGGAGCGTGAAGTGACAGAAGCATGCAGCTGCTTTGCTGGTTTTCCACAGCTGGGGACCATGTCAAGATGTAAACCCAGGTGGACTGCACAGGAATTGTTGCCTTTTGGGAGACATGGGACTCTAAACAGTTCACAGTTGGAGTGTTCAATACAAAAGGGGAAACAAATTGGCTTAAAATCTAGAAGATGTTTTTTCCTCTTTCTTGGGGTAAACACATTCCTCCCAAGTGGGGCTGGAACTAAAATAAATGCACTGAGTCAACTACATCTAGCAAGTGCTAATGGGAGAAGTTGTGATGTTGGGCTGCTGGAAAATGCATAGGATCTAAGGGAGGGTGTGCTGAGAGAGGATGAATAAGAAGAAGATGAAATGAGAACATTATTGTGAAATCTTCTCTTGGGTATCATGAAAGGTTCCTACAATTCTGGTCCTGTGTATGAGTTTATTTTGGTGGAAAATGAATCAAAGTGTAAAAGACACTGAAGGCTGGAATTCCTGTTAGTATCATGGTGCATAACTGAAAAGGCTTTTCTTTCATCTTTTCACTTCCTGAGAGTCTAACCCTAAATAGTTAAGCAAAAAAAAAATCATAAATTATTGTTTCCCTGTCTGAAATTTCCATGCCTTATCTCTTTCTTTGCTATCCTTTGTAGCAGGATGTAAGATTGTGTTTACATTAAGTCTGTTTAATGCACATGCATTGGAGACATCTGCATGGTGGCTTTGAACTACCTGCTTTCTATAGCTGTTAGCAAGAGAGCCATGGCAACACAAAGTGTGCTGTAGGCTTTAAAGTGTGCCCTTGAGATAGAAAGAAGGACAACATAATAAACCTTGACTACCTTCCAGACTGGAGTCAGAATGGATGTTAATTTGTCTCTTCGTATATTTTCCTGCTGCTAGTCACTTGTAATTGCTGTTTACAGACCCAGGTGGGAATGAGGTCATCACTTTGCCCCCAAGCTTTGGAATATTAAGCAGGATTTCTTAAACTGGGGTTGTCAGGGGTGCTGTCACCAGCTATCTTCTGCCATGCAGCACACGTCCCTTCTCAGTCCTATATCTCACGTCTTAGACTTATCTGCATAAGCTAGGTAATAAAAACACCACAAAAAGGTTATTTGCTCATTTCTCATCCACCTTAAGAGTACCCACATCATATTTTAAGAATGTCTTCCGTGAGTAGCTGTTTTAAAAGCTGGTGCTTTTTAAAATTTTCTTCAACATTCTCCTCCTTTTTTTGATCACTTCAGGCTCCCTGATTCCTTTTCTAGGGTAAAGTGGAGTTAAACTAAAATCTCTTGTGTGATAAAGAAAGAAATAATTCTAGATGTTAAAATAGGTTGTCAGAAATGTTGACAAGTGTAGATAGAGTGTGATTTATGGACCTTTAACTTTTTAAATTAAAATCTTATATCCTTAGGTAATATAGTACTGCTGGTGTGCATTGAATTCTCACACTGCATTCCAAATTATCTATAGTACATTAATTTACCATAGATCTGTTTCAGTTGTTTGAGTAAAATGGACAAGATAAATTGAATTAGTCTGAAGTATAAAGTCTGAAGTACAAGATTGTGAGGAAAGTGAAAGTCCATGAAGACTGTCAGATGTAAGAATTAACTGCTATCACTTGAAATATTACTTGTGGAAAAGAGACACTGGAAGACAGAAATTTGGATACTCTGCTGAATGATACAATGGATATCCTATTCAGGGACATATAGCTTAGGGAGATTTGTAGCATAGTTTCCTTTCAGGATGTCTTAAGTTAGAAATAGAAATTTCAGAATGTAAAGGAAATCATATAAATTTGGGCCAATAGCCCATTAGATCTGGACAATTCCAGACTCACAGAAGAATTCAGATTTGTAGGCCAGAAACTTCAGGAAATTTAAATTTTATAATACCCTGCCCACAAAGAGTTTTCCTCTGTATAACTCTTAATTGTGAACTTCCTAATATCCTGAAGCATGACAAACCAAAAATCTTGATTATTCTAAATTTTACCTTTTTGTAATTAAAATTAATGATTTTTAAGTTCCAGTTTTAATTTTCATGTGCTTATGCAGTCTAGTCATAGATACTGCAGAATACTTGGAAAAGCTGTTGTTGATTTTTTTCTCTGCTACATGGTCAATAGAGAGCACTTAAAGCACTGTGGAAGGCCTTTTTGAAAACTACATTTAGCTTGGGGGGATCAATGGTTTTGAAAAGGGATACTGAGGAAAAAAAAAGGTCATTCAAAATTATTTAAGGTCCTGAAACATTTGCTGAAATTAAAATTTAAAAAGAAAATTACAAACCATGACACAGTGAAGAGAGAAAATATCTCTCTTTTTATGGTTATTCTTTTTCCTGTAAAATTTTGGACATGATCTACCATGATTTTTGGAGCTTTCAAATGGAAAAATGAAAACAAAACAGGTAAAGTATTATTTTACAGATTTAAGGTACATTTGGAGTCATAAGTACTTTATATGGCTTTTTGGGGAATTCCAGTGTCCCTGTCAAGCCACAGCATTTAGATGTCCAAAAAAGTTACAGATGCAAGTTTAAATTCTTCTACAGATTAGAAACTGGTGAAGCCATAAAGTGAAATAAAGGCAAAAAAGGCAAAAAAAACCCAAAACAGGTCACAGCTGGATATCTGAGTTTTTCAGCCAAGACTTATTATTGATCATGCATTGTTAGTTGACAGAGAAAGCTGGTCCCTTAGGCTGTCTTTACAGGGGGTAATTATGAAGGCATTTCATGTCTTAGATGTATGAAAAGGCTGTTCAGAAATACTTACCTGTAAACTTCTACTGAAGGAAGTCAGAAAATCGGGTTCCTAACTTAGACCTCACCAGTGAACCAGATCTGAGGGATGTGCTGAGGTTAAGGTTGTTTATTAGAGCTAATCTTCCAGTTTAACAGGTTTGATCTACCCCATTGCTTTGTTTTAGAACAGCTACGCTCTAAGTTTTATCAGAAGCAGACTCCTATCATGTTACATCATTTTCTCTAAAGGCAGGTAGGAAAACCATGAAATAAACATGATTATCTCTGATATTTCCATATTTTAGTGGGGGAAATAGCAGAACACACTAAAAGAAGCTGAAAAAATATGGAAAAATGTTTAACATTTAATGTATGCAGCTCTTTTTGAAGCCAAACAGAAAGCATTTCATTGGGAACATGTCTTTCCCAGTCAACCCAAAATATATTAGAGACCAGGGTGAAGAGATATGATAAATACAAGAATTAATTTTGGAGTCAGTTCAGGAGCTACTGATCTATATAAAATCCAGCAATGTTCTTGTGTGACATCTGAATCCCTAAACATGTAATTTCATCTTCATTTCCCACTGTGGTGCTTTGTTACATTAGTGTTTGTCTCCTTGAGATGGAAGTCTGCAGGAGGAATATTGGTAGGTGTGCTGTATAAACTTTTTGTTTAAGTTCAAACTTAGGCAAACAGGCTCCTCTTCTGGAATCCTCAAATGCCTTTACTTTCTACTTTAACTTTCTAAGAATGTAGGTTTTAGGAACTGTCTAGAAGTCTAAAATTTAGGTATAAATCTAAATTAAATGAAATCTATAAGCTAGCAATGATCTAACTATGTATATATTTCTGAAATTCTGGATGATGAAGAACCTACTTGTGCTTCAGTAACCACATAAAGTGAGATATAAGAATTGCCTCTGGCTTGCATTTCTCAGGTTTCATATCTCATTTTATTTGTTTAAAGTGCAAGTAGTTAAAAGTATAATTGAAATTATAAATTCAGAAATCT
The DNA here is from genome assembly GCF_027477595.1 of Haemorhous mexicanus. Taxonomy (NCBI): domain Eukaryota; kingdom Metazoa; phylum Chordata; class Aves; order Passeriformes; family Fringillidae; genus Haemorhous; species Haemorhous mexicanus. The sequence continues at coordinate 109,958,968 of NC_082343.1, read as the reverse complement.
CCTAATATTATAGTATTCTGATTCCTTTCCCCTGCCCCTTCTAACATGAAACAATCTACATTTTCTATGCTAAAAGGAGAGGAAAAACTCCATTTTGGGAATTGTATTGGTATAAATCTCTTTCTGCAACAGGTGAGTTCTCTCTCTTGGAGAATTTGTTACGTAACCTAAGTGTCTGTGCCATGGTGGCTAAGACTATGAGAGCTGAAAAGAAGTTTGTGGAACTCTGATTTTCTGCAGTGTCCCTCCTATCACAAAATCATGGTTTTTTTCAGTATGGAGGGAGATAATCATTAGTGCAGAGCCCACCATCCCACACTTTTATCAGCATTATCAGCTTTTATCTCCCATGGATGTTTAAATTCAGGATCTTTCCATTTTACATAACCTGAGTGGAACAAAAGGACCAGAACTTGAGAAAGAATTTGGCTGCTTGTCTGCTCAGGTACCTCAAAACTGTGTATATGTTCAGAATTTTAATGTCTGTTATCAGCCAGGGTTAGACACATTTTTCCCTTCATTTAAATCTAAAAATGTTGAAAACATCTTGAAAAATGTTTTGCTATTTTAATTTTGGTTCAGAAATTATGCATTGCTTGGTTGGTGTACTGACAGATAATGAGGGAACATCACACAATATATGATAACAATAACACTGAAGTAATGTGAGAAAGTCATTTATCTTTCTGTTTCCACTCTGCCTGTGAGAATCTGAAAATCACTACCATTCCTATTTGAATAAATATTTTGGTGGGAAACATTCATTTGAATATAAAGGACTGAAGAGTTCAGCTATTTCCTGTATGCACAGAAGTTAGATGGGAAGGGAAGAAAGAGATGAAATGCTGCTACTTATCAGCAATATAAGCTGCATCTTTTGAATGTTTTGTCAGTATAAAAAAACCTTATGTTTATTGATAATCTCTTTGCCAGACACATTTTGTAAGTCTATTGCTCAGAAAGGTGTCTCCTATTTTCCACTTCTCTCTCTCTCTTCCCTTCTTCTTCTAAATTGCTTAGCAGCTTGGAGGGATCTGTCAGAAATTTCATTATATCTTCAATATTTGCATGTACAGATAGAGTTAATTAATTTTAGAATAATTATTTTAAAAACTTTTTTTTCTTTTTGTCCTTTCTAATGTTGATACAGGAATTAATAGTAATTGATTATGATCTCTCCCCAAATTACATTTAAAATTTTTAACTCCAGTAATACATCTAACTCAGGCACTTGAGGAACATGTTAAGGATAAAGGATCTCAGGCTCTCTTGTGAGAGATCAGAAACAGAAAAAAAACCCCTGTCCCTTATGTCTTTTTATGTATCAGTTAACATGAAATTAACAGGGATCAAGATCCACTTCTATGGAAAATTCTGTCGGAAGGAGGAGAGTAAGGTGAGGTCTTCCTGTCTTACATCTGGGATTCAACGATGTTCTGGAACATCTTTCTGAAGGAAACACCTGACTTTCTGAAAAAAATCTTCTTAATGGTGTCAAAGAACTGGGGTGATTTTCTCTTCTTTCCTGCAGTGATGACAATGGGCTCCTCTCCAGGTAAATGAAACATTTGACCTGACCTTAACCTTGATTCTGCTCATTTCCACATCTAGCAAAGAATAGATGAAAAGAAAAAGGATGCCAAATTCCCTTCTCTTTCCAAGTCTGGTAAACTTTATTATTGTTGTTTCCTTCTTTATATTTTAGCCTTGGCAAAGTAACATACTTTATTTTGGAATGTAAGAGGGAGCCCCAAACCCTAATAATTGCACTGATTTGGGGACTGAATGGAGCCAATGCAGGACTGTATGCAACATAATGGTCTAAACTTTACAGGCTAGAATATTGATTGTTGCATATTTCATCCTTTCTCCAAAATTTATGGGCTGAATGCATCACTTTTAGCTCACAATCTGCTTTGAGTATCAATCTAATAAGTTTTTTTTTTGCTTCAGTTCTGCGGTTCCAACCTGCCAAAGCTGTGACACTGTCTAGTCTGATCTGACTTTGCAAGGGTAGTGCCACTAGTTTGCAGTGGCAAGACAGACTGCAAAACAAAAAGGTGATGTTTACAAATTTTTCACAGAAATCTCAACTCTGATAATATGGCTTTGGCCTGCTAAATTTGTGTGCCCTTTGGAGCTTACATCGAATTTACGGTTTCAAAGTGAAAAAAAACCCAAAAATGTGAAGAAAGACATGAGCAGCTGCACATTTCCGAGTACTTTGCAGGAATTTCTCATCTGTTTTAGACTAAAGTCCTTGCTGAATGTGGTTTCTCTGATTTCTAAGGACAGCTTGTATTGGCATTGAGAGAGACAATCATTCTGCCTGTACTTGCCTAATTAATATATCACTTGACAACTGCAGATGCATAAACAAAATTATATTCTTAGGTAAGTTGATTTGCAACCTAAGCTCCAGCACAAATTAACTAAAGATAGGCATAGAACTAAATCCTAAAAAACCCCTTAATTTTCTGTTTCAGTGGAGAAGTATATTTACTTTTCATTCATAAGTTGCAACTGTAGAGACAACTATCCCCCTGTGTGAAAGAATTTCAAGTGAGGAGCAAAAATTATTTAAAAACAAACATAGTTTTCTCACAAGAACACCCTGAAATCTTACAGTGTTCATGACTGTGTTCCTGTTCAGCTAGCTTAAAATATGAAGCTTGACCAGGTGCATTGAAATACCTCTCACAAATGAAACATGAAGATGCTATACTGGGACTAAAAGCTAAATGAAGTGGTGTTGGTGGTCCATTAGTTAGCAGTTTCTTCACTAAATCTGTACTTATGACTCAGAATGAAGTACTGTATTTTAGATGAAAAGTAAAACAGAGGTCCCTGACCATTTTGTTTCATTAAACATCCAATGACACTTTTAACCAAAGCAGAGGATGTTAAGTTCAATGTTCTTACAAAATTCCTATCTGGATAATTACATCCTGCTCTGCTAAACTTCCCTCTAGAGAAAATTTAATTAAAATGATTTGATGTCTCTCTGGCACAGAGTAGACAGGTGTCTGTAACATAAAAGCCACCAGCACAACTGACATAAATTGATGTTCCTCTGTGGCAGGGAGAGCGAGGATAGAAGCATGACTTTCTCCTTACCAGAAATGGACATTCCATTTTAGGCACTGGGCACATCCACATTATGCTGCTGATAACAAAGTGCTAAATTTTTTTTTTACATCTGCCCAGAACTTCTTTTAATGAGTAGGAACTTAATTCATAGCTCACAGCCCTTTTGGCAAACAACTAGATTCTTTACTAGGTTTTATTAATGTTATAAGTAGTGATTAAATACATATACACAGGAGAGGATGGGGAAGGCACTTTTGCAATGCAGCTGGGAATCTGCAACACAGTCATCAAAGAATCACAGAACCACTGGGGCTGGAGGGCACCTTGGGAGATCACATAGTTCAACACCTCTTCCAGAGCAGGCGCAGCTAAAAGAAGTCGGTGAGGACAGTGTCCAGTCATGTTTGAGTATTTTAAATGATGGAGAGTCCACAACCTCTCTGGGCTACCTGTGCCAGTGTTTAACTGCTCTAATGGTAAAAAAAACTGGTTTTCTTCTGTTTAAACAAAAGTCCCTGTGCTTTGACATGTATATATTACTTCATGCCCTTTCACTGCACACCACTGGGCCTGTCTCCTTTACTCTCCCATCAGGCATTTATACACATTGATAGTCATTCCCTGAACATTCTCTTCTCCAGGCTGAGAAGTCCCAGCTCTTTCAGCCTCCCCTTTTACATCAGATGCTCCAAGCCCTTAAGTTGTGGAGATTGGCTGGACTTGTTCCAGCACATCCATGTCTCCCTTGCACTGCAGCGCCCAGGTCTTGACCAAGAGCTCCAGATGGATCTCCCTAGGGCTCAGTAAAGACTGATAAAACAATTTACTTTATTGTACCTCTTTCAACTGGTCAGATGACAACCCCCTCTTTTCTAAATACCTCTGCACCCAGTGACAAAGGGCAAATGTTGTTTTTTTGGAGGAAAAAGTTGATAACCTCAAGGACGAGATGGGCATATTCTCTGGACCTCATATGTCTTGCAAATATTTTGCTAGATCCTCTTCCATACGACTGTCGTTCTTTACCAGTTCTTAGCACAGTTGCTTAGCCTTTTAAAGCTTTAATTAAACTGTCTCACCAATGGACAGTTAATGATTTAAAAGGAAACAATTCACCAATGTCATGTCCCTCCATTATACAGTACACATTTTAATGGTTTGTACTGAATCAAGTTGCTTATCAAGACCTTGAATATCTCAACAATCGTACTACATTTTCTCAAAATAACATAGCATGATACAATGTGGTTAAAGTAGAGTGACAGCAAGAGCTGTGGCTTGAATGTAAATGCTGCGTTATAGCATAGCAAAAAAATGTTCCACAAATCTAATGAGTCAGACATAGCCTTGAGTCTGGATGATATTCAGCATAATGACACGACTCAAAAGTAATTGCCAAACAGTCCCTCATCACTCACAGAGCCTACTCAGTCATCTAGACCCTGTGCAAGCGAAGCTCCCTGTGACTTCAACAATGTAATGCCTTCGAAATGAACCCAAGATTATTCAGGAGAAAAAAAGTAGTGAAAGTCAAACAGAAAAACAATCACTTTAGAATGTATACAGCTTCCATCATCATAATATCTGTGCACTTCACAATCTTTTCCCAAAATGCTATTAAGCATTCATAAAGTAGCGATTTTATGAATGAGTATTTGATGCATCCAAGGTCATGCAAGACATGTGGCAAACAGCAATACAACAATCCACCCTGGGAGACAAACCTTGTCCCAGGATAGAGGGAATTCCAGTGGTTGTCTAATAATGGCTAGGATCTGCTAATAGGTAATTTTATGCATCAAATTTTATCAATAAAATAAATCCATTAAAGTCTGAATTAATATTAATATTCTGGCTGATTTCTATATTGTTATTGACAGTAAACTCCATCCTGAGATAAAAACTTTCCTGATAGCCAAATAAAATATGCTCTACTGCAATGTTAGATCACTTGTGATTCTTTTCTTTTCCAGTTAATTATAATAATTGATTCTATTGATCCCATAGTTTTCTGAAAATGTTTGTGCATGAATTACTCAACAATGAATAGTCAGAACAACCCTTCGAACCCAAAGATTATCTGCAGGAGATGACCACAGATTAAAAATAGATATATGAATTTAGTGAATAACAAAATGACACAGGCACCTTCCACTGGCAAAGTACCAGAGCCTGTTCTCCAGCTGGATGTTGGGGGTTAGCCCGAGACAGCAGCCAACCACCACACAACCACCTGATCACTCCCTGCCTCCTGCAGTGGGACTGGGGAAAGCAAGACTAAAACAGCCCCCCAAAATAAAAGTAGTTTTAAAAGGGGAAGGTTTGGGAGGGTTTGGGAAGGTTTGGGAAGGTTTGAGAAGGTTTGGGAAGGTTTGGGAAGGTTTGGGAAGGGAAGGTTTGGGAAGGTTTGGGAAGGTTTGGGAAGGTTTGGGAAGGGAAGGTTTGGGAAGGTTTGGGAAGGGAAAGTTTGGGAAGGGAAGGTTTGGGAAGGGAAGGTTTGGGAAGGTTTGGGAAGGTTTGGGAAGGGAAGGTTTGGGAAGGTTTGGGAAGGGAAGGGAAGGTTTGGGAAGGGAAGGTTTGGGAAGGGAAAGTTTGGGAAGGGAAGGTTTGGGAAGGTTTGGGAAGGTTTGGGAAGGGAAGGTTTGGGAAGAGAAGGGAAGGTTTCGGGAAGGTTTCGGGAAGGTTTCGGGAAGGTTTCGGGAAGGTTTCGGGAAGGGAAGGTTTCGGGAAGGGAAGGTTTCGGGAAGGGAAGGGAAGGGAAGGGAAGGGAAGGGAAGGGAAGGGAAGGGAAGGGAAGGGAAGGGAAGGGAAGGGAAGGGAAGGGAAGGGAAGGGAAGGGAAGGTTTCGGGAAGGGAAGGGAAGGTTTCGGGAAGGGAAGGTTTCGGGAAGGGAAGGTTTCGGGAAGGGAAGGGAAGGGAAGGGAAGGGAAGGGAAGGGAAGGGAAGGGAAGGGAAGGGAAGGGAAGGGAAGGGAAGGTTTCGGGAAGGGAAGGGAAGGGAAGGGAAGGGAAGGGAAGGGAAGGGAAGGGAAGGGAAGGGAAGGGAAGGGAAGGGAAGGGAAGGTTTCGGGAAGGGAAGGTTTCGGGAAGGGAAGGGAAGGGAAGGGAAGGGAAGGGAAGGGAAGGGAAGGGAAGGGAAGGGAAGGGAAGGGAAGGGAAGGGAAGGGAAGGGAAGGGAAGGGAAGGGAAGGGAAGGGAAGGGAAGGGAAGGGAAGGGAAGGGAAGGGAAGGGAAGGGAAGGGAAGGGAAGGGAAGGGAAGGGAAGGGAAGGGAAGGGAAGGGAAGGGAAGGGAAGGGAAGGGAAGGGAAGGGAAGGGAAGGGAAGGGAAGGGAAGGGAAGGGAAGGGAAGGGAAGGGAAGGGAAGGGAAGGTTTCGGGAAGGGAAGGTTTCGGGAAGGGAAGGGAAGGGAAGGGAAGGGAAGGGAAGGGAAGGGAAGGGAAGGGAAGGGAAGGGAAGGGAAGGGAAGGGAAGGGAAGGGAAGGGAAGGGAAGGGAAGGGAAGGGAAGGGAAGGGAAGGGAAGGGAAGGGAAGGGAAGGGAAGGGAAGGGAAGGGAAGGGAAGGGAAGGTTTCGGGAAGGGAAGGGAAGGGAAGGGAAGGGAAGGGAAGGGAAGGGAAGGTTTCGGGAAGGTTTCGGGAAGGGAAGGGAAGGGAAGGGAAGGGAAGGGAAGGGAAGGGAAGGGAAGGGAAGGGAAGGGAAGGGAAGGGAAGGGAAGGGAAGGGAAGGGAAGGGAAGGGAAGGGAAGGGAAGGGAAGGGAAGGGAAGGGAAGGGAAGGGAAGGGAAGGGAAGGGAAGGGAAGGGAAGGGAAGGGAAGGGAAGGGAAGGGAAGGGAAAAGTGATACAAAAGGCTTGGGAAAAAATTCCCAAGCAGATTCCCAACCACTTTCTGAACAATGTCTAACTTCCTCTGGAAAGCCTATTCCCTAGGTTTTTATTGGTGAGCATGATTTTATATGGCATGGGATATCCTTTTGGTCAGTTTGAGTCATCTGTCCTAGTTGTGTACCCCCTCCTCCTCGTCTGTCGTACCCCCGCACCCCGCAGATTATGGTATGTCCCTAACACGGTTTCTGGGGGAGCAGATTTGGAAAAAAGAAAGACTTGATGCTGTGCAAGTGCTGCTTCACCATAGCCCAGTGCATTATAAGAACTTAGCCACAAAATCAAAGCATAGCACCACATGAATGAAAATTATGTCCATCACAACCATGTCCAGTACACTATGGGATCTCATCCAAGTCTATAAATTGCCCTAAGATTTAAACAAGGACAAGCACATCCATAAATCTACTGGAAACAGTCAGTCAGCTGACCTGTGTCAACTCTTGGTACTCTTTTTGGGTTTGTGGGTTTTTTTTTGTTGTTTTTGTTTTGTTTTTTGTTTAGGTTTTGGTTTAATATTTTTATATGGAGATACCTTTATTTGCCCTCCTTTTTATTTCCTTTAAAATTAAGAGTCAAGGGTATTCATTATTTAGTATTTTTCTTTTGTCATTTTAAAATATAGGGGAAGGAAGTTGGATTTTCTATTTCTTTTTTTTAACTTTTTTTTTACAAAATATAATAAAATTTCACTACAAATTTCTAGGATTTAATTTGTCTTCTTCCTGCTATAAATGTTTCTAAATTTTATCACAGGCCTTTATCTTAAATTCTAAGCTTTATGACTTTAGGCTATTGGTGGAAAAGGACTTTATTACAGGATGGTCACATCCCTTACTTTGTAAACAAATTGACTTTCCTTCTTGTTTCTGTTTTGTTTGGCTGAGTAATTGTCTGTTACTTTCTTGCAACAGTTCTCCTCATTGCATAGCCTTGTTGCACTTTTTAAAATAAAATCGGTGGACTGACCTTTTTGTCTATGACCACATCCTTATTTCCTTTTAAATTGAGAGTGAACCCTTACATAGGAAAGAGTAATCAAGGAACAGGGTTTTATTTATTAGCATTGATTCTACAAATCACCTGGGGCAGCAAACAAACTGTATGGGCAATACAATAATTTAACAATTCTCTTGAATCTCTGAGTCTGTCTTCTGACCCTTGCCAGTGGTACAAGGAAAACAGACAAAACAATGAGCAGCAATCACTTTTCTTCACCCTTTTGCTCCTTTATGGCTCACCACACAACAGTGTAATTTACCACTAGCAGGGAAATCCTCAGGGGACATTTTAGAGAATGGGATCTGGCCTTAGGCTTTTATGGGGTATTTTAAGGATACTTTTTTAGGGAGAAAAATCCCTACAGTATTATCCTGTTTCCCCTTTCTTCTCTGCCTCCTGATATTAAAGTCATAGGTTGGCACCAAACCCACAACAATTAGCCTCAATTAGTAGACTGTGGGGCAAAAGGTAAAAGGTATTTTAAATCTGGTCTTAGGACTAATGCAGTTTAAGATTGCTTCAAATCCTCATCTTCTTCTTCCCAGGACATTGACCCATTGTTTTGCATGCTAGGCTAGCTTCCTCAGAATTAGAAGCTGGTCACTTTAAATGTTTCCTTACTCAGTGGAGAAAGATTAAACTCCTCCAGAGATGTTCAAAAAAGGAAAAGGCTTTGATGAGGTGCATCTTGGAAGAACCAGAAGGACATAAATAAGTACATAAAATACAGAGCAAATTAAAAATATTTCTAAAACATGATACTAAGACAACAAAAATATTTATCAGTCAGGCTGGTTGGATAAAAAAGAAATCTATTTTATTTAAGCGTGAAACTGTACTGTCAGGAAAAACTGAACCAAACAGTATTACTAGAAATGAAAAATAATTTCCAGTGTCTACAGCTCTGTATATCACTGGAGAGGTGCTGGGAGCATACAGGTGGACCAACTGATATTTGTGGTAGGAATGGAAAGAAGCCTGGGGAACTTCAGAAAAGCTTTTGTTCTTATATGGTAGCACTGAGAAGCTGCATTATGGTGGGATGGTTTTTGTCCTTTTATGAGGATGACAATATTTTGGACATCCATTTGCTCTCCTCATTTTGGCAAGTTGTATATGAGTTCTTAGTGGCAAGAAATATTCAGGATATTTGATTTCACACTGGATCCTGTTAAGTTGGATTGACTAAAAACAGGCATTTCAGTACTCCCTTTGTAAAGCACCACTTTAGGAGAAATCTTCTAGATGCTTCCTGTGCAAAAGAGGTGCTCTACATAAAGTCATAAGAATACTAGGAATAGCTTTTAAATACCTGGCAGTGCCAGTGATGAGCATAACTATAACTGAATAGAGGAGTAAGAAACACAACCTAAATCTGATTCAGAGCTAAATATAAATCACTGAAGATGGGGAGATTAAAACTTGTGATGGATATGCTTTGGATAAGTGAAAGTGCCAATGCTATATAAAGACATAGGCCTCCTAGAAAGAACTAGAAAGTGCATCAGAACTGGTGAACTTTTTTAGTTGTTGACCAGAGTTGGTAGAAGACCCATGGATTCTGTAAAAACATCATTATAAAGAGAAAAAAATAAGTGACATGTCTAGGTGCCCTTTACCTTGAAAACTGAAAATTAGAAAACTGATCAGAAAAAAAAAAATATTGAATAAAATGATTTTTTTTATTGCTTCTGCTGAATGTCAGTGGTATAGTCAGTACCTAGAGGTTCCACTGACACAACTGAAAAGAGTCTAAGCATTTACACAGCCTTTTGGGCAAGGTTTTACCTTTGCCACAACTGTAGTGACCACTAATATTTCCAATAGTCCACTTGAAACCAGCACTTGTTTGATTTCTTCTTCATCTGTGCAATTTTGAGAAGAACAAGATTGACAGAAAGATTTGAAAGGAAAGAAACTTTTCCCCTTATCATTTATCCATCAGTGAAGAGGAACTATGACAAATGGAGAGGAGAAAAGTAAGCTCTGACAAAATATGACTTTTTTAAAAAAATATAACATCCAAAAGTTTTTTACAAGACTCTTTTCTCTTTCATATGAGAGATTTTTGAAATGAGAAGAGTTGGCTATGAAGAGTTGGTTGGTCATAAAAGAGAAGAAAACAAATAATTTTAAAATCAACAGTCTGAAGACTAGAAAAATATTCATTACAACAGTAATATGAAAAAGATGAGTAAGAGAAAAGTGCAAAAGAGCTGCATTTGGGAGGGAAGATCTCCTTGTATTTATCTATTCTGGAGTTGGACGGCAGCTCTGGAAAAAAATATGCAAAAATGGAGCCAAGCTTGTCACATTGTGGCATGATATTAGGGTGGGAGAGAACAAACATAAGCTCTAAGTTCAAATTTGATATAAATAAGAGCTTTTTGATTTATCTGCCTTTTTTCCCTTTTTAAATCACTGTCCTGTAGTGGGGCAGGTTGCCCAGAGAGGCTGTGCAGAGTTTGCCCTTGCGGGTTTTCAATACAAAAACCAGAACAATCCGTTCTGACTTAAGAGCTGATCTCCAGAATGTCTCTTCCAAGCCTAATTGTCCTGTGAGTCCTTGATTTTGTTATTGCTGTATACCTTAATGCAGAAGAATTAATGCTGGCTTTTACATTTTTACTTCCTTTATTGAGACAAAGTATTGGATTAATGCAAAGTTGGTTCTTTATACATCCTTGCAAGTATGTGCTCAGCTGAGGTACAGAAAGCAGGAAATTTTCTGAGAAGTTCTGCTAATCAAAGGCAATTCTGTGTAGGTTTCCTTTACAGGAAACAGTCCAAACTGAGGCAATGGAAGAGACTGCTCAGGTAGTTTAACTCCCCCTGACCCGCTTGAAACTAACAAAACATTGCATAACAGTGTTTTGATCCCACTGGACTTGCTGATGTTAAATCAGGCAAATCCTCTGCCATGCTCTGCATGCCATGATAAACACAGTAAATGAGAGGAAAATGTAATGAGGGATTGTTTGGCAAAGCTTAGCAGAGATGTTACATCATCATTACACTCACTGTATTCTAAAATCACAGTTCCCTCTCTCCAAGAGCTGCACTGTCTTCTGAATTAGGCAAGGAAAATACTGACTATTTTGAAACAGCCTTCAGGTTTGTGGCCAGGGTAATTCTCACTTCTCTTTCTGTAGTTAATAGAGGTAACTGGGGCAAGAGGCATTCTGCTGGATAGTTTTTCATTCTGAAAATATTGGGTGTATGTTAACTGCGCTACCTGGCCGAAAACAAGGACAGGGAAGGCAACAGAAAAGCATAAAAAGAAAGCTTAGCAGTAGAGAAAAATAAACAGTAAGTAAGGAAAAAGGAGAGAGGGGGGAAGAGAGGTCCCAAGGATCTTGTGTGACACAAGGAAATAGGGACAATGAGCTAAAAGGAGAGAAAAAATACACACTGAGCAACAGAGTTAAATGCCCCCAAATAAATAATAAATTACAAAATCCCAAACAGATTCACAGATCTTCCACTGCAGAAAGCAGTGCAGAAACTGAGCATGGCAACAGATATTTCTGTATTTCTGCTCGATGTAATTACTGCTGTAAGCCTGCAGCAGTGTTATACAAAAGAGAAAAGTTAAAATTGCTCAGGCTAGCATTTTAGGCAACTTTCTTCAAGACACATTTCTAAGTAGTGCCACAAACCTGAGGGCGAGCTAAGTAATACCAGACCAAAGTTTGCTTGTGATTCACTGCTGACTTAAGTCTGGTAAAGTAGCCTGCCCAAGGCAGTCTAAAATATGGCCAGCCACAAACATGGGTTAAATTAATGTGGTTCAGCTAAAATGTAGTGCATGAAATAAGAGCCAGTCTAGCCAGTGAATGAAAATATAAACTTTTATGTCTTCAACTTACTGAATCTGACTATAACTGAGGTGAGGAACCTCTGATACATTTTTAAAGCCCTGAGAAATGTGACATGAGGGTAATGCTTAGGCTTTAGCTGTATTCTTCCTGCCATCACTTTTAAAATGCAAATACTCTAACTTTTGGCTAGTACTATTTGACTGACTGTGAAGAAACTGGGAGGGGTACCCCTCCTCCTGGGCATCATTTACAATCCCACGTTGAGCATGGCCAGCACAGAGTGTATCAGATCCCACAGAACAGGCACATTCCTTGTTGATTGTGCTGCAGAGTTCCACATACAGCACAAGTGTGATGTGCAGCATGACTTCAGGAGTGCAAATACACCCCTGGGGTCTGCAAGCTTGGCTGGAACACACCACCACCATGGAAAAGTTTCAAATAAGGACAGACCCAAAGTTAGCTTTGGGGAAGTCTCTCCTTCTGACACCCTCCAGACAAACCTTTCAGGGAGATGTCCATGACCTCCACAAGCCCAGAGTGATGATTTTTGCTTTCCCAACACCTTTTCTGGGTTATTCAAGCTGCAAATCCTACTTCGAGGGCAGCAGGAAACCACTGCTGAAATTTCAAAGAAATTCCAACATTAAGAAACAAAGTGGGCATAGGGCTGAAAAGTAGCTGGTGTTTATTCCTCTAGGGAGAGCAAAAGGGATCAGAGGCTTTAAATCCACAATTAATAATGGAGTAATCGTGTAATGGTGTGGTGTGTTACAAAAGGCAGAGCTACAATTTCACATAAAGATTGAACTTCAGAACCAAGGAGAAAGCAACAGACTATGAGAAAGGAAGGACTGAAATGAAAACCAGTTGTTCCATGAACTCCAATTTTACAGTGCTCCAAAACTCACTGAGCTGTACCAACTGGCATATCATCAAAACTGGGAATAACATAAAACTGCCCACCCTTGAAGCATGACATGAGGAAATTTTGCAATTATGGAATACTGAATATATTCCAACAAAACAAAGTGCCAGGCATCTCATCTCCACCTACTTCCCATGCTCAGAATATAAATGGAAAACAGAACATCAGCAAAATCTGTAGTTGGATCCTTTGTTGCTGAAGGCTTTTTAAGCAACTGAAGATTAATCATCCTTTTAATCAGAAGAAGATTGAGGACTAAGGACTTATCAGAAAACAACTTACTTGGGTAAATTACTCAAATCACCTAATTAAATTGATATACTCTCTTACCAGGATGTAAACTTTAAAGTCTGAAACCCTGTAAACAGTACAAAGGTGCTTACCCATTATCCATGATTCATTTCTCTGTTGGTGGAATGGATAACAATAACTTTCTGAGAGCACCATAAAAATTAATTTAAAGAGTGTAGTAGCCACATAAAGACCCTTTTCTTTCTCTCTTTACATCATAAATTGCCAGATAAGGCACAGGGATTTTTATTAGATATGAAATGGTAAACTAACAGCAATATTTACAGCTTTGTACATCATCTAAAAGACATGCTGTTTGAAGCTTTGTTATGCAGTTATTATTGCTGAAAAATAATTGCATCTGCTCCAAAGTTTGCTCTGTTCTATAAAAGAATTAGAAGAGGATTAAGAACAAGATCTGAGTTCAAGTCATGTTACTTTATTCTATTCCCTGAGTTGTCTTTTTAGGAAGCCTAATCATGATGGTTTTCTTTGCTGCTAATGGATAGCAACTGGTTCCAGATAAATCTTGTGCACTGCAGAACAGAACTTAGAATTGTCAATCACGACTTTCAGTGAGCAAGTTAATTTTGGATAGGCCTCTTGAATAGGAAATCTTAGGTCAGATTATTAAATTAATGCTTCTTCCCATCTTTCTTTGAAAAGCGGTCAAACCTCTCTTCCTGAAACAGAGGTCTGATCAGAACATAATCAGCATTAGCTTCCTTTGAACCTGACAATAAATATACTAAAATACTGCAATGAGAACAAGTATATGGGCAGCCTTGTCTTGTGGAAGATGTCTGTGCCTATGACACAGGGGGATTGGAATGAGATTATCTTTATGGGCCCTTCCCACCCAAAACATTCTGTGATTTTATAAGCATTTTGTAGCAGCATGATGCCACATACAGTCAGATAAAAAATGTAAACATTTTACATAACTGTTTAAGTAGAAATAGCCAAGGCAAGTTAAGATGAATGTAGCTTCTGGCAGGAATCATTCAAACAGTGATAATTTGCTAGACAAAGGAGAAGGAATGCTCAAATAATAGCAAACTGATAATCCTACTGAATACAGGGAAGATGACTGGCAAAACCAAAAACCAAGATAAGCAGGCAGGAGCAGATAAGGCAGATGAGACTGCTCCTTTTGGGAGGGGGGCAATAGCAGCAATGTCACAGGGTGAAAGAAGATAAATCTGACTCAATCCTGACTTCTCTAATCAAGTGGCTCTGAAGTCTGATCTCAGCTGCCACACCCATCAGTGGCTGTAGCTATGGGTGCTACAGCTGTAGTGGTGTGCACTCATCTCTGATTTAGGATATGGGTACCAAAGGCTAATAGCTCTGTATGGTGTTAGTGATTAACAGTGAGTAAGGAATAACCATCAGCATCTGTGCTCTTAAGGAATAAATTAATTCAGCAAAGGTTTGATTTACACTGGACTGTTTTATCAGTCTTCCAAGCACTCCCAATTCAGCCAACTCTAATTCCCTGATGGATATATACTTTTATATATATATTGCCACAGTTTTTTGCCAGAATTTCCCTACATTATCTCTACCTCTAGCAAATAGCAGGGAATTTCCCAAGGGGAAATCTTGCTGTATTTTCTGTATGACAGCATATAATCCAAACAAAAATGTCAGGGCTCCATCACTTTTTGCTCTCACCCTGTATAGCCAAAGATATGATAACTTTTTTTTTTTTTTTTTAAATATCTCACTCATGGTGATGGTGTTATACAAATTATAAATATCAACAGCTATTTATACTTATATAGTATATAGCTCTTTATACTATACTTATCAAGCCAGACATAAATGGAAGAAAGTCAACTGTGACCAGACAAGCAGAGCTGAGTTGTATGAATTTCAGACAGTGAATTAAAAGTCTTGTGTTTATAACTAGCATGTTTTTGACTTATTTGGTTTCACATTTGAAAGGAAAACAAAAGGAAAAAAAGAAACATAATGGACTAAATCAAATAACATCAACAACATAAATAGGAATATCTACTTTAGTAATGGAAACTGACTGAAGTTCATTTTTTTGGAAAAATATCCCATTCAGAAAAAGAAAAAAAATATTTTCCTGGCTGTGATATATCCTGGGTTAATTATAGATCCCCTAACAGAAATCACATATAGTCAATAGCTTTTTACAACTGGATCAGAAAATGTACTGGACAAAATATTCCAGGAAAAGTTTGTCTTGAGAGAAAACTTTAGCAGGTTTATTGCATTCCTAGCTTGTAAAATACCTGTAGTGGTTTAGTTCAGCTAGAAACTAAGAACCACATTACTGCTTGCTTAATCCTCTCCCAGCCTCGGATGAACAGGATGGTTGGAAAAAAAAGGAAAACCTTGCGGATTAAGAAAACAACAGCCCATTAGTTGAAATAAAATGAAATGAAATAAAATAATAATAATAACAATAGTGATAATATTGATGATGATAATAATAATCATCTTCATCATCATCATTTTAATGAAAAGGAGACAGATAAAACCCAAGGGAAACAAGTGGTGCCCAGTACAAGTTCTCCCCACGCACTGACCAATGCCCAGCCCATCCCTGAGCAGTGATTGGCAGCTGCCAGCCAGCTCTCCCCAGCTGCTGCACCAGGCGTGACCTTCCTTGGTATGGAATATCCCTTTGGCCAGTTTGGGACAGCTGTCCTGGCCATGTTCCCTCACAGGCTCTTGTGAACCTCCCCACTGGCAGAGCATGGGAAACTGAAAAGTCTTCAGCACTGGGTGAACACTATTTAGCAAAATCTACATCAATGTGTTGTCAAATTTATTCTCATACTAAATCCCAAAATACAGCACCGTAACACCTACTGAGAAGAAAATTAACTATCCCAGCTGAAACCAGGGCAACACTGGATTAAGACAAAACTTGGTGACTTCACTCTTATATCTTTAATTCCTTATAGTTGATTTTTGAGTTTTGCTGGTTTTATGAGTGTAATCTTAAGCTACAGAGACAGATTCCGATGTTGTTTTATCATTACACAAACCTTTTGTGTATGTTAAACCATGTTAAACTAACTTGAAACAGGGGAGAAGGTGCTATGCATCCTTTATGATTTGTTGCTCTCACCTGGGTAAGGGAGAGAGAAATATTTATGAGGGAGGAAGAAGACACATGGGCCTGTTGACAAATAAGTACTTTTACTTTTCTGCATAGAGGCAAATTGCTATGATTGCAAATTGACTCATGGTTATTGTTTTGATAGCTTTTAAATACAGCTTATTCAATTTCTGCTTTTATTTTTGTTTGTTTAATTATGTAAAATGTGATCAAATTATAGAAAATGTAGAGCCTGAAAAAGCCAATGAAAGAGTCAAGAGATCTTCCAAAGTGTGTTTATTTTGGCATAGGAAAAACAAAATTAGGTGTAAAGATTTCTGACTCTAATCATAATACACCATTACCTGTCCAGAGCATTGACTTATTTCATTCAGAAAATGGAATCTGCAGCAAATTCATATTTTTCTGTTTGTGACCTTGCACTCTGTTAGAGCTAATTGTCATTATGAAGCTGAAAATTCAAGCTCAAAGATCCAATTCATGTCCTGACTGCAGGATAGCTGGCAAATGAAGATGTGAGTGCAGAAGACCTGGAAAAAAGAGGAACAGATTGTTTTTCTGGAGCTTTTTCAGGGTAGCCCTTCAAGAGAAGCTGCATTAATTTCAATAGAGGAAAAGTAAAGACTGACTTAATTTAACTTAGGGTTAGTTGAGATAGAATGGAGAAAGATGTAAGGTACAGAAAATGTCCAATGGAACTATGGTGAAAACTGATCGGTTCTTTCAAGTTTTACACTAATGGAAGAAAATAGTTTGGTTTACATCAGATGATATTAAGAAGGAAAACCTGCAAAACCAAACAAAATCTTTGCTGGGCTAGGAGGTAGTTGCACTCTTCCATACCCATATTTTTTTCTTTTTTTTCAATAAATGAATGCCAAAAATCAAAACTGATCTCATCTATGATTGCAATCTTCTAGGATACAAGGGAAATGCATGGACTGTGTTACTAAGAAGGAGCCAAGATTTAGCTTTTATAAAACAACTTGTAAATTACCTGAAACAAGTCCAATGTAATAAAATGCTTAGAATAACTGTTCCCATGACTAAAAATAAATCAAAATTAAAACCTTTGAGCTTTAATGACAGACTCTCCTCAGCTTGCTTGAAAAGAGAAGCAACTAAAATACCCGTGTATATGCACTAACGAAAGAAGGTGGTAAAGCAATAGGCCAGTTTAACATTTGTTATTTTTTCTACATAATGATTGTAGATTCCCTTTTCACCTAAAAAACCCCAGCCTGTTTATTTTTTTAATGATGAGCTGCTACCCAAAAGAAACAGAATGGCATTCTGTTGACACCATATGGTGGCTGAAAAATGGATTCCATAGTATTCTATTTGTTTGAATGTCTTCTGAGTTTCTGTATCCATAATTTATGTTGGGGCCTTCTCTGATTGCCAAAATATTCAAACGGCTTTCTCTTCACAGGGTAGCCTGCATGGGGGGAAGAAGGTTTTCAAAACAGCAGGACCCGAACAATCTCCTACTGCTCAGAGGAGAAATCATTTCCAAGCTTCTGTCCTTCTGGCTGCTTTCATTGTAATAATAATTTGCATCCTGTGCGAGGAAACTGTTTGCATTCAGAAGAAACCTAAAATAATAAATAAAAAGAAGGGAAAAAAACCCCCAACATTTTATGTGCTTGCATGCTAATACAAGAATTTGTGAATATTAAGCATCAATTTAAAGTTGCATTGACTCCTAGGCTCTGACGTAAGTAGATAGCTTAGGCTTTCATATCTTAATGGAAAGCGATATGCAGAGGTTATTGAACAGTGCAGTTTCCAAATGATTGCCTCTGCAGCTGGCATAGAGAGATCCAGAGTGGTTATGGATGAGCTAAAATAATTAAGACATATTTCTCCTGGTGTCTACTAGGTTATTACTCACTTTTTAAGAGGCCATAATTTAGGCAAAGATTTAAGTATGACTGTGAATTACAAACAGATATTTCATATGGTCTTAATATGGTGTATGAGGCCACTTGCATTATGCAGCAGGATGAGTGTGTTGTAAGCAGCAGGGCTCCTGGAATCACATTAAAAGACGGAGCCAGTCCCTCCTTTCTCACCTTTCTCTTCCCCTCGATCTATCACAGTTTAGTGCTTTCTGCTGTTTGACCTGCTCTGTTTCCCTCTTGCCTCTGGGATGTTGGCAGGAGCACACAGGATGATGAATGGACACCTGAATGTGGGGGGAACTAAAACCAGCTGCAGCAGGATTATTAATGCTTAGCAGAAAAGGATTATAGGAGAAGGAGACCACCTGTTGGGGGGATCTTCTTAAGAATTAGATTAGACCTGTTTGACCCTGAGGTACCCTGGTCTCAGAAGATTTTTTATCCTCAGGAGTAAAATGGAGATTTATGGAGGTTTTATTTCATTCCTCAGACTTGGGAAGCATTCCTTCATTCTTGACCCTCCAGCTATCCTGGGCATACAGCTGAGGTACTCCAGTTGAGGTCTGAAAAAGTAATTTAGCCAGTAGCAAACTTGGATCCCATGAAATTGTAGTTTTTATCAAGAAATAGGATGGAAGCTGGATATTCTTCCAGAGCATCTGGCAAAACGCTGCTGACAGCTTTGCTTATTCTGAAGGAGTGCTGGTTTAAAAAATGTCTTCAGTGTAATGGAGATTTACTAATGTGAATACATATTTCTTGTATTAGTCTGTTTAATGACAGTGTCTTAGAAGTTCAGTCAATATTTAAATCTGACATATTCTCTTCCAAATCAAAAGAAAGAACATATTCTCCTTTAGGAAATGAAAGTAGAAAACCTGTGACCAAATTAAATTAAATTTTTAGAGAAGAATTATATCTGGAGGAAATCTTGTAACCATGTTTAATCTGGGGAGAAAAAAAGGGAAATTTCATTCAAGAATTGCTTCTACATATGTATTACAAAAAGTTTCTGGAAAAAAGAAAGGATGGGTCAAAAGTTCTAGCAACAGCAACAAGAGATCTAAATTGCAAATTCCTTTGCAACTTATTTAAGACAGCTGTCTAGAAAGAGTTATCCTGCCCTACAGAGCAATTCTCCAGATAACCTGAATTTAGGATAGCAGATAAATTTCTCTCACTTGAGCAGCTCAGTTCAAGTTGTTTATGCTAGGGAAAAGATTAAGTCCCCAGCATTCACCTGGACTAGTGATGGCACTAAATGAATTTCCTTTATTTAAGGTTTCGTTTACCTTTCAGGCATATTGTCTTTTATACCTCAATTGCTAATCTTTATGTCTGTTTTAGTATATAACTGCAGTTGAGGTTAAGCCATGTGGACTCTCAGTGTGAAGACAGAATCATTACTGGAGAGAAGGGTGAGAAGACAGCCTGACATTGGTTTTATCCCAAGGTGATACTTCTGAAAATCTACCACAGAAAACCTCCAGAAGTGTTAAGATTCAGCTTCAGAATAACTTAGCTGTTCACAATGTTGGTGTTTAAATGTAATCTCTTTGTCTAAGGTTCCAGTGTAGTTATTGGGGTTCTCAGGTGGGTTTCTGTTACCTAATATGGACCTCTGCTGCTGGTTGGGTTCTGAGGGCTCGAGATATCTACACAGGACTTACAGTATGGCATGGAAGCTAGGAGAGCTCTTTATTCTTCTGAAGCAACACTTGGAGGCCAGAGAACAGGATCCCATTCCAGGCAAATAACATCAATGGAGGCTAAAGAGTTGGTTATCACTGCTTTAGAGCAGATACACAAATTTTCCCAGCTAACAGCTCTCTAGGATCCATGGACTGCACTGATGAGCTCTCTCTTCAGTAAAATAGGAGCTGGGACATGCAACGCATGGGGGAAACTTAGGTTTTGTTCAGCTGCCTGAAAATAGTTGTTTACTGTCATGTGAGATCCAGAAATGTTCTTATGGAGTGTGGAAGTATTGATGGCTGTGTATAATGTCTGAAATAGCACTAAGTGCCTCTGTTTATGTAATCAGTTTGAATTCATGTAGTCCAATATGAGAGTTTACATGTAAACACTTACTGTTTGTATTTTGAAGCTGAATCCTCCATGACTGCGGATGTCCTTCCAGCACAGAAGTTCTAGGAGTACCCTTTTTTTTTCTCCACTGGTGTGGACATTTTCTGTCTTTTCCAGTCATCAGGACTGTACATGCTTACAGATATTTGCCCTGTCAACAAAGATTCAACAGAGCACATTTTGGAGCAGGTAATTGCAACTGTATTTTACTCTCAACCTGTAGATAGATTAATTGCTGGAGAGAAGATTCAAGGCAAACAAAAGGAGGTGATAAGTTTTATCGCTAAGTTATTCCAAATACTGTTTGTGTCTCCTCAATCGAACTTACAGAACTTTTCTCATATACAATATTGATGCTTTTGTTCCCTAGAAAAGCTGCAATAATTTGTTATTAAGGTGTCACGGCGCTTCTAATTTTGTTTCTTCATTTTCTGTTCTCCTCTTTAATTCCTTTTGCATGCTGCACTGAGAATAGATGATGAGATGAGCTGTAACTCACTTGCAAAACTTCTTGTATGCAGAGCTGTTACTTTTTTTTCAGAGCAGGACCATGTGCTCAAGCTATAAGTCTCTTCCTTCTTGCTCTTTCTTAGCTTTCAAGGTCATGTGTTTGAGTATTTCAGTTGCAAGTATCAAAAGTGCTACTCGGTTGAGACAGAATTTTCCTTCCCTCTTGCCTCTTCTAAAAACACACCATGATTTCAGGTATTAACGGATTAAGAAATGTAAGTGTTCCTGATTAGGGATTATAGAGATGGCAATGGCAATACCCATACAGCCTAACAATACATTCTGATCTTGGTACACTGATAAGAGAAGACTTGTAGGACTGAATTTACAATCTGCATATAAGAATGCTAGTACTATAATTTGGATTTAGTTTAAGACTGGAATGATGCAGGGAGGAGATGTCTGTTCCTAACTTCTGGGTTTCCTACCAAGCTGTGAACACAGAAAGAGGACCAAGAAAAGACTGATATGTTCTTCCTTAAAACACTGATTCGTACTTGTAAGGGGCTTTGAAAGTGAAATATTGTGATAAAGACCTGTCTCTCTGGCTATAAAGCCTTCTGTTCAATTGGCTTAGGAAATTTCATAAGACCCACCTTCTTAGGTCTGCGGGTATGTTCAACTCCAGGCCCTGATTTTCCTATCCTTTTTTCTTCCATATCTGTTAGCTGGGTTGAGGTAATCACTGCCTCTCCAGTGCACCTCCACAAACAAGCATGTGGCGAGTCAAGAGGAGAGAGAGATACTATACAAGGAACTCCAACCGGTGACATCCATATTTTTTTTCCTGTCATGAAATCTTTATATCAGCCTACAAAACTTGACTTGATTATGTCTATAGGCCACTATATCCACAACAGCACTGTGTTAGAAAATGGGAAATGCCCAGTGATGGTTACATTTTACTATTGGTAGCAAATGCCAACAGACAGTTTTTTTCAGGTCAAATAGCACTACTTAAAAGAAAAATCACTGGGAGGATTATGTGGGTATTCAACAACTAAATTCTGAGCAAAACCAAAGAGGATGTCTATTGTCAGGAGGGTCACTGATAAAGCTGCAATATAATTAAAATTCAGGGATTTTTAATTCTTTTATTTTCAAAGGACTTGATTCAGCATTTCACAACACTATTTTAATGCCAAGGTACTTGTCATTAATCCAGTAGAGATCCACCAATGTTATGAATTATTTCCAACATTAATAATTTCTTTTATCTCTTCCTTTTTTGTTATCTGAGAAATTAGGAAACAAAATGATAATTAATTTTTAATGACATTGATCCAGTACACAAAGATATGCCTTCAATATAGTTTGTAATGTATTTTAAAAGTAATCAGTTTATTAACCATTATTAAGAACTCTAATTTTTATGCAAAAAGATCAGTACTTGTGAAATCCTGTCCCCTGACAGCAAAATTGTCATCTGCTTGAGCACAGGCACACTTTGCTGTCACTGTCTTAACTTCAAAATAGTTATTTTTCACTATTCAAACAGGGGGAATGTCTTGAGCCATAAAAAGCTTTCAATAAACGCTTTACCAAGAGGGACTAGAAGTTAAGGCCACATTCTCCTTCTCTAGTAAGATAAGAAATCATGCATGCTTCAAGGACATCTGAAGCTGACCTGTGTAAAATGTTGTGTTTAGACTCCACTTCAGAGAAATGCTGGAAACAGGAGGACCTAGTGTGGTCTTCTCCAGTCTGGAGTGATGCTACAGACCTTGCACCAAGGACAGCAGTGAGGAGTGGGGCTTTCATTGGTCTCTGCATCTTTCAAACCAGTTTGTGTGCTGCAAATGCTGCATGCAGTACAAGAGAACCTGTTTATGAAACATTTCTAGACAAATATTATTACCTGTTATTACACAGGGACCAGAAGAGTTCCAATGATTTGTCCATAGAAACATAATTTTTTGTTAATAATCACCAACTGATCTGTTAATGAATGAAACATATATACTGGGCTTATCTGCTTTGAAAAGAGCAAGGATTACCTCTGTAATTTGACACTTGATTTTCTTCTCTTTTTTAAGAATTACCCTACTCTTTTTCAACACCAATATCACAGTCCTTCATTTTGTGAATGCAAAATCAATGTGTTCTGAAGACAACACACCAAAAGACAGGCTCATAAAAATTTAGGACTTTTATTCAGGTGCTTAACTGCAAAGTCTAAATATGCTAAATAATTTCCAGTAATCAACAGAGAGATATATGTATGGAGGCAATATTTCTCATCTGAAGTCTACTGTAAAAAAAGAGGCAAGAACCGATGCAAAAACAAAGCAGAAATGGTTCATGTTGATCTTAGCAGCTTTCTGAATTTATGGGTGAAACAGGACTGGAAGAGGGGTGTCACTCCAAAAGATCTGTGCTTATATTGTGTCAGACTAGAGGAAATATTCATCCTCTTTCTGATCTGAACTGTTTTAGATCAGTAATTTATGTATGATTTGCAAAACTTCTATCTTCAATGTCTCAGCCAAACAGTTGCCCTTTGAGGGAGGAGAGCATTGAGGAGAAAGAAGGGTGTTGAATATAACTTTTGGTAATGATTTACTTTATTGCCAATAATTTTGTGTTGATGCTGCCTTTTCCTTATCTAGTTTTCACACATTTCCTTCATTGATATTCCTGCATCATTCTCAGCTGTTCTCTTTTTATTTATTTTTTAAGAAGCTCTCCAAAGTCTGATTTCCTTAATCATGGTTTCTGTATTTACTGAAACCATGGGGGTTAAAAGCCTTACATTTTTTCATTTATTTGAATTCTTATTTAACTAATTTTTATGTTGTGCATTTGCAGGTTTCTTCTTTAGAATATTTCACATTAAGATGAACATTCAGATTCTTTGTAGTATTGTCAAGTACTCCATACCTGACACTAATTATCAATGCTGTGGGAATGAATGGCAGCATCATATAAAGAAAGTAAGGACAGAGTTCTCCACAGAAAAAAATTCTTACATTTAATTAAAAAAAAAATAGAAGATATGTGGGTGAACATCCTTGGCTGGTTAAGATAAAATTCTTGAAGACAATAGCATCAAATGGGTTTACACTTGCTGAATATATGGTTTGAGGTTCTGTATGCTGTAGCCAGGGGTAGAGAATATTGGGATGCTAAAGGCAGAGTGATTCCCCCCACGATGCCAAAATAAGGTGTGTTGAAGAAGAGGCCCATGGTGTGAGACTGCAGCATCTTTCCTATGGGAATCCCAGTTTCTGTTGCTGGGGCACTGTTAATGCCATTTTTCTTGAGGAAAAAAATATAAAAGATGGGCAAACCAGAAAGATCTACTGCTAATTTTAGACCTGTAATCCAAGGGGGAGATTTAAAACTGATCACTCAGGCCTTAATTACAAATACAAGTTCCACGTTTACTAAGATTAGAACCACAGCAATACATGCCATGATTTTATTTTGAAAATAAATTTTCATTTTCTGACTGATTTATTTCAAGCCAAACTGTCAGAGCTACATAAGACAGGCTATCATCTGTGTTTCACTATCCTTTAAAGTCTGTTGGTCATGATGAATTTTTTTCTTCTTCATCATTCGGGTTTGAGAGAAGGATCAAGTATTTTAAAGAAGAAAAGAATTACTTTAAAGGATGCTAACTGCTACAAAGCATGAAAATACCATGTAACTTGGGAATGGAAATTCTCCTAAAAATAATTTGCAAATTTTAACCCTAATCATCAGCCTGATGATGATAGCCTGATGATAGCTATCATAGCCCAATGTTTTGATCAGGCTAACCAAAATATTTTCCCTAAACGAATAATAAAAATAGTGACTGTACTTATTAAAATAGTTTTGTGAGTTGTCAGCTATTTTGACCATGTGATAATGAACAAAAAACTGGGGAATAAGCCATAACATATTAGATGGCCAAATCTTCATGTTAATGAGTAGCTTTAGAAGACTACTTCTTCATGATGTATTTAAGCTCTAGAATAAACAATTTTATTCCTTTTAATCACCATGCAATGTATGGCATTGATTGTCAGTATAAAGATATGTCAGGCCTCAGGCCATCCTTGTATATCAGTTGCCATGAATTATGCTGAAAACATCAGTCATGAAACATTAACTTCTTAAAACAAAAATCAAACTTCACAGGCATCACAGCAGATGTGTGAACAAAGGAAATCAACAGCTGGATTTGTTAAGGTAAACCCATATGAATACACACAGAGCATTGACTCCTCTTTTTTCTTTTGTTTTCTTATCACTCACCATCCTATCCTCAAAATTTCATTCTTCTTCTCCAAGTTCCTTTTGGGTGTAATCCTTAGCAATTCTACATGCTCCAAAATTTTTCAGGTAAAAGGAGAAAAAAAAAAAATTACTGCAGGAAGTTCTATAATTTCTAGTTACCATGAAATGAGAAATAAATGAGTCATACCCAAAGGAGGAGGCAGAGAAACCCCCCTTTGCTCGAGCCTCCAGAGAGATCCTGTTGGGTGCACACAGTGAATTTCTTATACCTGAAAGGTCCTTCTTTCTCAGATTATCCTCTGCAAGTTATAGGACTTCCTTTCAGATCCACAAGGAAAGCAAAGTCACCCTTCTCTGCTAGTGACACTCCCCTGCTCAGACAGAAGAAAAGTTCTCCCCAGTTTTCCAGGTTTCAGACACTAACACTTGTGTTGGTATGCAGTGTATGTATGTTTGTAGTCTGTCTAAACCTTGGCCTGGATTAAGCAGGTAGGGGCAGATTGATGACTATTCTGCTACCATATTGATTTCAGCTGAAGTTTGTTGAGCTTGCTGCACTTCAGTATCTGTCAGGAAGAGTACCTTTCAGATAAACCTTCAGTTATCTCATTCCAGGAGCAGTATGATAATAATAAATCTCAGGCATTCTTCAGTTTGTGTATGTGTCAGCTTTATACCTAATGGCTTGGATGTTCACCTGAAGTTTACCAGTAGTAAAATTGCTTTGGGAGTCTTGTGCTGCCTGAGGGTGTTAAGGGATTCCCAGCACAACTGTTATCAATGCTGGAAGGGAGACTATTCCTGCCAGTTTTGGTGACAAGCCTCTAATAAAAAAGACAAATATTTTATAGAAAAAAAGCAGATGTCATGGATATTTCGACATGTCTAATAAACTTCCACTCGAATTCTATTCTAGCACTGAACAGAAATTCCTGTTTTGTTCAATGAGCCTGAAAGAAAAGACACATGGGCAATATGGAAACAAGGGCTTAAGGGAGCAATGTTTGGACACCTCGAGGGGAATATTTGTCTTATTTGCTTGCAGGTCAAAATGTGTGCCTTTAGCACAGACTTTGAAAGTATTGATGTCAATTTAGTGCACATTTCATCTCTCTGTTTTGTAAGAGGGTCATATTTACAAACAAATAGAGAAAAAAAAAAGAATTTAAGGTCAGTTCTGATGGACAAATAGAACAGATGACAATCAGAAGTGGCTGGAATGGTTCAATGTCCCAAATCTATATAGCTTGTCATTTTCTGTGCTTTCATGTTTTCATTCCACTCACGTGACTTTTCTCATATTGCTATGGAGCATGTTTGAATTGAAAGACTCCAAAGGAAATAAATCTGGAATAATTTTAAGGGGGTAATGATAACAATGTGGTCTGAATTTGGGGTTTCCTTCTTTCAGTTTATGCATGCAGTAGGATTACCAAAGTGAAACTCGATATGCAGCAGTTTAGAGAATTATGCATTCAGGAACAGAAGCATCTTTTAATTAACATCTCTCTTTAGACTTTTGCAGTTGCATCACAAAAACAATAGCAGCATCTTCTCACTCCATTTGCTGGCACTACATTTCTGTTTTATAGACTTTCCAATAGCAGATGCATGTCCAGTGAGTGTGACTCATGTCATTGGACTATTATAGTCACTATGTATTTTAAATCTTTTCAGTAGAATTGGATCAAGAAACAACACAACTGAGGCCACAAAGCTTTTGCAGAAACGTACTGTGATGCACTAATGCTTGTCCTAAAGAGACACAACCTGACCTGTGACATTTAGCCAGTGTGTGGAGCAAACACAGGAGGTAGCAGGGGATGGAGAGGGCAGCATAACAAACTTTTAGATGGTAGATTGCTAAATTTAACTATGCCACAATAAAGATAAGGACAATTGACTGTTAAAGAGACTATGACATCTCTGTAAAGGAGGATCAGGACAAAAACCATTTAATTTGAACACAAATAAAAATGTGGGACCTGATGTGGTGTCCTCACGAGTGCTGGGGAAGTTGACCAATGTAATTGTGAGGGCACTCTTGCTAATTTTCAAAAGATCATACAACCAGGAGAGATTCACAGGGACCGGGAGGAAGCACATATCACTCCTATCTTCATGAATGTCACGATGGAGGGTCCAGAAAACTACAGGCTGGTCATCATCACACCTGAGAAGCTGGTGAAGCAGGCAATCCTGAAAACAATTTTCAAACTCACGAGGGACAAAGTGTTGGGAGCAATCAGACTGGATTTATAAAAGGAAAATGATGTTTGATCCACCCGATAGCTTTTGAAAATGAAATTGCTAGCTCAGGGGATGAGAGGAGTTCAGTGGTTTTGTTTATTTTGATCTTACTTTGAATACCATCTCCCATGATATTCTCATCTCTGAACTCATGGTTAGTAAATGGACAGTGAGATGGACTGAAAATTGACTGAACTTCCAGGCCTGAAGTGTTGTGGTCAGCAGTACAGGGTCCCACTGGAGGTTGGTCACTCTTGGTCTTCTCAGGAGTTGATAATGTGGCCAGGGCTGTGTAAACCTTTCATTAATGTCCTGGATGGAGGCACACAGTGCACTCCCAGCAAGTTTGCAGATTATACAAATATGAGAGGCATGGCTGTTAGGGCAGGTGTGTGTATTGCTGTTCCCAGAGACCTCCACAGGTGGGAGAAATGCATCAATATTCCTCACAAAGCTGGGGAGGAATCACTCACCACACCCATAAAGTCTGGGCCTAGACTGGAAATCAGCTGTGCAGAGAAGGAGCTGGGGTATCCTGCTGGAACCACAAGCTGACCATGTGTCAGAAATGTGCCTCAGCCTTAGGGAAGACCAGAATGCTCCTGGGCTCCAGAGAAGAGACTTCTGCCAACAGACCAAAGGCAGTGATCCTTCCCCTCCAACAAGCCCTGCCAAGAGCTATCTGAAGTCACAGGTGCAGTTCTGGGCACCCCAGTACAAAAGAAATAGGCACACTGGAATGAATTCACCAGAGGGCCAGGAAGATGATTAAGGTAGTAGAGAATCTGATCTACAAGGACAGGCAGAAAGATCTGTGACTATTCAGTCTGGAGAAAAAAAGGCTCAGGGGGGTTCTCAGCAATGCAAAAATCTGATCAGGGAGTGTGAAAAATACAACCAGTCTCAGTGGTGCCTAATTAAATAACCAGGGGCAATGGGCACAAATTTAAATGCAATGTGAACATAATAAAGCACCTTCTTTCTTGGGAGGTCAGACAGACACTGGAACTGGTTGCCCAGAAAGGTTGAGTCTCCACCTCTGGTAATGTTTAAAACCTGACAGGACATTGTCCCAAGTAACCTACCCTGATTTAACTTGCTGATAGCCCAAATGCTTTGGACTATTTGATCTGCTAAGGAACCTTCCGACATTGGTTGTTTTGGGATTTTGTGATGGAATGTCTTTATACATGGCAGCTTTTTTACAGTTCAACTTCAAGTGATACTGGATTCATTAACTAAATGGAAGATTAAATAATTATCTACTCAAAGGCTCAAGAAGTTCCCACAGAATAAAAATATTCCAAATAAAATTTGAAATTCAGAAACTCTAAATAGCTGGTGATCATTTTTTTGAGATTGTGATTTTAATTGTCTTAGATGCTTATGAAAAATTGTCTTTGTTTATCTAAATATGATGATTATGTTATAGTGAATAGTATTTCTGAATATATTTATGCATCAGTTTTTTGTATCATGTACACAACTGAGGAAAATTGCTATTTGCCTCCATGAGAATTTAGTTACTTTATCAAAAATATTGTTGCTCTTCTGTTTGCATAGTTTTCCTTTTTACTTCTAAATTTAACCTTGTTTACAGATGCTATTCTGTAAAGTGGTCTCTAATCACTGCAGAATTAAGTAGTCACTAAGCATCTCTCGAAATTCTAAAAATAGCCGAAAAGCCACAGGAATGCGAAAAGTGATAAACTTGATTGCACAGTTGAAGCTGTGGGAGAAAAATATGGATACTTGATATGGAACTTGCCTTTTTCTCCTCTTCTTTTCACATTGTATTAATCATTAATATTTTTTGAGAAGTTTCTATACAAACAGAATACGGAGTCTTCAGGAACTTTGATTTCCCAAATGTCTTTGAAGGACCAAGCTGACTCAGTTAAACTGTCCCAACATATTAATGCTGTTTGAGTTCTACATGCAACTCTTTAAAGAGAACCATTGAAAAGTTTCTCACTTCAAAATATGGCTACAGTTTTTGCAGTGAGGAGATCCAAACGACAGCAGATTTTGTGGTGTTTAGAATTATCTAGGCAGTATAAAGCAAACTAAAATAGTTGCAACATTTGGACTGTGATTGAAACCTTTGTCCTTCATTTTAACGGAAAAAAAATTACAAAATACTCAAATTAATGACAGTCTTCTTGTGGGCGATATCATAGATATCACTCACATCTCAGATTCATCACTCTTCAAAGTTTATGAAGGCTGTCAGCTGGAGAGTCAAATCTCGGGCCCAGTTCTCTTCATTTAGTGGGAGAGACACAAGTTTTCTGACACGCCCAGGGTTAGCCAGAATATTTATAGAGTGTTGTGGGTTTTTTTCCTTTTCTTGCTCTCTGTGTGCTGTCTGTAGCAAATTCAGTTATTTCCCCTGCTCTCTGTAAGTCAGGTGCTGCTGCTTTGTCCAGTTCTGCAGGTCGTCCTGCATTGTCCATGGCAAATTTCTGCTGTACTGTTATGATGGATTTATCTGCCTTCAATTTGTCTTTGCACAAATGTGCACTCTTTACTGTCTAGTGACTCCCATGGCAGAATAGAAGCTTGAATTCTCCAACAGTGGGGAGGTGGAAAATGGGAATGAGTTTAGACTAAACACTCATCTTCTTTATTGAAGGACAAACATTCAGTATTAGTATTCTGAGCAGGCCATTTTCCCTTCCATGCTAAATGATTAAAAACTGAAAAAAAGAAGGGGAAGATTATCTCCTCAGCATCAATGCTGAGGCATTTTTCCATTACTGTTATTAGTTTAGTAATGTTTTCATCACTGCTGATCCCAAGGTTTCAACTTAAAGATCTTTAGCATGCTTCACATATAACTTAAGGGATTAACCAAGAATTTGTAATTGATTCTCTCTTTTTGGGAATACAATGCAGAGGAATACTCCAAACTAAACAGCAAAATTTTCAACATGTAAAGCTTTACAGAGAGCCCTGTATCCATACTTTGTGGGAACATTTGGATTTTTTATGATTTTGGTATGAGGAATTTTTTTCTTTTACTCTCCTTGCACAGTGCTTAACAAAATATGGGGATGTTACTACATTAATAATAAATATTAACAACAAAAAAGTTACAATTGGAAGGCTAATGTGTTATCAGTGACTGGATCTTTATTGTTTGTTTCTTTTAATACTTTAAATCAAATCTGATTTGGGTATTTGCAGGAAGAGGGAGTTTGTTTGGTTTGATGGGATTTTTTCTTGGTTTTTTGTTTTCTGTTTGCTCGCAATTGTGGGATTTTGTTTGCCCTTTTTAAAGATTTTTTGTTTAGTTTGGCTTTTAGGTTATTTTATGTATGTAGGGGGTTGGGGTTTTTTTTGGTTTTTAGGTCTTTTTTGGGCTTTTTGGTGGGGATTTTGGTGGTTTTTTCGTGGGGTTTTTGGTTTTGTTTTGTTTGCTTTTTTTTTTTAATGTGGGATAATTATCTATTTTCTCACATGGAAAAGAATAGGAAAAGATAATGATATGAAGAAATCACCTGAATTTTGCATTTAAGGAAGAAAATTATTTTTGCAAGATGGAATTACAGGTTGTACACTTTTGTTTGTGGAAACAATAGACTGTTTTTTTTCCCAGATAATCTAAGAAAAGGTATCATATACTTTACATCTAAAGATGTAAGGATCTTACTAATGATGCAACTTTAAGTTCCATAGGAAGGAAATTATACTAACTTAACAGAAAGAGTTGTGGAGTATTAGATCAATGACAGGAAAACAGAGAACTAAAATCCTTGGTTAACATCTTGACAGTGAGGCAATTAATCAAACAAGATAGGCAAAGATATGTGACAGTGCCCTTTTCAAAGAAGATTGTA
Source organism: Haemorhous mexicanus (assembly GCF_027477595.1). Classification (NCBI taxonomy): domain Eukaryota; kingdom Metazoa; phylum Chordata; class Aves; order Passeriformes; family Fringillidae; genus Haemorhous; species Haemorhous mexicanus. Next base: position 109,928,030 of record NC_082343.1, on the reverse strand, counting down.
AATGCAAATACCATGTATAATGGTGACAAAAGGTAATTAAGGGTAGCTTTCTGTACACTGCTAGTAAATTTTGTTCCAAGTAGTTTATGTCTCCCTCCTCCGTTAGTTTTATTATTAAAAAATCTTGTTTTTTAATAATAAAAATGGAATCTAAATATTTATTTTACAAAACCATTCTGAACTGGACTCATTATCTGGCCCCGAGGCCACATGAATAATCCTACAACCTCTTTCCCTCCAAAACACAGTGACTGCATCCAAATTGCCTACTGAGACAGGTCCCTGGTTGTGTTTACTTCTGAGCTACCGCCAGGCACTCTTAGAGAAGTAGTTTTGGCTGAAAAAAACCCTGTGTCTAGCTGAATAATTTAGCAACACACATAATCAGGCTCCTGCATGCAAAGCTGAAACCCAGCATTTTTAGTTTTCTAACTCTTTTGTAAACTGAAGAGCTCGATCTGACTAGGAAGGAGTTAACTTTATTTATGGCATCCTGTATGGTGCTGTCTTGAGTACATGACTAAAAGAATGTCAATAGCACACTTTGTTTTGGCCATTCTGCAACAGTGCTTGAGCAGAGTAATGGGTTTTGTTTTTTCCCCAGAGAATAGGCTGTGAGGGAACACAGATGGGACAGCTGACCCAAACTGACCAAACAGGATATTCTGTATTATATAATATGTTCATCAATAGAAGCTGAAGAAATAATTTAAAAAGGGGAATTTTTGGGGTTGCTGAGCTTGTCCTCCCTGTGAGCCATTCTGGGTGTTGAGGCCCTGCTTTCCAGCAAGTGGCAGACACCTGCTTGCAGATGGGAAGAAGTCACCTAACTCCTTATCTTGGTTTGCTTGCAAGCTCATCTGTGAGCTCATTAAACTGTCACTTACTAAACTTTCACTTATTAAACAGTCTATCTTCACCCAGCAGTTTCCTGAAATTTGTTCTTCCCATTCTCTTCCCTATGGAGATTTGTGAGGAGTAAGTGGGAGATCAAGTGAAGGCTTTGCTGGTCAGTGTCAATCCACCACTAATATTCTCAAGAATAGGCCTAGTTTGCTTTCCTGATGCCTTTCCCTCAGATGCACTCTCCCTTAAGACAGAAAAATTGTTACTCCTTTTTCTTACTTCTAGAAAACCAGAGAGAAACATAAACAAAGCTGCTTGACTTGGAGAACCCAGTCACAGGACTTGGTCATTCAGTAACTAAGGGAATTGCAATGATATGATTGTCACCATGGAGATTGGATGAGAAGAGAATATTATGGAAGGGAGATATCCAGGAGAGGAATGAGGCATCTGGAGAGATGATATAGATGGAGATTCCTCTTCTTTCCTGTCTCTGCAGGTTGCTGTAATCCCTGTTTTGGTCTATTCATTGCTTGAATATAGCTCCCAAAGCTAAATGTCAGAATATGACCAGATTCAAACAGTCCAAACCAACAGACTAATTCAAATATGTGAATAAATTAATGTAATTGCAAATAACAAACATGAAAGGAACTGTATCATCTCCAGCGTGTGGGGGAATGCCCAAATCCCACTTGAGTCAATTTCAGAGCTTTTCCTAACTCATGAATGACCCTCTAGTCAATAAATATTGTACCTTGAGCATTTAAAAATTTTTTGCTTTCTTTCTAATAGTGTTTTTGGTGAGTCCTGAAGAGAAAAGATATTCATGTGCTAATTTGAATTTATCACTATACATGAATCCACTGAGTTTCAGAGTAGTGTTAAACCAGCCTTATGATCCCCTACCAAATGACTTTGCACAAACTCTTATGAATGACCCCAAATCCAGCTGTTCTGAGCATAGATGTGCAGTTTATAAGGAGGATCTGATTGAAATCCCAGAGATGTCAATTGATGCTTTTTGGCTGTGCACAAGAAGGCTGCATTAAGGCAGCTTTACCAGGAGGCTTACTGGAGTATCCATGCCAATTATAGAAAAACAGGATATAGCTTTTGGGAAAGGAAAATGGTAATAGTCTTTTAAAATGTGAATTTTCATTGGAAGTTATATGTAAATCTGAAATGTATTTCAGGATTTTTGGGAGCAGAAAATCTGTTAAGCTGAAAGATATTTAGTTAAACTTATTTCCTTCTAACTGACTTTGTGGTCTCTTCAATGTTGCCAAATAAGAAAGTTCACAAAGTGAACCTTGGCACCTGCAGCAAAGTTGCAAATAGAAGAGGTACTTCAGAATTCAATTTACTTTGTATTAACTTGAGATCTGATACTCATCATCTGCTTTAACTGCTTGTTTTATCTAAACTGCTGGAGTCACATGAACGGGAAAGAAAATTAAGAGATTTCAAATTTGTTGCTCTAAGCAAAATTACTTCCTTATCTAATCTAATAAGAGGCTAGATGAGTTTCCCTGTTTCAATAATCACTGTGTTCCAAACTTCCGTTCCATTAAAAAAATTAACATAAATTGTCTGGGGAATTTATCTTACTATAATCAAGAAAGTTTTCTTCAATACCACCCTAAAATATAAACTTGGCAGTAGGCTGACAAACTCTTACAGACTTTTCTTTGCATAGTAGAATTATAATGATGCATTTAAGATTTTGGAATAAGAAAATGTACCAGAAGGATGTAGATATCACAATGTCAGTAGCTGGTGTGAACTTGGTGTGATTAGGAAAAGACAAGACTATACAAAGGCAGAAGTCTTTTAAAGAAAGTCTGTAAGGAATATTGTTGCTTTAGAAGGTGACATTTGACTGGTAAGTAAGCATAGTATGAAGTAATGAGACATAAAATAAAGGTGTCTAAAGTTTTGGTGCTCCATGTTATGAACTCACATTTACCAGCTGGAGTCAAAAACAACCCTATTAGACTTTGGTGCTTATTCTGGAGACCATGAGATTTAAAAGTTGTTTGTTGCTTCTGCTGAGATTTAATCAGCTGCAGTTTTTAGCATTAACAGCGGTCTATCACTCACAGAAGAGAGCTCATAAGAAAGATGATTAAGGGTAGAGAGGTCACATCCTTAGAAAAAGAGGTAAATAATGTATCTCATAAACTTTGGAGCTGATTATTTTGATGGTACTGTATTTCTTTTGGCTTGGGTGTGTGACTGAGAATGATAGATAAACTTCATGAAGGATTAAAAGGCAGGTCATGACTTTATTTTTCCTACATATAAATTTACTTAAATCATCACCAAGCATAAGTGGTGTTCTCTGTCAATGTAGGATTCCCAGCTTTGGGAAGGTGCTAAATTCTGTAGGCCTATTTAAGGAGATTTTTGATCAAGCAATTATGACATTTGCCTTGTGCTTCTATTACTGCTGCATGGACACCCTGCTGCAGGGAATACCAGTGAAGCTGTGAATGCAGAAATATCTCCTTTTAGCAATGTGTATCTGTAAAGAAGGGGGAGAACCAGCTTTAGTCCTAAACAACCTCTCTGAAAGGAAATTTCTCTGTTGACTTCTGGTGCTTTAGTCAATGCCTTGGAATGATTGTTACCTTCACTTCAGCCTGATCAACCATGTATGGAATGGGTGGTACTTTAGCAATATTTCAGCTGCCCTCAAAATCCATGTGAATTTAGAGTATTTTTCCTGTTGCATTAGGGACTGCAGCACTCACTAACTCAATGATGATCCTGCTTTAGTGTCCCTCTCAGCAGCCACTTGGGAAGAACACACATATCCTTCTGCATTACTTAAGCATGATTTTTGACTGGAAGCCTTCAGAGTCATGAAATGTTCTTTATTGACTGCTAAGTTCCTTTACACCTTCTAGTATTACTGCTGAGCAATTTATCAATATTTAATAAAATAAATACATTTTTTTTTAATGTTGCCAGTCATTTATAGTAATGGAAATTACATTTTTTAAAGTTTTCTTCTACAACTCTAATATTGAATATCTCTTCTCTCTTTGTCCTGAGAGTCAACATAGCTCAGTCCCAGAGAGTGATCAGTAGACTGATTCTTGTAATGACAGTCTTGGCTGTGATTCCTGGCCACACAAAGGCTAGATTACACATCTGTGGCACTTTAAAGGGATCTGAAAATGAGAATAAAGAGAAGTTTTGTCCACCAAATGGACCATTATATTGTCATGAAATATAAAATGGCTTCTGTGAAACTGAGAAATAGGCCTCTGTTGATTTTTAGGGATGAAAAATACTTCATAATTGTAGCATAACATATTATTTTATGAAAGCATATACTGCAGATATGGTATGAAAAATCAAAAGGTTCAAAACTCATTAATCAATTTTAACATTTTAAGACACAGAAATATAATCACAGAATCATTTAGGTTGGAAAAGGCCTCTGAGATTTTTGAGTCCAACCTTTGAAAGACCGCTACCTTGTCAATAGACTGTGTCATGTCCGTGTCATGTGTGCCATGGAGAGTCATTTCTTGAACACCTCCAGGGATGGTGACTCCACAGCCTCCCTGGGCAGTCCATTCCAAGGTTTAATAACCCTTCTGTGATGAAATTTCTCCTGAAGCCCATCCTGAATCTCCCCTGATGCAGGGTGAGGCCATTTCTTCTTGCACTATCACTAGTTGCCTGGGAGAACAGGCCAGCTTCCACCAAATACTGGAATATGTTAAATATATATGGACATGTTGTATATTCTTCTTATAACTTATAGAAATACAACATGGATTTTAAAATGTAAACACACACAGATATATATTGATACAGTTTCACACATATATATTCTTTCCAAACCTTTTGTAATTTACCTACTGATGACATTTTTAAGCTAAACCACAAACAATTTTGCGGTTTCAAAATTCACTCAGGGAAAATATAGAAGGTTACATCATGCAGGTTTTTGTCTCCAGAATAACATCTTTAAAGTCATTGCCAACTATTATAAGACTTGACAGAAAAGTGCAATAATTAGCAGCATTGATTCATAAGGAATATGGAATCTACTCACCAGAGTCTTTTGAATGTAGAGCAATCATTTAAAGATGCATCTTGATATACATTAAAGGAAAATAACTTCATGAATTGAAGCTGTTGAGTAACTATCTGGAATAGATCCAAATTTGTTTGAAAGCTAAATAAATGCGTCAGAATTCTGAAGTGACTACAAAGTAATGTGAATGTTTGCTGGAGAAACTTTCAGGAAAAAGAGTTAAACACCATTCAGGTTCAAGGGTTAAAAACGAGGCAAAATGTAAAGGATACAAGCACCCTGAACCTGTGCTATCTTTCACTCTTCCTAAGGCAATATTCAGGATAAGAAAATGGGTTTATTTTATTGTGGTGTGGGTTTTTGGTTTTGTTTTCTTTCTCCTAGAAGGCTTAATGCTTAAATTCTACCTCTTTATATGTTCAAATCCCAGCTGACTAATGCAGATTTTTAGATCCAACATTCAAGTGCATAGTTTTCTATTGGATTTTGATTGTCTTCCAGTTTAGATACAAAATATCACTAGGGAAATGTTCAAACTTTCAGGCTACTGACTCACAGAATAAACATTGTCCAAAGCCAGCTCCTGTAGGGATCCACACTGTATATATGTCTATATATGCCAATAAATTTTCCACTAATGGACTTTTATCCTGATCAGACAGAGAACAGCATGAGACTGTTGGTGCTTTTTGTGTTTGCATGAATATTGAATATTGTTTGTGCTTCTGTCTGTGTTGATCTGTGTGGCTGGCCATGTGTATATTTATATGTGTGTTGTTTACTTCTGTCTCTGTGTCTAGTGGGAGCACATGTTGAGCCTTGTTAGGTTGAATATGGGGAGATGAAGCTTTTGGGCTCACATTTCTTGGGCTGCAAAATTCAGCCACCCCTAAAAAACCCCAGGATATTTCAGCAAGGAAAGGACAGCAGTTGTTCTCTAGCCCAACTCCCTGCTCAAAGTAAGAGCAGATATGGAATCAGACTAATCCAGTCAGGACTTTCTGAAACCTTCATAATGTCTCTGGGCAACTTGCTCCAAAACTTGACTACCCTGGTGGTAAAAAATTTTTTACCTATAGCAAGTCAGAGCTGTGAGCTTCTTTTCTCCCTGTACTGTTCATTTTCTTCACAGCAGCTGGCATGGGACTGTGTGTTGGATTTGTGCTGGAAAGTGTTGATAACCCAGGGATGTTCAGCTAGTGCTGAACAGTGCTCACACAGGGTCAAGAACTTCTCTGCCTCACACTGCCTGGCCAGTCAGGAGGCTGGGCGTGCACAAGAAGCTGGGAGGGTCACAGCTGGCAAAGCTGACTCCAACTGACCCAAGAGATATTCTTCCATCATTCTCAGCAATAAAAGCACTGTGAAAGAGTGAGGAAGGAGGCATTTGGGCATTTTGCATATGCTGTCGGTCTTCCCAAGTGTGCTTTACACACGATGTAGCCCTGCTTTCCCAGAGATAGCTAAATACCTAACAATGGGAAGAGATTAATGAATTCCTTATTTTGCCTTGTTTGCATGTGCAAACTTTTACTTTAATTGTTCAATTGTCTTTATCTCAACCCATGAGTTTTTCCTCCTTTACACCTCTGATTCTCTCTCACATCCCACTTGGGAGGAGCGAGCAAATTGCCAGGCAGGGTTAAGTCACAACACTCTCCAATACAAAATTGACTGTTCTTCATAGAAGATGCCCTTTTAGGTTTTATTCCAATGGTAGAATAGCTTGAAGCACTTACCAACAGCTGATCCCTCTGACACATTGCCTGGCCTGCCCCTTGGACATGCTAAGGGTAACTTTGTAGTAAATGATACATCTGCCACAGCGGCAGAGTTTAATTTATGGCTTGGGGTTAGCTAGATTAAGCCATAACATGCAGCAATTCAAGATTGCTCTGGACATTCAGAACTCTTTCATACATATGGAATATCAGCTAAATAGCATCTTCCCTCCTGCTCTAATGCTTACACAGACATTCACTACCCTGGCAGGTTCAACACAAATTTTTTGCTAGTAAAACAGTGGTATATGCTTACAGGTTAAAATTGGGACTCCTTCCATTTACCTTTGAGGTTTGGGGTACATGGGTAGGAGGATCATTAACTTGTATTTGTTAACTGGTGGAAAAAGAACACAGGAAAGAGCTCCTTTAAATATTTTCCGTGAGAGTTCTGAACAAGTCACACCTATTATTTTGCAGTAATTCACTTTAGTAAGCAAAAATAATAGAGGCCATTAATACTGTTTGAAAATAAACTCTCCATCAGCAGTTCCTGAAATCCCTGGTCTAAAGAAATTATGTGATGAATGATGCACTATTACTAGAAATTGTTTTTTCAGATTTCCAAGCTAGCAACCTATCTGTATTAAAAAAACAAACAAACAAAAAACCCCAACAAAACAAGCACAAAAGCCAAAAAAACTGAAGTTAATTTCCAAGCCATTTTCCAGAGCTTTCTTTAGGTGACCTAAAGACTTATTTCTGTGTCAATCTCATTTTATATATATATATATATATATATATATATATATATATGACTCTGTATATTCTTCAATATCGACAAATGGAATTTTAAAAATACATATGTCATGTGAAAGGGAGAGATTTTTCTTAACCCTTACTGCAGGGAGATTTCCTTAGTGTTTGACTTGTCTGTCAGCTCCCAGGAAAGCCAAGACCCTTGTGCCTGATCAGTCTGACAGCATCTCATTTAGAGACCCTTCACTGAGCAGTCCTACTGTATTGGAGAGCAATTTGAATTATTCAGGGACACACCCCAACAGCATAAGGGGGACCCCTCAGTGGGTCCCAGCACCTTGAACTTCCAGAGGGCAGGCTTTGGTGTCTTTAGGAGACTGGTGGAGGGAGTCCCTTGGGAGGCATTTCTGAAGGACAAAGGATACAGAAAGGCTGGAGGTGTTTTCAGAAGAAAATTTTAGAGGTACAGGAGCAGGCTGTGTCCACAGGTCAAGAGATGAGCTGATGGGGAATAAGACCAGGCTGGTTGAACAGAGGACTTTGGCTAGTACTCAGGGAAAAAAGGAGTGTTTATATCTTTTAAAAGAAAGGGCAGGAAACTCAGGACTACAGGGATGTCATGAGGTTATGGGAGGAGACACTTAGAAGGACCAAAGTCCAACAAGACTTTAATCTGGCTAGTGCTCTACAAGACAAAAAATAATATTTCTATAAATACATTTGCAAGAAAAAGAAGGCCAAGGAGAATCCACATCCTATACTGGATGTGGAGGGAAGTGTAGTGACCTAGGCTGAGAAAAAGACTGAGGTACTTAATTCCATCTTTGTCTCAGTCTTTAATAGTAAGACAGTTTGTTGTGTTATTTGGAAAAATTTCTTTACTGAGAAGGATGTCAGGCATTGGAACTGGCTTCCCAGGGAAATGGCTGAATCATCATCCCTGGAAGAGTGTAGAAGATGTGCTGCTTAGAGATATGGTTTTGTGGTGGACTTAATAGACTTGATCTTAAAGGTCTTTTCCAACCTAAACAAATCTATGATTACATGATGAGTTTTTGTGATTTACAAGTAAGCCTGCATTTTAAAGGATTTCAGAGCCTTTTGCAAGGAAGAGCAGAAGAAACACAAAAACAAGTGCTTGAAAGTTGGATATTGTAAGACTATTTTGGCATTCTCTCCCTGTACTTTATTTTGTTAGCTTTTTGATCATTGTCTGAGTGTGAAGCCTTTGTTTTCCTGAAAAAAATTATCACATAAATATAGTTATTACAGATGAAATAAGCTTATTAGATCATTTCATCCCCTTGCTGGTGTTTTAGGTCTGGCTGAGATAGAGTTTATTTCCCCACAGCAGCCCTCAGAGTGCTGTGCTTTGCATTGTTAGCTGGAAAGGTGTTTGTAACACACCAGTGTTTTGGTTGCTGATGAGCAGAGCTGGCACAGCATCAGTGCTGTCTCTCAACATTTTCCCCCCAACAAGGAACTGGGGGTGGACAAGATTCTGGTAAGGGGACACAACCAGCCCAGCTGACCTAAACTAAGCAGAGGACTATTCCATACCATGTGATGTCAGCCAAGATATAAAAGCTAAGAAAAGAAGGAGGAGGTGGGGTATTTCTTATTACAGTGTTTGCCTTCTGGAGCAACAACTGTACATGTTGAAGCCCTGCTTCCTGAGAAGTGGCTGAACATCTCTTGCTGATTGAAAGTAGAGAATAAATCTTTTATATTCTCTTTGCTCATGCACACACAAACTTTCTCTTTTGCTTTAGTAAACTGCCTTATCTCAACCTAAAAGTTGCTTTCCATCTTATTTTCTCCCCCCTATCTACCTGGGAAGCTGAATAGTTGAGTGGCTTGGTGGGCATCTGGTGTCCACCAAGGTCAACCCACTACAGACCTTTAAAAAGTCCATAGTGGGTTGACCCTGCCAGGCACCCACAAAGCTCCTCTCTCATTCTACTGCTCAGCTGGACAGGACACAGAAAATATAGCAGTGGGTTCATGAGTGGAGATAAGGACAGAGAGATCACTCTAACAAATACTATCACAGGAAAAACAGACTCAAATTAGAGGTATTAATTAAATTTATTAACAGAACAAGAACAGGATAATGAGAAGTAAAAAAAGACCTTAAAAACACCTTCCCCTCACCCCTCCCTCCTTCTCAGCTCTGTCTCCTCCCCCAGCACCTCAGGAAGACAGGGAATGGGGGTAACCAGTTCGTCACACATTGCCACAGCACAGGGAGAGCAGTCCTTCCCCTGCTCCAGCATGGGGTGCTTCCAGTGCAAGACAGTTTCCCATTAATTTCTCCAATGTGATTTCATCCCTCAGGCAACAGTTCTCCACAAACATCTCCAGTGTGGGTCACTCTTCCACAGGGTGCAGTCCTTCAAGAACAGGCTGCTCCAGTGTGTGTCTCCCACAGCATCACAAGTCCTACCAGGAAACCTGCTCCTGTGGGGGCTCCTCACTCCATGATCTGTAGATCTCTGCCCTTCTCCAGAACAGGCCTACCAGAGGTTCACAAACTCCTCTCAGGCATCTACCTGCTCTGGGGTGGGATCTTTCACAAGCTGCGGGTGGATCTCTTCTTCCCTGTGGACCTCCATGGGCTGTAGGGGGGCTGCTGCTTCACCATGGTCTTCACCCTGGGTTGCAGGGAAATCTCTGCCCCCAGAGTGCCTGGAACATTCCCCTGCTCCTTCTCCACTGTGTCTGCATAGCTGTTCCTCTCATGTATTCTCACCCCACTCTTCCCTTGGTGCAATTTCATCTGCACAATACTCCTTTTCTTCTTAAATAAGTTATCACAGAGGCATTGCCATCATTTATACTTGGTCCAGCCTTGGCCAGAGGCACATCTGTCTTGGTGCCTCCTGGGATTGGTTCTGTTGGAAAAGAGGAATGCTTCTGGCATCTTCTTACAGCAGCCACCCCCTTAGCTCCCCCCGTACCAAAACCTGCCCATGAAAATCCAATTCACCTTGTAAGGGAAAGTACATTTCCTATGGTAAATTATCTAGTGAAGGCCAAGACAGTAAACAAATCAATTTCGTAAAAACAGAAAAACACGACAACACCAACACTCCCTCCCTACAAATATTTCAAAAATTATTTTCATTCTGAATCAGAAGAACATTCAAAATTCATGAGAGAACTAAGAGGATAGAGAGAGACCAGTACAAAGCTAGTACCTGTGTGAAAACTCACTGGGAATTTGGAAAACTCGAATTTCTGTTTCTGGAAAATAAGGATTTTAATGCATTTGTCTCATACCCTGGCCAAATAAGAAGACTGCTAACACTTCTGAACAAAATACATCTCTCTTAGAATTCTTCTACTTTATAAAAGAGTATATAATTTCAGATGTTTTTCATTTCTGGTTTAATTTTACCAACACTAATTTCTAGCTGGTCTGATTTAAACGTGGCTATGCACTAAGACCACCTTAAATAATTTCTTTCTGTCCTTGGTGTTTATAGCCTTCAAATATACGTAGACAGTTAACATCTCCCTTCCCCCTTTCCACCTCCAGTCATTGCTTAGCAAGTTATACATATTTATTTCTTTTAATCTTTCACCATAAGTCAATCCTTTCAGCCCCTCAATAATTTATGTAGCTTTTCCTTGAATTTCCTCCAATGTGTCAAGATTTTTTCTAATATTGTGAGGCCCTGCATACTTTATTCTAGACATACACTCAACTGTTACATGGGGAGAGATAGAATATCAGTAGTTTACGTTTGCTGTTTTCTTTAATTTGCATGCTTGGTGTCTGGGTTTTTTAGGATACCATAAACAATTCTTGTTATTTTTCTTCTTAGAGTGAGTCTCTATATCACATATATTATCCTACATATATATGGGTCATATGAAAATGACTTCACGCCATGTCCTCCTGAAAGATCACCTGACTTCAAAAATCTGGTAAACAAATCAAAGCCACAAACACATCTCAGTCAAATATCTCAGGTGTATCATCTCCAAACACAGAACTCACCTCTCCATGTGGGGGATCTTGCCAGCATTCAAATAGGTGCTCAAGTGAATGGCTTAGCAGTTTCCAGTCTTGGGAGGTGGTATGCACACAAAGCAATCTGGGATCTGGCAAACATAATACAATAGTTTTTACAGAAAAATGGGTTATGTGAGGGATTGAAGGCAGTGCTTGATTTCACAAGGCTGTTTTGCAAGTTGATGTTGGTGCCAGTTCTGATGGAATGGGATTCCTTCACATATAGAAGAGTCTCCAAATCTTGGGGAGACTTAACAAGTGATTTTAGGACCAACTCAAATCAACACAAGATCAAGCTTTTCAGCAAGAAGAGTTGATGATGCTGCTGAAGCAGGATGGGGTTTGGTCCTTGTGAGTGACCATGCCATCAGCTGGGGAGATCTCTGGAGAGCCTTAATCCATTCTCAGGTGACAAGACAGGTAAGAAATATTGCAGTGTGAGAGACCAACCAAAGAGGTAATTATTAGGGTCTATCTGAGTGGGCTGGTTGTGTTCAGAAGGCCAGTGCAAACATTACTTCAGTGATAAATGCAAATTAGAAATCAAAGTTGTGCAGGGTAAAAGAGGCACTAGAATAAAGAGTGGGTAATGACAATTTGTTCCCACTTTCAGCATCTTCATAGATGTCATTGCTCCTAAGAGTAATTTAGTGGTATTATGATTATATTAAGTAAATTGTATGATTGAAAAAGATTCAACATCATAAATATATCATCTAATCAGCTACTCAGCATCTTTGTTATCTCTTAAACAGTATTATCATTCCCAGATGCATGAAGCTCTTAACAACAAAATGCTCATTGTTTCTTTGCTAAATTGACATAATACATTGAATATTATAATTGAAAATACATATATCTTGGGTGCTTTGGGAAAAACTTAATATAATCCACCATAAAGCTTTATTTCAGTATTTAAAAGACGGGTTTTTTGAGTTTTACTCTTCAGTTTTAAACTGTTCATGGATATAAATCATCTGACATTAATGAATATTTACAATTTTTGATTTGTAAATTATTTGAAGTAAATTATTAATTTGGAGGGGGAAAAGGAATATTTTTACAATCATTCTTTCCACTCAAACTATTAGAATTGCAACTTTTTTCCCAAATGATTTAAAATTATTTTTTTGTTCATGGTATTGGGCAATAACGAATAGATAGCCAGTAAAATTTGGCATGCACCCTTGAATAAAGAAAGAAAATAATCTACTGTCATTAGAGAGCCTCTTCTTTTTGCAATAATCTATAAATCTTCTCTATTTGTTTTTCTACCACATGAAATTGTCTATGTGCTCTAAATAGACACAGTTTCCTTTAGTGAAATGTTTATTACTTCAGGTTCAAGATTTCTCTTCTTTCCTGTTTGATTTGTGTTTATTTACCCAATGATTCGATTTTAGTGGATTATTTTGCAGCAATTAATGATTCTTTTATTTTTGACAGTATGTAGCATATGACCATAGAATAGTTTGGGTATGAGGCAACCTTTAAAGGTCATTTGGTCCAAAATTGCCATGGACAGGCACACCTGCAATTAGATCAAGTTATTCAGAGGCCCATCTGACCTGACCATGAGTGTTTCCAGAGATGGGACATTTTTCGCATTTATCTGGGGAACCTATTCCAGTGTTTCATCCTCCTCACTGTAATTTTTTTTTTCTTTATTTTTAGTCTAATTCTACCCTCTTTTAGTTTGAAACCCTTACCTGTGTCCTAGTGCTACAGACCCTACTGAAAAAAAATCTGGCTTCCATATAGTTTCAAATATCATGGTGAGTGGTTTGGCATGAGGGGATATTTTCTTAATTTGCTCTCTGGCCCTTTATTCATTATGTTTTGATTATAGTGAGATGCTGTATTTCAGTACTTTTTATTTCTTTTTAGGAGATTCTTCTTTTTGTATAGTGACATCACTCCTAATGTAGTCCAATCACATCTTATTGTTTTACTGCCACATCATTCTCCTAATGCAGTTTAATAGATCTGCAGCATGCACCATAAATATGCCTGATACTGAATGTTGTGATGCTCTGCCACCCATTCCATTTATACTCCAGTTTCCTCCTTGAAGTTATATCTAGCCTTTCTTTTTCTCTCTGAATATGTTCATTTCTGTATTTAATCTATTCCTCTAGCAAGTTTACTGACTGGAGAAATTTTTCATTTATGCATGAAAATACCTTTTTAAATAAGCTGTCATACTTATAGGACACTTTACATTGTAAAGAATTTTACAGATAGCAACTAATTACTCAAAGATGTCTCCATAGAACAGAAAATAGAATTTGAGTATCCCAGTTTCAGAAAGACAAAAACTGAACAGAGAGATTTAAGTGAGCTGCTCAAGGCAACATTGAAAATGAGTGGAAGATTCAGAATGATGACCCAATATTTCACAGGCAACATTTCTTTGTTCAAACATTTGAACACTTTGTTCAACATTTCCTCACTGTGCTTTGATTTTCAACCTACGAGAACTTTCTTACAATTCATTACATGGCTCTGAAACACATACAATGATTTTTACCCTTGTCAAATAATTTTAGCATTGTCAATCTACGGAAATCTAAGCTTTATGCTGTTGGAAAAAATAATTTGCTGGTCTCCTTTTGAGAATCATAAAATTTATGCACAGGTGTGACAGACCTCATTTTATTGGATTTAAAATATTTGGCATATGTAATAAGAGCTACATATATTTTCTCTTTTAGAATTCATGTTTTTGTGCACATAAATTTTGAAGGATGCAAAAATTTAACTGTCTTTCCCAAAAAAACATTCTTCAAACAAGTGTGATAAGTGTGATGTTGCTCAGAACACACATATGAGTTCAAGATCTGCAAGGGAGGAAAATTTATCAGTATGTCCATAATCTCAACCCATAATTTTAAAGGCAGTACATCCCTTCTCTCAGGAACTGCAGCCCTCTTGCTACAGTTAGCTGAACAGTAACTCTTCCTGCCAGTTAGTGAAGAATAGGAGCATAGGAATACCTTGCCTAATCCAATATTCTCTCTCTAGAAAGGGTCAGCTGAGAAACAGGAAAATGCATTAGTCTGTCCCCAGAAAGATTTCATTGTGTTAAGATTTCATTGATCTCTCAAGACTGAGGATTATAACTGCTCTCAAAGCATTTTTTTAGCATTAAACATAATAGTTCTAGCTCCTCTTCTTATCAATAAACCTGAGCATTTTTTTCTTTAAGCCTAAGTTTACACTTAAAACTGTTTTCAGGGAGGACTGTGACCATCTTAAATCAAGGTTCTAAAGGGAGAAAAAAACCCCATATCCTAAGAAAAATAAATCCCATTTGAAGGTGTTTAACTGAGTAAGGAAACACTTGGATTTTCCTGCTAGTGCACATTGCTTATCTATTACTGGGTTTAAATACTGAATTTAAACTGAAATGCAGTAGTGTAATACTAGACTGAACAGGTATCATGGATGTCTTCCTTCAGGGCAGAGAAGTGTTCCTGAACTACACTGCAATCAACTTTAGCCCCTCTTTGTTGATTTCCATCCTAAAGAAAGGAGGACACGAAGTGGAACAGTGCACACATTTCTTGTTCTGATGAAATATTTGCAAAAGGCCAAACTCTGCATCCTTGTGCATGAGACAAAAAGCATTCACCCTCCCTGCCAGTACAAACATAGGATTTGGCATTCTGTGGCAAAGTTCTCCCCAAACTAAATAGGATGCACATGAAAAATATGGTGTTTAAATCTGTTTGTTTCAATAAATAACCTTTTGTTTTAGTTATGTGAGAAGATCAGACCTTTGTCATAGTTCTGTGAGAGGACATACACTTCAAATGGTTTCTCTATAGGGTTTGAATTTGTCCATGGCTCACAGAAGGAATTTTGAGGCATATGAAAGGCATAAGTGTGGCTGGGAACAGTCAGCCCAGCTTTTGACACAGTATGCCATAACAAATGTATGATGACTTATGGTTAATGTAAGAAGACCATAAGAGGGGTGGAAGACTGACTGGACAATTTTGCTCAATATTTTGTGATTAGAGGTAACTCAAAGTTCTGAGCCTTTCATCTCTGTGGGACCACATCAGCTGGTCTCCTCTGCTCACAATGGAGGCTGCCCATTTCACCCTCTAGACTACTGACCTTGCAATCTCATTTGCTGAACATTTACGGCTGGGTTATTTTTGAATTTTGGGCATACAGGGCATACGGTGAGAATATAATTCCTCCTGTGCTCTGCATATTTCCTCCTGTACCAGATATCTATTTAGTCTTCAAAACCTGATGGGAAATTAACCAAGAGTTAACATCTGTTCTCTACCAGATGGAATTCCAGCCATTGCTGTATTTAGGTGCTGAGGTGGGCCACAAACAACAAATATATTCTGTAGAAAAGCCGTGAAGCTTGGTTTGGAAATGCAAGAAGTGGCTGAGGGTGTGTATTCTATTGCCATCTGTTAGAGGTGGGGCAGTTATCTTCTGTTAATTGGGCCACCTGTTAAAACCAAGTGGGGCAGTTTTTGTTATCTCTTCCAAGACTAATTGTCCCTCCAGAAAATATCTTCTGTTAATGGGCCATTGAGTGTCATTGCATGACTGATAAAATTAAATCATCCCACTGGGAGATGCTTCACCCAGGGGGAGGAGCCAAGCATTGCTACTTGGATATAATCTGAGATTTAGAACAGCAGAACAGTATTTTTCCACTGGATTCTGAGAGGAACATCAGGCCCATTTACACCACCACTGCACCTTCAAAGGAAAACTCTACTCTTCTACAGGATCACTGCTCCAACAGAACCACACCTGTCCTCCCAGGAGGACTGCAGCCACCATTTAATGGGACTGCTAACACCCTTGACCCCACAGGGTCATCGTGTCTGGTTGTATTCTGACTTTGACAGTGTTGTTTTGTATTACTGCATTTTTTTCCCTAATAAAGAAGTGTTATTCCTATTCCCTTATGTTTTCCTGAGAGCCCCTTAATTTCAAAATAAAAATAATTTGGAGGGAGGAGGTTTACACTTTCCATATCAAGAGAGACTCCTGCCTTCCTAAGCAGACACCTGTCTTTTCAAACCAAGACAAGCAAGAAATGGTGATTCAGCCTCAGAGTTTTCTCTGAAGCAGAGTATGCTTTGGAGTGCCCTAATCAGACCTGTGGGAAAAAAAAAAAAAAAAAAAAAGACTTCTATATGGCTTTATAGATGTGAAGAAATCACTATGTGATCTGATAGCTCATAATCTCATTGTAGAGAGATGGCTTTATTAATGAATGCATTGTATTTTAGTCACACACTGAATTTTTTAGGCAATTAACCACTGGGGAAAAAAAAGGAAATTAAAAGCAATTGCCTTATTTTTTGTTTCAATGTGATTAACTGAATAGATGATATAGTATACAGTATATTAACAAAAATATCCTATGAATATTTACCAGGCATACTTAATCAACTGAGAATATATGCAGTCAATGAATCAGTTGTTTTCTGGGACCTTAGGTACTCCTAGAATAATGTACTGAAACAGACTGAACTCTTGAGATGTTCTCTTGGGTCAATTATCAATTTATCATAAAATGCTAGAATCTTCATGTGCACAATAGACAGCAAACTTGAAACCAAATTTTACAGTCTGTTGAGTATAAAAACAAATTTAGATATGTCCTGAACATGATAGCTTTATAGATACCCTGGGCAATAGAGATTTTCTTACAACCTGGAATACAAAACACATACACAGACACACACAGACACATTCACACACAGAATCATAAAACCATAGAGTACTCTGAGCTGGAAGGGAGACCCTTAAGGATCATTGAGTCAGCTCCTGGCCCTGAACATGACCAACCTTGAAAATGAATCCTATGATGATCCATGTACTAGACCATCATGTGTTCCAAAAATCTTGTGTGATCTCCTGGATGTTTACCACTACCCAATTCCCTATCTGTGTCTACCAGAGGAAATGCTGGTAGATGTTATGTGACCTGCAAACTCTAAATCTTTCCACTGTGTTAAATTCATGATCCTTATCATGTTACTTGAACTTGAGAGTGCAATAACTGGTAAAGGGACAACTGAGTACAGTTTGGTGAAAGGAAGGTAAATATAAGACCAGAGAATTTGCCGCTTCACAATAGGATGTTGCTCTACAGATGAGGCCCTACAGAAGTTAAAGCAATCCTCAGATGTTCAAATATATTCTAGCTTTTAATAGCAATTGTGGGTCATTATGTTATAACAACATGATGGATATTCATATTACAATTTACTTAATCTTTGACTTTGCATTCACCTAGAGCTGGGTTTAAGAGGTGAGTAAAGTCAGTGAAGCCCCAGACCTGACAACTTTGGATGAGTGATGGTTCTTTCATTCTAACAAATCTTTGACTCAACCCATCAAGACAGCTTCCATATCCCTTCCCACTGCTGAATCCTCTATTAACATATGAGAAGTTTTGGTCAGAGCTTTATATCTTTTGTGCCTTATTTTCCTCACGCTGTCAGCAATACCTATACCTTTATAATGCAGCTACATAATGTGGCCAATGGGTTAAAGACTACATTTATTAAACTGAGAGATAAAGGACTTGCCCCAGTGAGTACTTGCCTGGAGTAGCAATGAAAATTGATCCTTTCAGTTATAATGTTGATATATCCATATGCATGCTTTAAGCTTTTAATCATAAATACCCTTCAGTCCTGCTTTATGACAATGAATTTCAAAATTGTATGTTTTCCTCTAGAGCTAGCATTTTAAACTGGAGTGGAAGTAAAAAGCTGAGGAAGAGAATGACAAAAAAAAAAAAAGAATTATCCTCTTTTGATGAACTAACTAAGAAGCAAAGAGATGCTTCTATTTTTTTATCAGATCATATCACAGGTGCATAATAATTTCCATTGCCTTCAGCTTCAAGCATTAAGAAGGTATTCTGTTCATATATGAGCTCAAAACTGTATATTTTACAAGCTTGAAATAGTATTCTCCCATGCTAAGGTACACCACAAACATGCAGTCAATCAAAAAACACAAAAAAATTTAAATAAGAGCCTACTTAGAAACACATTACCATTTTTACTTCCTGCAGTCAGGTGCACTTTTAACAATTATGACAGATAATGAAATCAGTACAGGATCAGCACCTGAATTCTGACTTCCAGAAAGGCCTTTCCTAATTCTCTTTTGCCTCAGAATATTTTGTTTCTACAATATTACCAGTTACAGATATCTCATGAGAAAATTGGATGTATTGGTAGGAATCCTTTGATAAAAGGGTATTTGCAGGAAAAAAAGATTTAGAGATAGTAAAATTCCCATGGGAACTTCAGAATTTGCTTTATGAATTTAAAAAGAGAATTAAATTTAATGAGACTTAGCTGCTGAAAAGCTAGGTAGCAATAAAATTTCATTATCTTTTTTAAAGCTCTCTCAAGTCATAGAATCACTAAAAAACAGGGCTAAAAAGGAATTCAAGGGATCATCCAAGGAAAAGAGACCCAAAGCAAGATAAATCATTGCTTCATCTTTTGGATAAGTGCTTTAAGCTTCCTGTGAAAAATATCTAATGTTAGAAACAGAACAAATTTTTAAGGCGATTATTATTATTATTATTAAAATATTTTTCCTGATTTCCAGTCAAGATTTTTCTCCCCATTCCTTGTCTTAGCCTGCATAAATTTTAAGCACAGGATAGTTCTTTGTTTCAATGCCTTGCTACCATATCTCTCAGTTGAATTTTTTGTAGATGCAACAGAAATAGCTGGGTTTTCTTCTCTGTTTTATTGTTCACGTGTTTTCTAGATCTTTCTTTTTTCTTCAATTAGGTCAACTTACTGAAGTGCTTGACATCAGCTAGTGCTCAGACTGAAGCATTCCCAGTGCTTTAGTGGGGAGGAAGCACAGAGTTTAAGCTTCCTGACTCTTGCTGTATATCAGAGCTATGCAGCAGTATATAAATGCTAATAAAGAATTTATTGTTTGCTGTCATATGATGACTGCTTCTTCTTACAGCCTTCAGATGTTCCTTGAAGAACTGCTGACTAATTAGCCATTCACCTTCCTCTATTTGCCCTTGATTTCTGCCTGAAAATAGAATGTCATATTTTCTCCTGCCATTTTTTTCCCCCAGGTTGTTTCTTCAGCTTGGAAAGGTAATTTTTGATTATAGTTTTACCTTAAACATACTTAGAGTCCCTCTCAACTTTTTATATATGCCTAATCAATTAGTAGGCTGAAATTATGTTTCAAATTGTTAAGTCTGATGTCAAGCACTACAGCATTGGGATAGACCCTTGAGAAACCCAACCAAGACTGATATTGTCTCATATTGCCTGATTTATTCCATTTGTCCTCCATGGTCTCTGAGAGAGAGAACAAGACCGTGGAATCAGGCTTGCTTGCTCTAGATTATGCTCCTGCTGGAGCTGGCTTTACAAATTTCTTTCACAGCATGGTGATGTGGATGGATGCACTCACCAGCTGCCTTCATTTGTTGATCAAAGTTCTCCATTCTGCCACAGACCTCTCCTGTTTAATCAGCTCCACGTTTCCCAGGGGTAATGAGCATGAAGCACGTGTATCTTCTTTAATAAATGAATAGCCCATCATCACATTTTCTCACATGAATAATTTTTCCACCAAGGTGCTAGATGGTATGGGGAGATCCCAGATGCTCTCTTACTTATTTTACTTTTTTTTCCCTAAAGAAAGTAACCTTTTTTTTTTTTTTGTGAGGACCTAATAAAAGCAACCTTTTTTTTTTTTTTTTTTTTTTTTTTGTGAGGACACAAGGTATATTTAGTCTGTAACTGCATATAAGTTGTTTAAACAGAGGACACAAATGTCTTTCAGATTAATCCCCTTAACAGGGTAACTTTAAAAAAAAAATATCTGCCTAAACCTTACCTCTGAGCACTGTTCTGTTCCTCCAATCACCACTTCTGCCATTGTGTGGTGAAAGTAAGACAAAACCAATTAGTTATTACAGTCATCATTGTAAAATACGTATATGGGGTGACAGAAAAAGAAAAGGTATGCTAAATTTAATTCTTGTGTAAACGTGTATTTTCAGGAGATGAAGATGTTCTTTGGACTGATATTTTTATTCTACATTCTAGCAATTTTGAAGACTTTTTTTTTAGGCAAAGATAGAAGCAGGTGTGTCTGGTCAAAAGTGTTCCTAAATTGTAGGTTTGATGTGTTTTATTTGATTATTTATTCAGTATAAGAACCTATTTACCCAAAAAATGTGGAAACATTAACTCCTGTGTGAACAGGGAAGAAGGCATTTATCAATTATCAAATATACAAGGTATTTTTACATGTATTTTCTTCATAAAGGCAGACCATCCTTTCCAACTTGAAACAGTTTCTAGCTTAATACTGTAAATTTCTCAAAGTTAAAAGGTTCAAAAACTAGGTAAGCTCAATAATGTTTTTAAAATTACTTTGAAAAACAAGCATAATACTAGTTTTTTTACTTTATATTAAATTTGAATATTTAGGCTTTTTTTTTAACCTAGAGAAACAGTTTTAAAAATTGATTTTAGATAACACATACCAAACAGTAAAATAACTCTACGAACCTATATCAAACTTGTCCATAGAAACTTCCTCAGGAAATATCCTTCAAACCAATTCAGTTGTTAACCCTTTAGTGGACTTACAGTGGTCATGAATGTGGTGGGCTTGTAATATAAATATTTAAAGCAGCAAGCTGAATAGAGAAAAGAGTGCTATAGCTAATTCTTGCAGTCCACATTATACCAAATAAATATTTGGGAAAAGCAAAAAAAACTGTTGTCAGTATTGTGGGCTGATATTCAGATCCAGAAGGCTGATGGATGTTCCATTGTCTGTGTTTGTATTCCTTAATCTATAGTTTCATGTTATGAAAACAGACAAGTTAGAGATGGGGATGTAGTAGGTCATTTAGGTGACCCGTTTTTAAATAATATAATGATCCTTTGGATAACATGAAGCATTGTAATTCTCTTGGGTGGCAGCTGATTATAACCTGAAAAACTTTTTAAAAAATGGGTTTTTTTG
Organism: Haemorhous mexicanus; assembly: GCF_027477595.1. Taxonomy (NCBI): domain Eukaryota; kingdom Metazoa; phylum Chordata; class Aves; order Passeriformes; family Fringillidae; genus Haemorhous; species Haemorhous mexicanus. Next base: position 109,906,591 of record NC_082343.1, on the reverse strand, counting down.
TTTGAATCTGATTGTCCTTGAATAGAGCATTACTCTTAAGCATATAACCTCTTCTGTCCATGGGGAAGATAACCAGCAGTGAATAAGCTAAAACAGATTTTGATTATGTTGAAGTTGATAAGGAGGTCCCTCTTTAAAGGGGCCTCAAAATTATAAGGAGAGGTGATTAGTTTCAGAGGTTTAGAAAGAAAACAGAAGGGAAGAAGAGCTGGAGGAACAGTAATTAAAGTGAAGAGCAGGAAGAGACAGAACATATCCATGATGCATGGAAAAGGTGCTACAAGCTGAGATCCTGGTGTTCTAAGAGATATTTCACACATGTTAAAAAAAACTAGAGGACCACTGGATAAATCAGGGCAGAAGAGAATACAATTCTGTGACACCTGAAGGAATCCAGGTTCTTGTGATTTGTCATGTTTTTACATTGTATACTTCAAACTCTGTCAGTTTTCTGGGACTTAAAATGTCACTGGTTACCCAGCCCAAGTAGTCCCCGACTAGCTCAAATTACTAACACAGGTGCAGCTAGAGAATCTCTAAATTGTGCCTCTATATCACTCAGTCAATATGCTTTTCCTTCATCTTTACACCTTAATATTTGGGGGATAGCTACAGGACAATTTGTTTACATTAATTATGTAAGTCTCCAGTAGCTGAGAAGATAACTTTCAGTATTCAGCTGTGCTGTAGATGTTTAATAAGTGACAAGTGAACAGAACATTCTTTTCAGAAACTCAGTGAGTGGGTTTTTTTTGAGAGAGTTTATGAAGACTTCAGCATTTTCAAGACTGGCAGGACAATTGGAGATTTTAAAGTACTTTGAGCATCGTTATATGTATTCCCTTGGAGTCAACATTTTTTAGCCAAGAAGCAGAGGAAAAGTGCTGAGTAAATGTAAGATGATATGTTCTCTTTGAATATTTTTATGGAAGATACCTGCTTTTGCTCCTTTTATTCATAAAAGGAAAAGTAAGGAGAATAAACTAAATTATAAATCATTATAAATTATAGATCATTATAAAACTTATCCATTATCCCAAAACTAGAAGATCCCTTACAAGCCTGTTGTTGAATCAAATTCCCCCTCTGTTACTGTTAGTGCTACAGAGTGATTTTTGGCTTGTTCCACCATCTGTATCAAGCACACTGCTCCTTCATGCACCTAACTGCTTGGCATCCAATTCCAAAGTCAGAAGCACAAGCTTTGGTCACTGCAGATGGATTGCAATCATGGAATCATAACATTGCAGAATGGTTTGGGTTGGAAGGGACCTCAAAGACCATCTAGTTTCAACACCCCTGCCTTGGGCAGAGAATTTTCATAATATTGGCTTCTGGGACATTTACTGAGTTTTGTAACTCATATTTTACAATTTTGGAATAGTGATACCTGCTAGTAGCACTGTTCAACCTCTCCAAAAGTATGTGTGGGTTTTTTTCCTTTAAATGAGTACAATCTCTTGCTAGAAAAGAATGAAGAATGACATTCTCTTCTGTATGGTTTCCCTGTGCAGTTTGGGCATTTTTTTGTTGCGATCTTATTAAGCTTTTTAAAATATTATTTATGAAAAAAAATCCCAACCAAACCAAACCAAAACAGGAAATCCACCCAAAACCCTTAGAATTATCAAAACATTCTTAAAGAATAGGCAAGATCAACATATATTGTGAGGTGTCCTATTTTGAATGACTGATAAAGAAACTCTAGTTTAATATTGTTTAGTCAAGGGCTCTAAGGAAGTATTAGTAAGAAGGAATGTCATAACTTGTTTTGACACATTTCCAGTTGCTTACATTCATCTGACCAAAACAATCCTGGAAGGTACATTTTTGAATGACACAGTCACATATTTTTATATTTAAAATATTTGTAGAACAGTTTTTGTTTCAGGTTGAGGGGTTAAAGGGCAAGTATTCAGTTTTTATTGCTGTGCAGCTAATGGCATAATTTCAAGAAGGATTTCATTTAGAGCTGGTAATGAAACCAATCTACCTCAATTACAAAAGGTAATTCTCTTGTCTTCCAAGTGAAGTCATTAGCAAGTCAACAGAATATAGTATTTTGTAGAAAACTGTTTTCTTTTTTACTTTACATTCTTTTCCTCCCTAGGGTCAAGAATCTTGATGATAGCAACTAATGATATACCTAAGAACATTATAAATAGCTTAAAATTTGGTGTTTAAAAGAGAGTAGGCTCTCCCTGCCTTTTTGAAAAAATTATGAACACTTTGGGGGATGAGGGGGTGGGAATGTGTGTTGTTATTGTTGGTTGTCTGTTACTTTGAATAGGAGATGCAGCTTTTACCATAAAAAAAATTTCCAACTTTTCTTAAAATGTCATAATTTTTGTTCTTCTTTAAAGAGGTATTGGTAAATCAGCTGCTTTACTGCCTATTAAGACTGGTGATCCGTATGGCAATATTTTATTAAACAATTCACAACTTTAGACCAGATAACCACTGAAAATTAATCATCCACAGAGTGCTGAACTGAACAACCCTCTGAATCTCTAAAGAAGATCACCAGTCTATTAGACTTATATACTGTAATTACATTATATTTAACTGTGTAATTTAGAAGCTTTAAATTAGATCAATGATCTATTAGGCTTTATAAAAATGAAAAGTTATTCATCAGATTAAAAAGTAATAAAAAAGAAATTAACCATATTTGGAATTTACCTCCCTACTAAATAGAGCAATTAGGATTTTAGACTTTTAAGAACAATGGGTTTAGCTGGTATCATCTCTTTGGATTTTTACAGTAAGTTGGACAGGAATATCCTATTTTGATTTTTACAAATTCTGATATAATGCACTGTGATATTTTAATCCTGTATAACTTTGGTTAATTTGGTTTTTTCTGGTTTTGCACATATAAAAGTAGCAGATGAACCCAATCCAATAATCTTTTTTTACCAAATAATAATAAGAATTTCATCATGTACCTTATACCATCAGGTATAAGGTATTGACAATAAAAGTTGTCAATTTAATTTTTGACTCTTAGGAAGAAAAAAAAAAAATTGGTCTAGTTAAAATCCAAACCTTCTGGTAGATTTTAGCTTTTTGAAACAAAAAGTTGAGATACCAAATACTCAAATAAAAAATGTAGTATAAAGTAAGCAAAGAAGGAACTATCCCTCTCAAAAAAAAAAAAAAAAAAAAAAGACTTTTTTTCCTAGATAATTTTATTTCAATTTTTCTATTAATATTTTTTAAAAATCATCTTGTGGCTAGGTAATTACTACTTCCAGGTTAATTACTGGGTTTATGCTTGGATTGGTGGAATTTCCAAGCCCCTAGTTATTGGACTGGGAAATTTTAATCTCTTCCACAACGACAACAGAACTCCATTTTCTCATTATTTCAAAATTACACTCTGTGAGAAGAGCTTCTTTTTAAACCTCTGCCATCCAAAATGGAAAGAACAGGAGAAAGTGAAGCTCTCAATACAATGTCTCTGACAGAGCCAAGAAACCTCAGCTATGACAACATACCTGAAAAAGGGACATTCCCAGTGTCCCATTCAGTCTTGAGGAGGCTTTAACAACACTCATATCAATAAAAAATCCATGAGCATTAAACATCTAATATTTGACAGCTGTACAAAACTAAACCTTCCTAAGCCAGGTAACTCACCCCATAAAAGTCAGTGAAAGAGGGTGTAATCTTGTTAATAGTCCCTTGTCATAACAACCATATTGGTGAATATTGTTTCCCCTCTTAACAGGATAATCACTCAAGCAACATTCTTGCCTTAATGCAGCAAGTTATTGGTAATAGGAGTATGCATGGGAATTTTTATTTCTTATAGAATTTATCTGAAAACAGTGCTGACAGGTTAGTCCCTCAAATACTTAAAACAGCCCCTGGGTAAACAACTTTGCTGTCTAAAAGATCACACATGCACATATTTCGTGGGTTGGAAGTTGTACGCTTAATCTTGAGAGCTCATGTTGTTTTCACCTAAATTTGTCATGTGGATTTGAAATGTAGCAATCTGTGTCACCTTGGGATGTTTGTATTGGGATGTTTTATTGAAACTCTTGTCTGACAAGGAAGGGATGAAGTTTTATCTTAGATTTGTAGAATTTCAAGCCAGGAAGAATTCTACAATCAGCTAAAATGTCTTCCTGTGTATAACACAGGACCTGCACATCATGAGGAGCTATAATTTGGGCAGGGTGCCTAATCTGGCTTTGGTTTAAACTTGGCAGTGATATGATCCTCATGCAGCCAGACATTTTGCTGGGAAAGCTATAAATATATACTGTTCAGAATTGAGACTGACAACATTCAATCACTTTTATGGCTAATAGTGAAATAAGGTTGCGGTCTTATCAATGATACCATAACACTTGAACGACCTAATAATTTTAATATGTTAGAATAGGTCTGATATTTAGGTTACTTTAAGAATTTTATATTAACCACTATTATTTTGATTTTTTAGATGTGCTGTATTATTTTTCTATTAACATTGATTAGTTAAAACAAGTGGAGTAATAAATCTATTTTTTCTATGAATTTCTGTGCAGAATCTGGTTTGGAACCAGACAGATCCCTGAAGAAGAACACTGAGGTAAGAGAGCACTCTGTGACTCAATTGGGTCATAAAGAATTGTCCTAATAGGTATTTCCAGTGATATCTATGATGTTATTTTAAGGACAAATGTTTTGTGCTGATTACTTTTCCAAACAACAAATAGAAACTGTAGACTACTCTGCCTATTGGTTCTCAAATTCAAGTTTTCACAATGGGATGCTCAAGCATTGTATTTTTGTCTACATTATGATTACCTGTTTAAAACTGATTTTAATTTTCCCTTTTTTTTCCCCTTTCTGTATAATGGCTTATATCCCCAGTCAGAAGTGGTCATGCTCCTTTATTAAAGACTACACTCTTGATTAGTTCTTAAACACCACACAGCTGCTTGTTTCCTCCCACAGAGTATGATGGAGAAGAAGATTGGGAAAAAAAAATTAAAACTCATGGGTTTAAGTCTATAGAGGCAGAATAGACCCCCTGCAATGCAGGAGGAACTGGTTAGTGGTCTGCTGAGCTCAGTATTGGGGCCAGTTGTATTTAATGTCTTTATCAGAGATCTGGATGAGGAGAGTGAGGGCACTCATAGGCAGTTCACAGATGACACCAGTTTGGGCTGGAGAGTGGGAAGGCTCTGCAGAGGGATCTGGACAGGCTGGATCCATGGGCTGAGGTCAGTTGTTTGAGGTTCAACAAAGCCAAATGCTGAGTCCTGCACTTGGGTCACAACCAGCCCTGCAGTGCCACAGGCTGGGGGCAGAGTGGCTGGAAAAGCGTCCAGTGAAGAAGGACCTGGGGGTGCTGGTGTCAGCGGCTGAACATGAACTGGAGTGTGCCCAGGTGGGCAAGAAGGCCAAAGGCACTTGGGCTGTACCAAAACCAGTGTGACCAGCAGGACCAGAGGAGTGACCCCTGGGCCGGTGAGGCCACCCCTTAAGTGCTGTGTCCAACTTTGGCCCCTCACAATGAGAAAAACATTCAGGTGGTGAAGCTGGTGAAAGGTTTTGTAAGGAGCAGCTGAGGGAGCTGGGGGTGTTCAGCCTGGAGAAAAGGAGGCTCAAGGGAAATGTTGCTCTCTACAATTACTTGAGAGGAGGTTTTAGCAAGATGGGTGTTGATCTCTCCTTCCAGACTGCTAGTGACAGGATAAGAGGAAGTGTTTTTAAGCTGGGCCAGAGGAGGTTTAGATTGGATTTCTAAAAAAATTTCCTTACCTGCAAAGAGCAGTCAAACACTGGAACAGGTGGCCCTGGGAAGTTGTGTCAAAATCCCTGGAGATATTTAAAATATGTGCACTCAAGGGCATGGCTTAGGGGTATATATGCTAGCATTAATGACTAGACTTGATGGTGTTAAAGATCTTTTCCTTTCCAACCTCAATGATTCTATAATTCTGTAACTTATTTCAAATAGATGACTAATTATTGTAATGTGCAATGCTGTAAATTATTTTATAGGTAATTCAAACCTGTTTGTTTCCTTTTTGTTGCTCTTATCCTAATTTTTCTGCTCTGCTTTTACTTTTTTCCTATCTTTTTTCCTATACCAGCTGTAAATCAGGTGTAATTTATAACCATGCTTTTTCAAACCTTTTCTGTCTTTTTAGTCATTCTGTATTATATATTATGATGGGATTATTATGATAATGTTTTAGTACTCACACTTTTTCTTTGTCCTTCTATTTGTTCCCTGTTTGCATATATTTTGCCTTTCTGTGTATTTTCTCTGTATGGTCTTCAAATATTGTTCCACAACACAGTTATTTGGTATTATTAAAGATAACTTTTTAAAGTTATATTTGTATTATGACCCTGATATATCAAACATACCAGTATAATATAATTTTTGTAAGTATTAGCTTTGTTTATGATTAAACATTATGGTTAGAACTAGCACCTCTGTGAATTCAGAGACTTCCTTTCAGAGACTTCATGATACTTTTTTCTTAGCTTTTAATGTTCCATTCTAACTCATCCTCTTGCTTTATATTTGCTTTTGATAGGTCAATCCACATAGACCAAAAATGCTCATTAGCATACTTTATAGCTTTCCCACACAGTTTGAGATCCCATTCTTTTTTCTCTGTTAGCAAGATTTTGGTAGTGTGCATATTACTTGCAGATTCTGAATCCACTTACCACACACTTTCTGTTCACTGCTCATTATCCCAATAGGTCTAATAAAGACAACAATAGCGAATGTGGCAAGAAAAATAAAACCTCATTATTTTCACAGATTGCTAATACTCAGAAAACTGTAGTAAAGCAATGTCAGATACTGCAAATCCTTGTCACTTTCTTCTTCCCTTAGCAAGCCATTCATTGAAGAGAGCACCCATGACTGCAGGGTAGACCTCTATGTTTCAGCCAGCCAGGCCAGACTCATTTTATAATCAATGCAGAGCAATGGGCCTTTCTAGGTATTAATGTGTCTTGACCAAGTTTAGATATATGAAGGAAGAGGATATGAATTACAGTCTAGCAGTGCCCATTTCTCTCAGACCACCAGGACTGTGTGCAGAACTAATTGAGTGTATGGAGGTTTGCACTACAGAGTTAACATTAAGGTGAGAAGAATTCTCACTTCCAGCAGTAAATGGCAAAACCCCAAAACCCCTTAGAAACACATGCATGTCCAAGAGATTTGAGAGAAATGTCTTGGTTATGCAGAACTTCATACTTTGACAAATTATAGTTTTCAAGAATAAAGAAGTGTCTCTCTTGCTTTTTGTAATCTTCATAAGATTTTGCTCCAGTTAGGTGCATGCTTTTATCTCACAAGCTGGGCAGGTAAAATGCACTAATCAGGGAGACGACAAATTGAAATTTAGGCAACAAATGTATGTACTTTAACACTGTTTTTCACATATGTTGTGCTGATGTATATACATTTATATTGCAATATGTGAGACTTAGCCCTATGCATCACATATTTGTGATGCATTTGCTTCTGCTTCTTGTAAACTTGAATATTTGGTTCATTTTGTAAATTGAGTATATATTCATATTCTTCAGGATTTATTAATTTTAATGCCAGAAGGGATAATTCTGATCATTTCGTCTGATCTACTGCTTAATCTATGCAGAGAATTTCTGAGTTTTAATATTTTTTGAAATAACACAAATTACAAGACTGAAAAATAAGTTTGATGAGGAGCTGACTAGTAGATACATCATTTTTGCAGATCTTTATGTCAATGCAGGTATCCCAACACAAAACATAAAAAACACATACAGTTAGATTGCTCATTTGTGTTAACTCCTTAAACAGCCTTTCCCTCACTCTAGGGAGAAAAATCTCACCCTGCTTACAGCTCGCTCTGCTACAAAAGCATTTTCCAATCACATGGATGAAGTCGTGCTACAGCTTTCCCTCTAACCCTTCACCAACTCCTCATTCTCAGATACATTAAAAACAAGCTAGTGGTCTTTGCTTCCAAGACTCCTGTATTTTCAGGCTATCTATCACTTCTGTCAAACAATCCCTAGACTTTGTCATTAGGCTGGTTCTAGCCTGTTTGAAAGACCTCCAGAGTGCAAGAACTAAGAGCATGCCTGAAAATATTCTTTTCAGATCTTCATTTCAGAAAACTGATATTTATTTTCTGTAATTTAAGCAAGCTATTTGTCTCTCCTACCATGGTTGTGGAGTGGGAAGAAAAGAATGCTCTGGATTTTTGGATATTTAGAGACTATTACTGTAAAATTTTAACAGTTGCTTCTTTAAAGATAACACCTGAGCCATATATTATACACCAAACTCCAGACTTTCTTCCAATAATTAAATGCTTTCCTTCCTATTGCCTTTTAAGGCTGGAAGAACTCCACAAACCACTTGTCTCATTAAGACCTTCTTTTAGCCAGGCTATCAAAAAAGCTGCCAAACAAAAAAAAAAAAAAGAAAATTTGTGTGCTACAACCCTGTCAGCTGCTATACATCAAAGTAAAGAACATTTCTTTCCACTCATCTTGGTACCTACAAATATACTTATCTGTCCTTCATTGTTTCCCATGTAGAAAAGGAGTTCTTTGTAGCAAGGAGCATCTATTTAGTTTGGGTTTACCAACTAAAGGATCATTTACAATTTTTCCGAAGTTCTTCTTTATGATTTGTGTTTCTCTATGAGGCAAATAATCCAAAATATAATTAGTAATATCCATTTCTATGAGCAAGTTTGATGAAGTTATTAAGATACTCCTAATGGAATGACATTAATGCCACAAGCAAATTCACTGTAAGATTTATAAATAGTCATATATATATATAATTTATGTATTTTTGAAAAAGAGCCTGATTTTTTTCAGCCTGTGTTAAGTTTTGGTCCATTAACAGCTCTGCTAGTATAAATAAATGATAATTAATTACTTTTTGCTGTCTGTCTTGAACTATTGCACAATAGGAACATGAAAAAATAGTTTGATGTGAATTTGGACTTATGTACTAATAAATGTACTAAACAGAGGGATTTTTGATACTCTTAAATATTATATCCCTGTCCTCTGAAAACAGCTCATACTATAACCTGACTCATTTAATTGTGCGAATAGAAAAATAATCCTGATCACTAGTTTTTCATGCAAAAATAAATTAATTTAAACTGCTTCTAAAAAAATAAGAGAAGGAGGTGTCAGCACTTTGTGAAATGTGAGAGCTTCCTTGGAATAATAGGCATGTCAAACTGCTCTTTCCAGTAAAAGAAGTCATAGATAAAAAGCCATCCTGTAATGTGCCACTGAAAGTTTTGGCACACTGGGCTAGAGCCCAGATTAATTTATATGTGGGTGTGTATGCATATATAGGTATATATATGTATATACATATGTGTGTATATATGCATTTAAATACATGTATATAATACATACATGCTTATTAAAAACCAAGGGCTTGATTCTGACTTTAACTATCTGCTATCTGTGCTGTCACCTTGAATTTTCACTGCCTGAAAGGAAAACTGATTGACCCTCATGGTATATCTAAGAGTTTTTGGAGTTTCATGTATGAATCATGGCAAGGAAAGACTTTGCCACAGCTTTTGCCTACACACACTATTAGGTTTTGTTCCCTGCATTTTGGTTGTCTATCCAGGTTGTCCAGATGTTGATTTTCTCAATGATATGTATTATTTAAAACTATTTGACAAATTCTGCAAAACACCTTGATTTGGAAAAAAAAAAAAATTGCTACAGTTGTTTTTTTTACAAACATCCTGTCTGTAAAGTATGCTTGTAATTACATTGGCTTGGGTTTTATCTATAAATCATATGATTTTTATTTTTACTTTCTGATGCCTTATTGTATGGAACATAATTTAATTTCTGATTAGAAGCCTCTCATATGCCAGGAAATAGTTTTAACTCAATATTCTTCCTTGCAAGCTCTTTCCATCCACATTACTTTTGGTAGGTACCTTACCAAATTCTTCTACCTTTACCAACTTTGGATAGCCCTTTTTGCTCCACCAGCTTTATTCACCATTGTGTGAACACAAGTGGAATGAGAAGTTAAGCAGAACAAGCAAGTGTATTCCAGCTCTTAACAATTGAAACCTGCAATTCTGACATTTTCTCAATAGAAAACCTGGGAGCTCAGTGTTCTGAGGTCATATAATAAGAGAGCTGGAAAAAGAGGATTTGTGTGATGATGTGGTCAGTACCCAAGTGATGCTGATTGTGGATTCTGTGGTAGGGTGCTGAGGATACATCCTTTGAAAAATCTGTTATTAAAAATAAGCCACATGCAAACTTCCTAAACATTAAAAAAATTACTTATCTGTGGGATGCATATATTCATATACACTTGCATAATCACACCCAAATATGAACTTGGAAGTATTGCTATAATAATAAATTTTTGGCCTACTAATTCTGCTTACTAAGGGTCTTTAGTAATTGAATTGAGATTTAAGGTTCAAATCGGATTCACAATAGATTTATTTTATCTTTACTAATCTATAATAGAAAGGCAGAAGGGACAAATATCATAACATGTAAAAATGTTTCTGGACTGAGTAGTAACCCTGTTGATTTAATTCATCTCATTTAGGTACTACTACAATGGCACAGAAAGTGGTGGAAAGTTCAGAGCCATTAATCTTCTTATCTGTGCACTGGAACTCACTCTGAAAAAATACATGAAGGAGGACTGATGAATGCTGCCTCATTAGAAGAATTTTAAAATGCAATTTATCTTCATGAAAACGAGGGATTACACATTTCCAGCTCTCCCCTGTGTCTCTTAGAAATATTTTTTAAGCAATAACCTTTGATGCAGAATAGTCTTCGTGGTAGGACAGTAATTAAAATAGAAGACAGGTATGTCCTGGTCAATCTGTTTGTGAACCACTGCAGCAGAAAATCTTAGACCTGCAGATTAAAATTTCCTAAATATGATTATGTGGTATCAGAAACCAAAATTCCTTTTAACTAACTTGGCTCTATATTCAGTAGATTACACAGAAGATTTTCGTAGTGCTTAAGGCAAATGGTGCAGGTGATGAGCTAAAACTTGATTAATCCTTGAAATTTACAGGAATTAAAGAGTTTTATTCCTAATAGAATATTGGCTGTTAAAATAACTTTGTAATAGAATAATGGATACTCTTGCTGTTACTCATACCTAGTTAATTCCAGACTTACTAAGAGCTTTATTATAGGACTGTGCAAAATGTGGAAGAAAAAATGAACTGAAAAGGTGCAGCTAGGACATCTGGAAATAGAGATCAAAACCTGTCTGGGCAAACGCGTCTTGCTGGGATAATGAGATTTCAAAAAATTGCATTGACTGATTGCTCATTTCCTGCCTTAGCATGTATAACCCTTGGACATAACAGGGATTTGAAACCAAAGCCACCGAAGCCAATGGACAGATTCTCATTAATGAAAATATGTAATAGACTAGAACTTATATCAGAGTTGAAGAGGAGGAGTGGTGGATTTGGCAGTGCTGGGTTAATGATTGGATTCAGTGATCTTAGAGGTCTTTTCTAACCAAAGTAGTATTATGATTCTAAGAGCATGCCCTTGTCTGGCATGATCAAAGTTCCCTGTTTTCCATCTCACCTGCACTTGCTTGGATTGTCAGCCTTCTGCTCTTCCATTTAATCTGCCTCATTCCACTTACAGTACTCTCTAATAGAGTTGCAGTGGAAGAAAAGGCTAAGAGAGAAGACACTAATCCAACTCCTCTGCTGGAGTGGGCTTTTATGTCCCTCTTCTGCTGTGTACTCTTTTTTTTTTTTTTCTTGTGGTTTTTTTTTTTTTCCATCTTTTGTACATTCCCTTTCAGTGCACCAGTTCACAAAAAAAAAAAAAAAAAAAAAAAAAAAAAAAAAAAAAAAAATCTCTGGTAAAATTCACAGTCCTTCTGCATAACAGAAAAGTTTATTCTTAAATAACCACACTGGCTCTGCTTGGTATCTTCCCTACTCATGGTGCCTTTTCAGTGCATTCTCTTTAACAATTCCTTACACAGGCTGAAGCCTTCTCTTTCAAAGGCCAGAGCCCCAATGCTGCTTCCCAGCCTCCCACCTCTCTCTCAATTTCAGCTCAGTTTGAAGCTCTTGTCCATGACCACTGTCACCATGGCTGTCCTCAGGCGTGTGAGCAGTAGGTCAGGTTCAGCATTATCCCTGACTGGCCCCTCAAACATTCATGTAAGGAAATTCTCACTGGTGTGATCTAGGAGCTTCCTCAGCCATCTCCCAGTTCTGGCTTGTCTCCCCACAGACATTCAGATGGTTCAAAATCCCTTGTAATGTGAGGGCCTGACAATGGGACACTGCTGTTAGTTGTTAAAGTCCCCTGTGTCCTCCTTGTGAGGTGTTTATGATATAGCATCATCTTAATATTCACTTTATGACATTTCATTTTTCTACAGTTCTGGAAATCTGGTCTCAAAGGGTCCAAAATTTCAAAAGATTAAGCTGCATTCTTCAGATTATTTCAGGGGGCTTTCTGTCAGGCTGCTCCAGACATCATTAACTGTCCTGGAGAAATGAACCTGCCACACACTATATTTTTAATATGACTGCATTATTTATCTTACCTTCACTAAATTCTTCCTCTCCATCTCACTCCTAGTATTATTCCCCCATTGTTTAAGCCTAGGCAGTGTTGGAAAGTAGGTGGGAAGATACTGTAAAAATTAATTCAAACTTTTAAATATAGGAAATGGAGTGTAGTATTGAATAGACAAAAATTATTCCAGGCTTAGGCAGAAAGAATCTGAAAACAAGATGTAAGCAGCCATGCATAAAATGTCTGAAACCACAGAGGAAATAGTCGACAAGATGAGTGGTAACAAGGTGAGCAAGGTATCAAAGTGAAAAAAAAAACCTCTCTAGAGAAGACAAATGGATGAAGGAAGAAAGTTGCTGTATTTGTGAGAGTGTGTTTAATATACTCAGCCGTATAAGACCTTTGGGGAAAAGATCACTGATGCTATCAGAAAATTCACTGTTATTATGGACTGATGCTTCTATCAGACAAAGGACACAGTGAAATTACAGGTGTATCTTTTCCTTTTCCACACATTCCATAAAATCTCCCCATGATAAAGTTTAGCTGAATCGTTCAGGTCTGGAATCATGCAGGGAGTTCAAGAAAATATAGCATGTACAGGAACTGTCAGTCCACCAATGGAAGTGCTATGAATACACACTGGAGATGGTGAGGACCATCTTTGTGTCTGTTTGCAAGGAGAAAGGCAGCAAACAGATCAGGATACCAAGACCAAGTAAAAATAGAAAGCCAGGTGAAGGACTTCTCTCTTTTCTTCTTTGTCCCATATCCAGCATTTTAATCTAAAATCATCTAATTTTGATTGTCTAAAGCTTAAGATTTTTTTTTGCACAGTTATGCTCAACATTACACTACATAATATAATGTGTTCCACTAGTGCACTCATCTTGCTGTGTGGATTTCAGTTTCAGAAACTGTGAGAATTACGGCAGGAGTGCTAAGAATGTGTCAGCCCTTTGATTACATCACACTGTGCATGTATCATTTACTTTGATTAGGGGCTTTTTCAAAGCTCCCAAAGTTTGACTATTTGTAATGCCACGTCTCTAAAATGAGTCAACATTTGTGAGAATTGTGACTCCTTGGTAATTATAAAATTAAATTTGGAGCCACATTCATTACAGATGTCTTTTTCCCATAATTTAGAAGGACTGGTTTAGAAGTAAGGCAGGGTAGGAAACAGCTGACCTTAATCTTAGCTACTATGAAGACTTCTGTTTCTAAGCTGTTCAGGAAATATTCTGTGGAGATATTCCACTCTTAAAATAGGCTGCTAATAGTATTGGGTCTGGCTGTGATGGAGTTAAATTTCCCCATGGCAGCCCTCATAGTGCTGTGGTTTGCATTGGTAGCTAGAAAGGTGCTGATAACACACCAGTGTCTGGCTGCTGCTGAGGAGTCCTGGCATAGCATCAAGGCACAACATCAAGGCTGTCCCCCCTCATCTGTGGGTTGGGAGTGGGCAAGATCTTGGAAAGGGTCACAGGCAGGACAGCTGACCCAAACTGACCAAAGGGATATTCCATACCATACTTCAATGTCAGATCTAAGAGAAAAGGAGGAGGAGGGAGGACATTTGCCAGTACGATGTTTTTTCTTCCAGAGCAACCACTACTTGTACTGAAGCCCAGCTTCCCAAGAAGTGGTTGGACATCACCTGCTGCTGGGAGATAGAGAATAAATCTTTTGTTTTCCTCTACTTTCATATTTTGCCTTTGTTCATGCTTTATGAAGTTGCCTTTATCTTGTCCTACAAGTTTTTTCCTTCTTATTTCCTCCCCTACCTTGTTATGATGAGGAGAGAGTGATACAGCAGCTTGGTGGGCCCCTGGCACCCAACCAAGGCAAATCCACTGCACAAAGTTAACGAGTTACACTCTAGACATGATTGTTTTTCTCTGCTTCAAATATGGATCTAGATCATTAAGTCCCAACACAAGGATCTCATATTAAAGACACTGTGAATCCTTGGAGCAGGATTTTATCTGACATTGAAATATCTACATTTTAGTGTCCACTACAATTCAGCATCTAAAACTGCTAGAAGTTGGAACTCTAGTAAATCACAGCATTGTAGAGTATCCTGAGTTTGGAAAGGACCCACAAGGATCATCGAGTCCAGCTCGTGGCCCTGCCCAAGTCACCCTTAAGAATCACATCACATCCTCACATGTGATTTCCCACCATGAAATCTGTAAACCCAGAAGAAAGACATGTCTTAGACCAAGGAGAAAAGGAAGAGATAATTTATTGGCTGAGATGCCCTGAGGTCACTGAGCTGGCAGCTCTGACACATGAGTTACAAAACTGCCCCAACATTGTCTTGACAGCTAGAGACCAGATAATATATTCCATGATGGTGTATAAAAATGGACACTTAGGTTCAAGAAGCTGGATCCTGCCCCTAGCATCCCCCTAGAAATCTATATACAGACATTTTAAAGTAAGCATTTTAATCTCTGAGTAAATCCTCCCTCCCTTAAACTAAGGACATAAATCTTGCTTTAAACCACCAAAATTAAATTTAAGAACACAACCTTGATTCTAAACTCTGGCATATATTTTGCTTACATAGCAGCATATTCCCAATAATTTTAGCTTATGATATAAACTGAAAGCCAAAATAACACCTTTATACTTAAAATTAAATTTATATGTAAATTGGGTAGCTAAATCTAAAGGGATGATGTCAAAAATCTCCTCAAACTGCTTAGACTCCTGAAATTTGAGTCCACATACACCCCTTAAATATACTGCTAATGACCATCATGCTCTGAGACACAACTGTCCTGATATCACAAGACAAAGGAGGAGATCAAGCTTCATTTGAAATTAAAATGACAGTGGTGTGCTCCCAGTCTTCAGTGAGGCATCCTACCTCTACAAAGCACATTGTCATCAGAACATTCTCTTAAGGAAACATTGCCAGAAGGACAGCGAACAAGCTGGAAATCCATCTGCCTAAAAAAGCTTTGGGATTTTGTCAACGGGTTTTTCTTACTCTTCTGCAGATTGGCTGCAGGCACTCCATGATCTACATATTGTTTACCTTCTGCCCATATGTCTGCCCTGTGGACAGCCTGAAGATTGACTGTAGACAACTTTTCCAAATACTTCTGCTGGCATGCTACTGAGCAGTGGGCTCTACAGCATGCCTGGCCCTGTGCTCTGGATCTGGCTTCAGGCTTGCTCCAGGCTTGCTCCACAGAGACATGGATCTACTGGTGAAAGGCAGCCCGGGATATTGATTAGTGGAAGCATAGGCAAATTGGCTAACCAGTGTCATTTGGGATGCCCTGGAAGATCCCAGGCACTCACACATGTCTGCAATTTCGATTACAAGATTGTATCCTTCTTGACCAACCTCTGGGGACAGCTGGAAAACTACATCACACTTGACTATTAGACACCTCTCCTCAGGCAACTATATCTCCAATGACCACAGTTCTTACAAGAGGTGGCATGTATAAAATTAGCAGGCATATTTGAAGCCATTATAGGAAGATGTCAAAGTCATGCTGTGACCAAAATCCTCTGTCTCTCTTGCCTCAAACTTAAAGAGAGATCTTAGTTTATTTGCTGCTATCACCCCTGAGAGAACACATTAAGGTCTACAAAGTTTTTGGTGAGAGAGTGATAAAATAAAACAGAAACTTTAAAGCCTATGTCATCACTGGCCTTAAATATGCCACAAAACTCCTACACTTGCTTATAAGGCACAATGAGAAAGGTGGGCAGATCCCAGTATATTTGAAATGTGTAGCTATAACTACAATTTAATATAGAAAATATAAGAACATTGGAATAATTTAATTGAAAAGTAATGTAGCTATCATAAACTAAGAAATAGCACAGCTGGAGGATTTTAAAAGTGATTTGGAAGCAAAATCCTCTCATTGAATTAGAGAATAAAAATTCAGTTAGGGACCTTGTAGAATAGAAAAGCTGGTAGAGCTTCTATAGCTAAGGGCCTGTCAGCATTTCTATTACAAACCAGTACTTTCTGGGGATTATACTTCATCCAGAAGAGTTTGATATGGAATGAACTTGGGATGAAATGTCTCAGCATTTGAGTAATGTAATGGTAACTCTATTATGAAAAAAAATCTGTATTCACTTTGTTACTGTTGAATCCACTGCATTGCTGCACTATGCATTTTGATTTAAAGATACCTGGGCTAATGCTGACCTAAGGAAATACGTCCCCAAAATGTAGCTCAGGCAAAGATTTTGAGACAAAATAGCTCTACTGGTATGACGCTATGCACAAGTTACTCAGCCAAAATTCTCAGCCTGGTTCATTTTCTCAGGTGAGGGTTTTTTTCACCAGAGATATTTCCATTCAACTTGCTCCTACACTCATCTCTGCAGCTCATCTGTGTTTCTCCTCTATGTGCTCAGATAAATGGGATAAAAAAGAAGGTTACCAGTTAAATAGTTTAAGGTTAACAATCAAAAAGGAAGTCCTGGTCTGTTATAGATCTGTCTAGGGAATTAAAATGGAAAAATAAAGAGAAAATGACCATAGTGGGTAATTCTAATCTCATATTAACATTATTCATTCTCAGAAGGAATTAAGAGATTTAAAACTAGTGTGCTATTCTCTTTCCATTTATAAAATCAGAGAATCATGGAATGGTTTGGATTAGCAGGAGACCTTGAAGATCATTTCACTGTTTCCAGTAAATTTTTCTTATCTCAAAACTTTGCCTTTTGTGGCTTCAATTCTCTTCTCCAAATTGCTGCAGGGTGGGGAGAAGAAGGAAGAGTGGAGCAAGCAGCTTATGGTTTTAGTAGGAGCACTGCTTTGGAGTGGACTGCATTCCTAAACCACAACAGGTCTGAATTTATAATCTGGTTGTCAGTGGTTCCTCATCTCACATTACCAAGCAAAAAATAGCCTGATTGGCTTGGGAAGAAACTTCTAGTCTCACTGGCTTTGGGACAGCTCTGTCTTGGAGCTTCAGCACTGCGGAGGCGGGGTTGCAGAAATCATGACCAAAGACAAGATTATACAAGGCTTTTAAAAGTATTTGAGTATTGGAGTATTTGTCTTTGAAAAATAGAGATAGGATGTGGGAGCAGAGGAGGAGCTAAAGATTCTATTCTTTCACCTCCTTCATGGTCCCTTTGTATTTTAAAGTTTTAAACTCTAAAATTTTGGAAGCTATTGTCTTAGATAGCATGGGTTCTAACATCATTATAGTGCAAGGATTTCATATCATCAGCTTTCATATCATCATACCTCCTCAATGTGTCTCACAGACAACTCCTCTAAGCACTGGCTGTACCTGACCCTTGCAACAGTCATCTGAGCCCTCTCACTCCAGACCCCACCAATCCACTCTTTTATACCACTTGTTCGTATTGGCTGCTGGTGTGGCTTGTTAAGATCAGGCCTGCTTCTAATCTTTAGTAATTGGTCCAGCTGCAACTCAGTGGAGGATAAGATTGCCTTCTATACCACCTTCATTTACCCATACTGTATCCCCCTACAGGAAGCTATTTAGAAATTTACTAAGGATGAAAGGTGAAAGGAGGAAAAGATAGACCAAAAAGAGAAGGAAGACTTAAGAGAAAACAAATAATTCCTACTGATGAGGAAAGTAATTCCATGGAGAGATGAATGTGATAAATTTAGTATGTTCTCCTTTGGGAACAAAGTAGTTTGCTCTGGATTCATGACACAATGGTCAGAGAAGGAAAAGTTCATTTTTTTAAACTTTTTCTTACTAGCATACTAGCATACAGACTAACTCAGAAGTAAACTGCTTTAACTATGAATTGAGTTTATTTACCAGAGATGAAATACCAAATATAATCTTATACTAACTTATTCATTCTCTTTTGCTTTATATACGAATTTTTCACATTTTTTCTTTTTCAGCAGGTATTTTCCCCTCCTGAACACATAAAAAAATATCCCAAGCTAATTGTCACCAGTTTTCCCAGGAAGGAAAAGAATTTCCAATCAAGGTTCTCACAACTGTTAGAGAAAGCAACATTTAAAAAATAATAAGCATAATCTGACTTCAGACAAAATATCTAAGAACTAAAATTCTCTGGGAACTTTAAAATCTCTCTGAGGTTGGGCGATATTATCCAGGAAGTAGTCTCATCTCTGACTTTCATTCTTACCAGCCTCACATCTCTGAATCCCAACTCTTTCTTCTCCCATAACTAATATTAGCAAGTTCTTGTCTTGTTAAATATGTAATATGTATAGTCATTCCTGGAAACAAATGTACTTTTTTTTGCCAGACTGATAAAACAGTGCTGCAAGTAAGGTGGTTTTATTTTTGGGAGGAGCTATTTTTGTGGTGGGGTTTTCTTTGGATTTTTTTTTTTTTTTGGTGTGTTTTTTTCTCGTTAAGGAGGGCTTGCAAAAGCTTTTCCCTGTCAGAGTGTTCATTAAAGGCCTACATGTAGTTTCAGAGAATGGCATGACTAAAAAAAAGAAAAAAATAAAAAAAACCCAATGTTTTGCTCCTGCTGTAAGGAAGAACTAACCTTTTCTTGCTAACCTTTCTCTATTTTGAAGGTTAGTGACTAGCTGAAGTAGCTTGAGAGGGAGTGAAGTTGGATTCCTCAATGACCCCTTGGTAAGAACATGCACTATGAATATAGAATAATTACTTAGGTTTAAAGGTAGATTTCAGAGCAGCCAAGATTCCAAGTCATGAATTAGTGTTGGAATGCGACCCTTTCCAGCCTTCAATTTTTAATATGTAAAATAGGAATATAATTTATTATCAGATTCAGCAAAACAATTATATTCCTCTGTGTGCTGGCAGTTCAGCTAAGATGGGACAGATGCTCTCTCTGGCCCTACTATGCAATAAGAAATGACACTATAAAATGGCTCTTTTTCAACTGCTGTATTTATACCCAAAATATGAAGCAATTTCCACAGAAGAAAGGAAGTGTTTACTTACATGCATTCTCATTGCTGTGCAGTCTGCCCAGCCAGAAAAGATGTAAAATGAGAATACTCAAGCACCTTTATGAGTAAAAGGACTTAAAGACCATATTTAGCATATTCTGAATAACCATTGTAAATTTGAAAGTATTTTGCAAAAAGATGATTGGAAACTCCTCATGTTTGATTCACTTCAGTTAGCCCTGGGAAGTCACTTGCTTAGGACTCTCCCTTCAGAAACACAGAATTCCTTCCATTTACTGTGGAGAGAGTGGAAATACTTAATGTGCTGTCCAGACTGTGCCTCTGAGATAAGGTGCCCTGGCTCAGTACACAATGAACACATAGACCAAGTTACAGTGCTTAGAAGACCAAACACAAATTCAGATTAAAATAAAGCCTATGTATCTAACAAACAGAACAATCGAGCATGAGAAGAACTTCCCAAGGACTGCTGTAGATTTTCCATAACTAGAAATTTCAAAATCAATGGTGACTGTGTTCCTAAGACATATGCTCTACTTCAAAACAATATTAATTGGCAGTCTTTATAATGGCCTGCATCATGCAGAATGGCATGCATCATGCACTGTTAAATCTCTTTAAGTTTTATACTTTGAATCTTTGAAGGCAGATGTTTCCATTAACTGGAAAAGTAGAAAAGAAGCTTTTGTCAATAACAGCAGCAGTACATGAAAGCAGAGGTTTAAATAAGCATAAATGGGACAGTTCATCTGCTACTCCTTCTGTACTAAACATTGCAGAGAAGATGCTCATGTCCACTCTGTGGACCTTCTGTCCTTTACTCATCATGTTATATTCCTGATAAAGTGAAGAACATTCATCATCTCTGCCTGGAGGCAGAAGACAGCTTGTAACTTGTCCCCAAAACTTAGAAAGCAAGCCCTTTTCCTTCCATCTCTCTGCTAAATAAATTCATAGGAAACATATCACGAATGATAGAAAATAAAATTATTAAATATGGAAGTTAAAAGTGACAAAAGTTACTTCAAGATAGTATATTGAATATTTAAAAATATGCCAGTTCATAGGAAAAATAATACTGTAAAGTTGCCTTGGAATAGGGAAGGGAGAGAGAAAATAAAGGAGGGAACGAAGATGGATAAAATGAAGGAAAACAACCTTGAATTTTCAGTAAACTAAGATGAGGTTTTGCTAATTTGCAGAGGCCCTCAAAAGGCTGCCCATTGATGAAATAAATAAGTAATTTACATACAACCATCAACAACTCTATGAACACAGTGATGGGATCACCAGGTTTTTAGCCTTCAAATTATAGAAGCTACAAGAATCCAGAAAACTATTTAGATTAAAACACCCCTTGACACAGCAGATACTTGATCTTGCAGGTTTTGCAGAGGTGTTTGCTTTCTTTTATCATTGTCTATATGGTGATATACCAGATTTCAATTACCTGGAGAGATATTAAAAATTTTATAGATGATAAAGCCAATATACTTTTATTCATTGCATAGCAGAAACACATGTGTAAAGAATCTATTTCCAGGAAAAAAGCAGAAGAAATGATTATAGCTCCTAAAAAGTAATAAAGTGCCAAGCCTGGTTCAGCACTGCAGGTACATGAGGGCATTAATGAAGAATTGTTAATCCCTGTGGAAAGTGGGTTTGGGTATATATGAAACTCAAGATTCTGTCTAAAGAAAAGTTCTTTTGTTTCAATTTAAAATCTATCTGTGTATTGTATTCCTAAACAAGTCTGGGAAGAAATTTTCCTATGAAATTATTTTTGATGGAAAACCAAGCTTATGAAGAAACAAGATACTACAAAATTTTAATGGAGTTCAGTTTAAATAGTAGTGAATTCAGACAATTCAATTGTATATGACATGAATGAGGCCAATAGCAAGATAGTAGTCAATTGTAGATAAAATCTATATTGATAATTTGTGCCTCTGCTAAAGGGGGTTATTCATTTTATACTCAGCAAATTACTGCTTTAGACCTGTACTATTTCAGACAAAATTAGTAATAATTTTATATCAAAACTAAGTACCTTGGTTTCTTGACAAAATTCTTAAAAATCATCCCCAAAAATCTTTTTTCTCCTCCTGCCCACTACCCTTCAAAAGTAGAGCTCCTCAAACTTAATTTGAGAGGAAGTTGCTTTCTTGCATCCCTTCCCTTGCATTTTCCTACAATAAAAGAAAATACCTAGTTCTAGTGCATGGTTTGAATACTGCTGTAATCCAGACTTTAAACACTTCTCTCCTCTATTTCCACTTTATCTTGCTGGGTGTATACACAAAGCAAAAGCTGTACTAGTGCTTGATTTAGGTTAAGAAAAAAACCTAAAAAACCCGGTTAGCTGAAATAGGAGAAGCAGAATGTTACTTGTTGGATTGTCTGAACAGCACAATAGGTGCACTCTCCCCCTCTGGGTCTGTGTGTGTGGCGCTTCAGCTCCTCAAAGAACACATTTCTTCTTCACAGAGAAAACAACTATTTTCTTCTCTGCAAGAAGAAAAGGTGGGGCAGAGGGAAGGTTACACTTCAGGGAAGAAAAGTCTCTTCTTGCACTTGAATTACTTTTGCAAAACCAGGTGAGAGTAGTTCATAATACTCCAGTGTTAAACGAGTCAGAGAACTGCTGAGCTGCTTGGATGTTCATAAATCTATGGGACAAGATGGGATCCATCCCAGGGTGATGAGGGAGCTGGCAGATGAGCTTGTGAAGCTGCTCTCCATCATTTACCAGCAGTCCTGACTCACTGGTGAAGTTCCAGATGACTGGAAGCTGGTCAATGTGATGTCCGTTCACAAAAAGGGTGGGAAGAAGGATCCTGGTAATTATAGGCCAGTTAGCCTGACCTCAGTACCCAGTAAAATGGAACAGTTTATATTGAGTGTCATCACACAGCACTTACAGGATGGCCAGGGTATCAGACCCAGGCAGCCGCGGTTTAGGAGGGGCAGGTTGTGTTTGACCAACCTGGTCTCAAATTTTATGACCATCAGACCTGCCTGGTGGATATGGGAAGGGCTGTTGATGTTGTGTACCTGGACTTCAGCAGGGCCTTTGACACTGTCTCCCACAGCACACTCCTGAAAAAGCTGCAGCCCACGGCTTGGACAGGAGCACTCTGGGCTGGGCTAGGAACTGGCTGGATGGCCAGGCCCAGAGGGTGGTGGTGAACAGTGCTGCATCCAGCTGGTGGCCTGTCACCAGTGGTGTCCCTCAGGGGTCTGTGCTGGGGCCAGCTCTGTTTAATATCTTAATTGACAACATGGATGAGGGGATTGAGTCTTTCATTAGTAAATTTGCAGAAGACACTAAGCTGGGATCATGTGTCCATCTGTTGTAGCGTAGGAGGGCTCTGGAGAGAGACCTGGAATGGTTGGATGGATGGTCAGAGTCCAATAAGATGAAGTTTCATAAATCCAAGTGCCAAGTCCTGAATTTTGTCCACAATAACCCCAGCAATGTTATAGGCTGGGAATGGTGTGGCTGGACAGTGCCCAGGCAGAAAGGGACCTGGGGGTGCTGGTCTACAGCTGGCTGAACTTGAGCCAGCAGAGTGCCCTGGTGGCCAAGAACATCCAGGCCTGGATCAGGAATAGTGTGGCCAGCAGGAGCAGGGAAGTCATTCTACCCCTGTACTCAGCACTGGTGAGGCCACACCTGGAGTGCTGTGTCCAGTTCTGGCCCCTCAGTTTGGGAAGGACCTTGAGACTCTTGAGCGCATCCAGAGAAGGCAACAAGGCTGGTAAGGGGCTGGGAACACAAACCCTGTGAGGAATGGCTGAGGGAGCTGGGGGTGTTCAGCCTGGACAAAAGGAGACTCAGAGGTGACCTTATCACTCTCTACAACTTCCTGAAAGGTGACTGTGGTCAGGTGGGGGTTGGTCTCTTTCTCCAGGCAGCAACTGGCAGAACCAGACGACACAGTCTCAAGCTGTATCAAAAGAAGTACAGGTTGGACATCAGGAAAAATAGTGCCATGGTTTAGTTGAGGTGTTAGGACATTTGCTGGACTTGGTGATCTTGAAGGTTTCTTCCAATGAAGTGATTCAGTGATTCAGTGACTCTGTGAGTTTCTTTTCTGAATGCAGCTACTGGAGATGGAGGAGAGTAGCCTATTGTAATTACAAAAAAGCAGACAGGACCCACTTTCTGTGGGGCATACCAATAATTATCTTTATTAAATATTGATTTTAAAATCTTTAAGTCACTAAGAGCTTGGAGAGACTAATTAAATTATTTGCTAATCTAGAACAAACTGGTTTGTTGTAAACCGAATCAACTGAACTAATGTCAGGAGGTTTCTTTATGTTATGGATAAAGAAAAGAAACAAGTACATTTAGGCTTAAACACTAAATTAAGTTTTGGAACTAGTGAACACACAACATTTTGATAAATTCTCGCCTCACATGAATAGTCATCTGAATTTAACTCATAAATTTATGTCAGTCTGGCTTTACCTCTCTGTGTAAGGTAGATTAATTTGATTAAAAATTAATTCTATCACTGAAAAGTAAACACACCTGCCACTATCTTCAACACAACATTAAACTAAAGCAAGTTCTAGCTTATTTTTTGCTCATAGTATGCTCTGGAGCAAGCTTTTGGTTATGCTACTCACAAGTTGTCTACAGAGGCTTGCAAACTGGCACATGGGCTCGTCATTGACAGGTATTGTTTTTGAGATCTACCAGAAATCTTTTTCTAGTAATTCGATTTAAAAATAAATTGTAATGATCCAGAATTTCAGACACAGCCCTCTCAAAAATTTCTTCTTTCTGGGCTTATGTACTCCATTCTTCACCTGGTTAACTTCTTAGGTGGTTCACCCTTATGGTAGCTGCTTTAATCAGCACTTTCCCTCAGATGCACTTTTACAATGGCTTAATAAACTTCTTAGTTTATTCTTCATCTTTGTAAGACAATAATATGAAAGTGCAGTTTTCAATCTTGAGTATACACATAAAAAAATAATTTCTAGCAAAGATAAGTTACAGTTCAGATTCTGAATGTTTATTTAGTCTCCTTTACAGTGGAAAAAATCTTCAGTATCTATAGGTCCAGCTTATGTCAGAAGCTCAGGTTCCTCAAGGCTGTTGAATTTAAGAATATATAAGACCTCTACTCAAGGTCAACAAAAAAACCCCAAACCTAAACCCAAACAAAGCAAACAAAAAAAAGAGTGGATCATTTAGGAGCTAAATGCATTTGTAAATGTATTAGTGTAAGAAACTACTGTATTTCTTTGAAAGGAAATTTTCATCTTAACCTATCTGACTGAAAATAAAGGCTTTAATCTACTGGTTTTCTTGCAGATACTGTGCAACTCTAGATAATTATTGGTCAATTTTTTTCTTTTTCTTTTTTTTTTTTTAATTTAATCAGTGGTGCTAATTAGTTTTTTGATCTAGTCAGGAAAGAAAATGTAAATGAACATTTGGTGATATTCTAAAGAATATAATCTAGTTCAGTGAAAAGCCTTAAGCCAAATACATGGATTACTTATGAAATACATATATTATCTAGAAGGTGAGATTTACCTCTATTGAGATATCTATGAAGCCATTGACTTCAAATTTAAATACATATTCACTGCTTAGCTCTAGTGAAGTCAAAGGCATTCGGATCATCCCACATAAAAACTATATATTATTGTTATTTCTTCCCATTAGCTGAGATCTCAGTGGGAACATAACTACTAAAGTATCTCTAACTTAGACTGTTATAAGTGAATTCAGAATTTTATCACCTTCTTCAGTGCTGGAAATGCTCCCATCAACGTTGCTTTCTGTCATGTCTGCATTCAGTGTGACTGTATTCAGTGTGCACAGTACTGCTGTGATAATGTGTCATGAGATTCTAGTGTGCTGCAAATAATTGGCTTTATGCTTATATTTCTCATGCCCTGCAGTTTCTTCAGTTCTTGCCAGATCCTATTTGCCATTTTTAAATTTAATTTTTAATTAAACAAATTATAAAATATCAAAGTCTTTCCTCTTCCTTTGTAACAGCCCCATATTAGTTGTTCTTTAATCTGCTCCATGAAAATTAGCGATTTCCAGTAGTCTAGTAGCATTTTTGCAACTTCCTTATCTACCATATTTTTTGCATTTCTGACAGCATGGCGTATCTTCTATTTTGAGTCCATAATTTCTACAAAGCTCCTAGCACTTAAGACTGCCAGTTCTGCATTTTCTATTCATCTCTAGTGAATCTGGTTCATCCTCTTACATATGATTAGTAGTTTCTAGGTTCTGGCCACATAAGATTCATTATAGATTTACATTTTTTCTACAATGTCTCTTTCCCTTATCTTTTATGGGTGAGCTTTTGTACACCAATAATTGAACTTTCTGGGCAAAAACTAGTTCCAGCTTGAGATACAAGTGTTTCTGCATTTCTGTGTATATAACTATAGGGTCCTTTGAGGCTTAATTTAAGCGCATACAAAAAACCATCTGTGATCTGTAGGTGTGCCTTTGGTTGGGCTACACAAGGCAGTTAACCATGCTATGGGACTCTCCTGGAGCAGCAGCTGAAGGTCAGATAAGTTCCTTAGAGCACCATAAATAATGTTGGATGTCCACATTCAGGCAGTGGTGCCCAGGTGCAGCTAGGGCCTCCCACAGAGCACTTGAAATGGCAGGACACTCATACCTGGAGGTACATCCCTTCTCACTGGACACAGGGAACTTGAGCTTTTCTTGAAGGAGACATCCCAGTTTTTGTTTGCTGTCTGAATTATATACTTTCCATTGAGTATAAAGGGATGTTAGACATCTTATGCACTGGTTCACACCTAAATCTGTTCTTAAGCTTTTTTTCTCAGGTTTACATTCCATTTAAAGCTTGACAGCTTCTTTTGTAAATCTGTACATATCTCTTCTATCTCTGTTAATCTTCTTTCCATTCATTTCTAACTACAAAACTCATGAGTGTGTCTTTACAGTGACTTACTCTCAGTGGTATTTCATTCTTCTTTTAATGTTAAATTTTTATCCAGGATACATTAGATCCACTTTCAGTTGTTTTTAGAGTAGTCTGTTACAAGAAAAGCCTGCTCCAGGACATTCTAGTTCACTTTCAGCCTATTGTGCTGTTTCTATGATCATCGAGCTTGTTCACCTTAAATTCATGGTCGGTACGTTGCAAAAAATTAGGAATTTTGGCTGGCTGCTTTGCCCAAATCTGTTATACCAATACTTATGCAATGCACTACTGCCACAAAAATGTTTGTGATAGAATCCTTTTTCAATGCTTTGACCATATGTTTCATTATTAATTCCGCATTTCCCAAGCACTGGCTGTTTGTCCATACCAGAATAGCCTTGGCATATCTTTATTACTTAATCAGAATTAAGTATTATTAAAAGTTTATAATATCACCTTGTGACGTTTCTACTGTTTTCTAATCAACTGTTTCACATAGAGTAACTCCTTTCCCATGTAATTTGCTATGCAAAAGTAGTTCTACTTCTATTTCTTGTAGAGAAGTCAATAGTGGAAGTTTGTCAAACTCTATAGCTAAGTGTAGATTACACATCCTTCCCTATGATCCCTGTTCAAATGTGGATTTTCATTATATTTTTTTACCTTTCTACATTAAATCTATTATCTATTTTTCTAATTTCAAAATAATTTTGTGCTGATGTTGTTTTAATCCACAGCCATATGAACAAAATGTACCATTTCTGCATTTTCTGCTTTTATCTCTCCTTGGCCCTGACAAAACGTGATGTGTTCTGTTGGGTGTCTAACTTTGGGGAGCTGTGATTTACAAATACAAGCAACATTTCTGCTACTCTGAACCCTCTTCTTGTTGCTACTGGTATTATTTCCACTACTACCACTAATACTTTGTGAAGAGGAAAACTACTTTTTATCTGTTTGAATGGGGACCGTGCAGCTAAACAGCAGAGCTGGTGTATCTTGCTCACAAATCATCAGAGGTCTAGAGAAGGAAGACTGAGGGTGACATATTTGAATACATCATCTGAGAAAACTAGTCCTCTTAGTAAAGTGAACTGTATTGAGTAAACAATGGAAGGAAGATAATTACTTGTTTGTTTTCATGAAACCCAAATTTTTCTTTCTGTTACTCATGACAGTTTTATCTGACTCACCTGAGAGGACAGGTGTCTCTTCTGTGTCTTCTTTAATAAGTATGAGCGTGAGAAGAAGCTTGTTTTCACTGTATTTTTATCAAGGGAGGAAGAAATTGCTGGCTGCTACACTTTATCTGAAAAGTGTATTTAAAAAGCAAAAAACAACAAACTCATTAAAATTGTTGTTTTCTTAAGTGAAGAGGTAAGGCACTGGAACATGGCAATTATATTAAATCAGGTTGCCTTTTAAACTGCTTTGTGGTCTCACAGGAGAGACAGAGTTTTAAACAGAGTTCTGTAAATGGGCATTTTGAAACAGAACACTTTTAAAAACTGTCATGCTTAATGATACCTACAACAGAATGCCAAGAAGAAGATAAAAGATCAACTCTGTTATTCCCACTTAGGCTTTCAGGAAGAGTTCTGCAAAATATCCTTCAATCTTTTAGAAATCTCTAGCACTAGCTGAAAAGTTTTTCACATTTAATAACATGAAATAAGTTTCAGTTAAACTGAAGTGTTCCTGAAAAAAATGTCTACTTTCATGGGTAACATCTGCTTGGGTTTTCATGAAAGTATATAAAACTGTAAATGTAATCCATTGTTAGTGGAAAAATAATATATAATATTTATTAGAAAGGAATAAAAAAACTTCCATTCCACAGAATATCTCTCTTTTTGCTGGGTACAAAAAAAAAAAAAAATTCTGATCAGTATGTTCTAGAAATTTTTAGGAAGTCTATACAAAGTTAGAATTGGATATTGCTAGTTTAGCAGTGAACTGTTCCATATTAATGCCAGAAGATAATTAGAGCAATGGTGAGATAATTCTACCCCAGACATTTATGGGTTGCATCAAAATCTCATGAAATTCCACAGAAATATTTCTGCTGAATTCTGATAATGTTTGATGAACTGCATTTTATTTTTATAAGAGTTTATTAGCCAAAGGTTTTAACACAAATGGAGAAACAGAATAGTAGCTACAAGACAATTCTTATAATAACATTTTATTACAACAATCAGATAAATAACTTTATTTAGAAGAATAATTTTATTTATTCTTAATTTTAAGACAATGGCTATGAAACTTTGGCACCTTCTTGTTTTTTTCCAGGAGTAGGAACAGAAAACCATCTAGATATGCAGACTTTACTATAGAAAGATTACATTTAGTGATTGCATTGTTAAATGCAAATTTTCCACACACTTCTAGCCAGAGTATAAAAGAAAAGTTGAGATTAGTAGAGGCATATTATTTTGATTTATTGGCTTGCTGAGTTTATTCATTATTTTTGAATTATTATTTTCTGCTGCTACACAGTTCTAATTAATTGTTAGGGTACTAAGAAGGTTTTTGCATGAACATTTTTATTATCCTGTGTCACAAGAAATTAATTAGAAAATAAAATATTAATAAATTGTTTTATTTCAGGGTTAACCTTGATGAAGGCAGCAGCCTTATCATTTTCTTGTCCTGTTTTTGGTATGACAACACATCAGTTGTCAGCAAAATCTTTACTTTTGTCATTTTGTTGTATATCCTAACTGCTGAGGATTTTATGGTGTCATCAGGGATTTTCCTCAGCCTTTAGCTCACTGTGAATGTGGTGTGGCCCAAACAGAGACATGTCCAACAACATGCTATAAGACAAAAATTATTGAGGCCGTAAGAAAGATCAGTAACAATGTGCCCATACTGCAGCTCATCCAAATCACTGATAAGCAACACTGGATCAAAAGCAAAGCTGTGGAAGGCTGCTGCAGACCCTTGGTATTCTGTTCATCTGGCAGCCAATCAAGCAAATGCCTTTTAAATGCAAGTAAGAGTCACACCACCCCTTGGCTCCACCAGCACCACTGCGATTTGGGAGAACCTTGTCAGCAGTGTGCTCACTCTGACAATGTTGGTCAAGGGTCAGGCTGGAAGCAGGGTGCCAGGTGGCCAGACACTGGAGCAGGTTGCTCAGAGGTGATGAGGAGTCTCCATCCTTGGAGATATTTGATATCTGTCCAGGAACAGCCGTGGGCAACCTGCTCTGGATGACCCTGCTCTGATCGCAGGGGTTTTGACTGAGGCATCTCCAGAGGTCACTGTCAGCCTCAGCTGATTCTGTATTATATTAAGTATCTCAAAATAAATTAGAAGACATGAGTCATGACTGAGTATGAGAGTAGGAAGAAAGAAAAACATGGAGAGAAACGTAGCAGAAGATGACCAATGATTCATATTCTCAGGGTTATTTAAGGTGTCTAAAACCTTATCTCCAGAGATCTTCAATTTCTGTGATTGAAACCAGTGTTAATTAGATGCCTTAACACTATTAAGGCTCTGACCAAAGTAATCACTGGAAGATTAGCTGATGGAACTTTCTCCAGTTTTACAGCACTATTTCCGTTCCTTATTAAGACACTTGTCTCTTTGCTGTTCATAAAAGCAGTCCATCTCACTTTCTTTCTTCCTCCAGTGCAGACTCCCATTGCCATACTTTACTGAGCCAGAAGAAGACATACCAACATACTACAAAGTGCTCTTATTCTGCAAAAAAACCTTTTATGCTCATAGGAAGAGGGTGTAGTGACATTACATTTTTTTAATTCTCTCTTTTTAAACATGATTTCCTTGAGTTCCTTGTTGGACCACAGAAGGGGCTTTACCACCTCTTAAGGAAAAAAGTTTCATCTAATATTCTGGTCTTCGCAGTCATTGGTCAGCCACAGTTCAGGCCTGAGCAGTTGCCTTGACAACCTACAAGAGTTGCCTTTATGGCAGAACATTTGTCCACAGGCCCCTCTGACCACCTGAGCTTGGATTCCTTGGTAGGAATGGGAAAGAAGCTGTCCATGGCTGATTTTTTCTGACACTATTGTAGAGCACTATGGCTCTACATTGTTGCAGATGAACAGAAGATGCAATAGAAGGCAAGGGAAACACTGAAAGCCACAGGAAGGTTTCCATTACTTCTGAATTGTATGTGATCCACAAGAACTGTGTGATCAAAAAAACCCTGGGACTGAAAAAAGATAAAGTACTCATCTCATCTATTCTGCAGCCCCAATACAAGATTAGCTGTCCTCAACTGTTCCTCACAGCTGCACTCTTTAAAACACAGCTTTCCTAAACTTAGTGACAGGACTCATAGATTTTCTTTCCTTGCAGTTGAAGCTGGATGTCTATTGAACCGACTTAAACCCATTACCCTTGCTGTAACCACAGGGGGCCTGAACAGTCTAGTCTTTTACTCTCTGCAGCTACTTTTTACGTTATTATGTGTGCTCTCAGTCTTCTCTTATACAAACTAAACTACTCCAATTGTTTCAAACTCTTCTCATCAGTTTTGCTTTCTAGATCACTGATAATTCCCGGTTGGTCTCCTTCAGCTTCTTTTGATACTGGTCCACACTTTTTCTGAAATGCAGTTCAGAAAATGAAGCACAGTGTGCTTGCTGAGACTGAGCACAGTATGCAGCACTGAGGAAAATGAAAGAGCTATTTCATATGGTACAAATGATATTGCTCTTTACACGCCTTAGTAAGTTGTACATCATTTTTTTCAACTTATTTTTAAGACCAATTCCTCCAACTTCTCAAGAAAATTCTGGTCTGATTCTCCGGTATATAAAGCAAGGAAAAAAGTTACTGAATTAGGACCCACTCTGTAGTAAAGGATTTGGCCACTCATTAGATCACAAGCTGAACACAAGACATCAGTGTTAGGTGGTGCCCATACACACAAGTGTGCATTCCACCCCAGTCACTACTGGAAACACAGAGCAGCAGCAGCAGACCCAGAGGAAGGCCTGTCAGAATTTTTATTGTTGTGTAATCTAGTTTAATTATGGCCAAAAAAAAAAAATTATTCTAGGTTTCCTCTTGAATGTCAGACAGATCAGACATTTTCTTTAATTTTTCTTTGCCTTGGCATCCACATAATAGAAAACTTCCATAATTTTTAATTTGTCTTTTATTCGGAAAACATAAAGCAAATGTGGTCTTGTTTTGCTGGCATTTTAAGCAGGTTTAGGTTTGTTCTGGCTGAGCTCTGAGATCAGCCAAGACCTGTGAAGATGTTTTTGCAGAGTTTTGAGACCAAACTGATAAATCATATCCAAATATCAGTCTGGACTGGGCACCCCTCTAGCTCTTTTCACAGTTTTTAATTGGTTCAGTGAGAAAACCAATTCAGTTTTTCCACTACTAAGGAAAAAAGCCAACAAAAATCCCTGCAAGGAAAAAAAGCAGTGCTGTGATGCCTGTCACAGGGAAAAACTCCTCAGTTCATGTAGTTAAAGCAAGAATAGGATTGAAGCAGTTTATTGATTTATTAACAGCATGTAATTAACTTGCAATCAGTGAACTATGTATTCAGGATCTCTATCAGCAAAGCAATCGACAAACCACAATGGTAGATACAGAATGTTAATGGACACCTGCAAATTTCTAAGTAACCTTATGAAACACATCCCAAGAAGTTCTAATCACACCGGTACTCACACAAACACATGAACATCCACATGGCTCCATGATTCCCCCAGGACACAGCTCATGGGCTATGTCTAGCACCCCTCTCTCTCTCTCTCAGGTGCAGTTCCTACATCCCCCCATTTCCAAGGGAAATGCAGATGCTCCAGTACAACATGGGCCCATGCTGCTCCTTGCAACCCCTGTGCATGGGACAGGAAAGAATCTTTGTAGTGGTGAGCTGGGGTTCTGCTGGTGCTGGAAGGACATCAGCACCTATGCTCAAAGTTTCAGTGTTTACTCTGGAAAGGGCTGCAATGACAGCAGATTTAAATTTGGCTGATTTTCTCTAGGGGTCACACATTGGTGTGTGCATCTGTCCTTTGTGCATCTGAGCAGATTATTCACTGACTGTATTTTTGCCAGTCACTGGTGCTCAATAACATACTGAGTTGACCCTTTTGCATTTCTGTTTGGGATGTATTTGAAAGGAGTTTCTTTGTGGTTTTCATATGTATGTTTTGGAGAGACATTTCCTTTGTTTTTTAAAGAAGTGGGAGAAGAGATTGAGTTATGGTTTCCTTTTAACCTCCTGGAAATTGTTCAAGATCTGTTCTAGTTTTTGAAAGAAACTGCTTAACTAACTCTTCTAATTCCTTCTAACTCCTCCCATTTTTATTAGGTCATACACAAATGCCATGCTAACTCATAATTATGTTGGATTGTCTTACTGAAAATCACAAGGTTATCTATTACCCTTCTTTTCAATTTCTTTTTATTGTGGAGGATTCCAGAAGTATGGAAGTGTTTCAGAAGGGGTTTTTTTTTTTTTCTGGTGAAAATATATGTAGATATTCATTAACAAAAAGAAGCTCTTTCAGTATGGAAAAAAATAATTAAGAGCATTTCCACCTCCCTTAGTTCCTTCTTACCCTCCACCAGCACACCTTCTTTTTTGATATTATTTCTATGCTTTTTGTTTTTTAGGTTTTCTTGTTTCAGCAAATATAATTTCTGCAGGTGTGCTACCTCTGAATTGTCAGTTTTTTACTTTTCTTCTACTCATCTATTTTCTTTTCCTTCATTTTCAGTTAGAGGTCAGACAACATTGCCGGCAACATGCTGGACACACCATTGTGATTTTTTTTTAATCTTTCACGTGTACTTTGTATCAGCATTCTCCTCCCCATCAGCACTTGGGTTAGACTTTTGTGTACCAGACATCAAAGAGGTACCTGCTGGGTTTTTTATGTTTTTGTAATGTTATTATCCATATGAAGAGCAAGCCAGGGAATGTAGCCTTGGCTTAAGACATTGCTTTACTTCATCTATTTTACTGCTCCCTGCTTGTGATCATCTCACAGTAAAATTAACAGGAATCATACAGGATCACCTGGTGGATGGTAACACTAGAATTTACTGTCAGTGAAAAACAAACACAGAAATCTGCAAAAGAAGGAAAGTTATTGTAAGACCTATTGAGTGGTTTGATTTCTACCAGGAGAGAGAATCTCAAAAGAGGGTTGGAAGTAGTCAGACATTTGAAACTGCTCTAAAAGAGTGTCTTAGGAAGGCTAGTACCCTGCTGACCATGTGTGACTGAAAGTAATCTTCTGAGATTAGAGAAATGAAGGTGTCTAAACCAATAAATGGCTCAATGATTTCAATCCCTACTTTCGTCATAGAGTCAAGAGGTCAGTTAAACTCAGTATTTCACAAATTCAAGATCAAACTGTGGAGAAAAATGCTGCCATACATAGGGTTATGCTATATAGCACACTGTGAGATAAATTAAAAGCTTGGATATTTAGGTTGGATGGTAAAGGTATATGTTGGTGAAGATCCCCAAAAAGTCCTATTTGGAGAGTCATGTCATCACTATAATATTAGTACTTTCTTGCATGAACACAGAAAAGATTGGGAAAAAAAATGCAAGTATATTCACATAATTCTTAGAGATACAATTGAGTGTATTCCTATAAAAACTCCTGTACAAATGCATGGAAAAAAAAATCAGTCTCAAATATAAGCATTTTACAGCCTAAATAAATGTGCTGGTTTTGGTTGGGACAGAGTTAATTTTCTTCACAGCAGCTTGTATGAGGCTGTGTTTTGGATTTGTGATGAAAGCAGTGTTGATAATGCAGGGGTGTTTCAGCAATTGCTGACCAGTGCTTACACACCATCAAGGCCTCTCCTGCTGCACCTCTCCTCACTGAGGCTGCACTGAATTTGGGAGAGGACACAGCTGGGCCAGCAGACCCCAGCTCACCAAAGGTGTATCCCATACCATGGGACATTGTGCTCAACAAGAAAAGCTCAAGGAAAGAAGGACCAAGGGAGGATGTCCAGAGTTATCAGCATTTGTCTTCCCAATTAATGCACAATGGAGCCCTGCTTTCCTGGGAATGGCTGCCTGCTGATAGGAAGCTGTGAATGAATTCCTTGTTTTGCTTTGCTTGTGCATGCAGAATTTCCTTTCTCTATTAAACTGTCTTTATCTCAATCCGTGAGTTTTCTGATTTTTTTGCTTTCTGATTCTCTCCCTGTCTCACTGAAGGGGAGTCAGAGGGTGGCTGCATGGGGCTGAGCTGCCTACTGGGAACACATCACAGCAATAAGATAAACTAATGAAAGTTTGATTGATCACTTTAGATACAGGCAACCGAGAGACAAAAAGAGTAAGTGTTTGAATTTAACCACCTAAATACTTTGGTATAAAGATAAAATTATCAACATTGGATTTTATTTGGTCATGTGAGAAAGGGGAGAGGCACAAAATTTAAAGTTTGAAGCGAGGAACAGTTTAAGACATTAAAAAGGACAATGATAAAGATATAAAATATGAAAAGGTAAAGAGTAAAACCTGTTCCTTAAACCTTGCATAAGAGTTTTTCAGCAGATGAGTCACTCATTCAGTGTGGGACATACTCATAGAGTGCCCTGATAACCACACTGAGTAAATCCCAGTTATCCTACAGACAGAAAGCCAGCACAGCAAAGAGTTGTTGAATTAGAAGGTCCTCTGTAGATCTATATGGTCTGCATTCCAGATTTGGTACTGATGTATCTTGACTATACTGGTGCTTTCACATTTCATTTGCAGTATCTAATCTGGCCCAAAGGGATGTTTAGCAGTTTATGGCTGCCATGGGTTGGGGCTGTTCCTCAGCTTTTGGCAGTGTAGTGATAAGATAATAGGCTAGAGAATGGAGATTTATGTGAGTACACCTGCATGGACTGTGCTCATCCTAATCTGACAACTCTGGTTCAGAGAGACTCTTTGGGATGTGGAGCTGACTGCAGATGAGCCTTGGTCAATGGTCTGTGCTGCTGCTGGCAGAGCACCCATATGGCCCTGTGTGGATCAGTGGTGTTGGGGTGGCAGAAAGAATAAACCCTGAGAGGAAGACCCCTGACCCAGGGACAGCATCCACTCCCTTCCACAGAAGGAAGACAGATGTCTGTGCAAGCCAGGGATCTTCTGAGACAGTGTTCAATCCTCAGAGAAATCCTCATTTGCCCATGTACATTCCTAACTTTTAGCTACACTGCTACCTAAAAAATAGCTGAATACTCTTGCTAATCTTTTGGGGGACATGGAGATTTAATCATCTTCTCAGCCAGTAGTGTTGTTTATTTTGAAAGGAGGATTTACCACCCTCAAGGGTTTCCTGAGATTTCCTATTCTTTTTCTTTCAAAAGCTAGAGGCAATCATTCCTTCAATCAACATGCTTGCAGAGATACTGCCCCTCTCCTTTCATCCAGTGTTTCAGGTTAATGGAGCACTCAAGATGTGGAAGGCCTACATTCAATAATTACCTTTCTCTGATAGGGTACAAGTTCCATTTTAAATGAAAGTTCCAAACAATAAGTCATAACTTAATTAGAAAGAAGCAGAAGTAATAGGAAAACTGTTCCTCCTTCAGAAGCTGTTCCCTTTTATCTCTGAACTCCGCGTTCACTTCAGAAAAGTGAAAGTGAGCTCTTTCCAAAGGGGAGAGAAGTTTCTTTCATTAATAAGGAAAGGAGGAGAGCAATTTTCCAGTGCTGTTGTTTCCATATTTTACATAAAACACTAAACAAATAAATTAGTTAACTATTTTTTCAGGAAATGGGTTTGTATCCAAATCTTCATGCTCAGAGCTATACATGCCCCTATCTATGTTATTAAGCTTGCAAAGGCAGGAAATTTGTCTTATTCTTCTTGACCCCTTGCATGACTAATTCTTCAGTGTCTTTCAAGAGAGACTGAGAAACTAAATTCATTCCTGCTTCCTGGCTTTAAGATACAATTCAATTTCTGGAGCACTTTCTGAGAGTTAGAGAATTTTAAGCTCTTTAGACAAAGGAAGCCCCATCTTCAGTGCCTATTTTAATCCTTGAGTGCACAGATAAGCTATTAGGGAAACATCCCGTTTCCCTTTCCCTTTCCCTTTCCCTTTCCCTTTCCCTTTCCCTTTCCCTTTTTTCTCTTCCCTTTCCCCTTCCCCTTCTGTTTTTTATTTTCCCTTTCCCCTTTCCTTTCCCCTTCAACTGAACTTTTGGTTTGGAGAAGAAATGATTTTTCTGATGACATGAAAATGTTTCAGTTTCAGTCAATGTTTGAATGCCCAGTTATGATCAGGATTTGGATACTTGGATATATGTGCAAACCCACAGGGCTAAAAAAGTTTTGATAACTACAGCATCAGCAAAGACTTTAGGTGATTTTTAGAAACTCAACTTCATAAATGGGAGTTGGGTTTTTTTTTTTTTCCTGTTAGTAACTTAGAGAAAAGTCATAAAGGAAAACTAAGACATCAACAATTATACTCAAATTTTCTTCAAACAATTGCCCAGAATTTCCCACCAGGAAATCTTTTTAATTTCAATTATCTAATTATTGTTGACCCTAGACAAAGCTAGACTGAATATGAATGCAATATGCTGAAGCTCCAGTCCCAAATTTAGGTATTAATCCATTAATCATTCAATCAATTTATGTTTCTTTTGCAAAATAATTTGATATGATTTGCCTGAGAATGAAACTCCAGAACAAAGAAAGAAGCAAAACAAGAGAGAACATTTTGCCCAGACTAGTTTAACATGGACTATTTTCCCTTGGGAGGTAGAATAAAATAATTGTGAAATAGTGTTTATTATTATCACATTGGATAAAGGTCAAATAAAAGCCAAGTTTTATTATAATAGCTTTGTTTCACAAATTAAAGGAAAATCAATACAATTCATTAATAGTGATTTAGGGCTCTGGAACTCTCTAAGGTGCTTATAGAGCCCTGATGAACACAGTGCTTGAGCACTTACTAATCTTTAATGTATTTATCCTCCCAACACTGCTGCAAGCTAGATTTCTAATCCTTATTTCATTTTGCATTGGAGCATACACCAAAAGTTTTGGGGAATTGTAAACGAAGGAGAGAAGTTAAACTACCCTGTGTCCTAGGACCTTGGCATGAACTAATCATTAAATCATACAATGGTGCA
This sequence comes from Haemorhous mexicanus, assembly GCF_027477595.1. NCBI lineage: Eukaryota > Metazoa > Chordata > Aves > Passeriformes > Fringillidae > Haemorhous > Haemorhous mexicanus. Next base: position 109,869,048 of record NC_082343.1, on the reverse strand, counting down.
CGAAAGCAGGTTGGAAAGATCCTCAAGAAGTCCAATGCCCATCTCAAAACAGGGTCATCTTTGGTGTCAGACCAGGGAATTGCAAAGCCAGATCTTGAAAATCTTCAAAGATGGACACTACACATCATATCTGTGTATTTTGTACCAAAGCCTGACTTTCCTAATTCAGGAAACCTATACCAGTAGTAGACTATGGACTGATGGTACTGTCTATGATATCCCATATTCTGTACAAGGTCTAAAAGTTTAATGCCTTTTTCTCTCAGGGAATATGGTCGAAACTTACCTATATAATTGCATGGAGCTCTAGTAACAGAGACTGAGATTGATTTTTAACCCTGAAGTTAGAATTACTCATGTAGAAAGCTCAGGTTCACAGCCTGAGAAGTAAAAGGATCAGTTTCAGCCGTCTAAGCGTCATTGTCGCTGGGGTTCTCCTAATCCTGGGGAGAATTTTACAAGTAAATCACACATCATGATGATCTATGTCTGTTTTATGTCGTTTCACTCAGCATTAGTTTAAGATGGAGATACAGCTCTCTGACTGCTCAAGATCCTTTCTGCAGGAACATTTATTACCCCAGTCCTGGCCTCCTCTCTCTGGGAGGAAAATTACACAGGACAATTACAATTGCTGAGATTTAACACTGAGCAGACCAATGCTCAAGTACCCTAAACTTTGTGCCAAAATGATTTGCCCATGGGGAGGAGCACTGCCCACCAAAGCTATTTAGACAAAGATGTTGTGCAGAAGCTCATATTTCCCTGCAGTTGTGGGTCGGGAGGTCTGACTCACAGCAAAAGCAGTTTTTGCTGCATCATGAAGACAAGGAACCTTGGAAATATGTGTATGTGATAGCTGTAAAATACTTAGACATTGTTTCCCCTTGCATCCCCAAGTATATGGTACAACAAAGAGAAGGATGGGAAGGATTTATGATAGCAGCTTACCCTGGTATGCATGTAATTTTTTAAATGCCTCTATTACAAAGAAAAATGTATTGAAAAAATTTTAGAAATTGAAGGAATATTTCTATTTCAAAATACATCCCTAAACATGTGTCCTTCTAGTTTGATTTTTTTCAATTGCAAGGATATGCAAGGAAAGGTAGAATACACACAATGTGAACAAAAGGTGACAGTACTACCTTAGGAATTCTTTATACAAGAATGAGGTAGACCTTAAGATGGGTGGAATAGTTTTCAAAGAACAAACAAAGAATTTATTAACTTTGAGGTACACAGGTTCATAAGCCAATATGTCACTGAACTGTAATAGCAGCCAAGGAATAAAGAAATAAAATAAATAATAATAAAAAAACTCACAGAGCAAATGTCAATAATAAGAGGTGAACATATAAAAAATAGGATTTAAAGTGACAAGCTCTCACCAAGAAGGCAAACAGCTTTGTGTAAAAAATAAACTTGAGAAAAATGCATCACAATTCAGAATTACACCAAGAACAAAAAAAAAAACTCCACTAGGAGAAATTATTCAATTTCTATTTTGTTCTCAAAAATACACTTTTTGTGGGGCTAAAATAATTACACAAAAGTGGAAAAACATGATGAAATCTTGCTATGCAAAAAAGATTCCTGTAGCATATATTCAGGATCCTCTGTTTTGGGACTGTTTATATTTACTTACCAAGTTTGAGAATTAGATTGCAAGAAAGAAGTGTTTGGCATCTAGTCCACTAGACTAGACTACTGGCCAATATTTGGAATCAAGATGCACTCACGGAACCTGAAACTGAGCAGATTACAGATAAGATTTTGGGTACAAATCAGAGGAGAAGTTTGACCCAGTGGCCCCAGATTTCACACACAACATACTAGGAGTCAGTCACAGTTGCTGCTAGGAGTTCTTCTCCGTGTCACTCATGAGGTCACCACACCTGTGACCCTGTTCACTCAACCAGCAGTTCTTAGCAAGACCTATCTGTTCAGAGCTTGGTTCCCAAACCATAACCTGGGAGCTGAAAAAAAAAAAGAATACAAACAGAGAGAGAGAGAGAAAACAATTAGAGAGAGATTAGTAGATCTGGGGTGGTTCCTGAAACAGGAATTAAACCAGAGAAAATCTAGTGGTGCTTTATCTAGCCCTTAAATTTAAAATATATTAAACTCAGGTTCAGAAAGCAAAGATGGATGATCCTGTATGCAATATTCTTTTTTTCCTGAATTTACACATATTTGGTATCCCATTGGCCAGATATTTTTCAGAAGGTCACATAGGTTTTTTTCTGCAGACAGTATGTTGCACATAAATGCAGTAATTTTTTGATGATGAAGAAGATAGTGAGATCAAGACAGAATATTTTTTTCAGGGTAGAGGGTGAAAAGCCGTAGAACATGACCAGAGTTGCCTGTCAGCTCTGACAGGGTCAGATTTACTGGACTAGCACAAAACAGTGAAAATTTAACATGTGAAATCCACCTTGAAGAGATGTTGACACAGCAAGGTGCACAGAGAGATCAAAGGTAAGGTTCAGATAATCATTAATCTTGTCGCAGTAGGCAATGGAAGGATGCAAAGACTCCCAGAAAGTAAAAACAAAACAAAATGTTTCCTCTGCAGCAGCATGCTACAAAGACTGTCCAGGGAGACAGGGAAAGATTCTCTTCTAAATGCAGGGTCTGGGAAGCTGAAAGAGTTTATCAATAAATCTACCATCATGAATGACCATGAAATCTGTGTTTTCCAAAGACTATGCAGAGAAGAAAACTGACATCACCCTTTCACATCAATACAACCAAAATTGGAAAGAAAAGATTATTGTATCTTTACTGAAACAGGATACTGCAATTCTCAAGAAATGCAGAACTATTAAGCTTTAGTATATGGAGAAAAAAATCATTTATTTACAACAAACTTGAGAAAGATGGAGTTGGCCATAAAATACTACAGTTTTGTTAAAAAGGATCAAGACAATAGATTATGTTTATGACTATATTAAATTAATCAGTTGGTGTTCTATGTCGTATTATAAATATTCTGTATGGAATTATAGATATGTTGTATGTTACATAAATATACAGAATCACAGAATCATAAAATAGTTTGGTATTGGAAGGAACATCAAAGATAAAAGCTCCAACCCTCCTGCCATGGGTGGGGACACCTTCCACTAGACCAGGTTGCTCAAAGCCCCACCCAGTGTGGTCTTGAATATCTCAGGGAGATGTTCTGCAACCTCTCTAGGCAACCTGTGCCAGTGCATCATCACCCCCACTGGAAAGAATTTCCTCCCAGTATCTAACCTATGCCTGCCCTCACTTTAGAGTGAACTATTGATTACACCAATGGTAACAACTCCTATAGTGAATTTTTGTCTCCCTCATGGTTAATTTAAAATTCCCTTGTTTCATCTTGTTCTCCTTGTCCATCTACTGTTCACCACTGAGGAGAGCTTGGTGCCATTTTCTCTACAATCCATGATTAGGTAACAGAGGACAGCGATGATATTACTCATTAAATTTCTCTCCTTCAGACTAAAGTGATGCAGCTTCCTCAGACTTTAAGTCATGTACTAAAACCTCCTAAACACACCCATACACATTTTTTTCCTATTAAATCTCATGTTACAAACAATTTGGGGCTGACTGAAACTTAGTGGTTTCTAACATAGACTTCAGCATTTGACTGAAGTGCTTATGAGCAGCATACATTCTGCAGGTATACAAATATCTTATTCCATTAATATTAAATAAAAACTAACTAGTTTATTCTGGTTCTACTGCAAAGCATAATATGAAAAGTAAGTCTCAATCTCTACTAACTACCAAAAAAAAAGAATAGGAAATTGCTTAGTTGCATTCCCATGTAATTTCTAAGGTGCTACAAAAAAAAAAAAAATGTATTAGAGGGGTGTACCAAGATATTTATAAATGGAAATATCTTAAAAAAAATGTCATTCATTTACAACAATGCAATATTTTTAGAACTCTTAAAATTGTTAACCATGTTCTTTACACTTTTAAGGCTCATCACATAGCTGAAGACATTTTAGGATTCAAGACCTGGCCCAGCAAGAAAAATTAACATTTTTGATGTTTAAAAAATCTTTTTCTACTTTTCCTTGATCTTTAATCTCACTTTCTTGATAAAATCTAAGTAGAAGATAATAATTTCCAAAGTAATGTCACATCTAGAGTGGTTAACAAAAATAAAACCTCACAGTGGACCATGGACTGACAAGACAACCATCTTTCTCACCTGATTTAGTGAGCTTGTGGAGATCAGTGTCAATAAAGTGTCTCCAAAAAAGGGTCTTAAACGTAAAATTTTTCTCTTTAGCTTTTAGTGCAGGTAAAATACAGAATGTAAATAATGATGCACATGTTGTTAATTGGGAAATTGATGGCAAGAACATTAAAAACTTTACGAAAACCTTAAAAACTGGCATTGAGTCTTGCAGACTTGGACAAAACATGGGTAAGATACCAAAAGGTGGCATGTTTTGAATTCATGGAATTGAAACCAATTCTTCAGAATCCAACCAGCTTGTTGACACAGTAAAATCCCAGAATCACAGGATATTTCTCTGATGCGATGTTCTTTGTCTGGAGAGAGAGACATTGTGGAAGGTTGGATATCATTGCATCAGAGCAGTGGAAAAGGCATCAGAACCTTTACATCCTCTTTCACAGAGAACTCTCTGGTAGCAGCCCAGTACCCAGGACCTAAGTCAGTACCAAGACCTGAATTCATGGAAAACAAAGGATTGGAAGCACCATTCTCCACACACTGGGAGAGCAGCAAATATGTTATCTCAGCTCCAACTTACAGTAGAGAATTTCTGATTGTTAGTTAGTTAGGGGCATTTCATTTTGAAATATTTTCTTTGCCCAGTTTTCATTGCTGTCTGGTGACAGCCTTATGAGGTGAGTAAGGGCACCTTCAAGTGGTGGTCCTGACTGCTGCCTGGAGCTACTCTCCATTGCAAGGGGCCTTGTGTTACATGGAACATGAAGGGCTTACAGCAGGTACATTGGCAGTCTCTACACATTGCTCAAATTACTGAGAAAGGGAACAAAATATAATTAAATCAAAGTCTTTGACCAATGCTTAAACTGCTACATAAACCTTCCTGCCTCTGGGCTTTCAAAGTGGGGCATAGCTGGAGCTTGATAGGACAACACTTCTTCTGTGGATACTTGTTTTTTCTATTACCCTGATTTATCAAATGAAGAGATGACATAAAATCCCTGCTTTTCCACTCATACAGAGGAAAAGGTTTTCCATCAAACTCTGCTCAGTGAAAAAGGGGGAATAATGACTCTACTCACCTCCCTTTCCCATGGATAAGGGAATAGAATAAGGACCTTGTCTAGACAAACACAGTACTAATGAATACAACAAACTGGGAGAAAAACAAGCACAGATCTGGCAGTTAATTAATTTTTGTATTTCCAACTGAAGTGTCTAATGGGAGAAAATAACTAATTATTATCGTTTTGTTGTTTAGGATTAGAGATATGTGCAAATACTTGATTTAGTGGTGAAATTTTTTGATTTATGTTTTAGTGAAGATAAATGTTGTAACTTCAAAATTAGGCAGTATTATGGAAACAGATGGGATTTGAAATAAACAACAATAAAGTTAAGTTCCAGCATAGAAAGACTGCATGTCAGCTCTCTAGCTGAACTTTTCAGGATCATTAATAAGAATTACAACATTCTTAAATATGCAATTTTAATGCACCAAAATTTCCTATGGGCATCCTCTTCAATCCAAGCTTTATGGATCAAGCGCTGGTTTGTCTAAGAACTCTGCTGCTATTGAACAAAAAGTACAAGTTAAAAAGGCAAAATTCTGCCTCTGATGGCCTAACCAAAAGTAAGGCTCTGTCTATCCATGGATGTTGGGGCTTGTCTTTCCACTTGACTATGTTTATTGAATTAAACTGAACCACAGAATGAAAATATCTGTGCATGACACACTGATTTTGTTTACAGGGCTGGAAGAAAATCAGTCCCACTATGTTCTCCTCAGATTTATTTCAACCCCTGTACTACACACTAGAAAATGTTGTTTAGCTTCAGTCCCACAAGCATGCCCATTATTTAAGGGTATTGTTCAGGACTCCAGGGAAAAAAAAAAAAGGAATGTGTCTTTGTGGAGAAAGGTTTTCTAGCCTCTCAGTCCACATAAAGAACTGCAGGTCATATTTATTATTTTTCTTAGCACAAAATTTGCAAAAACATAAAATCTGTGTTTTACTATCTATCAGACTTGATGCAAATCAATTCTATTAAATGCAGTCACTCTTAAACTTTCCCAAAAGTAAGAAATTGGAAGAAAGCATTATTTCCTAAGATTATATCTTTGGACTGCTGGAAAATACAACAATTTTGTTCTTTGGTCCTTTTTTGACAGTAACAGCAGCAAAAGCCTTTCATGATTTTGGTATCACAGATGCAAACACAAGTATCACTCACATTGCAAAATACTGAAGTGAAATTGCATCTTATGGGCAAAAATAAAAATCCCTGAACTGATGACCTACTGATATTATGAAAGATTAACAACAACAATAACAAAATATTTTGAAAAGAAAAAGAAGGAAAAAAACTAGCTCTTTAACTTAGTCATATAGGAGCTTTTTTTTAAAGGGTAGAAACAGATCAAAACATATCTCTGAAAGAAGATCTCACTCTAAATGAAATAATCCTACTGGCAAATCAAAGTAAAAATATGTCTGAGTCACTGAAGAATAAGTGATAATTTCAAGCTTTAATTTACTTTCTAGTAATCTTGCAGTTGTTTGAAATATATTTCAGCTAGATCCACAATTTGAAAATTACCACAGGGCAAAATACCTACAGATGCTTGAAAAACAATAGAATATTTCATGTCTGTATATATTTATGTGTATTTATAAAGCAGGTTTCAACTGATAGAAAATTTCAATCTACTCTTCATGGCAGAAGTGAGCCAAGATTTCTTAGTTTCCAAAAGCCTTAAATTTCTTGCTATATTTTAAAATATTCTTTCCTCATCACTGAGTTCATAGAGCTTGCTCTGATTTCCATAGAATTCTTTTGGAAGCTCCTATGTGAATCAATTTTTTATTTCTTGTTCTTCTGTTGTTATCATAAGTGAGATTAAAGTTTTCCTTTGTTTCTATTTACTATTTGTATCACAATTATATCTAGAAGTCCCAATTATAAAGATATAAAACCCAATAATATCCTTCATGTTGAACAAATTCATATTTTAAGATTATGCCTGACCCAGAGGATTTGCAGCCCAGGAAATTCTATTGTGTTTAAGACATTTATATACATAGCTGGAGGATGATATTAGTCTGGGTTACATTATTGATTGAAGTACTGCTTAGAACAAGTAATTTTGTTTTCCTATTTTTTCTCAAAACCTGGAATGAGCACAGCATAATATTAACCCCTCTTTCCCAGGAGAGAGAAAGAAAACATCACTACTGAATTTCTGTCTAGAGATCTAAACTTGCTAAAATGTGTATAAATTTTAGGTTTTCTGACTATTAAGAGTTAATAATCATCTGTCAAAACAATTAATAAGAGGTATGGATGAAAAAATAACAATAATTATATTTTGTCACATGTTGAAGTTTTCAAATTTCTTTTTGTTCTTTATGTTTATAATGTCTTTTCTTCAAATAATAGAGCTATTCAAAACCCATGGGGTTTGAATCTCAGTAAGCTGTGTTTCAGCTAGGTCTTGCTATTGTTCTTTTCCACCATTTTCTTTAACTCTAAACCTTTCTTAAGAACGAAAATTGCCTCTTGAAATATTTAATTTATGTATTTGTATATTTTTTCTAGTTTATATCCTTCTTGACTGGACAAAAATTTTCCTGTGATCTAATTATAAAATCTGTTGTCTTCAGCTGACTCCAGATGCACCACATCTTTTTTTATCTCCATGAGTATTTTTGTTCTACTGCATTTATAAAAAGATTCACATTTATATTAAGGAAAGGATACAGGGTGTTTTATTTTGAATAGGTAATTTGTAGCATAATAATCCTGTGAATTACCAATATGCTGCAAAGCTAGGGGAAAATGTGATTGTAAAGGGCAAGATGGTGATTCAATTGGGTTTGTGGTCATAATGCATCCTTTCCAAACGGCATTTCAGCCTTTGTTCTCTTTGTGTGTATTATCTGCTTCTTCTGTATATCCAGACAATCTCTTCTGTAGCAGCTGTGCACTTTTTCTTTCATAAGAATGGTAATTACCCACATTTGGAGTTTGTTAGGGACATTGTGCCTTTTTGTGTGATCCCTCGCTTGCCAGCAGCCTTGTGAGGGGGTATTGAATTCACATCCATCACACTTCCCCAGCATGCAGGACCTGTGTGGTCCCACCTCCTTCTACAACTCCTGTCCTGTTGCTTGTATTTATGGACAGCTCAGCTCAGCTCAGCTCACCTCTCCTCAATGCATATTTTCTTTCTTCTCCAACAAAACGTTTATGTTTCTTTCTGTCATATCATCTGGATTAAATCAAAATGCTTAAATACTGACATAGTCTATACATTTGAGGGATAAAAAGGGACATCTCCAAAAAGGGATGTTAAACTAAAACTCATCCCTCCTTTCACTGACTGTAGATGGAGTCCATATAAGCTCCTTACTCTAGAACTATAATGTAAATGAGCGTGGCTGATTCACATATTCTCTTCCCTTATTGCATCTCAGATATGCATTTTAAAAATTGGATTTGGAGTTCTTTTCTGCATCTCGGTCCTCAAGACACTGTTTATATATTTCGGTAAATCTCTGCCTGAACATCAGAATTAAAGATGCTGAGTTCTTATGGATTTTACTGTTATTCACCTTCCTCTTGCCATTGCATGGCAAAATCTCATTTTCGGTACAACCTCAGGCAGTGGTGACAAAGCAAGTCTAAGTAGATAAAAGTCACTGTTGTTAATGTGGCTGAGGGTGTTGAGAGAAAGAAAAACAACTGGAATTGGGACAGTCTCTTACAGCAGTTACTTCAGAAGCTGAGAGGATATTCACCAGACAATGGTAAAATCTCAAATTCTTTGTTGGGAGGATTTTGTTTTAGTTTATGTTTCTTGAAATTAGTGATTCAACATATCTTGCAGTGTCTGCATCAGGATTTGTGTGGTCTGATGACTGGATAGGAGCTGCTGTGCTGCGGTGCTCCTGTCATGTGGTATTAGATATTTTTCTTTTCTTGGTCTGCTTGTAGGGGCTATAGATGCTTTTAATTTGCTCCTCTCATTGCAAGAAAGTGCCTAATTTCAACTCAATATTCAGCAGTACAATACTTGAAAAGGTATTTTAATAAATAGCATATGATGATTTTCATAAATTCTATTTCAGCCTATCAATTAGCACAGCTGTGTGGACAAGCCAAGGTGAAAAATGATAGACACAGAATGAATGAGGGAACTGGGTTAGTCCTGCAGCTTCCACTAGCTATTTTTAATCAAATAAGAATGATTACATGGAGGAACAAAACTCATTGATTAGGTCTATTTAGTAGTTAAAAGCCTTTACGACTTATTCACCATGGCACAGTAAAGTGCGAGGAGCAAATTGGCTTCTTGTTCTTGCAATAGGTGAAAACATGAATGTTGAGTTTGAGCACAGTGTTATTTATGCACTAATATCAAAATTACAGCTATGTGCTGCGTGTGACACTTCACAGTTGGAAATCAAATTATACTCCTGCTGGAATATTGGCACATTGGTATCAGCTATAGCAGCTGCTTTCCCTTCTCTGACTTTTCTTACTGCTGCTGCTAATGAAAAAGGAGGCTGCTGTCGCTGCTCTTAACAGCACTGTTTTTCTCTTCACTTGAAAAGCAAGCAGACAGGCTGTGTCTTCTCATGGCAGAAAAGGAAAGGTACATTTAATTGCTGCTGAAATGCTTGTACAAAAGGTCACCAAACAATACAAGTTCTTATTTAGTACTGAACTTTGAAGTGAAGAATTATGGATTGTTTGAAGTGATCCAGCCGTTAGATGATGTACCAAATCTTCAGTACATGGAAAAGAAGGAGAGAAAGAGAGCTAAATTTGGTGGGAGTTTCCCAGCAGGCCAGGAACAAGCTTGCCATCCATCTCTAATGGAGATGCTCATGAGGCCTGTTTGGGGAAATCATTGCAATTCCTCATCCGTGGCCTCATACAGGACAGGAGGAGCACTGAGTGACTGACTATGCAGCAGCTGTTGGTATTAAACCCAAAAGAGTTATGTATTGACAAATTCACAGCTTCTCAAAGGTGGCATGAGGCATTAACTTATAGGTACCTAAATACTTATAAGGCTTCTAAACCCCTTCTGGCCCAAGGGAGTAGTGAATATGAAGAAAGTCACTGTCCCATTAAGTAAATTCCAAACCTTCTGGTGTTAAATCAGTGATTAATTAAAAACGTGGACTGACTTCATCTTGCAAACAGTGACAAAAGATAAATTAAATTTCTTTACAAATATGCAATTTTAAATTCATGTTGAACATAAAAAGAAACCTTACCTGAGGGATTTTGCCTCCTTCACATTAATAAAAAAACAGCTCTCTAATCAATATCATGACAACACATATTTTGTCTTTTGGCATTGAAATTTTATCTTGAATTTAGGAAAACTTTATTATTATTATTTTACTATTCTTAATATATGCCTTTGTCTCTGAGACACCTTTATTGTATTGTCTTTGCTTTTATTTTCCTTCGGAGTCAAGACACAAGTGACATATGATTAGCATTGCATGTTTGCTATAGTGAAAGGATATTTTCAGAAATAAAAAGCTTATTTTATTTCCAGAGTAAATCCATCCCACAGTCTCTCCAGCTCACAGAGTTGTTTCTTTCTTCTTTACATATTTTCCCTACTTGAGGATTTTGTGATATGTACTGTATCTTGGCAACATGCAGAGAAAGAAAGGTAAGGTCTTAACTTGGTAGGAGAAAAGCTGAAATCATTGGCAGGGTTCTGATTTGCACCAAGTATTTAATATAGGAAACTGAGATGGCTCTTACTATTTATTCACCATCCCATCTGCCATCAGCAGATAGGTTGATGTGATTCCTGCTTGTAGAGATGGCAAACATTTAACAGTAATAAAGTGTCTGCTCTGTATTAGGGGACCCAAACCAAGTTATGCCTATAATTTTGTAGAGTCACATATTTTGCACATGATATGTATTAAACATGACTTTTTCTCATCTTCTTTTTAACCTAACTAATATGGATTTTAGAAGGTGGAGTCAAGAATATGTTGTATTTAATTAAAGGTCTTAATCCTTTCTTATGACTGATCTGGACTTTTGTTCTACCAATTATTTTAGTAGAATATTTAAACCCTTATGAGCTTTGCATTTGCAGCTCTCTGCCCTTAGATCCACTTGATGAGTGGGAAATTCATCTTGATCCATGCTTGATAAAGTCATACAGTTTATAAGTGCATAAAATAGCCTCCTATATGCAAAATATCCTCAATAAAACATTTTCAGGCATGAGCAGACTCATGAGACAGCCACATGAAAAACAACTTCTCTTTCGTTCTGTGGAGATGGGTATGAAAGGAATCTTCTGGAAAATGTGTAGAAAATAGGAGGATCGATTTTAACTATGGTGAAGAAAAAAGGCTTCAAATGAATTTCACATTTGCTTAAGCTTTTATATTAGATCTAAACCAAACGGAGTCCCTACAACTGATAAAAGTGTCTTTATTTCTAGAGCTCGAGGAGTTAATTCTGCAGAAAACTTCTTTATTCCTCTCTTATTTTTCTCTATTGTTCCCGCCTTCCCCAACTTGAATAAACAAAGTTTCCAAGCAGAGAGTAATATTAAAGCAGCTACTAAACCAGTCAACTAAATAGCTTTATCAGCATCTCCTTCTCCTTACACCCAGGAGGATTACTCTAGGTGTATATTTTAGTGAGCTTGTTGATCTTTTTAATGCTAATTAGCTGTTGATTAGAATCCAAGAATCAAGGTAACAGGACCAGATTTTCCCACCATTGATTGATGAATTAATTGAAGGCATCTATATGGAATTGAATGCTGGAAGTGTGCCATGTTGATTGTCCTTTAGCATTTTGAAGGAACATTTTCAACATTATCAATTAAAAATTGTTGTACAAGATAAAGTCTTTAGGGCATGGTTTGAGTGGTGGGCAGGTATCTGAAAAAGTTCCTCTAGGGGAATCGGTCTCCAGCACAGGAAAGAAATAAACTTGCAGAAACCCTTGCAGTGACCTGATTTTCAGAATGGATGAAAACCCACTGTTCTAAGTGATTCTAGTACTGCATTTTGGATACTCACCTAGAAAAAACAAAACCAAGCACGTGCTAAAGCACGATGAGAGCAAAGTGTGTACAATCTTACATGCAGCAAACACCTCTATTGCTGCATCCTGTATTGGTCGAAAGTCACATAGTTCCATCAAAGTTATGGATGCTTTGACAATTAATACAAGACAATAAACTTGCTTTATCCATTTTCCTGCTTGAAATTAATCTATAGGTATTCCATCATTCAGCAATACTTTTTATTTTTATTATACCTTTTCTGAAACAATTACAAAATTACTAATTGCCTCTAGATAATAGAAAAATTTTAAGAAAAGTTTATAAGTTGAAAAGAGTGCAGGAATGACTTTTTCTTCCAAAGGTGATAGAGACAGAATAATTTATACCAAGAGAGGAAACAAAAGCTACAGGACTGTTTTTAAAATTGCACATGTGGTTTTTCCATTTTAGAATAAAAAGATATATCAGCAGGTGTTAATCTTGCACAAATAACATGCATATTGCAACAATAGGATTGATTTGAGTGGCATGGATAAACGTCAGACCTAAATCTAATCTCATAAAATAAATGAAACCATTATTAAATGATAGGTGGATGCATCATGGGTTAAAATTTTGCTGAAAAAGCTTCTTCTGCTTCTGCTTTTAAAAAAACATAATGTTCTATAAAGTTGCCAGAAGAATGGTACTTTTTTCTTACTTGATTTTGTCTGGCTGTGACAGACTCATTCTTGGTATGATTACAAATATTTTTAGTATCCTCAAAGGATATTTTAAGAAACTGCAGTGTATTTGCTATAGCCATAAAACCCACATATTTTTGAAACATGACAGCTGAATACATCCCGCCTACCTTTATCAGTGGGATTAATCTCCCCTATCTCTAAACATCTTCAGTATATCTGTACCTGAAAAAGTTACAGGAGATCCCATGAGTAGCAAAAGAAGAAAAATCAACACTGCTGGAGTGTTCCATCTGTCTTGTCTGTTGTGCTTTAGAGAACAAGCTGTGGATGGGATGAATTGTCCCTTGAGACTGAAGGGAGAGATCCCAGCCCAACTGCAAATAAACGGTGAGAGATACCAAAGAGAAAGGTAATGCTCTCAGTTCAGCTTTTATACTATCAAATACGATCAATTTTACCAAAATCAATCCTGTCACTGCAAGTGAGGGATGACCAGTACAGAGGTAATTTGGCATAAATATGAAAAATCATTGATTTTAGGAAATTGGAAAAAAGTAACACATAAGGTTGTAGTGTTTTCTTTATGTTTGTGAAGAATTTTTGCATAGCTTAAGCTATTGAGCAAAACTTGACTCTAAAAATATATGCAACTTTTTATTTTAGTAATACTAAAAGAAAGTTGGTCAAATATAATTTATACTTTTGTGGTCAAATAAATTAAAATGGTTGAGTTTTCAGTTTCTCTTGAACAGAAACTAAAATGTGTTGGGTTTGATGCCTTCAGAAGTCAAAATAAATTGGATAATGAAGGGTACTGTTTCTACCCCACCAAGCTATTTAATTTCACATGGAGTTATGCAGAATATTTTCTCAGGTCTCTTTTTTATTTGGTTTTTGTTGTTGTTTGTTTGTTGTTTTGTTTGTTTTGTGTTTTTTTTTTTATTATAACTTTTTCTAAGCAGACTATGCCCTTTTGAAAGGTCTGTTTGAAAATGGTAAAGGTACTAAACTGACACTGTGTTACTTTTTGGTGCTTGATGCAAACTGCAGAGCAGTTGAAGTAAGGTTGAAGCAGCTCCACTTGGTGAAGGGAATAACCATTCTTAGTATCAGCATTAAGGAGACTTTCTAGATACTGCATCTACTTCCATGAGCTTTGCAGTTACTGCATAAGACTTTCATGTACTGCAAGGCAAAATTATTTTATTTTTAGGCCTAACTGGTAGCCATTGTGTAATTATTTTTTTTAATTGACAGGAAAAAATAACACTTTCAGAAAGAGATCACAAAATGAGTGTTTGAGTTTGGATGGGACCTCGGGGAGTCCCTGGGTCCAAACCTTCTGCTCCAGCAGGGCCACCCAGAGCTTGCCCAGGACAGCTTCTGAATGCCTCCAAGGAGCAGGACTCCACAGCCTTGTTGGGAAACCTGCACAGTTGGTGGTTGCTGAGGGGCAATATGAGCCTCTGGAATTTGAGTCACTCCCACTTTTGCAGAATCAGTAAATTTGTCCACTTTAATTCACTATTAACATTTAATGTTTAGAGAATCACAGTGTTTAATTGTTTCTATAAGTATTTTCCATATCACTATTCCTGAAAATTTAAAAAAAATTATTTTTTCATCCCATTGAATAAGTTGTTTATTTTTTTTTTTTAATCGAATGATATATAATATAAAAAACTTAACAAAACAAAATAGATGAACAAACAATATAGGGGAATGGAACATGGGAAAAACCCCTGAAGTCGAGGTTTGGACTGGTTGCTTAGTTCACTCAGTCAGTTACTTCCCTTTCAGTCATTTTTTTGCATGGCTGCTGAAAATGTCTTGTTACCTTATTGAACATTGTCCTGGAACAGCTGTCAAAATCTGATGATTTTCTATTACTATTTTTGCAATAAAACTCCTTTTTCATAAAATCTTCATCTTGCATTAGCTAGAAATGAATACTAGCAGCGCAGTAAAGATGACACATTATAATGTTTCGTATATTAGATATCCTAAGTGTGCTACAGATTATAATATAGCAGCAGAAGCAATTGGCAATGTAAAATGAAAGATAGGTAAAATAAAAAATCTTGCCCACATGAAATGATAGGTATCTCCATTGTGCAAGGATAGAGATGAGGATGTTCTCAATTTTGTGGTTGAAATGGAGAAAACTTTAGGTCTTGGTTTGCCATACTATAATGTTAGCTAAATTGTATGCTACTAGTAATCTAAATATAATTGTATGTTACTAGTAATTGAAATATATATATGCATGCATATATATGTGTATATATATATATATATATATATATATATATATACTGTGTGAAACTCAACAATTGCATAAATTGTTAACTACCAACATTAAACATCTTTTACATTTACCTTGTTATGTTTCTTGTTTCAGCCGTAAATTCTCACCATTACTGAGGTGCAGTGTATCATTTCTTTTTCAACTACCTCAGCAATTAATGTTTGATATGATGTCTTAGATCATCAATAAATATTTGCCCTAAAATATCCCAGAATCACTGAATCTGGGTATGTTTTAAAAGTACTAATTTATTTAAATGCTCAGTTATGTGATGTTATACTTGCAACTAAAGGTACAATTTTTCTTGCTTCAGGAAGAATCTCTTTTTCAGATCATTTGTAGAATAAGGAAGCACCCTATTTGCTCCTAGTGATCAGCTATAAAGGTGATTACAACACAGAAAAATGTTATAATTAATTACAAAAATATGAGATGAGATCAAATACATAGACTAAGTTTCAAAAGAATAACTGGCTGACAGTTTAAATCATCCGAGTAAACCAAGCAATGCAGACACTAAAATCTGTCATCTTCACAGAGATTAGCACATTACTAGTACAAAAGTGGCTCTATGTGTGGAGAATAATTTTATCATATTGCAATGTATGTTCTGACTCAATGATGCTCTTCTTTACAGTGTAATAAAACAGAAAGCAATGTAAATCATTTTAGTCCAATAAAAGTGTGAAGAGAGAAAGGACAAACCACTATGCAGGATGCATAAGAATGACAGCAATACATTTTGTTTTGACAGATTAAACATAATAAAATATTTAAACTGGAATATATCTGAAGTGTGATATCTCAGAAGGAAAATTTTTTTTCTGAGACCTGAGGAAAGGCCTTATTAGTAGATGTGAAATAACCATTGAAAATGCAAAAAATATAACATTTTATTAAACATTATTGCATTAAATATATTTGGTTCCCTTTTAATTTATTCAGATCTTTGTTCAACAAATAAAGATCAAGAAACTCTACTGTACTTCAATTGTCCATATGAAAGAGTTTGAATTTATCAACCTTTCAGAGTTTAATTTAAACATAGATTGAAAATCTGAGTTTCTACAAGACATAGTCCATTTAATAACCTATTTGTTATCCAGCTATGACTTAAAAAATGTAACCTAGAAGTTTTGTAACAAGTTGATTTGTGAAAATTCTAAATCTGAAACTTTTGAAAATATTGTTTTGTACACTTGAAGCGCACACCTAGTACCAGGGAAGGCAAAGACAATTGAGGAGAATACAGGAGAGATCACTGTTCCTTGGAGAAGTCAGGATTCATGATCTACCCACTTTTAAAGCACATGAGCAATAATTAGGTCCTTCAGAGGATGAAAAATTGTTTTTAGAGATATGCAATAGAACCTGAAATAGTTTGTAATGCTTAAT
This sequence comes from Haemorhous mexicanus, assembly GCF_027477595.1. Lineage (NCBI taxonomy): Eukaryota > Metazoa > Chordata > Aves > Passeriformes > Fringillidae > Haemorhous > Haemorhous mexicanus. Next base: position 109,852,378 of record NC_082343.1, on the reverse strand, counting down.
AAACTAATGTGACATCACCTTTATTTTTATGATTCACCAGTTTGGAGTTTGGATCTAAAACGCTATTATAAGGTCTTGAATCCCAAACCATGTTTTTTTCTAAAGTGATTTATACCTTCTCTGAGATGGGTAATACTTTAGACTGATGAATACCAAAACTTGTCTAATTAGTCAATAGTTATCTAAGAAAAGAAGTTATAAAGTATAAAAATACTTCAAGCCTTACAACTTCATTGTGAATAACTTGTTTCAGGCCATAATCATCAGCAAAACTGATATAACTACACTGAGATAATTATTTGAGAAACTTCTCAAATAAAAAATAGAAACTTCTATCATTTCCAGGAATATGATGCATAGAGAAAAATGATGTATGAGCTCTTTAAAATACACTTGTGTTTGAATAGTAGAAACAAGATTAATAGAAAGAAAGTATGAAATAAAAGATAAAATACATAGAACACAAAATGTGACCGTGTATAAGGAAAATTTTAGAATTATGAGAGCTATTATAATTTTCAAGTTAATTTCAAAGGAAGTCAATATCTAGCACTGTAAAACTGGATCAGAGGCAGTGGGGAAAAGTATATATACACACTCAGATTCAAGCATGAAAGACCCAAGTGATGAAAAAATTTGTATTTTGTGGCTATAATACTGAAAGACTTAGATGTCTTAGATATCAAGGACTTAGAACTACGCAGGAGAAGCACATTGGGAATAAGTGCTGGTGAGATCAGCCTTTGTCAGTGTGGATGTAATCTGGGCTGAGGTTTGACAAAGAGGAAGTTCTAAACAAAAACCTCCCTTTCTAAGGTGTGATTATAGTATTTCAGCCTCTTCTTGTGTATTTTCCTTCCCTACAGTTATTCTTCCTAGGACTGTGCAAGACACCACTGTATGTAATGAAAGCAGTAGGGAACTGAAGAAACTGATTCTAAAGTATTTATATAGTGGGACTTTCATGAACCCAGTAGAAAGAAAAAGGTGATGGATGATCTGTAAAGCCAATTCCTCTTCTGCCTTGATTAAGAATATTTATTACAGTTTTTGTCTCCCACATGAAAGTGAAGGATTAAAGTTAAAAACAAATCTGGTCTTGTGGCCTTTTGCTAAGAAAAGAAAAAATCATGATATATTTTTTGTGCATGAAAGGTATTAAATAAGATGGCAAGAATACAACTAAACAAGTATATTGAAGGAAAAAAAAATCAAAGAAGAAAAATAGCAGGAGATGTTAGATCATTGTCCCAAAGGTTTTCTCTTCTTATCAAAGTGGAAGATCAGAGAATAAGATAGATAAAATATTACAGGATAGAATAGGGAATTAAAGTATAAAAGTTAGGAATAGCCAAAGTCCTATATAAAAGCTTTTAAAATATGTATAAAGAACACTGAAATATGCTGACTGTCTGTGCTTTGCCCACCATGTATCCATTTTCCTGCAAGGAAATGGATACATGGAGCAAATGGAGTTTTGAATACGAATGTGATGCCAATGGATCCTCAGATCTGAGGGGCTTTGCTGCAGAAAAGCTGAGTGGTGCAGAGGTTTGTTCTTTAAGTAGAGTTGTACTTGTAGAAGTGACTATCTGAGGTACTTACAGTTTCCCATTTCTGCAGTTAAATAGTACTTCACAATTGTTAATACTTTTAGTATCAGAATATCTTGGAGAACTTGTATGGAAATCTTGTTCTACATATATTAAGACAGAGAACATAAAGGTGAAAAGGAAAAGAAAATATTTAACCACACTAAGAAAATTTTATTTTGTAACTCAGGACACTATTTATAGATCACTGAATTTTTATCAAATTCCTTTGATGGGTTGACCTAAGGCATTTTGCCTGCTTTAGCAGTAAAAATGTTGATTGCCTAAATCTAGTTACTCTATACTTGTCCTAGAGTGAATAGAGAGAAGTAATTTACAAAGGGCACTACCTGCCTAACTTACTTGGGTAAGTAGCACAGGTGGGATGAATCATCCTGTGACTTAATCTATAAAAAGAACCTAAAATATCCATGTGTGATTTTAATGACTAAGTTCCATACATGTAGAAAATGATTCCATTTCTTGAGCACAGGTATCTGGTGCCATTTAAAGAACCTGAGGGCATGTGAGATCTCTTGCAGATACAGCACAGGAGCACAGGATGCCATTTGGAACCAATAGCCAAGAGCTGACAAATGCTGCACTAACAAGGGCACCACCTTTAGATGGAAAGGGGTTGAACTCACCTGAGGCAGCAGTAGGGCTGGGCCAGAACAATCCTTTCCTGCTCAGACTAGGCTGCCAAGACTGTGAAATCCCATTATTTATAGGTCTAATGAAAGAGAAGCAAGAGAGAGAGGGACCCCAAACGAGTCAATACATAAAACCATGTAATAGATTTGGTATTGGGGACTGTAATCTGAGATCCCTCCTGTTCAGGCGTCCCAGCCTCTGGGAAAGATTGCTTGAACTGTTCACACTCTCAGGTACAGCTCCAAATTCTCCTGCAGTACATCACTACTAGGCCTCTCACTCTTTAGTGTGGGTTGGCATAAATGCTGAACAGGATTTGGTATTGAGCTCTGTAGATGTGTATTCCACTTTTCCAGCAACACACAAAAATCTGGAGAGCATGGCTCACACACCACATGCCTGGTTTGAGTCTGGATTCTAATGAGAGTTCATGAATTATGTAGGCAACACAATGAGAACATTTGAAATGGTGTTTGCATCTGCTATGAGACTTAAAATTTAATGGATTTTTAAAGTAATTAGCATGAACTATTTACCACACTGAGTTATACTGTAGGAGTAGCTGAATATAAAAATAAATATGATAATAATATGCATAAAATTCTAATTTCTTGCAGCCTTATATTTTATTTTAAAAAGGCATCACTTAAGCAGACTATCCAAATTGACAGGGAGAGTATGAAATAATGTCTTTCCTCTGTTTTGGATTTTGTTGTTTTTTTTTTTTTAAGAAATATTTTGTTATTTACAAGATGACAGTGTAGTTTTACAATATCTCTAATGTGACATAAGGCAGTACATCTATGATCTAGCTTGTCACAGTCATTTTTAATACACATGGTATCTGCTCAGTTAATCTAGGATGCTCAATATATGATCCATTTTTTGTATTTTCTCGAAGGGAGCCCACAGCTCTGAAGAGAAGGAAGAAGGGTGGAAGTCAAAACTGCCTGACCTTTGTGCCTCTCTGTGCCATTAGCTGGTTTGAAAGGACTACTCCTTGCAAGGAGACATGCCTAGCAAAAAAACACCAACTAGAATTTAAAGAGCATTTCAAATCAGAAGTAATATGTAAATATTTTTTTAACTATGAACATGATAAATTATTAGGCAGAACTGGAACACTGGTAAGTTCTTCTCCTCATGTAATAAGTGATTCTTTAAAAATGTCTCTTTCTTATGATGGGCTGTGAAGTCCGTATAATAAATTGCCAAATATATGATGAATCTGCCCAAGCCAAGGGGATATTCCATCACTGTATAATGATGGGCACTTGTCAGAACAACATCTTTCAAAGCAAAAGCAGGGAAAGACATCTGGAAAGTGGAAGGTCTTGATTCCAGTTTGACTCTCTACCCCTCAGGTTAAGATAAGTCATTGAGTCTCTTATAGACATACAGAATAAAAGGTAGCACATTTGACAGGAATCTAATATATGGGGATCTAGACCCTTTCTTATTTTAACAATTTAGACTAGGGAGTTTCTATATGAATTATAAAAGCATAAATTAGGTTCATCACTGATCACTGAGTTGCTTTTTTCCTCTAAAGATTGACACTAACAATTTCAACAGGAAAAGTTATAAGCCATGATGTAATGTCTTCTTATCCACTCCTAAGGCACCTGATTGCAGAATGAGTGAAAACTCACTGGGGAGGAGACTGCCTCTCTCCCAGGAATCCCGTTTCCAAAGCAAATGTGCTAACCTATTTTCCATGGCAGCAGAACCACCATGTTGTAAAATGGAAACCATGTTCCTTAATTACAATTAATCAAAATAAAATCATCATGATGATGATGATGATGATGATAACGATAATGATGATGATGACCACCGAATCTGGCTTGTGTAATAATTTAGATGATGTTTCATCAGTTAGGGATGTTGCTAGGCTTTCACAGTTTCCTAAAATCTTCCAGAAAAATTAAGGAAAATTCGTTAATTACTGAAGTAGACAGGAAAGTTTTCTGTAAAATTGTCCAATTCTTAGATAGATCTTGATTAAACTCACGGAGAAAATTATTCTTTTATTCTAACAGTTTTGATTCAAAATTTATCTATAAAAATATAAATCAAACATTTAAAATGTGCAAGTCTTCAATAGGAAATCCAGTCTTCATCCTTAAAATGATCATATAGTAAAAAATGGCCTTATGGCAGTTGAAGGAGAGTAGGAGAAATTTCAGAAGATTTAGAAGAATTGTTCCCATCATATCTGAAGATAAATTCTGCTCCAATTGGTATCCAGTGCTCTACAGGTTCTAATAAAATTTGCTCAAACATACATTTCAAGGCAGTTTAGCACACAGGTTTCCAATTTTGTGATGTTTATGACTTAATTTTTTTTTTTTTCCCCCTTTGGGACAGCAGGAACAAATAATACAATGGAAACATCTGTGCTGGTCTCAGAGGGCTAAATGCTTTTCATTCTTTCACAAAGACCTCCTCTGAGGGACACTGGCAGTGACACTGGTGGGACCCAGGAGGAAATATTTTCAGCTGCCATTCTCGAGTTGCAAAGGTGGAGCTGCTCTATTATAGTACCTTTTGTGTAGAGAGTACAAAATATCAGTGATGTATTTGTGAGGATTCCACATAATCTTTAAAATGAAGATATATCTTCAGTATTCTTTCAAGTGCTAAGGACATCCTTAATAACTTTATCCTCCATGAACAATTAAATAATATGCCTGGAAACAATAAAATAAAATACTTGTCAAGGTCAAATATCTTGGTCCAAGAAGTAAATATAAAATAAAACATAGTAAGGATATCTATTCCAGATCTTGTTTTCTATAGTATTATATTTTGAATTTGATTATACTTTAGATGTGCCCGATTCTTTATAGAGGCAAGAATATCCCTAATTTCCTACCTAGCACAATTGGCTTTGGATATCCAAGTTGGGCCAACTGGGAGGACTGAAATTACTTTTAAAATGATTTTGTGATTTTAAACATATTTTAATTTGTCAGCAAAAGACTTTGTATCTTACACTGAAATGTGAGTGCTGGAGAAAAAAAATGGTATTGAATTACTCCAACATCTAGAAGATATATCATCATAACAAAGCCAAAGCAAATGGGTGGTTAAGGGAACAACTCCAGCCATTATATCATCTCTACCACAGCAGGTTTTTGCCCCAAGCAAGCAGCAAACACCCAAGCAGACTGTTTTGCAGGATGTTGCAACTGCAGTAAGGTCAGGTGCAGGTTGTACGTCACTGCCTTGGCACTTCAAGATATTTCCAGGCAGTGACAATGAATTCAGACTGTTTCAGGCTATATTTACAGCTGCAAATGAAAGAAACCAGAATCAACACTGGCATGTTACATTTTGACCAAGATCATGTAAATTGTTCTGGTTGTCTGCATCTGAAGGTTGCTGTATATGACATGGGAGGACAAGGAGTGTGGAATCAGGGAGAGGGATATTTCCTGTGCTCTGCAACACATCCTCCCTTCCTGCAATCTTTGCCTTCTATAAAGGGATTTAATCAACAGGCACACATCGTTTTTCTTCTTTATGAACCTATCTTCTCAGAGATCAGCTGACTCATAACCAGAGAATATATTAATTAGCTAAAACTGACCTTTTCCCACCACAAGAGGCCACAGAGCAGAGCTCTACACTTTTGTTTGCAAATAAAATTGCAGCATCTGTCTGGTCACTTTGACTGGAGTTTTTGACTAATCTTTTTTTTGATTACTACCATAGTTGCAGGCTGATGACTTTTTGACCCATGAGAAAAAGACAAAGTGTCACAGTAGTGTTTAAATAGCTCCCAAGATGAGGATTTGATTGATCTAGTCTGAGTTGGAATTAATTATTCCATTTATTAATGTTTTCTGTTGAGCTGAAACTCTGGAAGCTGAGGATCCTAAATTAATTCAGATTAAACAGAAGACATGATTAGAACTGTGACAAGAAGTCCAGCAGAAAGAAGGCGGCAGCTGAACCTTCGCTCGACAGGTCTGTGCATATCAGATGCTGAATATGGAAAATCTACTCAGGGAATATTCTGAGCTGTTTATTGTTTTGTTTTTTTTTTTTCCACCTTCACGTGTTCATTAAAGAAATCGACTATGAGGAAGAACATGATCCAATACATAAAGTTTTCTTTTAAAGCCTGGGACTGTGGCAGTTTCAGCCTGTAAAGAATTAATCTAGGAAAGGATAAATTTAGGAAATCCCTCTCCTTTACAGTGAAAAATGTTGGAATACTATCAGAAGTCAGAATGCTACTCCCAGTATAGATCTCTTCATTTCCTATTTTGAATCTGTCTTACCAGTTTTTGCATTTCTTCTCTAATAGACACAAAACCTGTTGCAAGTGCTCAGTGAAGTAATAAACCGATACTGTAGGGAGCCTACTTAGCTTATCTCTTTTCTTGCTACCTATTATTCAGTACCAAGGGGTCAGCTCTTCTGATAGCTGCTCAAATCTACTTGCTAGATTTCAAAGAAACAGTCCCTGGCTACCTCTTCAGCTTGGGAAAAGATCCTAAAGAACAAAGACTCTTTGTTGTTCTCCTTTATATCCCATCTTAAAACTTTCCTTTGTCACATTGGCTGAGATGATGCCGAGTGCAGTCTCTTGGGCACAGTAGATAATTTGCCTCAGCAATTAATACAGCCCGCATTGACTTGATTTTTGATGAAAGGCTTTGAAACCACTCCCATTTTTTGAAAGCTTATTGAAGTGTATCTGATGATCCTTTAGATTTCCTTCACAAACAAGCTGTTCTTGATGCTTTCAGACACAGTCATTGTTTTAGGACTCTGGCTTTGGCACTCCTGTGGATGTTGCATAAGCTGCCAAGTTTCTAAGCCTTTGGTATTGGTTCACAATGTTTGGAAGGAGCAGTCAGCTTGAATGGAGACTCCTAGATTTACTGCCTAAAGGTCTGGTCCCAAATTTAAGCAAATGTTCCAAAAGAAGCGACAATTATACATTTAAGTCAAGCGCTACCGCTGGGCTCTGTCTCCTTTCCTCCAGAGATATCTGCTAATTCTGTTAATGAATGAGTGTTAAAAGTTCTGTGCCTGGTTCCTAGAACCTCTTATAATGACAACTGCGTAGTTCAACTTTGCATGAGCCAAATTTTAGCTCAGTGCAGTAATTCATACTTATGAGGTAAGGGACAAGATGGTGGTTATTGCCACCCCTCCCCCCTTCCAAATTTGCAGTGCTAACCTCATCATCAAATAACCAAAAATTCTTGAGCCCTGTGACATGCTTGATTATCAGCATGGTAACCATGACAGTCACTCAGTAGTTGTAACATTGGAATTTTAAGTCCCATTTAATCCACTTCAATGTGTCTCAAACTTAATGGGTTTAATTATGGAAATCCATAATTAGTTAACATGTTAAAGAAAAAGACACTTCCTTGAACTGCTTGCAATTGCTATACATTTTTAGAGGCATTTTTCCTGAGGTGTCAGAGTGCAGAGTTACTTAAGTTGGTGCATTTCTGTGAAATCCTGGATTTTCATTATACCTTTTACTCTAAGAGCATACCTTGGCAAGAGAAAAAATGATGTGAAGATTCAATATCAGCTGCTGTAAGATTAAATAAAACAGCTGGTATGAAAAAAAACCCCTAAACCTACTTTGTCAGAGCAGAAGGGGTCAAACAATAAAATACCCATCGTCTCCTGTCAAAGTAAATCACACTAACAGGTTGCTATGGCACAGGCATTATGAGATACTTGATAGCAATATTTTTAAGATGTGAAATCTATATTATCTAACAATAAAGGAGGCATGGAGAGAAGTGTTTATCTCAGGTTATGAACATGCATCTAGGAGAAGGCAGGTGACATGTATTGGCTAGCATGTGACTTTAATTTCCTGTGATCAAAGTCAGGTCTGTATTTTTCTCCTCAAATTCTCTGATAAAAAACACTGCCTGATAATGTTGTCTGCCTTGATCCATAAATTTAGCAAATACTTTTTTACTAGTTCCTACAGGCCTCATGGTAGCAGAAGGATGGTCTGCATAGGTCCTGCTGGAGCTGAGCTATCAACTGGGCACCATCAACGCACTCTCGGCCCCGTCAGTGCACTTGTGGCTTCCACAGATTTAGTGATGGGTCATGAGAAATTCCTTCTCTGTTCCCCCTAACCTGTTCCATGTGATAGATATTCTCTGAAGATGTGTGCTAATCAGGCTCCATAACCTAAGCCACAGAGGGACCAATTTCATCTCTGATCCATGGAAGATGTTTGAGTAAGGGGAGGAAAAGTGTTATCTCCCTTCCTCTTCATTCACTAGCAATTTGGCCTTGTGAAGCCAAGCTAAGGAGACAAAATACCTTTTTTGTAGTGATGAAGGTACTGGAATAAAGATAGAACAAAATTTATTACTTTCTGGATTAGATTTAGTGTCTTGGTTTGAAAAGACAGGTGTCTGCTTAAGAAAGGTAGGACCTTCCCTGAAATGAAAAATGTAAACCCCCTCCCTCTGAATTGTTATAATTTTGAAATTAAAAGGCTTTCACACGAAGATATGGAAACAGGGATAATAGTCCTTTACTAGGAAAACTGAAATTTACAATTGTAATAGTACAAACAAAAAAGCCCTATTGACAGAGTCAGAGTATGACCTGACACTCTGTGGGTCAGGGTGTTGGTAGCAGTCCGACTGGATGGTGGCTGCAGTCCTCCTGGAGTGGCAGATATTGTTCTGTTGGAGCAGTGACCCTGTAGAAGGGTGGAGTTTTCCTCTGAAGATCCAGTAGTGGTGTAGAAGAGCCTGATTTTCCTCTGGGAATGCAGTGGAGAAGAAAGCTGCTCCTCTAGGAATCCAGTGGAAAATGTTGCCCAGGTGTCCCAAAATCTCAGATTATATCCAGGAAGGAATGCTTCACTCCTCCATCTAGGCAGAGCTTCTCCCAGTTGGATGATGTAATTTTACTCAGTCATGCAGTGGCATTCAATGGCCCATTAACAGAAGATATCTCCCTGGAGGGAGAATTGTTTGTGAAAGAGAGAAAGAAAACTGCCCAGTTAACAGAAGATGACTGCTCCACAGATAGGAATAGAATACACACACCCATTTCTAACCTAAGACATTCAGTAACGTTGTATTTTGCTTCTGGGTAATGTTTATGACTGACTGTAATTGGCCAGGGGCCCAGGGTGGTGTTTCCTTGCTGGGGAAGGCACAATCTTGCCATATGCTTCTTGCTCTGTACATACCTCACTAGCCCTTAACCCAAGAAGTTGCTTTAGTCTGGGTTTCCTCTCTGTTTTGTTTCTACATACTGAGCACAATCAGAATCTGTTCTGGTGCTTAGGAAATTATCTACCACAAATAATTATTAAAGTATTTTATTACTCTGCTGCCAATTACCCAACTGAGAAAATCTTCTAAGGAAGATGTTAACTAGGGAGAAAGAAATGACACACAGGGAATAGAATTGATTAAATATGCTGAAACACAATGTCAGCTTTAGACCTGGACCATTTCATTATCGTGATAGCTCTTTTATTTTTTTTTAATTTAAGAGTATACTGATAGTAAGCAGGCAGTAAGTTTGCATGTGTAGATTTCCTAATTGCAAAATTATTTTTAGATTTTGCTGTCTTTTTTTTTCCCCCCACTTTTCCATTTTCATATCATATTTTTTACCGCTCTTCTAAAACTTCACAAAAACTTCTGAGATCTCCATTTTCCCATTCCATGCCTCTTGGAATCTGCACGTCTGAGCAGAACCAGAGCTTGCATTGCCAAAAGAGCAGACATGGAAATGAAACACTTCTGATTTCTCTCACCCAGAATTTTTTAGCTAGAGTCCATCTGCTCACCAGTGCCTATTTAGGAATGCACAACACCTTTTCCTTCTTCCATAGCAGCCAAACTGAACAAGAGTGGGTGGAAATATTAAAATGACACTTTTGAACCAAACTGTAACTTTTTATTAAATGAGAGGGGGAAAAAAAGTGACATGTCTCATTTATAGTTTCTGAGCTGTAGCTGAAAAGGCAAAATCTATCTGGCAAAATAGTCACGGCTATATTTTAAGTAGTAAATAGAATTTCGCATCTGACATCAAAAAATAGCCCTTGAGTAAATAGCTCATATTTACTGTAGTCCGTTGCTTGAAAAAAAGGATCATTTAAAGATAAAAATAATTTTTACAGGGATTGCAGATTTCTGCTTAAAGATGGAGGGCATGACTTGATTCTGCTGAAGGCTAGAAAAGTGATACTTTTAAAAGTTTAGTTTTCGAGTGATTCACATAAAATTATTGCATGAGATGTTTCACCCAAATAAAAAAAAAATGTGAATGCAAAATTTGGCACTGATTATGAAATGGCAGTTAGAAGCAAGTCAATGAGCTTGAATTTCAAATGTACACAGCTTGAAGAGGGGAAATGTTACTTATTCTCACATTTCTTTCACCAGTCCATTATATAACAGAATTCAAGCGCTTCCCCACCTCTGTAGTGAAAATTTTACTCCTCTTACCTGGAATAATATAACTGGCATTACACAAAGCAGCTGCTAGACATGTCAATTTACTGTTGCTTTCACTTCGGATTGCAATGGCTGCCATCACATTGTGCAGTTTTTAAAGACATACCTGTGTTCTTCTGCTGCCCTGTCTGTGCTTCTCATAAGAGGTGCAAATCATAAGCCTTGTACATGTGTGGTCATAAAGAATCTCATTCATACTTCTTACATCCTTCAACCACTACTGTGAATGCCTCAATAAAATTCTTACTGCTCTTAATATTTTCTGAGGTCCAAGAAAGAAAAATAAATTTTTTACCCATCACCTGAAATGATGGTGTCTTCAAGTTATCATTAGCTACATACCTGAAGATCAATGCCCCCCAAATCAATAATCATTTTGATGATGTCTGTTGAAGATCAGCAGTGATAGGAAAGTGAGCTAGATAAACATGTGTAGCACCTGTAACAACGATTAATACCAGTATCAGCTTTGGATACTTACAACCACTTCAGAGGAGAATGTTAATTTAATTGACTATTTTTGCCATTTCATCTTGAAAAGCTGATGTAGCTTGTCCATAGGCACCATAACATGATGCCTGAGATTACAAATAAATAAAATTGCTTCCTCCAGTGATTCTTTCCATGAGAAATGTTGTGTTCAATACATCCTCATATAATGAAACATTAAGTAAGAAATCTATGTTTGGAATTTGAATTTGAAAGCACCTAGAAAAGATCGGAGATTTTAAAGAAGAATGTAGAGACTTTTTAGCAAAGATAATCTATCTTTGCATTCACATATTTTTTGGATGCAGAAATTTGTGGTATTAATCCACTTGTGCATAGCTAGGAAGTTCCCTTTGTATAATTGATTTCCACACCTGAAACAGTGACTCTAATCTGTTCTTACAGAGTAAGAATTCAGCCATGGGAGACAGGTCACCCTGTCGTGATTCTGGTTGTGCTTATTTCCCTCCACTGGTTGGAAGTGAAGACCAGCTTGACTGGTCATCAGATGGTGGTCTGCAAGGTCTCAATGGCAAAGCTGTGGAGGTCAATCCCACCTACAATGCTCTGAGTTTCCTTAGACATAAAATGGTTCTTTTTTAGCCAATTTGTTTGTCTAGAAGCATATCTTTTCTTTGACATGTGAACTGCAAGTAGATCCACCTAATATAAGTCAAAATTCGACCTCATTGTAAAATAGTTTTATCCACTTACTCACCAGATACATATGCAATACATATGACTGTTTAATGTATTTTTTTCTTCCACTCAAGGAAAAACAAGACCTTATAGCAAAAAAAAAAAAAAAAAAAAAAAAAAAAAAAAAGACCAAAAAAGAAAAGTATTTCAATTTTTTCAGACACCTGAAAGGATCCCTGCTGTTCTGGTATTGACAGTAGAGTTGTTTGTTTTGAATTGCCCTTATTCTAGTGTAACCAAACTTTTTATTTGCTCTTCTGCATCAAATGCTGGGTGACAACTCCCTGACATAGCTCACATTAGTGACTAAATGATAAACAACAGAAGACAAATGATCTCCAGCCTTTCACTGTCCTTACAGTAACCCTTTGAATAGTATGTTTTGCATAAGTTTCTCTTTCTGAAAGTGTTGGGTTGTCATTCTTCTGGCAGGCAGGACAGAAATCAGATGTCTCTTGAACTTATGACTCAGTGAGTGGCTGGTTTTTTTTTCTATATATAAAATGATACCTTATTGTAGCTCCATTATAGAAAGGGCTCGGATAAAAGCTCTCAACTCTTACTATGAGTGTCACACTTTGCTGCTGTATGCAGCACTGAGTCCCAAACCTACCATAGTGTGTTAGGTCAGAGATGCAGATGTGCATCTCTGCACTTGGTTCTTCTGTATAAAGGATTCTGTATAAATGATTTCTGACGCCTTGCCTTGCAGATGTGCACCTCAATCATTCTCCTTAAATCATGAGCTGACTACTAGACTAGACTTGCTGGAAAATCTGTCTAAGCACTGTTTGAGGTTTTTCACATCCTAATATCTCAGAGCCATGGGGTGACAGACCTTGAAAAACCGACAATTCTGAGCAGGAGCTCCTGTTGCCTTGGAAATGCAGGGAAACTGTTGAAGCTGAAAATAAGTCTGATGGTATCAGACAGGATTGGTGTCTGTTAAGAACTTGGAGTAATAAGGCAATTTAACATTTATACCACATGTTCATTTACAGGTGAGGTAATTCAAGATTACTATTACTACCTCCATTTTCCAGAAAGCAGTATTAAGCCTGCAAAGTTGAGACACTTAAAGAGAGGCTTTGGAGTACATACAAATCCCTGCATAGGCAAATTAAAACCATACTTGGAAAAGTTATCCTCTGAAACATTCAATAAACTGTAACATTATATACTAGCACATTAAAAAAAACAAAAGTGCAACATAAGTAGATTTAAATGTCAGTATTTACCAGATGATGCAAGGATTTCTGAACTAGGCTAAATCCTTGTGTCTAACCTCCCAGGAAAAAAAAAACAGAGTAGTTTGGGTGAGAAAAAACCCAAATTACCTAAGGGTGCATGTAGGGCTTAATGCTTTCTCTGTGTTTAACAAGGAGAGTAGGAGCATTGTGCAGGGTGGCTCGTTCCTCTGGCTGGCCAAGGCCAGACACGTGAAGATGTGTATCTAAGTACTCGGCATTTGAAACATCTAGGGACAAGAACGGGACAAGACACAGAGAAGCTCCAACATCTCCTGTGTCTCCTGTCTAATAGTTTGATTTCTGTCTACTGTCTCTGTCAGGTCCCTCATCTTGATAATAGGAGAATGAAGCAAAATTACATATACTGTGGCATACCTTCACAGATGTGCTTAGAAGGAGGCCGTGAGATTTCAGCACTTCTACCACTCCTTGATTTCTTGCCTAATCTTGTGTGATTAACCTCAGTTTAGATACCTAGAACTTAGAGGCCTAAATCTGAGCTAGGCATCCCATGCTGTTCCTGCAATCATTGGGGAAAAATAACTCCAATGTGCAAGTCAGCCGAAGCCAGGACATATGTCTACAACAGGTAAAATTAACTGTCCTATGGAGGATCCTATTTCTCTACATTGATCTAAAAGGGTCTGAGAATGGCTTGTTGAAATTCACTTCCCATATATATGTCTGAAATAAATTGCAATGAATCCCACTGCTTAAGCTTTTGTAATCCAGTCCTGACACCTCAGTTGGATAAATTCTGGAATCAGTGTTTCCCAAAGGTACAGAGGTTATAGCAGCTGTGTTGTCAGAAAGTATACCTCAAATTTTAAGGACTAGCAGGCTTATCAGAGCCCTACCTCACCTCTGATTTCCTTTCTGTCATTCTCTGGCTGTATCTTGGTGGTACAAAATTCCATGACCTCAAGATCAGAAGGCCACAAACTACAAATGAAGACAGGATGGTTCTGAAACAGCTTTGGTCTACTAGACCAAATAACCTTATGGCTTGGGTTTTCAGAGATACGATAGGGAACTTATTTCTCTTGCCTCATTTGGAAGAAAGGGTTGAATCAGAACCTACTGTTATCCTCTGCCAGATGGCAGCATCTTTTTAAAAGCATGTCTATTTAATAAAAAAATCTACATGAAATGTGCCTTCTGTTTCCTGGTTTAGTATTTTGCACTATAATTTACTGGTTTCAGGTGAATAAGTGACTGCCATGCCTCACTGTCTATTCACAGCCAATGTGTTTTCAAATTGCTTTAGTAGTAAAATATCCACAGACAGCCAGTAAAGTTTTAAAATGCATCAAAATAATACAAATATATTTTGGCAAATAAAATTAAAAAAAAAACCCACAAGAAAACCAACCAACCAAAAAAAAAACCCCAAACACAAACAAACAAACAAACAAACCTAAAACAACAACCCACAAAACTCAATTAGTTTTACATTATCTTGTCCAATTTTCCTTTTACCTTTTTTAATGTTGATCTTTCTTCAAGAAAAACTGACATTTTAAGAAGAAAAACTTAAGAAAGTTTCATTAAAAATGTCAAAATGAAATGTTATGACATTATGAAAATGAAACATTTAATTGAGAACAAATGTAAGTATAATATTTTTACTTTTAAAATTGCCTCCTTTTTGTGTAAAATTGTTCACTTCATAATCCTTTATACAGAGAAATTACTATTCATAGAAAAAAATGTCACTTAATTCTAAAAGAACACTTCCTAGAGGATAGGTGCAGGCCCTATCTTTCTTTTCCACTAATTCATCCTTCCTAGTTCTGGTGTTTCCCCACTTATCTCAGTGGTTTCTGCAAATCCCAGTCTTATCTGCCTGAGTTATCCATCTGTCTGGAGTGTTGATGTTTAACTCAAAGATGATACAATACTTGGCAATAGTGTGCTTAAATATGGGTGTAGCACTCCCCCTCATTTCATTTATAGCTGGCTTTTTTAGAAATATGGAGAACATTGCCAGCTCATTGAGACATTCAGTTAAAAAATATTCAGCCAATGCAGAAGTTCAAGTTATGTGAAATCACAGCACTGAGAATCTTGCCCACTATTTCTGGTGTGAGAAATGAGTCTCTGAAATAAATATGGTCCTTCCTACAGCTGTCTGTATAATGAAAATGTTGCTATTCTACTGGCAATCATTTGCAAAATTACTCTGTTCTAACAGTCAGCATTTGGAAGGCTGGGGCCAAAGTTTTGTGCAGAGCATTTCTTGGAATAATGCACTCTTCTTTCAATTCCCTTGGTGTTGCAAAATTCTGTGTGGAGGATGACATTTTGTTTTTCTCTACAGCTAACAGATTTTTATTCACATATTATTCTTGTGAACTTTCAGTTCCTTTTCCTTATGGAATGAACTGCCACTCACATTTTTAAATGACTCATTCTCTCCTTGGGTGAAACAGTCTATTTCTTACACTGCCTGTTGCAAGATACAGCTCCTTTCTTTTAGCTACATGCCATCTAATCTCTACCACACTCTCAGCTGCCTGGTTTTCTCTTAGCAAGAATATTCATTACATTTTTCCCAATAAAAGACTTTTGCTCTATCCTGGGGATATTGTAAGTGACTTTAAACTTAGCTGTAGATCTGGGGATGCTATGGCTATGTATACAGTTGCAAGAAAATCGTCAGATAATTTTGATTCTCCAGTAAAATAGGCCCAGTTTCTAGTCAGTAGAGGTTTTGAATTGCTACTTTCCTTTTGTGAATGTTATACATTATTCATGCAGTAAATATCTGCAAAATGAAATAAAGTAGCTGCCTAGACTGTTTACACAATCCACCTCCTCTTCCTGGACTACTCTGGTACATTTGCAAGAAGACAGCACTTGTGATTGATATTTCCAGCTTTTGTTCCCTACACAGCAAATTTTGGTACAGACATTACACCAATACCATTATATTTATAATAACAAATGTGTTCTACTTTGAAGTTACATGGTGTGGTTTCAGTGTTGATTAAACAGAGCCAGGAGTTATAAAACTTAAAGTGGCTGATTGTACCCTAATAGTATAAAATGTTAACAAAAGGTGTAAGTTCATCTTAATCATTACATTTATATGATGATAACATCAATTGAAGGAAAATTAATGGGAATCAAGATAAAATGAGGTAAGGCACACGATGAAATGGAAGGTGATTCGATACAACCAGCACAGCTTTACCAAGGGCAAATCCTGCCTGACTTAATGGCCTTGTATGATGGAGTGACTCCATCAGTGGCCAAGGCAAGGGTTACAGATGTCATTTATCTAGAATTCTGTTAAGACTTTTGACACAATCCCCCACAGCAGCCTTCTCTCTCAATTGAAAAGACATGTATTTGATGGCCGGACTGTTCGGTGCATAAGGCAGTCGTTGGACAGTCACATCCAGAGGGTGGTGGTGAAGTGCTCAGAGTCCCAATGGATATCAGTGTCAAGTGGTGTCCCTCAGGGGTCTGTATTGGGACCAGTGTTATTCAAAATTCTCATAACTGACTCAGGTGAAGGGAGCAAGTGCAGATGTGCAGCAAATTTGCAGACGATATGAAGGTGAAGGGTGCTCTTGGCACACCTGAAGGATGCTATCCAGAGGGACCTGGACAAGTTTGAGCAGGGGGACCGTGGGAATCTCATGAGGTTCCAACAAGACCAAGGACAAGGTGCTGGACCTGTGTTGGGGCAACCCTCAGTATGGGCAGTCTCAGACTCAGAGAGCCCTTAACAGAAGGACTTGGGGGTGCTGGTGGATGAGGGGCTGGACATGACTCAGGCATGAGCACTCCCACCCCAGAAAGCCAAATGTATCTTGGGATGCATTCAAAGCCCTGTGGCCAGCAGGGCAAGGGAGGAGAGTCTGCCCTTCTGCTCAGCCCTGGTGAGACCCCACCTGCAGTGCTGCATTCAGCCCTGGGGTGCCCAGCACATGGAGCTGTTGGAGCAAGTCAAGAGGAGGGTCACCAAGATGATCAGAGGGATGGAGCACATCTACTATGAGAAAAGGTTGACAGAATTAGAATTGTTCAGCCTGCAGAATAGAAGGCTTCAGGGTGATCTAATTTTGCCCTTTCAGTACCCAAAGGAGCCTACCAGAAGGGTGAAAAGGGACTATTTACAAAGGCCTGGAGTGACAAGACCAGTGGGAATGGATTTAAATTGAAAGAGACCCATTTTATATTAGATTTTAGGAAGAAATTCTATATTGTGAGAATGGTGAGGCATCTGAAGAGTTGCCCAGAGAAGTTGTGGATGCCCCATCCCTGGAAATGTTCAAGCAGAGGCTGGACGGGGCTCTGAGTAACCTGGTCTAGTGGAAGGTGTCTCTGCCCACAGCAGTGAGATTGGAATGATCATTTAGGGTCCGTCCAACCCAAGTCAATCTGTGATTCTATGAAATGCTAAAAAGGGGTGTCAAAAACTTACCTCTGTCCAAGATAAAATTTCACCTTATTCATTCACAGAATAGGGTCGATATTATGTCTTTCCTTCCAAAACCAGCCTTTAGAGAACATGCAGACACTTCTCTCAGGCACTGTTCTTTGAGAAAAACAATTATTTCCTCTGGGCATCACACTTATTTCTTGTGTTTGTTGGCAGTGAGGGGCAAGGACAAAGGAAAGACTGCCTTTCTCATTATCAGTCCTAGTTATAACTCAAATTAGTGTTTAAGAAGTGCTTTCTAGTCCAATCCAGACCAAACATCCAGGGAGGGGGGCTCCCTAGGGTGTGGGTGTCATCACACTAATGTGTAGGTTAAACAAAAATTGAAAGAGTTGTTGTATTTTAAAAGGATTATTACTGCAACATGAGAAGATATTTCATCTCTTGCCAGACCAATAAAACAATAATTATTTTATCTAAACTATAGAATTTCATGGTAAGATATCTGCATAGCTGTACTATGTGCTATGAATCATATTGATTTTCAGCCATTTACAGGCAGAATACCATTTTCTCAAGACAGAAGACTTGGAACCCCTAGAGTTAGTCAGCACCTCAAGTGTTTTCGGTATTTGAAATTTTAGTCTCAGGTGCTTATATCCATTCATAATTCTAATGCTTTATCTATATGAATCCTGCCACCATGATCCCAGATCTTGGCAGAGATATATTGACCTGATTTCATTTGGGTAACACATTGGGAATCAACAAACACATGGTGTTCATCAGGAATGTGGAGAAGGGCAGCAGCACTAGCAAAATAAATGTAGCAGAAATAGCTAAAATAAGCAATAGAGGCAGGCTGTTAGGCATGCTACACCTAAAGGGCTTCAGATTTGGATTCTCCAGTTGTCATCATCAGGCATATTTATTTTCCAGCCTTGCTCAAAAGACACTGGAGACATGGAGACTATAGATGACTTGTTAGGACTGGATCAATGGAAATTAAATCACCTGTAGTCAAAAGGAAGCTCAGGCTTAAAAACTTCACTGAATTAATATTTCTTTTGGAGGTAATACCAATCCCTGGTGAGCCTATCATTAATTTGAGAGATGTAACTAATCCCATTCATTCCAAAAAGTGTATTTTTGAAGTTTTTGTAATTCTACTACCTTCTGTGGGACTACACACCTGCTTAAGATGAAACACATGCTTCTGTGCTTTGCTGAATATGAGCTTTGGATTTAGTAAAAGCTTAAAGAGTGACAATAATAATAACAATAAAACTGCTATAATTAAGACAGTGACACTAAGATGGTTACCGCTGTGGCTACACTGAGCCATATATACGGTAACATACAGCACAGTAACAGTAATTACACACTTCACTAGTTTTTATTGTAATGTATGCTATAGTGCAACCTAATTTCCATCCTGTGCATATTAACCCAAGATACATTTAGAGTGTTTACTACCTGGGTCGTTTGAACAGGAATGGGGATTATGTGTTTAATGTGCATGTAGAATAAAAATAACATTTGCATTACTTATCTGGAACCAGGAGTTATAACGAAACCTTGCACCTCCTAACCACAGGACTTTTGAATATTAGCTTATTGAAACAGCCTGCCTTGAGACTGTATTCAAGCAAAGTTTTCACTTTACAACCTTACAGCCTTGAGTTCCTAAAATATTGCTTTTGTTGTCAGACCCCCTTCAGGCAAGAGCTCATTATGTTCAAAGTCTAATCAATGTATATAATTGGAAGGCAAACAATGCTGAGCTACAGCATTGTCAAATTAAACCCAATTTTGAATACTGTAACTAGTTAAGTACTTGAGTGCTTCAGCAATTTATGTTATATGGAGTATCCAAGGAACTTGGCTGCATTTAAAAGAACATCATTGCTGCAACCCCCTTTTCCATCTGTGGGGTTTATAACTCAGCTGTTTTAATGTGCTTTGGGCTGAGCAAAGTTGGTATACAAGCTCTCAAGCCAGATGCTGTAATTCTCCCTCCCTTAAGCCCTGCAAAATTAAAAAGCTGTGGGTTGGGTTGCTTTTGAGAGGTTTTTCCTTATAGAATAGGAATGGATAATTTTGGCCAGTTTGGGATGTTTCATTCATATCCATCAAATACAAAAGTACATTCATTTTTCACACTAGGGTTGTGCAACTCAGCAGTCTTACTTAGTAGCTGGTACAAAAATTAGGATGGTAAAACCTATAAAGCAAGTTCTTTGCTGATACCAGTGGTGATAGCTGAGTTTCCAGCTCAGTTTTTCTCCCTGTCGGCTACAAAAAAACCTCTTGGCTCTCTTATTTCTTCAGTCTCCTCTGTTTCTGCTTTCTCAAACTGCTGCTTTCTTTATTTTATAAAAATCTGTGGGTTTGTGCCAGATATTTATGGCTGTGCCTTTGTTCTCAAACCTCTTCTCATATGTGCTTATTGATTAGAAACCATGAATCAGACCTTCCCAATTAGGAACAGGGTATTTTTATGTGTGCAAATCTGATGACTAAAAAATTTTTTCTGGGATTAATGGTCAATTACATTCTCTCCCCTCAGTCATCTGGTAGACTGATAGTCTCAAAAAACCCAACAAATAATGCATTTTAAAATTTTTTCACAGACAGAATTTGAGGTCAAAAGTGACCCTTTGATCTTCTAGTATTATTTCCAACTCTAAAATTATATAAAAATAATAAATTCTAACCATATATATTTTAATTTTCAAGAGCATCCCTGAAAAGTGCAGATGTCTCTCACTCTCTCTTCATTTATTTTCAGACTATTTCTTTCTGGGTGTTATTAAGAGTCACATTCTCATGGACTTTTATTTATTTACTTACTTTATAACACCTTCTGATTGGTTCATTATAACTAATGGAGTAGTTCCTACACACACATTTACATGCAGTTAATGTGTATCATGCCATCTGGAACTAATGATCTTGTAGAGACAGCTTACTTGCTAATAAATCACTTTCAGCTATACTTACACAGGCTTGAAAGGGTTGGTTTGGGTTTTTTTTTTTTTTTTTTACTTATCAACAACAACAAATTTTTAAACCATTTTCCAATTTTCCTGTCTCTTTTTAAACTAGGGTTCAGTTTTGCCACTTTTACCCATGAAAAGAAGATCTAACTATAGCAGTAACACCATTGACATCACTGGACTTGTGGGATAGAGAGAAAATTCTTCACTTGATTTGTGATTCCACATTTGAATCCATACAATTATTTAGGTTTTTTTAAGAAACAGGTTTTCTTCACTTTGACACAAAACAATGTATACCTGTTTAAATATGTTTAATCTTAAACATTAGAAGAACTAATGATGTTATGAATAATCACTTTATTGAAGGGGTTTAGTAAATTATGTATTCATGTATATATGTTAAAATTTTCAAGCAAAATTTTTATTTGGGACTTATGCTACTAAACAAAATGGTAATTTCCCGCTTTTTAAAATTTTTTTTTCTTCACCCAATAAAGCTGGATTCACCCAATAAAGCATTCTGGGTGCATTTATTCCAAGATTTTTAAGGAAATATCTGGTTTAATTCTGGTTTACCATTCATGACAACATCTTCATCTTTTTTGTATAGAAACACATCTTTCTGTGCATGTAGTATATGGTCCCAGAGATGACTGATCTAGGTGGGGGGCTGAGAACTGTGTGGTCTCTGTGAAGCAGAACTAATTAGCAGAGATGTAAAATTGTGCTGTGGCTTTCAGGACCCAAAAGGGCAGCTTTGCAGGCTGCTGCCCTGTGCCATGAAGTCATTCATGTTCAAGGAATCTTTAACATAGTGCAGCACCACACTAGGTAAACGTGTGTTCTGCTGAATTTGAGATAGCAACACCAACAGTTTTCAAAAGATTTTTTATGTTTTTATGCTCATCTCAATGTTAGCATGGTACAGAAAAATAATGTTCAGGCTGCAGGTAAAGGATTGTGTTTCTGACTTTGTCGTGGCTGTACAGAAGAAGTAAAATTATTTGGGAGTGACATGAGTGGAGAAAAGAAGACATATGGGAAGTGAAAAAGTTGGTCAAGGAATGGAAAAACTAAAACTCAGGTTTGAGATGAATGTGTTTAGTGCTTCCTGAGGGTGGTGCTAGGCAGCCCTGCCCCTAATCACTGGGAGACAATAAAGCACACCTGTACTGCACAAGTCAAATATGCTTCAGTGACCTCAACTGAGGAAGGAGGACACTTTTCCTGGACGGCTGGAAAATGCTGGATGGAAATGTCCAGTCACAGAATCATCTGCTCATATAAAACATGTACATAAAGTCCAATAGTCCTAATGTAGGTTTTGGTACAGTGGTAATATATTGACAGCAAATTTGGTTGTCAGATTTCAAAATTTAGGGAAGAAGTAAACTAACACAGGGATGTCTGAAGTTTCAACCCCACCTCCATCATTTTCTTCTCTCTCATGTATCTGACATTTTATTCTCAGTATGTCTTATTTTCCCTGTGTAGACCAGTTCCTCTTCCTGCTCTCTTGCATCCTAGCCTGGTTTCTGCTGTGGAATTAACTAATCATATTTCCCTGTTGCTAAGGGTAAGGGCTGGTTCTCTGAGACTGCAATCTTGTAATTAAAGAAAGCTTACAATGCCAGTGTCAATCACACTGCTCTGAAAGTGGATAGCAATGACCTCAGCTATGTTCCATTATACAGCACCTTTCAGACTATGATCAGGAAAGTAATGCTTTAGGGACATGGGTCTGACTCAGCCTGTAACTGAGGGTTTAAATGGTGCTCAGACTTCTGCTCCTGACCCATTCTTTTCTGTGCTTTACAAGATAATGTCCACGTATGAAGAATGTATGAAGGCTACATTTTTCTATTTTTGGTCAAAATATGCTGGACTAAAAATGCCTCTGTAGGACCTAAATGGAAAGGAATCATAGAATTGTTTGGGCTGGAAAGGATCTTTAAAGGTCATCTAGTTCAAACCCCTTGCAATGAGCAGGAACACCTTCAATGAGATCAGGCTGCCCAGAGCCCCATCCAGACTGACCTTCAATATTTCTAGGGATGGGGCATCCACCACATCTCTGAGCAATCTGTTCCACCATAATAACAAAAAAAATCTTACTAATATATAGGTTTATATCTACTTTAAATCTATCCTCTTTCAGTTTAGAAACATTACCCCTTTTCCTATTGCATCAAGCTCCACTAAAAAGTTTGTCCCCATCTAAAAGTTTGTCCCCATCTTTCTTATAAGCCCCTCTTAAGAACTGAAGGTTTGCATAAAGGTCTCCCCAGAACTTCTCTTCTCTAGCCCCAGCTCTCCCAGCCTGACTCCATAGGAGAAGTGCTCCAGCCCTGTGACCATTTCCATGACCCTGCTCTGGAGTCTCTCTGGCAGGTCCCCATTATTCTTGTGTGGGAATACCAGGGCTGGATACAGTTTTGCAGGTGGGGTCTCATGAATGCTGAGAAGGGAAGAACTACATTCCTTGACCCTCAGCCCGCTGGCCACACTTCTTTTGACGCAGCCCAGGACAAGTTTAGCTTTCTGGAGTGTGATTGCACATTGTCAGGTCATGTCCAGCTTTTCCTCCACCAGCACCCCCAAGTCTTTCTCTGCTGGGCTGGTCTCAATCTGCTCATCTCCACAGTACAACAAATAAAAAAATCACGCTGTATGTTACAGTTATGGTCTTCATCCCTGTGATTTAGATGACAAGGATCAAAATAGTCATTCCACAGAGTTTTCTAGAAAAACTAAAACAAAAAAAAAAAAATATCAAAAAAGTATTTTAACCTGCCCTTTCCCCCTCCCATTCTAGATAAAAAGAAATGCAAGACATAATTTTCTTGTGATGTCTTTCAAAATAATAGGTACTTCTCACCCACCTAAAGTGAATGTTATCCTCAGAAATGTTCATTTTGACTCCTAAACTATAAAAGTCATGGTTAAGGAAATACAGTTTGTTAAAGTATGCTTCTACTACTACACTTTTAGCACTCATGTATGGTGTGATTTAAGCATGGTGTCAAGACTACTAAGGAAGGTGGATCCCAAATTGGTAAATCTGTGTAAAAGGGTGGGAATTTGTTAGGTTGGGAGTGAGAACCATCCAGATGCATTAGTGTGATGCATATGTGAAGCCTTGTTCTGTGTTTTTTGTGTTGTTTCTGGGCTGTCTGTGGTGGGACAGGCTCCAGTTGCAATGCTGATGTGATTTAGGATCTCCCTGGCAGTCTTAAATCATTTCTTCACAACATACACTATTTAAAAAGATTGCTTGTAAACACTTTTTTTTCTGAATTGTATCAATTTCTTACAAGCACTGTTCATTGTGTAGTTTGATCTATCACTTCAGTACTCTCCAAATACAATACAAGAGTAAGTGGAGACATGATTTTCTAAAGGAAGAGACATGAAACTAGTTTCCTTTTTTGAAAATCATACAAAGATAGGATCCAAATGGGTAGCTACGTAGGTAGCTAACCTTCATGGACTGGATTTCCTTTTAGAGGCCTTCAGAGTTACTTTATCCTCCCCATTAACTATATTGGAAGCCAGAGTATTTTTTTAATAATAAAAAGTATATTATTCTCCTATTACCCATAGAGAATACAAACCATGAACTTTTGTACTTTTCTATTTGAGTATAAAACATTACTTGAGTCACAGGTTAGATTTTAGACCATATGGTAAATATATTGTCCATGTTTCCCTTTAGTATATGCTGCATTTTTAGATTTTCAGATTATTACAATTGCTTCTAGGTTAAATCAATAAAATATGTTTTAATGTTCTTGAAATCATTGAATTCCAAACAATCCAGGGGACCATTTGGCAAGAGTAGAAATTTCAGTACTATGGCATATGATATCAACACAAAAAATCAAAGTCTAGCTGAAATGCTTCTATATTTAACCACTGCTTGAGGAAATATGATAAATCTTTTTTATAAATATCAACTAATTATGTAATGAAAATCATTATATTTATGACATTTTTTAAAGTAAGAATGGCTTAAGCTAGGTGGAGCAGAGGATTAATATTTTAAATTACCTCAATCTACTGGGAAATTGGTTCAAAATGGACAAAATGTGATTCAACAAAAAGCTTATGTGCAATATCTTGTGAAATCAATTACACACATAGAAAATAAAAACTAGCCAACTAGGCAACACCACTGCAAAAAGCAGTGCAGCTAAAGTGGACAGAAAACTGAACACTACATCAACAAGTTGTTGATAGAAGGGCAAATCACCCTTGGCAATAGAGAAAAAGCAATGCTGAAGAAAGACAACCAGGTAATTATTGCTCACTACCCTGTGCTAGGGGAAGAAGCATCTAGGGTATTATCCCCATTTCAAGAAGATGAAGTTCAATTGGACAGAATCCAAAAGAGGCATACAAGGATGATTAGAGGCTGGAAAACATCACCTCTGAGGAAATGTTCTAAATAATTAGAATTGCCTATTCTGGGAGAGAGAGAAAAGGGGTTAAGAGAAAGGGAGGAAGTCTGCAAGAGGGGCATGTGGGAGCTATGGTAAAATATGCAAAAGGTTGGAGTGATCTGGTATTCTCAGAGTCTACTGGGTTTGTGATATGAAAACTAATTTCCTTAATTCTTGAGGGAGTGAGAAAAAAAATTGTCTTTGTGTTAGACACTAGGAATTTATTTTTATTAATTTTAATATTTAAAATTTGTGTAATTACTAATTTAAGTATTTCTTAGTTTTTGATAATTTATTAATTTTGTTGCCTTTTCTTTTATTTTCTTTTTCTCTTTTGCCCAGTCTTTGGGGAGCAACAGCAAATAATTGTTCCTTCAGTAAGGAGAAAAGAGAAAAAACTCTTTTTTTTTTTTTTTTTGTGAAGTTCTGCTTGCCCTTTCCCACTCTGAAAATGTTTTGAAAGTTTCAAAAAATCGAAAACTATAGAGGTGATCTGCATGAGGTGTTGATGGCAATACAGAAACACAGAACCAGAGCAGGAGTGGAAGGGACATCTGGAGGTCATGAGGTCCCACCTCTCTGCTCAAGAAGGGCCACCCAGAGGCAGATACCCAGGACCATGTCCACATGGCTTTTGGATACCTCCAAGGACCAAAAGCTCCACAAGCTCTTTGGTCAACCTATGCTACTTCTTTGTCACCCTCACAGGATGAAAATATCTCCTGCTGTTCAGAGGGGATTTTCTCTGTTTAAATTTGTGTTCATTGTCCTCCTGTCAATGGGCACCACTGAAAAGAGCCTGGCTTAGCCTCTTAACACCTTCCTTTTGGGAATTTGCATCCTTTGATAAAATACTTTTAAGCCTTCTTTCTTCTAGGTTCAACAGTCCCAGCTCTCTTAATCTGTCCTCATAGAGGAGATAAACTAATTCCCAGCCATTACACCAGTTTTCAATCTACATGAAATAGAAAACAGAAGAGAACAGAGAAGATATATAATATATAAAAATATAAATATATATAAAGATTATATATAATACATAAAAACTATAGTTAATCACTTTCCTATTTGGAAGTGAATTGAGAAAATGCATTAGAACTTCCAATTAAACTTGCTGATGGAAATATGTCTGTCTATGATTCAGCTTGATTATTAGACTGATAAAACCTGTGACCTTCCTCATCTGCTTTGGATAGAAACCTTTCTTTTTTCTATGAAAGTGGGATCACCTTCTAAGAATCCAGCAGCAAAGGTTTGGAGATGGGGAGCTGCAGACTCTAAAGCCAAAGTCAGGTCATTTTTGAATCCAAGGACTTTCAGATTTTTTATTTCCTGCTAAGGCTTGAAGCAAAGAGAGAGCTATATCTGAACTGAGAGCTTCATAATTTGGGCTTTTAGATACATTCATTTTCAGTTAGTTTAAATAATATATTTGAAACATTTAGAAATATTTGCATAGTTTCTCTATAAAGAGAATGGGTAGTGAAGGGGGGAGGCAAAATCAGCACATGAATAGCCTGGGTACATCAAATATTATTACTTTTATGCTCATAGATTAGTCTATACAGAAATGTTCTGACTACTTGGGCTAGAGCATTCTTCTGCATCACTGGGAATGTTAAATACTTCTAGTTTTAGAAAGCATTAATGTGTGCATATTTAATTTCATCCATTCAGCATTTGCTTAGAAAATGGACTACTCATTAGCAGGTATTCCTGTTTGGCTCATGGAGCATGCTGAAATCTTGCCTGTGCACTCAGATGTCTACCACATCAGAGAGAGGTCTCAGAGAGGTCAAAGCCAATGCTTCATCTGGTTGTAAGCACTCAGACATTCCTACCTTGCTTTGTTTCACTTATTATCTCATCATGAAGAGACATCTTCCATTTTAAGTCTGACTAATGCTGCTACAAGAAAGATTGAGAGCACCCAGTGGAAAAAAACAAATGTTGGGGGAGGTAGAAATTTCCAAAATATAGGGAAACTGAAATCACAAAAATCTTGACATCAATACCAAATTACATGATCTGTCAATTATCTACCCTTACTACATTTTAATGATAAAGTATGATTGATTGTTGACCAGATGCATAAGTGGCCTTTACCGGTCCCCAGTCAGACCCACCTGGGGCTTCCCCAAGCCCTCCTGATGGTCCAAAGGCTCCATCCCAGCTCAGCCCTGGTTTCCTTTTGCTCCTGCCTGGGCTTCCTGGATGGATTCACTGGTATGGATACCCCACTTATGACATCTTGCCGCAGTTTTATCACATACACATATTTTGTGGTAGATGCTGGCATAGGATGTAGGACAAAAATATTAAATTTTAGCTTTTTCCTTCATAAATTCTATGCCAAATTTTTTCCCTGAAAAAGATAATGCAAAATAAGGAAGTACAAATTTAAAAAAAGGAAAAAAAAATATAGTTTTCCTGGGTCTTTATTAGTGACTTCTCTGTGTAGGAAATTACCTTCTCCCACAATCCTCAGTTATCTTTTCCCTGGTCTTTAGCCAGGCTAGCTTGGTTTGTGAGCAAAATTTTCCTGGTGAGCCTCACAGAACAACAGCCCTACCAACAAACAATTTTTTTTGTGTGCACAATGAGATGTGCAGCTTGTTCAAGAAGTCTTCCAGATATGCACAAACAGCAAATTTCAGAACACCCTTCATTTCTACATAACAGTTGCAAATCACTTGGGCTGGTACCAATAGTCAACTGCAAAATGTCAGTTGGGCCATCAGCCTTGTCAGAAGACACTCTCACTGCTCAACTGAAATAATAATAATTGCCAGAATCAGCTGGAAACCTCTGGGATTAGGAATATAAGTCCCACATCACAGGTGAAGGACATCCTTGCTTGGTGTTTTTGCAAGTCAATTATTTTTAGGAAGGGCACTGACTAGGGAGCTAAGGATGCTGGAGGAGGACTTTTACAACAGTTATGTCTGTTTAAACTCTCTTCCATGCAGCCTCTGAAGCATAATGATTTATTCAGGATAGTGAATAAATTCTCTTTCAGTGGCCTGAAGAGAATGTCTGTGGAGCAAGGCTATAAGGGCACCTGTTTATTCCTTTGTGACTAGTTTTGAACCATTAATAATAATATAGTCACGATAAAAAGCATAAAAGCCCCATAAACATTTTTGCTGACTATGGGCTGCATGGTTCAGATAAGAAACACATTGTGCTACTTAAATCATTCAGGCTGCTATTATCATGTATGTCTTGCATCATACAATCCTGATCCACAGGTTCTCACTGAAAATTCTCTTTTGGTGCCTCAGGTGAACAGGCTCTTGCTTCATAATGAGCTCAATTTTTTAGTTATTTTCTGAAGTGTGGTGTCTGTATTTTACTGATACAGGACAAAAGAAGTTTATAACTTGGTCTGAAAACAAAAACCAAAAATAAAAAAATTTAAAATAATTTTAATGGATTAGTAATTTTGAACATTCTCTTTGAGAAATAAGTAGCTGTAATAATGAGTCAGAGTTATTTAGCAACACGCTTCAATTCCTGTATTTGCCTTGAAAGAAAGTCATTCAGTCCATTTTACTCAATCTGATGACTTATGCTGTGTGTGAAGACCAAAAAATTAGGGCCTGAATTTCAATTTGTTGCAGCTGCCTTTATATAGCTAAGATATAGTACAGATGGCTATGTCTGGGCAAGTTTGTTTGTGTCTCCTGTGATCAATAGAGAGACATAAATATTTTTAGGGCACAATTCATTTGACCAAATGTAGACATTTCCTTTAGGATGAAATGAATTTTACCTTGGCAAAACTTAATTGTCTGTATTGATTATTAGAAGAAGCTAGTATGACTAATTTAGGTAGAGTTATCTACACTTGGTCAGTCAAGTCACACTTAGCATCAGAGAGGGACAGAAAAAACTTTATACAATCCTAGAAGAACTTTGAGATTTCAATACTTTTCTCTTTGCTGAATAGATAAAAAATTTTTCGGGGTTTCAGAAAATGTGCACGCTTAAGGGAAAAAAAAAGCAAATGGTCTCATTACTGACTTGGGTATTGCCCTTCTGGTTTTCCCCATTTTTTAATACTACATAGTAATATGAATTTTATGTTAAAGACAGTATGACCTTGCTCTATACATAAAAATAATAAAACACTAGAAAACACGAGAGTTAAACATTCTGGATATTAGTAATTTCTAATATTAAAGTAATTTTTCATTTACTGACAACTTCATGGGCTGGGCTTCTAGAGTTGAGGTTAATATTAAATTCAGTTTCAAGCTGAACAGGCTCAGCTTATTCAAACCATTTTGCCAGAATTGCTCTGAGAAGTATATTGGTATGAAAACCCAATAGCTATTTTCTGTAATACCAACATTTCCAGTCATCTTTGCACACTGAAACCACAGCACTATCAACTTGACAAACAAAAATTCAAGTATCCAGAAACAATATGTGCCACCTGAAATTCAGGCAATGATGGATCATGACTTCCCTTCAGTCACTGAGCAGAAAACCTGGAGCTTTGCTTCTCAGAGGTACCTATTGGAAACTACCCCACTGTGGAGAACACCCCAGCTGATGTGGGCTTGCTCCTGCCCTCCCTGAGCAGTCCTAGCACTCTCCAGAGGACACCAGTCCCATCTGTATGTCACACAACCATTAGTATTGGTGCCTTTCAGAGCATTTTGGTTTTCTTGTGTCTCTGACACATACTCATTATTTTCTGGGGTCTGCTTATCTTTCTATTTCAGTTCAAAGGAACAAAAAGAATGAAAAGGTTATGTCAGAGCTCATCAGAGGAGTGCTTTTCCAGCATTATATTTTGTGCCTTGTGTTCTTACAAGGGTGCAGAGAACAAGGCTGGCTCAGAGGCTGTTAGAACAATACCACTGCCAGAGAAAAACAACAATGATATGGTACACTTCCATGAGACTGATTTGGAGTGAGTGTCATGGTGATCTTGTCAGTGCATCTTGGTTTTGTCTTGGAATTGTCTGGCTTCAGAAAGAAACTGAGGTCTGAACAGCACACAAACTGGGCATTTAAGAGAAAAGACCTTTGAAATAAAATCAAGGGCAAGCCAAGGTGACAAAGTTGTTTGTTTGTTAGCTCCAAGTGATGCTGCACAAATGTTGTTGGAAGCTCTTCTGGCCTGGGGTGGTTCCACTCTGCTTGGAGCCTTGCCTGGTTATTCTCTCTAACTGCACTTCTCTCATTCCCAGGCTGGCCCCCAGAGGACAGAGATGAAGACAGAAGAGTGCAATGTAGTTGGAGTGGTCGCACAGAATGATTCAGACACCTACAGGAATCAACAAGAGCAAGGAAAACAGGGCAGCCACAAGAGAAAGAATCAGAAACAGGAGCCTTTTGGGTCTGTTCTAGTGAATGTATCACTGCAGCCTGCTCAGCCTTTCAAGCAGCTCTAGAAGCTGTTGGAATTGGAATACAGGATAATGTAGAATATCTTCACTTTTGCCAGGCTGTGTTATCCCAGACAAATGCAGAGGGTGGGTGCTCCTATTGCACAGTATTTCCTTTACCTTTCTCTATTCAGCACCACCTCCAGAAAAAAGCAGAGATGAGAAAATTAAGGAATGATGGGCTAAACCTCTCAGGCCCAAAACAGTAGAAGTGAGGAAGTCAAAAATGAAATTACAGCAAAAATAGTTTTTACTACAGAAGAACTCCAATTTTCATATCAGGGGAGTTGTGGATGCCCCATCCCTGAAAGTTTTTAATGGCAGGTCTGGTGGAGCTCTGAGATACCTGATCTTGTGGAAGGTGTCCCTGCCCACAGCAGGGGGCTTGGAACTAGACTGTCTTTTAGGTCCCTTCCAACTCAGGCCATTCTATGGTTCTATGATTAAAAAGTCAAGTGAATGTACAAAAAAATATGACAACAAATATAAACTACGAAACCACATAAAATGAAGCCATATGGTAACTCTATTTTTGGAAATAGCCTATTGTGGAACAGTCCCATTTTAGAGTAATTTTCAGTTTAGTCATGCATTGGTGACTAGCTGTGGAACTAAGTTTTAAAAACACACTTATGTGAAAATGAAGCATGAGTGATTATGTCAGAGTGGACAAAAAGGTTGAGGTGATGTTTTGACTTTTCTGAGTCTGGAAAAAGCAGCCTCTTCATTTTGTTGGGGATACATTTAATAGTCTTGAGAAAAGGTCAGAGACAAGACATATTAGACTAAGTATACACAGAGATAAACCTGTTCTAGAACAAGCTCTTGACAGAGCAATTGATATTTGCCCAGAAAAATGCACTACCACTGACTCCATGAGGGACAGACAAGGCTCTAGCAGTAGTAATGTTCTGCAAGGGAAACCAAACTACTGCAGAAAAAAAAGAAAATAAAATGAAATCAAAGACAGGAAATAAGGAAAAATCATTCAGAGTTTGAAGTCAGAATCCTCACTAAATCATGCAGAGATGCAAGACACCTAAGATTTTGAAAAGATGCAAGATCTGCAAAAGATTGTGCTGCTATGTGAAAGTTTGCAAGTGGAAGGCAGAGTTTGCACAGCATGGACAAGGACGATGCCAGCAACATTATTAGTTTGGATGGGTTTTTTTCTGCAAAACAAGAAGGGATAAAACTGCAGCAGAAAATATCTAAGCTATCAACAAAAAAAGGTAAATATTTATTAATTCTAAGTTGAACAAGGAGCACGGATTTTCACCTGTGCATGGTAAAGCTGAGGGCAGCTGTGTTTTGGGCAGACTTTCTCCTGTCCTGTGTTTACAAAGATACGTGTTACACTGGGCAGTGATATTGGAAGGCAATCATTTTTCCTTCCCCCAAAGCAGTAGACCTCTGGATACACAAGTGGAGCCAAAATGTTATTAGAAACTGTGCTTTTGGCACTGAGCAAAAAGCCACAAGCCTTATGATTAAAACTTTGCACTTTAGGGAACTTACTCCCCAAAGGGAAGATGAAAACTAAATATATGGGTAAATAATGAACTGGAAAAGTTACAAGTTACACTTTCACTCTATGTGCGTATGTGTGTATATATACTCATTTTCAAGTGGCAACAAGTTAAGCCTCTGGTCTCATCAGGGAATGAACTGACTGGGAATTCAGGGGATCAAAGCAATTGAGGATGAGTTAATATATAAAAAATAAAAAAAACTCTCAGTAGGATGAGGAAGAAAACTGGAAGAGCTTAAATGTCCTGGAGTTAATGAGTTTAAGAACTGCCAGCATGTGTGTACTGAATAGTAAAAAAAAAAAGCAATACTGCCTTTCATGTTCTGTGTGTACACTCACTATAACAACATGAATTTGCACAGTTCACAGTTAACCTTCCCTTCAGGAGACACTGGCTCTACATGTTCTGTTCAGCTGTATCTCTTCCTCAAACCTGATTCCACCTACTACATGAGCAGTTTAAAAGTAAATTTACCATCAGGGAGGATTAAGCTCTTAGGGATCTCCTGATTCCTCTCCTTGGCTGGGACAAGGGCAGGTTTTCCTCCACTAGATGTGCTTGAATCAGGCACAGGAAGGGCAGGACCAAGGGCATCCTGGCTCCTAAGCAGCCATTACAGCCTCTGCTCTTCCAAGAGGTGAGGTTTACAGTTTTTGAACTCAATCATGGTTTATGGAGCTTGATGTTTAAGCAGTCTCTAAAGCTTTCTCTTCAGCTCATGGCATAGGCTTGCTCACAGCTTCTTCACACAGCAGTTTGGCTTGTGTTAAGATCCTGCAGTGTTTCACAAGAAGAGGAAATGAGTTTTTGATGGTATGTTGTGGCTGTATAGATGGTGTTTCAAAGAAAAAATGACTAATGGCCTTGAGGTCTCTGTAATGACTGAGGTGCTGTTCTGGTATAAAGCAATCAAGATTGTAAATCCTTGAGGGACAGAAATAATGTGGCTGGGAGCAAAATGAAAAAAAGGTACAGAGATGTAACAAGACTTAGTATCTGGGCATTAATATAGCAGACACAATCCAATAAATATAAATTTTAAAAGTTGTGCGCATGGGAAAAATTATTTAATCTTTACATGTGGAATGAGACACTCTGAGCGCATCATTACCACTCAGGGATGAAATCTTCATATTATAACAGGGTTTCTTTTAGAAATATCATCTCTACTCTTCTTAAGGATCCAAACTCAGCACTAGTAATTATTAAGATTTGAAGAGATAACAAAACAAAGAATATGTGATGGTAATGTATACTGACTCTAAATAATGCCATGTCCCTCTATAAATCTGACTTGTGGTTTTATCCTGTAGAATCACACAGCCAGACTACACAGTTCATAGAATTGTAACACAGTTGTTAAAAAGCATTGAAATGCTGCCTAAGGAAGCTGAAAGATAATTAAGTTTGGTCTTCAGAAAAAGAGGTAGTTAAGGGAATGGAGAGAAATCTGGGACTTAAGTCAGCAAGGTTGCAAACAGCACAGAGATCAGCTGTCCACTGTCTGTTCCAGCACAGAGCTGGAGAGAGTCGGATATCAGTGGCTGACTCAAGGTGGTCTTCAAGTGAAGGCAGAGATGTCATGGAAATTCCTATAAAAGGACAGTAAAGTTTATGTACATTCAAGGCACAGCTGGACAAATTCACTGCAAGGAATTCCTTGGGATACTTTAATTCAAATAAATCACCCATGGTTTAGAATGTCTTTGAGTTGAAAATTTCTGAACTCCAGCAGAATGCTTTGAGGGTATATCACATGCACTTACTTTTATCATTTTTTCTTGGACATGCAGTTCTTATCCCTACTGAAAACAAAGTTTTGGGCTGGCTGGACCTTTTGGTCTGGTACAAAATGGATGCTCAGTGTTTTTAAATACTTGTAGATGGGTGCAAGTAAGACTGAGGCTATAACAACTTGATTTCATTACCATTAAATGAAAGAACACCAGGCTGGGGAAGGAAGGGGAGTGGAAAACACCCACTGAATTTTATTCTTCCTATATCCAGTGAAGATCTAGTCAATAGAGTCTATGGAGCTTGAGCTGTGATTCATCTGGTCAAAAATCATTGGCTGTTTTTAGAGAAAATGTGTTCCAAGTTGGATGGATTGACTGGCTCTGAGCTGATGTAAGATGAGAGTGATATGTTCAGACAGAGGAACTTATATTGTAGATGACTCAGTCAGTCAATTGAACTTTGAGACCTCCTAGACTGGCAAATTGAAAAGAACTGCGTGCCTAACATAACTGAGATAACTCGGTAGCATGACTATGTAACGACGTTCAAAAAATAGTGAATGCAATTTTGCTCAAGAGAACAAAAAGTATAATTGCACAGATGTCTGTCTTCTCTCCCAGACACCCAGAGCTCTGACAGTAAGAATAGAATCTAGTTAAACTTAACACTCGGAAAGGACAGAATTTTAGCTTATACTTGGTACTATGATATGAGGTAACTTGAGTTTCAATAGTTAGAATACTCGGAGAGGATGGAAAGAGGGGTGCTAATAAAAGAAATCAAGGCCACTTGAACAAAGAAGGGAACTTTGGCTTTGTTATGCCTGTAACTTTAGGAGGATAATGTTAGTGTTGATGAAAAGCACTTACTATGTTGGAAACGGGCCTGGTAATTGTTTCCCTTCCTGATGTTCAGGGATACAAAGACTAAGTGGCAGCTGTCTGAAAAATGTGTGAAATTCCACTGTTAAGGATTTTTCTCCCGGCAGACAGATGGATTTGACTACACAGTTTGGCAGAGCCTTACTTTATATATAGTCGATCAGACTGGATGGAGACACTGAATGCAGCACTTTCTTTTCATCCTCTGCAGCAATACGGAGCAGCACCTTCAACTTCATGGAGCAACACACTCCCCAAGCCCCTTTTTCCTTAGGAAACAGATCTTTTTAGTCTATAGTTTCTTTTTAAACTCTCAACAACTTTCAACACCCTATTTGCTCACAAATCTGTAATTTGGAGTTCTTATCTTGTTGGACATGGGGTGTAACTTCCCCAACTGTTTTGTGTTTTAATCTGTTTATGTGGGGAGCTCAATGCAACAAGAGCACCATGTTATCTCCAGGAGAATTGCATTGGTTGCACTCATAGTAAAGGTATGCAATACCTGCTGTATTCAGTTAAAAACTCCCTAAAGTAACTTTCCATGAGAATATAGTCCTATTGGGTACTGATGCTGCTGTGAAGCACTCAAAATATTTTTAATATTATGCACAAGCATAACCTCCCACTACCACTGCCTCCATTGCCCTTATGTAATTCTGTAAAGAGACCATTAAAAATCCATTAAGCTTGTTAGTTTGCAGAGCTTTCGGGGAATCTTGCTGCAAGTTTTGCTATTTGAACACTTACAGTCTTCTATTAAACATAGCAATCTTTAAGCTGTAAGGGTTTACTGGAATGGCCCATTAAGCGAGAGTTTTCTAGGGGGGATTATGTCTGGGAGAGGGAGGGGAGATCAGAGTAGTAATTATACAAATGGATTTTACTTTCTGCATTTTGTTTTTAAAGTAAAAGCGATTTCTGTTATCTCAAGAAGCCCAAAAGCAAAACGTTAAAGAGTAAATGGATGGTGTCATGATTAAAGTATTTACAAGGGATTCAGGAAACTAGTTTCAAGTATTTGACTTCAGATATCAGAGAAAAAAAATCACTTAAGAACTGGTCTGGAAGTGCTGAATATCTAAAAAGTTATGTCTATTTAAACTGGAACTGTAGCTGTCAGGATCTCTTAGAATCAGGCATTTTTCACTTCTGTAGTACAGAGTTAATAATACTTCCTTTTTATCCTCCTGTCTATTTGGGTATTAATCTTTTTAGGGTAAGGTCAGTCTCATTTATGACCTCTAATTTCTCATATGGTTCTAAAAAAGTATTAATAAGGAAAAAATATGCCTCTCTGGAGGATCTTTTCACTTGCTTAATTGGTATTCACATTGGAGGCTGTCCTAAAGAATCTCTGGATTCTCATTTCAACAGTGTATGCAGCTATGCCTGTTCTCTCTGACCAGTTAGTCTTGCATTTTTACATGAGCTCTTTCACTGGCAATCACAGCCCTTGCACTGTGAAAGGAGATTCATAAAGACTCATTGCAAGCTATTGTGAGGATAGATTGGTTCCCCCATATGAGGTCTAGCTTTTGAATTGTTTGTTATTTCTGGGAAGGCATCAAGTTCTTGAAATACCATTGAGCTGCTTATGGAAATACGTGGTACTTGACAGGAAAAGTAAGGTTTCACATGCTTTTTGGTTGGAAAGTCATATCTATCTCTGACTTTAGTATGCATAAAAATCTGGATGATATTTTCCAACTTTTAAAATGAACACAATTGTTTGTATTTGGTGTTGTCAGATAGCTGAATGCTTCTCTCCTTTGTAAAAGGAATTTGAATTTTGGTGTGAATGTGGTTTTGGGGTCAGGGAGATGCCTTTTACTCACTTCATATCTCCGATCCATTCAGGTTTGGCTCAATTAGCTGCCAAAAATCACTATTCTCCATCTGTGCTTTGCTCACTAGAGCTTGCTAAAGGCTGTCTGCAAAAATCCGTCAACATCCTATCAGTCCTGCCCCTGTACCAACCTAGCATCTTGTTTAAGCATGCCACAAGGATGAAGCTCCAGATGGGATCATGAAAAACTGGTTCCTTTCCAGCTGCTCTTTCCTCATTTAAACAATACTGTGAGTTCAAAAGGAAGGGAGACTGGCTGATAATGACAAGAGCATAAGTTCAAGTTTTGCTTTTTTTCATTAAGTTGCTTCAGCTAACTGTGCGCCTCTCTCACTTCTTTATATGCCTCTTCTAAAAGCTGCACAATCTGGAAAGTGATCTCTAATGTGGAGCAGCCAGGATGAAGCAATGCTGTTCTGTCAAAAGGATTCATCAAGTCTTAACATAATTCTAGAGCTCTTTACTGTGTTGTCTATGTGGTGAGACAGCTCGGGCATATATAACCTCAACTGCAAATTTCAAACCTTCAGGTTTGATCATCCTATTAAAGGGTACTTTTATTTTTTTCCTAAAGCACCAAAGACAGACAGTGATTTATTATCTTTTCACATGCAATTGCTTGTAGGCAATTCAGAGGCCTGAAGAACACTTAAGGGAGGACAGATTTGTGCATGCAACTTTAATTTTCACATATACTGACTCTTGAACGCTTGATGTTGAAAATGTGGTGTCACTGATTGGAAGTCTAACCTAAAATGTAATATATTCCAGGTTTGCCTATGCCTGCCACTGATTTTGAATAATGTACCCCTGAATGGTGTCCTCTACAAGGCAAGTGTGCATAGGTTGTCAACTGACAATAATTTTATAGCAGCACAGCCAACCATCAGACCAGGTTTGCTTAGCTGTAGTGAAGCTGAATAACCTTGAGGCAGGAAGGAGTAGAGGAAAATATTTATATGTTCAAAAGAATCCACACAGCTCCATCCTTCTGCCTATGTAATTCTGTGAGTATAACTCCTGCTTGTGTGTGACCTTGCATGTTGTTTTGCACTTTATTCAGTAAAAAAAAAGGAAGCTGCATTTTTTGTGAGAATGCTTACATTTCCCATAGCATTCCATAGTGCACTGCACTGTGCTGGGAAATGATGGATCTCAGAAACTGCAGTAATGGGAGCTGACAGTGATGGATAGTGGGAAAACTAAGAACCTCAGGACTGATCAGAAGAGGGTGCTGTTATTCTGGGATGGTCTTGCATCACCCGTGCCAGAACACAGACAATGCCTCTGCGAGATTCTGGAGAATGCTGCCTTTCATCACAGATGTAATATTAAGGACTTGGCTATCAGTGGTAGTAATTAAGAGACAATAGCATTTCTCACAGTGAGACAAAGATTTCCTGAATAAACCCACATTTGGCCACTTCTGTGGATAGATGCTCCCCTACCAAATCAAATTATGGAATTCCTCCCTTTCCTACCCTGCAGCAAACTATTGTGTATTGCTGCTCTACACTACTGAACAGCTGTTCTTGTTCTTCCTACAGGCAATTGCATGTGAAAAGATAATAAATCACTGCTTTCCTAATCTTGAAAACACGTATGCGTATTTCAGCTGTAGAAACCATGCTGGGTGAATGAATCCATGCTGCTAAATAAAAGACCACAAGGGAGCAAAGACAGTCTTTTCCCCTTGGAGATTTATATCCCTTGTTCTAAGTCTCACCAAGAAGCAAAGATGTCTTTGACTGCAGACTCCAGAGACTGCTCCTCCAAGGCAATGAGGATGAAACTGCATCATGTTTGGTGTTCTCTCCCCAACATTTTCCTTCAATACTATCCCCACAGTCTTGGTACCTTCGATTAGCCACTGTCATGCAGTTTCCTAGAGGTCATCTTCTCTGCAATAAAAGTATTATGCTGCTGGGCTGAGGCAGACCTTGTGTTATTTCTGACATTCTGTACTGAAAAGCACATTAAATCACAATTATGCATGAGGGCTCTGCAGGTGCCACTGTAGCCCACTGTTGGCCCAGAGACAAGGACTAGTTTAGTTTAGACACTTCCAGTCTGCTCCATAGGAAGGCAGTGAGTCAGTTTAGCACTGCCCTGTGACTGTGTAGCTACTCCTACCCATCAGCTACTCCTATCACAGCCAGCAAAAGAACCCAATGATCACTCTGACTGAAACAGAAAAGCATAACTCACATCCATGCAGATACTTATCCTCATCCAACAATTGCCTAACAGTTTTAGGAAGCAAAGACTGTGTTCGAGTCCCCTTACAGCAGTACTGATAATCTGACTATGTGGGTAATTGTGGGGTAACCCCTGGAGCAGAGCACTTTCTGTGATTTTGTAGAACAGATGTAAGCACAGGAGCCAATCTGTCAACACAGGTACTGTTCATATACATGGAATTATGTCAGCAATGGATTTTTCAATTCTGGGAGAAATATATTTGAGAAAAAATAAGGCTGAGACTTGCTATAGAATAAAAAAAAGAAGAAAGAATTCAGTGTAATTCATACACCTATAATCTTTAATCAATAAAATGTGCAAGGCAATATTTTCTGGCTCTGAAGCTTAGTGACACAGCCCAAATTGAGCTGCACAATAAAATATCCTTATCCTCCCAAACACTGCTGGAATAGTCCCACTTGTGCCAGACTTGGATCTTGGCCCAATGTTTAATGTGAGCCTGCTTGTTCATCCTGTGCAAAGTTGGATCAGGATGTATTAACAGTTTAGGAGGGTGAACAGTCAGGTCCTGTTTTATGGGCCATGGGCCTTGGCCCTGGCCCTGTTTATTTTGCTAGTATAGGTATAATTTTACAAGTTTAATGATCTCAGCACACTTCAGATTAAAAAAAAATCTTTAGAAAGGTTAACAAAAACTTTTTTTTTTTTTTGTTAGTATTAAGTTCATATTTGAAGAGAAATACAAAATTATTTTGTTAATGTGAATGTGGTATGTTGTGAGGACTCATTGCACATCTACTTTCCTGTAGCATAATTAGCAGAGGCTGGCACCTCAGGTATTTCAGAATAAACAGTGAAAAGCCTTCCCGTAAAATGCTACCAGATCTTGGATGGGGTGAATTTGTCTGAAGTCTAACCTTGCAAGTATTTTGTCAGTTCTGAAAGTGTTGTGCTGGGTTTTTTTGCTGCTCATTGACTGATCTAATATTTGTTATTACACTGCTACTTCTGTTACTTGTACATATTTATAATTTCTGGTTTAATTTTGCTAGGCTCTTAGCCTCCTCTGGCGACCAGTTGTGCTTAATCCAGATAAAAACCTGGTTAGTTTGCTTTGTATTTTTGGGTTTTTTTCCTTAATGTGAAGCATGGTGACTTGCTCAAATTCTCTCCAAAAAACGTACACAGAAACATGTGGACAAGTTCAGATGAGCTAACTAGAAGTTTGGTTTCAAATTATATGAAGTACTTATATGAACAACTGAAAGTCAGCTCTGAGTCACTTTGTTTACCTTATGTCTTTTTCTGACTGCCCCTTGTAAAAAAAAATAAAAATCTCTGTATTAAAAATTTTCCATGCCACACTCCACTTAATTCCTCATGACTGTTGATTGTGTTTTGCTCACTGCCACTGGATTTAAGGTGAAAAAGCTTTGATTAGTTAATGTCTACTTATTGTCTCTGTAAGGGGATCCATGCTGGAATAATAGTGTCAAATGGCTTAGGCTTGAATTTGCTTCACAGTAACTTCTTGAGGAAGGCCAAACCTTCACTGCCACCTGGCAAGGTTTTGGACAATTCTAAAAGTAATTACTTGGCACAGTACTGAACAGCAGCCAAGCTGGATATCCCCAGACAGTGAGGCCAGAAGTCATGATTTAACCTTTTCTAGATGGACTATTTACCCTACCATTTTAATTTGGATTAGGAGTGCTGGTTCTCAGAAAGGAAGTCTGAAATAAGATTACTCTTGGGCTAAATGGAACAGAAGAATATTTGCCCACAAGTAAACTGCAGTGAGGCCAAATCAGCTTCCTGGATGCCCCACCCCAAATGGTGTGGACAGAGGTCCTCAGCTGCCTCATTTGACAAACCCATTCTGGTTTGTGCTGCACTGATATTGTAGGCAATAGCCAATAATGGAGAGATTAATGCTGATTGGAAAATATCTGGGGGGTGGGGGGGAGGGAAGTGTTGACTTAGGAATGTCATGAAAAAGCCCACAGAGAGTTAAATTTAATAGCAGTTATTTTAGACACCAAGTATTAGGAACCTGCCTGACAGGCATCTTCCAAACATCCCTGCTTTCTTGAGAACTCATATATATGTGGCTATTGGTTTGTTTTACTGAAGAGCCCAGACTATGGAGCTTCATGTCACTGAGGCAGCCAAGCAGGGAGATTGCCTCTAATCCAGAAATCCCAGGGCTTTCAGAAACTGCAGCCCAGGTTCAGTCTCTCAGAATGGATTTTCTTTGTATTAAGAACCCTTGAACTATTCCTGTCACCAAGAATTTTTGGGATTTGTTCTGAATTAAAAATAAACTAAGTTTTGAATTATCATAACCTGATGATATAATTAAATCCTCTGTGAAGCAGAACTGCCTTTCCCCTAGTAATTCTGATGTAAAAAGTATTAATAGGAATAGGGATTTTAATTCAGGTCAGAGGCAGTTGAATTAGTAGGGCTGTGGAAAGAATAATATCTCATCTACAGCAAGTTTTGCTTGTGTTTCAGTTTGACAAGCATGATATTCACATACTATATTTGAAAGATTCCCACTCCTCCAAAAGAATATAAAAATATCTGATAGTCAATTTAAGCTATTCTTTTCACATCTCCTCACAAACACAAGCTCTGCAAAGCCTTTTGTCTCAGCTGGAAGATGCTTCTGTTTGTTCTACCTCACGTCGAAGCTGATTGCCTCTCCAAAGTGTCTGATCTCTGTAGATTAGAAAAAAGAATAGATTTGAAAGATGCTTACAATTCATTTAATTTCAATTCCCCTACTTTCTTTCATCCAATATTCTTGATAAACAAATAAATTAGGTAATCATTTCAGTGACTGTATCATTTTCATTTTTTATTCAGTATGCACAAAAGCCAAAGTTATTTTATTTCAACACCACCTTCTTTTTTTTAATCATAAACTGAAGAGCAAGAAGATCTGTTCATGTCTTTTTTTATGATCTGCATTTATTCCAGAAAATCTGGCTGCTTAAAAAGATATCATGATAGTATACTATTTTCTAAATATATCTTCAAAAAATTTTAACTGACAAAATTAATTCCAGGCTTTGGAACATTTAGCTTTAGGGCCAGGACAGTTTTCTGTTCTTTTCTGTGCATTTTCTGTCAATAAAATATAGGATTTGATTTAACCATGTTCAATCAAATGTTGGATTTTGATCAACACAGATCTCCAGGAGAGCTTTGGGTTCCCCCTAACATCCATAATGGTTCAGGGTCCTTTCCAACAACTTTTGTGAGGCCAGAAACAACAAAGATAAATCAAACAAAGATAAATCAAAAGGCTGACTGGATGACTCTAATGCCATGTTACAATATTGATGCTGTCTGTGTCACAAAATGTTTCAGGCACTCCAATCATTAGCACAGGTCCATTATGGGAGGGATTTAAGCAAGCAGAAGGAAAGAAACAATACCTGCCTCAGAGAGCTGATAAATCTTCCTGTCTTCTTCCCACACATGCACTCTGATGTGGATTAAAATATGTGTTTATCTGACTCTTAATGATAGTAATGATCAATGACTGTAAATAAAAGGTGCATTGTTTGTCACACACTTTAGATTTCTAAAATGTGAATTAAATCTCCCCCTTTTTCCCCAGAATTATCAATCAGAGAACAGAAAACACCCTCAAGCAATCCTTCTCCATTTTCTCTTATTTGGAATTTAGTTAGATTTAGGGAGTTAAATCCATTCAGCTTTAAAAGAAGGAGAAAACAGAGGATTTGATTGTTCATGACATTTTGTTCAGAATCAATCATTGTCAGCTCAGGTTAGACTGATTTACTATGAGCCTGCCATAGAAAAGATTTGCCACAAATGGCAAGGCTCTGAGCTGTTTCCACCGCACTGAACATAATGATGGATTTATCATTGCAATCAAGATGGTAAAACAGCATGGTCCCCAGGGTGGTGCACCAGGCAAATTGATCACAACAGCCCTGAAGTTATATAAGGGCTTTGTTTATCTGGTCTCGGTCTGCAAGAGTAGTAATCCAACTTAAGATAAGACACTCTGATCTTTACACAAGTTTGGACAGGTTTTATCTCCTAAACCAGTGTGTAGTAGAATTGTCTCTGCGGAGGAGTAAAAGAACTATCCAATAAATTCAAATATGTATACTTTTTGAAAAATAAAAATTAGTACAAAATAAAGAGAAATAATAAATACTACCATTTTTAATATCATATTTTAACAGTAGTTACTTAATCTGTAAATGAATGAATTTGCCATCATATTTTAGTGAGAAAATGAATCAAATGGGAGGATGAACATTGCTTCTAATGCATTGCCTTTTCATTACAGGCATTCTTTCTTAATTTTTTTAAGAAAAATCTGGCTTTACCAAGCTTTCAGATCCAAATAAATTAGGACTAAAGGGAAATAGTTACCTCTCTACAACAGCACACTGGCAGACCAGGCTTTTGTATATGCAGGGAAATTAAGTCAGTTTGTAGCTTGCATTTCTGAACCCATGATTGAAAGGGAAGAAAATATTATTACTTGTCTTTGCTGGAAAGTGAGTTTTGGTGAGAGGAAGTGATGCTGCAGGGAAAGGGATGAACCTCTGGAGTCTGTTAATGGGATACCATCTGGGAAGGCTTTAGCCTGTGGCTCAGCCCTGCAGACTGCTGCTCATTTATCTGAAATTCAAATAGGTAGATATAGATATAGATGTAGATATATAGATATAGATATTGATATATAGATATAGATTATATAGATATAGGTCGATATATGCATAGGTATAGGTATATACAGATTATATAGATCTAGATCTAGATGATATAGATATAGATATGGATACATCCTGAATAAGAACCTGAGAAAAGGATCTGCTCAGTGGGATGATATGTTTTTTCCTAAGGACCAGAAAATTTGGTGGGGTCCTGATTATTTGGTGGGGTCCTGCAGGAATACCAAATCTTCCAGCGACTGTATTTTTCTCCAAGTGGTGACAGACCCTTAAAAGTTTTCTTCAGAGAGGTGTCAGAGACCTGGAGGAACTCTAATATCATCCTTCATTCAGACAAGGAATGCAACTGGATTTTTATTTTCACATGAAACCTGTGTGGGTGTCCTTTGGCACTGGCCTGGACACAATAATTGAATGAAGTCAGAATTTAGCACATTTTTAAAATAATAAAGAATTTGGGGGCATTCTATAGATTTAAAAGTGAGAGGAAAGCTAGAGTCAGTTATTGGAAAGAGCTGTGAAGGGCTGTGATATGCCCCCACACTAAAAATTCCATAAATCACATTACAATTTCTCAGTAGCAGGAATCTATTTTTCTATTTATTTTACAGTATGTATATTGATAGGCGTGAATGAACACTATCTTAATTTGGAATTTAATT
Source organism: Haemorhous mexicanus (assembly GCF_027477595.1). NCBI lineage: Eukaryota > Metazoa > Chordata > Aves > Passeriformes > Fringillidae > Haemorhous > Haemorhous mexicanus. The sequence goes on along the minus strand of NC_082343.1, from coordinate 109,808,373 downwards.
TAAGTTGATTAAATAGCTTTCTATTTTGAAGCAGGAATATATTTTCATAATGTTTGATTGCATAACTGGCAAAAAGATCTATTGCAAATTATTGATTCACTTTGGATACAAATATAGTATAAGCCATAATTCATGGGCAATAATGGTTACAAATTTGTTATTTGGCTTTACAATTGTAGCAGCCCACCACCTATGAAATAAAAAAGTTTAATTCAGAGACCGATTTTGTTCTTCAGGGCCTCCTTTTGAGCACAAAGAGAGAGGCTCTCCTCTCTTTTCACCAAAATATTCTCTTCAGAGCACTCTCACACAGAAATTGGCAGCACTGTTTGACACAAAATGCATTAAGGCAAATTTACTGTCAGCTTAGCCTTCAGGGTGTGCAGATAGACATATAGTAGGAATATATGAAGTGGAAGTAAAGTAGACTTGTTTCACACTCTTTTGATAAACTTTTTCTTGTTCAAAAGCAGTGTCTTCAAAAAGAAAAACCAAAATGTAAAAAATTAACGTTTTTAACCCAAAATCCCCATAAGTAAGATAAAATAGAATATAAAAAGTCCATTTCTACATTAGACTATTTTCACTTGGGAATTATTCTCTTGCTTTAGCAAAACTATAAAAACTTATGTGTTCAAACTTAAACACATAAATCTTTAAATCTTGAAACTTTTCAGATAGCTGGATTTTATCACTGCCCAGGAACTTAACAAAGAAAACATGCTCCTATTTTGATTTACAGAAAATGTAATAGATGAAGTCTTTCATAATTTTATTTATTGGACATATATTTGGGGAATCAATCATGTGTGGTCCTTGGAACTCTAAAAGTTTGCCACAAATTATTTCAGAATTTATATGGAATCATGGAAACATAGAAAGGTTTGAGTTGAAAGGACCCTAAAAGATCATCCAGCTCTAACCCCCTGGCAATGGCAGGGACACCTTCCACTACCCCAGGTTGCTCCAAGCCCCATCCAGCCTGGCCTTAAACACTTCCAAGGATGGAGCATCCTCATCTTCTCTGGCCAACCTGTGCCAGTGCCTCACCACCCTCACATAACCTCAGTTTTCCTGTGAAAAACTTGGCTAGCACAGTATGATTAACTGTGCATATTAAGAAAGAAAAGGAAGAAAAAGTAAAAACAAACAAACCAAAAAACCATTCTTGATGAATGCCAAGTCCTTCACCTGCAACCAGACTTGACTCAATTAGTCAAGTCATTGTTTTTCCTCCTCCTACAAAATAACATAATATTTGATATGTAAATTAGGATGTAAGATTCTGGGAAAAAAATAAAAAGAAAAAACTATCACATTCTTGAGATCTCTCATGTAAATCATTTTTTTTCTCAAATTATCTTGCTCATTTTTAATGTAGTGAAATTACTGCTGTAGATCCTCTTCTGGATTATTTGTCTCAGTGGTTTTAGCAAGACGTGTTTTGTGCAAAGGGGAGAACAAAGCTGACTTCAGGCATGGAAAAGCAAGAATGTGGTCACTAGGAGGTTACTGTCCTAAAGTTTGTTGGGACTGTTAAATACTAGTGATTTTACAGCCCTTTATCTCCAGACTGCTGTCACAGATGAGCAGATCAAGGATATTGCCATTATACCATATTTCTGGTATTTTCTTTATCAAACACAACTTTGAAGCTTCTTTTGTCCCCTATTTCTCTTTCCTTTTTTTGTCTCTTTTTTTTTGAAAGTTAATAGGATGTAGCTCATCAGTGGTCTTGGGTCAAACCATTTGGTCATCCCTATCTGGAGGGCATCAAATGAGTGAACTAGCTCTTGATACTGGCAACCATAGGTCAATATGATTTTGTATTAACTTGGAGAAGGTCAAATGGTCTCTAAATTTGATAAATATCCCATTTCTTGAACTTCTGATGGAGAGCATAGACAAGGTGAAAACTAATACAATTCTGGACTTGTACAGCCACACCAATTGGTACTACAGCTTAATTTGCACAGGACTTAATTTAAACTCAGCTTGTGCTCCAGCAACTAATTTCTGTATATCGCAATGAAGTTAAAACAAATAACACCAAAGAATATATTTGATATATTTTTCCTCTCTTAGTACAAAAACCTGTCCCTGAACAGCCTGATACTTATAAGCTGCACTTCCATTTTAATCTTTCTCAGAGATTATTATCTCAAACTTTGAGTTAATATTTTTTCTTTCTTTTTCCTTGATGGATTAATTATTAAAAAAAAAAAAAGTGAAATCAGAGAAAATTGTTTGAATCTAACAAGGTAGAAAAATTTCATGACAAGTTTATCTCTGTGAGACTGGTCGAGCACACAAACATTTCTGGCATGAATATAGAAATATGAAGTTTTTCTGTTTGTGTTTTTCTGACCTGTTTTATGTATATATAGATCAGAGAAAGGATTAAGATATGCTATGGGCGTAGAGGAATTGAAAAAAACAAAATGACTGTGAAGTGTAGAGAAAAAATAAGGCTGTGAATTGACAAGCACTTGGGAGAACACTGACAGAGGAAAAGGAAACCCAAAACAAGCAAGGAAAAAGAACAAAGACCAAATACTGTGACAGTAGAGTATCCCGAGGTCTGGATCTCAGCTGAAAAGTGGGAAGTTTGTGACTTCTTGTGTCTTACAGTAAGTACCATCTCACTAGAGATGTGATAGCTCCCTAGGTGTCAAATGAGTCTCTTAAAGTCTTGTGAAGTTTTCTATAGCATTTTTTTTCTACAAATGGGCTGCTAGTGCAATGCTGCACCACAGAGGCTAAGCTAAAGCAACCAGAAATCTTTAAATTCAGCAGCTCAAATATATTTAACATGTGGAGGAATGTCTTAAAATAGCTCTGTTTTATTTTCCACATCCATATACATATATATGCACCTTTGGGGTGTAGGAAGAACCTTCATAATATGTTAGGTAATCCTAGTTTATTGGGTTTTTTTCACAGCTGATGCATATGAGGGAAATCTGGTTTTCCTCTAAGTTTCGAAACACAGAGATAATGTCAGTGAAGTGCCTGAAGGTTGCTGTCAGGACAGAACCTTTCATACAAACATTAAAGCTCCTTGGGAAATGAAAATTCCAGGTTGTGAGACATGAAGTTTCATCTGCCAAAGATAAGAGAATGTCAGAAATATTTTGTGGGTATATTGGTAACACATTTATTACTTTATTATTAATATTGATAATATTCACTACTAATCTCTCTTTCATTAGTTTGTTCTTAATTTGGCTATTTTAAATGATCTGCTTTCAAAATGAATGATAACATTTTCTTTTTAATGTCATACTCATGCATATACAAAGGCCACTTATAGTGAGATTTAATCTCTGTGGTGTAATTCTAAACCCTCAGCTGCAGAATTTCAGCTGCTGATAACAGTAGGCTTTGAAAAGTATGAAACTGGATGAAATCAGAAACATGATTATTGTTACTGATTATTACTATCATCTATGTATTCCCTGTGGCATACGAATACATATTACTATCACAGGAGTTGTAGAAAATAACAGAAATGTTGTGATTATGTCAAAGTTTTGATGAGAAAGGGACTTACTGATTCATGTCTGTATTTTGTGAGTTTTGTTTTTTAGTTGAAAGGTGAGTTTACATAAAATGGTCAAGTAAGTGGTTTTCATCAAAACACCATTTCATATAATGATGCTTCTGTTTCATAGAAGGTATCTCCTGGCAGTAGTTCTGGATTTCAATATCCTACATTACACGCTGCCACCAACAGGATGGAGAGACCTATGAGAAATTCTGGGGGGGCATAGGTCATAATGGGTGAGATACCTTACAAGGAAGTCCAAAGAACTCTGGTAGAAAATTAGAACAGATACATCAGTAGATCATCTCTGAAAAAAACCACAGTGGTGTCAAAATAGTTCATAATGTGTGTGGAATAGAACTTTTTTCAGCCATTCCTATGAAAACCAAAATATTTCACCAAATGATCTTGTTATTAAAAAAAATTAATATCTCTCTGTATATAATTTTAAATACTCAAACCAAAACATTTTGCATCCTATAATACTCCTCACATTGACTTACGTGATTTTGGGTGAAAGTGAACACTCCAGTTCAATGTGTTAAATGTTATTTTTAACATGAAATGGTCTGCAATTCACCAATCATGTATTTTGAAATGGATAGAATTTGCTACCTAAAAAGAGGAAAATATATTTATTCGATAATGTAATTTATGGATCTTTTTCTACTGCTGTTATCTGTGTATCTGAGGTTTTTTGGGGTTTTTTTGTTTGTGTTTTTGGTTTTTTTTTTTTTTTTTTTGTGCTCAGCTGTTCCCTGTAAACACAAGGAGTGGAGCTGAATTCTCAGGAGTCTCTCAGTGGTGTCTCTAGGCAGTTGCTTGAAGGATTTAACTGAAAAATTCCAGTCGGTCAATACATTTCAGGTAACAAGAAAGCTGAATATTTTCAGGAACACAGACATTTTGACAGTTTTGGAACAGATTGTCTAGTCCATAAAGCTTTGTCTTCTTCGTGTATTAAATACAGCAAGAAAAAAGAATTATCCACCTCTCTGGAAAAGCTAAAACATTACTTGCATGATTTTGAAATTCTCTTTCCATTTCATAGCAAGCAAATCTTGGTAAGTTTGAGCTGACTTGAGACTGACCTTGCAATTCACAAGCTAGAACACTATTTTGAGCACAGTTAAACCTAGTGTTACAGTGAAATAGACAGCAAAAACCCAAAAGTGATTCAGAGCAAAAGATAAGCACAGGAGAGCACTTTTAGATGGGCAGTTCTTCAACTTTTGAGGCTTTATCTTTGAACTGTTTTAACAAACAAGAGAAAAGCCACGCCAGACAGAATGCAAAAAAAGAAAAAAACCCAAGCTTATACAACAGCAACTATAAGATCACTCAGCAATAAATAATACTCAGCTTTTTGATGTTGAGTTTTCTTCCAGTTGATCAAATGTATAGTTTCTTTTCAGAATCACTGAATTACAGAGTGGATGATGTTAAAAGAGCTCATGATCCTTCTGCTTCCAGTCCCAGCTTCCTCCTGCTGAAACTACTCTCCCCTCATGACATGAGTGGAATGGAATCAAAAAGTGCTAGAAGTTCCAGCCTTCTTCTCTGTAATCATGACATCATCCTAGAGCATATTGCATGGGATTGTGACCAGACAGTTCTTGAATATCTCCAGTGAGGGAGCCTCCACACCCTCCCTGGGCAATCTGTTCGAGTGTGCAGTCTTGCACAAAATGAAGTTATTCCACATATTCAGGTGAAACTTCCTGTGCATCAGGTTTTGCCCATTGCTTCTTGTGCCATTGCTAGGCACCACCAAGATGAGCCTGGATCAATCCTCTTGAAACCCTCCCTTCAGAGACTTCCACATTATGCTGAGGTACCTCTAAGCCATCTCTTCTTGAGTGCACAGGCCCAGGTCTCTCTGCCTTTCCTTGTAAGGGAAAGCTCCAGACCTTTCATCATTTTCATTACCCTCCACTGGACCTGCTCCAGGAGCTCCATATCTCTCTTGTGCCAAGGAGCCAGAACTGAGCACAGCACTCCTGGTGTGCCCCACCAGGGCTGAGTAGAGGGGCAGGATCAGCTCCCTGACGCTGCTGGCAATGCTCTTCCCAATGCATACCAGGATATCTTTGGCCTTCCTGACCCTGGCTGGGTCATGGACAGCTTGTTGTCCACCAGGACACCCATATACTTCTCCACAGAGCTGTTTTCCAGCAGGTCGAGCCCCAGCCTGTGCTGGTGCATTTTGGGTTATTCTTTTCCAGGTGCAGGACCCTGCATTTGCCCTTGCTGAACTTTAGAAGATTCTTTGCACATCCCTCCAACCTGTCAAAGTCTTTCTGAAGGGCTGCACAACTCTCTGGGGTGTGGGCCACTCCTCCCAGCTTTGTGCCATCAGTGAACCTGCTGAGCAGGTAGAGCACATCATGTCATGGTAACCATTGTGAGCATGCCCTGTGATACCTGCATGTGCAGTGCACACTTGTACGTGGAACCTGATATTAGGTACTAAGCACAAAAGTTAATTTTTTGTAAGTGTTTTAATGAATTGCTGTCGTGGGAATTAACAACATGATATAAGTACATATTTAAATCTACTCTTGTTAATCAAAGCACTTAACTCTACATACACCTGTACCTCAAGCAAATTTTAAGCAAATTAAGCAGGATTTATGCAAATTAATATCACCAGGGTCCAGAACTACCAATCAAGCACCTGTAGTGAGGCAGTGTAATAAACCCCAGATGGGACCTTGACCTAACATGAGTATGTATCTCCTGACACCTGAGATAGCTTGTTTAGTAGTAACTCTGATATCTTTCCATAAACCACCATTGTATCAAGAAAATTTGTACTATATATATATATATATATATATATATATACTTCACTTGGTCTGTTCCTTAAATACAACTGGAATCATATTAACACTTTCTGAAATGATTCATTCCCAGGTCAAATTGAGTAGCTAGATTCTTTACATTCACTCACTTGAATTTGGTAAAGCAAGGTATGTGGTGCAATTTTTTCATCAGATCCAATCAGTTGTTTTTCAGAGGAAAAAAAAAAATTGTTTGGCTAAATTAAAGCCTTATATATTATTAATTGCTTTTAGACTCCTGGAAGGTAATAGGAGGGGGACATGTTTTGGTTTTGGTTGGTAGTGTTTTAATTTCTTCTGCAATGTAGATAACACATTGTCTACATTGCAACACAAACCAGGCAGCTTTGAGAATGTTTTTTGTGGGGACTGCTAGTGGCATGTTGAGTTAGTCTGCTAGTTATTACTCTGCAGTGTGCCTCTAGGATAAATTTTCTTAATCATTAAAATAACACATCTCACCACTAGTCTGAGCTTTGCTGAATTCCACCTTCTGTTCTTGCCTTGTCTGCTCTATTAAAAGCCTTGTAGTACCACTGCTTTACCCATTTCTCAAATTTTTATGAACTAAGATTCAAAAGAAGACATCTGGACCAATAATAGTTTTACAAAGTCATCCAGCCAGGCCTTGGTAATGTATGCAAAGTCAGGAACCTCATCAACAATCACACTATGGATGGCAATAACCTTTTTAGGCATTGACTTAACAATTTAATGGCATGAATCAACATGTTGAGTCTTTGTCAATCAACAACATGTGCACTGAATAGGAGATGCCAGGTAAGTCTAGTGATGCTGGCTTTATATATGCCTCAGTTTGCTCAGGACCTTACTCTCCCTGTTGTGGTTCTATTTCCCACTCTTTGTTGATAAAGAGCAGCATGCTCCCTCCTGGAAGGGAATAAAGCAGTAGTTTCACCAAATTCTCATGACTTCATCAGCTCACAGAACGGCTACAAAGGCTTCAATGGATTTTTGATTACAGCTTATTTGCAGTAGGTGTGAATGCCTGTGCTCAATGGTTGCTACAGAGTCTAAGACACGTTTGTTCTTTTCTGTTATGGTTTAAACCTTTGCAGGGTAAGGTGAGATATGTTTTATGAAATGATTAGGGTTTGGCTATGCTGGAGTGTTTACTCCTCTTTTATCTGGGGCTATGAGAGACAAAAGCAGCAAATTTCCCTTGTCTTTACAAGGGCAACATGTGTATTACAGCACACCAACGTTTTAATATTTTAAGAATTTTTTCAGTAGAGTTGTCCATTGCTCTGACACAATATAAGAACTATGTTCATTCCCTGAAGTGAACGAAATAAAACGAAATGGACAATAAATTAAAATCCCCCAATTATAACTGTGTTCTCTCTTTCAGTCTAGTTTTACAGACAGTCTTGTAAAGTGTTCTGCTACATGACTTAGCAAATAAATCTAAACAGTAGTTTGTAATTTTCAGAACCCTAATGTGAAGCCACACTTAAATTAGCTGTCACTTGAAATTTCAAGCAGCAGTAATGGGTTTATTCAAGATGCAGAGGGAGAGGCAAAAATAGCTAGAGCTGCTGTGATATAGATATCTGATTATTAATACTTTTTAATGCCTGCTGCAATCACTCACCTTCATGGAGAGAGTGGTGTGAGAGACTATATTCTGAAACACTTGTTAGATATTACAAAACTTATTTAGTAGCAGATCTGCTCTTGAAAATCTATGAAGGACAAATTTTAATTCATACACGAAAGGTCTTTTCTTTAATTCTCTGTTTCATCCTTCTTCGTATGTGATTACATGGATATTATTTAGATATTATTCCTAGAAATTACACAAACTTTTAGGATTTTTTAAAATACATATTGAGTAGTTCTGAGGAGATGTCAGAGAAAATAAAAAATTCTCATTTTAACTCATTCATTAATTTGCTACACTTTAAAAAAATAGAATTACTATGTATTACTTGAGAACAAAACTGAAAACTTACTGGATTTTTTTAGACTCATTTATTTTCACATTTTCTTTCCAAACAGATGGTTTCATCTACTAGAATTCAGAGTGAGACATACTTTAGCCTTAAAATGAGCTTTACAGAAAACAGTCATAAAGATTTGTTTTAAGATAACAGTAACAAGGACCCAACATCCAGACTGCTTAAGAGTCTTCCCAGCAAAGCCAGCCTATGCAAACCTGTTGGGACCACACATACAATTAACCAACATCCAGGCAAGTTTCAGCCTCTCTCAGAGAAGTTGGATTTGGAATGTAGCTATTGATGAAGGACACCAGTTGAGTTTCAATGCATCCTTTTAGTGTAGTCCCTTAATGCTGACAGGAATTTCTTGGAGTCTGATAAAGGAAGGGAAAATAGCAAGTCCTGCACCTCAGCCTCACGGAGTCATCTAGATTGGAAAAGACCTCCAAGGTCATCAAGTCCCGCCCTTGACTGATCACCAACTTGTCAACTAGACCATAGCACTAAGTGCAATATCCAGTCACTTCTGGATCTCCTCTAGGGATGGTGACTCCATCACCTCCCTGGGGAGCCCATTCCAATGTTAAATATAATTTTCTGTGAAAAATTTCCTCTTCATGTCCAACCTGAACCTCCCCTAGAGCAGCTTATTTCCTCTTGTCCTGTCACTAGTTGCCAGAGATGACAGACCAACCCTCACCAAGCTACAAGCTCCTTTTAGGGAGTTGTAGGGAGTGACAAGACCATCTCAGATCCTCCTTTCTTCCAGGCAAAGCAGCCCCAGCTCCCTCAACACGTTTTACATGTGACTTGATCTCTAGATCCTCCACCAGCTTTGTTGTCCTCCTTTGAACACCCTCCAGCCCCTCATGTCTTTCTTGCAATGAGGGGCCCATAACTGGATGCAGGACTTGAGGTGTGGCTGCACCTGTGCTGAATACAGAGGCATCCTTGGATGTATATTTGTATACACCAAGAACAACTGGAAAAGTGTCTTTGTAGGAAGATGGCTCTGCAGGGAAGACCACAGGGTCCTGGGAGATAACAAACTGACTCAGGGCCAGCAGTGTGCTCCTGTGGCCAACGTGGTCAGCAGTGAAATGGTCAGTGTTAGGGGAGCATCACCAGCATGTCCTAGGAGGTGATTCTTATTCTGTACTGAACACTGGGGAGCCAGCACCTTGTACTCCCTGATGGACCTATTGGAACAAGTGCAGAGCAGGACCATGAAAATCATTAAGGGACTGGAACACCTAAGGCACTAGGAGAGCTGAGAGGCATGTGGCTGTAAAGCTTGAACGGAGAAATCCAAGGGGTCTTATCAAGAATCTTATTAATGCGTGAAAATACCTGATGAGCAGAGAAAAAAAGGTGGAGCCAAACTTTTCTTAGTGGTGCCTAAATAAAAGACAATGGAACATAAGAATTTTTTTGGTGTTTTTTTTTTTTTTTTTTGTTTTTGTTTTTTTTTTTTTTAATTGTTCAGGGTGTTGAGCATGCAAAAGGTTTCTCAGAGATGCTGTGGTATTTTCATCCTTGAAGACATTAAAAATGACCACTGACCACAATTGCAGTGTGTGTATCTGTCTACTGAAAGAATACTCTTCTACTCAGCATAGGACCCAGCAAGTATAGCAGCCACATCTGCCAGAAAAGGAAAGAACCTGTTATCTCCCATTATAAAAAATTTGGCTGTTCTTAAAAGAAAATTCAGTCCCAGTGAAAAATGAATCTGTTGAACTGAATGAGACCATGCTTTAAGGAAGAGGAGGAAAGCAGAAGAGTCTGAGTTTAGTATTCATCTAGTGAAGGAGTAGCATATGACACCAGAGTTAAGAGATAAATAGTACTTTGGAGAAATAAGAATGACTCATACCTAGAAAGCAATAGCACATAAAATATTTTGCAATTGGAGCATAGGCTAGAAGACCCTTGCTTAAAAGATTTACTTGGAGCAACAATGGCATTTTTAAAAATCAAAGCCTTCTTACAGGTAATTCAAAAACAGAAAGGGAGACTAAATTTATCAAATAAATTGTTTGCTGCAAATAGTTCTCCCAGTTCTTTCATCTGTATTTAATTGGCTATCAATAATGCATGGAACTGCTGAGACACTAAAGAATCATGTAACAGGCATTCCATTATGTAATTAAGGATCATTAACTATATTAATGACTTTTCTAATTCTTATATTGTTAACCAATGAGTAATGCTTTCTGTCACGAATATACTTTCAAACTTCTCTGCACCAGTGAAAAAGATACATCTTGCTTATCAAACTTCTGCAGGTAATTCACACAAGAGATTTGGTTTGAATAAATCTTGAGGAAGCTCAAACAAAAAGCAGATGACTAGATCACACTGCACTAGGGGATTAAGAAGAATAAAGATTGGCAAACCTAATATTTCTAGATAGTGACTAGAAAGCTCTTAGTGGCTCAAGGGGAAAAAATGTAGCTATATATGTGTATGGGCAGAATACATATGAGATGATAAACCTGCTGCAGAAGAACTGTAGAACTGCCAATATGAAAATTGCAGATTTTAGCATCTGCCATGTTAAAGTGCTGGTCACATGAGTTAAATCTGTCAGTCTCACATAACTTGTGTTGTTTGCTATACATATTCTATCAAGAATATCTAGAAAAGTTATGTTGCCTTATCCTTGGAAATGTTCAAGGCCAGGTTGGGTAGGGCTTTGAGCACCTGGTCTAGTGGGAGGCATCCCTGCCCATGGCAGGGGGCTTGGAACAAGGTGACCTTTAAGGACCCTTTCAATCTGCTGACTACAGATTTTTTTCTGAAGACTGGGTCTTGAGAAGCACAGACATCTGAATTCATGGGATGTAACATTAGGCTGCGTGTTGAATCCAAAGGTTCAATCTTTTAGCTCTGCTAAGAAGAAATTCCTTAACACAGAAATGGGTAAACATAATGAATATTCTTTGCCTAATAATAATAATTTTTAATCTATTCGTGCTCAAGTTATTTACAAAGGAAGATAAATATTTCTATTTTATAGCTTGAAATGCAGATACTAGTGAGCTGAAATGTTTTGTCAATGTTCAGTAGGGTAGACCTAAAATAAAAAGCATCACAACTAAATCCCATAACCCAGTACCAAATTTGCAGCTTTGGAATTATTTTTTGCTTAATATACTTTTGTTTTTACAGCTAAACAAATAAATAACTAGATAATGTTATAACACCACTTTTGCAATGTGCTTATCAAGCATATTTCTAGTATTTTTTTGTTAATGATTACTTTATAGAAAGAATGGTGAGCTTAGGATTTTGTTGTTGTTTTTTTTTTAAGAAAAAAAGGCAATTTTATCATCTCCTTCAGCCATTATCCTGTGTTATTTATTTATCAGGTCTTATATTTTCTTAGTGACTGAGCTTACAATCTATTGTCTGAGACAAGAGGTTTCACTGAACATGTGTTCTGTTAGTGTAACAGTTTTGTGGATCTGGGTTGGTTTTTTCACCTTTCAATACTGTGTTCCAAAGCAATATCAATGTTACAGAATTACTTTAAATTGTTTACAGCTCGTGTGTAATAAATTTCCAACCAATGAATCACCCAGATTTAGATGTTAGCTCTGCGAGTTTCATGTTTTGGCTAGGAACTGCTCAGATAATACAAATTCTTCCTAAACTTAAGATTGTGGCAGTGAGTAAATCATGCAATGAGGTCATATTTCAGAAGAGTGTTTAAATATGTGCTTAGTGTTAGGAACATGCATTGATTCTCTTGGCTGTACCTTTAGACGTCTTCTGTGTTGACACATATTTCATTATTTTTCTTTAACAGTGGCATTTTCACAGGAGACCTTGTTGCTTATTTTTTAATGTGAATCAAATATCTAACTCCTACGGTCCATCTGAAAAGAAACTCTCCAGTCTATACACTGCCAAGACAATATTTTTAAAGTTTTATTGAAAAATATTCATCATAAAGTGAGGTAGATGGTCCTGTTCAAAAAATATTTCTGAATTTGCAGTTGTGGACCTTTCAAATCAAGACCAAGAAGGATTTTGCATATCAAATACTGCTGTGACTCTCTGAACTGTTGTTGGTGCTGTTGGTGGAGGTGTTTTCTAGATGTGGAAGAGCAGTGATGCGTACATTTCCTACCACCAGGAATCTGCTTATAGTTCTCTTCAACATTAAAAGCATTTTCTCCTCTGATTTAAGTAAATAGTTGTGATAACAAAAAAAGATGCTATCCATGTCTTACAATTGAAAGCCATATTACAGAAGTGCTTCTTTATTTTCACTCATCACTTACTGTAGGTTTCTCTGACCCATGGAAAAGTGAATCTGCCTTAAAAAATGCTTTATACTGGAACAATCTGCATTGTGACTTTCAGATTGTTTTCTTTAACATTCTCTTTAGCTTAAAAATATTTTTAAGACCTCTGACAGCAATGTCATCTTATGTGTATCATCCAGATGAACTGTGTCTGAAAAAGTTAATCATATTCTAACATCAGTGTGAGTATCCACCTGAGGGGTGTGGGGAAAGGCATGGTTCATTTGGACAACATTATGCTGGATAAGGAATTCAAAGACACCGCTAGTAAAGGAATAACTTTAATTCTGCATTATAGTGAAACAGTATAGGGGTAGGACACAAAAAACAAGGTAGCTGTTTTGTCTACAATTTCCTTGAAAGCAAGACACAAAACACAGCTTTTCCTGCCACTAACCCTTTGAGCATGAAAAGCTTGAACAATGAGACAAGATTTAACATCAGCTCTTTTCAAATAGACTTGACTGAGTTTATTTCCAATATAGCTGGAGCTGATAATTCTTTCACTGTCTACTTTAATAAAGGACAAGACATTTTTAACTGGCATGATCGAATTTTTCCTGAGTTTCATGACCACCAAATCTTTGATACCAGAAAGCAAGTAAGCCTTCAGAAAGGAGTGGAAAGGTATAGAGTTGTAGATATAGGGTCCTCTTAAAGAAGGGGCCAAAGATCAGAAATATCTTGCAGGCTTGGGAAATAAGTGCTCATAAAAAGCCACAGCTGCTTTTGATGAAATTACTGAAAGTTGGGGCACAGATGAACAAGAAAACAGATTTTCCATTAATGATGTCCCTAGATTCTTAAGTCTAGCAGGTAGCAAGATTCTTCCTTAGTTTCAAAAGATATCTCACGTCCAGGTGCTGAAACACATTTTTTAAAGCCCTGGAAACAAGAGTTTAAAAATTCAGCATCAAAAAAGCACCTGTAAATCCTCCACAGACATCTCATTCTCAAATACAGCACGAGAGCATTCGCCTAATGCAGAGCCTATCTTTTCATGTGTAGCTCAGAGTGCTTGTAAGTGTGTTACAACCTGGAAGCAGTCATATAAGATCTCTAAGGTCTAACATCTACATCAGCTGGATACTTTTGGACTTAGAAAGTAGGCAAGATGGCAAGTATTCCTAAAGAAAACAGCTGTGCTTGAAGAGGTACATAGAAAAATGCACACTGAATTCTTTCAAAAATAGCAGCTGGTTGACTTGTTGAGAAAGACCCTGAGGACTGAAATTTTTTCCCAAGTATATTTTATTTTATCTTAGTGGTCTTTATTGACAGAAATTTTTCTAATCTGATTCTTCAATTACAGCTTTAGGAAAGCAGAAAAAAGTTTTGTAATATTCTTGCTACAGGAATGTAAAGGAGACAGAGCTGAGCCCATACATGTCTTTTGGCTTAAAAGCTAAGTAAAAAAGAATGGGATTCATTTAGCTAAACTGCTTAAATGATATCTAGGGTAATTTTAGAGTCCCTCAAGTACTCAGTTTGACCTTTAGAAGGACATAGGTTTATCTACAGTGGTGTGTCATATCTGCCATTACAGGGTAGATATATAGAACAGTTTAAGGTATCTCAAATGTCTGTGTTTGGGCAAATTACCCCATCCTTCCCCTGAAAGATATTCAGCTAAGTTTGTCAAAGTTTGTTTAAGATTTTGATACGCTGAACAAATTTATTTTGCATAGCCATATGCAACAAATGTTTTCCTGAAGCATTGACCTTATCAGGTCTGTGTTGATGCAGTTCCTTTGCAGCTATGCTATAAATCTGGTGGATTGCACAATATTCAAAACATTGCGTGTAAACTGCCCAGCTGGCACATTCATGCCCAGTTGGTTTTGCATTCCTTGAAGGGATTTACCTCACTGTTCTAAAGTTATATACTGCATATGCTTGTATTTCTGTCTGGAGATTTGGGCCTGGGAGAACAAAAGGTGGATCTTTCTGGTAATAGCTGAAGCAAGAACGACTCTCAGTGTCTTGGCTTTATTCAAGGGCCTGGCCAATCAGTATGTCCTTTGCTCCACTGAGCAGCAGGGATCCTTGTACTCACATTCTCCTTGGTTTTATTTTGCTGATGACATAATTGTAGAAACTCTTTTTCATGTTCCTGAAATCCCTACCTGGATTAATTTTCTGCTGAACTTTAGCTCTTCTAACTCCACCAAGCATGCTTGAGAAATGCCTTTGTACTTCTGGGCAACCTTTCTCTGTTCCCTCTGCTGTACTACACCACCACAGGTGTTTACTTCAGGTCAGAGTTACCTGTTCATCTAAACTGCCCTCTGTTTTAGCCTGGCCTCTCTAACACACAAACCTTTATCTCACAGAATCTCAGAATGGGTCAGGATGGAAGGGACCACAGTGTGTCATCTGGTCCAACCTCTCTGCTGAAGCAGAATCAACCCAGGGCACAGGGCAGAGGATTGTGTACAGTGAGGGAGATTTCACAACCTCTTCATGATCTGTTCCAAGGCCTGGTCACCCACACAAAAAGGAAGCGAAAAATGTAACCTATTCTGCCTACTTATTAACTAGATTTATCCAAAATATAACACATGAAGCCAGTGCAGAGTGGTAGCATATATTTATAGTCAAATAATCAAGAATCAACATCTTTATTTGATACTTATAATTCTTCTATTCTTACTGTTGTATTAGTGATATAAAGTTTCTGTCAAAATAAAGCCAATTTTAGATTTTTTTTTCTACAAAAATAAAGGGTATTTTTGTTAGAGAGACTGCAATGGAATAATTAGTGCCTCCTTACCTTGTGTATTGCTCTCTCCATGCAGGAGTTACACACAATTTAAAACATCAATAAGCAGTAAATTGTTGCAAATTACTATTCTTTCCTCAGTATCCAATAATTTGCTAGAACCAATCACAATGGTGTCACAATGTAACCTTGGATCAGTCCTGTTCTGTAGTGAACCATTAATTGTTCACACAATACTAATCCTTTAAGAATACCCAACAAGCCCATCCTAACTCCTAGAGCTTTTTTCTTATCTCTGTTTATAGACCTGAGTGTTCTGTTTCTCTTGGTTTAAATGCTCCTGAACATCAAGCAAAAGAGAAATAAAAGGAAATGTAGCCAACTAAAAGCTTGAGCTGAGTGAGCTATTATTACTGAATTGATATAAAATTGACTATTTTGCTGGTGAAATTCTCTTTCAGTGCTACAGCCTTCCTAAAATCAGTGAAATGAGAACTCCAAAATTTGGGGCAAATGCACATATGTGCATTTTTCTGAGTCTTTGGTTTATATATGCTAAGTATATGTCTTCTTTCAAGACTAAGAAAACTTTATTTTTGGAGACGAACTGATTTCTCAGATCCAGGAATACATGTGGCCTTCTCAAAAGCAGGTAGGAGGAAGAATTAGCAACTACATTTCTTCTTTCCAGTTTAATGTACTAACTAGCCACAGAGCCAGAAACAGCATCTCCCTGTATTGTTCTGAACCACGAAGGAGATCTGAGATGCCTTCAGTGCTCTCACATTTGCTGTGAGCTGCACACACACACTCAGACAGCTGCTGTGAAGCTGCCAATATGCAGTAGTAGTGAGCTACCCTGCAGTAACTCATTTGTGTTTTGAAGCCAAGAGTCAACAGACTTAAATCAAGCTGTTCTGCCTGTAAATTGAGAATCCCACCTGCTGAATGTGACACCCCCAGCTGGTGATGTGTAGCCCACTTCACAGGAAAGAGGTGAAGTGTTCTGCCAGATTAGCTGTGATTTGTTGCCTTCTTTACTGTTGTCCCATGCTCATTTCACAACAAAAGTATGGTCTTGAAGGATGAAGAGAATGGGAAGGTGTTTCCTACTTCCACTCATGTCAGGACAAACTTTTCCATGGCATGACCATATGGTGGACAGAGTTTTTTGTTTTAAAGAAGTGGCATTTGAGAAAGAAGAATGAAATAGAGATTAAGAAACATAATGAAAAAAATGGTTTGAATTGAAAGGGACCTTAAATATCATCAGGGAGCTCCAGCTCCCCTGCCATGGAGAGGTATATATTTCACTAGACCAGATTGCTCAAAGCCTCATCCAACCTGTCCTTGAACACTTCCAGGAATGGGACATCCACAGCTTCTCTGGCCAACATTCCATTAAGTATATATTATCTCTTTTTCCTGGTTCTAGACAGGACAGGGAGGGTGACAGACAGAATCCTGGGGTTATTAAATACCACCTCACACCATGCAGAGAGGGGAGGGTTTTTTCCCCCTGGGTCATGATTCTGGTTGTTTCTGGGAGAACACGAAACTGGAGAGTACTATCACAAAGCACAACACTCAAAAAGAAGCATTTGGCTGGTGAGGTGAAGTTCTGAGGAAATTAATGTAATTCTGTGAATGCATAGGTCTCATCATCCCTTTAGCAAAGAGAGAGTACTAGGACTAGTACTACTCCCAAAGGAAAACTGGTTATCTTTCTATCACAGGGGTTAGTATTCCCTTGGAATAACTTTCACATTCTTGACTGACAAATAATCTCTTCCTAGTATGGGAGAAGGTGGTAAGTGAGGAAGAGTGCCATAGTGAAAGGAGAGATCTAAATAAGAATGGTTCTGCTTTTTCCCTTGTGTAAATTAACATTGTAAATGTCATAATGAACACCCCTTTTTTTGGAAGAATGTTATTCACTGGTCTTCTGGAAAATGAATCTCATGCCTTGATTTTCAACATCATATTGTTATCATGGAATAAGTGGATTTTATTTTGTAATTGAAAGTAATAATAGAACTGTAACTTCACACTTAAAAAAAAATAAATTCAGAGAACAAAATAAAATTGCTAAACGGACAGTAGAATTAAAAGTACTTCACAACTGAATTAATAAGCCTTGCCAAATTTTTTCCAAATTCAGATTCAGTACTATTGGTTTTGGGTTTTTGCTAGTGATACTGTTTTATTCTATGAACTGTTAAATCACTTTCAAGTGAATCAGCTGACTGCACTGTCAGGCCAAGGCAATGTTTCCACCAAACCTTGAAAATCTGTACTGTCAGAAGCCTACTAAGCTAAAAAAAAAATCTTCTCCAATACATCTTTGATGCCATTACATACAGACAGCAAGCAGTACAGGGATTTTGCAGTAGAATATGTGGGGGTTTCATGAACAACAGACTGAAAGTGAGTCAGAAATTAGTGGCCTTGCAACTACAAATGGGGTTGTAATAGCAAGGGTGCACTCATCAGTTTGGGAAGTGCTTTTCCCCCTCTCTTAGGCACCTGGTAAGTGTCTGCAGTACTGTGCTCAGTTTTGGTCTCCCTGGCACAAGAAAGACCTTGGCATTCTAGAATGAGTGCAGAAGGGACACCAAATAGGTTAGGAGGCTGGAACACATTATGTGTGAATGATGGAAATCTGGGAGAGGCATTTTGTTTAATATGAAGGTGGTCACAGTTTTCCCAGAAAAGCATCTCAGTCCTTGGAGATATTAAACACCTAATTTTATAAGGCTGTAAACAATCTGATATAGTACAAAACTGGCCCCACTTTGAGTTGGGGAATAGAATAAAAAGGGCTTTTTAAATCTAAATTGTTCTTTGAGTCTCTTTATCTATATTGTTACAGTTGGGAAGAGCTCTGAATTTGAAGAAATGAAGGTGGTAACACATGGTTTTGAAACCTTTTCCAGGAAAAAGTGTAGCAAAGCAGATAAGCATAAGATCTTCCTCAACAGGAGAGTGAAGAGAACATAACCCAATAGACCATATGCAAAAAAGGAAACCTATGAGCTATACTGCCCATGAATGAATGAGTAACAATTTCTAACTTAAGTTACCTGCCAACTGAGATTTACAGCACAATGTAAAGGGATAAACAGCACAACATTTTTAAAAGTAGTTGAATGACTAGCAAAGAAATCCATAACTTGTTTAATTTGAATAGTGAAATACTAGATTAACTCCAATGCATAGGAGTATACTGACATAGATGCTTCCATGAAAAGACTACCAGTGTTGACAGAGTAGTGGGAAACAGAAAGTGTCATCCAATGTAATACTATTTGAGATCACTGATCATTCAGAAGCCTTAGAACAAAATCACTGTGAGTACTGCTACAATAAGAAACTCACTTAGTGAATAAAAATGAACTTAATCATGTGCAAGTGCAAAATTCTGATGCTTAGCCGTTCTATACGATGAAGTGAAACTAATCCTCATCAGCTACTGCATACCAAACTTGGATGGTTCTCCGTGGAAGAGCATTCTGGATTCTGAGCTTCATGAAAACGTTAAAGTGCTCTTGATAGGTAAATCAGTCCTGTTGACCACCTCTGTGACAAGCAATTTCTTGCACATCTGGTTTCCTCAAGATCTTCAACAAGCTGTCTTCCTTCCAGCTGCTATTCTGGAAAAGCAAGGCAACAATATGATGTTATCTACAAGGCAGAGGGATTTCAGGGTAAAACAGATTGATTTTCAGAAATAAATTTTCTTCCAGAAGCACCATGTTTACAGGGTTTCTGCTTTTAGTTATAGTCTCAGGGATCAGGGTCCCCACCTTCAGAGATGACATCAGGAAAGATGTCACCATCTATTTAATTGCACTGAAAAGGAAGTTTGGGTTTGGTTTTGTTTGTTTTTTTTCCTTTTTAAAAATATATGGAATGCTTTTTCAGTTAGACATGAAATCTGTTCTTTTCCTAAGCTGTGCCTTCATATTATTTGTAAGTAAATCTCCTCAATAACTGTAGCCTTCCAATGTCAAATCTTAGCAGTGAGGTCTGGATGAGTTTGAGGGAAGAGTTTATTGAAATATGTACTAAATTACTACTACTTTCATTACTCCTTATCTCACCATGCCCTGAGCAAAACTGACTCTTTAGCAATGAAATCGAAGCACAGGAATTGGTTTGTAAGTGTCAGTGTTTTACCATTATGCCTTAGAGCTGTCAAGAGAGGCAGGCACAAGCCTCTCAAAAATAAGCTAGGCATGACTGCACATTTTCTTCATTTTTAATAGGAATAGCATATGCACTATGTAAAAGTATTCCTTTTCGGCATAATTTATTTTTTTTTAAATGACCTTTTATGGCTTTTTCTCTGTGGAACCTCACAATTATCAGATTACCAATGAGACAGTGCTAACTGTATTAAAAAATGAAGGTTGGTAACAGAAACAGAGACTCTGTAGAATACCACAAAAATTTTATCAAAACTATTGATTCTGTCCCACAATAGGGTTGAGCTATCTCAGTTTCACAATTTCAACCCAGAGTCCTGACTATGAATTCCTGGCAGCACTTGCCTTTTTGTCAGATTTGATTTCATACCAGGCAAGCTTGAACCTTTGTCAGAGATGATACTTTCATCACTGTGAAGTCCAGAAAATTAGGATCTTTTTCAGCATTTTGAAACTGGAGTTTTTCAAGCATTAAAATTTTGTGAACATTGGCTTATTTCAGAAAACATCTGACAAGAAGAATGAGCAACTTCTGAACAAAATTTTGATTGTATCAGCCCAAACAGCTATTCTCTAATTCGTCTCTGCTCATTTCCACTCTGCAAACATTGGAGATTTTGCATAGAGAATCAATACATTCAGTTGAAGACTTGCAAGACCTGACTGGTCAAAGTCCATAGCCTTTTTTTGTTGTTGACCTCACCTGAGGTGTAGCTTGGACCAAACACAATGTCCTTGGACTACAGACACAGGGATTTCCCAAATAAATGATTCTGTACACCCTCTTGGGATCATCGGGCTCTACAGTAATATTATGAGTAAAATTCTTTTGCAGAATGATGTCAAAAGTGAAACCTATTTCTTGGCATTGTTACCACTTAGGATCAAAACACTTCTGAGACTGCCTTTACCAGTTATTAATGCTTAACATAAAAAAAAGTATTAAAAACATGATTTGAATTTTCAATTCAGGCTTGTAATTTATTTTCTTAAATAAAAAAACAATCCAAAACAAAACAAAAGGAAGAATTTATACCAATGAATTGTGAATATTAGAATCACATGCTGGCCCTTTTGTAGTATCCCTTCTTGAGGGATTCTATCATTTACAGAAAGGGGTGACAATATGCTACGTTTGCTGAAAATTGACCCCAAGTCCTGGCTGTCAGCTGCCATCAGAGATTGCAAGGAGCATTTGCTTGCAGGCTTGTGTTGAATGCTCACTTCCAACAGGAACCATCTTGGAGATACAGTGGCAGCAAACATTGTGTAATAAAAGAGCCTCTGTTCTCATCTACCTGTGAATCAAATCCTTATTAACTATGTGATTTACCAAAATTGGCATTGTTAGGTTAGTTTATTTTCTTCAGTTTTATTTTCAGTAATATACCTGACTTCTATGGTAATCTTTCCAAGTGAAGGTAATTATTGCCATAAAAGCTATCTATGCCTTTTTATTAATACATCCTTTCTCTTTTAATTAAAGTAAAATAGAAATATCTAGCTAAACACTCTGTTTATTTCCATCCACTAGACCAAGACAGAAAAGAACTTTTCTTTTTTACCCCATTTTTTTCAACAAGCTTAATGCTAGGTAACCCATTTTACACAATTTGTACATTTAGCCTCAAAAATTGTCATATTTTTTCCTAAGAAAGGAAATATTCTATGAATAAGCCTTTCCCAAAACCTTGTTTGTCAAGAAGTGCAGTGAGACTTCTTTAAATGTAAAATGTGTGAACCTAAACAAAGTTATTTTTTTCCAGCATGAGAGCTGAAAAAAACAAAACTTGGTAAAGTATATATATATATATATATATATATGTGTGTGTGTGTGTGTGTGTGTGTGTGTGTGTGTGTGTGTATAGGACAGAATTTTTCATATTGCATTACCTCGAAGTCTGGGAATTTGCCATTGTGCTTCATGCTGCAGAACAGAGACCATCATCCTTGCTTTATATTAAGAGTAAATATTATACATAGAGCACCTATGAAGAAGGCAGTCCATAGTGTTTGCTTGTGCTTTCTTTATAAAGCTACAAAAATTGCTTCACAGTCAAATTAAAAAAAACAATATTAATATTAATAACAAATAAATAAATGATATGGTTGTTCACCTTTAAAATCACTTTTCAACTAGAGACAGACTTTTGCTCAGTCAGGATTTCTGTGCACTAAGAATTTTGTGCTGTCCAAATTTTGCCTAGATATTTTGTTCCGCATTAACTTTTGGATTATTTTTCATTTGCTAGATTCCCACTTTCCTGGATTAAGATAAAACTGCATAGCAGGCATGAGATTTTCCTCACAGCTTGACTTGAAGTACTGAGGATAAAAAAAGAGACAAAACAGAAAAATCTCACTCTTAAATAAAAGAGCATTTCATATTTAACATCTTATCATAAGTGCTATGTGTTCTAAAAGGATAATGAGGCATTACTATTATACAAAACAAATTTTTTTGCCTGTTGTATGCTTAGGTGTACTTCCTGCAGGAGCACTGCTGCAGGAATTGTTTGTAAATTCACAAAAGGCTTTCCTCTGGAGATGTAAAAAAAGTTATGGAACTCAGATGTCAAGGCACAGGTGTGTATAATTGTATTATATGGAACATAAAGTTGTGAACCAGAATTACTGCGAGCTCAATAAAATAATGAACGAAACAGTGGGTATCTCTTACTTGGTCATGCTTTAGAACTGAAATTTGTTTTCATTCTTGAAATAATATTACTCTCACAGTTTTATTTCACTCTAACAAAAATGGTTTGGAATGATTTCTGCTACCTTAAGCAACTATATATTTCCAGTAGAATTTATCTATTTTTTTAATGGGAAATTTAATATTGTTTTAGAAACAATTATTTAATTTCCAAAGGAGAACAAATCTATTCCAAACATTCCCTTCAAACTTGAAATTTAATGTGGGTGTAGCTCCACCCAACTGGGGCTCTGTTGAAGTCAGTGGAGCTGGCTTAATTGCAACTAATTTAGAAATATTAGCATTGACATTGATGATGGTATACAAGGGATAAAATTGCATCACATTAAATCATGGCATGGAGCCTGTGGCTCAACCCTTTCTGTACGGTAACTTCCTTGATTTCTCTTGTCTATCATCCATTTAATTCAACAATTTGAATAGTTTGAATAAATATGCTGATTCAAATATGTGTTTTCCAGGTTAGTTACTTTGGAGCAAAATCATATTTTGAAAACAGACTCAAGACAAGACTTTTAAACATACCTAAAAGGCCTATATATATCTATGTCTATCTGCATCTATATCTATCAATCTATATCTATATATATCGATGTCTATCTATCTATCTATTCATCTATGTATATATGTGTGGGATTTCAGGAGAAGAAAATTTAGGAAATTAGGCAATTTTTTAAGCAATAAAAAATCACATCTCATAATAACTTGAAAAATCTACAGTACAGACACATCTGAAAGTCCTGTTATAGCAATGGTTATGACTTCCACATGTGTGAATAAATACATGTGTCTATATATCTACATACATCTAAATAAATACACATAGATTTACAAACATATATTATGTACACATAAGCTCATATGATGTGTGCATGTGTAGGGCTTAATTATTTAAAGTGGGGTTGATAATGACACAAATAAGAAAATCCTTAAGTCAGCACAACAAGAACAAGAACAAGAAGGAACTTGGTTTTAAAATTTCATATTCAGATTTCTGGAACAATTATCACCTCACCTGGGTATTCTAACAAGTTAATCAGTAGCTGAATTGAAATACTCATCAACACACTATGTAATTTCATTGAGAGTATCTGCTAACTCAGATCAACTCAATTAATCTCTAGTGGAAAGAAACAAAGAAGCAGATGGTAATGTGTTTTAGTCAACACCAACTTTTTATTCTGCATACATTTTTAAGTACACTATTCCTAGCCATTACTCCTAAGGCATTGAGAAATTGCCTTACTTTTAATCTAAGGTTTTAAATAGACACCAACAAGACACACTCATATTCCATTTTGTCAGTAATGATTACAGTTTTCTCAAATAAAACATCTCCCTTAGGCTCAGTTCTGCATGATACTTATCCTAACACACCCACTGATTTCCTGGGAGCAAGTTCAGGATCTGCCACCACCCCCACCTTGGCGCAGAGGTCATGTCCCACCCAGTGAGCTGCACTGATATTTGATTAAATGCACTAAGCACTGCTTCACGTGCTAACAGATGGTGATCAGAAAGGATGCATTTGATACCACCTTCTCCATAGTGCTTCAAAAGTACAGGTTTGGCATTCTCAACTGCTTTGTTTTCATCTTTATGAAGAAAACAAAAAGGTAAACCTCTTAATCCACATGATCCTGATAGCAGCAATCTCTCTTTTCCTTTGGTCTTGTGGCCAGGACATTAAAAAAGGTGGCTCAAATATGAGTGCCAAGCTTGTTTGTAATATTATCTACAGCCTCAAGATTCACCAGGGGAAGTTCAGGTTGGACATAGTGAGGAATTTCTTCATGGATAGGGATCTTAAGCACTGGAATGAATTGCCCAGGGAGATGATGGAGTCACCATCTCTAGAGGTGTTCAAGAAATGGCTGGAGGTGGCAGTTAGTGCCGTGGTCTGGCTGATGAGGCAGTATCAGTCAATGATTGGATTCAAAGATCCTGAAAGTCTTTTCCAACCTGGATATTTCTATGATTATTTATAAATTTTCCATTTAAGGACACCAAGATTAAAATACACAGGAATGGGCCAGGAGGAAGGGTTGAAACCTTTTATTTCCTATTCCTACCCACTTTCCAAAAGTTAAGGACCTCATTTATGGTACAGCTCTTGTCAGGTTGATTGCTTGGTCCAGCACTGCAGCAGCCCTGTCAGGACAACTGGGCTGTGACCCATGTCTCAGGTAAGTCTGTAGCCTTCAGGTCAGGGCAGACTTGGAGATGTTGGCAGACAGTTTTAAATATGGTCACATTGGGGATTAATTAAATCCAGACTCCCACCTTCATGATTTATGTTCTGCCTCAAAGTGTATTTATAAAAACATACAAAAACAAACAGACAACAGCTGGAAAAAGCCCTCCTCCCACTGGAAAAAAAATGTATTTTGGAGGAAATTACTGTAACTTTATTCTTTGAGATAAATTTCGGTGTATACTGAGTTTGATTTCAAAATGTCTGGGTAGCAGTTTGTATCCATCATGTGAGATAACCAGATTAAAGATCATTTTCTGAATGCTGTCTGCTGTAAAATCTTGAGTAGTTTTGTCCTGAAAAAGCCAAGAAACAAAACCCCTGTGTATAAAGAAACAAGGTATATAATTCAAATAGTAGATGGTCTGCAAATTAAAACATCTTAAAAGTGAGGTGGCAGCTTAGGATGGGCTATTTTATGTTAAAATGTTGGCTCCATAGTTCATCTATTTATGTAGACTTTTGTAGGCCTCATGGTCTTACTGGCATCCTTACTATGTTTTAGCCACTCTTCATCACTTCTGGAAATCCAGAGAACTCAATAATATTTTTAGTTCTAGAAAAGAGAAGAGCAGGGAAGGTTTAGTCATGCAATGAAGACATGACATATAGTAAATCACCAGCACGGGAACTAAACAGAGTCCTTCTGTCAGCCAGGCTCTGCATTTAGAGTTTTGGACTCATGACTATGGCAGTGAGGGAGAGGGGTATTTTTTAGTGTTAGAGGATGCCTAGCAAAAAAAAAAAAAAAAAAAAAAAAAAAAAAAAAAAAAAAAAAAAAGAGAAAAAGAGCCATGTATGTTTTTCCACCTTCAAACAATGTTTAACCATCCTGCCTCACTGTTTTACTTTTTGTGCATTGCTTCTTACTTTGTTTCCATGGTTCCCATGTTAATTTAGCTGCAATTGCTTCTGTTTTGAATTTACATATCTCTTGTTCTGTATCCATATTTCATCTAATACTCTAACTTTACCAGTTCTGTCTTTTGTCTATCCTTTTCCCCGATAGCCCATCCTTTCTTCTATCAGTATTTTATGTACTCTTTCCTTGTCAGCTATCTTCTTTTCCTTTCTTCTGCTTGCATTTCCCTCTATTCATTTTTTTTCCTGTCAGTTGGCTTGTGAAGAAATATATTATGGGAAGTAGTTACATACAGGATATTTCTCTGAAAACATAACTGGATTTACAGTAACAGAAGTCAACACATCGACCTGCAATATCAAATTGTGGATGAATTTAATTTAATGCAAGCTAAACTAATGCTTTTATAGGGTACCATATGTGTGCCAGATCCTTTAGAAACATGAAAGACAGAGTATATGCACTAAAAATATTACGACTGAGCATTCTCAGTTTTAGAGAATCTATTTCAGTTTGTGCTAGATAACATATTTTACAAGTATAGATAAAGTTGGTGAACAGATCAGTGAAGTCTCATAAAGAAGGTACTTTTAAATCAAGGACTTGAAGGAGAAAAGAGATTGGTTGATCTATGTCATGATTTTGAAGTATCAGCTCCATGTAATAACACTGGCACATCTACATAGTCCAAAAGCAGCCTGGATTCTGCTATTTCATGTTCCTCTGCTTAATTATATATGCGCTTAATGCATACATTTATTTTATATACATAGACATATAATATTTATTCTAAACTTTTATCCAAAGGACTATCCCCAGAGAATAATCTTCTCATCAAATTTGCAGTTACTGGTTCTTCTTTCATGGTGATTCACATCTAATCTTTATGCTAAATAGAACTTATTTTGTCTTTCATAGAATCATAATGCCACAAAACAACATTATACCTACTGTGCCTTTAAAACACAGTCTATTTTAAAAATATTTCTAGATATTTTTTTTTATTCTGACTCAATGCTAGAAAGAAATCTTTTGATTTTTATTGTAAAGGCAAGAAAGGAAGATATTTATAATAGTTAATAGCCTGAACATTGGAACAATCTTCTAAGATGGAAAAGGCAAATCTTCTAGTCCCTTACTTGTCTTATGTGAATTTCTGCCTTCCAAAGACTTGGCTAGGAAAAATAAAAACTCTTTTTTTTTTTTATTTTTTTAAATTAACAGATATTTATTGCTTTTTCTGAAAACAAAATGATTTCCAATTAGAAAGTTGTAATGAGTTGAAAATCCATAATGTTTCTAGAGATTATTGTTGTTTTGGGAGCTAAAACTCATAAATCTTGTGGTCTGCTCACATATTCTGCCAGGGTTATTAACATTGTAGGTTTTCTCAGAGTTTTCTTCTAATGGAAAAATTTGGTATTTCAACAGTTTCCTCTTTCAAATAAATTAGAAAACAATGAAACACTGAAGCACATCACATCACAAAAACCTGAAAATATGGAAATTAAAAAGAAAAAGTACATTTCTAAGTAAACAAACCAATTTATTGCATAATTTTTTTATTTTGCATCAATGTTCACTTTTTTGGGAAAATGGACTTAAAAAATATTTTTCCTCATTCTACCTCTTAATTATAAAATTTATTTTTTAATCAATAATTTTATTAGTTTATGAGAGCTCCCAAATGCAGGAAAATAAAAAAAGTAATTATTGTGAAAAATTCCTACCTATATTTCTGTTTCCTTGCCCAGTATGGTTTCTTTAAATTTTCTCCCTCTTGTTGGATTCATTTATGTCACCCATTCTCTCTGCCATGTCATTAGTTTGCTCTGCACTCAAAATTGTCAGTCCATGGATGAAGACCCAAAGGGCACAAATTTGTATCAGTGTAGACACTGACATTCCTTTTCCTGCTTCATAGAGTGAAAGAGGTTAATGGAAAAATATGTTGTGAGTTACTCTTTATTGACAAAGACAATAAAAAATAAAATTTTGATAGAGAAACCTATGATGACTGTGTTTAAAATTAATGAAAAAGAACTGTGACAGTCAGGATTGTCCTGTTCATAAAACCAGAATCTTACTCAGCTTAAAAAAAATTCTTTGCTTCATGGACAGAGAAAACTCAGATGAGCCCTCTCCTGCACAGGTGAAGTTTTATTTTGTCAATTAGATTGCTCTTGAAAATCTGCCATTTCATATCTATTAAGGTACTTTTCCTTTAATCAGTCTAAGTGACCTGAGGTTGGCTGGTTCAGTTAGATATATAACGAATTTTTATGCATTAATTTAGTTTACATTAAAAAAAAAAATTAATCAAAAGCTTTGGAAGCATTAGGACACAAAATCACAGAACAACTCAAACCTTTCTGGAACGGAGCAGTATCAGAGTTCAGTGACCAAATATCAACATTCTATATTTATTGTAGGAATTTCCACATTGAATCAGATTGGATAAATATCCATCCATTTTTTTATCTTGTTCTTAACATTGGTCAGGACCAAATGTTTCAAAGAAACATAAAGAACCCTCTGCTTAAAAACCTGGACTAAACAAAGGTGGTAGAAAGTTTCCTTGAAGAAAGGGAGTCTTTTAAACCCTATCATGTAGAAATTGGCTTAACCACTAAGTTACAATGCTTCCATTTCCTCTGGAAGTTTTATTCAGTATATATGAACAACTATAGAGCAAATCATAGAAGAAAATATAGTTATTTTACATTAGTTATTTTTATTATACAAATAGCCTTTTTTTGCTGCCTGAAGAATACAATTTCCTTTTTTTTTCTGCTGACAGTCGTTTTTAGTACCAAGCCTTGTGTCTAGGACTAGCAATGTCAGTGTCTGTTGGGTATCTTTGACAACTGAAGGCTGTATTCAGACCATTATTTAATCAAACATCTCTCCAGGTGAACATAAACCACCTCTGATTTTTGCTCAGTGATTGTATAACTATCCTGTTTATTCGGACCAGTGACTAAGATTTGTTAGCCCATGGGGGATCACTCTTGAATAGCTGCTGAAAAAAACCAATCAAAGTACTTTGATTAAATTCTGTCTCATTCTGGAATCTTCCTGTGCAGCTTTGTATCATTTTTGTGATGAAGAACAAGTGCTGTTTTGTAAGGGAGGGAGAAATAATGCTGCCATCCCCTTAAAGAAATATTTTCCCCATGTGTAACAACTCGGGAATGATATACAGCTTTTTAATAGACTTTTAAAAGCTATCTGGAGACTTAGTAAAAGGCTTCCATGCCCAGTAGATAACAAAATGTTATAGTAATTTTAGTGCCAGACCTTAATTAAAAAGAAAACCATAAAATGTATAAATGGGTACTATAGAGAATGATGCAGTTTTGTGGAACCATTTAAGTCTCTTCATCACAAAGATTGCAGAAATTAATAAGAGGACATAATTTGTGTAATACTGTACTGGACACAAGGTGGTCAATATATTTTTACCCTTTGAACAAGCAGTTGTTGCTTGGAGTGCAGTTTCATCTTGCCAGGTAAACTCTTCCATAAGGGATAGTCCCCAACAAGCAAACCTGTTGTTAAGGCTGTATCTGCAAATGAATTGTCTATAAACAAACTCAGCATCTGGCAGACATTCCAAGGTGAAAGCCAAACAGATGGCTAATTTAATATAATCTAAGTGACTTTGGATCAGATAAAGCAATTGAATTAACAGCACTTTAAATGAACGTATACCACACATTCTCACTATGCCATTATAATGGGCACCTTTTTATATCTTGAAAATCATTGCTAATTGAAGTTTCATATGGTGAATGCTTATATCTGTAAGATGTACTGCTAAACAGCCTGAAAAAAAAAATTGTCATTTTAAATAAAAGCCATAAGTATTATAACCTTTATTATAACTCAAATACAATTATTTTCTTCAGAACTCCTCCATACAATTTTTGAATCAAGATATGTAGAATGAATATCATATGAACTTGTAAGTGCATGTGAAGCAGGAATAATTTGTCATGCCTATGTACAGTACACACATACCTGAACTCTGCATATATTTGCATATATATATATATATATATATATATATACACAAACATGTACATAAAAAACATATATATGCTATAAGTTTGGAAGTTTTAAAGTATTTATTTATTAAATACAAAACCCCTCAAACAACAAAACAAAACAACTTTTGTATTATAAAGGGGGTTTAATTATTATTAGCAGTTGTTATTTGTGACGTGTTCTGAAACAATATACTCTTTGATCTACAGCAAAGAAAACAAGAAAAATATTTTCTCTTTGTATACCTCAGTTACTTTGAGAGGGTGAAACACTTCCTGAATACTGAGCTGAGTACTGTTTGTACACAGCCAAAGTCAAATGCTTAAAATTCCTTTTTATTTGTTCTTCTATAAACATGCAAGTTAGTTCTCTGTGCATTTTCTGATCCCTCTTCCGACAAAACTCTTTGTTACATTTGTGCAAAATAGGTAAAAAGGAGATGCAAAGGAGTTTGTCCTGTACAAAAGATAGGATGTTTGAGAAAGTAGATCTTCAGCTTCTTTCCATTTCTTTCTCACTTGCACAGAACTCTGAAATCCCTGCCAAGCCCACAATTACATTAAGCTCCAGAGTTAGACACATGATCTATTGGAGATGGATTAAATACTGGCCTGCTGTGCTGCATGATGTAAGGAAGAGCTCCTTCCTGGTACTCAGGAGCTCTGAGAGAACGACCTCAGGTCCCTGGGCAAAGGGCCATCCAGCAGTGTCTGCCAACCAATGGGAAGTTAAAATAAAGGGAAAATTCATGAACACAGCTATAAAACTCTGGTGCTGCAATTGCAAAAGACAGATATGATTACCCAGTTAATCTTTCATTTTTCTGGTTTTATTTTCCTATACACTGAGATATCAAAAAAACACTTTTCTGGCATTCTGGCACAGGTTCTGCCTTGCTGCTATTTACAACCTAGCAAAAAAAATCTAAAAACCCATGAACTTTTCCAAATGTCTAACATTCTATTTTCTTTTCTTTTTTCATGTATGGCTTAACATCATTGTAAGAAGCATGGAGTAAGAAGTAGAGAAGTTGAAGGAAGGTGGAATTTTAATAATCAGTGAAAGAAGTCAAGCAGTTTTGGCTCTTCTCTGTTACAGTCTCTATCGTATACCTCTCATCTGATATTACTGAATACACTTTTGATTTTTTCTTAGTATTGTATTACATCTCTTATCTTTTAGTAGGCAAATTTTCCTTCAAATTATACTATAATAATTGTACACACTAAATACATACATACTGGGCATATAATGGATATATAAACACAAGTGCTGCTATTTTTTTGAGATATAAACAAATACATGAATAAGCGCCTGGGTCTGCTGCTAATCCATACCATATAATGTTATTTCCTCTTCAACATAAAAACTCTTTCCAAAGTCTGAGATTTTAAAGTAGTCTGTGGAAGAATATCAGCCCCTAGGTATGAATCTAGTCAGAAAAACTAGCACAGATATTTTAAAAGAAAAAAAAAATGGAAAAAAAAAAGCCATTTTCCTCACTCTAGACATGCCCAACTCAGGAAATTGAGATATGAAAATATATCAAGATTTCCAACCATGTTTTAGTGGAACATAAGACACTATCTTCACCCAGACAGTTTAAATACAGTTCATAATTCTATTACTATGAGGAAAATATTCTATTTAATCTACAGCCAATTGAACTACAGGTTAGGATTTTCCTTTTCTTTTTCTTTCAGTAAAGGCAATTGTTGCAGTCTAAATCTTGTTATGACCAGAAGTGAACAACCTTTTACACAAAGCAAAGAATTTCCTGTAGATTAGCAGTCTACTAAAACCACAACAAATAGTTTTTATTAGTCCAGCTGTGATGATAGGAGCACTGCTAGTTAAATTGAAATTGTTACAGAAAAGCCTCACGATTAATACACACATATGTGTGTCTCTCTATATGCATATATGTATATATGTTTAAGTGTATAAAGTATATACAAAGTGTATATATATAAAGAATACATGTTTTTAAAAATGTGTGTACATATATATACATATATATATATATATATGTGTGTGTGTGTGTGTGTGTGTGTGTGTGTGTGTGTGAGCTTCCCATATATGTGAGCGCCCTTTTCCCTGGTGCTCTTTGCACTCTGTCCCTCCACCTGTAGTTAGTGAGACAGGAGTTTGTGTGAGCTTCAGGAGCAAAGGAATAAAAATTGGGTCACAGTGAAGTGGCTGGATGTTCATTGGGCAGAATATGATGGTTGTGGTGCTTTCTTCCTCTTCAGTCTTCCTCTTCTCCCTCAGGATTGTTTTAGTAAATTTTCTGACAGTTCCTTGCTTGCTTTCACCCTGCTATTTCCCATTTCCATGTGTCCTCTTTCTTACCCTTAAAGCTGGGTTTGCTTGACTCACTAGGTGATGTTTTTTCTATGTGAAAAATGCTCTGGGATTTCGGATGTCATCTGATACCCTTACTCTTCTATAATATATTTAAATCCTACAGTCAAAGACAGTTCACTTAATCCATAATAGCTGCTTGGTTTTACTCTCTATTAATTAGCAATAGGTGTTATGCCACACAGTGGTACATAGATAAATTCAAACTAAAAGAAATTTGGCCGTAGTCACCTCATAACTAAAAAACTGCAACCTCAGCTAAAATAAGTTAAATTAACTTCAAGCCAGTACAAGGCCAGACAAGTCTGAAGTCCCTGTTCTCTCAAAGTCTGTCACCTTTTACTAGAAACACTATAATTTAAAAGTCATATTTGTTGAGCTATGCAGTCTTTGGTCTTCTCTATACATGTAAATCATTGCAGTTAATCAGATGGT
This sequence comes from Haemorhous mexicanus, assembly GCF_027477595.1. NCBI lineage: Eukaryota > Metazoa > Chordata > Aves > Passeriformes > Fringillidae > Haemorhous > Haemorhous mexicanus. The sequence goes on along the minus strand of NC_082343.1, from coordinate 109,776,089 downwards.
TTAATGAAAATTAGTTGTAGAAGAAATATGTGCATTGGTTGAGCTACCTCTGAAGTAAAAATTGCTTTATAAAGGAGTTTAAAGTTTATTAATAGATGAATGTCCATTAAAACTTTATCCTTTTATATATTTATTAATATTATGGCTTGATTACGACCTAGTCATCCTAAATGCAGCTTATCCATATTACACAGGTTAGGAATATAAAAATTTGGAGAACATGAAACTGTACTACACACCACAGGATTTTGCAACATATGGAAGGAGCGAGATAAATATTAAATTATTTAAGAATAACATTTATAATTACTTATCCTAATATATTCCCAACACATAAGCCCATATTTCTGTATATGGGCAGTATGGAAAAATGGAGGAATTTGTCTAATCTAACAAGATCTTTTTTGAAGTTAATTTTTCATTTTAAAACAGATGTTTCCTACTCTACTGAATGAAAAGAAAGATATAATTTTCAGGAGACAATTAGCTTAGCACTAAGGTGGGTGTTAAAAGCAGATGAGATGAACAACCATCTAATGGTTTCTGCTTCTGTGTGGCAACAGCCATCCATAAACAGGATTTATTCACCATCTCTTGACAGCACTGGAAAATAATTCTTAAACCAACTTAATTGTAGGTAAGGCGACAAAACATGTTTTGCTATTTCCCATAGCCATGTGGAACTGAAGTCTGTGAAATATCTTCCACAAAACTGATCTAGGAAAGAGGGCACTTTAGGTTAGCTGGTCAAGACAACCTTTTGGAAACTTTACCTGCATCTTTGCAGGTAAACTCAATGCAACCCCCCCGACTGACTCAGTATGACCCACAAGATTGGCTCTACTATTTATGCCAAAAATTATAATTCGTGTTTGACTACTGTAGGTCAAACTAAGAATTTCACAAATGACTACTTAGGCTCCATGGGGGTTTTTTTACCACCTTTTCACCTCTTTTTTCATGCCTAAAATTTGCAATGATTAGTCTAGTTATTGGTTGTTTTTAATGAGCATAAGAATTAAAGATTGATCTTCAAAAGATTATTCCAGGGAGAAGGAAGAGAAAGGTTCATAAATCTTGTACTACCTTCATCACACATATGATCTATCTTCCTTTTATCCAGCAATGGGACCTCCCCTGTGGTGAGTGGAAAGAGATAATGTATTAACAAATATTTTAGTTTATTTAAACAAGTGTAAGTTGGGTGGTCTGAAAAAATTTTCAAAATTCAAATTGAATTTGGAAGAAAGTTCCCAAGGGGAAAAAAACCCCACAAAACCAACAAAAAAACAATACACTGAAGTTTTTATTCATCACATGTGATTTTTCAATAAAGCTGAAGGGCTCTTGTTATCCCATTTTTCTGGCTGAGTCAAATTTGCCAGCTGACACTTATCTACACTTCCTTCATCTTCATCTGTAGTCCTCTGTTAAAGCCAGTGAGCACAACTGCCAGGAACACTTCCCCTGAGCACAGGGATTGCTTCCTCTGCAATGTGCCAGTGCTACCTTTGGATCTGAAAGACATCACTTTGTATTCACTCAACTCCAGTGAATTTTGTTAAGAAAATAAGTTTTAAGTGACCTTTTCTTCTTCTTTAGGAGGTAGACTGAAATAAAGAGCTGTTAAATCAGCTCCCATTTAGCTTGTGAGCTCTGCCAAGCTTTGTCTAAAGCACAGAAGGAAGGAGAGGCAAAGAGGAGCATTTTTTTCCCTGCTGGGTTGATTTTCCCAAGGTCTAAACACTTCAGTTTAAAAGCAATAAAAATTCAATTATATGTTCAGAATTATAGAATTTTTTTCCGGTAGCTCCTTCTGTGATTAATTACTATAATGGTGCAGAAATAGCTGTTATTGCAGAACCATCTTATGTTCCAAAGCTTATAGATCCCTGCTCACTGTGAGAATGAACTCACAAAAATACAACGATTTTCTAAAAAGTGAGGAAGGAGGGAAAATCAAGGTGGTTATTTTTATCTGCTACAGGGAGGTGTGATTATGTGAGTCGACTCATTGCTACCTGAAGGGAGTCAGATCAAAATTAAGACTTTCTACTAAAGCACACAATTAAAGTTCATTGCAAGTGTTGTAGGCAAGCTGGCATTTGCTGAACAAAGTATGTGCTACAAACAGATGCACTGCTGGAAACAGAGACACAAAATTTCTTCCCTAGGATGATTCTGCTTTATTAAATCTGACAACTTCCACTTGAGCTCAGTGTCCTGATCTATAAAAGTTTCTCATTTGCTTTCAGCAATTGCCATATAACATGCCAGTTGGAAGAAAATTTGCTTGTAATTTTACTCACTGTCCAAGAAAAATAAAGAAACGTTTCTTAAAAATCCCACACTATTCTTGATGCTGACATATAAAAAAAAAAAAAACAAAACAAAAAAAAACCCCTCAATCCTTTTCATTGCTTTCTTCTTTTGTGGAGAGAATAGTATTAAAAATTCTGTTAAAAATCTCTTTATCAGTAGAAGTAAATAAAGCATTTGAAAGCCTCCCACAGTGGGAGAAAATACTCAAGTGCAAATTTTCCCTATCAATATGTTAGCTCTGAAGTCTTAAAGGATGTAAGTCATATGGTAAGCAAATAAGATATAGTAAATCATGTGAGTTGGAAATGAAATTTTCATTAAATATCTAGTTGCATTGTATAACATCAATCAGAAACATAACCATAATAAAACATACTCTATGTCTTTGTTTTCATGGCATGAGTAACTTTACGTGTCATTTACCTAAAGTTATATCTGTGCTCTCAATTCACACACAAACACCTACTGCTGCTGCCTGAAGCCATGCTTAAGAACAGAAAAAGCACCATTCCCCCATTGTTAATGTTGTTAATGGCATTCATACAGAAAAGGAAGTCTAGGAAACCTGAAAGTGGGCATGGAAAGAAATGCATATCCAAACTTGTTATCTTTAAGTTCATGAGATTCATTTAAACACAGTTTAGAGAGAAGTAGTAGACACACCTACTTCATCCATAGGTTTGGGTGAGAATGCAAAACAAACTTTGGTGAACATATAGTAGTGGAACAAGTAAATAATTAATTGTTTGGGTTACTATAGTATCTGGAGGAGACCTATTGTGCATGACACTGCACAAATGCATGGTGAAAGTGTGTCCCTGTCTGGAAGGGTGTATAATCCAAACAGACAGGAGAGGTGATTCGACTTTAAGGAACCCTGTAGTGGAAAAACAAGAAATTATTCAGAATTGGGACTGTAAACCCAAAGACCAATCCCTTTCAACACATTATATTTCCAGAGAATTTTCAGTGTCTTCTACATCTATTCAGGCATCACATATATCATAAGGGAGCAAGCAGTCCTCATCACATTGTAGCTGAATTCCTTTCCCCCCAAAGCTACAAAAATAATATGATATGTAATTATTCCTTCCAAGCTATAAATGATTAGCACCTCAGCTTCTTCCAAAATATAAGTCCTTCCACACAAGAGGCCCATTGAATATTTTTAGGAAGCATAGCAGTCTCTTAATATTTCAGTTTCATATTGATTGCTGGAATTAAAAATAACACCTCATATTTAGGTTTTCAATTGTGTACTGATTAGATTTGGCCATTTCTAATTACAAGAAAAACTAACTGTTCCTCTCTTCCTTTCACTGTTTTTGGGCTAGGATTTATCCCATTCCCACTCATCACCGAGAGCAGTGATCAGTTGATGTGGGTTGACCCTGCCTTTCATTCAGAACCTGCTGTCCCACAGTCAGAAATGTTCTTCCTCTGGACACATCTTCAAGCCTGTTTTCACATTTCATGAGGATCCTTCTCTTCTGGGAGCCTGTCTGGCCATGATCAACACAATGAGTGAAAAAACTTGGAAAGAGGCAGAGGAAATTCAGATTTCAGTGAAATTAGTGACTCTGGGCTTTTGGGGTTTTGTTATATTTTTTTGTTTTCCATTTGGAAAAAGTGGGGCAGTGTCCCTTCCTTCTCCTCCCTAAGAGTACATATAGTAAAGTAAGATAATCTGGACCTTATTCTGCTTTCGAGCTGGCACAGTGAGACTTTTAATTGCAAATGAATTTCAAATAGCCAGCAAATTATCGTCTTTCAATTATTACTTTCTATCACATTTGCACCAGAGTGCAAATGAGTGTTTCCTATGAAAATGGTATCTGAATTACACCATCTCTTTTTCTATTGAGTTATGGAGGCCATTTCTAGATAGGAAGTAGGGAGGAATTTCTAGATTGGAGTAGGGAGAAGTTGGCAAAGGAAACACCTGAGTAAAGCATAAAGGCAAACCAAACCAAGTAGTTTATCATAATAAAAACCTCTTTTTTCTGTCTTTTTGGCCTTTGTGTTTTATTCTGTGCTTCATTGACCCCTTATTGCTGATCAATGCAATTCCTCATGTCTGGTGTTGCTGTTTTGTTTTTTTTAAAGCATAGCTGTCCTAGTTTTAAGTCATGTTGTCAGCTCTTATCTATCACAATACTGAGCAGTTATCAGATATATTATATTTCAGTGGGAATCTTTCTTACCTCTTTATGTTTATTCTTTACCTGACAGTAAAACTACAATTTTTTTACATATCCCACCTCAATGCTGCAACAATTTGTCACTTTCCTCACCCTTTTATTTTGTCTTCAGTTTCTCTCGGCCAGCTGCCAAACATTCCTATAATCGAGGGCCCCTATAATGGTATGTACCTGAAAACATTACATTTTAGCTCCCTGTGAGTAAAAAAAAATTGATTCTGATTGATTGCTAGTTCAGGACAAGACAGGTAAAATTCCAGAGAGAGGTCTTGAGCTCCTGTATCGACTCTGACTCGCTTTTAGTAGACTATGTGCAGTCTTTGACAGATCAAACAAACTGCAATACCTCAGGTGTACTGGCTGTTTTTCTAAACTTAGGTCTATCCTCTAGGTCTGATGACAACTTTTGAACTTTCTGCTTTCTTAAAGTTTAATAGCAATATCATTGAGGTTGGAGGAGTAGCTGAAAATGCTTTTGATAAGAAGAAAGCAGAGCAGAATAGAAAAAGGAAGAGACTCTTTAATGGGATTTGGTGATCTCAAAATTTAGTTTCGTTTATTTCTCGGAAACTTAGAAATAAAGTTAGTATTTTGAAAAATGCTTAGGGAATGCAATATCTATCAAAACACTAAATTCTAATAGTTGAAGTAATGATGGAAAAGGACTTTTATTAAAACAAAATAAAATAAAAAGCATGACCACTTCAGAAAAATTAATTGTAGATCAAATTTTTTTATCCTCAGAATTTTTTTTTTTCTCTTGCTTTCATTCAAAACAAATGTCAAAGTAAGTGAGTACATTTATTCTCAGCATACTTGGCAGAGGAAGGGGAAGGTATCTTCATTAACATTTCTTATTTTAACTTTGGCCTACACTCAATATTACTACTGCTACTTCCAGTAGTACTGCTTCTACTTCTGCTACTTTATACATATTTTGTCAGACCTTTTCTTGCATATTTAGTGTGAACTTTTAATCTGTTTAATAATTCTTGAAAGTTATTTTGACTTTTGCAGAGCATACTAAAAAATCTGTCTTGAAAAGAAGACAAAAGTAAGAGCTCTGTTCACATACAGACAAACAGACCAGTCTACTTCAGTTTAGCCCTAGGATAAAACAAAAATACAAAATCCAACTGTGAGTGTCTAGACAATGACAATGTGACACTGAATTTAAAAAAACCCCAACAAATGATTAAAAAAAATCATTAAGTTTAATTAATTTCTTCTTGTAAAATGATAATTAGCTCAATGGGTTGCTGGAGAGTAGACTGCAAAATCTTTAACTTAGAGACACTTCTTGTATTGTATGCAGTGACATTTCCATATACAGGCCAGAGAGGGCCCAAATACCATAACAATTGTACTAAACTGGCAGAACCACCCCCTTCAAATTTACACAAATTATTTCTAATCTTTCAGTTGATAAACTGGTTTGATAAAGAGAATAAAGAGAGCCGGTCATAGGTCTAGGGGCATTATTTAATATTTTCATTAATGATTTAAATGATAGAACAAAAACAACAGTGAGTTCATTGCATTTGTAGACACAGTAAAATTGGATAGATTGTACACATATTGGAATGTGGAAGGACCTTCAGCCCAGCACGCTGCTACAGAGTTTGTAATGGAGAGAAATATTTGCACAGGAAAGTACACTGACTTTGGGTAAATGGGAAAAGAGAAGACAGTTGTTTGGATCAGAGTCTAAATCCAGTTGCATACTTTGTTTCCTCAAACATTTAATGAACTTTTCCAACTGTGAATGAAATCTGAAATGTTTTGAAAACTAGGTTTGAGTCTGAATTTTTCAGTTTAAGTCTTTTATCTACTTTGAAGGGATATGCAATGATATACTGAAGTGGGAGTGAGCTCCTTGACATAGTGAAATGAAAACCACAAATGTTTAGAAACCAGATATAAAACACATGGTTAAAAATGCCCCTTTGCCACTAGAAAGCTGAAGAGAGATAAAATCACAGACTATGCAGGATATTATGTTCACTTAATTACTGTAGCGCTAAAGAGTTTAACATGATGATGTCTCACTGTAGGAGGAAACATTATCTCTGTAATATTTAGAAATTGTCTGTCATTGTTGTGGATCTTCAGCACTGAAATAGTGACTGTTAAGGTAAGATTGGAATAGTCTGTTCAGAAACTATTCATTTTACAGGAAAGGGGACAGACTGGCATAGCCTTGACACAGGGAAGATCTAATTTGCAGTGTCTGTTCTTGAAAACACTGATAAAACAAGCTTACGTTCAGGTCACCTCATGGTATCTCAAAGTGTGTCACATTGTAACGTGTCACACATCTTCTTTTAATAATGTTGCACTGTATTAATTTTTTACGATGACCTGAGTTTATGTATACAATCTTTGTTTTTCATAAAATTCTGTGCCACATGAAAGAAATCATGTAAAATTCCATGGAACTGCGTGAAGTTTACAATATAGCAAAAGGCTGGAGAAATATGGTTGTATCAGTCTCTGTCACTGCAATTTTCAGACTATTTCTTTAACATCTACCTGCAAGTTCAAAGAATATAAAACCTCAGAGGGAAAATCTGTTTGAAGAACAGACATTTCCCAGTGTTTTTTGGTTACAATCCCTAAAAGCCAGATAATATTTCAAGCTTTCACCTAAACCTATAAATGTTCATACACGAAATTAATTTCAAAGACATCATATGGTCATGTCCCTTAAGTAGTACAGCATATGCTGTTCTCTTAGAAATACAACAAACAACTGAAAAAAATGCCCAACACAGAGCAAAGTTTCATATGCCTTTGCAGTTAGCTCATTATTTAACTCTCCAACTAATTAGTTGAAATGTAATTTAAATTTTTAAGGTTACAATAAAAGTGGGAGGAGTTTTGGAATGTCCTTCATATACTTCATATGAAATGATGCTGTGAGGACTATCATTTTAATCTGTATTACGCATTTAAGAACTTTATTTTAGACACATAAAACCCCAGCATGAGGCAGAGGTAGGGAAAAGAATACAAGTAAGCCAGATTTTCCTCTGTGCCTTTAATACAAGAAAAGGGAACAGGAAATAATTTTGAAGGCTGTTTCCAAAAAGATCCTAAAGATTCTTGCTGCATAGCAAAGACTGAAGAAATTTGGTTAATATAAGACCTGATGTTTTGAGTTTGAAGACACAGATTATCAATTAGTGAAGTACAATCCCCAGGGTGTGATTATTCCCTTAAATGGATGCATTGTGTTTTCTTCATGTAGCATATGATTCTGGTATGGAACAAATGATCTGTCAATGTTTACTTTTAAAGACTTGTGTTACCTATGTATTCATTTCACAACTTTTCAATCAGAGGGGTACAAACAAAAGCAACAAGGTTCGCAACAAGAAAGTTTAACAGGCATGCATGAGTTTATACAAAAAAAATCATGTAGGTTCTGTTAACATCCTGGAGATTTATCCTAAACTGCACTAGGAATATTGTAATACCAGAACAGGTTTTAAGATCTGAGTATATTTAACACTTCAAAGAGGAAATATCAAGATGTGATTTTCGCACTACATCCTCCTAATTCTAGACCACTTGTATTTAAACTTCCTTCCACGTAAATCAAAGAAATCCCCAGGGGCTCCAACTTGTAACAATCAGGCTAAGGAAAAGGATGGTATTATTCCTCCCTGGAGAGACATCTAGCGTGGATGAACCCTAAAAATATCACAGTCAATCTCTGCTGTTTAAATGTGGTAAAGGATATTGTTCTGCAATGTCTCCTGAGAGATGCAAATAAAAGATTTTGTCAGAAAATAGTGTTTCCAAAAGTGTGGGTGTTCCACAGAGTGCAAAGTTGATATAATTGATTATCACAGCAACAGAGTAACTCACTTTGTCTATTCACCTACTCCCAGCTCCTAAGCATCATTATCAGGTGAGATGCCAAACACTGCTGTCCTGCAGGAGACAGATTTGCCCCCAAGTGCAGAGGGATAATTAAGTGTAAGAGAGTCCCTGCCCTACCAAAAGTAGGCTATGTGGATGGATGGGTCACTGTTAATTTGGGCAACTTTCAGACAAACACAATATGTATGTTTGAGCTGAAAGTGTCATACACTTCAAAACAGCATATTGCAGTGTGACGTGCATCCAGTAAAAATAGACTGAACCCTTTTTAATTATTTTCCTTGAAAAGCTGATATTCTGAAAGCTGTGATTAAAGAAATACAGTTGTTAGAAGCAAGAAGCTCTAATAATAATAATGCCAAGGAGAAAGAGTAGTTTAGAAAATTTACCAGGAAAAGTCAGCTCTGCAAAATATCTTTTCTGTGTGCAGCAAAACAGAGTGTGGTGTACAAACTTGGAGCCAGTAAAGTTTTATTTGCACTGTAATTGCAACAGAAAGAGTACTAAAATGCTGGACTCCTCAGCATTTTAGACTGATGCACATAAACCTGTTACACCACCATCATTTTTGTATACTAGTTTTAGCACTACTTTGCTGTTCTAAGAATCTGTTTTGTTTGTGCTTATCATAGAGGCTGGGCTGTACTTATATTACTTTTACCATCCCATATGGTTAGTCACCTTTATTAGTCAGATGTGCTGACTGAAAGATATCTTGACAAGAAATATGGTCTTGGAAAACTGAAGTTTACTTAGCTGGGGTGACTTTTTTTAAGTGGCCAAGTGCCACTCACCACTCACATTGCATGAGTTTTATCCAGAGTAGCTGACCAGGCTGGGGTGGGAGTGGTGCAGATGCCCAGGGCAGGTATGTTCATGGGAGCATGTGCAGGCACACCCAGAATTGTGTTGAAAGCTCTGGACTTCTGCCTCTCTATCAATCATCCAATTCCCACCATTAGATGCATTAATGATTCCTCATTCTCTGTATGGTCTCAATTTCTACTTCCCATAAAGAGATTTATAATTTTAATAGTGACTTATGAACCGTGACTATAACACAGAGTGAATGCAAAAAATTTCTCTCAGTCATGGCTAGCAAAAAAATCTCAACAAGATGTTTAGATTGTCTGTAACAACTTAGTATTTTACTGGTAAAATAAGAGGTCATTTGCATAGTGGCATTTTCCTCCCAATAAGCATTGATGTCAAGGAATTCTGGGCCTCCAGGGTAGAGCATAAGCAAGGCCAACAATACCTTCAGTTTTAGCCCTTTAGGCTGGAGTATATTGCAAGTGATGCTGCATTATGAATGTTAATGAAAAATTAGGTTTTCTGTGTTCCCTGCCAGACTCATCAATTTTTCACCTTACATTTATACCACCAGCGGTCTGGCTTGGGGGTTTTTTTCACTAAAAAGTCTGCTGTCTAACCTATGGAAACAAATTGATACACTCTGATTTGTATATGATAAAATATGATTACATTAGGAAAAGAAATTTAAATATTATCTGTATATAGGGGAACTGAAAACTATTGGAAGATAAGGAGAGAAGATGATTTACAGGATACTGCTTGAGATATGTTCTAGCTCAGGTGATGGAGAGATGAAAACTTTGTTGATATTTGAGGTGAATAGAGAGACTATCTCAGGGAATTTAAATTGGAATTGAGACTATAATGTTTTGGAAAGCTTGAAAATATTGCTTTTTGCACTGCAATAAAATAACAATATTTTCTTACAGTGGGGAAAAGATTTCTGTGTGGTTGCTTCACTAGATAATCTGCAAAATTGCATGAGTGTAAAATAATATTTCATTTTATTCAACAACGCTCTAAAGTTAGATGCTTAATATTCTAAGTACAATGTGAATGTTGTCTATTTCTGATTAATTTTATATTCTCTCTGAAACTACAGAATAAGTGTTAATATAAATTGCACCACAAATGTATGTGCCCTGACAGACCTGTAAAAACTCTGCTGGAGTTAGTGTAAGGCCACTTTGGGCATCAGCAGGGACTGTTTATGTTTGGACATCTGTAGACTCACATGTATGACTTTCACCAATTTTCAAGAGCTAACAGTCTAAATGATTTCTGGTCCTTTGGATCACAAAGGATATAGACAGATCTATTAACCCTCTCAGTTGTGGAGATGGCTGACTTCTTCAACTTAAGTTTAATAATTAGATTTTTTTGAAGTAGTAATTAGATTTTCATCCTTTTGAAGCCTATACACCTGGAATAAAGTTCAAAGGATTTCTCAACAGCATTCTTTCTTAAACAGTAGTTAAAATGGGCAGGTGAAGGTTTTTAGCCTGAAAAATCCAGGATCTCAGACAAGCTCTCCTAAATGTTACCTTCTTATTGAGAAATCTATGGACTAATAAAGGGACAGAAGGTGTACTAAACTTCTGTCAGCAGATTTGTGCTCTTCATAGGTAGTAGAAAATCTTCACAGCTTCCACAGATACCAAATGTAGCTCACTTACTTGAATATGGTTACAGATGAATATGTTACAATATTCATATTTGGAATTTCCTTCATCCAAAGCTCTAAAGTAATTTCGTAAATACACAACATTGTGAGACAAAAGTCAATAACTAGTAATAGCATCCTTCTTTTATAGATCAACTTTGTGTGGGTTTTTCTTCAAGGTTTCTCTTGAGATTTTCTAAAATTTGGTAAATAGAACTCTGTCTTTATCCTTCTTATTACAGTTAAAACTCTCTGAGCTTGAACTTTAAGGACTTAATTTCAAAATAAAATACTTTGCATCAGCAAAATAGAATTTACTTTCCTTAGTAAAAAATAATTGCAGCTAGAAGACAGCAATGTCATGTCTTCAAGGAAGACAAGCCAAAATTTAGAGCATGACCTTATTTTAAACATAGAAAATGGCTTGTTGCATTCATCCCACAGAGAATATCAGCTGAAGTCAATTGCACACCAGACAGATAAGATGGTGTAACTAAACCTTTTTTACTGCTTTCCATACAATTCTAAGCCAACTCGCATTATTAACCTTTCATTGATAAAGGAAACCAGCTTTAAGCTGATAACATCTTCTAATGGTGGGCCTAAATGCTGGAATTTAACACAAGTAAAGACATTTTATTGTATCCTGTAAAGCATCCAGTTCAATTAAAGCTGAGGAGTGATTTAAAAAAATAGTATTAATAAACACATCTTCATTTAAAACATGATAAACCTAAAGATGTCTCCAGAGACATAACATAACACATATACAGCAGGAAAAAAAAAAAGCCATAAAAAACCCCAGAACCGGTATCTTCCATAAAGGTGTAGTCATAGTATACTTATCAAGTCATATTTCTCAGGGATGATTTTCCCTTCATGCAGTCAGTTTGGATGTCACCTCATTTTCCGTGTTCTTCATTGTAGTTTCCAGGAGGATTGAGGTTAATTGCTATAGCATTAAGTGAATTGTTGATGTCAACTTATATTTCTATTTTTCTCATGAATTTTCTAGAAGAACAAGGCATTGTCATGCTTTTAGCATTAACTATATAAACATGGAAGTCAAACATGATCACTGTGCTACCAGAGCTGTGTCATAATCCCAGGAGGGATCATAACGTGAGGCCTCCAAACATACTTAAGATTCAGCCTGAGAGCACTTTCCTTTCATTAAGTAGTAACTAAGCAAAAACTTACTCTTTCCTACTTCAGGAGCCAAGGCAATGCTCAATATTCAAAAAGCTGATGCAGCCTGGCTTAGTGACAAGCATTTACTTCTAGCTAGGTCTTTTGGGAATTAACTATATTAAAATAATTTTTTCAGACATCACTTATACTTTATTGATTTGTAATGAAATGTCCATCTGTTTTCATAAACAGAACATGATCCATACCCCATGCACCTTTCTTCAGGAATCTCCAATATCTCCTATGTATGGGTATTTCAGTGAAAGTTAAGTCTAATTGAATGATAATTTACCATAGCATTACAAATTGTGGTTTAACTAGAATTATGTGGAACTTTATATAAAACCCAATCAGACAGTAAAACAGATTTTTAGCCTTACACCAGAGGTCATACTTTCACTGAATTTTAATGAGATGTTCTGAATCCCTCAGAGGATAGAAATGCCTTTAACCCTTGCATTGTAAACAGGGACTTGCAAATGGCAGCACTTCAAAATTCCCTTATAAAATGATATCATGATGACATCATGAACCAATGTGATCTGATGCCAATTAACCCAATTTATCATAATGAACAAGAGAACGGCTTTCCAATGACCTTTCATAGAAAGAAAATAAGAGGATCTTTTCAGACTGTGTCATCAGGGCAGAAAAAGCATGTAATACTGATTAAGAAAAGCCCAAATCTGGGTGTCACTGCTTCTAGAGGGTTTTGGCAGGGAAGTTGTATGAAGAACACACAGCTGTGGCACTGAGCAGCAACCCTGGAGTTTAGGCTTAATTTTTGGGGTTGTATTTTTTCCTGTAGACCAGATTAAAGGGTGAAATATATTGTGTGTCTGAATTAACAATTATGGAATGCGTCTGAGATGAAACTAAATCACCTGCATGTAAATGATGTTTATTTACAAGGATAAGCTTACATGTGGATTTATAGTGACTTCTATAAGACTTTTGAGGTGAAAATTTCTGTGTGAGGACCAACTTACCTGAATCTCAGAGGAGACCTCCTGTGTTCCAGTTTGTGTCCATTGCACTTGGTCTTGTCACAAGTGCAACAGAAGAGAGCCTGGATGCGTGAATGCCCACTCCCTTCCTGTGTTTATTCACAATCTCCATTGATGAGATTCTCCTGAGCCTTCTCTTCTCCAGGCTGACAAGTCCCAGCCCCCTCAGCCTTTCCTCACATGGAAGATGTTTCTGCTCCTTTTATCATCTCAGTGTTCTTTGCTGGATGCTCTCCAGAATGTCCATGTTTTTCTCGTACTGAGGAGCCCAGAACTGGACACAGTTCTCCAGGTGTGGCCTCGTCAGTGCTGAGTTCAAAGGATCACCTCCCTGTCCTGCTGGCAACAGCTCCAATGCAGCACATGATGCCATCAGCCTCCTCTGCCACAAGGGCACACCTGAGGCTGTGTGGCATGAGGCATCAGGGGGATTGAAATACTCAAGACAGTTGCTCTGGCTAGCATAAATAACCTCCTCAAATGTTAAAACTCATGGCAAAAATATCTAGTTTGAATCTCAGGTCTACTGAAAATGGAGCAAAGAGAGGCAAAGCATTGCCTAGTAGAGCTATGAATAATAACAAGCATCCACACCAAGCCTGCTTTGAATTTATTCAAATCAGCTTTTAAGGTCCTGGACTGTGTTGTATTTGGTTTTGTCAGAATCATTAGCAGACAAATGCAGACCATTACAGGAAAGGGACTCTATTCTGTCTGTGTGCTCTGCATGTCAGAGCTGTGGAATGCTTTTCTCTTTTTTAGCCTGCAGACCTTTCTTGTGTTTGAGTAGATAAATGTAAATTGGAGATTGAGCAAATAGTGTTAGATATTTTAATGCAGGCAGATATGGTTGCTGCCGGATAAGAGCTTATGCTTCTATTATGTTCTAAATTTGAATAATGTGGTACAGCAAAATTCCCTTAGAGTTCTTAGCAAAACTAAAATCAGAAGGAAGCTTGAGCAGCTCAGAGCTTATGACCAACAATTTGTCATGAAACTCAGATTAAGCCCACAGAGAATTCCTTTTATTTTATATTATTTTTTGAAACAAGAAAATTTATTAAATTGCCCTTTGGTCTCCTCACTACTGAAAGAAAGACCCGCCCAGTGGCAGCCCATGCTCTGCAAAGATTTATGTACCTTCTGAACTTTAAGTGTATAAAACCCCTCCTACACGCTTGAAGATATACAAACAAATAATATATCATACTCAGGTAGCTGAGCTAGACCTCTGCAATGCATCTCAGGTGCACACACTGGTGCCAAGCACACTGGGAAGCTCATAATGAGCTAATTTATCTGATTTCTTATCCCAGCTAAGCTCAGCACTCCTTAGACTAAATTACTTTCATTGCTTAAAGCCAGCTAAAGTATGGTTGGCTCAGGCATCTTTTTGACAGACTAGTGTATCATATAGACATGGTATTTTAGCAGCTTTTGGAGATATTTCATTGAAAACTCATCCTTATATGAGTTTTTGATTAGGCAGCTGTTTCATGGACCCTTCTCTAAGACGTTTGCAGTGGCAGCAGTGCTCCCCAGAGTTGATCAGCTGGCAATGGATACTGCATAGAACAATATCATACTGACTCTCTGGTCCCCAGGAGGTGCCTGATTCCTGGGGCTGGGATGTTCCTGCTCCACGTCCTCCCCAACCCCTGCCCCTCACTGGGGTGATAGCACCAGCCCTGGCCATGGGATCCAGTTCTGACCTCTCAGTGGGAAGCTTCACTGTCCCCAGCTTCTGCTCTGCAGGGATGTCACTGTGCCATGTCAGTTTTAAAAATTGTGACTTTAAATTACACTTGGCAAGTTTTGCAGAATTGGTAGGTTTAGCAAAAAACCCAGCCTCTCATGTTTCAAGGTTTCAAAATAGTTCTCACTAGTGTATAAGTATTGTCTTTACATAACACTGCTTTTTGGTGTATAAATTTAATGTCCCTTATGCATTTTTTCAGGAATTATTAGCTGGCTTTATTTGTATTTATTATATAAGAATTCATTTTATCTGTGCTGCCCAGAGAAAATCTGAAATATAATCAACTGGTTGACAAAATGAATTGAAGATTATGTATATGTTCCCATGAGCAAAAATATTACTTTTTTGAGCACAGAGTCAAAATCTATTTTGAAGATTCAAAGAAATCTTCTGGAAAAGTATAAGAGCAGCAGAATAATTTATATAATGTAGAAAACTCTGGACAGGCCCTAAAAATAACAGAAAAAGAACTATAGATACCTTGCTCCTAATCACTGACTGCTCAAAGCAAAATGTTAAAAATTATTCTGCAGTTAACAGTCTGTATAAGGATATTTCAATGAGGTAAGGTAAAAAATCTCAGGTTATGTTTCTTTGTTGATAAGAAAAAAAGCCAAATTGCCATGGTACACAGGATTTTTTGTGTCACCAACATGTTCCATTAAAAATTCTTTCCTTAGGATTTTTTCCTCCTGAGAAGGGAGAAGCCCAAAGAACAAAATGCAAACAATTCTTATCTGCTGCTGTGGAATGCAACAGGGGGATCTGTGATTGGTCTCATCTGGTTGTTTCTAATTAATGGCCAATCACAGTCCACGTGTCCAGACTGTCTCGGTCAGAGACAAGCCTTTGTTATTCATTCCTTTTCTATTCTTAGCTGAGCCTTCTGATGAAATCCTTTCTTCTATTTTTTTAGTATAGTTTTAACATAATATATATCATAAAATAATAAACCAACCCTTCTAAACATGGAGTCAACTTTCTCATCTCTTCCCTCATCCTAAAACCCCAGCGAATAATGCATCATTTTGGGGCTTTTTTTTGTTATGAATTCTGGCCTAAAATTTATTTTGTTTTATTCTATAGCTATATGACCTTAATTGTAGAGACATTGATTCTATGTATGGCTATTTCTATTACTCTTGTTCTTTAAAAAATCTATTTAATTTCTGAAAATACATGCATATACTGAGAAAAGTATTCTTTTCACAGACAGGGGTTCAAAAGTATGTAAATCCCTCAACCTGCACTTACTTAAGTAAACACTTGGCTTACTGTAGTGAAAATAAGAGGGGAATTGACTCCATCTATCCAATGAATTACAGTGCTATAATAACATAATGCTACTTAGTGTATGTGCTGAGGAACACCATTTATTTACAACCTGCTATCAGAGATGTTTTTGGTTCCCTTTACTGTACATATGAGAGACAGTCCATAGACTCGTCCCGCTTTGTATTTATTGTAATGCATAAAAAACTTTACTAAATTTTTATGAGTACACTTTACCAAGTTTTTTACGAGTATTGTTATGAATACCAAACAAGTAGAAACAAACCAGAATTACAGACTTTGTGGGAATTAAGACACTAAACCTACCTTTCACAAATATCTCTTGGGTAGAATTTCTAAAAGCAATTCTTGGAATAAGGTACCCAGCTGCTATTGATTTTTCATTAGACACCTAATGGATGTAGTGCTATAGAATGTTGTTTCTGTCTTTTATTAAAAAATAAATCTGAGTACAGTACAATGCAGTGACTTTCCTAACTTAGGTCCATGTAAAAGTATTGGTTGAAAAGAAATTACAGCTAATGTTCTTCCAAAAAAAAAAAAAACAGCACACCATTTGCATCTCTACCTTTTACATAGTGTTTTTAGTGAATGGTTTAAATATATGTTATGTTCTGCATTGGTCAAAACTAAGAAATATTTAGGAACTTTTGGCATGGTGACAAGTATATTTAGGAACCCTTGGCAGGGTGACAAGTACATGAAGAATTTACAATTTTCCAGGCTGATTTCTGATTTTCAAGAGAAAATACTCTCATAGAGTTAAGTTTGTTCTTAGTGTCACTTTTCAACTTCTAAAGTTCACAACATTCTGTAATTTAAGCAGCACATATATGTCTGCTCAGAAAAAAAAACAAAAAAACCTCAAAAAAAACCAATGCAAAAAACCACCCAAAACAAAGCAAAACCCTCTAACAGTGCATCATGGACCTAATCTAAAATATAGCACCTTGTAAACTCTCCGGGACTGCAGCTAAGACAGAAAATCACTTGTGCAGATATATTAGAACCAGTTTGCATTTTCGAGCATCACTTCTGTAACATGGGCATTCAACTTGATACAGAATATCAGTACAAGTGCATTGGAAGCTTTCTGTGTTCTCTGTGGTGACATGTGTCCTGCCAGCATCCCTCAAGCAAGAGGACTGAGAACTAGCTCAGGTAGATTCTGCATCCAGGAGCAATGCCAGCCCCTCTAAGATGCTCTCCTGGCTTCCCTTACCCACAAACTCAGTGACCTATGAGCCCAAGTTTTTATGCAGACCCAAATCATTAACTATCATGTTGTGTAGCTGTTTTGCACTACAGAAAGATCGAAAGGCTCAGACAAAGAAGAGGCATTTAATCCACATAATTACCTTTGTAATTCTCCCAGTGTGGTTTCTGCACAGCATTATTAATTATTTCTGAGGACAGATTCGCCCTGAATGTTTATGTAAGGGTAAACCTTATATGTTTGCCATTTCCACATCTCTTCATTCCTAAACCAATTTTTAATTTAAACCATAGAAGAAGAAATTGCATATCACATTATGACCAGGCTTACCCATACCAGCTACTTGTGTCCAAACAAGTCAGAAGCTATCACAGACAATGGCATGATAAGGGTTAGAATCAAGCAAATATGAGCTCTTCTGCTTCACTAGAGCTCCTGTCTTGATCATGGCAACACAGGGACCGTGGCAGAATTAACTACTGCCCTTTAAGTTTTCACTTTAGCATGCTGTGCACAAATAAACATGTCAGGGTTCCTGAGGTTGTGCCGTTCTAGTGTTCTTGATGTTTTCTATGTAGAAACATGGAGATGGAGAGGTCACAGTGCTCTGTGCTGCTTCTGCCCGGAAGAGGAACCCCTCCTCTGAGTGACTCAGCTCCTCAGATGCAACTTGAGCAGTGGTCCCTCCTGTTTCACATCCCCCACTGTGCCCTTGTTGTGTTACGATGCTCTCCCACTGAGACAAAACAGATATTTGAAAGATTTGCCCAATTTCTGAAGTTACATAAGCCATAAATTTCAAATAAACCTAGCAGCCTGGTGGCATTCATTTGGAGAAAGCTTTCCATGCTCAGGCCAAGGGTGAATCCCTGTTCTGCTTGTCTTTTCAGACTGGAAGCAATAAACACTGCTGCCTTTCTGCAGATTTAAAGTCAATTTGTCAGTCCTCATTGCTGTTTTCCAGCTCCACATGAGGAATGAAGACACTGAGAGAAATCAAGCCAGATTTACGACTAAAACTTACAGATATCATTTAGGGGTGAAATTTTGAATAACATCTCTATGCTAGCAAAAAGCCTTCCCAAGAAAAAAAAAATGGATGAAAACCTTTTACTTCTCTCCTCCACAATAGAACTGCATCCATAATAGAGTGCTTGCCAGTATTAGCTGTACTGAGAGATATATCTATTCCAGTAAACCTTTTACTAGTGTAGGCTAGACATCAATTTCACTCTGCTGAAGCTCAGGAAATCAATGACCACCTGCAAAGACTGGCACTGGAAATAATCACTGAGAATTATGTTAAATCCTCCTGGAGTTATGAGATTATGGAAGAAGCTCAGTCTACATTAAAATATGCATATACTCCAGCTCTTGTGGTTGCAGAAAGATGGCAAAAAGTACGTGGCTAGCAAAAGGAAAAGAGCAGATCTTAAAATGTTATGAAACAGCAAGACTGAGGGTTTGTTCCATGTGCAGCTTTTTCTGTTACCTTAGTGAGACACTGACATAATGTTTGAAACAAGAGGTTACGAGGCTGGGATATAACCATGACCCTGACTCTCAGTTCCTAAACCTCATCTGGTGTGCTGATATCACTGAACTCAACCATTGCCAGCTCCCTCTTTTACCTCTCCAAAACTGACATTCTTGCAGAGAGAAAAAGTATCATTATGTACAGATGATACATATATGTCTGCATAAGTGTGTCTGTGTGTCTGTCCGAGACAGGTGAGCGTGCTGCTGCTCCAGATGCACCTGGCAGTTAGAACAAAGATCTATCCCCAGCACATACATGCACACAAAGCAAGCACATACACTCTATACATACATGTACACAAATGTCTTCTTGCAGATAGATAGATGTAATCATAAAATCATAGAATTGTTTAGACTAGAAAAGTCCTTTCAGATCATTGAGTCCAAGTGTTAATCTATAACTGCCAAGTCTAAACTGCCAACCACTAAACTGTGTTCTGATATGCCACATGTACATGTCTTTTAAATCCCTCCAGATAAGGAGACTTCTCCAATGCCCTGTGCAGCCTGTTCCAATATTTGACAAAACTTTTGGTGAAAAAAAATCCCAGTATCCTGTGTCACTGTCTCCCGGTGTAATTTGAGACTTTTTCCTGTGGACACATAGGGATATCATATACACATATAAACACATGCATGAACGTGGCCAGGCACCCAGATGAGAGACACACACTCCCAGCACCCACCAAACCAAGATGACAGCAACGCCTTATCCTGCTTCCTTCTCTGGCTGGGCACAATGGAAGTCCAGTACTGAAAACATACACATACACCTATGTACCACAGGCAAGCAGGATTCCTCAAGCAGCTGGACTCAGATACTCTGTCTAGTCTCTACAGCTGTTGGCATAGAAGGCCCCAAGGCTGTACCTCCTCTCCAGTTGCTGGCACAGACAGAACCACCCAGGACTTCTCAGCTCACACAGCTGACACCTGTGAGCTCTCACCCCTGGAGATACACAGGCACTCTCACACCCCGCACGGGCCCATACAGGCTCACTCAAGCTCCCAGGCTACTCAGGGGCTGGTGAACCTTGATCTCCACTAGATCCTTCCATTTCCTGGCACTATGGGCATATGGGATGTCCATCTTGTGCTCAGGCTCTAGCTGTTGCAGTTGAGACCCTCACGCACACAGAGCAGGGAGTTGTCACTTGTGGAGGAGGTTGAAGGAAATGCAACAAGGCTGCTCTCTTCCCTGACAGAGCACTGCCAGACAACCACACTGACCAGGAAATTATTTACATCTCTGATTTTTTCATCCCCTTACTCCTCTTTTCCAACTTTCATTCCTCCCAGAACCACCTAAATCCCTTTCTTGTTCTGCCTTTGGTTCTTCCCCTAAATCTCACATACAAGGAATGACCCAGAACCTGCTTTTTTCTGCATCCTACAAAAAGTCCCATGCCTAGGAAGTGACCTGTGGAAATGACCTAGGAAGTGACCTGTCCAAATGTGATCTGTGGTGATGGTTTTTTTGTGTTTTGGCACTGGGATGGATAGTTCTGCTGGGACAACCCTGGCTAGAGTCTAGCCAGGATGCTTGTTCCTTGGGAATCTCTAATTTGGGTTCCTGACTACCATTGTGCCTTTTGTGCTCTTCTGGGCTTGTGCAGATAGGTATTTGAGGGGCTATTTGCCACTGGGAGGGGTCTGGAAGTTGCCTGGCAGAGCACTATTGGGGTGCCTCTCCTGCCATTATCTCTCTGAAGTCATTTGTGGGTGTGTATATGAGCTTTATCACATAACTTAGCAGGATGCATACAGCACATAAGAACACACTGTATTTAGATTGGAAGAGCAATGATCAAAAGAGACCTTGATTGCAATTGTACTATCTCTTGTGACACATGGCCTCCCATGCTTCTATTCAAAACCCCATGATTTTAATACTTTGTGATACTTTCATGCACTTGGATTTCACACATTTTGAAATAAAGATTATTTAGAGATAATTTTAAGTATCTAGAGAGTGCAAAAATAGCCAGTAATGACAGTAATGAGTATAACAGAAGGTAATGAGAAGTTCTGAGAGACTAGTGAAGGGCACAGGGCCTGATCTTTGCCCTTCTCATAAGTGTGAGAGAAGGTTGAGGCAGCTGAGCCTCAGCAACAGCTTCAATACCGAATGAGTTTGGAGGATTTTAGGATGAATTTCATTACAAGATTGCAACACTAATGAATTACCAAAATAGTACCATCACCCTCTACCCAGTAAATATTTAAGAAATTTTCTGACAAATTACCAATTCTAGTCATGGTATGAACAAACAAAATTGTGACATATTTGAAGTTTCTTCCAGACTGTGCATGCAGTCTGTTTACGGCATCTTATCTTTTTCTCATGAACTTGATGCAATGGAAAAAGATTGAGCTTAGTGACATGTTAAATTACCCTCACTGGACAATAATTATACTACTAGGATTTTTGAAGGAAAAGGGAACCAATTCTATTTCAACTTTTTGTAGTGACTAGTATTGCTAGAATGGAAAACTACCAGGCACAAAAGAGGGATGCTAAGAGTTTGAAGATGGGGAGGAGGTATAAACTGGGGAAACTTCACAAAAACATACAAGTGTTGTGTAGGAGAGAAAAAAAATTGTGAACAGACTTTCAATGCAAGAAAACATCCATAGAAGTTTTGATTCCTGCCCAAAAAGGCGGATGAATCTCTAGAAGGAAATTATATGCAGGGTTTATTACTGTTTGTGTCTATATGCTTCTTGAAATAATGGCAGTGATTTCAAAATCTGAGGAGAATTGTTGGTTAAGAAAGGGCAGTTATTGTTATCACACCCTGAATATGCTGATTTTTTTTCATGGTAATGTGAATAATCACTCCCTAAAGGAATCAACTGATCCCAGATTTCAGTGCAAATAGAACACATAATTTAAAGCACACCAAGTCTGGCTGGTGAGGATGTAGGGAAAATATAGCAAATAAATATGTGCACAAAAATCAGTGCAATAGCATCCCTTTCTTCTTGGTTTTTATGTTTCTATTGCTTTCATTTTCTGAGCAAGAGGGTAAAGGTGTAAATTTCCTGAAGGATCCTTACCTTTTTGCTGGGGAAACTCAGAGCTGGCTGTGCCTGCCAGTCTCCTATATCCCTGCTCCCCTGCTCTGGCATGGGCCCTGGCTATGTCACTGACACCAATACAGCCCTGCTCAGACACTGCTCAGTGACAATGCTGCCTCTGCTGTGGTGCTCCCAGCTCCCAGCTCTGACTCCTTCCTGAGGCACACCTGCTTTTCTGCTTCCCAAGAACAAGCTCTTTCCTGGCACGCCTATATAAGAGAGTTAAACAGGACCAGGGCACACAATGAACACTGGCACCACTGAGTTGTCCAGAGTGTTCAATTCTTAGCCTGGTGCACCACACAGTTTCCCTGACTCAAGTTCCTGTGTGATTGCAGACACCATTTGGTCGTGTGCATGAACCATGGATGGTTTCCATCAGCCTGTTTGGAGGGGTTCATTTTGGGAAGTAAGAGGGTGCTGACCATGCATGTGTAATCCACACCGCACCTATTGTCCTTGAGGACAGAGAGAGGTTCCAAGCTTGGCTTTTTTCCAAATATATTTACATAGTTTCTTTTGCCCACTGAGATCTTAGGAAGAGATGGATTTCAGTGGCAACAGTCAGATGCTTAAAGGGAGACTTACATATGACATTAAAAAGAATTTGTTTTAGGGTAACACTTATTAGGCAGTGAGTGACCTAAGAGGTTTGTGGAAGCTCTGTAAGTAGTGGATTTAGGAAGCAAGTGTGTGAGAAGTTGTCATGGTTTGACACGGGCACAATGCCAGTGACCCATGAGAGGAACTTGCTCACCCTCCTCTGCCACAGATGGGTAGGGGTGAGAAAAAAAAATAATGAAGGCTTCATGAGTGGCATAAAGACTGGGAGAAAACATTTCAAGAGCAAAACAGGCTCAACTTAAGATGGCAAAATGAATTTATTGCTAACAGAGTCAGAGGAGGATAATGAGAAGTAAAATAAGCCCTTAAAACACTTTTTTTTCCCCCCAGCTCCCCTCGTTCCTCCCACCAACAGTGCAGGGAGACAGGGCGTGGGGATTTTCCTCAGTTCGTCACTGACATGTTCTTCATCTGCTCCAGGAGAGGCGTCCTTCCCCTGTGAGGCCATGGGTCCCTCCCACAGAAGACAGTTTTCCATGAACCTCTCCAGCATGGATCCATTGGCATGAGCAGCAGCCCTTCCACTCCTGCTGCAGTGTGAGCCCCTCCCGCAGGCAGACCCTCCTCCCAAAGCTGCTTGGCTTGGGTCTCTCCTTCCACAGGTGCAGTGCTCCAAGGACAGCCTGCTCCAGCCTGGAATCAGGGCTCTCTCTCTCTCCACTGGATCTCCCACTGGATCACAACCTCCTCCCGGCATCCACCTGCTCTGGTGTGGGCACCTCCCCCACGGGCTGAGGGTGGATCTCTGCATCCCCTGCGGATCCCTACGAGCTGTGGGTGGACCTCTGCATTCCTCATGGGGCACAGCTGCTTCACCATGGGCATCACCACAGCCTGCAGAGGAATCTTGGCTCCAGCACCTGGTGCACCTCCTGCCTCTCCTTCTGAACTGACCTTGGTGTCTCCATGTTGTTTCCTTCACATATTCTCACCTCTTCCTCTTCTCTGACTAGCAAGACAAACTGAGAACCTGCTTTGTTTTGATTTTCTTCTTAAATATGTCATCAGAGAGGCATTAAAAACCTCTCTCAAGGGCCCAGTTTTGGCCAGCCACAGGTCCATCTTCAGAGCCATCAAGAATGGCTCTGCTGGACATGGTGGAAGCTTCCAGCAGCTTCTCACAGCACCCACCTCTGTGGCCCCCCTGCTGACAAAAACCAGGCTGTGCAAAATCAGTACAGCAGTACTGGAGTATCTATCCCACCTCAGAAAGATGCAGTACACTGGTAGAGACTGTCCAGAGAAGTTGTGCCTCATCACTGGAGATGCTAAAGGCAAGACTGGAGAATGTCCCTGCCCATGGCAGAGGGGTCATAACTACATGATCTTTAAGGTCTCCCAAACTAAACCATTCTATGATTCTTTCATTATGCAACTATTTAAAAACTTATCTTCTTAAGGATTATAACTTGTTTTGATACCCCTTAGGGTAAGCGGACGACATAGAGTACAGAAAGAAAAATGGGGGAAGAAAGAGGAGGAAACATATGGAAAACAAAAAATATACTTGTGAGTGAAGGCACAAAGAAAGGCATCTTTGAGAAATAAGAAACAGGCACAGCTCAAGAAACAAATCCCCATAGTCTTATTAAGAGAGGGAAATCTAGAATGTGGGAGGACAGGGATATTTGTGGGAAAAAATCTAGGGATGGAAAACTGCTAACTTAAATGTATAAATTCATGCCAATAGCTGAGCATGGTCTGTTTATTAAGGGTTAATGAAGAACATTTTGCAAGCAGCATTGCAGTAATTCTATTTAAAGCACTCACTTTTTCTTCTGTCTGTTTTGTCGCCTACTGAAAATTGCACAACTCTGTTCTCCAACACGATTATGAAAAAAGCAATCAACTCAATTGTCTGGGGCGTAATGATGCTGACTACCTCCTTCCAGCATTCACAGAGAGAGAGAGAGAGAATAAGATAAATAACCTGAGACAAAAACACAAATCATTAGAATTTTTAATAAGCCTTCACCAACAGAAGGCTGAATACTGTTAGTTATATCTGCCAACTACTGCTCATGGTCCAGTGGACAGCATACTGAACAGAGATCTCAGAGATTTTTGCTCTTCCAACTCCGTAGTCTTCCTTCATATCAGCTTAAATGGGCCACGTGAGCTTCAGCTTCAAGTAGTACAATGGAGATCATTAAGTAACATATAAATAGTGCTGGAGGTGCAGTATTCTGGGGAAAAAAATTACTCCAAAACTGAGAGCAAACTTTCTCTGTTCTTGTTCAGATAGGAACGGTGACCTTCCCAAATGAAGTGTTGTGACCTCGTGTAAGACATGGGGTCATGAGCCTGAGGGAAATTCAATTGCAGACGTGGGGTTGTAAGTCTAGAAATAGAAGCAGACAAGTATTTCTGGCAAGAGATTGCAGGAAACTGAACTAGAAGTTATTACCATCACAACTGCAACTAGAACTTTCAATGTACACAAAGGCACTGAGAAAATCTCCAGGCAACCATAGTTTAAAAGTCTTTTAATGCCTCTTTTTCTGGTCCATTCTTAGTTTCAGTTCTCTGATCTCTCCAATTAGATTTTTTCTAAGTTTTTTTTTTTTCCTTTTCCCCTCTAGGCAAACCAGAACCAGTACTCTTTATGCTGTACTGGAGACAGAAAAAAGTTCAATCTGCCACAGACAATCTATCAAAGATTGCTTGGATACTAGGAAAAATATCAAATGGCAAAAGGTAGAAAAATTACCAGAATCTAAATCAAAGGCATCAGCAGACCTGGAGTAATGTATAAACATAAGCCTTGCTCTACAACAAAGAATTTAAACCCATGCCATTGTAACTATACTGTGTTTAAAGACATCCTTTTAATGTTTGACTAGATGATACACACACTTCATCTCATCTTACTTTCTGCTTATGGGCTTTACAACATAAAGCACATGCTGAATTCATGATCAGTCTGTCTTGTAGGTGTAGACAACAGAAAAGTCTAAATTGCCTTCCTCCTATTTTCTTATTTCTCCTTTCACAGAATAATTCTCAGTAGTCAGTTTTTTTTTTTTTTTTTTTTTTTTTTTTTTAATAGCTGGTTGTAGTTCTTTTAGGAAGAAAAATATCCTGATAACTTGCTGTGTCAAGAGAAGATGGGAACAGAGAATCCTGTCTGGTTCAGGTCAGTGTTGTGCCTCTCTCCAGCAGTGGCAAAAGGAGGAAAAAGACATGAACCTGGCTACTATTTGCATCCATTCCCTTTGTACTCACCAACTGAACTCACATTAATTTGTTTTTCACTTGTTCTTGTTTGGGAAACACATTGTGTTTTTCACAGTGTCCTGTTTGGACACTGATACTGTCCACTACCACTATTTCCCTCTGGCAGTGAATTCTAAAAGTTTGCAACTGTCCATTGTGTGGGGTTTCACTTTTTGACCTTGAAATATTGAACTGCAGATTTCTGTATATGTGATTAAAGCCATGACCTGTTTTTATTTCTAGCCAATGCCTCTGTTGCCTCTTACCCATGGTCAGACTTAAAAATGTCTTTCTGTACAGACATATTGTCTTTGTTTTTTGGATGAAGCAATGGCATGCAGCTCCAACTCTTTGTTTGGAGCACTAATCAAAGGGTAAAGGACAGTGTTGAAGAAAATTATAAGCTCCATCTCTCCCATAAGAAAACAGAGGAGAAACAGCACATTTACTTAACTGGGACAATTTCACATGACTGATTCAGAGCAATTCATTTCAATTACTCTGATCATCAGATGAATAGCACATCTGGTAGTGTCTGCAAACTAATCATTAACAGGTGTGAATTGGTGTCTGCAAGCATATATTTCCTACTGTGTGGCCCTTTGTTCACTTTAGGACACTTCTTAATTAGAGACAAGCCTGAAACACAAGCCTTTAGATGTAGATCTGTTCTTTGAACACCCCCAAAATCAGCACTTTCTACATCAGGTTGTTATTTAGAGAAAAGATCTCTGGGAAAAAAAAAGTCAGTTTCATGGTTCTGAGCAAATATTCATTAACCAGGTCTGGCTCATTGGCATTTGTCTTGGATTTTAGCTTCTGTTTAAAGCAATAATGGCACATATGATTTGTATGATGCTTACAGCCCATGATACTTATAGTGAAAACAACATCCATTTTTACTGTCAAGAGCATGTAAGTAAAAGTTTCCACTACAAATGTAGAAACTTCTACTTTAATTGTTGCTGGAAGATGGTTGTCATCATAGGTATTTAGAAAATGGCATCAATAGGCATTAGAGAAGTCTATCTAAAATGGGGGAAAAAAAGAGAAAACAGAATTGGGATGTAATAGCATGTGACTTGATAAAAGCAGCTATCATGCCAGGAAATGTAAATGTAGAACAAAGAGTCAAATAATTGTTTCAGTTTCAGTTGAAAAAGATCTTTAAGATCATGAAGTCCAACAATTTAGCTAAAGATGGAGGATATTTTTCCATTTCAGTCCCAAACCTTATCTGACATACAATTAAATTCTACATCTTGATTTTAGAGTTGTATCTCAAGAACATATTGTCATACACCTGTGTGTGGCCGTATACTAAATGGCTACACACAGGTGGCTATTAGCAGGTTGGCTAACCTGCTCTGAACACTATTGTATACACTCTTTTGAATTAGACTGTTTAAAAAAAATCTTAAAATAAATGTAAGCCACTAGAATATGCAGGCTTCTGAGCTTCTCGATATGAAGATTTAAGTTTTAATATGACCTGAAAATATAGTTTGCATTAGAAACTTGTGAGCTAAGAGGGTCAAGGGGCCAAAAATATTTATATAAATATTATACTTAGATTCCTGTTTACAAGGCTAGCATTGCAATGTACCACCTCTGCCTGAAGTGCAAGATGATGGCAGCCACTCCTCCCTGTGAGTAATGGTTGGTGTCCTTCTGGAAAGAGACAGCTGGTTGAGAATCAATTTATGCTACAAATAATTTCAGCACAACCAGAAAGGATTTCCCCTTATTCTGTTATTTACCTCTTTTATAATTCCTTTCAGACAAGGGGTGAAGCAAACTCAGAATTTGAAATTCAGCAAATGTTAACTGATTATTGCTGTTTCTAGTGGTTTTCTGGGTTTTTTATTGGTTTTTTTGGGTTTTTTTTTTTTTTTTTTTTTTTTTTTTTTTTTTACTAGAGAAATGTACACAGAAAACCTAAACTGGACAAGAAAAACTCATGGGCCAATATTTAGGGACAGGACTAAACTGTACAAATAGAATCAAGCATGGATGGAAACATTTTTGCTTGTAGAGCCGGTTAAGTAATGGACTTTTAAAGCCTGAGAGGAATATCCTAAGATCACCCAGTAGCTAAACACATGGCATGTGCAACACTCTGTAGGCTTTTTCTGATCAATTAGGCATACATTAAGGCAGGGAAAAATAAGGTAAAAGACACAAACAAGAAATCAAGAGATCATACAACTCAAAAGAAGAACATAGCAGTGAAAATAAATGTAAGAAACCAAAGACTGAAAAGCAACTGAAACTTAGTAGATGTCATTTTTATCCAATGAAAACAATATTATCCTATTTACAAGGCTAGCTGTCCACTAGACAAACTACTTAAAAGCTCAGTTTACTCATAAAAAATACCAGAAAACATGTCAGAGTTTTGGATCTGGTTCTCCCTACTGTTAAGTTCTTAGTATAATGTCTGGCCAACTAGAATCTTCTCCAAAATTTTCAGTCATGGTTCAGGAGTTAGCATAGACAAAGGATATTTCTCAGTAAGTGGTTTGAATAGGTCAACTCTGTTTTAGAAAGTTTCAATACAGACCTGTCTATTTGAACAGAGGGCCAGAAAATAAATGCTTGCACATTTTGTTTATGACATAGATGTAGCCACAAGCTACTTAAACTTCATGCTGATCATAAGGTAGAGAGTGCTGCTGATGCAAGCAGGAATGCTGGCAGAGTTGTGGGCTATCAGACAACCATCATCATATTTGCTCAACCAGGCAAAATGAGTACAAACCTGCTATTTTTATTTGGGGCATTTTACACTCACTTTACACTGCTGTAAGTGTCTGCTCAATTTCCAGGAAAAGTGGAATGGTGTCTTATGATCCAACAATGTGGAGCAAAGACGAACTGAGGATAGAAGAATGCTAGAGAAAAGATCTTCTTCTTCTTTTTCTTCTTCTTATTATTATTAGTCATGGGTTTCAAGTCTTATTGGACCATTCTGGACATAGAGCCAAGTCAACTAAAGGAGCTGAAAGCTAATGTGCTACAATGGAAGGCCACAGAAGCTTCATTACTGCACATATGTGAAGCCCCAACAAGTCAGTAGCAGCATACAAAATTATAAATTTTTATGATATTCAGAGCAAGGAGGACCAAACTTGGTTTTCAGTGAAGTTAAAAGAGGTAAGAATTTATTAGTGCTATCAAATAAACCCATATCAATTTAGTGAAAACACACACACACACACACACACACACACACACACACACAAAAAAAAAAAAAAAAAGATTTTTTTTTCCTTCTGATTTTAAGCATAGCCAGCTTAAGCGTTTTGCAGAGTTAACAGAGTGATGAATTCAGAGCACAGTGATAGAAATTTCTTCTTCCTAAGGAGAAAACCTACTTAAAAGAATACCAGAGTAACACAGAAAACAGAGCGCCATGCAATGAATTGAAGGATTCTCTGCCATGCAAAGACTAAAGATGCAATTCCTGTGCAATGAAAAAGCTTTTTCCTAAGGTTCTAAATTCTGCCCTTGATTATCTGCAGAACGAAATAGAATGAGTGTATGAGGCAGAGCACATCGTGCACTGGAAGGAGAAGAGTTAGTAATGGGTGGGAAACTACATGATCTAATCTGCAGACTGCACATTTTCAAATGCCACAGTCTCAATTATGTTGAATTCAAAGCAAAATTGAAACTGTCCGTGGTCCTGCAAATCCCATCCTATCAACCTCTATCTGGATTTGCTTGAGGGACCGTCTAAATAAATAATAATAATAAATAAAAGAGTTGGGTTAAGTTATATATATATTTTTAAAACAGCTATCGTTATTTTGAAGTGAAATGGGGGCTTATGGCACAGACACTCTTTTGTTAAAGTTAATGTACCTTGAAATCTTTCGACTCAGCACAGCAGACTGTCAAGGGTGCTTAAAAAAATAGTCCAATATTCTGCAAAGCTCTTTCTGCAAGAGGGGTCTTGTGTGAAATGATAACAGCCACAACCCCAATATTGTTTACAGAAATACAGCTTTTCACTGCAGAGGCATCACAATGAAACTTGAGAGGAAAAGGAATATAAAATGAGACAAAGAATTTAGTTCATGATTTTTGGAAGGTAATAAACCTTCGAAATTTTGTCTGCATATCACACTTTTTCCTGAGTTCATTCAAATAGAGGTCATAGCATCATGAGTTCCTTTTAAAGGCACCTTCTCTCTATATAAAAAGAATGGGACTTTCACTACATGGAGATAGATCCTGTCCCTGGAATTTTGTACCCCCAAATGTAGGGCTGCCCACCTTCAAGGCTCCTGTCTTTTGTTCCCTTGAACTACCCTCAGTAGCTCAGGAGTGTATTTCTGGGTATTCATATTTGGGCACACTTATGTAGCTCCTGTAGTGCTGCAGGTCCTGCAACTCCTTGGTCAATGTTGTGGTGTGGGAGCAACAACTACAGTTGTCCTGTTTGCTTTTCAAGTGTTAAAATAGAAGTACAGAAAACTGCTTGGGGAATCCCAGAGATGGAAGTAAACTTGATGCACATGAGTTTCTTGAAGTGTCTCTTTAGGAAGGAATTCCATGTTATGTTTGTGCCTAGTGCCTGGTTCTTTAGTCCAGGGAAGGAGTGTGTGGGCATCTATAGATTTTTGTGGTCCAGAATAAAGATATTGGCAGAACATTAAGTACTGAAAAGTTGGTTTATAAATTTGCTCTCCATAAACCCAACTGCTTACATTCTACCTACGTGTTGTCCAAAGCTGGAAAACAGATGCTCTGAACGTTATCCTTCATCTCTTTGTGCTACAATTTGCTCTACTGTAGTTGTGATAAAAACAGCGTTGGAAGGAAAGCATATAATACATTCCAGTCACTCAGCTGCTGTGAAAATGGAGCACACAGTACAGATCTGGGAATGTATTAAAAAACAAAATTATAAAAATATGAGGAACATTAGGTTTTTATTCTTAGGGCCATTATGTTCATATTAAATTATGATTCAGAAACAAAAAGACTGAATTCAATTTATTAAGTGATCTGCGAACACCATTGAAAAGTATGCTACATAAAAACACATGTACTGTTTGCAGGAGACAACAACACAAAGATAAACAAAAGCTCAGGAAGCAAAGGAAAAAAGCAATACTGATATACAACAATCTTAGTATTATTTTCAGCTTATTTACACCAAGTATTTTTATAAGCATAATGTCAAAAGACAGATTTGGAGATGGGACTTGAAGGAAAGCAATGATGTTACTTTGGAGTGTTTCTTCCAAGCGTGAACAACATGAAAGTAACTGCTTGAGAATGAATCAAGTGGGTGATGAAGGGTATTATCAGCAGCTGATTAGAAGCAGGAGACAATCTCTTGTTTCTGAAGGAGAGATAAAGTGGGATTAGGTTATGAACATTAAACAAATAACATAAATTTGATAGTGAAGAGAAGTCATAAGCAAACTGTAAAGAGAGCAGCACATGATCAAAGGATAAGGAAATGCACAAACACAGCAGCATTTCCTAGCAGAGCAGGGATTTTTTGTTGTTTACTCAGTAAGCAGGATGCTCTGAAAGCAGGACCAGAGCTTTTTCTGTATAGATAGGCAGGTAAAGATCAATATTGCAGGCAGAATGAATGGGAGAAAATTAGAGATATCTTGAATTTAAGAAATCAAACAGGAAAAATCATAAGTTCAAGTGATTGGCAGAATGGCAGTTCTGTCCACAGATTTGAAAATTAATATAAGTGACATGTCTTCAGCTAAGGAATTATTTTAATCACACTTAACTTGAACTTTTCAGTGAGTGGTATCGTGGGTTTGGCATCAAGAGGGACTAAACAGTAGTACTGAGACAGGTGTGCCATCCAGACAGAGCTGTTCCTTAGGAATATATTGCAAATGTTGAAGTTTGGAGGGTGAAGGAAGGAAGGAATAAACAGGAACAATGCTTGAAGGTTACAAAACTTCCCAGAGGAAGTTAACCAGAATATAATGGATTCTCCTAAAGAACAAGCTGAAAGAACTGCTGGAGACATACAAAAGCTGGAAGATGAGATGATCATACAAGGCAGAGAAAGGCACCTCAGCACAAGGAGCATGAGCAACAGGGTTGAAATCAGTCAGCCACATAAGTTTTCCCATGAGGCAGCACACTGATCTGAAGTCTTGGCTAGAAGAGAAATTGGGACTGGTGTTGGTACATCCACCACCAGTATTGATACTTTATCAATGTGCCTGCCCAGCATACACAAATTCTATCCAGAATGAATATAATGCTGCTTTCTAACAGCTCCATAGACATTCTGTCAGTAAGATAATACTATGATATACCAAATAGAATCAAAACTTTACTTTGTTTCCTGTAATTATAAATACCACACTTGTCCTGTGTTGACTCAAACATACTTAATTATAATATCCATTGGTTTAAGAAGATACTGACCTGGTTTTCTGCCCTGTGTCCATGGAAAGACTAATTGATCAGAAGGTGAAAAAATATCTGAGCAATGGCAATTTATATGTTTACAGCCTGGCAACTCAATTAAATCTACACAGACTGAATTTTACATTTTACAGTGCAGAAGTTGTTTTGTTATCAGTTTTACTATAGCTGTTCTAGGGATGGCAGCTTTTGGAAGGCAGGTTGGGTGGATGAAACAAAACAGAACAGTTGGTAGGACTTCACTCAGGGCCTGAAGTGCAGCAGACCCAGGTCTGACTTTAGGGTAAGGTTTGCTGAATGTCCTGAAATTATAGATCCAGTTACAGTGAACTGCAGAAGAGGGAATACAGTAAGCATGTAAGAACAGGGTTAATGCTTCACCAAGTATGTCTAACCCAGTCATTCAACTTCAGCAGTGTCTGTAATGGATGTCCAGGGAAACACAGGCTGTGTGCAATACTTGTGAGCACTCTCTCACTCTGACTGTTTTCTGCTTAGTGGATGACCTGAGCCCACTGTAGTTCATACATTTGGCAACCACAGTAGATCTTTCTGTCTGGGTATTTATTACTTCTGCCCTGGATTGCCTATGAATTCTTACATGCACAGCATCCTACAACGAGGAATTCCACAAGTCTGTCATCTGTGTGAAGAACAAACTCCTCCTGCTTGCTCTAAAACTGACTCACTCTGGGCCCAGATGACTGCACCTCATTAGACAGTGGAAATCAACATTTTCACTCACTCCAGCCCACTTATGATTTTATAGTCCACCATAATACTCCTCTCCATCCAACATAATGACATCAGCTGCTATGGATCTCTGGCATTTTGTAACCAGTTACTAACTTTAACATGACATCTCTGAAATTGTAGACTTAGAGTAATTGAAATGAGGGTTTCTTCTTTGTTTTCTGATGTTGCTTTAAAACATCAAAAAGATAGTTACAAACCCACCTATATTTCTTCTAATATCTTGAACTCTGTTTTTATTGCACATGGAACAGAAACTGGAAATTTTTTTCATTGAGTCTCAGCCTCTGTTTTGGTCCATGGATTAGTTTCACACAGCAGCCATCAGACACTACACTAATATTTCATTACAAGTAACGTGAATTTTTAGTATTAAGGGAATAATTTTTTTCCCCCAACAGTTACACAGAGGTTCACAGGGAAATTGTGAGTTTAAGAACTCTAAATTTTAAAATTCTTTTTGCTCAAAGGCTTTTCTATACTACCTTTGTCCAAGTACACTTATCTGATTGTCTCTTAACTCAGCTATTGGACTAGTTTTTGTGCCACAAGAAAATCTCTACTGAAGGCTTCAAACCCTCGGAGAAGAGTATTCCAAACAAATACTAATTAGTTTAACATCCAAGAGTGTTCTTACCCAACAGTAGGATATATTGCAACACACACAGTGTATGCTTGAGCTGATGAACTCTTTCTCCCACCCAGAAACTGGTAATGATTTCACATTAGCAAGGCTAATTGACATCATGTTTACTTGCTGCAAACACTGACAGATGAACAAACACATTTCAATTCCTAAAAAAGCCTCCTGTGCTTAAAAAAGTTTTAAGAGTTTAGAAGATTTTTTTTTTCCAGGTAGCAGAAAGGAGATTTTTAATTTTACAGTATTATTCGCAGTTGAAGCCAACAAAAATTCTAATCTGCAAGAAGTTCCAGACAGGGATTCTCATCCTCAGAGCTTTCCTGAGACCTTGTTATGTTCTCTGGTTCTTAGAACTTTATCTCAAGCTTGAGCTGCTTATTTACTGTTATTTACTCTTCCTCTGCAGCTGAGGATTGTTTCATTTATATCCCTTAACAGGAAATGAACTGAGTCTTTGATTCTCTATATTGCATATTCAATATTTTGCACACCCAATTCACTGTGCAAAGAGTTTAGCATTGTTCAGAATCTTCAGCATTGCTGCCTGGGTTTTAGGACAGAAATTATTACAGAGTTCTTGAAAACTCTGAAACATCTTTTTTTGCTTCTATCTGCTTATAGAATTTATGTAGACACATTTTGGCATTTTAATTAAAATACAACAACTTTTTTAGTCTATTGTCATCTTTTCAGAGATTCTTCCTTGTTATTGTCCTCCTAATATTCTGTCCAGCTCATATACATAATTCACAGTACTTTGTCCTTCTCATCTGATATTCGATCTTTAGATTTATGAGAACCAGTCTAAACTTACAGATTTTCTGTTTTCCTTCCAAAGGAATTGTTCAGCTTGTAGTGTATTCTTTCACCCTTTGTTACTTACACAATTGATGCTTTTTCTTACCTCGTTTAAATGTCTCTTGGTTCTTTTTATAGTGTGATGAATTTCTCTATATTTGTGTCTGGTTTCATACTCCTTTGTTCCATCACATATTTCTTCCAGTGCTTTTGCTTAGCCCTTTTGCACTTTTTCTGTTACATTTATATTTATATCTGTAATACATTTAAACTACCACACCCTTTTATTGCAATGTAATATAATAATACATAACGTGTTTCTCTTGCTGCAATGAAGCTTGGCTACACAGGCTGAGCTTCATTCATCAGCACAGAGTTCCAGTAAAATGTCACTCCCCCTCTCCAGCATGAGAGAGACTTTGAAAAGCACTAATAGTAAATACTTGCTTCATGGTTTTTTTCTGGTTACTGCTTGCTGTTTTCAAGTTGCATCTCATCCTCCATCCCTCACTGCTTTACACAAGCCTGTTTTCTATCCCAGTAGAAGCAATAAAATTATTTGTTCTGTGGTGGCATTCAGACTGGCACATGACATCAGCCTCTTTTGTTCTAGATGTTATTGCAGTGTCTAGCATGGGAAGAATTCTCTTCAAAAGCAGACTATGGTGGATATTAAGCGTATATATCCAACCTTAGCACTGTTTATTCTTCCTTTCTGGAGCAAAATTAAATCCCTGATATACCCTAAAGTTCAAATACCTCTTGATACTTGACTGAACTGGGATATTAATTATTTATTTAAGGTGAGATTTACATTACTTACAGATGAATGTCTGAATCAGGGATAATTTTCTACATTTGTTTTAAGAAGAAAGGAGATATAGTCAACAGGATTAATGGAATACAGGGTGTAATTCATCTCAGCAGGTGTAAATAAATGTCTTTTTCAGCATGAGATTAATTGCTCCCAAGGTTTCATTGACACTATTGAGTAAATCCCTATAGATCATTATGAAAGTTTAGTCAAATAGATCAGGTGTAGTGACCTTTGTTTAGCCAGAATATTTGTGGAAGAGGTAGGAATTGAATGTCTGTTATTAGATTTTATCTTATGTCCCCTAAATAAATACATTATGGTTTATTTTCTGCATACTAGCCTGATTCTTTGAAAACTGCATGTGAACTATCAGGTTAATGCAATGGAAAAAAAATGGAGCAGAATCTCTTTGCTCGTATCTGCTCAACAGGATAACAGTAAAATTCCCATCACTGATTTTAAACAATGCCATAGAGCACTCCAGGCATCCACAGATCCAGTATAAGACAAAAGCTGTCAGACTTTTGCTTCCATTTTTTTTATTGTTACTTTTATTATTTCCGAGGCTGTCATACACTCAAAAGTTACATTGCAATCAGTTAATGATTTAATGGAAATAAGTAAGACAATTCCCTTAGAGCTAGTAAAGCCCCAGGATTAGACAGATTTCTGTCAGGTTATAATAAACCTTCCTAACACCTACTGGGCCCAGTTTCATATCTCTTCAAAGAATCAGTTAAAATACCACCAATAAAAGGGAAAATTGAAAGAGCTTTTTAATCACTTTGTTTGTCCTTAAAATGGTACAAAATACTTTCACAATGACACCAGCTCAGGGAAAAACAACACAAAGGCAAATCTTTTCATCATCTTTATTTAAGGGTATTTTAAACAGTGCACAAAGAACCAGAATTACTGTACAGGTGTTTCTCATTTACTTCAAAGCAACAAATTTTGCCCATACATCCCAATTTACACCCATTAGGGTGTGAATAACCTGATGAAGTGCCACTGATGCAAGAGTTATTTTCCTTTTCTGAATTGCTTGCCACTTGAGCAGTGAAGAAGGGCTGTGACTGTAGCAGGTGACACTTAGTAAAGGTTTTTAAACCTGATGATGCCCAGCCTTTTGTTCCTGGTCCCTTTTAAGGGGCTTAGGGTCTGTTAGGGCTCCACCTTCTCTTTTTGAAGAGCAAGATTGCAGCAACATCAGATGAAATTTATGGAGGAATGATATGAAAGGTGCCTCACACAACTGATTGCTCCTTCTTTTTTTCCATTGCTTTCCTTTCCTTCTACTCCATGATATTTATTCTATCAAAATGCAGCAGATCAGTTGCTGGAGGCTGAGTGCTGAACTGTGACCCAGTGCAGATCAATGCAAAATATGACTCTGATTGGTAATTAGTGGTTAGATCTGAGTACTCCACTTGCATTTTCATTGCAGCAGTAATAATAGATAGGAAAAAGTGAAGATTTTTCTTCTTTACCTTCATTTGCCATCTTGCAAAATGCAGCAGAATCCACCGTATAGTTACTGCTTTAAGATTTGCTAACTATGAAATCAACATGCAATGTATTTCTTTGTAAAACTCCCTTAAGTACTGGGTTATTTTAGATGAAGTTTACCAAATCAGTCTCATGCTGTGATCTCTGAAACACTGAATAGATGTCTTGTGTATCCTCTCCGCTTGAATTAAACACTGAACTTCTTTAAAACATGAATTTTAATTAGTTTTGGAGCTACAAATGCCACCTGTGCTGAATGGTGATGCTGAGGGAGTTCCATTAGTATTCCAGAATTTCTTTGAAAGCCATCTTCCATGTGACAGATGGCAAAAGATGGTACATGAACCAAGTTAAATAAATAATGCAAATAAGCATGGATATGTGCCTTGTGGATGTCCCTTTTTTTCTGACCAGATTGTTATAAAAAAAGCACTATGTGTCAATACCATTAAAAAAATCCCCATTTAACTATTTTTACACATTTCTAGTTATTCTGAAATAATGAACTTCAGGTATACACTACAAATTGAAGCTGATTTTTACCTTGCAAGAACAAGCATGAACTTTATATCGCAATTTAGCAGTCATTAAATATTTCCCAGAGACCACCATGCACATGATAGCATTATTCTGCCAAGAAGGAGAAGGAAAAAGCATTGCAAAGCCTGGATTTAGTATGTCTCAATTCAGGAAGGAAGAAAATAAGAAATCAGACAGGGAAAGAATCATATGGTAGATTGTTTGTTTCAAGGCTCTAATGCTACATTGATCTTCTTCATATTGTCTATTATTCAGAAATAAAAGTTGGTACTGCAGTTATTGTAACAGTATGTTTCCAGTCATGCAGCACTATCCAGGTATTAGCAATTTATTGGGAAGGCAGTATCATTTACGCATCCGCTGTTCCATTTCTAATTGCCTGACACTTATTTAGTATTGAATGGAAGGACATAGCAGAGATCATTGGAGCAAAACTCCTTTTCTACTCTGCCCCATAAGCTTGCCTGGCTTTCTAAGATATCTGCAAGACAGTCGCTCACTCTACCGCTGCTACTGTGAGAATTGAGAAACTCAGGATCCGGAAAGGCACCAATTACTGTATTTTATGGGAATATATGTTGTTCATTTTTAAGGTGATAGAGGGCAAAGAAAGTCTTTTCCTTTTCGTATACTTCACTGCCTCTCTCTTATTAATCAGAAAACTTTTTGGCTCAAGCACAGCTTCAAATATATATTTTTAAGGTGCCTTATCCTTATTGATTCTTTTGTGACTTGGAGCCTTTGAGTCCATTACCGTAAGAGCCAGCACTGCACTCTCATGTACCTAACCCTGTGCTTCATCATCTCTCTCAAATCTCATTCAAAATGTGGGACTGACATGGACTAAGATCCATGTGGTTAGTATTGTATAGACCTTCCATTAAAAACTGGATTTCATGGCTAATGTCTGCCTTGAACATACCAGATCAATTTTAATATCATTATTTCTAGCATCTGCCAGGGAGAAGAAGGCTGAGCAGGGAAATCAATAAACCCTACAAAAAGAAGAAAAATAAAATATATATAATTAATATATTCAAAAGCTTTCTGTATCTGGCAAAAGCTTATTATCCCTTTGAGTTCAGAACTGCTAGTATGAACCATTTTTAGTGAAAGTAATCAACAATTCAGACCAACTAATAGTGTATATGATTGTCCTTGTATATGATTGGCCCTGCCACTTGCTGCTTGGTGTGTCCTGGGCAATCCAACTTAATCTGAGTTTTTATTCTAGCTCTGCCATGACAGTTTCCCCTAATTAGCTGGAACAGTGCCTAACAGTGAGGGCTGAAAGGATGAGAGATGTTTAAAACAGTGTCATCAGAACAGATTTTGCATTGAAAGTAAAGATAGAATGAAAGGTAAAACAATATTTAAACTTGAAATATGTTTTTTGCTACATGAATTTTCATTCTCATTTAGTCTTTTAGTCTATTTTGCATTGTCTGAATTCAGTAATGTCTTTATGAATTGTGTATTTTAGAATTTCAAACTACTTTTTTCTTGGCCCTGCCACATTCACAAGCTCAAGCCTTGAAAAATCAACCAGATTTCTTGGATTCAGTTGTATTAAGAGAGGAAGACCTAGGCTGCATCTCATTCACTAAAAATATTTATACAAAGATACTGTATTCTGCTTTATTGAAATTTAAATTCCTTTCTCACTTAAAATATTTTTCATTAAATGATACTCAGTGACAAATTATCAGTAAATTCAAGCAGGAGAACTGTATGCACTTGATCTTCTAGCATCCCAGCACAGGACATGCCATTTGTTTAGCTTGCAGAATAAACTTTATCTTCTTTTGTGATAAGTGAAAGAATTTGGGCTTTTAGGGCAGACTTTTAGACTCCAGACAACTGCCTAAAAATGTAAACTCAATGCTGTGCACACTGTCTTTTCTTCAATGGCAGGAGGGACAGTATCTGGGAAAGTGCTCTTGGTTCCACCCAAACTGTGACCTTGTATTTGCAACAGCATCAGTCCTGCTTTGTCCTCTCTTAATGAGCTGTCTTACAATGTGACTAAACACTGGTGTGATTTTCTGCTGACCACTCATTTCCTGTGATTGCTGCCACATCCACTGTTCTGCTTCTACATGTCTGGGTGTGGGAGAAGACATAAGGTGCCCTTTTAGCTCTGAATTATTTGTCCACATTAAACCAATATAGCAGAATTTGCTGAGAAACCAAGACAAAGCATTCTTTTGTTTGATAGATTATTAATCTATTGAAGATCTTTCTTCAGAACAGATTTCTGCTTTGCTACTTTCAGTCTATTTGGCCTTCCAGAAAAAAAAGAAAGAAAGAAAAAAAAAAACAACAAAAGAAAACCCACCAAAAATATGATAATTTGTCCTTCTGACTGGTTTAATTTTACTATCTCTGCAAAAGGTGCTTTCACCTTGAAGCGAACCTTTGATCCTCCCCAGCACAGTTTTCTTTTTTAAAGGGTTGGGTGTTGTGAGCGAGACATGACAGATCACAACGAGAGTAGCATTTTATGAATTGGTGACTGTGTAAATGTCAATCTGTAAATGTTTGTTTTTATCGCTGAAACAGTCTCACTTGATTTCGCCCCATCAAATGCAAGTACTTGAAAATTCCACAGAGAAAGCAAAGACATTGCTTATAGCTCATTTCTTCCTTTAAATGTGCTCTACATATTCAAGCTTTGCAAGGGTCTTTGTTCTTGCATTCTTGTAAAGACAGTTTTCCTGAGGGATATGCCAATAGTAATCACTGGTGTATCACACCATAAATTGGAAATGCACATTATTGATTCTGTCAGAATTGTTGATGATAATGCAAAATATTAAGCAAAAAAAAATTGTTTCAGTCTTTTTCTAAAATTAGTTAATCTCCAGTATCATCAAGAGATGGATTAGGATCTGAATCTAACAATCAGAGGAGGCTGTATGAAACAGCATATAAGGAGGGAGTGCTGGTCCTGTGATTGCAGCCTGGGAATGAAGGGGAATGGATCTGGTTTTTGTCTCCATCACATGTCACCTGTGTGATCCTAGTCAGGTGGGTCTCTGCTTCATTCCCCCATCCCTCTGTATGTAAATACAATAACAGAGAGATGTACAATTTATATTAACTACATCCCAACTAAAAAGTAAAAGACATCTTGATTAATAAAACTATCAGTTTCCAAATTTAAGATGAAAAGAAACATGATTTTTGGCTTCTGATAGTACCTAAAACTGTCAAAGAATACAACTTGGAGAGAATGACTAAATATATGAGCTCTCTAAGGCATGTCTGACATGAAAAATGAGACAGACATGAAAAATATGGTTCTTGTTATGCAGTGGTATGCTTGCTCTGTGTGTGTTTTGACTGTTTCTTCTGAGATTGTACCTAATTCTATTTTATTTGAAGCTTTAACTTTGCCTATATAGTATATAAACGAACTTTTTTTATTATTTATTAAATATCTCCCTCTGACAGGCAAAATGGCTCCAAGTCTATTTTTAATTAAGTTTGTGTAGGGGACTCAAAAGGTATGTTTGGTGATACACAATAGAAGCTGACACACAATAGAAGAAAGTTTAGATTTCCTGAAAGCTATGCTTAGCTAAAACTGACATTTTAAGGAAAGGTATTGAAATACACTGATAACAAACAATTCTCTAAATTTTTTGGCCCAAGAGATATTTTGCTGTGGACAATTAACACAATGAATTGCAGCAATGGGATTTGCCTTAGGTTAAATAAAAGCTTAATACTTTAAACCCATATTAGAAGTTCAGTGCTGTTCTCTGACATTGCTGGTGTGTGCTGGAGAAGAATGATATTACAGTTTTCACCATGTATGTTCTTAACCATGAGTGTTTGATACAAACAAAGCAAGGTATGAATAAGAGATAAACTGCTGACCCTGAAATCATTCAAAATATAATTGCTGTGAAAAGCAGATTATCATATCTCATGGTACAAAGCCAACATGCCTACAACTGTTACAGGGGACTGATACATTCAGTGGCTTCAGATCATCTGGAATAAATACATGACTGAAGATATGCTTCACAGTGCTCTGCCACAGATATCTCTCTACCATCTCTTGGATACACTTGTCTGTTCCAATCAAGGAAAAAGAGTGATTTGTTTGTCTGGCCATCTACTATTTTTTCCTATTGCAATTACTTGCAATCTTTCATTCCTTGGGGATAACTTCCCTACCTACTAGACTAGCAAGAAGAAAATGTATTATCAGGGAATAAGGGGATATCCAATAGAAAAAAATAAAAAAAAGGTAAATCCACTTGAACTTAAAATCAAGGAATCCATTAAACAGGAATAGATTTAATGGAGGAGTAGTCAATGAAGTCAGTTTCAGGATTTTTACAGGACATCTGTTGGAAGTAGCAAGGATAATTTAGGATTTTGGTGATAGAGACTCTCAAGGATGACCAAATCAGAAGTGAATGAGTTTAGTTAATTCATTCGAGACTGACTCCCTCTTATGTGATGCTTTAATCAGTTGAGAAGTAAACATCAGGTTCTGACCAATATATCTTAGCTACCTCTTGCTTCTGAAAAAGCTTGTAAAAATATAATTATCCAAAAAGAATATAACCAAGGCCCTATATGAGCCATTTGCCTTGGAAGACATATCACTTACCCTTATTTTAAACACACAGCTCAGATTGTGATACTTTACAACTTACAAAGAAAGGAACTCAGCCAACAGTTCCCCTGTCAGTGCTTGAGCTTTAACTGTAGTGTATTTTTAGAGAACTACCTTAAGTAGATTTTTTTGCTACTTCTACAATGGAAAATCAGTGAAAGTGGGATCAGGGGCTTCTGTTCAATATCAACCACTTAGCAAGATAAAGATGACTAATGTTAGAGGTCCTTTACCCATTCAATATTAAGAAACTCCAACTACACTGGATCAGATCACAGATATGCCCAGGCTGTTTCTGACCTCTAACAGCTCCAAGCAATAATGCCTGGGGCAGCAATTTTGAGATTCGAGGGTGTGCTCACTAGCAATGTTGTCTTCTTATCAACAGAGAAAATGACCCACCCCAAGATATAAAGCTGCTCAAAGGACCTGCTCAAAGGACTAGCTTCACTTCATCCGCTATAAACCACTGCTGAGTCCCGTATTTGCAAAAGTTGGTAATATTAATTTAACTGCAAAACTGTTGATGGAAAATGTATTCTTTATGACAGCTTCTTATCGGAGAATAAATGCCTCATTAATCTTAGACATTTCATGCTAAGAATATTATTGAAGTTAGACAGAATGATGAGTAACATTGTAGGGAGCACAGATTGCTACATGCAGGAATGCTTTCGCCCATTAGGCTCCCTCCATACTGTACAAGTCACTTCTTTTGTTCCTCGGGCTGCAGGCAGCAGCATGCTGCTTTTCCCCTGCTCCAGAGCTCCTGATTTAATTAAAAGGAGACAGATGGAATGGAGTGCAATAATATATGTTTACCTAAGTTTCTTTGGTCATCTCAGGAAAAAAAGTGGAGGAAGTAAGGGAGAGAGTCTTGAAACCAACTTCAAAATATTATGGACAAGAGTAAGTCTAACCACAATACCTGTGGGTATTCCCCAGCACACTCTGTTAGCTGTCTTTTCACCTTCTAACTCAATGCTAGTGTGACAAACCTGAGCAGGTATAAGATGGATTTTTAAAGTTTACACTGTTTTGCTGAGAAGATAATTTCATCAATAATGGAAGAAAGTATCAGAATACCTTATTGTGCCAAGGTGTTTAAAGCTGTGTGAATGCTATGAGTGTAACTGATATTTTTGGCATTAAGAATGAGAAAAAGGAAAGCTTGGTTGCAAGTTCTCCATGGGTGAACTAAGGAAGGCTGCTGTGACAGTCCATTCTTCTATTGTACACTGAATGTTTTCTAAATTTTTGAAGATTTGTCTAAAACAAACCTTTATGTATTTGATCAGCAGTTTTACTGTGAGCAAAGAGAATCAGAGACTTTCACAGTGAGGTTTATACTCTCACTGTTTCAATAATGTGTGCCTGGAAGTGCGACTATGAATGGCAGATCCTTGCCTAGCTCAGAAAAAATAGAATGTTTCTTTAAGCTTCATTCTCGAAGAGTGATTCTCATCAT
Source organism: Haemorhous mexicanus (assembly GCF_027477595.1). Classification (NCBI taxonomy): domain Eukaryota; kingdom Metazoa; phylum Chordata; class Aves; order Passeriformes; family Fringillidae; genus Haemorhous; species Haemorhous mexicanus. The sequence continues at coordinate 109,732,686 of NC_082343.1, read as the reverse complement.
GTGGTTATAAGACTCAGAGAATTATCTGTTAATCAGGTTCCAAATGTAACTGCTCAAAAATCTTTCTATTGCACTTTGGAAGTTCACTGAGGTTCTTGGCCTACCAGATGAACAGACATAAACATGATGTGAGACTGCTGAAACATTTGAAGGGAGAAGGAAATTGGGGGTCCAAGAGCAAATTAAGAAGAGTTATCAGTCACACTTGAGCCTGTCACTCATTGACATTCCAGAAGCTTGGATCCAGGCCATCCAATGCCAATGGGCATTGAGACTGTGCCTGGCCTTCAGATGAACTTCTCAGCCACAAATTTAGAAGCTGGAGTGCTTGGAATGTAAACCTCTTGTTTAGCAAAGTGCTTACAACATTAAAAAAGAAGGACTGCTTAGAGGTACAAACTGTTTATTGGTAGCATTTCAGAATAGGCAAGTTTTAAAATGTACATCTCTATAAATCTGCAGAAGGAAAATGAGATCAGCTTGATGAAAGATACATTTTTCCCTTTTTTCAGTATCTACTTCCCCACCAAAGGTATCTCTACTTCATGAATATTGAAACAATGTGTTTTTAAAGTAATTAGAGTTTGAAAAGTATTTTTTCTCAGCTAGATGCATCTAAGTCCGTCCAGTTAAATTTTTCTCCTGTAAACAATACAAATTGATATTTTTTTACTTAATTGGGATATTCATCCTGAGATTTATATAGAGCTGCTAAATGGGAAGTAGAATACCAGAAAAACAAACAAATAATGGAATTAATATAGAAATGGTACATTTGAGATTTGTAGTGTGAGAATAATTAGCTCAGACTTTCCCCAGTATCTCCATATCAGTCTTTCACAAGGTCTTCCATCTGCAGCTTTAAACTTTCAGACTAAATCCTTTCCTCATTGTGTATCGCAATGGAATCATGTTATTGTTTCCATTAATTTTTTATCACTGTCCCAAATTAATATCTGGACTAGTAAAAAAATACAGACTTTTATTAGTAAACACTCTAGTTCACATAGGGTTTGATTGTTGACTAAGGGTTTATTTGTAACTGCAAACAGCTGTACAGAGATACATGGAAAAGAGGTCCTGAACCAGCAATCTCTAACATCAAAAATAAATAAAACATACACTATAAGAAAAGAAGAGAACACTATAAGAAAAGAAGAGATAAAACCAAGAAGATACACTCATCATTCCTATTACTCTTAAACTCTTTTGAGATTATACTATTTATCACGACTCTTTATTTTCAAGTGTTATTTAATAGACTTGACCAACAGAGTTCTAGTTCTGATGGGAAGGTCTTTGAGCACAAAAGCCACAAAAACAGGTTATAAAACCATATGATCTGTCATGCTGCCACATTTCTGGTTTCCTTGAGAGAAATTCTGGTTTCTTAAATTTGCACCCCATAGATACATCCATTAAGGATTCCTGCTTAAAGTGCAGATCAAGCACTTTAATTAAGATACTTATGGATAAGCAGGTTTAAAGTTCCATAAGCATGAATAAATATGAATTAATCTGTATAACCTGGTGTAGTTTCATCAATCTGTTTCTAAAATTCAAGACTTTCCTAAAAAATAATGCTCGAGAAATAAAAAATACTGAGATTTAAGCTTGAATATGCATTAGGCTTCATGAAGAAACCTACAGTTTTAAAATATTTATTTGCAGAGAGTACTATCTCAGGATAGGCCCATTTGTAGAGAAATAGTCTCTTTGTCTCTTTTAGTTGGTGTTATAAAATTTTTTTACTTGACATGTCTGCTCTGTGACTTGTGATATACACATTAAGTGCTAAAGCTATAACTCATGGGCTCTTTATCTTGCACTGCTCTGCTCCTGGCACCATTTTCTTAAGTATTTCACATATTGACCAAAGTTAATCATGTTCATTGTCAAATTGTTAAACACCTTGTGATAGTTTCTTTCCTTTCTTTCTATATAAATTATGAGAATTTAATGATGAGATATGAAAATCATATGACTTTTATTCAAATCAAGAAACTAATAAAAAAAGAATATGCTTTATTAGGTGGACATTAAAACATTTTCCTGCAAGTCACACCTAGATTCATCTGAATTTTACCTGTGGTAAAACAATGAAGGGATCCAAACAAGACAAAACTAAGAAACAAGAAAAAGTCTAATTATTGTTTTTAGAAGTACAATTGCCCTCTTTAATTGCCTATTTTCAGTGATTCATACAAACTCTAGGAATCTTCAGGGAGATAAACATTAGGTATTTGTGAAACAACTAAGTGACTCCAAGAGACTAAATACAAACATTCAATGGGTATTTTTCCCAAAATGTATACAAAGCAAACAATGATCACCTCCTTCAAATCAACAAAAAGCAAATCCATAAATTCATTGGCGTGCTTAATCAGAGTTTTGTAGTGAAATCTGACTATCAGAGTATGTATCTCTCATCTTAATATTTTAATTTCTACTTTCTCCTCACACGCTTTCGGAACAAAAGTTCTCAGTGGATAGATGCTTCCTGGTGTCTTTGTCTACCACTCCTTGAGGCTCAGTGCAGAGCTTTGCCAGTCCTAGGTGGTGGGAAATATCATAACCACTTGCTATCTATTTTACCAGAAGCTAATATTTCAGACCTTCTATAAATGATATATCTAAAGGGTATTGTGAATAGGATGAGCAGATTCCTTGCTGGACACTTGTGAAACATTCATAAAGTGTGTTTGCTGACCTTTCTTTGGCAGGTGCATCCTCCCATATTTCCCTGATATGTTCTGTCATTTACAGTCTTGCAACCAGCTCTTGTTGACAACAGATATTTTCTGCTATTGTGGCTTCATGAGGGGATTTCTTGCTAATTCCCTCACTAGTTCATTTTCAGGCACAAGTATAACTTGTGATCATGCCCTTTTCTATGTACCAAGTCTAACCATTTTGAATCAAATTTAGTTCTATTCTTTATTGGCTTTTCATGAACTTTGAAAGTACTGGATGTAATTTGTCCCATATCCCAAATCATTTCATCATTCTTTGACAGCCAGTTTAATTAACCCACACGCATTTGGGTCTTGCACTGTAATGTGTGTCAACTTTGGGTTAGGTTTTGGGTTGGGATATTCATCAAACTTATTGTAATGCAGCCATTTTCCCCCCTTCATTTCAGATAATACATAATTTAATGGATTGCAGGGCCAGAAAGAACCATTGTTATCACCTCATGTAACCTCTCGCACAAATCAGGACAATGAATGTCATCCAGACTTTTGCCCACCTATCCATTTAATTTAAGTGTACCTTGGTATGAGTGCTCTGAAATAAATGGCTCACATTTTTACTCCTATCATCTCTATGCTTTCAGGATAATACTCTAATACTCTGCTAGAGTTCTATTTTTTTTTTTTTTTTTTTGCCCTATTCAGGAATGATTTTTTTCTTTTTGTCCAACCCAATTGTGCTCCCATTTTAGGCGATGACTATGAATCAGAAATATATGGTTAGAACACTCAATCTGTAACCATTACTCAGTCATACATCTGAACAATGTAGTTTTTATCTTTCATTTTAATAGCTGTGTTTATTTTCTTACACAAGCTCTGAAAAGCAAGTATTCTTTGAAGTTTGTGTTTTCTCAGTTGAGCCCACACTGAAATCTGTAGATGTGAATAAGTTTAAGGGTGTAAAATTTTCTGGTAATGGATTCATGTGGTAATGAATGTGTTAAACCTAAAAGGTTTTTAAAATATGTGTGCTCTGACAGGAGTGGGGAACATGCTGAATCACTTACAGTGATGAATATTTAAAAATAGGGCACAGATGTCTAATTTAAATACAGAAATTTTCTTGGCATCTTACTAGTTGTTACTACATTTTTTTAACATGTATTTTATTCACACATTCAAATTTACTTGCTCTGATTTGCTTTGTCAACTGCAGGAGGCTGACTGATAATCCACACTTTGAAAGCTGCCAATGCCTCTCAAACAAATGTGAAATATAAGTTTGCAGTGGGGACTTCAAAATTGTTCAAAACTTTTAGTTGCTTTGTCATTAACTTTGGTGGGTGAAAGTGCTTTTCTGATGGATGAGAAAGAAGAGTTAGAGGGTGAAATCCTGGCGCCTTTGATATTATGACAGACCTCCCATTGACTGTAATGGGGCCAGAAGTTCACCTGCTGTTATCTGCTTAGCTATCTGTCTGTACATTTTTAATGGACTCAGGGAAGAGGAATCTGAATACTGGTTTAAAGCTGGGATATGGAAATACCTCTTCTTCCTAAGTGACTCAATTGATTGTGCAGTCTGTAAGATGTGAGGAGCTGCTAATCCTTTTCAAAGCAGCTTCAAATAATGCGATATGAAGAGCAATTTAGTATTCAAGCAGCCTGTTTGTAGTGTGCTTAATTTTTCTTTTCAGCTTGATTTAAAATGGTTTATATCCTTTTAGAAATAAGGTAAATTAAATTATTTTTAAATGATTTAATTTTTTAAAAAACAAATGTTTTCTTGTACAAGATTGCAATTTTAGCTAACATTTTTCATGAAAAAAAAGATGAAAATTATCTTCAGCTGTGTTTGGCTCATTTTGTTCAGCTTTTTTTTCCAAGTATTTTTAAAAAAACAGCTCATACCTTATTTGCTTAAACAAGAACTGAGAATCAGCTTTTAGATTAGTTCTTCTCTCACAACCTCATTTTCCTATACTGAATTCAAATTTCTCAGCAAATAAAAACCCAACAAAACAAAACACAAACACAAACAGAAAAAAAAAAAAGTCTTGAGCTTTTTACCTAGCATTACAATTTGGTATACTTATTATCTAGTCATTCATATGCATTTAAAAAACAAAACAGTGAGACTGTTTTTTTAATGAGATGCTATAATCAAAATGACAAAATTTGTTTTAAAGAGTCTATCAATTCCTTTTTTCATCATCATCCAAATATTAAATACAGCATTTAGTGGGTTCATTAAGGTAATGCTTGTGAAGCCTCTTTCTATTCCTGGTGTACTCAACTATTATTATATTAATTTCTTTAGCAGATTAAACTACATTGTATTTATCTCATCCACACAATGCAAGAATCATAATGGGAAATTCTGTGCCGTGGATCATACAAGTAAGAACAGATGGCTATCACATTTGGGTTTAGAAACAAAATCTATGAATCTTCATTTATTCAGTGCCTTCTGACCAATGGAAAAGCGTGGGTTTGTTTTCTCTAAAATGTGCATGTGTCCTTCCATTGAAAATCACTGGCAGATATACAAGTATTAATAAAATAGTTTTGTGAATGCCTCAGAGAATTGCTTGAGAGAAAGAAACCCATGAAATTACAGTGGAAGGTATTTGAAACAATATCAAATATGTTCCTGCCCCATCAGCAGTGGCAGACTCAGTTAAATGCATGGGTGTTCTAAACCTCCTACATTAAGGTTAATTTAAAGGTGGACTTTAATGACTTCTGTTTTTTGTTAGATAATATGGACCTCAAGCAAAGATGTTTGCTTTTTTGTTGTCTATATTTCACTGTCTTCTAATCTTTAATGTGTTCTCAAAAATATGATAACTCTCAGCTTGGTTGAGCACCCAATGCACACAAACACATTTTGGCCTTGCTGACAGTTGCTTGCTTTCCATTATATTCACAACTTCCCTCTTAGCTTTTCAGAAGTTGGTTTACTAGAGAAACTTTGGATGGTCCCAGCTCTGGTGATTATTATTTGTCTATTTTCACTCCTGAATCAACAGCATTACCTTAATGCACATGCTATGAAGGCTACAAAGATGGGTCTTTATTTATTTAACTGATAATTCCTGTAAAATTACTCCCCTGGACACCTATCAAGTGATAGTCATTAATATAAGTAATGCATGTAGAACATATAATGTGCACTCAAAGCTATACCCTATTTAATTAAATATCAGCATATAAAACAGACAGTGAACTATTAATTTTTTTGCCATTATGAGCTTTGCAGTTGATATTGCAAACAAAGTGCTAAAACACATCTTCCAACAGGGAAACAGGGAACATTACTTCTGGTTATGAACTTTGCAGACTTAATATGTGCACAGAATTACTTTAAAAAAAAGTGATTGCAAAAATTAATAAACTAGGAATATTTTTAATTGAAAAGTATATAACCATGGACATCTGGTAACATATTGTGTAATATTTAATATCTGATAGCTAATAAGATGCAGAGAGTGAAAGAGAGAGAGAAAAACTATATCAATTCAATTTTAATGGTAATAAAATATCAAAGTAATAAAAGTATGTCTTTGGATAGGAACTTCAAGAAATTGGGCTAAAATCTGTGCCATGTAACATAATTGTGACCTGTTGATGAGGCAAGAGGCTGTCACTTAAATTTCTTAGGGAGATATTTTTGATTTAAAAGTCCTGCAATGCACAAATAAATTATATGTTTTCCTTGACTACCAGCAACCTCTTTCCCTGGGGTATTAGTATAATACACAGGGATATTTATATAGTATATAGGTAAATATATTTTTTCTTTATTACAGAGTTTTCTGGAATATTATTAATTGACAGAGATAAAATCCATTAGCAGAACTCATTATTTTTAAACTTTTAATTTATTTACACTGAGAATACCTCCTCCTCAGATGATTAGCTGCACTATTAGTAATAATAATTCTTCTTTGCTTTTCCTTTATTAAGACAGCTAATTCAATTTTGTGAACATTATCATAGTGGCTGAAAAAATATGTGGTAATGAAACAATACTGGGGGATACATCTGGGATCAATTCAGCTGTGTTTCATGTTAGATGTGATATAAAATGTGCATTATTATTCATATGCTATTAAGTAAGGTGTTGACTTGTACAAAGTGGAGATAAAAAGTAGACAGAAAATATGGGTGAATTTTGTTGCCATATTCTGTAAAGTCCAATATTGAATTATGTGAACAGATACCTTTTATCTCTTCCATACTTCTCAAAAGAAGAAATTAAAATATTGAAATGTAAGTGAAGGAAACAGTTTAAATTTCTTTAGCTGTGAGTCTTTGAATTATTTAAGCTGTACTGTTCAGTAATGCTGTCACAGGATACCCAAGAGCAACTGCAGTAAACACCAGTTACGTTAGGTGTTTTTACATAGAAATTGCATGTTACTCAATGCAAAATAATTTTTCAATTCACATTTGAAGTGATTTACTTATACTGATTTCTTTGAGAAATCTGCTTTGGGTTGACTGTGACACAGGCTTTCTACATCGGATAACAGGCACACAGGAAATGTGAAGCTTTCTTGAGTCAAAAAATCTGTCACAGCCATCTATCTGTAATGTTATTCTGTACGGATTTCTTCATGAATTATATATAGGTTAAAAGAGTTTGCCATAAATAGCGGGTTCACAGAAAGGACAGGATGAACATTTGAACTCATAGGTAAAAGGGGGAAGCCATTTTTTACTCTCTCCTCTCAACTTGCAGTCACCCATCTAATGCAGCCAGCTACAAATGTAACATTAGTTCAACATTAAAATTCAATAAACCTCTTTCATAGTTTCCCCAACAGGTCTAAGATATTGCACAAACAGGCACTACAAGGCTGCCACCACAGCTCTTTCCAAGCACTGTGAGGAAGTGGAAAACACCATGTCTTCACTTGACTTATGTAAGTCAGGTAAAAAGTGTAGCTATCATGTTTAACCCTGTAAGAATCATTTAACCCTGTGAGGGTTTTTCTCTTCCTTTTGCTCAGCTGCTTGGGTTTTTTGTTTCTTAGTTTGAGGAGGTTTTTTTAGGGGAGTCTTTTTTATCCTACATACATTTTTGTTTTGTTTGAGAAACAAAGTGCATTTGAGAATGTTGAAAAGAGAAATACAATAATATCAATTGTTCCCAGTGATATGAATAATGTCCACTGACACAAGTGTGAAATTGTAATTAATCATTCAGTTAGTGAATAAGCACTCTGTGTGAGAGTAAAAAAGTGAGTTAATTCTGGGTTTATTTCCAGTGCCATCCAATATCAAGAAAGGCATCATTATATTTTGAGTCATACAAGCAAAAAGGTATGCTTGGTTCATATATGCGTTCTAAAAAAGAATTTTCTATAAGGACATTGTATATACATATTTATTTAATCTGCATGTATTATGTAAGCAAGGTTTAAGAAAAAAAAAAAAAACAACTTTAACCCACCAGACAAATTAAAGAAAACTAGTCTACCCCAAACCTGCCAAAGATGTTGCTGCAATATACAGTACCCAGGCAAAGAGAACTAGTTTACTGCTGAACAATGCCATTAGAGTGAGAGAAAACCAGAAATCATAGGTTTCTAATGAGGATGCCAATATAAGTAAATTCAAGTTTCTTAATGAATCAGTTATTTAAAGAATCCACAGTGGGTTAAAACTGCAAAATAAAATGAAGTTAAGGTGCTTATAACAGAAATTATTTGATAGTTCCTCTGGCTTAAGGTCTTGGAAGAAAAAGTAGTTATCAGGGATGATTATTTATGTTTTTGAAGGAAACAGACACATCATTTCCTTACAATATTTTGTTGCTAATGCACACAAATGTATCTGAAATGAAATGTGAAAAGATAAAGAGTGATTGCATTCTTCTCCCATAGTTTTGTAAATATCACCTTTGAGGACTCTGCCTCTGCACTACTTCTCTAAACTATGTTTCTTTCTGTCAATCTAAATTGCCAAGCTTACTTTGTTAATTCCAGAAATCCTAAATTCATTGTTTATTCAGAACCATTCACAACACTTCTGCATCCCATGATGCCTCAGTCATGGCAATTTTAAATAGCTAGTTGCTTGTCTCAGGTTTCAGAAAACAGTGAAATACTGTTTTGCTTCAGAATATCATTAAGGATTGACTCTGTAAGCACTTTTTTGTGTACTTGACTGCTCAATTGGATAGCAGACTTCAGAGGAGTTGTCCTTATGACTTATTGTACTGATGTGATTCTGTTTTGTCTTTGTCTGTCTGCACAGAACGCTTATTACTCAAAAAACCCTATATATTTCAGAATATGCTGAGTTAGGCTTGGTTCAAGTATGTAGAAAAGTAAAAGATTTTTTTTTTCCAGAATGGTTTACCAAACTGCAAATAATGAAAAAATAATCGAAACATTGTCATTTTTGAAATGTTCATCTGAAAGCTTTAATAGGTTCTGAAGTAGCTTTTTCTTTTTGGTGAAAATATTAAGCTCATCATAACATTTAGCTGAAATAGTTTTTGATGATTTCACTGGCCTGTAAGGCCAGTAATGAATCTGTTCTGTGAAAACAAAACATTTTGACCAACTTTGTATATCATTTCCCAAAGATGAAAAAGAACAACCAACTATTCTTCCTATTAAAAAAAAGAAAACATCTTGTTGCTATAAGAATTTTACATCTTTGATAATGCAGTTGGTTTTATAATGTAGTGTTGAGGTATTAATTTCATATTAACAGGATACTGAATATTTCATGTATAGCACTAGGGAATAGAATGAATTTAAATATTTTTATACTTACAAGAATATTTGCACAGAAAAATGATTTTATATATTATTAAATATAATAAGTGAATGCAATTTTTTAGAATTTTTGTAGAATGAAAGACATGCCAAAATCACTTGTATATACATTTAATTAATTTAACCTAATTATTGGTGTTTCAATCAATTGCTGCAACACTTGTGCAAATCTCAATTTAATTCAGATGTAGCTTAGCCCTTACTTTTTAGAGCCATTTAATGTGCAAACTGTGATGAAAATGCCAACATACATTGATTTATTATCAAATATAGCTTCTAGCAAAATTTCAAGTTTCACATTAATTTTTTTTCATCGGTTTGCATTTTTCTTGGAAAATTATCTTGTCATATTCTATCTGGCATTAGCTGAAAGCACAGAGGACTCTAGAAGCTGGAGGAAAATACAACTGTGTACATTTTTTTTTCTGTCTTTCTGCCTTTTTCTTCCTAATTCTAATGCACAAAGTTTATTTTTCATTAATTTGAGATCATTTATGAGGCATGAATAAAGTTTTTTGCATGCAAAAAAATCTTAATTAAAATCTTTGTATTAAGTCAGTAGTTTTATGCTCTTATGTTTGAATGACAACATATAATTCACAGGAAAATAGCATGGTGTGTCAAGCAACTCTTGGCAAAAGGGTTTTGTGACACATTGAGTTCTTTTTTCTCAGCAAGAAACTTGTCAAAGCCATGAGACTCCTAAATTATATTTTCTCTAATCTACAGGAGTAGCTGCTGTTGTTCTTGGTTTTTTGTTTTTTTTTTTTAATAGAGTTTACTTGCCAGGTAGGTTTATAAATATCTGCAGTGTCTCAGTCAGCTGTAGGTGAAAATGTTGGCAAGAAAGAGCTCAGTGATCCAGCTGGACACGAATCCTTCCTGCTTCCTGATGTCACCCTCACCCTGCTTCCCAAGGGTCAGCACCGTCCTGACCACCTCAAGCCACACTGAATATATCAGCGAAGAACTGAATATATTGACCCAACCCATACTGATTATGTTGACAACAGACTTTTCAGGAATACAATAGCTCATTAGTTATTGCTTTACAGAAACTATGGCAGTAAAAGTGGAATAGAAGTAATAAAAAGAAAATGTAAAAAAACCCAGCTTAATATTTAAGGAGAACCCCCCTAAGGTGTGTGTTCTACAGACTGACTCTGTGGAAGAATTCCTTTGCTCCTAATTCTAACACGGAGGGCATACCCTTGCCCAGACCACTGGCTTATCCTCTCTTCCAAAGCTACAGAGCAATGATACCTAATAAATACCAACTGGTTGTCTTTCAAGAAATGACCAGGAATTTAGATTCTAAAACTGTGGCGGTGGCCCTAGTGAATACCATGAGGAACATGCAAAAGGGTCCTCTCCAGCAGATCAGGAAGCCACGAGGTTTAATGGACTCTAAGGAATTCTTAATGGCTGTTATAAGCAGTAATTCATCTCACTTAATTTTCACCACAGAGAAGAATAAGTACAAAAAATCTACATAAATTAATCATCAAAGTCTTCTTTTTAGGATATGGTGAGACTGTCTCCTTAATAGGGTGAGTCCTAGTTTTGGTCCCACACGTTAGGTTGGCAATGGTTTCTTAAGGGCTCACATAAGGAACCCAGACAGTTAATTTAAATACAGTGAAGTAATCTAGGAAACAGTCCTCTCCAAGGCACACCAAAAACCCTGGTTCTCTTTCAGTTTTATTTAGCCAAGCTTTGGTAGGAATATTTTTTTACCTTTGTCTTTTTTTCCATTCTTTTTGTAAGAATTTGTTGCCTTGAAGCATAAAGACTGACATGGAGTTTATTAGAAATTTGCTCATGTGTACGATTTGAAACTTTTATTTCCCTTTTGTTATGTGGTTATGTGGTTTAATTCTAAATTCAAAATACTGATTACATTGCAAGTTCTAATAAAACACCTTACATTTTTGCTTTCTGTTTCAGAGAAGTAGTCTGTAAAGTTTTTTGGAAAGCAATGGGTCTAACAGTTATGACCTCATGGTGCAGAAAAGTGGTCAAAGGAGATTCACTATGACTTGACTTAAAAAGCTTATAGAATTCCAAGGAGATGGGATAGGTTGTGAGGGTAGCAAACAAAATGCAGAGACTTTGGAGAATCAAGCGTTAAAAGAAGGAGGTGTATCTCTGCACCTCAGAAAAATGTGAGACGTTAGAAAGAAATTTCAGAAGCTATTTGGAGGGATATAATACCAGGGGATTTGGAAAAGCTTAGCTTGACCAAAGACAACCAGTATTGGAAAGGACTGCTGTGCTTCACTGCCTTGTAATTCTCGGTGGCTGCTACGGCTGGAGAGGGCCATGGGATGGTTTATGTGGTGTTCAGATTACCAGAAAATGTCTGACAGTGCCATTAACCTTTGTGCCTGTACTGCTGAGCCATGACACAAATGACTGACTCATCTGATTATGAAACTGGTTAAAATAAGGAACAGGAAAGACAAAACAGGCAACAAATGGATAGAGACATTAGGAATAAGGAAATTACACATTCTGGCTTCTGTTTTTGTTTTATGTGAGAGACACAGGGGATGATGATGCCTGGTGGGAGCAATATCTTCAAGCCAGTGAGTTTCTAATGCTCTAAAAGAGAACAATGTGAGACAGGACCACCAGATTCAAAGACAATGAAAATTCACTGCAGATGAATAAAGAATCATAGGCCTCAGTGCAGTGGGTGTGAAAGAGGCCTATTTCCAGGGCTGAGCATTACACAGTGGGTCTGATTTCCATACATATGATCCCACTGTAAGATGGATAAATGGTAATCCTGAGAAGGAATTTCCATGTTCTCCTGTTTCAAATCTCTTTTTGATGCCCATGGTCTTTCCCCAGAATGAATTTTGTTAGATGTATTTTTTTCTTCCATTCTAGCCAGAATGTGTTAACCAAAGGATTTTTAACCCAAACAGTAAAATTCTAAATATAATAAAGAACTCGTCATGCATTTCCTGAAATATATTTAAAAATAATTTTTTGTTTCTAATAAATAAATAAAAACAAACAAATGAATAAATAAAAAAATTCCTAATCTGAGTTCAAGTTGATATATTGTAAATAAAACAGACAAAAAAATTTTTTAAAAGCTTTGCACAGATTTTATCTTTTGTCTTTTCATTCCATGTAAGTAGTTGCATGCTGTTTGATGACTTTCAAAACAGTTATAAAAGTACCAAAACATGAATGAATAATAAAGCAAAGAAGAATCTTTAAAAGAGAACATGTCTGTGCTATTCTTGATAAATTTTTCTAGTCCTTCTTTCCTTTGCTTTTTCTCCCCTCCAAAAGTGACTGGACTGCACTGGTGTTTCCCAGCCATGCCTAGATTTCAAGGATGTCTATTCTTTTGAAATGCTATCATACGAAAAAGAATATTCAGAGTGAAAAACACTCTGCTTTCATTGCCATTGTTGTTGATTTTATGTTTTGTTGGGGCTTTTTTACCACATAGAACACTGAGATTCTGGGTTTGCAGTGAGTATATTTGATCATTCAACATCACACAGAAATAGCATGACTGCACAGCAGAAAACAGCTCTCTGGAAATGCAATTTCTGCATGTTACCTTTGCTCTTTAACTATATTTTCTTCACTTTTTTTAGACTCTGTTAATTTAGAGAAACACAATATTCATGAAAATGATATAGATATTTTTTGAATTACTGTGGGGTTTTTGTGAAGTACAAACTTTTTCTTCTACTGCAGTGTTGTGATGAAAAAGCCAGCAACCAAAACAGCTAACCAAGGGAAAAAAGTATTAGTGTTATGTTAAATGTACACAGCAATGTAAAACAATCTCTCTGCAAAATGGTTGGGTACCAGCTCCTGTAAGCTATTAACTGTGCAGCTTTAACAAAACAATATTAAACTTGACAAGAACTCATCTGAGAGCTCTAGCAAAAGAGAGCAGTCTGTCTGAGCTGTCCTCCCATTGAACTTAGAGCACTTAAGCAAACAAAAAATGTCATTATCTTGCAGCTACGAGTATGCCAATTTATTGTCAGAGAGTATACTTTGAGACTCCTGACACTTTCTTAGAGTATTAAAAATTTTGATAATCCCAAGTTAAGTTCTTACATGTATTTTGATGTCTGTTTTCTGGAAAAAGGTGCCAATTCTAAGTATTCCCTGTTCTGATAGTCAGAAGGACCTGTTTGAGTTAAATCTTATTTCTTTGATTTCAGTGCTCCCTGATTTCTCTGGAAAAGAGTTGGATGCTTCTTAAAACTAACTTCTGTGGTTTTATTATAAATATTTTTTATGTACATGGGATTACTTGGATCGATAATGAAACTACTATGTTGTCATCTGTGAAGATACTTAGCTGAAAGTTTCCCCTGAATAAGAGTTTATAGGACTTTTCAGCACTTTCAGCAGAGAATTGAATGCTGACCAGCATGACAGCAATGATGAAAACTGAACCTGAGGCTTGAAAATGTTTGCTCTTCTCCAACTCATTTAAGATCAGCAGAGATGTGTTGCTGAAGTTTCTTGCCACCCCATTTAGATAAACTGAGTTCCCCTTTGTGTAGGGTGATGCAGTATGGGTAAATGAAGGTGGTATAGAAGGCAATCTTATCCCCCAATGATTTGCAGCTGGACCAATTACTAAAGATTAGAAGCAGGCCTGATCTTAACAGGCCACACCTGTAGCCAATAAGAACAAGTGGTATAAAAGAGTAGATTGGTGGGATCTGGAGTCAGATGACTGCTACAAGGACCAGACATAGTCAGTGCTTAGAGGAGCTGCCTGTGAGAAACACTGAGGAGCTATGAAGCTTTGGCAATATGAAATCCTTGCACTATAATGATGCCAGAACTTGCGTTGTCTAAGACAACACCTTTGCTGAGCAAGGTGTTGGTTAGGTGCTGAAATTCACTGGAATGAGTCCTGATAAAGGATACCTGAGCTGAAGGATCCTGCACAACAGCTTGGTCCAACATGTAAATGAGCCGATAAGACAGTGAATTCAAACCCTTCCAGGGGGAAGTTTTGTGTGTTAGCAGCACCACTTCAGCTTGGTGGAGGTGGTTTATCTTTCCTCACCAGGATTTGGCACATGGTGATTCTAAACCATGTCTCTGTCCATTCCAGCCCTGAGCCCATAATGAATGCCCCAGTGCAGACTGCATTCCAGATAAGGGTTTCATATTTGCCTTTAGCTCTTGTACTTGCCACCAGAGCTGCTCACAAAATTTTTTATACAGGAAGCAAAAAAAAGACCCAAATGATAATTAGACTATTTGATTCTGGAATAGAAATGCAGTAATTTTTGAAGATGCAAATACAATTCAGACATTATTTTAATGAACTAGTCCATTAGTGAGCCTCCCAATTAGCAAAAATAGCCTTGCTTATGTGAATAGCCAGTGTGCTCTAAATGCATGTTTTGGCTTTCTGGGCCACTTGAGGCACTTGGCATATAACCCTTTAAGTATGTTGTTTTGGACCAGTGACAATTCCTTCTGCAGACCAAAAGAAAGATACACTTAGATGAAATGTTGGCAAAGGACCAAGTCCTACAAAGAAATGGCAATTTCTTGTCAAAGACACAGCACAGCTCTATTCTCATTTCCTAGTAAATGAAAGTGTTCTTGCTGTGACCTGTAAACATATCACACACTCTTCCTCAGTTTTGTTGGTTGCAAGACTGACCCTTGCTTGATAAAACTGCTTGATTATGGCAGTGTGACAGGAGCATGGCAGTGGTCCTCACGTTCCCATTGCCTCCAAACATGTGCAGATGCCAGGAAGAGTAACTAGTCTGGGATTTATTCTACAGCAACAGCTATTTTCCCCTTTTTGTTTTTCAAAAGGCTTTCTCTTTCTTGTCTTACTTTTTAATAAAATGTCTGTGCTTTCTTACTGTGTCATGCAATGTATTTTGCCTCTAGACAAGAATAAAGTGAGAAAGGAAGCAGAAAAAGTAGATGAAGAAGATGCTTCATGGTATTGCATGGTCTATGTACATCGGTCTTGTTTACAAACCTGTCAAGTGATCCTCTTGTGCCCCAGAGGTAGAGAGGGAAATGCTTCCCATGTAGCTCTGTGAATTCCAGCCACAAAGCTTTATTATTTTTGACTCTCCAACTTTTAGTATTGTTATAAGTGTCTTGGAAGAAATTCTTCGGGCCCTTACCTTTACCCGTTCATCTTTGGATAATTTCTAGTTGGTCTGAATCAGGCTATTTTTGGGTGTAGTACTGATCCACCATCTCATCCCAGTGAAAAAAAGCCCATCACTGGGCTTAGAATGGGACAGGAGAAATGAGGACAGCTTGCTTCAATTTTAATACATTTTGCTCTACAATATTTCCTGGTTTATCTTATATATATTCAAAATGAATATAATTCTCACACACAAAAGCCTTTCATGTAATATAGGTGGTGTCAGATTAATTTATGCTTTCCTGAAAGCTTTTTTTCCACAGCAACAATGAAGTAAAAAAGGTGCAAACAAACATCAGAGTAATTGTAGTGCAGCACAACCCTGCTGAATAAATGTGGTTTTTTAGTGAACTGGTCACAGATACACCAGCAAGGATACCTTTTTCTGAGGTGACATTCAGAAGCCTACTGAATATAGAGAAAGACCACATATTAATATGCTGATTCCACTCAAATTTAGGAAATATATATAGTCTATCAAACAGCCAGGGGGTTTTCAGAGCAATGCAAGAAGGTCCAGTGTAAAATAAGGTCTGTAGGTGAAGGTCTGTGGTTTGTTGAAGAAGGTGTTTATTTTATATTATTTTTTAACAAGCAAATTTGTGGAGCAGTGAGGAGTTTTATGACCATTTAAATGTGTATATGCTGGCAACCTTCAGTAAAGAAGACAAATTAAATTAGATGGCACTTTAACAAGTTGTAAAATGTAGGAGTCATTCTTATTAAATAAAAAATGAGTGTTCTCTTGCTTCTCTAAATCATTCTTTTTTTGTAAACCCTTAAAGGTTTTGCAAACTAGAACAGTGTAAGTTGTCCTGGTTTTATACGCCTTCGTTTTTTGTTTGTAGGGTATTTTTCTGGGTTTTTTTGTTGTTTTTTTTTTGGCAGCATCTCACAGCAAGTTAAAATAAGAGCTGGAAATCAAACACAGATTACTTAAGCAGGGCCAGATGTTACGGCTACGGCAGTATGCAATTTATAAGAAAAATTAAACTGTTCTAAACTTTAATGTTCTTATTTCCTGAAACGGGAAATATGATCTAAAACCATGATATTTTATGGAAATATAATTTGATAGGAATACCTGTATCATAATCCAAAATAGCAGTTGTTTGTTTCTGAGCTTGTGTTGCCTTGGAAATGTTCTTTTAAGTGTTCAGCTACTCAGATCTGAACATGTGTTATGCCTTAAACAGACTTTATTCTCAAGAGCAGTCTTTGTTCTCAAGAGGGGTAGCCAGTGCCTCTCCAGAAAAAGGATTATCTGTTATCCAGGGTTTGTCTGTGATGGGAAACTTTGTTGGTCCTCAGTATTTGCATGAGAACTAGAAGAATGTTAATGAGTAGAAATGCACCAGTGATACCATGTTCCAAATTCAAAAAAGTCTTATCTAAAAAATTACAGAATGTGCTGAAAAGGAAAATCCCACATACATAATAGGAAAAGGCATCTGATTCAATAGGTAGTAATTCAATTTTCTGCTTGTCAAGCTTATCTTGTGGGAATATAACCTTCTTCCAACCACATGAGTAAAATTTTGGGAGAGCATTGAGGATTCCCAGCACATCTACAGTTTACTCTGTATCTCACATCACTGGCTGAATTTAGGGATACCACTTATTAGGGTCTTTATCATGCGTATGTAGAAAGTCCCATCAAACCCAGACTATTCAAAGATTCTCTGATTTTATTTACATTTTTTATTCCATGTATGTTGAAGTAAACTTAGAGGCCATAATGATGTGAGATTTTTTTTTCAAAAAAAATTTCATAAAGTGTTCATATAAGGAGTGATACTCTCCCTATTTTTTACTTAATTTTTAAGCCACTTACTAAAAATATTCAAGATATTAAAAAAAAAATGTTATGCCTTGGCATTTTCATGCAGGTTCCCACAGAATTCAGCAGCAAGCACTTTGTAAGGAGGAATACTCTCAAACTGTTTGAGTGTTATATACCCCAGTAGGAGTGAACAGAAATTGTCTCTTCCTGAAGAGCTGTATTATGAAGTATTGGTGGCTGGTCAGTCCAAGGAAGACTCTAAAGACCTAAGCTTAGTTATACCTAAACTGAAACCTTCATCAGGTTTTATTCTGAGTTATTGCCATCCTGGTATCTCACACTGCTGTAGAGGCTGATAGTGATACAAGTACCATGACTAAATTTTGACCCAAAAATTCAGATGATATGCATTTTATGTGCCATATTATTTATTGTTTTTTCTCTCTTTGGTGTGAAAAAGCAAATAAATTAGATTTTCAGGAGTCTGCTCAATCAATCTAGTTTGGAACACTACCAGATTCTGTTTCCTGCAGGTACTAAACTCTGTTGTGGTCCCAGAAAAGCATACAAAATTTTCAACTCAAGTTTGATTTTTTTTTTTTTTCATTTGCTTGTTCTTCCTTTAAATTCTCATTTGTGAGAGAAAGCAGCAAAATTCAGCTTTAATGCAAACTCCACTTCCCCAATGATGGAGCAACTGTCTGTGCTTCTTAATATTAGAACAATGAGATGGGATTCAGGATGACAATTTTAAGACATATGTACAGGCATTTTGTTTTTCTGCCTCTAGCCCAGCTCTGAAAATCTACAGCATGTGCTGTCAGGCCTGGTGATTAAACATTTCTGACATCCCTGCTCTTAACCAAATTCATCACGATAGCAATGCTTAATCAAGCCAAAGGTATGACTGGCTGAACATGTTTCAATGTTTAAGTATCTTTTCATTTAAGAAAAGTGTTTAAAATTAAAGCTTTTATGTGTTCACACTCATGTGTGCGTATGTGTGACAAAAAGAGAAAGAAGGTGAGCTACTGTGCAAGTATTTGTATGGAGTAAATCCATTGTTAATGCATATCACATATCCTCCCTTTAAATTGCAAATCCTAGAATCAGAAATCTGGTTGGGATTAAGCTGAAAAAAAGAACAGATGGGACTGTTGATGTGACTGCCAGAGGCTTGGGCAGAAGGCAATGAAAAATAATTCTATTTTTCCCCTAAATTGAGAAAGCTAAACTGGTGATCAGTAGTAGATTTTGGGCAGATGGGATGACTTGGAGAAAATGGTTGGCAGACTTAGTCACAAGATAATGAGAGTAAGATAAGGAGTTTTAGGGTGCATCAGGGGTCTTGAACTTCAGAGCATGTAGCAGCGTGTGTTTTCACAAAAGGCAAAAGTACATGTAGGAGAACTCTTACCTCCAATATATGATAATCATTCCAGTTCTGTTTATCACACAACACATGTAATGCCCTGGGTACTCTGCAGTGAATAATTATGTTGGCATCCATAACTGGAAATGCTTTTGTATATATGTCAGTCTGAATACTTCTGCTACTATTATCAGTACAATAAGCTAATATTTTTTTTCCATTTTCTTAACTCCATTTTGCCCTTAAACCTTTTTCCAGCTCTTCCATTTTACTCAGGTATTCACTTTCTTAGTTTCTTTGCTATGAAATATCTATTGTTGATTTGTAAATATTCAATTAGGACCAATATTTTATTGTCCTATTTTCCAGAAAAGTGAAGTGAAAATACTCCTTCTCAATGAGAAACAAAAAAATACTAGCATTTACTACAGTGATGATAGCAAATGTTAGCATCTATCTTGAAAAATATATCAATAACTTGTGTGATGGGCTAAAATGAATCTTAAATAATTCTACTGAGTACTTTTCCAGAACTTTCTACCCTTTCTAGGTCAGATGTTCAGATTAAAGATCACTGTTGAGGTCATTTATTTTGCTTTATTTTAGTATCTCTTATTGGATGGAATATGTATTTTATAAATAAGGAA
The DNA here is from genome assembly GCF_027477595.1 of Haemorhous mexicanus. Classification (NCBI taxonomy): domain Eukaryota; kingdom Metazoa; phylum Chordata; class Aves; order Passeriformes; family Fringillidae; genus Haemorhous; species Haemorhous mexicanus. The sequence continues at coordinate 109,713,201 of NC_082343.1, read as the reverse complement.
AAAGGCCTCAATTTATAGCACATATGGAAGGATTATTTAAATATGAAAGACTGAAAGGATGATTAAATCTCAGCTATTCAAATTTCATTATTTGTTTTGCAGGGAATCTGTTTCATGTTGAAAAATGATAGCAACAAAAGCGTTGGAGTTGTAATAAAACTCATGGTACAATCAGTACAGTTTGTCGTGTTTGAATGTCACCATACCTTTAAATATTGGCAAAAGACCTCAGTAGATAGACTACAGTGCCAATGAAAAGTGATTTTTTTTCCCCACTGGCTTCTCCATAGTCTGTAGCAATTCTACAAGTCAAATCTAATCAACTTTTACAAAGAAATCTTAGTATTCCTGAAAGAAAACCTTTCAGACTTGCTCTGCAGCATTTGAAGGACAAGCTGACTTCTTTTAACCAATGAGCAGAATAGCCTTTCATATGAGTAATGCTAAAATTTTAGAGTGTTGGTTGGAAAAAGTAATTGTGGGTCCAGATTGTCTCACCTATAAATTGGAGCTCATTAAGAATATCTGTAGGATCAGGGCAGGTTTGAATCTCACTCTCTGAGTGTTCCAAGATATGTAGGGCAAGAGGACATTCAGAAGCTCCTGGAGAGGCACCTGGGCAATCTTTTGTTGTGAAATGATGCTGCTCAGGTGATTTGGGATATGCTGCAGCTCTGGTGGTGCTGGTACATGCACACTTCTGCACAGACAATTTCTTTTATCCCTTAGGCCACTCTGTTGGTCTTCTATCTTTTAATTTCATGTTTCCTTCCAAAGTCAGGCCAGAAATTTGGATCTGCTCATCAACCGAGAAATAGCCACAGACTGAATTGTAACCACATGGTCCTGCATGTCACTACTCAAGCCCAAGAACATTTAAATAAATGCAAGGCTGCATAAGCCATACATAATGTGGATTTCAGCACACATCTTCTGTCTTAACTCTAGAAATGCAAGGAAATAACCAGTGTGGAAACCCAGTCTTCATCAGAACTGCATCTGATTTCCCTGTCAATTTCAGAGTGTGAAAATTATATGTAGCTGGCTACAAGCTGACATACTTGAGTAGCCAGCTCAGACAGCACCTACTATGTTTCAGGTACTGTACAAATGTTTACACCAGAGAAGGTCACAGGGACTCATTTAATACTAGCACTGCTGGAGTTCAGTGACAAAACTTGGTCAGCTGGTGTGACAGTTTAATGAAGATAAAGAGGATTTTAAAGGCTTATGCTACAAAAGGACCTCCTATTTGGGGAAAATAATGAATGGATACCTTTCTTGGCTAGGAAACAGAGAAAAGATGAATCACTTTTCACTGTTGCAGCATGTCACAATGGTATTTTGGCTAAACTCTCTTTGAAGGATGTTCTCATGAAACAAATTCTTTATTCTGATATTCAGAGCAACGGGAAACATCTGGAACAGTGGCAAGAGGTTGGAAATTTTGATTCTGCAGATAGGATATTTAAATACTTGAAAAAGTATCTGAGTAGTAAGCAACTTGATTATTTTGATTTTTCACATGAATTAACTATGAGATGTTCTTATTTTGTCAGACTTTTTCTGGGAAAGAAGGCAAAAGGTAGCCAAGAAAACAAACTATATGAGAAAAGCAAACGATTTTAGCAAACTGATATCCTTTTGCAGAAGTGAGGCAGGTACTTATCATTCAGTTTCACACAACCTGAGCCATCTAAGCTGTTCGTTCATGTCATACCATATGTGAGGTGCAGACTTGCTCTCTGAAACTTTTTTTTTTCCTTCACTTTCTGAAAGAAGTCACCTGGAAAATGTTCTATACCCTTATAATCAACCAACACCTCTCACCTGGCAGAGTCCTGGGTGTTATCTTCACACTGGGCTTTTGCACAGTTCTCACTTGCATCTCATGTTATTGACAGATACTGTGCTTCACCACTGAGTTCAGGCACTACTTACATACATCTGCACTGCACCAGCCACTCATGTTTGAGCTGGCATCCTGCAAGTGGATTTCTAAGAGTTCTGTGAGAGCTGAAAGAAGTATGGGATTGCCTGATTGCCTAGGATGTTAACATTCATTCATCATTCTGAGTAATTAAGACTGGTTTTTTGGAAGTCTTGAAAACTCTATACATGTTAATGAGAAATAGTGTAACCTTGGATTCAAAATCTTTTTCCAACTATAACTCTGAGTAAAAGAATAATTTCCTTCCTTGAACAACAAACAACATTTTTGGGAGCTACACGGGTGAGCTAAGCTTATTACAAAACCTCTTGAACAAGTAAAATTTGTCTTCGCATTATTTTTCAGATAAATATTTATGTGCTTTTCAGAGGTATGTGTCCTCAGATTCTTGTTACATTTCTTTATGAAAAACTGGAAAATAATGAGATATTAACAGAATCACCTGCCATGGGGTTTCCTGAAAATCATACTTCTGTTTGGAAGGGCACATTGCCACATTGGTGGGCCTTGGAGGCATTTAACAATGCTGGTCTTTGGTCAAAAGGAATTGAGTTCTTTGCACTTCACTTGCTATGAAAGTATTCATAGAAAATGCAACAGTTTTCTTCTACAGTAGTAAAGTGTTTATATTCATGGGTACATTTTTTTATTAAACCTTACATTTATTTAGACATTTTGGAAGAGTTATAAGTAGTACCTGATAGCAGAAATTAATAAGAGAAATCCCAAAATAAATTGGTGTCTACAGCATCTGCAATGCTGCCAATATTGTGCCATTTTTATGGGAATCATAGAATCCTTGAATGTCCTGATGTGAAAGAGACCCACAAGGATCATCGAGTCCAACTCTTGGCCCTTCACAGGACCATCCTCAAGAACTCCATGTCCTGAGAGTGTTGCCTGAACACTCCTTGAACTCTGTCATTCTTGGAGCTGTGACCACTTCCCCAGACAGCCTGTTCCAGTGACCAACAACCCTCTGGTGAAGAACCTTTTTTCCTGATATCCAACCTAAACGGTCTCTGACACAATTTCAGACTGTTCCCTAGGTCCTGTCACTGGTCACCACAGAGAAGGGAACAGTGCCTGCCCCTCTTATTCCCCTCACAGGGAAGTAGCAACTGCACTGAGGTCTGCCCTCAGTCTTCTACAGGCTGCACAGACCAAGTGACCTCAGTCACTCCTCAAACAGCTTCTCCCTCAAGGCCCTTCACCATCCTTGTGGCCCTCCTTTGGAGGCTCTCCAATGGCTGAAAGTCTCTCTTATCTTGGGGAAACCAGAACTGCCACCAGCATTTGAGGTGAGGCTGCCCCAGTGCAGAGCAGAGTGGGACAATCCCCTCCCTTGCCCCGCTGATGATGCTGTCCCTGGTGCCCCCCAGGACAGGAATGGCCCTCCTGGCTGCCAGAGCACTGCTGGCTCCTGTTCAGTTTGCAACAACCAGGACTCCCAGGTCCTTTTCCATAGTGCTGATCTCCAACCTCACATTCCCCAAAAAGTTTGGAGAATGAAGGCCTGTATCCTGCTAAGTAAGCACTCTACCATTTGAGATAATTCCCTTCCTGTGTGGAGCAATTTCATGTAAAAATATAAATCATATTATTGCTATAACTGAGTCTTCATCTATTATGCAAGCCTCTGAGAAATTAATAGCACAAGCTTCCCATTCATCAGAAATAGATGAATATTTTGTTCACAAAATAATGACGCATAGTAAAAAGATGTTCAATGGTAGCTACTGCAAAACCAGCTTACTGAACAAAGCCATTATCACATCTGTAGCTACATTACTTTTCAGTTAAGTTCTTCATAACAGCTCTTGAGTCCCAACCTAAAATGTATTTATTATAATGGAACATCAACAACTTATGAATAGAATTCCACATTCAGTATTTTACTTGCTACTGAGCTACCTAGCTCTCAGTGAACATCACCTCCTTTGTGCTTTCGTAATCATGCTATGATGCTGCAAAGAAGAGCAGTTTCAGACATATTGTACATTTTGTCTCTTGTTCTTACTCAGCTTATCATTAGAAAAATGTTGCCAATATTTTGCTGGTGATCATTTTTAATTTCAGTTTTTCAATCCCTCCTTTGGTGGTGGAATGTCTTCTCAGCTATGTTTCTGTGAGTTACAGTGAAGAAAAGTGCAGTTTACATTACACTTGGACTTTGTGAATGGGATTGGCATTTTCCCTTATAATATTGCTAAACTAGAACTGACGAGAGCTTTAAGAGTGATAACAGAGGTCTTGTCACACTTCATGAAAAAAAATGAAAGCTAGAATTTTTTTCTGTTCCTTTATATGTTTTTACTCTTCATTTCATTTTGGATTATACCACATTGTCCCAGTCACATGCAAAGACAGCTTTATGTTCAGTTTTGTATAAAAACACTGCCAAAATTTGCAGTCCAGTCTGTTTCCAGTCTAATCTTGAAATACAGTGGTATTTCCTCTGACATGTCTATACTCATGTAGCCTTTAGTCCATTAGCTGAAACAATTAAACTCTTTTAGGAAGGAAATTTCTGATTTTCCTGCAATGCTTATTTTTATTTTTTATACACATGACTCTTAGAGTGACTGTGGAGTGAAACAGGAAAGTGACAGGATCTGCTACTTTCATTTAATTCCCCTTGGTATTTATGTTCAGCCCTCTGATAATTGCTTCCATGGTCCCATCTTTCCAGGCAAATTGGCAAACTCTGCGAGGTTTCATTCTTGATTTTTTCATTATTTTCTTTTTTAGCTGTATAAATACTACCATTAAAGGAATTCTCAAGCTGGATTCACATCACCTAACTTTTGCCAGATTCAAGTCTTGCACATAGTAGCTACTTTGCTTGGCTCCCTCACCAGCCAGTGAATTAAAGTAGGTGACTTTGGGACATGAATCCTTGTGTTCTAAACTGGATTTCTGAAGTTACTTTTCCCTGTATTGCATGAATATTTTTGATGAAATTTTTACTGGACACTAATTTTTAATTTTTTGAGTGGAAGTGGAAAAATCCCACCTTGTGAGCTAATTTGAGGTTTAAGAAAATGTAATCTCTGAAGTATTTCTTAAATAGTATTGCTAATGTACTCTTGATCTGAGTTATGCAACCCTGACCACAACTAATGACAGAATGCTGACTTATCCTCCCATTACCTAAATGAGTTACAGATAAATGTGTTAGCTTGTGTTTCTGAGAAACGGATTCATAGAATTTTTGTACCAATTTTACTAAGTCTTGAAGACAAAAACAGGGCTGAGCCTTATGGTTTTGTTTTACAAATGCAAATTTCTCAGTCTTAAAACATCGATTTAAAAATCACTGAGTTCTAATGACTGCTAAATTAATCAGAATAACATTGAATAAATATTGGCTCATGGAGAGACAGATGCTAGTTTGCCAGATAATGTCCTTCATGAAGAGATGAATTAATGCATGTTTCTTCCTTCCAAAATTATTCTGATGTTCTTTATCTTTCTTGCAGGTACCATTAATTTTAATTAAATGGATTGTAAGAGCAAAAAGTAAGATGAAGGCCACAATGCTAATGTGCTATCATTGTCATAAAAGCCAATGTATAGACCCAGCTGCGTATGCCTGTTGGCCAAAGAAAATAATCAATTCTGGTCAGATATATTTTTTATTTGCAGAGAAAAATAATTTAGAATATACTGACAGGTAAGGGAATGTGTCTGGTCTAAAGCCAGCCCTCACATTTTAGCAGGAACTACCATTCAGAGGCTTGAAACAGAACAGATTTATCAAAGTCCACACCCAATGACAAGGTGGAATTTGTATTCATAATCTCTATCTCAATCTGCTCAGTGATTGTCAAAGATGTGCCAGACAGTGGAGAATGTTTGGGAATCATTAACTGGTTTTGTGTTCCAAAAGTATAAAATAGATTATTCTGTAGTTATTACTAATTTTGAAAATCTTGCTGGAATTGAACAGCATGCTTAAAAAAAGACCAAACACAGCACATTCTGAGGAAGAACCTCTTAGCATAAAATGAGAAACTCAACCAAAAAAAAAAAGTTTGCAAAGAAATGGATGTATTTTACAGCCTAGCTCAGATCCGCAGCTCCAAAGCACTCTGAAGTCAGCAGAACTGTATCTATTTGTCCCAGTTTGTGCATCTGATCCAATCTTCCCTTGGAGAGCATGGGGGTAGCACAGACACTGTTGTTGAGATCAGCAGCACTTTTGTACATCTAAGCAGCATGTCGGCGGAGCCTCCCGGAAAGTTGCAGGAGCACAATTAACAGATTGGGCTGGAAAATCACACTGTTTGTGTGATAAGTGCCCCTTCACAGGGTGCAAGCTGTTCCACATCTCCAAACTGTTTTGCTGCTTTTTCCTTTGCACAGGGAGAATCCTCCACAGTGTGTGGCTTAGTGGCAAACTGCCACTGCCAAATGCACACAGCTATTTAATGTCTTGCTGCTGAGATTTGGGATTTCTTGATGTTCATCTCAAATGTAAAATATATCTGAATCATAATCTCTGTAAGGTTAAAGATTCCAGCCGGGAAAAAAAATGGTATTTTGTCATCCTGTCATCTGAAATTGTTTTATATTTTACACTACAAAGTAAAAATATAAAGGGATCATCACCTAGGTGATAAACTGCCAGTTTCCAGACAAACATTTTAACTGATTTACACCTGTTTTCCTCTAGGAAAAACTACATTTTATGTGATGCATTTCTTTCTCAGCTGATAAATGACAGCGGTGCAAGTATCTTCATCTTGGTGTGAATTGACCCAGATTGTAGAAGACCAAGTTTTCACATTGTGGCCAATCAACTTCTAGAAATATAAAAACTGCTGAGAGTCTAGTTTTGAAACTTTTACAACATTCAGCTGGTGGCAGCGTAATGTCCTTAATTATATATTTTATAGAAATGAAACTTGAAGAGAAGATAAAAACTATTTTCATTGGAACATATGAATATTTGATTTAATGTCAAATAAGAGTCACAAAACATAACTCAGTCTTCTTTTTTGCTTTTCATAGTCTTATCATTCCTGTGAATATCTCCAAGAGGGTTCCAAAATATGAAACTGAAATAAAGGGATTTAAAACCAGTCTGCACATAGAATTTCAACAAATTCCTTTAATTTATACAGCTTTAAAAATACATATAATAATGAGTGATATACTCAATGAAGTGTGATGCTTTGGGAAAGTACTAAAAGATTATTTTTACACAGTGTCAGGACAATGACGGGGAAATGAAGAATCAAAAGTAAAATATCTGCAGATACACAGCACTGTACTCCCTGTAACCCTCTTAAAGCTCCCTTTTCCATGATGAGTACGAAACCCACTGGAAATGCTTAAATTGCCAATGTATTCCTCTTTACTGCATCATGGTTTGTGTGTGCTCTCCCTTTTTCTGCATCTTTTTTTTTCAGTTTTGGTGGAAATATCTAATTAAACAGATGGTCCAGAACAAGACTACTGAGTATTATGATAATCCATATAAATAACCACTATGATGACCCATTTTGTGATCACATGCATGTTTTAAGACATTATATGCAAATTACTAAAAACTGGTCTTCATCTCTAAGCATTCAGCATCACTAAGTAATATTCAAATGCAGAATAATTAAGGAAGTGTACTGCAGATTGAGATGGAAAATGTTATATGTCCAGGGAATCCACCTAATATGTTACAGTACGTGAAATCCAGACAATGTCTTTCCTTTCCTTTTTCCTTTCCTTTTTCCTTTCCTTTTTCCTTTCCTTTCCCTTTCCCTTTCCCTTTCCCTTTCCCTTTCCCTTTCCCTTTCCCTTTCCCTTCCTTTCCCTGATTTTTACCTTCATTTGATTTTAGCTAGTTTCAAGGAAAGAGTAATGGTTTTTAAAAAATGTTTTTTCCAGTCAGCATCAGAATAGTGAAGATTATAAGGAACTAAAGGTGGGATACATTACTCATTCACAACAAGTTTAACTTGAACTAATTCAAGGATTATCAGTGTTGGGAATATCCTATTAGTGTAACTGGGGAAATTCACAGGGAAATCTTTGTAGATCTGTCTTGAGTAGTCAGAGAAAAATCAGGTCAGGATTCAGAGTAAAAAAAAAAAAAAAAAAAAAAAAAAAAAAAAAAAATTTACTTGCTCAGTCCCAGGGATAAAGAACCAGAGATTTGATTTTAAGGCATTTGAGATCTGTTGCTTGCTTATGGAGCATCCTCAGGTTGCTGAGTCTCAGGGATGTGTTTTCATTATGAAATTCAGCAAAGAAATGTCTCAATGGTTGCTACTACTTTAGTATTCCTCAGGGACTAGAATTTGGTAGCTGAGGCTGGTTAATGAAATTCTATGTATATTTAGGTTTTGTTTTTAGTAGCACATGACTTGTCCCACTATGGAGTTGAGCACAAAATGTAGCTCCTCTGAAATAAAAGCTTACAAAATTGGGACTGGCTTCTGAACGCTAAACATATTTGCTTTTTTCTCTGTAACCTTTGGATAATTATATTAATATCATAATTATTATTAATAATTAAGTTCTATTATTTTAGGGTGTAGCTCAAAATGGCATGAGTTTTATTGTATTACTAAAGTAATATAATACTATATATGCTAAATTATATTAAGTATATAAAGTATACTAAAAGTAATATATACTTTATATACTAAAGTCTCTTAGTGCTGGAAAGGTAATAAAATTTAGAAGATAAGAGTTTTCAATTACTTTTTCCTTTCTGCACAACAAAATCAATCTTTATTTCATCTCTCCATTGTATGACAAAATTAAGTTCTAACTGCAAAATTAATATACAAAAATTATAACAACCATAAGAAAGTCTTTGAAAACCACAGAAACATTTTGCACATTAAAGGTCTTATTTTGATAAGGCTACATAAAGCATTTGCTTTTTCTTTCAGAGAAATGAAAGCATAAAAGTATGTGCACAATTTCGATCACCTTCTCCTCTTGACCAACATATATAATATATATATATAAAATATATAATTCACCTTATCAAGACAGCACTGCTACTTTTTTTAAGGGAGGAAGTGTCCTTTGCCACATGGACAGACAGGTACTCTTTTCATCATCCACAGGGGTATGAAGTGCACTGGTGGTTTAGGTCTCCTTTAGCTTAGTCCGTGCCCTTGAGCTTCTGCTCGTGTATTTGCTTCAGGGAAGTTTCAGGAAATGTCTTCTCACTTGTGGGCTCTGTCTGCCATGTCACTGACATTGCTCAGAGCAAGGTTTTCAACCCAGAGGGTGGATGGGTACAGGAACAGCTCCCCAGGGAAGTGGTCATGGCACTAAGACTGAGAGAGCTCAAAAAATATTTGGACATTGTTCTCAGGCACATTTTGTGATTATCAGGACTGTCCTGTGGAAGGCCAAGAGATGGACTAGACAATATTTATGGGTCCCTTCTAAGGAGATTCTGTGACACTATGAAATGGTTTGGCTATATGGTCCTTCCTAGAAGGTCCTTAAGGTTGCATGTCTCAAGGGCAGCTGTTCTATGAGATGACATGTAAAGAGATGACATGTTCCCTTCTCCTGCAACAGCCCCTCAGTTGCTGTCACCTTTCACCCAGGTCACAACAATGGAATCTGCTTCCTGATTCACTCCTATATGGGGACGGTACGGAAATACACATTTTATACCACATGGTCATGATGCCTTTGTCAAGGAATTTCCCCATCTGAGCATTCAAGAGCCACTCTGGCAGTCACATTGCCAGCACCAGAGATGTCAGCTGCTGGGACCAAAGCACTTTTGCAGTGGGTGGCTCCAGCGACCTGATGAGTTGCCTGTTTGATTCCCTACACACCCCACTCTCATGTAGTCAGGCTGTCTTTCCTTTCCAGCTCAACCCAAAGTTTCCCATAGCAGAGTCTCAATTGTCTCATTCCGTAAAGTCATTTATTCATGGCCCAGCAACAAGAAGATCAATCTTCTTCCCAGTAGGGACCCCAAACAAAAGAAGTTGTGGGCTTTTACAAAAGGTCTTGCTCTTCCTCCTGAGTCCTTGGCCTCTTGTTGAATGAAGTATGGTAGGGTGGCTTCTGCTAGACTAAGGATCCTGTTGCCCAGGCAGGCGAGGAGATATTGTTCAGTAATTTTCACTGGTCATTTGTGGGTTTTGTGGATTGGTTCTTCATGATCAATGCTTTCCTCATCAAAGGCTTCTGTTAAAGATAGAGAAGATTTACTATACCAATATAGTAATCAGTGCCCCTTGATGTTAAGGAAGGAATATATCCTTAAACTCTTTGAGGTTGCAAAGAATAAAACTCCAAATTTGTCTCCTCAAGCATAGATCTCTTGTTGAGCAGCAGTATTACAAGTAGCTGCTGATCAGGAATGTGAAGAAACTACCCAGTTACACATCAATATACAAATATAAATAAAATCATTGTGTTGTAAGATTAAAATCCTTGAAGGAGGTGCATTCCTTTGTACAGCTTCATGTAAAGTGCAGAGTAGGAAGGCATGTTGTCTGTACAGTGTATTTGGGTTAATCTTAGGAACCTTCAAACCTCATTTCTTTTTATGCACTTGGAAAAGTTCACTGTAAGTGATCTCACACAGAACTTAAAAACATGTTAACAAAAAGGAAAAGCATGGTTAATTCGTGTCTATATTATTTTAAAAATATTTAAAGTGCTCTCTTATTCCTAAGTTCATCTAGGGAAACAAAAGGAAAATATATATGACTTATATTTTAATCTTCATTATTTCCTTAATTCTTGGTGGTTATTTTTTTTCAAATAAATTGCTTTCACGCAATTCAGAAGTTCTCCAGAAAGATGAAACTTATTAATATATACTTTTTAAACTAAAAATGGGCTGATGTGTTAAGATTTTTTCTACATATATCGTTCTCTTAGATAAATAAAAAAGTTTCCTATTAATGTGTTCTTCTGAAAGTTAAGATCCCTCTCTTTCATTATGATCTAGATTTTGGCATTTGAGATGCCTCTTGTGGGTTTTTCCATATTAATAGAGAAATGTTATTTTATATCTCCTGAATACAGTTGGGCAGAGATCAGCTGCATCTTATTAGTACTATTCCAGTTCTATTTGCTTCTTCATGAAGACACTAAATATGCAAGCTGTATAAAAAAATTCTACAGAATGTCAAATTGTTTTAATCATGCTGTGACCCCTATACAAGTTGTCTCACAGATCAAATCTTAGTTAAAAGGCAAAGACAGTACAAAAGTAGTATATCTATCTTCAAATGCTCAAAGCATGTATTACTCTTTTGACTCTGATGATTTTTAATGCATTTCACTGTCAAGAAACAGAGAAAAAAATCAATTTTATATATAAACTGGTTCATCTAATTATACTGAATTTTTGTGAGAAAGTACAAATTAATTGCAAGTAAATGTAAGAGCTTGGGTGAACTCTTTTATGGTGTGATTTTATTTCCTAAGTTTCTGTTCAACTAAGCTAGTTTTCAGACTTTTACAGTCACCTTCTGAGTCATTTACCTTGTCTATTCATGGCCTTGGCTTTGGCCAGTGGTGGGTTTCTCTTGGAGCTGCCTGGCATTGGTTCTGTCAGACAGGGTAGCTTCCAGGAGCTTCTCACCAAGGCCACCCCTACAGCCAAAACCTCAGCACACAAACCCAGCATAACTTGTTACTCAGAGTGACTTTCACAATTGTACTTTAAATCTACTGAAAATCAAATAATGATAAATGACTCCTGATGTTTCTATATAGATACAATACTGTTGTATCACATAAGCATTAACATGAAATGGCTTCATGTATCCCTGAACTACAGATAAAATCAAGGTAAAATATGGGCATTTTATGCAGCTCTCAATTTTTTTAAGAAATGTTGACAAAAGTGTATAAGTACTTTGATTTCAAGTAGGAATTTTAAAGACACTTATAAATATTCTAGATTGATGCTATTTTTCATCAAATTTTTTACTTTAAAATGCAAGGGAAAGAAGGACAAACAGGAACTTCTCACAGAAAAATAATATTTCTTCCTTGAGTTCTTCAGCCAACAGTTTTCCCATCCAGGAGAAAAAGAAAAAGGTAAGGAAAGAGCTCAGAAGAATTTTTTTTCCCTCCCTTGTTTTGCAGTCAGTTTCAGGATAGGTGATTTTTTAAAACTGGGATATATTCACCTGTAGCTATCTGAAAACTTGGGCGCCTGACCTAGGGACAGGTTATGACCTATGCTGAAGCAGAAGTCTGTGAGGAGTTCTCCCCTGAGGAGGCAGGAGCAGCAGAGACAACCTGTGATGAACCAACCACAGTCCCCATTCCCCATCCCCTCTCCCTGCTGGGTGGAGGAGAGAGAGAAACTCGGGAGTGAAAGTGAACCCAGGAAGAAGGGAGGCAGAAGGTTTTGCTAAGATTTGTTTTGATTTCTCCACTATCCTGCTCTGGTTTGAATGACTATACATAAAGCCAACTTCTCTAAAATGAATCTGTTTTGCCCATGGTGGTCACTGGTGAGTGCTCTCTTCCTGCCTTTATCTCAATCCACAAGATTTTCACATTATTTGCTCTCTATCTGGTTTATGGAAGGGGATAGATAGAGTATCTTTGATGGGTACCTGGCATCCAGTCAGGGTCAACCCACCACACAAGTTAAGACAATATTGATTGTTGATATATAGATTGACATGGATACATACAGTAAACCAATATTAAAAAAAATAGAAATATAATTTTTTAGCAGCAAATTTATTACCATCTAATAACACATACATTGAGAAGATGAATTAATTGAATTTTTTGTTCTTCAGCTTTCCCCAAAAAATATGTGGAACAGTAACTTTGATTAGAAGTATTTTGATTTATAAAACATATCAAACATTTGCCAATAAAAATAGAAGGTCTACTATTGCCAATTATATGACTAAAAATTTCTTCTTTACACTTATTAATCTTACTATATATCTCTACCACATGTAGTCATGCATTTCTCTTGCATTTTTTAAAGGAATTTCAGAAAACGTTAAACTTTATAATTGCTTGGGATTTTAATTGTATGTTACAGAAAAATGTGTGTAAATTGCAAAGCACTGACACTCCAATACTTTAAACCAGGAAAGTGCTGAAACATTTTATAACAGCAGATTGAAGTTAAATCAGCTATTGAAGTGGAGATAAAATGCTGTCAAAAGGAAGCAAATATTTTTTGCTGACATCCACTGCACTTATTTAAGAACTGATTATTTTCTAGTATCTCAAACTTTGAAATTAAGCGTCTGACTTTTCCAAAGAATCAATTTCTTGGTTCATGCATTAATATGACACTAGATTAAGCATTTGCAACACAATTTTAGAAGAAGAAATGAACTTCATGTGGGGACATGTGCATTCAAGTATTTCCCACCTTTGCCTATTGCTCCTGTGTAAAGGTCTCATTGCAGAGTTGGAGCTACTTGGAAGAATTTTGTCAGTACTTATTTTGTGCTAAATTGGGTCTCTGGCCCAGAGATGGACAATTCATGTTTTAAGTCCACATCTTGTACTGATGCTCTGTCTGCTAACTTGCATGAAGTGTTGCTGCTCCAGCCTGAGGGCTGGAAAGAAAAATAAATCCTGTGATAAGTGCCAATATGTTTCAGTAGAGGCTGTTGAGATCAACTGATGGATTGTTTCAGGAACTGACTGAACAATTCTCCCAGGGCCAGTCTGCAGCAGACTGAGCTGTTTTGCTTTGCTCACGATGATCTGCTCCCAGGGTAGAATGAGGAAGAGAAGATACCTCTGTCTTAGCATGAACTCTGCTCAGCATGAGGTTGCTAATCATTTCACCAAAGTTTAGGGGAGGCCTTTCTTCTCCTCCTAAGACAGACACTTTCATTTGTTTGGCTGGATTAATCTCTATTGCTTATAATGGGAGTGTAGGCACATGAACTTTAAATGTCCAAAGTAAGATAAAATCAATCACACTCTAGATATCTCTGCTGTAGACATCTACAGCAGGGCTAGTTTCTAGGTATTCCTTTATAGCCATTGAAGAGGATAGGCACTTTTATGTGCAATTCTTTTGATCTATTTTAGACATGTACTTTAGGATGAGATGAATTGCACACTAGAAACTCTCATTTCTCTCTATTGAATTTAGAGGGAGTCTAGGGTGACTAGTTCAGGTGCAGACATCTGCATTTGCTTTTAATTAATTGAATCCCTCCGCAGTATGTCTGATGCTTCCAAGAAATGTTGGGTGGACTTAAACATATGTTTGTAGGATTTTTGTAACCAGGAACATTAGATTTACTCTGTATTGTGTGCAGACAATCTGTTTATCCATCAGCCCAGAGCTTCTTGCAACTGCTATTTTTACCCTATTTGTTTAATGGAGAATTCACACATATTTCTGTGCAGTAACCCAGAAAGTAGAAATATGGCAGTTTGAAGCTTAAAGTTAATTACATATTTATTCCCTATACATCTTAAGTTATTCTCCAACTGATAATAAATTGCAGTGGACTTCATCAGTAACATGAACTTCCTTCTAGGGCTGCATGGGTGAACCTTGCTGGTCAGCTGTTGGTGAAAGAGAAAGGAAAATTGTGAGAAAGTATAATTTTGCTTATTCCTCCTCTTTTCCCAGCTCTTTGAATGCAGTAACGTTCCCATCTAGCTGTTATAAATTAAATACCGTAATTTTAATAGCAATTAAATAGTGCACTATGTTGCAACCAGAGAAATCGGATTTCAAAATTGTCCTACACATCTCAGTGGTCATTGGCTTACTCCCTTGGACTACTGGAAGCAGCGAATCTGTATTTGCATGGTTTTCACTCCTGGCCTTTTCTGCCAACACAAAGCTAATACAGCTGTACCTGCTGTGCACATTGCAGGAAAGCTCACACTGGGATAAGTGAATTGCTCATGTGTGTTTACCATACACCTACATTGAGTATATTGAGATATGTAAATATATTTTTTTATTTTTGGAGCTCAAAGTTTTCAAAAGGTGTAAATATCTTTAAGTTTGGATGAAAATTAAGACTGAAGTATTGAAGTAAAATTCAGAAAGGGGAACATGAATCACCTCAGGAACATCTTTGATAGACTCAGGTCTTTAAAATAAGTCCTTGTTCAGAAAGAAAAAAGGTGTTTGTGGAAAAGAAAGAAGGAAATTGTCCTGGAAAGTGAGGAAAATGCAAGGATGTTCTCATTGTAAAACTGACAATTACGAAAAGAAATAAGTCTTATTCCTAAAAAAGCCTAATATTTTAACAGTTTTGTTGATTTTCTTTTTTACTTCTGTGGCTACTGTGTCCCCAAACACAAAACACAGACTGGTAAAACTGAATAATGCATTTTCTCATAACCAGGGAATATTTGTTAACAGCAATTTGATTTTTCTTTCAACTGCTGCTACATCTCTGATTAAAGATCTGTTTTTAACCACGTTATATGGTTTCAGTTAACATTTGACCACTGTATCTTTCATAAAGATTTTTCTTTAAAACTTATATTAATGCAAAAATATTTCAAAACATAATTTAGATAGTTTGAGGCATTTCAGACAAACCAGCTTTAACAATGCAATTGCTTTAGGCTTTCATGGCTATGATAATAGCATCCCTTTAGACTATAGCAGTTTGAGTCTCCTGAGCTGGATCAACACCATCTCAGCCTAATAATAAATTTTATGTCTCTAGTCCTTGATCAGTATTTTCATTCACCTTCCCGTGTTCATGGTTCTTTTCACAGTCAGTCCATGTAGCCTTAAATTTTCTTTATATACTATCTATATTCTTAATCCTATTTTAATAATACTGTATATATTTGTTCTTGAACTTTTGTCTTGGAGATATTGTATTACTTGAACATTGAGAAAAGGATTGCCTTGAAATAAACCTCAGCAAAGAGCATCTCAGTGTTTCTCTTTGTGTTAAAACCTGCAAACAAAAAACTCCAAACTTTTTCTTTTCTTAAAGAACTCCCACCCACCAAAAAACCCCCTAGAAACAACAGAAATGGACCAAAATACCTTAAAATGGGCACTAATTACTAATTTCCCTTTCTGAACCATTACTCTTCTGGCTTGTTTCACTATCATCTTTGCATGTCTTGCCGATTTCAGTTCCCAATGAACCCAAGGGGGAATTTAGAGCACCTCTTTAATCATCACTTTCTGAACCTGGGGCAATGATTCTGAGAAGCTGTTTGCACTGCAATTTAAAAAGGGAAGGAATTATAGAAAATGTGTCCCTCTAATCAGCACTTGTGGTAAAATATATGTTAATAAAAAAAAAGTATTCCCATTCCATTCATAATTTATAAAGCAGATAGATCGGAACTCACACACGATCTAGTGTGTGGGAAGCAGACATGTGGCTCTAACATTTTGATTGCAACAACACAGCTTTGAGACCCCAGTGGAGCTTCTGCTGATTTATACCAGTCCAAGCAGGATGCAAATCAAATCACTCATAGTTGCACAAAAAGCATAAAGTGCTGCAAAGAGTGTTTTAAAAGAGTCATCCTCCTTTGGCAGCTTTAGTATTTTGCAGCTTGAATCTCTTCTTTGTTAACAGGGTTTCCATGCTGCTTCTACCTGAACAGAGCCAATAGTCACAACAAGGTGAAAGTGTCATAGGGGACCAGGAAATCACTGAAATGGTCTGTTCGTAATAGAGAAGGTGGGGACGCTTGTAGCTGGAAAGATTGACTCATGTTTCCCAAGATCTGTCTCCAATATTTTTCTTAAAATTTGATCTTGAAAAGACACAAGACAGTGTATATTGTTTGAGACATGTCACAAAACCGGAAGAAGTTGTACTGAGATTTTAAAAAAAGCATATTTGTTGCCCCTTTTCCTCACTCTATCACTTTGATATCACTAAATCCAAAAGAAGCCTTGTGGTTAGGCACAAGCAGCAGTAGGAGATCAGCTTGTAGCAGTAGCATTAAGGGAGAACAAAGTAAATTTTTGGGAGGAGATAGTCTTGTACAGGCATATAGTGTTACTGTCAAAAACAAATTGAAGAGATATTTTGTTTCTGAATAGGAGAGCATCTCCTTGGGGCTGGATTCTTGTCTTAATAATTCTGTTATTGGAGAGATGGTGCTGCCTCACACTCAGCAATAACTCACCTCCCACGTTGTCTATAGACTTCATAGTCTTATTTATCCTGCAGCATTAGTACTTTTACTGATAGGGAAGCAGACAGCTGTATTCAGGCCACCTACTGCAGGGGAAATGAGTGATTCAGATGGTACTTTATGAGCTGACAGGCTCTGGCTCCATATTCAGCTAATGAGAAGAAGGAGTCATGATTTCTAAGTCAGACAGAGTGCTTGCCATCACTGCTTCACCCAAACATTGTGATTAGTTCTCTTCAGTTTCAAACAAATTCAGAGCACACATGTCTTCAGTCATTCAATTCTCCTTTGGATTTATATGCCACAGGAGGTGTTTAAGTGCATCTTTGGCTCACTACTAGGCAATCTGACTATGGGCCAGTGAGACTAACAACATCCTGATGCTTAGAACAGTTTCTGTGTCTGTTGGAACCCACTGCACAAAATAATACACTGATAGCTCATTCATCCTCCTTAGTGTTTGTGAGCCAGATGTACAAAAATGTGGCACTGATGTGAGGTTGAAATTAGGACTTTACCTAAAAAAGAAAAGCTTTTAGCTGCACAGAGTCTCTGCAGATGTCTGCTTCTAATATACTATTGAATATTACACCAGAATAATCTTCATGAAACTGATAAAAATAGATTATTATATATGGATTATGTTGTGATTCAAACCTGTGATTCGGGATAATGTAGCTGGGGAAGCCACTGTGACAGTTGGGAAACCATCCTTATCGTGAAAGTGTCACCTCCTTGAAATAAGGCAGAAATAATCACTGCTTTGTACGAGATCTCATTAACTACATTTAAATGTTCTAGCATTTTTCATACCTTTGGCTTTAAATGTTTACAAGCTGCAGTAGCAATGCAAGCATTTTTAGATGGGGATAGAACTTAGAAATGAAATTTTGAAAAAACCCAAACAGCAAGGCAAGGTGTCATTACAATGAGCTGTAGGAATATATGACTCTTAATCTCATTCTTCTGTACAGACAAATGCACCGTCTGTCTATATGGCATTAATGAATGACAGTTTCTCACCATTTGGTGGATGCATGTGTCATCATTTGTCTAGATGACATCTTGATTTATAGACATCATTGAAAAACATTAGAAAATCTTTCTACAAGTTTGATGGGAATTCTGAATATGTGAAAGTAGGGATTTTTTTTTTTCCTGAACAGTTCATTGGAGTGTTCTATTTCAGGCAATCAGAAAGACCATATGGTCCATTGGTTAGGTTTTCACTTGGAAGATGGGTGCCTTGGACCCAGTTTCCTGCTGGACCTGAAGTTCCTTTCTGAGCTTGGGCAAATCATCTACTCTCTCACACTCACTTAACTCGGCTGTAAATAAAAAAAAAGGGATATTTCTTCCTCTTGGAGGGGTAAATAAAATCTCATGGAACGTGCTGAGAGGTTTAGAGGCTGCACTAATTGTGATTACATACTCAGGATTTATGAATTAAACTACATTCCAAAAGCAAATTTCTCTTGCAATTATATATGGAAAACATAAGCAGGTTTAAAAGAAATAACTTGCAGAAAATACTTTAAATCTTTCCATTATGTGCATTGAATATATGGGCGAGAAAGAAAAATTCATTCCACTCCAGAAATATAGTTCTAGCATAGGAAAAAAAATTGAAATGGTTGGAGTACTGTGGAGTGTCATCACTAAGGACTGACACATTGTGTGTATGTGTGTATATGTGTACAATAACCCACACTGCTTCTCACAGGCTGCCTGTACTCAGAAATTTGTGCAGTTCAAATTAACAATGTAGCACATTTTCCAAAGACTGAGCATTCATTTATAAGACTGAGAAAGACTGAGAAAATAACAAGCAGATATTTATTATAATTCTCCTTTAATGGAGAATAATTATTTTCTCATGGAAGTTTTTGTTAATTATTCTGGCTCTACTTTTATTCTAACATGTTTTATGTCATTTTCCCAACAGGCACCAACCCTCTGGCTGTTGTGTATGTCTCAGCAGCCTGCAGCAGACAGGATTCACACCACATCACTGGGTGAGCAGGGCTGGATGTCAGCCAGCTTCCACACAGCCACCTAGGCACAGAGGAGCATTTCCTGGCATCATGTGAGCCACCTGAAAGGTGTAATACTGTTAAAAATATTAGCTTTGGAGTGTAGCAAGGCAGAAAATGTTTCAGAATGGATTATTCTTATCTCCTGTAGGGTCTGCTGCCCTGTTAAACAGGGAAATAGGGCACAGTGACGAGACATTTCAGCTGGGCCTAGACAATCCCAGAAAACAATGCTTTTCTGTGATTTCTAAATTAAAAAAAAAAAAAAACTCCGGAACTTTTTTCATCATAGATTCTGATTGTTATATTTTCTGGCTCTCACTATCAAGTAACAATCCTGGCAATTTACCTTTTTCCCAAACTAGTAATCTAGAACTGAAAACAGATCTCCTTCCCAGCTTCAGCATCAGCTTCTCTGACCAGGCAGGATGAATTGTATTTACATCATCCAGTTATTCTCATGTGACCCTCCCCTGAAATAAAACCAATCTTGGTTAAACTGCTGGAAGAATTTTTAGGACAGCCTGGGCTGGTACCTTTCTGTTCCTTTCCAAGCAGTTTGGGATGAATAGGTACATCCTAGCCCAGACTGATTACCTCTGGGATAAGGCTATTCTTCAGAACAAAGCATCTCATCAAGAACTGCCTCCAGGCCATTTGGGTTGCCTGCACTGTGCTTTTAAGGAGGGATGCAAAGCTCTGACTTTGCTGTAAGAAGCATTTCTACATTCCCAGGACTGGCCAGGCTTGACCCCATTTAGCTACAGAGATCAATTTAGGTCAGGAAGAGAGGTCATCTTCAGTAGGCTGCTCTTGCAGAGTTTAAAAATGACTACACGGAGGTACTCAGCCATTGCACTTGTCTCAGATCATCTCTCACCCCTTTCTGCCAGGGTAAGACAAGTCATATGTAAGAGTGCTTTGAAGTGATGGATGATATTGTTGAACTTTTAGTGGACAGTCTGTTAGCTGGGATGAAAACACAACAATAATGTATAATAAAGAAAGGGCTCAAGGTTACACACAGTAACTTCAGCATTGGTCCCTGAATCAGATGCTCTTGTCTCTGTGCTTCTGAGGTGAAGCTGACCTAGAATATTGGAAAGGACTCATGAATATGAATACAAATTACATGTCACGGCTGATTAGTGAATGATGACAAAGCACTGTAGCACTCTTTTTCTGGAATTAAAGGCTAACACTGAGAAAAGTACAGGCTGCAAAACTTCTTCTAGCATTTAGAAAGGATCTTCACAGAATCACAGGGTGGTTTGGGTTGGAAGAGACCTTAAAGATTATCTTGATCAACCCCTCTGCCATGGGCAAGGACACCTTCCACTAGACCAGATTGCTCAGCCTGGCCTTGAACACTTCTAGGGATGGAGCATCCACAGCTTCTCTGGGCAATCTGTGCCAGTGCCTCACCACCCTCACAGTCAATATTTTCTTCCTTATATCTCATCTAAAGCTGCACTCTTTCATATTAAAGACATTCCCCACTGTCCTGTTGCTACAGGCCTTTGTAAAATGTCCCTTTTTCCTTTGTAGCCCCTTTAGGTACTGTGAGGTGCTATGAGATCTCCATGGATCTCTACTCCAGGCTCAGCAACCCCAACACTCTCAGCCTGTCTTAGTAGAAGACTCTTTTTATATTTCTTTACATCTTTGTATTTACATAGGATACATTTCTTTATTCACACACTCCTATTTCTTCTTTTTGTTGTGGTTTGGTTTGGTTTTTTTCAGATTCTTTTTTACATGTGGTCTTTTTTCTTCCTATTTCTTTAGATTTGCACTTATAAATTAAAGTAATTGAGTAAAAATCCTTCCTAGAACACTATTAAAATGATTTCAACAGAGGTCATTGAGGGAGATAATATATAGGTTGTAGGAATGATGGGGGAGGAAGGCAGAGGAAAGAGATCCTTTAGCCTGCACCTCTACAGTTTCTGACACCTACAGATACAGCTGCAAATAATGAACCAGTAATAGGCATAGTAAATAATAAATTAAATTACTCAAAGAGCCAGAAAAATAGAAACCGTGAAGATCCATACCTGGAGTTGGTTTAATTTGGCATCTGTTAGTTAGCTTCAAAAGTAGATCCATTTGAAGATCATGTGTCTGATTACATGTGTTTGAAATGTACAAATTTCTCTACATTTGGAAATGCAAGGGGTGACTTTGAATCTTCATAAATGAGACCTAGGAATTCCTGCTTTCTGTTCAAAGAATGATAACTTGAAAGCTGCAAGCAGTGCCTTTGGTTTCAAACACTTGTGACTAAACATCAAACTAAATTATGGTCATATTAGGATTTTAAAATTAAAAACAAAAATGTCTCATTATTTCCTATTTTCTTTTATCTGCAATCATCTGACAAATTAAGTACTAAGATTTGCAGAAATCTAAAATCAAGGCTAGAAATGCTGATCTAATAGCCAGTTGGTTGACACAGGACTATGATTAGTGCTGGCTGTTTTGCCAAAAGTGCAGCTTGTTTAGTATGTACAATTTTTCCTCATATTTATTTAAGAGAGAAAAAAAAAAAAAAAAAGAAATTTCTGTCAGATGAGGATTAACTTTTCGAAAGGAGAGGCTTCAGCAATACTTTGTAACCATCTCCCTACTCCTCGCTCCTCCTTCCGCTTCTCAACCCTCCATCTCCATACCTAAAAAGAGGTAATGAAAGGATTTTTAAACTATATATTTCCTGAAATTTATTTTTCCATTAAAACCAGTTGTAGAATTCAGAATTTCAAATAGTGCAGTGCATGATGCTCTTATTCTGCGAACTAAAGAGATTAAACTATGGCAAAACATGTGATTTCAGAATAAATCACAAACATGGACAACTCTCTAGGATTCAGGGTAAAGAGTAATTTTCTACAGTTTATGTTAGTGGCCAGCAAACCTTTGGAAGTCCTGAGAACAAGCAATTTATACTGCTTACCCCCAGTGTTATCGGAGTTCCAGAAGTGGGAAGCTTAGCCTCTGTGATATTATACATTCCTCTTTGAAGAAACTAGTTGGGTAGCAACTAATATTTACACTTGGTAACAACACTTCATGCTAAAAAACTCTGCATGAAGAGACCTTAGGATAAATTTATGCCAAATTTGCATTTGGCATAAATTGCCATTTTCAGTTGAAGCCAATGATCTGTTACAGTTTGCACCAGATGTGTATTTAACCCTTCTCAGATCATGAGCTGTAACAAAACCGGAGATGCAAACAGGTAACAGGCAAAGATGGTTTATGTTTTGGGTAGACACTATGTAAGGAAAAAGTACATGTGCAAAAATTTAAAGTTTCATAGAATAACAAGACCTCAGGCATTTTTCATACACATTTCAATCTTTTGAATAGGAAATTTTTAAGGGCTTAAAATTCATCACTATACTAAGGAGTTTTATTTTTTCAGTCAACTTGATCCTTGAGTAGTTTTAAACGTGTGATGAAATATCTACATGTTCAAATATTACTGTTTCTTGCTGACTGACAAACTTTGTACTTAGGATTAACTAAAGCAAAGACTATTTTCTTTCAAAATTTTTATATTTGATTTTGTGGCAAATATATTAAAAAAAGTTCTGCGTAGTTCTGTATCTAAAATAGAATATGATATTGCAAACAGATTGCTCTAAATATTTGTGGTATCATCAAAAGAAATAGTAGAATCTTTAAAAAATAATAACAAAGTAAACTATCTATTGGTGTTTTTCTATTTCATTTCAATATAATCATAAATTTTCACACATAATTTTTTTGCAAAACTTCATGCATAGTAAGCTTTTATTATTAAACAAAACTGATTAGCTTTTCAGCAGTGTAAATGCGTATGTGGTATCCATTTTATCTTTGAATTAGAAATCTTTTTTCTGCATGTAATTAAAATGGAAAATAATAACAACATAAAATAAATTAGTCATGTTGCAATTAAAGCAAAATGTTCTCCTTCTTTCTTTACTCCAGCCCACACCCCATATTTGAGTGCATTATAAGGGTCTCATACTCCCATACAAATACCTACATTATCAAATAATCTTTACAGATACAAACATAATTCTCATGTGTTGCTGTCTGCAGTTTGTGGATCTATTTTCCAATCAATTCAAGGCCAACTCTCATTAGTGCAATGAGAGCTTTCATGAATAAATCCCTCATATTTTGATGATAGAATTGATTCTTTGTTATTGAATTGCATGCACTCAAGTGGGATCTATCTGCATCTAAAGAAAGAAATTCATGATTTTTTAAATCATAATGAATGCCCCAGTATTCTTATTACCATTTTGTTTCTTTAGAACTGCACCTAATTTCCTGAGTATCTTTGATAAACATTGGCTTTTTGTGCTTCCTGGTTAATGAAAACTCAGGAATTATTTCTAAAGCCTATTAGTTAGGGGTGTTTGTGTATTTTCTAAGCTGCTCTAAAGAGTAAATGATATTCACTGATATGAACTACCCCATCAGTCCAAGACAGAATATATGGGTCATCATTAAGAAAATGGCAAAAATAGTCTGTGAGTGTTCTTGGCAAGTTATCTATCTAGTCAGTGGTAGACACAGTGCAAATATATGTGGATTATATTGAAGCTTCCTTTTCTTACATCCAAATCATTTGGGAGCTGTACACAATTTATGAAAGCATTGCTATAGAAAGAAAATTATAAAATTGCCATGGTTTGTACAGTATATGGAGTTTCACACCTAAATTAAATACTGTGATCTTATCTCAAATACTGGATATATATATATATATATAAAAACCTATTCTGTTTATTGAGGAGACAAAATATACTTTTGCTGATGATACTGTATTTTTAAATTTTTTAAAAAATTTTTTAGTATTTAGTGGCTTCATTACACACGAAAAAATGAAGAATTTTAAATGCTTTTTATTATTTTCTTATTGTTAAAGTGATTTAAAAGCTAAAAAAACCCTGATTTGTGTCCCACTTAGGACAGATAAAGCACTTCTTATGAATGAGATTCAGAAGTCTGGAGGTCACTGAGAGGTCACTGAGGCCTTCCAGGTCTTTTTTCTGTTTAAGTCTACAGTTGTTCCAAGGCTGTCCTTCAAAGGGTGATAATGCAACATGAAGTACTGAGCCACTTTCACGCAATAGGAAGAGGACTGTGAAATATCATTCCTAAATAAAGAGGCTGAATAAACACCTGCCAGGCATGAAGTGTTTTGGATCCTGCCTTAAAACACATCAGCGGGCAGATTGGCTCTGAAGTGTCTTGCAGCATTGTTCCTGGGCTTTTCACTGACATTTGAGAATTAGTCTCAAGATGAAAAGATATTCCCATCTGGAATGATCTCCTATTTCATTGCATCTAAACAAAAAGATTTTCTGTGTGCAGCCATACCTGGCTCCTTCAATAGTCAAGGAAGGATGGGTTGAGGCATTGCCTCCTGATGCCCTAACCTGAGAAAAGGACCTGTCTATCCTCTAAAGCATTAAGAATAAATTAGTGACTACATCATTAACAGAAATATCACACTTGAACCCACAACCTTTTGAGTGAAGAATTCAGCGTCTTGTGTTAAGAAAAGTTTTCATTGCATGTAATGATAGATAATATCTCCTTAGATACTGAAAACACAGTTTTATTTCATCTTAGACTTTTGGAAAGGGGTGGTCTAGACAGCTCATCTGCAGCCCAGAGCTAAATCCCCCATTTTCTTAGATTCCAGCTATGTTTAGATAAAAGTGGCAAATGAAGTATACTGTAATCAGTGCAGTTTGTGCTGCTTTAGCAATACAAATGGACAAACTTTAGTTATCAAGTCCTTATTATATTTTTAATGATATTTCAAGTCTATGTGAGTTGCATGCATCCCAGAAGAAGAGGAAAAAGTCAATAAATTGCATTTTTGGCTGAAAATATTAAATGATCCAACAAAACTGACTCACATTGGCTGTTGACCATCCAGAAAGAGCACCAATGCCTGGTGATCACCAGTGATTCGTTGTCCCAGGCTGCCTTTTTCTTGGACCACGCTTGCAACTTAGAGGAAAGTGTGTCCTCAAGAAGGCAGAGTGAATCTCTTTCTAAGCTATTAGCAGAGGAGTGCAGGAATCCCTTCTCCATGAAAAATCATTAATTATGAATTAGTGGACAAATGTGTTTCCTTTGATCCACAGAAAATACCTTAATGCTTTTAGCTGCAACATTACACTACTTGTTAAGTCCCTGAACCCTACAACTTCATCAGCTGTAGAGGTTTCTGTGATAATTCCTTTTCACATGTGAAAATACATAAGGTCAAATGATATAAAAGGGACATTTGCAACAACCTAAGCTAAGCAAAGAATTCAGACACATTGCAGTGGCACTGGAGGATGGTGAGGGCCTGATTCTGCAGGCAATAATAGAATATGCAGATAAACTGCAATGCTGAGTATTATAAATTTAAATGACTACACATCTGCAATATTTTGCACCTTTTCTATTGAAGACCATTTCTCTACACCATGGCTTGCATTCTAAAAGATGTAGTATTAGCCTAGTGTTCTGATTTTGGTAGTTGCTCCAGTGGATTACACTGCTCAATATTTTGACATGCATTTTTCTTGAGTGTAGTAGACTTCTCATCCAGGTCAACTCTATCCATTTATTTAGCTGTTATGTTTTAAAATTGACTGCTAGATTTATTTATGAATTTCTGTTGTGTTTTAATCCCAAAAATCAACCAAGTCCCACACTTGATGATTCCTCTACCAGTGGGATCAGGGAGAGAAATGGAAGGATAAAATCTGGGAAACTTGTGGGTTGAGATAAACACAGTTTAATACTGAAGGCAAAAAATCATGCTTTCCCATGGGCAGGCAGGTGTTCATCTATCTCCAGGAGAGCAGGGCCTCATCACATTTGGAGGTTACTTGGGAATACAAATGCCATCAATCCAAAAGTCCAAAGGTTTTAAAAGCAGTGGATATTCACACAATTTTTAATTTGACTATTGAATTTGTCAATTAATTAAGAATATCCTCACATTAAAATAAACTCTGCTCTTAAGTTTTAACATTATTTTCCAATGTTTTCTGTTTTTAACAAATTATTATGGGATGTGTAGATACAGAGGTTTTAAACATGGAGTAAGTGATTAGGAATCTGTACTTAGAAGCAAAAGGGAACGACAATTTTTGTTGCTATGTGTCTGAATGTTACCTGCACTGGATTTAAAATAAATATGGTAATTCCATGATGCAAATACTCTTTGTTAATAATAGCAATAAATCAAAATTTCTGTAACATCAGTTTTCAGACAAAGTGATCTCTTATCTTATGGATCTAACTATTGGCTTTGTTTTGTTGGTTTCAATGTTCTGTTTTTTTAAATTTAGCTTTCTGTAGGGATTTCTTTATCTGTGATAAATATATGCCTTGGAAGCTACATATCAGCAGAGTAAGGAAATTTTACAGCAAGATATTGCAGATTTAGGGATTTTTTTCTTCATTTGGAAGAGCAAAGTCAAGGACAACTCCATGTGTTCTGCAAAGTTCAGCAGTAATATTATTATTCACACAAGTTGTCTCAGCTGTGAAGTCAGTACATTTGTTCTGGATGTCTCTTTATTATTAATGGCCCTTTCACCTGACTTTCTACATTTGTTTGAGCCAGCACAGCTCCTGCCTGCTGGCCAGTTCACTTAGATTGTTTTCATCCCCTGGTTGCCTTAAAGGTGAAGCTTTGTTCCAAATGTCTTCTGAAAGGTTAGTTGTAACTACTCTAAGGATATAGGATTGAAACAGAAAATACTCTGGAAACAGCAAATGGAATAGCGAAGCCTCTCCTCCTATTTCCAAGGCATCACTCATTTTATCCAAAAATGCTCCGTCCAGCACAGGGAAAAATTCACCATGGACCCAGAGTGAATATAGCACAAAGATCCACCCAAGTCTAACACCATGCTGTATCTGCCTTAAGCAGATGTTTAAATGGGAATTAAGTGGTGCGTTGCCTTTTTAATGGCCCTTTACAAACAGGTGACTTCCACTCAGAGAGAACAAGCATAGAAGAGAATCAATTTATTAAAGGTTCTGAGTGGGGAAAAATATTATAAAAGATTATTTAGGAAAATATTAATTCCTTCTTGGAAAAATTCCATTTAGGAATTTTTTTTTTGTACGTGTTTTTTTTGTATGTGTTTTTTTTTTGTTTTTTTTTTTTTTTTTTTTTTTTTTTTTTTTTGTTTGTTTGTTTGTGTGACTCTTAAACTGGGTAATACCATTCCTAAACCATGACAACAGATCTGGTTTTCCATGGGCCACTTCCAAGGCTTTCATAATCTAAGACTTATTTGTATTTTAATTTTCACTGGAATCTTAAAATACTTAACAATGTTGTTAATGGAGAACTACTTATACTATCAAAGATGTTTATATAAAGCAGAAGTAACACTGCTAAAGAATTAATTAGCGTGAGCAGTGGAGGTCACTGGAATGTGAAGTGCAGGGCTCTTACTGCAGAATCAAGAGCTGAGGAGAATTAGATATTGGTTTGGCTTCAGTAGATTATATTCAAAAGAACTCTGTATCAAATGGCTACAATTTCATCTGCTTGTCTTTCCTCATTTATAGAGTACCTTTAGGAAGTTATTCCAATCTTTCAAGAGGATTTGTAGGGTGAGTCAATACCCAAAATCATATATCAAAATCTCAGTAAAATACTAAGTTACAGGAAGACATTTTAAGCTCAATACAAAGTAACATTCCTATAATTTTGGTGTACAGGAATATATGTGTGCATGCTAGGGTAATGCGAAATACAGAGCACCAAGGTGATAATATGCCACATTAGGACAATTCATTTTAAACATCTTAAAATAGAAATGTCTAAGGAATGAGAGATGGAGGTCAGAAAAAATTCATGAATTCTTCCACCTTATTTTCATAAATCAATGCCTTAGGCCCCACCGAGGCTGCTAAAAATACATTTCTCTTTCAGATGAAGGAGATTAGGAGGTGGGAGACAGGGCTTGTTGCCTTGCAAACATAGAGGATGTCAGAATTGTCATGAAATTTATGAACATTCTGTGTATAGGTGTTACTGCATGAGGGATGCACTTTCCCTTTTAATGACATAGATAATAATATTCTTTTGTAATTCACTACACAGAATTTGAAATTTCACCTTTTCAATCTATTATGTTTGTGACACAGCCCATAAAGAGCTCATGGAAGAGAAAGTGTGAGGTTGAACAGAATGAACGAGTTCTCTTTGCAGCTGTGCAAAAATTGTGGATTTCAGGCAAGAAACTGATGGTGAGCTGGTACATGGCAAATGCATCACATTCTGTTTCTAGGAACTATTGACTTTCCTTGGTATTCTGTTTAGAGAAGAAAGAATAACCAAGGTGAGAGGGCATTTCACTCGGATGTCAAAGTCAGAATGATTGCATTTACTTAGGAACCATCCATTTCCCAGTGAGGGAAGCAAGTCCCTGAGACTGCAGCCATTTCAAAGGTAGAAAATGTAAGGTGAAGTCAGGTAAATCCAGTCCAAACTTCTTCAAAACATGGCTATTAATCAGTTGCTTAAGTTAGCTAAAATGCGAATACAGACTGTGCTGGAGAGGTGAGAGCACCTCCTGACGTATTGATCATGGAGAAGCAGAGTCTGAACTCTAATGACTGGACCTTCACGGCACAAAAATTAAGAAGACAAATAATGCTATGGGTTCCTGTTAATTGGAACAGCTCAGTGGGTAGCCAGTTAAATAGCTGTCTTGATGAGGAGAAAAAAACCCTACAAAAATAGCTTTCAAAATAACCAAATTGATATAAAACTGCACAGAAACCAAGAAATGTAAAGACAAACATTTTATATGCTCCTTTATGGAATCTCCCTCCTCTAACACCTTTGCAAGACAGAGAGGTCAGTATCTGTTGCCTACTGAAGACACTGTACCTCTGATAGAGAATATACCGTAAATAAAAGGGCAGAAAAGGTAAAGATGGTTGCATTCATTAGGCAGATCTTCATTTTTCTTCAGCAGATGCAAACTTTGAAGCTTCTAAGAGCAAAGGCTTCTTTTTCTCACTTGTTTGTTTCATATATCTCTTCAATTGTTGCCTGACCACTTTTGCATCAAAACATCATTTTCTGTGATGAGATACAAATGTTTCCTGTGCACAGATTATGCAGATACTTCCACACCCACCAAATTTGACCCACCCGTGTTCTAGTGAATAGCACTACCAACCATGACAATAAAGATTCCTATTTTCATTTATTGCTGAATATCTTGTTTATGTCTTCCACATAGCAGCTCGAGGAGGGCAGTATCATTTAAGGACCAAATATTTCCCCCATCCTTTAACAGACACACACAGTTGCCCACTAAGGTGACCGCTAGAGGAACAGCTCTGCTCAGACCTGCTCTGTACTCTGTGACTAAATAAGTTTTGTAAAATTGTGTAAAACTTTACAAATTTTGTAAAAATTTGCTTTTACAAATGAATTTTGCAAAATTTGTAAAATTTGTGGTTTACTCTGATTCTTGCTAATGCTGCTGTGATGGGAAGCATTCTCTCTGCTGTGATGGAGCTGAACTCATCTATGAGTCTCAAGAAATGATTGTCATGATTTCTTATTCTCACAGTGTTTCATCATTGTTTTCTACAATTTCCTACTTGCTTTTTCACTCCCTGTGATGAATCTCCTGTCACCAAAAGGTATTCAGTACAGTTTTGTGCTTTGCCTTGGATTTTTTCAGGGTTTCTACAGCTTACCCTGTAGTCATGCACATGAACACAGGAGGAGACAATTCTCTAGCAGACTGGATTTTTCTGTTTGTATTGGGCTTACATGGCAAGGTTTTGGAAGGGGGTTGTTGTGAGGGAGATGGGTGCAGGGGTGGCTCCTGTGAGAAGAAAACAGGAAATTCCCCCATGTCAGAGAGCTCCTACTCCTGACAGACCCAGGGTGGTCTGCAGTGAGTCAGGCTGTCCCCTGCATCTGAAGTCTGACCAATTTCTTGGAGAAAACTGAGATTTTGGCATGTTGAATGGAACAACCAAGTAAATGCATTCAAGTCCTTTGGTCTGAGCAAGAAGAATACTGCACAGTCTTTCTAATTTTCCTGAAGGACTCCAAACCCATATCCAAGGACTGCTTGTTAGAAGGGTGTAAATATGTCTTTGAAGAAACTAAATGCTATGGGGTTTATGCTTGTTTCACAGATTTTTTTCATAGATCCATCTCACTGAACTTGAGGCATCTAAATTGTAAATATCAGAGGTAGTACTTTTTGCACATTTTATAGTCAATAAAAAGAAGTAGATTAATTGCTCCAAAAAGAGCATGGCTTTTTGGGATGAGGTAAAATGCACTGTAAATTGTGTATATCTTACCACAAAAAACCAGGGATGGGCTTTAATCCATCTAATCTTGGATGGATTACAGTTACAGTGTAGTAACTTCATGTACACCCTCTATATCTCTTCAGTACAAAAAAACCAGTGGGCTGTGACTCATCAGATTTAAAAGTGGGATAAGTTATGGAAATGCAGGTGTCATTTTTGATTCCATGGGTAACCCTGCCTTGTACCTACTGCTCTGAAAAATCTCTTTTAAACCCAGTGTCTTATTTCAGGTTCCTTAGGTCATCTCAAATTCTTCCAGATGTCAATGCTTACAAAATTTAGTGCTGCTTAGTACCTCCTTTATAGTGAGTTCTTCAGGTTTCACTGACTTAGAGTACTTTTCAACTGCCTGATCAGAAACCCCTGGAGTTGTTTGAGATGACCTAGGGTATTCCAGACATGCATGGGTCTAGCAGATTTGACACAGGATGAATGAAATATCTCTACTCCTTAGGTAAACTGAGATCAGTGGAGATAGCTCTGGGCATTTGAGATGGCATTAGATATCCTATATTTTGATAGCTTAATCAAATCTTAAATTTCCATTGACAGTATAATCCAGACAAATTGGCTGGAATGATTATTTGAGGCCTACATGTAGAATTTGCCATTGTAAAAAGATGATCAATTACTGGGAGATAAATGTAAAATTAATTCTTTACTATGCAATCCTGGGACAAATTCTATATTTTGCCATTAGCCCAGTGATCTTTCTTCCTAGTAATATCCTACAAGATGACCCACATATTCTTATGTCTGTTTACAGATAAAATGGATATAGTATACCCACATTTACATGAAGATTTTACTACATATTATGGCAGAAATGTAAAAATAAGTGTTTCTTTTTTTCTAATCAAGTTTTTTTGTTTTGGGTTTTTTTTTGCCACCAATAAAATAGTGAATAATATAACATCCTTCCTAGGCAATATCTTATGGTAATAAGAAACATTTTTGCATATCCCAGCATGGCCAAAGGAAATTTGTCACATGGGAAGACTTAATTTTGTTTTGTGTCATAAGACAACAGTGATGCTATGTGAACCTCATAGTATTTTACTGAGAATCACAATTTTTTTTTAAAATATGCTATATTCACAGTAAAGAATTTTTTTCTAATATATAATTTAAACCTATTCAGTTTCAGTTTGAATCCCCCCTCATTTTCTCACTACAAAGCCCTTGTAAATATTCCCTCCGCATCTTTCTTTTTGGCTCCCTTCAGGTACTGTAATGCCACAATCAGGTCACCTCAAAGCCTTCTCTTTTCAGGGCTGAACAATCCCAACAAGCCCAGCCTTTCCTCACAGGAGATGTGCTCCATCTTTCCAAACAACTCGGTGACCTTCTCTGGGCTCACTCCAACAGGTCCCTGTCCTTCCTGTGCTGGGAGCCCAGAGCTGATGCAGCACTGCAGTGCCACTGCTCAGGGTGAAACTAGCTCAGAAGAAATTTAGCTTGTGCTGGCATGGTGCTGAAATGGGTTTAAATCACTTCTGAATCTCAAAAGTAATTCAGTCTGGTGTCTCTATAGTGTGCTGCATGGCTGGAAATGTTCCAGGGGATGAATATGCAAGGATTTGATGAAACAACAATGTACAGAAGTAGTGTGTGAAGCTATTCAGATTTACAATGCCTGGAAGCTGGAACAGAATGGTCATCTGACAGTCCTGACCCACAGATGTGAGACAGAGAGTTGTCTTAGCTTATCCTGGTCTTTTTAAAATGGGAATCTTTATAAAATATTTTATTTATCAAATTGCTGTATGGGTGTATGTTTATAAAGTAATTTCTGAAAATTCATGTATCCTGATAGGTTGAGGTTATTATTAATTAGACAAAGTGCTGTGAATCATTTTGTATGCACCAAGATTTTCATCATCAGAAACTCACTTTACAAATTTAATGTTTCATTCTCAAATAAATGTCTCTTTTCTGATTTGCTGCTGCTGTCAGCATTCTTCATCTCTATGTCATTACCAGTCCTGGGAACTTGTTTATCTTCTGACCCTGCTTCTCATCCCAAATCCAAAGATTTTATCTGCCTCAGGCAGAAATAAACACATCTTCACAGCCGTGAATCCCCATGGGAAGTGCAGATCAAAGGATGATAAATCCTATAAAATTTAATTTAGGTGATTATTGGTAGGCAGTGAAGAGGAGTAAATGCACTCTTGTTTTTGATGTAGAGGATTTAAGAGCAGTTTATGTCTGCAATTATGCCTGGTGAGAATTTTTGCTTATCTATCTCGTTCTTTCCTCCTTGTTTCTCATCACCTCCCCTTTAACAAAGGCTGTTTGTTCCCCACGTTCCCCCTCTAAGCTGTTGAAGCTCCCTTTACTATCTTTCAGTCAAATATCTGAAATTAACAAAAGCTCCCACTTAAGGAGTTGTGCTAGCCTGTCTCATTTTTATGGAGAATTTCTGAAGAATTCCCTTGTGGGCAGCAAATGCCTCAGTTCTAACGAAAAGCCATAGGAAGCAGCAACCTCGGCATCTCACTTTTCAGGTTTTGCACCTGAAGATGAAGGAAAAAAGAGTACAAGCCCTGAGAAACCTGGAAGTATGATGTTGGGAAGGGCATATATAAACATGGAGCAGACAGTTTCACTTTAAGCATATATGTTCAAAGAACTGGATCCAATCAGACCAGAGTACAGACATGGAGAGAACTGCTGTGAGTGTCTGGGCACATTCTATAACACTTATCAGTAATAACAGATGGCTCATCTTAGCATTGTAAAGTTCAGAGCAGCCCTAATAAAGAGCTCAGCAGTGCATCTATGTTACTCTTTTTTTTTTTTTTTCCTTTCTTTTGGGATTCATGAAGACATTCCATACAAGTGAATATGCAGAAGTGAGAGCTCAGCAGTAAAAGAACGAACAGGCTGACCTAGGTAGCTATAGTGTGGTTAGTTTGAAACTGGGACTAGGCAAAAAAATAGTAAGGTTGATGAAAGAAACAATCAGCTGTTAATTATAGAATAGAAATATTCTCAGTGATAATGGCTTCCCGCAAGAAA
Organism: Haemorhous mexicanus; assembly: GCF_027477595.1. Lineage (NCBI taxonomy): Eukaryota > Metazoa > Chordata > Aves > Passeriformes > Fringillidae > Haemorhous > Haemorhous mexicanus. Next base: position 109,679,718 of record NC_082343.1, on the reverse strand, counting down.
AAAAGTAGAGTGCAAAAAAGCTACAGTCACTCTGAAAAAGACTGTTGGTGTATGGCGTTGTCTATGGCCAGCAGTAATAGCAACACAATCTAAAACTGGCAATGAATTTGGTAGTAACACAGTGCTGGGAGCCAGAACTACCCATCTATTTCAGGTGATCATAGTGTTGTGGTAAAATATGGGACTACTGAATATTATTTTTCTGAGATTTCCTGCAGGAGAAAATACTTACTTTGTATGAATGATACTAGATCCTGAGCTGTTATTTTTTTCAGCACAAGAAGTTGCAGCTACCTTTGGTTTAAAGTCAGGTTTAAAGTCAGGTGCTCAATGAAGTTCATACACAGTAACAAATAGAGTTATCAGGCTCCTAATGATCTATTCTCCCATTGATACTCCTGGGACGTTGCATAAAGCTCTCATTAATGCAAACGGAAAAGTGGAAAGTACATGCCGAAATCAACAACTCCCCCTATTGTTGTAACGTGTGAATGGTCCCCTTAGGCAAAAAACATTACTGACTTTATTTTTTCCTTGACTACCTCCTCCTTCTTATGAAACAAATCATGCTAAAAAGTGTGATTTTTTGGATTTGTTTGTTTTTTAAGTGAATGTCAAAGGATAAAGTCAGTGAGGAGGATTTATCAAAAACAACATTCTTGTTACGACCCAGTTCTGACCCAGTGTAGCCAAATCATCAATCACGGTGACAATGGGCCATATTTATCCCTGGTGCAGCTGCACTGTAATTGACAGAATTACATTTAGAAGAGATTTGCCTTGTAGCTGTTTAGTCAGAAGTCTGGGGTGATGATTAGTCGAAGGTTTGACTTTCTCTGCAGCTTGGATTAATGCATACATTATGCAAAGGTCTATGTGTATTCAGTTTGCTGCAGATGTCATAGTCAAGAATTTGTGGATGTTTGCACTTTGTCACTCCAAGTTCCATTATAACAGAATGTAAAGATAACAGGGCCACAATCTAGTTATGCACTTCAAAGGTTGACAGAATAATTTGATTGTGTTTTGCTTTTTTACCATAATCTGCAGGTATGCTTTGTGGCTGGTAAAAAGTGCTAGGCATGGGATAGCTAAAATGTGTAGCACTAATGATGTCCTACAACAAAGAAATATTGTTTCAAGATTTTTGTACTCCTGCTTATCCCAAAAATCACACATAGAGAAAGTGAGTACTTATTTATATAGTTACAGTGAAAGAACAAAAAGTATTTGTCAGTGTTTAAGTTCCATGCTAATTTTTTGCATCCTTTTAAATTTTAGTGCCATTTAGTCAATTGGAGGAAGCAAAACCATGTGTTTCATTCTATGAAAGAAAATATTTCCAACCCTTTGATACCATTACCAAACTGGATCTGTTAAAGCTAGCTGGTGCTAGCCCATGTGAAAGAGGCAGTGTATTTCAATTTTTTATTTCCTAAACAAGTAATTGTCCTTATATAGTAGTCATATTCTGCTGCTTACTGCATGAAATTGTTCTTAACTTGAATAAAGGTAAGGACTAACACTGACTTCACTGGAGCTATGACTTTTTCTTCATTACATTAATTAAATATAATGTGCCTCAGTAACACAGCTCAAAATATTTATTGATCAGTTGACAAAAAGCAAAGATTGATGCTAAATGCAGGTGTTGTCTGAAACATGGAAAGTAAGAATAGAATAAGCCCTGGTTTATTGCAGTACCCTGTGATACACATTTCAGAGCTGTGTTAGATCTGTATATAAATGTGGTCAGTATCACTTTCTAGAACTGAAAGTAGATATGATTTTGCTATTTAGTAAATGGGCCACATATGTGAGGAAATGATTTCCTAGTAGTTATGCTGCAGTCTGGTAAATAACTGTTGTCTCACTCACTAGTAGGCAGTTAGGTATTTAATATGCTTCTATAATTCTACCACATATTGATCCAAATTATTTTGATCTACAATTTATCCTAAAACACGGCTTAGGCACAAAAAGTTCCTGGATCTTTTTTAAAGGAGATATTTAGAACAAGACTGGACTGACTAATATTTTTTGCAATTTTACTGGAAATATTTCTGAGAAACAAAGTTAGTGTGATATGCAGAAATATGATGAGTTCGTACTGAAATTCCAAGTGAGGTTGTGTTATCAATCAATGCATCCTAGGGATTTACAGAGAAATCTGCTAATGGAATACAGTTAACATAAAACTATGCCATCAGTAAGTGTCACTTGTACTATTGGGAGACATTAGCTATCACAGCAGTGGCTGGGAAAATGCAGAGTACCGTACATGTGGTTCATAAACTGTTGTGAATTACATGACAGCTCTCTCTGACTTTCTTTTGTCTCCACAATCCCAAGGTTTTTAATAGCACTCTTCACCTTTACTGTGGCACAAAAGGCAGATCAATTAGAAGAAATCAATATAAACTCTCTTCTCAATAAAATTAAATAAGTGTTGAAGGTCTTGAAAACTTCTAACTACATGTATAGCTTAGGCTCTGTGTCAGTGTTTCTCATTCAGTGGGTTGCAATCCCAGTCATCTAAAAATTTCATCAGAGGGCTAAAAGAGAGTGAAAATTTTATGACAATTTAAAGCAAAGTATATCTCAGTTTCCTGTTCTTCACAAATACTTATCTTTTGAGGCTCAGTAACTTTTGTAAATCTCTTGAAACATACATTGTGGCAATTACATTTCTCACTACTAGAATTGTAGCATATAAAACAGGTTCATAATTTTTTTTCTAATATCTATTAAATATCACCTGTGAAAATGCTTATAAATCATACAATCATTAAAATGAACTGATGCTTGTGATACATGATACCAGGTAGAATTTCATGGCTAATGCACCTTACGATCCTTTGAGGTCTATGTAAATTTTAACACGTTAACTGACAGGATTTATAGCAGCTGGCATTGACCAGATAGTTTTTAGTAAAAGTACAGCAGGGCTTCAGAACATTAATTAGTATGTGCTAGCCATAGGAGTTGAAATTAACTTTTTTGTCTAATGAGAACTGTTTTAAAAAACAAGTTTTGTCTTTGGATGCAAAACTTGTCAAAACCTCACTATATTTTCTTTCAGAGCTACTTAAACTAAAAGCACTGGGATATTGTGGCCTTATATAGAATTTAGACCTGTGTTTACCCCAGCACTTAACATGGATGGAGCAGCTTGGTGTGTTACCAACATTTGTATTTTTTTTTTGTTAGAAAGATTTAGCTGATGTGAGCTTTGCTGAGCTGATGCAAGGATAGCTAAGGAAATGACCTCTGAGATGTCACCCACAGTTGTCTCTTTGAGAAGTTCTTCCTCCTTCATTCTTCAGCTACCCCTTGCCTGCTGTTTCACTGGTTGCTGCACCCACTCATTACCCAGTCAAAGGATATGCCTACCTTTAGAGAGCTTGATAGTAAATCTTTGCTCACCTGGGTTGTGGGCTCATGAGTGATCATCTCTGTGACAGCCAGCCAGGAAATCTCTACTTCAAGGATAATGGCAAAGAATAAAAACAAATTTCCCAGAAAGTAATGTAGTTTCTTCCATCATGCATATGCATACATGTGTATTTAGGGTGTGTCCCATCCCTGGAAGTGTTCAAGGCCAGCTTGGATGGGGCTTTGAGCAATCTGGTCTAATGGAACCTGTTCCCACCTGAGGCAGGGGGATTGCAACTACATGATCTTCAAGGTCCCATCCAAACAAAATCATTCAATAAAACAAGAGGAAATGGCCTCAAGCTGAGCCAGAGGAGGTTCCAGTTGGACACTAGAAAGAATTTCTTCATTGAAAGTTTGGTCAGGCACTAGAATGGGGTGCCCAGAGAGGTGCTGGAGTCACTGTCCCTGGGAGTGTTCAAGAAATTACTGAATGTGGTGCTTGGTGCTAACTGGTCTCATTGACATGGTGGTGCTGGTTCAAAGATTGGACTCAGAGGGGTTTTCCAGCCTCAGTGAGTCTATGATTCTATTATTATGACTCAATTTCTTCTGCATCTGCACCTGCATGTAAACTATATATACTTGTATGTATGTTATAGTTTATTTAAAGGGAAAAAAGTTAAAATATGAAAATTATAAAGACAAAACAATAAAAACAATAGAATGGAGAACCACAGAGTATATACCACACCCAGGAGGAAATCTTGTTGCAGAAGAGACCACAGGCAGGCAAAGAGACTTGCAGTAACAAGAAACTGTAATTTGATGATTATTGGTCAAAATTTATTCAGACTAAAAGCAGAACAGTTTTCTCTTTCCTCTCTCTGTCATTGTGTTTTTCTCTGCTGTTAAAGCAGGTTGTAATGTAATCTACAAGCTGCAAGTAATGTAATCAGTTTGGGGAACTGATCTAGCTGAAAAATAGCCACTGAAGGACAAAATAAAGATCCTTTTTGCTTAGACTTGATTAGATCTAGTTCATAACTGATAAATAAATTTGTTGTCAGTTCTGTGGAAGTCATGGCACTGTACAGAGGACACTACCAAGGTTGTCTTCAGTGCAACTCAAACTATGCCTGAGAATTGATACAGGAAGATGGGGAGGATCCATATGAATGTTGAAAAACACCTGTTTTGGTGTGTCCAGATAAAGAGGAAAATAAAACAGTAACGCACTCTACTAAAATAAAAAAAAGAGCAAAGTCAGAAAAGAGAAGGAAGGGAAAACTCCACTGTGTTCCTGGGCATTGAGCAAACTTTATAATGCTTCTGATGGAATATATTTTCCATGTTTACAGTCAACCAGAGTCTGTGTTCTGCTGTTACACATCTCTTTCTATTGCCATGAATGTACATGATGAGACAATAGAGGATCCTGGCAACGTACTGGAGAAAGTCTAAAAACAGCCAATAAGAAGAGCATAGCCTCTAGATTCCTCACGGGGAGAGGGAAATAGCCAGAATTTTTGCTGTCCTGTGGGATGCAATTATGTTGTCCAGAACCAAAGTGTGACCTGTCTTGCCTGTCCTGTTTACTGAATGCAAACTTGATGTCTGGTTTCATTGCAAGTTCTCTGCCTAAGGTGGATATCCTAAGGCCAAATTCAATCGACAGTCAACCTCTATACCTGTCCAGAGCCAGTATTTTCAAAAGAATGCATGTCAGTAAATTATGATGTCTGTTTCAGTTAAAATCAACATTTCTTTCCTAGTTCACTTAAAATCAAATACACTGCAGTCCAAGAGATATATTCTTTATTTCCCACACAACTTTCCCACATCATAGTTCTGGTATGTGATTTTGACACTCAGAAGAATTTGGGTTAAATTTTCAGATTTTTCTGTGATGTTGGAAATTTAACTTCTTTGAATAATGAAAGAAGAAACTTCAGGATTAATACCTGGCTATGTCTTCTCATAGAATAAAAGCAACAAACCTAAACTGCCAACAGAAATATCTGAAATGGAATCAGTATTACAAGTATCAGAGCTATGGCTCTTTGAAGGAGGCACTTAGACAAATTTGGAGAAGAAGTTCTCAAATCTTTATGTGACTTCTTCCTGTGAAGATTTAAAGGATGTGGTTCCAGGAAAGGAAAACCTTGATAATTTCCCACGATAATTTTTGGAATCTCTTTGTGATGAAATTACATGAAAAATACACCAGTGAAGTGCAGAGAAATTTTAGTGTTGAATTTTGAGGAGTTTCAGACATGACAAGCACAGTGTATTTACAAAGACAACGGGTTTATCACACTGCTCATGTCTGCCAGACTAACAAGGTCTCCTGGACACCATGTCCCAGATTCATACCATTCTCTCTGCTTTTGTTGAGAGTCTATCTGCATATATTTCTTTAGTGGAGAGATATAGCTTTCCCTGGAGAAAAATTCAGAACACCTCATATCATCATTCCCCTCTTACCAGAATTTAATATTTCAATATGCTACAATAAAGTAATATCATCAGGTAAACTAGCTCAGACAGCTAAAGTAGTAATTTAGTTATTTTGTTTAGCTACCTAAGATCAGGTGAAACAATCCAGGCTGATGGCATTGCAAAAATGGTCATAATAATATGAAAAACTGTAATAACAATGGAGCAATATTATTCAATATTATAGAAAACTGGCATATTTCATTATTCATATACTATAATATGGGTCATTTTCTATCAAGTCACTAAGAAACTTAGTGAAGCGATGAAAGACAAAATATTGCCATACAGAATCAATCTGCTTTGTTATTGTGTTGGTTCTTTTGGACAGACCCTAATGAATAGTCTGTAGGATCCTCATAATTTGAGTGAATAAGCACAAATTGTTATATGTGAGTAGGCAATTGGAGGATATAGAAGCTGTATATATTCTAGAGGAGACAAGTGTCAAAAAAATATAGGAAAAACTAAAAATCCCTATGAATTAGAATCCACATCATATTATAGCAGTATCGAAAAAAAAAATTTAATACTAATTTTAAAATATTATGTCATTATTGAAAGATGTGCATGCTGTTGCTGGAATATGATCTCTTTGTGATCGGAGAGTGGGATAGTTGACAAAATTGGAGCAGAGTCCAGAAAGATTAGGAGGGGTAAATGCCCTTTATATGAGAGAGTAGTGAGAATGCATGGATCTGTACATTGGGGTGAATGATGAGGCAACTGAAAATTTAAGCATTGGCATTGGACAGACAAACAACATTGACAACATCATATTGAATGTCTATTTCTTATCATTCAGCCAGGAAAAAAAAAATATAAAAGGACCTTCTCTAGAAAACAGGAAGAACCTCACCGTAACAGAACCTTGTCCTCCAGATTTTAACCTCTCCAAGAGCTACTGAGAGGGCAACAGAACAAAGCACGCGGATCCAGGAGTTTTCTGAAGACCATTGATGATTACTATTTACACAAGGAACCAATGAGCCAATGGCAGCAGGACCTGACACAAAAAAAGGAAGGGCAGGACTGCAAAGGTGTGAGCAGCCTTGGCTGTATGAGATGGGGTTCAGGATTCCAAGCAGAGGGAGAAATGTAAAATACAGGATAACAACTCTCGGCTTTAGGACAGCAAATGAAGGCTGGTTCAGGCACCTTCCTGAAAGGAATATTGGTAGTAAAGTGCAGACTAGGCAAAATATGGTCCTGCACTGAATGGCACAGGAAACCCAGTAATGTGACACAGAGAAGGCCAATTCTGTCAAGGACTTCAGTCATTGCTGTTAACATTTTCCTTTAGGAACCTCAACCTTGAAGATCCTGAAAGCAATTGTAACATTGGAGCATCTTTCATATAAAGAGACTGAGAGAGCAGAGGACTAAGGATGATCAATATCAATGTAGACAAAGACCTGATAGTATGAGGTAAAAAAACTCATTTCAGAGATTTCTGTGAACAGGATAGGATACAATGGGCAAAAGTCCAAATAAAAGAAACTCTACTTAAAATAAGGGGAAAAAATTGTATTTTAAGGAGGGTCAGAAGCTGGAAGAACCTGCCCAGGGACATTGTGCAGTGTCCATCCTTAGAGATATTCCAAATCAATGTGGATGACGCCCTGAGCTGTGGCTGACCCTGCTTTGAACTGGAGGTTTGAAGTAGATGATCTCCAGAGGCATCTTCCAGCCTCAGCTGTTCTCTGATTCTTTGCAATTCTGTGATATATGTTGCATTGTGTTAAATTGGAAGCAGTGGTAGCAGAAATTAATTAAGCTGTAGTACATACACAAACTCATGAAATTACAGACTTATAGCCATTAATATTTCTCCTTTATTTATAAGTGATTGAAGTCTGCATCACACCATTGCCCATCTTTTTCTATGTCTGCACTGAATGATAGGAGTAGAAGGCTTGAGGCAAGATTTTCAGAGAAAAGAGAAAAGCTAAGTCAATTGAAAGCAATTTCTGAAGGGAATAACATCAAAAACAAGGAGGGGAAATATTTGAAAAAGAGGAAAAGGATTGAAGGATATTGAAGATATTATGTTTATATGGCATACTGGCACTTCTGAATGTCCGAAAAAAGAATTACACCAACAGAAAGTTAGTGGATTAAGAAAAATTTTGAGAAAAGGCACAAAGGAAAACCAACAGAACATCAAGAGCATTTGAACTGCTAGAAGGCATTTTCCTTGTGGAAAATGTCTGAAAATCCTTAAGAGAGCTCATGAAGATTCATTTAAATAGCTGAGCAGCTCATTTAAGCAGTCAGACAAAAGCCTCAGTTCAGCTTTACAAAATCAGGCTGCTGCTATGAGCTGGTGGCACAAAAGACAAAAACAAAAATCTGTCATGTGTCCTGACACTGCACTTTGTCAGAAGTTGCTCACAACTGGCTTAAACTATGCACTGAAGTAAATGCCACAAAAAATCCTCATGCGCACTATGTGCTAGATGTTAAAGAACAGATAAAGCCTAGACATGGTACTTAAAAATAATAAAAAAAGCCATTCTTTGGGAATATACTTTTGCTCTCAAACACCAAAGCAAGCCAGAAAACTAGAACTTCTGTTGATTCTGCAAACTGCAGAAGCAAAGTGTTCCAGGCACTGACTGCTCACAGAACATGTGACAGCAACAGAGGAAGGAAAAATATTCCCATTATTGATATCATGTGTAATATATTGCAATAACATGAAAGCATTTTACATTCTTTTCAAGACTTGGCAGGCATATCAGAACCACTGGAGATTTCCATTAAGAATTCAAACTCTCTACTTGCTATTTTGAAAATAATTTCCATGTTTCAGTGAAACTTTGAAATCCTAGAATCTGATTAACCCCCATTTCTGGACATATGCACTGGTTTTAAAACTCAAGGATAGTAGAAGCAGTGAGGATGCTGGTGAAAAAAAAAACCAACAGGTTCCTATTCTAGCAGCTGTGCCTGGAGGAAGAGGTGTGAGAGAAAAACTTGAGTCTAAGACCTATTCCCTTTGTAGGGCTGATCTGAGAGCTACCACAGGCAGCAGTGGTTCTAGGACAAAAACTTGGGAATAAATGAGCACTTCCAGTTTTCCTTAAGCATCTTCAAATAAGGAAATTGAAGACAGAGACTTAAGTGGAGAAAAATGAAAGGTTTCAAAGAAAAGTCATGATAGTAAGTGATAAAGTTTCTGAAAATTTGTGATTTAGGGAAGAGACACTGTTACTAAAAAGTGCACAACCAGCAAAACTGGCATACCAAATAGTTCATAGAACCCTTCCTTATGGATCTTTACACCAGAATGCAAGCTCAAAATGAACCTTTGTTTTTTACTTTTCTTCTTTGTCTTTCTTTTGCTTTTCTAGCCTTCAAAATGAAATTACATATGTCATGACCTTCATAGTTGTTGATTGTCACATAATACATATAATAGTAAAAATCACAGTCCAAGAATTGAAACTAGACATTGGTCTCAGTGGCCTAAATATCCTTTATGCCTCCTGCTTACTGCCTCTAAACAAGTGATACTGGATTGTAGATATCAACGTGTAATATTGTCTTTGCCACTATACAAAATAATGAAATAGAGCACAGCACTGTAAATAGATGTGTCAAGTAAAAGATGTAATATAATAATGATATTATATAACAGAAAAAATACATTAGGGAAAGTTCTTGTATTATTTTTATTCACTTGTTGAATTATAGCTTGTTTTTCTTTCACATTACGTTAAATTTTTCCCACACCTTTGGAGATAAGAGGTGAATGAGGGATCTGTCAAAAAGAGAAGCTTGTGTCTAACCCTTGTAATTCCAACAAGAACTGATAGTACTTAAGTGAAATATATCCGTTACAGGGTTTGGAAGCTTCAATTTTCTTTCTTCCTAAACCAAGTCATGACAGGCAATAAAACACACTCTATCTGCATGCTTGATGTAAATAATGAACCACTGAAGAAACTTCTTATGCTTGGTCAGCATTCAACATGGACAATACTCAAGAAGAATGAGAACTATCTGATTCATAAAAATCATCAAACAAACAGTAATTTTCTGTATTAAATGATTAAAACTTTGGTATAAAGATACAATAGATGCTTCTTTATATCTGTTGTTCCTATTGAAGTGAAAAATGTATGAATGAGTTTAATGAATTAGAAGTACAACATAAGTATTCTTTTGTTCTAAAATAAGATTTTAATCTACCAAAATGTGATCCTGATGAGAAAATGGAAGAGGAAGGGGCTGCAAGGATGGGTACTATAGGAAAACCATAATATAGACATGGAGAGAACTTCTGTCCTTGTCTGGGTACAAATAACCCTTACCCCTAATGACAGCTTAGCTTTGTAAAGTTCAGAGCAGTTCTAAAGAAGAGGTCTGAAGTGCAATTATGCAAATATGTTGCCTTCTTTTTTTTTTTTTTTTTTTTTTTTTCTTCCCTAACCAGAATGGCAGTGTGTCATTTTGGGATTGATCCAAATTTCCCTTAGCAAAAGGATACTGTGTTTTTGTTCTGTTTTACCTTGAATTTTGCTGGATATTATCAACTTTATTAGATACTAACAACCTTTTTATTCTGTATTGCAGAAGTTTGCAAGGGCCGAATTGTTATTTTTGCTTTATATGGGGGATTTAAAGAAAAATATTCACTGGAGAAAAATATGGAACATCTTGGGGCACAGAACTCAGCAAAGCCTAAGGAAGATCAGCTGTCTCCCAAGGTTCTGCAGATATCTTGGTCCAAAGGAGCAAAAATTAAAAAAAAAAGGAAAAAAAAAAGAAAAATAAAAGAAAGAAAATACTATAAAGGAAAGAGTCAAACTGCAGAACCAAGGGAAGAGGAAAAATAAGGCTGATATACACCTGACCTGACTCCTGACTTCAGCTATCTACAAAGGAAACATATATATCTTAGCTGGTCTCCACAGGTTTACTTTAAAGTTGATGGAGGCTTACAAAGGTCCACATGTAGGCACTTGGTTTAGGATTAAATTAATTCCCCCACTGATTATATTGCCTAGAGATATGCTAAATACAAAGGGAATCCCAGATAGCTAGCCTACATTTCTACTTTGTCAGAAACTATGGGTAATGGAATGAATTCTATTTTAACTTTACAGAGAGAAAAAGATCATCTGAAGAAATGCTCTTCATGCCTTAGAGAATTCTTTCCAAAGACAGGTTTACTGTGCTTAGGAGGCTGAAAAATCATTATTTGCAGTTATGGTCCATAGTTTGTTAAAGCTGCATAGTTTGGGGTTTGCTGAAGAAGTCAGTGAAGGTTTTCAGCAATGCTTTAAGGACCTGTAGTATCTTTTGTCCTTGAAGAAAGCTGTAAGTGCAAAGCACTGCATGGGCAAAGTTCTGCAAATGGATCTGGGGTCTGGGTAGGCTGTGACAGGAAAACAGAGAAACTGTCTGTGAAATGGACCAAATGTGTCCACTGAATGTCTGTGCTGCAGCATATAAAGTCAAAAGAAATGCAGCAGAACACTTCTCACTGGGAGACAGGTAGAGCAGCCTTGTGAGCTTCCAAGGAGAATTATTAGAAGAAGTATTTCAGAGGCATATTGAAATTGAGAGTTTCCATTAGAAACATAATGCTGACTCCTCTATACACTCAGTGTTACTCACAAAAGTTTTGACTGAGAAACCACACATAGCTCACCTGAACAAAGAAAATTCCCTATTCATCATCCAAAGTGAAACCCGGCTCGTCCTACACTAGCCATTTGCTGTATAACCAGCCATCCATTTGTTTCCTGATGAAATTTTATGTTCCAAGATGAAACAAACATCCTGGCTGGAGTAATTCGCTGTATTGAATGCAACCCCTGAAAAAACCAGAGCTGACGTGGATGCCTATTTTCTGTTCAACTGCCAAGGAGCAAGGGGATGACTGGAGGCAATCTGCATCCTTTAGTAGAGAGACAGTAAAATTAAGGCCATGCATGTGACTTTTCAGATAGGAAATGTACATTGATTCAGGCACAAGAGAAGTCTTACATTTTGCCAGGACCTGTAGGTAGAGGTAAAAAAGTGCAGTCTTCTATTTACATATTCCTTACAGATTAGGTTTGCCAGGCTGTACTGGTTCCTGTATAAAAATCCAGGTATTAAAAGGAAAGTGACTTGGTCTCACTAATTTTTTCTTCCATTAAACAATTAACAAAGAAGTTTCTGTTTGCCTCAAAGTGATCACTGTTCACAAGACTGCTAAGATGATTCTTTAATAGGCAGCTGGACAGCTGTAGGTCTTTTCAGTGGGCTGTGCTCACTGAAAGATGACCAACCAACTTTATTATTCTTGCTAATTGAGTTGCTGCCTGCCTCCAAGAACATTTCAGGTGGTAAAATCAGTTATTTCATTTAGGAAACAGGAAATGAATATAAATTACCTGAGAAAGTATCACCTTTCATACACTGGCAACAGAAACCTGACTGCAATAAAGTGTACATTGAAAGACATTTTCAGTGCTTAGGAAAATAAGTTTTCTATACTTGCAGTTTGCAGTCTGCTTCAAAACTTCAAGCCTTCCAATATTGCAGATAATATTTCATGAAAATATTATATTGCTTATGAACCAAAATAATCTAATATTTTTTATTAAAAATAAGAACAATTAAAATATACTAATTTCAGAGCTTTTATTAGACTTACTTTTATTTTTTGATCCTCTTTTTTCTACATGTATTCTTCATAAATTTGTATGTGATCTTATTTTGTTGATGTTAAGCACGCAGTGGAGGAGGATTCCAAAGTCATATCTGTGAATCTATGTGCTGGAAATACTGTCATCTATACTTTACTATCACCAGAAAAGAAAAGAGCAATAAAATACTATGAATTATATAATTACTCACTACCAAGAAGTGCATCTGAAGCACCAGAGGTTAAGGAAATTCTTGATTCTCACAGAATTTTAAAAAAGAAAAAAACTGTAAAAATAAATAAGCATGGGAACCTGATTGAAAGTGGGTAGGATTTATTCATTAAAAGATTCTCTAAGGAAAACAGGTGATTTAAATGGCTATTTCTGTGGGTTTTTTGTTGTTGTTGTTTTTTCTTAGCAGTAAGTAGTTGCAGCAGTCGTAATCATTTCCCCTTTATAAAGCCTCAGCCCCTTCATACTCTTGGTGATAATGAAATCTCATTGGTTGACAATATAATTTCTAAAAGTGTTGTTTTCTTTATTCATCAAAGTAGGAGATAAAAGCAAATGTGTGACTGGAGAGCCCAGCCTCCCATAACACCCATCCCTACACACAACACCCTGGCATGCCCTGAAAAAAGCACAAACATCCCTTGACCTGAATAAAACACATCACTTCTTTAAAAATCTGCCTTCTACCATCTTTCCTTCATTTTCAGGTTGTCTTGTGGATAGACAGCTAAAGGGGCCAGCTGAAAGGATTCTCACCTTAGTTTCTGACAGGTTTCAGAACAAAAGTGATTAACAGGCTTGATCTGCACAACAGATGCTCAGAGCCATCACAGAGCAGCACACCAAGCGACACACAGAAACTGCTTTCATGAGAGATTACACGATAACACCACTTTCACAGGGAGTTTTTTTTCATCTGGACTGATCACTCTTCTTTGCAACAGAGGCTCCTGCCTTCATGCAACTAAAACTGCTCTGTGAAATGTCCCTGTTCCCCTACCACAGCCCCTTAAAAGTCCATCTCTCAAGAACCATTCCCTTAGGAGATAAAGGTGGTGCTTTTCTTCACATTTCCAACGCTGAACCTCTGCAGAATGCAGCTAAACTGATGTCTAAAAGCCCTAGGAATTGCCAGATTTCTTATGGACATCCACATGCCATGGCACAGAAAGGGAGAATTTCCTGAGCTACAGCTACAACTTCCCTTGATTCACAGAGTCAAACTCATACAACTTAATATATGAAGACAAGTACTGAGCCATAAGTTAATTTCTGAAGATTAGAAATTAAATTACTCATCATTACAGGGCTCTATGAATCCTCTTCTTTCTCTTTTTTCCTTTCCACTGTTTAAATATTTAAAATAAGCATTTTAAGCTTAAAAGTATTTTAAACTGTCTTCATTCAGTTTAGACTTGATCCTTTGCAGATAATTTTACACATCTCTGAATAACAGGAAAGTTAAATTTCACTGTTGCTTATATGGAATAATCAAAAAAGGTGAATCCACTAAGCAGTAATTTCCCATCCTATTTGGTAGAGATTGCTTGCTCTACCAGTACTTGTAGAATTGATGTATTTGGAGACATTTTCTTCCTGAAAATATAATCTCAGTGTAAGTATGATATGAAAGACAAAGGACACACTTTTTTACCTCTATATCTAGGCTAAGCGGTGAAGAGATTTCCTTCCCCTTAAAAATATTGTATCATCAGGCTTACTAGGTTCCATCTTCAAATGTTATATTATTAAAGTGACTGGAAATAAGTAGTCACAAGAAAATTTTAAACTATTTGTTTTGCCTGTTTGCTTTCTGTGTGACAGGATAAAAAAAAAATCTTTAGATTTAGGTGTTTGGGTTTTTTTTAAGTTCAAAATAAATTGAGCTATGAAGCTTAAAAGACATGATTTTTTAAATTACTGTAATCATAATATTTTCCAATCTTGAAGCCTCATTTTTTATTTTCAATGAACATGATTTTTAATTTTCATTTCATTAATATGATGCATTGAATAACCTCCAGTTTTTATCCAACAGCTCTTTTTCTCCATCCTTCCTTTTTTTTTCCCTTTCTACATAGCCAAACTTCTGCAGAGAAAGCATTTCAGAAGAGTAAAGTTGCAGTATATCATAATTTTTTTTACTATGTTGGATTTTTTCTGATATATAAAGTGCTTTAAAACCTTTGTAACTGATCAAGAGAAATTAACTGGTACAGAAAAGTTATAACTGCTATCAAAGAACATAGCTTAAATAAAAACTCAGCTGGAAACTAAAAAATCTGAGAACAGAATGTGGATATAGTACTTAAAAATAATCTTTTATTTTAAACACAACAGGAATGACATAATTTTCCTACTTAAATTATTTGAGCGGTGGGATCTTGTTTTTTGTGGTTTTCTGGAGGTTTTTTGTTTGTTTGTTTGTTTTTCTTGGTGATTTTTTTTTTGGTTGGTTGGTCGATAAAAAAATTTTAGGACATCTTATTTGTTCTAAAGTGCTTAAATTTTCACCAGCACAATTTTCACCCAGATTTAGAAAATGGTCAATAAATTACTGAGGATGTGCAAATTAAAAGAGCAGTCCAGTTTCTAGTACTCCTCTCAAAAGCAATCCCAAATGACACACAGTGAGTTTGAGTGCACCCTCAGCAAAGCTGAGTGGCGCAGTTGATTTTCTTGAGGGAAAGGATCTCACCTTGCTGGGCTCGAGGAATGAGCCCACTTGAACCTTGTGAAGTTCAGGAATGCCAAGGAGAAGGTCTCTTGCAACTGAATCAGGGCAACCCCCTGTATCAGTGAAGTCTGTGGGACTGAGAGCAGCCCTAAGAAGGACGACTTGGGGACACTGGTGGATGAAAAATTCAACATGAATCTGGAGTCTTGAAGAGACTTGTGTTATACCAGATGTTGCTCTGTGTGTATACACTTACGAATTCCCATTTACAATCTTTCACATCTGTTTTTAGATGTCTGAAACAGCTACTACGAAACCAGCAAAGGGCTGAAATTTTGTTATCAATACCATCAGTGTCTGTGGTGCTGCACGGATTAGTTTTTGAAGATTTTCCTACAGCAGAACTGCAAATTGATGCTCAGCTTTCAGTTTTTTAGTTTAAATCATTCTTCCTTTTGAAACAAAGCATTTCCAGGTCTTGCTTATGCTGTCCTCCAGACAGCATAAGCAAAGTATCATCTAGGCTCAATATGATTAGGAGGTGGACTAAGGGAGAAGTAGCACAGCACAATCTCTCCTTCATGTTCAATAAATTGCTAATCACAATGGTGTACAGGTATGATAAAAAACATTTGTATCTCTTTCTCTCTTTCTGTTCTTAAGTGCCTTTGCCTCTTTTCTTGTCTTTCACCTGCACTGTCATTTCTTGCTGCAGATGTGCAGCAGCAAGCACTGGTATTTGCTGTTTAAGGGGTATTAAAAAGAGGCTAAGTGTGAAAAGTTTACTATTTTGAAAATATGCCTGTGGTAAGTACTTGTAAGATGCATGTGATAGGAGTGAAAATGCAGTAAAGACATGCCCTGAGCCGTGTGTCAAAAGGACAAGTTTATCTAGGCCTGCCAGGATTTTTTAAAAAGAGAAAATAGTAATGAAAACATGCTTTTTCATCACATCTGCTTGATAAAAAAGCCTGCTGGGTAGGAAAAAAATGAGGGCTGAAAGTGAATGTTGCTGCCTACTTCCAAAGAAAAATAATGTAGTTTAAATAAAAGAAAATTGTAGAATTTAAAACCACTATGTATGATTCCAAAAGGCAAATGGATTAAATAAGCATTGAATAAACCCTGTGACTGATGAGACACAGCCCCACAGTCCCCCAGAAAAGTGAGCAGATCAGGTCTGGTCACCAGGGTTAGACCAGTTCAAGGATCACCAGACAAGTCTGTGCTCCTGAGGGAAGGCCATGGTGAAAGCAGGAACCACATCAGCTGCTCAGGCTGGACAAGTGAGGCATCTGGGGAGGTGCCCAGCTGACCTGAGCTGGCACTGGGACTACCTGAGCTGAGTGGAAAGTCAGCCTGGCTGCACTGGGGAAATGCCAACAAACCAGCATTTCTGTGAATTGCTGTATCTGAAATGGGCAAAATGGAAATGGAGCTCAAAAACTGCAGTAGTCAGAAACCTGTTTCAAAAACATTTACACAACAATGATTTCAGTCTGTTCCTAATGACTCTTAGGTCTGGTGTTCTTTGACTGCTGTACATCCAAACAGCACCAAAATTCTTACCATACTTCAGTTCTTAATGTCTTTGTGACATTTTGAGATTGTTGTAAATAAAAAGAAGAGCAGTTCTGGATTATTAGCCTTTCTATGTTTTAGCAGGAATCGAAGGTTTTGCTGAAAAACCTGCTGGCTGTGGCTGAACTGATAAACACAAGGGGCCAGCCAATACTGTCTTGGTAAAACAACAGTGCCACTATTGTCAAATGACAAATAATGCTGCTGTTTTTCTTATCAAGTGGCATGTCTTTGAGTTCTGTTCATATGAGTACATTACTTAAACACAGCCAGCAGAGACTCCTCAAACAAACTGCACACAGGGGCTTATTCCTGAGTCACTTTCTCCTAAGAGCTGTGGCAAAAATATCCAGGTTTTGTTATGAACAAACGAGGCCAGATTTCAAAAAAGGATGAAAGAGGCTCTCATTTATTTAAAAAAAATAAACCAGAAAGAATGGAGGGTCCAGGATAGGCTTGGACCCCCTCACAACAGCTCAAAATGACAACGTGTAGAGAACACACTGTGTTCTCTCCCTTATGAGCAGCTCTCTCTATTCGCGGACCAGAAAAGAACCCCGCCCAACTGAAAACTCCTCCCTTTATAACACACCTTGGCCCAGGATTGGTGGGATTTGGATCCTTGCCCTGATTGGTGGAATTTCAGGGCCCTGATTGGCCCTTAACGGGGTTCATTGTGGGCCAATCATTTCCTCAGGGCGTCGAATGATTGGCTGGTGTCTTTGTCCAATCACCCTTCACCCTGGTTTGCCCGTTTGCCCCCACCAAATCCTGGACCATCCACATCAAACCCATCCCCAACAAACACCCTCTTTTCCCAAAACTAACAGAACCAAGTCCATAACAGTTTGGTTGAAATAGTACGAAACTATGCTCTGTTCAAAACTGAGCTAAAAATTACACTGTAAGATGGAATGTCTAGCAGTGCTTGATCTCAAATACTGGCCCATGTTTTTGCTGATATAACATGTGAGAAATGTGCACATTGCCTAATGACAAATTGAAAATTTAAACTAAACATTTAAACATGGTGGGATGTGCTTGGTTGACAGTCATTGAGATTATTAACTCACAATAGGGCCATGAAAAACCTAACAAAACTAAAATTTTTCTCTGAATCACTGAATCTCTCCCAGGTGTACAAAACAAAGAGACACAATTACTAATCCAGGCCAGACACCCCATATTTTCATGCGGATGTCCTCTTAAGACTCCCTGGAAATGAATTTTTCCACTTCTATTTTTCAGAAAGGAGAATGAAGCACAGATCATTAAAGAAGTAAAAAATGCCATATTCATATTGTTTCAATCTAAATGAAATGAGAAATTATCACTTAAATACCCTGGGGGTCAGGATCTAGGTCTTTTACCTGCTGTCACATAAAGTCTCTCAGAATACACTTGAGTTGAATTTTCTTTAGCTCTTAATGAACTGTCTTGATTAGAATAAAGGATCACCTTTCAGAAAGTAGGGAATGTCAAGCAAAGACATTTTGGTATATTTATTGAGCATATGAACACTTAGATGCTCTTTACATTTTCATTGTTTATAAGATTTTTGTGAGCACAGTGCCAGTAGTTTTTAAGGTATTAAGGGAATAGTTAAGGTTACAATAAATGGGCATTTCAAAAGCCAATTGCATTTTGAATAATTGCTCCAATCTATCTCAGCAAGATTAATTTATTACATGCTCTGGAAAATGTCTAGCTGTTCAGTTACTGTTTCACACTTCTGAGTTTGAAAGTACTGGCCCAAGGATGTAGCCCTGAGTTTTCCAGGAAAAAATTGGCTGTTATTCACAAGCCCAACTACTTAATACCACATGTAAGCACATTTTAATAGGTGCCTGAATTTATGGGAAATGCTTATCCAGACGCTATGGAAGGCATTATTGATCTTCCTTCCATTTGCTATTAAAAACACAATTTGTTTGAACTCTTGTAGTCTTTCTGGTTTAGGATTTTTTGTTTCATTTTGGTTTTAATTATCTTCATATTTTTAGCACAGCTTTGTTCTACCCATGCAGCCAGATGGGGCTCCCCAATTAAATTATATTGATATTCTTCCACTCCTGCAAACCAGTCTATTTACCTTGGCAGAGGAAAATAGGGTTTTTTGCTTTAAAATTTATTTTACTATACATTTTTTGTATATATATATATATATATTTATATATAAACATATATGTGTAATATATATATCTGTTATATATTTTTTGTATGTTATAATCACATGCATAAAATGTAGATACATACTACAGTACATTTATATGTAATGCATATACATATACAACTATACAGTTATCCCATGCATGTGCATGTATAAATTTCTTTTCCTGTGCATAAGGAATGACAGTTACAAGGATTAGCATCCTTGCAAACTTCCACTATTACATTTATACATTTCTCCTTTGATATTTATGCCATGCTGCTACCGAGTATCTAAAAAAGTTAAAATGTTTGTTAAAAGGCCTTTGTTTTTATTTTAGAAAGAGAAAAATCCTGGAGCTGGACCAGTAGAGATACTTAGGTCCTTGCTACATGCAATGAGGGATGTTTTAACCTTTTTCTTAATTTTAAGAATTGTATCTTTTTCTGACCTGGAATATTTCTATGGTTTCTTGAAGTTGGTAGCTGGAGGACATGTTCAAACAGAAGACAGGCACCTACATCTGGTCAGTGAAGTGTTATGGCAAAACACAGAGATGAAATCCGCCAGCAGGTCCCACTCCTATCAGGTGATGAAGCATTTTGGCACATATGCAATGAGGTGTTTCTGGCATTTCCAGTACCCCCTGATGTTTGAAGTCCAGTTGGACAAAAATCACTGGGCCGGCTTAGTGATGGATGGTCTGTTCCTCCCCTCTCACATAGGTCAGATGGCTATGTTTTGTGGTTTGATATGTCAGAGTGTGTAATATAAACCTAAATTAATGATATCTGTTGCCTCTCATCTGTACTGGAGAGTCATAAAGTGTCTGAGGGGAGTGGCATTGCCCTGACTTCCCTCTGTATCCAGAGGTCAAGGACAGGGGTTTCTGGGAAATGACACAGAATATTTGTGTCCTGGATCAGTTAAATGGGGTCTGCCCAGACCTGACTCTGACTGTACTAAATCTGTGAGAGCAATGTGAATTTCCATGTACTTGAGGAGAAAGAACAACTTGTAAGTCAGTGCCTGGGGCTAGTAGTCACTTCTTGTGACTTCATTCCTTCCACCAAAATTCTAGCTCATACACAGGCACTTTTTTTCCTTTTTATTTTGTAAGAAATGAGGGTGGAAGTGCTATTTTACAGCAGATTATCAATGTTAGTATTTTGGCTGTAATTGGACAAATCTACAATTTCTCCTGGGTATTTTAAAATAATTACCAAAGGTAGGAACTGGAGATTTGTAGAGCTCAGTAAGCAGTAGTGGATTCACTTTTAAGGTCTCTTGTGACTACATGTCTTTAAAAAGCATATTATAGATGCTAAGTTTTTATTAATGATTCCAGGCTGGGAACATTTGAAATAAGTGTAGAAATCCAAAATGTTACATAAGAAATATTGTGTGACCTACTTTCTCAGTCCTCTCTGGTTATGAGCTAGTGAAAATAGGAAATGAAAAACTAACAAAAAAAGACTCAGTGATTTAGATTACCCAGCTAAACAAAGTTAAATATTGTTCCTTTTGTTCTACCCAAAAGAATGCTGCATATTCTGTTTGAAATAGTGTCTGAACGTTTATCACTCCCTGGTAGGCTGTTACACTTCAGAAGAGTCCTTTTGTCCTTGGTTCATTGACGAGGACTCGGGGCACATGGAAACTTTTCTCAGAGAGGTGCTGTACCCCGGTGGCTTGGGGACTGTAATTCAGCTTATGCCACTTGCCTGTATCCTTGCCTGTACCAGAGCTCTTCTGCATGTTCATGATGAGTCAGTGTATGAAAAATCCATTAGAGCAAACTTTTAGAAGGCCAAGACCTTCCTTGCTTCTTAAAGTAGCCAGCATAAATATTTTCATAATTTGTTTTACTTATTGAAGATGATTATCAGTAGAATACATTTATGAAAGAGCAATAGTAAATAGCAATGAAAGCAGATTTTGGTTCAAGAAAGGGTTCATTGTAAGAGCAAATACCCAACTAGATGGGAGGTGACAAAATGAGGTCTCATAAAATCAGTGGCATTGTAACACAGTGTATTTGGAAACACAGGTGTAAATAGATGTGTTTGAACTCTACAGGTGTAAATATATTTATTTTAATTAAGAAAGATATTTTTATGGCACAATACTTACAGGAGTGATCATATGATAGAGTGGAGAATAAGTCCATGATTTAGATTTGACTGAGACATCTGATTGAAGACATATATACTTATAAATGGCACATGCATATTTTTTATATTTTTAGTAGAAATGCATTAGCTCAAAATTCCTCATTAAATTTCAGTATTTCTGAGTGGTTCATGCACTTTTGGATGAATTTGGGCTGAAGGTCTATTTGAGCTCATGAAGGAAAGAAGGGCCACAATGGTGAGGCAGGAGTCATCAGGTAGCAATCCCTCATTCCCAAGTCCAGAAAATTTATATTTCTATTTAGTGTGGTTTCTGCCATGCAAGGTCTCTGGAGAGTTTCTAGATCACACAGATAAAACTCTTTTTTATTATCTTTGTTACTACATTGAAATATTATTTTGATTACCCACATCACCACCTCCTGGTATAGCTCTTACAAAATAGTTTAAAACAGAAATGCTGCTCAGACATATGGTGTCAGATGCACTCAAAACTGTGTTTCTGGAAGATGTCTTCATACTTCTTCTTCCCTTTTTGATCTGTGTATAAGGAAAATAATTAAATGAAAACTGGGAAATGCCATGACTGAGTTTTCTTTTAGCTCTTCTCTGCTGTGAAGGACAAACAAATAAAATTTTTCATTTCTTAAACACTGGATGGTTTGAATAAAAATTCATTTCAACTGGTTTTGGGGATTTGTTGTTTGTTTTTAGCAATTATCAAATTATATTGGTGCAATTTAAGAAAGTGAAGAGAACCAGAAGCCAATCAGGACTCTGAGCCAGGGGACAAAATCCTGGATTCCATTTCTGTGTCTTTGCCTTCCTAAGGGACCTCAGAGGTGGTTCTGCATCTAGCTAGTCCCACTGAACAGTAAATACATGCACCTTAGGAAAAGAATCAAATTAAGAGGCAAATTAGGAGCCTAAATGTGGTTAGTATAATAATATGACATCCTTTGATGAAAGCTGAAGAGGAGGAAAGCCTTGTTATAAGATGTACTTGTGGGCTGGAAAAAGCATTTTTCAGAAACTCAATTTCTAAATAAACATCTTTTTCTCAATTAATGTCTTAACTCAGAATCTTGAGTTCCTAATATACAAAAGTGGAGATGTCTTGTGTTTGGCCTATGAAAACCTTCTCTGGGTTAAAGTGCTGGCAGAAGTGTGTGGTAACCTGATGCCAGGGAAAGTTTGCTAGACAAAAATGTAGAAACTTGTAAGTGATTAACCACTGAAGCCATGTCCTGAGAGAGAAACTGAATTATCCATGGTATTCATAAGGAGAACAAGATGTTTTCCAGGTAGATGAATCTTAACAGAGACAAGTTAATGGATCCAAGGGTAACTAGAAGAAATGTAATTACTTTTCATATGCAGGAGATAACACAAAGTGATCTAATTAGCTTATTTATTCCTATTCACCTTCTCCTAATTCTACAACAGGGGATGTAGGTAATACAAAGGAGACTTGAGACAAAAACGAAAGTTTGAACATGCTAGACTACATTGCAGATTGTTTTTCTTTAAGAGAAAGAAAATTCTTAACACACTTTTACCAATAAACTTCCAAGAATGGTCAAAATACACATGAAAATTTTAAAAGGCAGTATATATCTGTCATTGTATCAACTATTACTCTTAAAAAATACAACATATTCTATACTTTTCTTTAAATCTATTATGATAAATACAATCACTGAGGCATTTTTTATTTTTAAAAATTATCCTTTTCTAAAAATATTCATTGAGGCATTACTCTCAGTTTATTTAGATCTGAACAAACCACCCATTTCTCCCATAACCACATTAATAATATGACAAAAAATATTTTTTTCTTTCTTTAGATGTTTATAAAGATATATATGTATAGCTATATTAAGAAAACAACCAAGAGCAACCTTTGACTCAGCTGTGCTGTGCATACATCTTTGCTTTTGTTTGTTTTAGAGCAGTCATAGGAAATCAATAGGAATTTAAGGTTCTAAATAGAAGCTAAAAGCCCAGATAATTTCTTGAATCTTGGCCAAAAAGGTCAAATGGCTTGTCAAAGATTGGCAGGAGATTCAGGATCTAGATCCAGAATTTCTGATACCTTTCACTTTACTGCACATATAGGGCTATCAGTTTCCAGATGTTTTTTATTGTGATGCTTGTCACACCTAACAAAACAAAGCTGTGTTTCAGTCCTTTATTGCACTTCACACAGAGGTGAGTTGTGTGCACTTTGGGGTAGAATTTACTCTGACATTAGTAGCAGCCTGACTTATTTATGGTTGCTGTCAAAACAACTTACTCCTATTAATTGCTTGATCATCCTTAGGAAAAGGCTAACAAACCCTCAATTGCACATCTCTCAGATGTGTATGAAAATAATTTAAATAATTATTCTGATAGGGTAAAATTAGGAGAAGGTTATAGAGTTAGAGACAGATCAGTCCCCAGAAATGTTTTTTCAGATAATTTCATGGCAGTGGACATCAGTGAGATGCCTGCCAAGGCGAATCAGCTGCAACATTTGAACAATGTCATATACAAAAAAAAGTGACTTTCACTGAGGCCACATCACAGCTGGATGCCAGAGGTACTGAATTTTGCAGGATGTTGTCCATGTGATAGCACCTAATTCTGTTACAATTTATTAATTTTGATTTATGTAGCATTCTTTCACAAAATTCCCATTTCAGGTGGGTCTTTAGAAACACAAGTAATGACAGTCTATGACCGAAAAGGTTAAAATCCAGGTAAGGAAAAGGTTGAAGGAAAAGAGAGTCAAGTTTTAGGCTCTGTCTCGGCTTCCTCTCATGCCTCTTGTAGCATTCCTGGTCCACATCTCTGACTTCACCTCTGCAAGGCTTCACCAGCTCTTTCAGGAAGCCCCTGGCCCAGCTGGGATCTGAAATGTACTTCAAAATTTTTGTCCTTTTTTATTGTTTGTACTTGTGACCAACAGAATGTAGGGAATTACAGCTCCACGCAGCTAAAAGGATATGTGTGACATTAAAGGAAGTGAAACCAGGCCGACAGGGACACTTAACCCCCAAGACTCTGGGTGTTCAAAGTGCCCCTCCACACAAACAGCCACTGGGGTTTGAGTGGAAAGGAAAGAAGGGACAAGCTGGTGCATTTTTGATTGCTCACAGTGATTCACTGGTCTATAGTTTTTTGCCAAGGCAGTATCTGTGAAAGATTTGTTTTGATTGCTGACTTTTAGTTATTTATGCACTGCAGAGTCATACTCTCAAGTCACAAAATTTTAGTTTTAAGCTCTGATTAGGCTGCTGAAACTTGTAATAAAGAGGGATAATGTATAAATAATGCATATCATCCCCCCTGGTATGAGATCACAGATAAACACTGTTTTGTCCTGAAATACAAGAAAGTTTTGGTCTTCAGACACTTCTTCACAAATGTTCTGTGATTAGTCAAATACTTTTGGACAACCCTGGCTCCCAAAATTCAGATATATGCTCATAAAGCAGCTTATTTTATTGTAATAGATTCCTCTTTTGCCTAACCTCTAATATTCCTACTACTGGGGACAAGAAGCGATTGAGAAAATCTCAAGATGCGATTTGAAACTATCAGTAGGAGATTGGATTATGTTTAAGTTTGAAGCTGGAATTCTCAAGATATTCATTATCAGCTAGTCTCAGGGATTTATTTTCAGCATGTTTACATTCATTGCGTGTAGAGCATTAAAGTGTTCATGTTTGTGTTCATACTGTCTGACAAGACATATGACATGGATGAGGAGGAATGTCTGTTCTCTGTCTAGTATCAGACAGATTTTTTTTTTCTTACTCTTAACTTTGTCCTTAACAAATAAAAATACGTGTTAATTTTAGTTTTTAAAAAACCAAACAACCTTAATATTTGAAAGCCACCACAGTGTAGAGTAATATCTAATAGTGTTTTTATTTTCTGATTTCACAGTTACAGTGGTAGTAAAAATACTGAGAGGTGACACTTACTGGTATTGTCTATATAAAAATGGCTTGCTGATTTGACCATGAGAAACAACATAATTTCACATTTTTTCTTATAAACTATTTAAGGATTTTTTTCCAGATGTAAAAAGTTTTTACTCTGTGAAGAAACTAAAGCAAGCTGCTCATTAATGCTGACAGCTTAATCATAGTTTTTGACCCACCTGTCTGGTTTAAAAAATGGCAGTAGACTTTATTTATTCAATCTCCACTGGAGTAAGTACTGTGAAATAGGTGATCAAACCAAATGAAAAAAATTGTTATAATAATAATAATAATAAAACTAACTTTTTAAATTATATGATTACTCTCCACTGAAAAAAGCAACATTTGAAGTAGAGACTTTTTCTGAAAACGCTTCTAGTATGTAGTTTCTTAGGTGTATTGTTTTAAAAACAAAAAAGCTGATATTCTGAGTTGTTTTTTGTGTCAGTGTGAAATGTTCTCTTTCATCCTCTGAACTGCTATAATTGTCAACTGTGTTACATAGTAGGCCCCACACATTGTTGAATTTCCATTTATATTAGTACATGAGTAATACATTTTCTTCCCTTTCACTTTGCTTTTTGTCTATTTTGGCCCCTGTTCAGGGTAATCTTCAAGCTCATGGAATTCCACCGGCACCCACGCCTGAGCTTAAGTAATTTCCAGAATTAGGGTCTTTCTGCTCTGCCAATAAAATATCTTAAGGTAATGCACAGTGGATTGGAGAAGTGACAGATAGAAGTGGAAGGGAAAGTGTTCTCTCTGCCTGTACAAGCATGTCCAACATGTGGGAATGGTCATGGGGAGAAAGGCAATACAAAGTGTTGTGCTGTGAGTCAGTGGAAAGCCTGAGTGAAGAACTTGAACAAGACAGCTGCAGCTCAGATCAAGATTTCTGGTTAGTTGGGTATTTGAAAAGACTATGGCTAGGACAGATAAAATATTTGGTTTTAATGACAGGAAAAGGAGAAAGCAAAATCAGTGTTTTCAACTTCTGTGAGCAGCTTCTTATTTGACAGACACAAGAATCAGTTTCCTTGAGTCATCACAGTCCATAAGAAAACTCAGAACTCATTTTATGTAAAAAAAGTTATTGAAATGAAATTATTGTAAGACAGATGTCTGCAGAAAAGATTTTCATCAGAAATAGCTATGTAAAGAGAATGCCATGAAATTTTTGTTCAGATGTACAGAAAGAAGTGTTATTCTTTCAAATGTTTCCTGAGTTTTTGACCTTTTCTGACTGCAGGTTTTCCCCAAAAAAAGGAAAGAAAGGAAGAAAAAGGGACCTCCAGGTTCAAACTGATCTCTATAGAAAGTTCCTATTTTTTTTCTATAAAATAGCTCAGAAATATCCTAACACTTATTTCAAACTAATGAGAAAGATAGCTAAGATTTAAATCCTGCAGAATTTCCAAAAAATAAAAAAAAATATATCCACCTAAAATTTACATTAAATAAAAAAAGAATATTTCAAGAAAACATGAAAATCACAATAAAATTACATGGACTATGTGGAAATGTCTAATTTTTGCAATATCAAAATTGTTTGTTACTTTTTCTTGGTTATATAAAAGTTGACATGTATCATGGTATTTTAATGTGTTTAATGTATCATACAGTAAATTTACTATTTCAATTGAAAGAAAGATGAAGAGTAACAAATCTTACATTGCTTGAATCTTTGGCTCAATTTTATTTTTTCATTTGACAGGAAATTTTAAAGTATCTTTTTTTTTTCTTTTCATAGCACAATAAATATTTTAGATTTTGCCAAAATCAAGAATTTTTTTCTTATAAGTGAATTCTTTAGAGGATCAAGCAGAAGCTGTGATAATATGCCAGTTTAAATCTTTCATATTTTTATTACTCTTTCAGAATGTACCAGAAGTACCTTCCAGTGCATGGAACAGGCTGCTGCAAAATTTGCATTTAGCACGTTTTGTGAGCCAAGATTTACATAAATCATAGAGAAGTCAGATTTGTTTCCAAATAACACAATGCCCCTGGACTTTCAAAAACTCATCTGCATTTTTTGAACTGAGGAACAAAGATGAATCTAAAACTGAAAGGAAAGCTGAAGAGTTAATTCAAACCAAAAGAAATTGTTTAACACGTTTTATGAAGCTTATGTGAATTGAAATTGCTAAAATTTAGTTCCTGGTTCCATGTGCTTATCTGCAGAGCTCATTGCCCCCAGAATGTTCAAGGAAGTGTAACTCCATGACTAAATGGTTGTTTAGTAAAGGAGTTTAATAAGAAGCAACAGCAGATCCATTTCTTGAGGAAGAAATACATGGTAATTTATGGGATGGTTTAATAACTTTTCAAGTTCACTTTCAATGTTATTTTCAGTGCTGTTACTTCCTTCTGCTTTAGTTTCAGATCTGTTTTTACAAGTGTACTGGACTCTGAAGCCAGCCCTATTTGAAGTTTTCAACTTTGTTTACTGATTAACAGTGCCAGAAGCTGCAGCTGAAATTTTACTCATTTTAATTAGCTTTCTTCACCCACTGCACAAATGAAGTATGAGTTTATTTAATGCGACAGTGTGTGTACAGAGCCAGAGATGTGACTTGTGCTCTTTAATACATTCCTTGAAGTTGCTTCACTTGGTGATTCATTTACATCAGTAAGTGAAAAGTCATCAATCTCATCTTCATTTGAAAGTCTTGCCATACTTGCTAATGATATGCATGATTGGTCATCACAATAGAAATGTACCATAATTAAAGATAAATAAATAAATTACATTCTGTGAATTAATCAATATAAGGTACAATGATAGCATTCTAAAACAAGCCCACTTAATCTATTGCAATTTGTTCCCACTGGTAGTAAGATTGGACTTTTCTCTTCCCCTAAATTCTAATAAGTCTTGCTGTTATTTGTCTTAATACCATGACATAGGGTGATAGTGAAACTCTTTATTAATCTTGAATTAATCTTGAACCTCATTCTCTCTACTGAGGTTACCATTTGACAGTAGTAAGTTTAGGTTCCTTCCATATATGGACACTAAAAATATTCAGAATATAATAAATAAAAATAATAAATCAAGACTGGTTAAACATTTAATTCTTTATTTTTTTTATAAGTGAGTGAAATGAAGGTTAAAGGAGTTAAAAGATGTAAGCAATTCTAGCAATATAACCCTCTAGCCTTGGCTCCAGTTGCTTAAAATAAATGATGCTGCATCATATACCTAAAGAAGAGTCAGGATAGTGACTCAAGTTGCAAACCACCTGATTATTACCTACCTCAAAGATCAGTGCAGACAATATTTTGTTACAAGTATGACACTAACAAAAGAAAGGAAGGATACTTGTTGGCTTCATTGGTTGGTTTTGAATGAGCAACAGAGATATGAAAAACTCTGCATGGATACTGCAAAAATAGATCCAGCAGAGAGAAATTATTTGCTGCCTTTAACAAAATTAACCAAGAAATTCAATGTTGAATATTTTACGTATCAGTTGTACTCCAATGCCACAGAAAGAAGTGAGACAAGGAGAAAGGCCAATTCTCATTCAACCTGGGATAAAATTCACTTCTGATGGACCAAAATTTGCATCCAGTGAGCCTGAGTGCCCATGTCCTTGTGTTCATGTCAAAAGCAGAGATTCTCCATTTGGTTTGGAACAAAATAAAACATTGCCCAAGTGGTGACTTTGCATCATAGAACAGTTTGGGTTGAGAGGGACCTTTAAAGATTATCTAGTTGCAACTCCCCTGTTATGGGCAGGGACACCTTCCTCTAGACCAGGTTGCTCAAAGCCTATTCAACATGTCTCATATACAACTCTTCTGGAAATCAAGTTCCAGTGCTTCACCATCCTCATTTTAAAAAATGTTTTCATTATACCCAGTTTAAATCTACCCTTTTTAAGTTTTAGACTCTTATCACTTGCCTTGCCACTGCAGACCCTAGCAAATGGTCCTTACTTTTCTTATAAATTCTGCTTAAATACTGAAAGCCTGAAATAAGGTGTCCCAGGAGCCTCCTGTTCTTCAGGCTGAACAGTTCCTGCTCTCTCAACCTTTCTTCACAGGAGAGGTGTTCCAGCCCTCTGATGTCATTCGTGGCCCTGCTCCAGGACTGCCTCCAAGAGGTCCATGTCTTTCTTGTACCGAGGAACTGGTGGTGGAGGCAGAATTCCAGGTGGGATCTCACAAGAACAGAGCAGTGAGAGAGAACTCCTTCCCTCAGCCTGTTGGCCATGCTTCTATTCATGTTTGCATCCATGCAGATGCATAGCTAAGGTAGACATTTTCTAGCTAAGGTAGACATTTTCTTTGTGTAACAGATGTTTTGCAAAATTTGTTGCAAACAACAGATGCAGCAAATATTTTTGGACTGGAAAAGGAGATTTAAGGGAAAAACCCACTTTCCATGAGTGAACACTGCACACTTTTTATTTTTTATTTTTTCCAAACAGTTCTGAGATTTCACTTTTTCAAAAATTATTGCATTGCAGCTTTGGAATATGAAAACCTTGGGGTTTTATTTGAGTTTGAGTGTTTATTTAAGGAAAAGGTACAGGCAGATTCACTTAAAACTCTTGACAATTTTGGGTCTGTCACATGACACTCGAGGGAGAGTGTATTCACTGATGAATGACCTTGTGGCTGTCCTCAGCCAGCTGGAACCATGCTTTCCCATCCGTGGCATGTATTAGAGTGTGCACCACAGCTGTTCTCCATCAGAAGCTAAGTGCAATCCTTTCAGAAAGCTGTCGGCAATTAATTGTGTCCCTTTCTGAATTTGTCTCTATTTATGGGTTTTATAGAGAAGAAAAGGCTGCAGCAGAGAGCTAGAAGTAGAGAATCTGGGGAATTTTGTTGATGTTCACAGGCTGCAGATGGATAAACACTTCTGAAAGCAGAGAGAAATAAAGAAATCCAGGACCAAGGTCAAGTCATACCCCAGCATTTAATAGAATTTCCAGGCCTGGCTGGCATATTTTCTAACACAATAATTCAGCTAGGTGTTGTCAATTGTTAAAGTGAGTCCTCAGTATAAATACAGTGGGGTATAGAGATTTATACTGGAGTTTTTCTTATTGTTCAGTACACTTTAAAAGTACTTGATAGAGTCAGAAAAGTTGATTTCTGTTTTTTAGGTATTATCTGTATTCTGCTACTTGTACCTATTCTTCCTTAAAGTCATGCCATTATCACAACTCTGTAATTCCTATCTCTGTTTTGTTTATGGAATGTTGGAATTTATATTTAATTTCCTTTACAATGTAATAAAGAGGCAATGGTGCTTGCCCAGTGATTAGGGCATGCATCAAATCTGTGGGAAACTATCCTTCAGGTTCAGAAATTTCTGCTCAGCTGAACTGGACTCAGCTATTCCCTCCCCTGGGAATATTACTGGACCATTCACTATGACAGGCTGTGTCTGTTTAATCTTCCCTTCTCAGGCTGGTTTATGTTATGAAAGTAATGAGGTATGCACCAAACAGAAGTTGGGAACTTACCTTTCCCATATTGTAAAACAATGCCTTAAATACGGAGAAATTGAATTTTGCTGTTTAATTCTCTCCATTCAGAGAGTGTCCAATTATTCAGCACAGAGTGAGGCAAGTTCATTGCAAGTATTGAGTCCAAGCAGCCCATGGGTAGTTTACATAAAAGTTGTTAAAGGCAAAGTTAAAACCTCTAAACAGAGGATGAACAGGCATTTGAACTCAGCTTACACAACCCCACATAAGCCATTTATAATGTCTAAGCCTTGTGTGTTCACCTCTGCTACTTCTTAGAGACAGCATGATTAGTTTAGGTGCCAGGAGAAGTTTAATGACTGTAAATACAAGTGGAGAGAGGTTCCTGAAGATTTCCTCTCACTCAGAGTGAATTAAGACACTTTATTTGGAGCTCTATACTCTGGAAATGGGAGAGTGCTCACATACAACTCACTGCAATTCTGATCCTGGGTTCTCTTGTTCATCAAGAACTAAGAATTCCTGCTGAGACTAATTTAATACAACCCTTGTTTTTGGGGTCCAAAGAGAACATCTTTTGGGCTCACTTACTCTATTGTGCTCTGCAAGGTGGAACAAAAGGTCTCACAGACTCCAGCTACAGCTGTTTCAGCCCTTGGACAGAACTTTATTGATAAAGTTGAGCAATTACACAGCTTACACAAGAAAATAGGTCCATTTAAATATGACATAATTTTAATATTGTTATTAATAAACTTTATATAACTAAAATATAGTAACGTCAGTGTTGAAATCATTCTATGAATAAAACTTTGTTTTTACATGTTAGAGTAGTTCTGGATACATTATCTCAGAACTGCATGCCTTAACTGGAAAAAAATACAGATGGTAATTAACAAAAAAATTAGTTTAGATGTTGTCCTTACCTGGGAAAAAATAAAAGCAATTTACTGATGCTTTTTTCATTTGAATAAGAGTTGAAAACGGGATACATTCTGATTTTACAGTGCCATAAGAGACACAGAAGAGTTAAATTCAGTGCTTCTGTTTACTCTGACCTTGTTTTCAAAGACCACAGGGATGTATAAGGAGACCAAATGATAAAATTTTAGAATATAAAGGAGAGCTCTTTTCACAAAAAAAACTAGGGCAATCCATAACTGCATAATACCAGAAGGACTAAGAACAAAACAAATAATCAATAAAGGGTTTAAAAAAATGAGATAGCATATCAAAGTTATGACAAATATGCAAAAATGGAAAGTAAAGCAAATGAACAGTGATGGTCTTTTATTTAGATGTAATGGTGATGAAAAGGTATGAAGTACACCAGCAACTTCTATCCACAGTATGGAAATTTTTGTGCTTTTCTGAAGATTGTTTGGCTATGCAGTCTACCGGGCCATTTCAGCTATGTTAACATAAACTACCTCACTGAGCATCTAACTGGTACCTGCTTAGGAAAGAAATAGGACATTATTATGCTGCTTTAGACTTCTTACTATATTCCTATATTCCCCCATAGTTGTAGGCATTGTATACAACAATGGACAAATATAGATCAAAAATCCTTCAATGTTTCAATATGGAGCTATCATGTAATTTCAGTTTGTAAAATCAAGGAGGGAGGAAGGTCTCCTCAAAAGCCCTAAAGCCTTCTTTCTAAATCCTCCTTGGGTGAATTCAGTCTATGAGATGTTCCACAGCTACTGATGAACAAAGGTTTCTTTTCCATTGAAATGCAGAGCTGGAAAGAGTCTAAAGACACATTTAATCTTTTCATCCCCTTCTTCCAACCCTGGCAATGAGACAATGTCCTCTATATGCACACCATGCTTATGTGTTCTTAAAAATCTCCAGTGGCAGATTCAAAAAGGATCACTGGCTTACCAGTTCCAGTATTTAACTGTCTTTACAGTAAAAAGGATTTTCTTAATATTTGATCTGTATCTTAGCTACAAATTAAGCTGATTACTCCATCAATACCAACAGCAAACAACAACTATCCTGTTTTACAGCTGTCTTTTACATATAGGCTGACATGAGCAAGAATTAATTGAGAGAAGTCCCCTGGCCTGGTTTATATAGAAAACAGACTAGATGATCACAACAGTCCCTTCTGGATTTATAATTTGTAAGTGTCTAAATCAAATATCTCTCCTGAGCAAAAATATCAAGTCATTCTGCTTTCTTCTTGGAGTCAAACACTGCAGTGTTTCATTTGACAGAAATAACCCATTCTTTTCTGCACTCACGCATTGTGGGAACATTCCCATTATATTTGCAGAAATTTGCAAATTTGTTTTCAGTATGAATGACAAGTAATAAAATTAAACTATATTGTACTGTACGAGGTCACACATGGGAGCTGGAGTTTGTTTATTACCGGTTCCTCTGTTTTTCCCTTTCTTAGCAGATAGCTCATTATTTCCTACAAGATCGGTTATTTGAAATCTATAGAGTTGGCTGTAAGTGTGTGCTGTTTACCATTCCACACATCAGTCCCTTTCCTCCCTTCCCAAATATATAATTACATTTTTTATAGATGCTTTGGTACATTTTAAAAGGCATGTCGGTTTCTGTTTTAGAGACTCTTAGAAGTAAAGTGGGACACTTTGATGTTCATTTGCACACCATACCCAAAATGACTAAAGTTTTGTTTTAGAGGGTTTTTGCTCTGTTTTTTTTTTCTGCTTTTGTTTTCTCAGGTCTAGAAACAAATTGGAAGATTGGAGACTGTACACTTCTGTGATTAACTCTTTTCTGGGGATCCGATGAAAATTGAAAAATCCAGGGGAGCACAGAGGGACCTTACCCCCTTGTCTTCTTTTGTTCTCTGGAAAATCTGGACATTGTCTTTAATCAGAAATAATGCAGCCACTAGGACAGCTTGGAGTATCTGTAAGCATGAGACAAACACACAGCTTCCTCTCTGAGTTATCAGAGTCCCACAAGGACTGTGATGCAGAGGTTGTGCTCTAAATGATCTGCTGCTTTTTCATGGATGGTCGGCAGGTTGGCACTGAAATACTTTCATTTTCCAGGTGAAGACCACAAACAGTCCTGGTCAGGACTCAGATCATTCACCAGCCTGAACTGGTTTGCAATGGGTCATCTGGCACAAACTGGGAGTTATCCTAATATAGCAGTCTCAGCTTAAGCTTTTTATCCTTCATATTCTCTCCTAAAAAGAATCTGAGATTTTCTTAGATTATACATTGGTAATGAAAATTGGTAGTTACCATTGTATTTATATTTTTTGTTTTCTATGTAAATACACACATATTTATTTAAATAATCTAAAAAATATTGCTGTGACTTCTGTAACTGTAAAATAGACCTGCCCTTATTTATATGTCAAAATAGAAAACATAAAACATTTTCCTTCAAATTTCTCTTATTTTTGTTTCTTTTCAGAGTGGTTATTTTTATTGTGGTTTTTTTTTTTTTTTTTTTAACTTCTTTCCACACTGCTTTTCTTTATGCCCAAGGACTTTCCTGTGATAGGAATAGTTTTAAGGAAATGGTGAAAAGGAAAGAGGATAAAACTATCTTGGATTCATTCTGTAGTTTTGGACTCCCTTTAGAGAAAATAGGATACACATTTCAGTTGCTGGTGTTAAACAGCAGTGTTATAAACTCTAACAAAGTTGAAGTGAATTATGTTCTCAATGGTCTAAGAGGGAAACTTGAATTCCCATATCTATATAAACAATAAAATGTCAAGAAAATAGACCAACAAAGTATCTGTTCCATCTTTAGTGGTTTTGTATTACATGTTTCATAAAGCACAGCTGTGGAGAAAATTAAGAAAATCAAATAAACCAGTAATTTACAGTAGATGATGAGCTACTGTCCTTTTCTCCTTTCAAAATGCAATTTTAAAGCCCTGCCTGAATGGAAGAAAAATATGGCAAGGATTACTTATATTCTCATGGATACAGCTGAATATTTGATTTTTTTTCCTGTTGTTGTTGAATGTTTCAAATGGTAAGGAGGTAAAAGAATATTGCAAGAGTTGCAAGTGCCTCCAATTTGATTGAAAACACATGTACTTCAGAAACAGACTGAATAGGTTGCTCCTCTAAAGTTATTGTAGGAACCAGAACATTTTTCCCCTTTGAGGAAAAATAATTATGTGCTGGGAAAAACTGGTTAATTACATTTTAACATAACTTTACCTTGAGGTGAATTGTTAGGCTTCTAGAGCAATACAGCTTTCAATAAATAAATTTGGCTGGCAGCCAAAGAAATGAGGTTATTTGGGCTGCCAGTAAACAGTATTGTTCCTAAGCTCAATGAGTTTCCTATTACTTAATAAGAGCCACTGATGCAAACTCCTTGTGGGGGAAATGTATAATGCAATATAATAAAGATAAAACCTTTTATAAGGTAACAGAGACTTTAGTTTTTTGGGGCTTTTTGTTCATATTCCAGGTAATTTTTATTTTTCTATACAATTAAAGAGCCAGAAAACCTACTGAAGGATTTTCTGTGCATAAGTCTAAAATAACAGTCTTGATTTTGGCTAACAAAATTGAAATCCCTTAGTTTTATGCTCCTTTTCAGTCACTTTTCAAGATTTCACTGATTTTTAACCTTTCCATTATTTCTAACTTTTATAGAGTAGTCCTCTAATAACAAAGTCACATGGAGTCTCAACCCCCATTGACAGTCTAGATCTAGGTGGTTTTTAAACATGGATCTCCCAAGAATAGACAGGAGGCTATTATTTTGGAAGAAGTCCATACTTCTCTTCAAACCTTAGTTCTCTATTTTGAATATTGCTTTCTAGGAATACCTACATTATTGCTGTGGAATCTGAGAAATATTCCATGTTTTGAACTCCCAAAATATGAATAAAATAATTTTTGATGCTAAAAATTTGCACAAAGAGGGATGTGTAGTACATTAAAGATGACACGATACTTTCCTACAAAATAATTCCAACCAAAAATTATTTTCTAGCTATGGGTGAATATTTAAGTGTTGGCTCTCTGAAAAGCAGGACAATGGGAATTTATCTTCAGAAATCCTATAAAACAAAGGTATTTAAATTTTTAAGAGAAAATGTGGTATGACACCTAGATCTATAGATCACTGGCCTTCCTGTGTGTGCATAATATTTCAATATAACCTCTAATTTCTCATGAGATTTGGTGCTTTATAACCTTAAAAGATTTGAAGGACTTTGATGATATGTTAGGAAAAAGTGAAAAGGCTACAACTCTCCTCCAACAGTTCTTAATTTTCAACTAAAAGAAAATCTGGTCACCTTCCAGTTTGGAGCAGCTGAGACCCATCAAACAACTGAAAACAATTTGTTCAGAGCTGGAGCTGTCATAGTCTATTAAAGTAAAAAACAAATGAAGTGCTGCTTCTGACTTCAGCTCTCCACTTCATATGAGCTCTCTCCCATTTCACTAGACAGTTGTGGACACTGAAATAATACAAAGCATAACCCAACCAACAGACTGTGAAGAATATGAAATCTAAAGACAGATGTTCAAGAGCTATCATCACTTTTCAGCTTTAATTAAATTGACATGGAACAAACAAGTGATAAATCAACTATTTTAGAGTGTAATAAGCCTTATTCTACCTGTTTATCTAGTGCCTCTTTGGGTGGCATATCTCAGGTACATGGAAGACCATGGAGTGTTCTGCATGTAAGTAGTCACAGAAACCAATTGTGTACTGAAATAATATTGAAATGCTCCTGTTTCTCAAGATAAACATCACATTCCAGAGGGCTTTTTTGGGTTTTATTCCAACACTGCCATAACTTTGAAGTCTTTCTTATGTCATTCATTCTAAGTCCTGCAGGGAAAAAAAAAAAAAAAAAAAAAGGATGAATATTTCTGTACTATTTACTTTAGGTTTCAGTTTTATTGGCAATGATTACCAATTACCCACCATGTTTTATGACAATCCATTATTCTCTGAGCCAGCTCATAACGATGAAAGACAAGGTGCAGCATTACTACACAGAGTAGGACTTGGATGCCAGCATATTTTTAATGAAACTTCTTGATATATCCTGAATTCAAGGATCTATTGTATCTTTTATGCTGAAAAAGGCTCTTTGATTATCATATTCTGTAATTTTCACTGTGATTTATAAAGGCACTTTTTTTCCCATGATATCCAATTCATAACTGAAGGATTCACAGCAGAAATGCAGAAGTCTTTTTCTCTGAAAATTGCTTTTCAGCTACATCCATACCCTGATGGTCTGATTTCAAGTCCAGTGAAAAGGCATTTCAAGGGTGTTGTTGATTTCCAAGTTCCTCTGAGACTAAAGACCTTCCAAATGAAACTTCCAGGGAATCCTAAGAAAAGGAGCATGCTAAGTGCAGAAGAAGAATTTTAATGGTCCTCATTAGCTCAATGAAAAAAATTCTCTGCTGATCCAACCTGCCAGTTGAATTAAACTTCACCGTGAAACTAAAAGCACAAAGCAGGCTCCAAATCAATGTGTTCATTGCTTCCCATTCTGTACTTGGTGCTTGTAGGCATTGTACTCCACTGCCTCAGGGAGTGAAGATATTAACAAATAACCCTTTTTTCCCCCCTATCCCCAAAAAGCCAACCCAGAAAGCCACAGTAAAAACATAAATGAACCAAAACTGTTCCAGACTGATGGATTGCTTTGATTTCAAAGAATTTCTGTTTGCAGCTCTGGTGAGCCCAGTCTCTCTGTTCCTGGTATGCCATGACTCAAGTAGAGGGGATGCCCCAGTGTGGGAGATAAAGGACAGAAAGTTGGATCTGATGATCTTGGAGGTCTTTTCCAACTTTAATGATTCTATGAATGGACAGAGTAATCACTTCCATATTTATTCAGTTCGCTCATAGCCTTTGGCATGCACTGTGGTCAGACCAAGACAGAGTAATTTCAGAGTTTTATGTTTGCTCTATTAGTAGCTTACTATGAAATGCAAGCAGTGGAGAGATGAACATAGATGGCACATTTACACTAACTTCTAATGTTTGTAGACTTAGATGACTTTTATGATAATGCATCTCTGTTTGGTTTGGGGGGTTTTGTGTATTGAATATTTAATGATGTTTTAATTGTTGTTGATTGTTCTGATTAGAGTTAATCCATGTGGCACCTACAGTGTGCTGGCAGGGGGCGCTTCATAAATGAAAATGGTCATTATTTCTTACTGTAAAATACCAAATCACTTACATTTAGGGAAATAGACTGAAATTTTACAGATGAGTTGCTTTATGAGTTCAGAAGAAAGAAACTATGCATTTAGCTTGTTAGACAATGCTGCAAAATAACTGTCTCCTTCATCACTTGTCTTTTTCCCAACTGAATGGACTCCGTCTGGAGAAATTACAGTTTATGGAGACAGGAGACAGTTATAAAGATACTATTTGTCCTTCACTAAGTGAAGTCAGAGGTAATTTGCTGCCATATCTTTATACTTCCTTGGTCATGGGTACAGCAATAATGTTGTTCTTTGTGATCTTTGGCTGCCACAGAAAACCCTTAGGAATGACTGCTACCTTTCAGACCACCTTCAGCTTCTTCAAACCTGTGTATGAAGAGCATGGTGTGTAGATGTGTTGAATCTGCTGTATCATGTATAGGTCTCTCTGACTTCACAGATTTTCCCATCTGTCCCTCAACATAAATATATTCCCTAAGAGCAGATTTTTTGTTGTTTTGGTTTACAAAGTTTTGGCCTCCCATAGAGATAATTGTATTTCAGAGTGATTATATGACAGTGCACGTATCTGCTTATCTGGTTTCATTGTTTAGTAATATGACAACAAGAGCACTCAAGACTCTGGCAAATGACCTCTCCCTAACTTCTGCCAAATATTATTAATGTTGAGGTAATGCTCAGTTCCTGAGCCAATGTTAAATTTAATGTTCCTAATAAACATTTTCCTCTACAACAAGAAAATCTCTGCTGAAAACCATCTTCTCAGAGTGCACTTACTGCTACTGTGAAATGCTAGACTGAAAAAGTTGTAAATCAACAGGCTGTCCTTAGCCTCAGACCAGCTGTTAGAGGAATTAGTCAGCACACATTTATTTAATTTGTCCTACTCTTGTGCCTTGAGACTGACCTTCAGCAAGTGCAGCCTATGAGGAGCAGGATTTGATAAATTCCTAGTGGTCTGAAATTCTTTGCCTCAGGACTAAATTGGCTGAGAATGTCACTATCTGGCCAGCATACAGCCATCCCTGATGTGAAAGGAAGACATATGGGTAAAAAGCTTAGTGTTAAAGAGATCATCAGCTTTTAGATTATAAGAGATTGTCTGAAGTTGAACATTTCTGATGTACCTCATCTGTTGACAGTTTCATCAAGACGACACAGGAAAATTTGTTAAACTACTCAGTGTCCTCAGAGATAGGTGACTCTTCCAGAATGTTTTGGAGATTCATTCTAAACCCTTGTTACACATAAACCACATTGATGAGATTCTTAATTCATTCAGACATGACCTTGCAATAAATGTCTTGCATTTTAGGTTAACCAGCCTCCATCTGCAAGAAGTTATTGCCAAACTTGTGTCTGAAATGGTCTAAAATCTTGAAAGTTGCTATAAATATGAGATTTCCCATCCACCATCTGGAAGACCCAAATCCACATTTGGTATAAAATGTCATAGTGACATTGAATTCTACTCCATCCTCAAAAGCTCTGTCATAATTTTAAAAATCTATTCCTAATATACAGCAACAGCTTTCTTTTATTTCCTTTCTCCTTCTACCCTCTATTTTTCTCCTTTATTATGAGCTATTACATCCACACACTCTGATCCAAGTCTGCTCTCCTGATAAGTAACAAAACAAAGGATATCACAGATTGCTGCATTTCTACATTTGTAACCAGAAGGGTGTGAAATAGGCAGATCATAAAGCTGGCTTTACATTGCTAATATTATTCTAGTATGGTAATTTGCATTGAACTTAAATAATTTTTGTTTCATTGGTCTCTATGGTCAAAATGAAAGCAATAATTTAGCTAGGTAGATTTTTAGTTTGTTTTTATTTTGGATAAAACTTAAATGTATTCCCTAAGATATTTTTAAAAGTTAGGCAAAGAAAAATAATAAAAAATAAACAGGCTATTAAATAAGTTGTAAATTTCAAAGTGATACATGAATTCC
Source organism: Haemorhous mexicanus (assembly GCF_027477595.1). NCBI lineage: Eukaryota > Metazoa > Chordata > Aves > Passeriformes > Fringillidae > Haemorhous > Haemorhous mexicanus. The sequence goes on along the minus strand of NC_082343.1, from coordinate 109,640,081 downwards.
ATAACTCAACTGAAGAGTTGAAGAAAATAATAGTTTTATAGTACTGACAATGAAAAGGCTACAAAATTCCACAAAGAGAGTTTAAGAACCTCAAAAAAGTGTAAAGTATCTACTAAAATACAGTTGAATTTTTGAGATGAAGGTATAGAGGGCTAACAATCATCAGGACTTGAAGGAAAGCAAAACTTCTACAATTGTTTAATTGTTCTGGTTTTTTGATGCCTTGTGAAGAAGGTTTTTCTTTAATTATAGGGAGCATTTATTTTTGTATCAAATAGGAAAAAACCTTTAAACAGAAATTTGTGAACCTTGCCTTTATAAGCTGAAGCTGTTAGTGTCTGGTTCTTGCTATTTACTTCAGAGCTAAATGCAGCAGATGTAAATGTAATGGTACAAAACCTTTGAAAGTAATTAAATCACAAAGTGAGATTAGTTCAACCCTTAAGATAAAAGGGTTGAGGCTGCTTTCATGACCAAGAGCTATGCATTTATAAAACCATAAAATCACTTGTTTAAATCATTAGTGTATTTAGCTGTTTCAGTGATTGATATTGGAATACATCACATCAGGCACCTCTTAGGACTTAGCATATACAACATCTGCTCTGTTCTATTCCAGCAAATTCACTTTCAAAGCAAAAATCCTAAAGATCTGAGAACAAAGAATAATTTTCTTTTTGTGCTATTTTTGCTCCTTTATGGTAATGCTTTATAAGGTTGTAGGGTTTAGTATTTTTTTCAGTCAATCTCTTTTATTATCCATTTTTCATACAAAAAGATTCAGAACTTAAATACACTTCAGTCTAATATTTGTGACTATTCATCATCTGATAGTTGGAAGCAGTTTGGAAAAGGCATAAGAAAAATAGAACTATGTTTCTAGTCCCTCAAGTAATACAACATTGTGATTATGATTGCTATTAAAATAAAGAAGACTGGTTGTTCATGGGCTTTGGAATTGTTAGAAAGACGGATGACAAAGAAAGCACATGAGAAAAAATTGTCTAAAGATTCCTAGAACATGTGAATAGTATAATTTCATTTGCAGAGAAAGAACATGATATTAAAATTGACTGTGTATATTTAAATTTCAAAGAGTTGGGCTCTTTCTCAGAAAAAGAGAGAGAAAAAAAGACTGTGTAAGTGAATTGAGGAGGGAGAATCTGGATTTATATCTCTTCTATCTTTTATAGGAAGTAGTTAAATGCAAGTGCACTGCCCATTTGCACCATCTAGGATTTGATAGGCAAGCTGACACGGGAGAAGGAGAAAAGGAAGAAGAAAGAGAAAATATATAGGAAACTGCCTTTGAAGTGAGGGAGTCTGAGACAGAAGACTAAGTTTAGTCCAGTATCTATAAAATTCAAGTCTGGAAACTCACATGCTTAGTGTTAATGGAGACAAAACATCTGGGTGTCTTTGTACATTTAGTCACTTCTGGGAAAACAATAGCCTCAGACTTTCCCATACAGTCCTGTCCTCAGATGCCTCAAGGCATCAATATATACAATAAATTTTAAAGAAGCCAAGACATAGCCATCAAATCACTCTGTATAAGGAATGTGATTTTCTTTATTTCTTTGCAATAGGTCTCCATTGGACACTAAATGACTTGGAGTTCAATATTTGCCCTACTATAAAGGTTTATCTGAAATTTGTGACAGGAGTAGGGGGAACTATTAAGTTATTTTCTTAAATTTCATCTCATTGAGTAGTAGAAAAAACCTTACTCCATCAAAAAGAAAAATATTCCTGAGAAGAACTGTAGACTGAGTATGTCCCCAATACTGCATTTAAAATTGCTCCTTTCATGCAAAGGAGCATGAAAGTAAAACACTTTAAATATTTATCCAAAAATAACCACTTAGAATCATAGCATCATAGAATGGTTTGGGCTGGAAGAGACCTTTAAGATTGTCCAGTACCAGCCCCCCCCATCATGGACAGAGAAACCTCCCACAAGACCAGGTTGCTCCAAACTCTGTCCAGCTTGGTCTAGAACATAGCCAGGGATGGGATTCTCTGAGCAACCTGTTGCAGTGCCTCACCACCTTCACAGTAAAGTTCTTCTGTATATCCAACCTAATTTTCCCTTCTTTCAGTCTGAACCCATATTCCTTGTCCTATCACTACAGTTCCCGACAATGAGTCCTACTCCATCTGCTCTGTAGCCTCTTTCAAGTATTGGAAGGCTGCTAAGAGGCCTCAATGCAGCCTTCTCTTCTCTGGGCCCAACAACCCCAAGTCTCTCAGCCTGTCTTCACAGGGGAGGTGCTCTACCGCATCGCTCCGTCCACGCCCGCCAGGACAGGCAGCGATTGCCGGGGCTTGGCAGGGAAGAAAAGCTGGTGATGGGTCTTAGGTGGAAAATCCAAGGGAACTTTATTCTTCTTGCCACAGTAACAGGAACACTCCCAAATGCAGCCAAACACTAAGACTGCTAACAAGGGGCAACCCCAACTTATTTACAGTAATAGGGAACATTCTAGAAACATTCTAGAAACATTCTAATAAATCACAATGGCCAGTGTAAGCTACATTAACATAGTGACTCCCATGATCCCCTTCAAACAAATTTTAACTCTCCCTAACTCAAAACAGTGTCCCTGCACTTAGGGGTTCGTTTTCCATGGCCTTGGGTTGGTCTTGACTATGGCTGGCTTGCTGGCCAGGCCAGGCCACTGGACCTCCACAGTGCTCCAGTCCCCTCACCAACTTCATGGCATCCTCTGGACATGCTCCAACAGTTCCATGGCCTTCTTAGATAAGGGGACCCAGATCTGAATGCAGCACTCCAGATGGAGTATTATGAGAGAATAGTAGAGGAGGAAAATCACTCTAAAAATATGAGTGGGAAAGGGGGAACAAGGAGCTAACAGTGACATTCAAGATATTGGAGCTGAGATGCCTTTAAGCCAGCCCTTCACCTTCGAGATCCTTGCTTAGTTGTAGTAGCTTGTCGTCAGTAAGGAACAATTCTGCAGAGCACAATTTCCCTTGATCTTAGCTCCTGTCAAAAAGGCACACTGAACATTTGCACAGTATGAAATGAAAGTGAAGAAATGAAAGCCCTGTTGTCCAAGCATCTCCTTGTCCTGGCATAGCCTGACTCTAGACAATATCCTGAGCTCTGGTCAGTGTCCTGGCTTGGACTTAGATTCAGTCCAATATCTGCCTGTGGTTTACTGTGTGAGTTTGGGCACATCTCCCCTTGCTAAGTCTGTTTTCTCATACCTAAAATGCATTTGGAGACACCAAGAGCTCCCTGGGGAAAACTGCCACAAGGGGCTGGGATCAGCTGTGTCAATGCTCAGGCTGTAAGTACACTGCTGACCTTGCTAAGGGAAGGTCTCTTTCCTTCAGAAAAACCCAAGCCTGTGTCTAATCCATGCCAGGCAGAAGTAGCAGGGCTCTTGCAGTCCAGGAAAGCAGCTGGGTTAGAATAAAGCAGTTGGCCACATTAGAAAGGCAGGAGTATAGAACTTTCTGCAATGCAGTTGCAACAGTTTCTGCTGGTGTTAGCACCTGTCTCAGCAAGAGATTTTTCTTTGAATGCTTTTCATGGGGTTTTTATGCATTCAGGCAGTAAGGATCAAGACTTCCACCACACTGTTAGTCTGAACCAGTCCCAGAGTTCTTATATTCTTATTGCAGTAAGGAATTATAAACTTCTGAAATTGTTCATAATGAAGAAAAGAATTTTTAAAAAAGGACACAACATGAATAAATTAATTTTTCCTCCAAATTCTTTCTCTATTTTGAGAAAATTTGGGATTTGAAATCCCAGAGGTTTTTAGGAGACATTGACAAAATTGAAAAAAAGAAAACGAGACTCAGAGTTGAATAAGATTTCCCCTCATCTCAGCATATTATTGATATCCCCTGAATCTTGCCACCCACCTGCCTTTGAAGATTTAAGTCCCTTCCTATATGAATATAAAATAAGAGCACTTCAATCTCCTGCTAGTATTTCTCACAAAACTCAAGTTCTTCTTGGGGGCTGGATAAATAATAGAGCCTGATTATTCTAATAAGCATCAAATGAGGTGTTTAGGATAAAGACTTAGAATTAATTCAACTTTAAGACAAATGCAGACCTTCTGTTAAAGTCAGCCAGGTTTGCATTTTTCAGCAAGAAGTATACATTCAACTGTATTCACTGATATTGGTCACACTCAAACTTAGGAGGTGAGGGGAAGTATAGAATATATTTTCTATTTAAGCTCATCATGGCCAAAGAGATAGGCGTAAAAAGCAAAGGCAGCAGAGTTACTACACAATGCCAGCCTTTCTGAGAACATCTCTTGAAGAGACTGAGAAAACCTGCCAGAGTTCTACAGAAGTTTTGATGAAGGGAGGCACTGGGATAAGGACATTAAATCCGGGCTGATACCAGCATATGGAAGCTGAAGTCTTTTCTCATTATCTTGGCTGATTTTCTGCCAGGAGACACATCTGCTGGACTTCTGCAGGAGCCCTGTGGGAATATAAACCTAGGCAGTCAGACCAGCCTGCTAAGTCATATTTATGTAATATTGTTAGGTAATTTCTCACATCAAGGGATGCACTGGCACATAAACACTCTTGGGGCTCATGGAGGGTGGGGAAAATCATGTGGGAGGCATGCTTGCCATCTGATGGGAAACTACATGGACACCAGTGGAGAATTCTCTTCCAAAATATTGAGAAGTGACTACTCCTCAGGATTACTTAGCAAGTTGCTCATATTGCATATTTAGAATGATAATTTCCCTGAGCTGTCAAAATCCCAGATTTAAGACATATGATTGAACTGCTGTTAGGAGCAATAATAGTTATGGTAAACTAATGGCAGTTTCATGCAAATTCTTTAAACTTTAAACATTGTAAAGTTTTAAAAGCTTAGGGCTTTTGTCATTTCAAGCCAACACTTTCACATTATTATTATCATCATCTTTTTGGACTTAAAATTTTTTTTTTTCATAGTTTGAATATCCCTAGAGGGTTTCCTCTTTATACAGATAGGGGAAAGAACATGCTGTGAAGACACAATGAATTATAGCCTTGTCTCTTACCTATTCACCCAGTTTCAGATATTTGGCTTGTTAAACACCTTCTTTCCACTCACACGTGCAGAACTCTCCAGGGCAACATCTCTAATATGTCTTGATGCATTGCATATGTCAAGGTGGGCTTTGTGTGTATTTCTAAAGATTGATCCTGATTTTAATGAAAAATGAAGAACATCGTGCTGCAAAAAGTTGGCCTTATGTTAGCATTTCAGTTATCTTCATCGTAGCTGGGAAACAGAAATATGACTTCAGCTAAGTTCATTTTGTCTCAGGGACAAAATTCTTATGGAGGAGTACACATTTCATAAGGAGCTGCATTCTGATGATTTCTCCAATTTACTACTGAAAATTTGAAACAAAACACAGCATAACCACCACACCCCAAGAAGTGACATTTTAAAGAGCTCAGGATTTGTCCAGTTGCTGTAAAGACCAGCCAACCAAACAGTCTGACAATAACCCCAAAACTTCCATGTAATTGTTACCTGCAATAGTTTAGTTATGTTATGAAGTTATGAAGTTTCTGTAGAATATTAATTAGCAGTATACTCTCATCTAAAACTAGGGGCTGAATAACAAAATATCTCCTGGAGGAATATTCAACTATTCTCACTGAATTTTATCCTGGAGTTTCTCTCTAAAGTCCAAATCAAATAAATGACCATTAACCACTGCTGCTGAATCCCAGATAGGTTTTTATGCCAATAAAACCCAGGCACAGTTTGGTGTGTATCAAAGTGTTTTGATGGATCAAATGAGAGAACTAAGTCATCCTCTTTCCTGATAAAACTCCAAATACTGAATGTTCAGCAGCTTCTTACCAATAATGCATAGCAAAATGCCAGAACAGGAATTGTCATACAGTAATTTGACATTTCTGACATAAATGAATGCTTTGAATATACAGAGAGTTACTCCTTCAACTTTTTCTTAAGGAACCACCTCATACATCTTGAAAATTTTTGTGTCTGTGTCCAGCTTGTGAACAGTTAATTGCTACATCCTTCACACTGGTGAGTTTTTTTCTCTACTCTTTTTTCCTCTGCATATATATACACATGATATCTCATTACTAAGTATGTTGGGAGCACTTATCTGCATGGAGAAAAGGTAGTGAATTTTTCCAAGTTGTAATGATCAGCTGAAAGCAAGCCCTGCAAGGTAAAATCTATTTAAAATGTGGCAATTGGGGAAAATATGTCCCCCAAGCATAGTGAGCACACTATCAAAGTGAGTTAGCTACCAATTAACTCCTACATTTTGCACAAAGGGCATTAAATTCTAGGGTAAAATAAAGCCAAATGATGTATGCCTGTTCTCTGTGAACAACAGATCATACAAAATGAGCTCCAGATGAGGTGGTTTTTGCTGTGTTTTCAGCATTCAGCTGGCTTTCTGGAAAATATTTGCTTTTCTGTTAAAAACACATTATTTTTCTATGTAAACTCCTATCACTAGGCATATGGAAAAAGAAACTATAGGTCTAATATAGTAAATTAAAATGTGAAATCCTAGGCAGGTTCAGACACTATGATCCAGGACCCAATTTTGACCAAACTAGTCAATGCATAATCTCCCCAGAAATTTAGATATGCTTAAACTCTTCCTGCTGGAAATAGTTAGAGAAGCAAAACATCCCACCAGGGAAAGTATTTTAGCTAGTCTCTGTATTTCACCTCACAGACACCAGGAGCATGCATTTAAGAAAAAAATAAAAACAAAACAAAACAAAAGAAAACAAAAACAAAACCAACCAACCAAAACCAAAAAACCCACACACAAAACCAACAAAACCAAACCACAAACAAACAAACATGTATGGAGTTCACAAAAGAACCCTTTGGCAGAATTATGTCCTTTATGAATGTTATATCTTAAATCTAAATATGAATCAGCTGATTTCTCATCTAAAATTTCTAATGTGCTACCTTATATAAGCTGCTTTCTTTTGTGTAGCATAAATTTCTCTGGGTTGATAAGCATCTGATCTTGTTTCAATTCTATAGAATTATTTTCTTTGAAATGTGTGACTGCACAGAACCACAACATCAGGGAAGGGATGAGGCTGGAAGAGACCCCTGGAGGTCTTCCAGGCCCTCCTCAAGCATGGTCAGCTCAAGAGCACGTTGTCAGGATTGTGTCCAGATTGAATGTTTCCAGGGAAAGAGATGCCACAACCTCTCTCGAGTTGCCCAACTAATTGCATTACTTCAAACAGCTGCTTTATCAATTGTAAATGTGCTTGCCTTCACTAGACTTTTGTTCCTAGTTTTCTTTGTGAGATTATCAGAAGATGTTGTAAGGACCCTCCATTAGAGAATCACTGCATGGCTGTTATGCCTTCAATGGGTAGGTCCTGTACCCTGTTCTGTAAAACTAAATTCTTCTAACTTTTTGGAGCATCTTCTCATTTCAAAACTCTTTTCCAGTGCTTGTGTCAACTTCATACCTTAGATTTCAAAGTTATATTTGAGAGAGGCTTCCAAGTATTGCATTTTGCCTCCTAAAGATATCCAGGTAGATGCAAGGCTGTAGAATTAGATTTTAATTATCAATAACAATTAGTTCTGTACCTATATGGGATACCTGCATAGTGACAGTTGTCTTCAAAATTTTCATATTAAACCCAACCTCTGCTTCATATGTCATCACCACTTATACACTGTCCTGCACATGTATGCATATATCTATATCTGTATCTATGCACATAGAGTAAAGCAGTAGAAAATCAGGAAGAAGAAAAGATTGAAAATACTGTTGAAAATATGTTGTGGAAGGTCAATATTGCCTCTTCATCTTGGTTTTTTTGTCCTTTTTTCTAGGAACCACAACAATAACCTCATTCCATGGCTACAGTGCCAGTCTTTTCTCACCCTGGAATATCCCCACCAGGTGACACATCATAAGACTATCTCCTAATTCAGAAGAAATATGAAAAGTCTATGTGAGTGTTCCAAGGAGGAAGATTATTGAAGAAAAATCTAAGGATTAAATCAATGTAGACCAATTCTTGGATTCAACTACATAAAAATTCCAAGGTGCACCTAAACATGCATGTAATCCTGAAATATACAGCTAATTTTAAGCATAAAGAAAAGAGTGTTTGGAAGAATATTTGGCTAAGTGTTTCACCTGAAGGCTGTGTTTCAGCTCTGCTGACTTCCACACGGACGAGATTACTGCAGACTTGAATGTGCTTCTGTTTTAGAAACCTGCAGGTAAAAAACCTTTGAGACTGCAGCAAGGACCCAGCTGGAAGGTCCAACAAGCTTAAAAAGACCTCCTGACTTCACAGTGTGATCAGACATTATGAAATAGAAGATTCACATACTTTTCAATGCATATTTTAAATCCATCCAACATGCACTTCATCTGTTAGAATCAAATTTTGGATATTTTTGCTATGGTAATTTATATAATACACTTGAATGAATTAAATGTTAGTCCTCAAGGGCCAGTACAGGAGCCTGCATTGTTTAGCAGCATTTTCAGCATCATGAATGATGGGAGAGACTGCACCCTCAACAAGTTCTGCTGATGGGCCCAGCTGTGTGGTATGGCCAGCATGCTAGAGAGAAGGGATCCTATCCAGAGGGAACTTGAAAGAATCAAACACATTGCATAAAAGTGTTAAAACATTGACAGAAATACAGGGGAAAAGATTACTTGTGAAAGAGGGAAGAGAGCCAGGGAATTTATGAGCATAAACCATATGATTTTATATGTCTAAATCCTGACCAATGAATCTTTAGTCTAAGCAGACACATTTGTGCTTAGGCAAAAGCAGAATGTGTGTTTTAAAGCTGCATTCTATAGTAATTTCTCCAAAGGATCGTGGAGTTGTTGATATTTAAACAGTTCATTGTGGTCATACAAAATCCTCGTTACTGTGATTGCACATCGAGGTCACAGTGTTTGTTTCTATTGCTTGAAAAGAAATGTAGCTTTTGTCAGTTGATTTCTAGAGAAAATACTTTCACTTATCAGTTCAGTCATTTTCATGACTGTTTTGAAACATAAGTTAGTGTTTACAGTTTATGTTCTACTTAACAGACTTGTTCAAGTAAATAATTGTATGAAGCAAACGAAGGGACGTGGTAAAAGAAAAATTTCTTATTTTGACATTGGAAAATGCATTAAAAAAAAAGTAATGTCCCTGCTTTGGCCTATTTAATAAACATTAGCTTGACATTTATTTAAAAGCAGAAACTCGGAATCTGTCACATTGAGTCAGAAAAACAGTCTGCTAATTCCAATTCTTTTATGTTTCAGAAAAATGTTGAAATTTCTTTGTGCATAACTGAGTAAAATCTTTTGTGAATGTTTTCTTACTGATTCTTAGGTAGTTATTGTATCTGGTTTTTGACTCTGAGACCTAATATTTTCCCCACATTTTTCCTTTTTATAGTTCTTTCTAAACTGCTAAATACATTCAGAAATTGGACAAAGTAGTGTCTAACCAACTTCTTTTGGAGGCAAGGAGAAAGAAGGTTGTAATAAGATATATTGATGTAAGGTTTTTTTCTGTTTTGCTGAGACATTCAGTAGGAGTGATGGCATGACTGTATTGCTTCTTGATTGCACTGAAGTGTAAACATAAAAGTATTTTTCTGCAATGGAATTATTTTGGATTTTTACAGGAGTGCTCATGTAATTATTTTCTCATCAGGGAGACCCTTGCTATTTTGAGCTGTTTTGTTGGATGCTATAATGTATCTATCATTAATTTCACAGCAAAATAAAAACATTAAGGTTAATGAAGGCAATGATTATAATAAATTCATCTTTACAAGCCTCCTGATCAAGGAGCTCAGGACTTTCTCATAATTTGCCAAGTCCCAGTTCTTCATGTTTAAATTTCTTTTGAGGATACACATTTGCATGATAAATCATGTGTATCTGCTTGAGAGATGGATTTAGATCAAAGTCAATTACCCTTGTATTTTCAGGATGGAATGGGCACACCCAGGACCTTTAAGCTGCAGCCATTGAGGTGAGGAGTAATCAAGGTGTGTTTGTGTAACCAGATTCAGGATGCTGAAGCAGGAATGCCAAATACATCTGAAAAGTAAAAGAATCATGGAATTTTTAAGGCTGGAAAACACCTGTAAGGGCATCAAATCCAACCACCATTTTCACTGCTAAACCCTATCTCTTAAGTATAAAATCTGCCTGCAGTTTGAATGCTTCCAGAGAAGGTGGTTCCTCTACTTCTCTGAGCAGTCTGTTTCAATGCCTGACCACCCTTTCAGTCACTAAATTTTTCTTAATATCAAGCCTAAACCTCCCCTGATGCAACTTGAAGCTGTGTCCTCTAGTTCTATCACTTGTTACCGGGTAAAAAAGCCTGACCCCCCAGCTGGCTAAAGCCTCCTCTCAGGGAGTGGTGGAGGGTCCCTCCTGAGCCTCCTTTTGTCCAGACTAAACAATCCCATTTCCCTCAGCTTCTCTCACAGGACATGTGCCCAATACAGAGAAGGATGGCAAGAATTTTTTATTATGTTACTTTCTTGAGGTCAGATGCAGTTTGAAAGAAAGTGCTCTAACAGCACTGGTAAAATAGAAATTATTTTATTCACAGATGCAGATGGACAGAAAGCCATCTTCCCACAATCTGAGCTGGCCAGACTTGTGACAGATATGGTGTCTAAAGTCTTTTTCCTGAGTTCACATGTTTTGCCTCTAAGTGATATTTCAGTAAAACCATTATTTTAAATATGCACAAGTGTGTTATTTTATGACACTTGTGTTTGCAGAAATGAACTAGAAATCAAATGTCACTGATTATTACTCAATGTGAAAATTAGCAGATTATCTTTCTCCTAATAGCCCTTAATATTTTTTGACTGACTATGATATGGAAGAAAAGAACTGCATGCAGTTCTATAGAAGACACAAGTGATTAATCTAAGCAAATTTATTTCATTTTCACCAATGTAAGCATATTCAAAAGAAGGTCCATATCTAAAATTCCTGATATTAAAAAAAAAAAAAAAAAAGGAAACTAATAGAATTAATTGAACTAAAGGGCTCAGGAATTAAAACACAATAGAGACTTGGAATTTTAGAAGTTCAGTGACAAAACCATCCCACATTAAAGTAGGAAATACATGAGTCAATATCTTAAATAATTAATTGTGTAAAGAACGCCGAGAAATTATAAATTTTCAGATAAAAAGGATGTGATAAAATTAGTTTTGCAAAAGACATGACACCTAGAGGTTAGAAAAAAATTTCCCAAAGGCAAGTTTAGATGGACTTGGAAAACTATTAAAAGAAATAGCAAAGGTCTTGTTCCTTACAAAAGAAAAAAGGGTGAGAAAATGTAGAAATAAGTAGAATTAAGAGAGAAGCAAAACTAACAAGGCTGAATGTGTTCAAGTGTGGGGGGACTGGATAATTTCTAACCCCATTTGTGAAAGAGCTGGGACATGAAATTATATGTCTGGGAGCAAGCATTTAGACTAAATCTAGCAAGATAATTGTGACACCTTATTTAAGAATAGGAAATTAACACCTATACTTAAGAACAGAGGAGGGGAAAATGATCTAACCCACTGCAAGCTTGTTAATCTAATATCAACTGTATCAAAAGATTTATAATTCTTTCTTTAAAAAAAACACAGGATGGGAAGTGTAATATAAAATCATGCACAAATCTAGGTTAGCAAAAATAGATCATGCCACAGTCTGTTGAAAGAGATATTGTAGTTAAATTAAAAGATGGTGGCTCTAATACATAGGGATTTCAGCAAAGTATTTGACATGGTGTTGAAAAGAAAAAGAAGTTAGACTAGAAAGTGAGGAATAGTAAAAAGATTAGAAAGTGAGGAATAGTAAAAGGAGGGTATATGTTAAATCACAGTAAACAGGGAAAATACTGAGTAAAAAGGAATTATCAGTGGCATTTAAGGATGTCATTAGTTCCCCCAGTAAAGAAGTGGGGGAGATACTGATAAACTTTACTGACACTGTGATTTTGGGAGTCATCATTAATACAGAAGAATGTTTTTCTACAGTATTGAAAGGAAGAGATGAGAGATGGCCCAGAGTACCAGAAAAAACAAGGGTAAAATGAAAATCAGAAGTACAAAATACAAAGCCATGCACTTCTGAAATATAACAATTTTCCTCTAAACTGGAATTCCTTCAGGTGATAATGACAGAGGGACAGACCTTGCAGAACTGACTGAACACAGGCCAGTACGATGGAGCCAACTGAGAAAGGCAAAGAAATCTTTGAACATCCCAAGTGAGATAATCTCTGTATCCCCCAAAAGTCAGCCTAGATTAAGTTCAGAGTACAGTACAGAGGACTGACTATGAAATTAAAAACTTCTTTTATGAAAGGAGACTGAAACAGCTTGGCTTGTTAACCTTGCAAAATGAAGGCTAAATAGGGATTATTCTTGCTTTCTGTAAATACATCAGTGATAATAAACATCCAAGAGACAAAAGTCTACTTGGTGTAAGAATAAATGGAATTAAACTAGAACAAAAAAAAAAAAAAAATGTTGGAGATTAAATGAAGGTTTCTGAGAACAAGAGTCTGGAAAAGTGTCCAATATAAGAGGGGCAAAAAACTTAATTAATTCTAAACTTTGATTAGTTTATGAAATTGGATGTGTAACATAATTGCTCATAAATGCAGAAACGTAACTCATTAATCTATGAAGTCCTTTCCAGTTCCAAGTTTATATTTGTGCTGAAGATGATGTGAGGTTTATGACATATGATAATAATGCATCTACATATTTAATGGGAACAATCACGGCTGTATGGCCATATATCTGATGTCCTTTCTTGCAGTACATTGAAATAATTGGCCAAAAAAAATTTAAAAGCAGCTTGGTTTGCTGAGTGCACACAATTTGTCATTTAGTCAGTGGTTTGTGCTTATTCATTATCATCATCTGACATTCTCTAGCACAGAGAAATTTTTATGGACAAATGAGCTAAAGCAAGAATGACAATATGCAAAAGAGATCAGAAAATAGAAGGCCTTTTTCTTCCTCTCTTTTATTGTTTGGTTAAGGAGCATGTCACTGTGATCAGCACCCTTGATAAAGTATGTAAATGTTTAGAGCCTGTTATTCCTGGGCTATTACTTGCATGGTCTTATCATAACAGCAGTCTGATAGAAAGTGATGGGGATCAGTTCCCAGGAGGAGAAAGCTTAGAATGACTTTTTGGTTCAAATAGCACCATGACATTGTTAGTTCTGGCTTAATAACTCTGATGTGGATTTTGCCTTCAGTTCATTGAGGTATCTTCAACCTTGTATTCTGTTTTTTAATAACTCTAAAGACTCCAAATTGTGCTTGTATCCATTTTAGCATTTAAACAATGTCTTTATCTAATGTGGTCTAAAGATTATTATATTTCTATACAATATTCCAATATTTTCAAGTTACTATTTAAAAAGTAAACCAGGTTGGTGTCAAAAGGGAAACTTTTCCAGTTCAAGTGGTTTCAACCAAACAGAGATCAAAGCAGTTTTTTTATTTATTAATAGCACAAAACCAGCAAACATTCAGTGAACTCTACATTCAAGACAAATTGAAAAAACAACAGATAAATTGCAGTACTAGACACTGTCAAAGCTGTTAAATATCCAGCTACAAATTTCTAAACACTCTTTTAATCTCAAAGCATTTTATATAAATTATACTCAAATACACATAGGCTAATATTTACATGCACACACTCACATCCCTCACAAATTGTGTGGTTTCGGGCACACAAACCCACTCCAGGATTCACAGCCCTTACTTGCAGCCCCCTTCTGTGGGAGCTGCAGATGCTCCAGCTGTGCATGTGTCCATGCTGCTCACTGCAACCCCTGATGCAGAGGAGGGGAAGAAATCTCCACAAGGTCACAGGTGCACACCCAAAGGGTGCCTGCTCCCTCCACCAGCAGTTCTCATCCAGGGGTAAGTTCCTCAGAACTTACCCAGGGAAGGATGCTCAGCCTGGTTTGGTCAGGTTGGTGATGCCATGCAAACACTTCTGGCAGGACCAAAGCAGATTTTGACAGTTTTTAAATTTCTATCTTTCTCTTATTCCCTGTTGTTCCCTGTAATTTATATTTTTAATACGTTTTTTCCAAGCTGATTGTTTTTTCCAGACATATTTGGCAATTCAACAGGATAATGGTCATTTTCCTGGTTAGCTTTGATGTTATGGAACAAATGGCTCTCTGACACTTTGGGGCATTTCAGCTACAGACACAGCTGCACTCACATTCCTGCCCAAGCACAAGGTTGTGTTTCCTGGGAAGCTCCCCCACAAACTGTAATTGCAATGCTAAATCATAAACCCCTCCTTAATGAGTGTCTGTCATGAGCAGACAGTCTGAATTTTATAATAGAGTACAAACTGAGAATATTGGGTGCATCACACTATTCTGAATTCTAGAAATGAATGTCACAAACAATCAGGCAAAATATTATGGCTGAAACAGAGGTGCTTCTATAAAAGTCTGAATAACAAATGATCAGTTAGACAAGTATTGGTGCTCAAAATGTAGAAAGGCAGAGTGCCATTTTCTTCAGTACTTTTCACTTGAAATTCTGTGACAGGAGAATTTACCAGTCACTCAGTCAATAAGTCAAAAATGACTTATGTTTTCTGGTGAAATGTCTGACACAAGTAAGGTCTTTAAATTAGATCCTTTTATGAATCAGGTTAAGCATCCAGAATCTAATCTGCACTTTTCAAATCTTCAGAATACTGTCTATAAAGGGCAAAATAAAACAAAGGATAACATAACTGAGAATCAGAGAAAAGTTACTAGAGGGTTTTTTTGTGGTTTTTTATTTGTTTGTTTGGGTTTTTGTTGTTTTTATTTTTGTCTTCATTTGTTTGTTTGTTTGTTTGTTAATATTGAAAACTCTTCTTGGACTTTCCAAGTAAGACCAAAGGAGTGATCCTGAAGGATCATGTGAGAGAGTAAGAGAATATTTAATGTTACAGAGTCTTCACCCCTTATTTTACCACATTTATATTTCTTTAGGAAGTCCGTGTTAGGGTGCAGGAGGTACCTAAACTGTATGTGGTATGGCACTTGGTAACAGATTAAATACCTAACTGCTCAGCACAGTCATCTCTAGCAGGGGAACACATTCACACTTTGGAAGATTAACCTACTCCCACACACTGGGTTATTTAGACCAGCTAATTTCTTCCCCTAGAAATATTCTCCACTACTACTACTGAGGAGAAAAGAGATTGAGCTAGTGCTTTTTAAGGAGTTACTTGTTTTCCTTAGACTTTGTGAGTCATTTTCATGTTTGTACACTCTTGCCTGCAACAGCATTGGTAATAGCCATCCAATTTAGCCCCTGGGATGAGCCAGACAAATAAGCTTTCTGCTCTGCAAAGAGTACTAGAAACTAGTGTCCAGATCCTTTCTTGTTTCTGCTCTTTTTAACAGACCATCCCTTTTCTGTGCCAGATAAATACTCATCAGGATGATAAGATTTTTCTTCTCCTGTGTCCAGTTCTGCAGTTCTCAGTCAAGTCCTGTTGTCCTTTAATGTGTGTAACGCCCACAAAGACCAGGTGGAAATTTCTAGTCAATATCCATTCCTCCTCATGACTTGCATATAAAGTCATTCAGATTAAAAGTGCAACATGGCATCTCTCTACCTGTCAAATTATGTCCTTCCTGCAATGATATAATAATTTGTGATTAACTTTTAAGGCCTCAGAGACTTAACAACTGAACAGACACAAGAAACAAGATGTTCTTAAGTAAGTAGTGATTTGGGGTACGTAGCTCATGGCTTTTATTTCCTGGAGGACAGAGTTTCCTGTTCATTGAAATCTGTCTTGCAGGAGTTGCAGTCCTTAGCACATTTTTTCTTTATCAGTTGGAGAAAGTGCTGTGCAGTAGCTGTAAGCAAGTGATGTTGGAAGTCAAAGCTGTGTCTCTAGTAACATACCTGTTTGTAGAGAGATTCACACTTAAGACTGGAGGCCCAGTTCTTTCTCAATCTGTTCACATTTATGATGCTTGCTATTCTACTGGATTAAGGATTGACTCAAGATTGAATATTTGAATTAAAATTCGAGATTGAAAATCAACTTAATTAAATTCTCTGAGAACAAATTTACATTCAAAAGTGTGCACGAGCCCTGTTGAGCTTATCAGGGGTGTTATACTGCACCTTAGATATCATGCATACTTACATATAAGTTAATATATATAACTGGTTTCATCAATATTAGTAGGAATATATTTATTTTTTCTTTTACAGTTATTTCACCATCTTTCTATTTTACCTGCTTCTTGCTGTAGCCTTAGAGGCTGGGTTCTGACAATGAGGGACTAAACACTGTTGATGCAGGGCTGCCCTTCTAGCAGGGCCATTAGCTATTCCTGTGATACAAACTAAAAATAAACACAATCGGGGACTATTATTGCCCTATTAACCATAAAATACAAGCATATTGCCTGGAAATGAGCAATAGGTTGCTGTATTAGGACAAGGTGGCCTGATGTGAAGAAAAACAAGATGTAAAGCAAAAAGGAAAAAAATCAAGTTACATAGTCTTCCTTCTCTTATACTAGAAAATGTTGGGTTTTTTTGTTCTCTCAAGCCAAGACTAATGCATTGCCTTTCTCAGAAGCTGAGAATTCCTGTCACATTCTCATCAATGAGTAGATATCAGAGGAGCATTGCAGCAATAAAGACTTTCCATGTAGGTCTCCATTTGTAGCAATAACATAGCCTTATCTACCTAAATCTTGATTAAAGTGAGATGAACAAAATGCATATTTCATTCCTAATATGTTAAATCATTATTCCTTCTCTGTGGGGACAGTGACAGGACCTGAGGGAAGGGCCTGAAGTTGTCTCAAAGGAAGTTTACTTTGGATATTAGAAAAAGGTTCTTCCCCCAGAGGGTGCTTGGGCACTGGAAGATTTCCCTGAGGAAGTGGCCACAGCACCAAGCCTGACAGAGCCCAAGAAGTGTTTGGACAATGCCCTCAGGCACATAATTTGACATCTATATGGCTATTTGTCTTTTTGTTTGTTTGTTTTTGGTTTGTTTTTTTTTTGGGGGGGGGGGGTCTGATAGAGTAATAATGAAATATATTTTTAAGGAAACAATATAACAAAGTGAAGAACTATTGTTTCTACATCACTTCCTTTAATTCTCTTCTTCAGTTGCTTTTCATACGTGATACAGAACAAAAAAATGTGTACATTGGTGACAAAACCCCTTTGGGGTGCCCAGATAAAACCAGTCATGTAGGAAATAGAATAATTAATCTAAAAATAAATGTAAAATGAATGGATCAAGTAGACAATAGGTACATTTTCTGGTGATGAAAAATCTCCTGTGACATTTGCATAGAAATGGCCTGAAAATATATATTTGGGAATATAAGCCACACTGTTCAGCATGGAATGTTTTATTAATCATAGTTTTTAAAGCCAGTGAGCATGGGAGGGGATAGATCTGGAAATAAATAATACATACTACAGAAATGGTCCTGAGATGAGTAGCTCTTCCCTTTATAAATATTACAAGCAAGCCACAATCCCCCAGGTAAGAACACAGTATTCAACACATTTAATGATGAACAACAACAAAAGGAGAGCATTTTAATTTAACATGGGAGTCAGTTCCAAGTCTATCAGTTGGCTATCCTGAGAAGTGTATTACAGCCCTAATATTGCTGAGAGTGAATTCCAGTATATTTTTATCCTTCATTACTGGAAACTGACTCTTGCAGTAACAGCTTTGCATCATATTATTGAGGATGAAATTACCTGACATTTTATGTATCATCAATATCAGATTAAAGTGTCAGTAGTGAATTTTGCACCATGTTGCCACTTGATACAATAATGGTACTTATAATATCTGAAATTATGACTTCTTTTACCCACACAAAAAAAGATCATTTCAGAAGGTTGGGGGGGACATAATTTTTCCCTGTATTCCCTTTTTCAAATAAATATTCTTTTGACAATAAGCACATTACCTAATTTTTATTTTTTTTTTAAAGTGTGCAAAGGTGTTGGGACCTGATGTGGTCCAAACATCCCCACACTGAAGTATAGAATGAGTTAGTGACTAATTGAGGTATTCTGATCTATCTGGAAGGGCTTGAATGTACATTTTTAGCATTGCAATAGCATCCAGAGTAGCTGGCCTAAATCTCCTCCCCGGAGGCTGGCATTAATTGTGTGAACATAAGAGCACTGTTAAAGGGTCAGGGCAAAAATCCTCCTCGCTCCATCTCCAACACTGACCAGCAGCAGGGGCACAGAAGGCATGTAAGAGCAGGGCAGCATATGGTGCCAGATCCCTGGTATGTTCCTTTGCCAGCAGTGACTTGTGCCTCTGGGACTGCCTGAATGGAAGGTGATGTTTTTGTGTTTAATAGAATCCTGTCAGTTTTATGTCATTAATTTATCTCATCTTTTTTTAATCCAGAGAGGTTTTAGGCATCCACAGTGTCTTGTAGCAGCCACACATTTGACAAAGTACCTCTATGACTTGCTTTTAATCTGTTGCTTGTTAATTTTATTTGATGATCTTAGCATAGACTAGACATTTTCTATTCATTTGATCCACTCTGTATTACTGGTAGTTTGTAGAGATATGCTATATCCTTTCCTCAGTGACTTCTTGAAAATAAAAGTGTTTTTGTGTTTAGATTTTCGCTATTATTGGTCTGCCTTACTATCCCTCTCTGCATCTTTTCCAGTACTTCTGTATTCTTTTGGACACAAGGGAACACAAACTATATTAAAGACACCTCAGGGGACTTAAATAGTGGCATTATAATGTTTTGTCTTTTTGTTTTCTACTCCTTTCCAAGTAATTGTTAATTCTGCCTGCTTTTGACAGCAATTAAACAAGGAGCTAATACTTTGGCAGAGTTACCTTCTGTAACTTCAGTGCCTATTTCCAGTACAGGAACAGCTACTTCAGACGCTGTCACAGTGAAGGCAAGATCACTCCGAACTCAGAGTGAAGATTTCTTTCCCACAACTCTGCTTCCTTGTCACATCATTTCTACTAGTGAAGCAGAACATGGACAGAACTGTTCTTTGCAGCAGACACAGCCCTACAGATTATAAGACAAATATCTCCAAGGCCTGTTCCTTTGCAGTCTAAGGAGTCAGAGAGGAAGATACAAAATGAGACCTTTGCATCTGAAACAATGTATGGCAGATGACTGAATGCACCTTTGTTCCAGAGGGGTGGGAAAGGCAAATGAGCAGAAGCTGCTGAATCATTGAGATAGATATAGAGAAGTCTTTCCATAGCTGTTTTGTCAAAGTAAGAGGAGGAGTCACTGGAGCAAAAGAGACTAAGGTAATCCAGTTCGACTTGCTAGAGAGGTAGAGCACTGGAAAGTGGGTTCTTAAAGCTCCTCTACCTTCTCACAAGGAGAAGATGCACATATTGCTAGTCTGATCCTGGAGACCATATGAAGTGGGACAGGTATTGCAAGTGGAGAGACAAATGCGGCATGATGGGGTCCCCTTCCTCCTGCCAGCAGCATCATGCAGTGTCATATTCAATGATTTCCTTTAGATGTCTTGAGCAAGTATGAAATACAAGAATCTTAACCCAAAGAAAGGTCGAGGAGGCCTTTTCTAGCACATAACAAAAGAGCATTTGATGATGGTGGTACAGACTGTTACCAGGATGATTTATCCATGATAAGGACAGAGGCTGATTACATTAGGATGTTGCTGGGAAGATTTACAATTTATTCATTTCATGGAGTATTGAAAACTGTCACTGATAGTGATCTCTCAACCTCAAAGTCGGAGGTTTTCATCTAAAATTCCACAACTGAAGAATGTTAGTACCAAGAAATTAAGCTCATATTTCTTTTAATGGTATAGTTTAAAAAAGAGACATCTACAAAAGTGTAGACACATGTGTGTAGCTCACTCTGTGGAGGGATGGCTACTCAGTGAAGCCTCATGAAAAAGCCCTGTCAGAGAGCCAGGAGGCACCATATAACACCATCCCTGGGCTGAGAGATACATCAATGCCTTCTGGGAAGTAGCTGGAGGCCAAATAAGATACTCCGTGGTGCCTAAAATAAATTCATTCCCCATACTTAGGATATTGAATACCAGTTTTAGCTCATAGAGTCTGAGGATATTGGATAATTCAACTTTCTAGATGCACAGTATGATTTAAATACTGAGGTATGTTTGTTTTCCTGCTTGGCCACAAGTCACCACTCCTAAGATCATGGATTTAATATATGTTCTGTGTGTTTTATCCACAGCCATGGGCAGAAGTTTTGCATGTACCTGTTTTTCTCAAATGGTATTTCTGTCTGTTTCTAGCAAACTAAATTGCACCCCTAGTCACCTGTCAGAGGAATCTTTCCCTAAAAAGCAAGGACTCTGTTCACTATGTCTCTATTGATTATGTGGCAATCTAGACACATAGCACACCTGCATGCACATTCCTTTAGGCATCTGGTTTTGGTGTCTTCATTTTGAATTCAGTCCACTCCTCTGATCTGGCTTTCTGCCAACTATTTATTTTTCCTGTTTTTTTCAGGTGATTCCCTTTTGCTCAATTGCAATGCATGCTTTACTCCTCTGCAGAGGATGGCATTCACAGCACTGTAGCACTAAATCATCAATATTGTGATGTTAGCCTCAAATTCAGTTGGAGACACTAGGTCTAACTCAGCTGTAGCTGAAGTTCAACAGCTAATTCTACATTTAATAGTACTGCAGACAAGCCTCTACTGGCTCGTGAAAGGGGGCAAACACACACATGCACACAGAGTAAAACCACATGCTGATGACATTCAGGCAATTCAGTTTGAGATCAGATCTTCATGCATCCTCCTTAAATGATAACATGCAGCTCAATGAGCCAGCTGCAGCTTCAGACCATTGGGGTGACCCTGTGAGGCCAGACTAGAGCTTTTAGGGCCTGTCCTACATCAGGGTATGGTCTCAGCAGCCTTTCTGTGATGTTATTTCCAAGGACCCTCACTCAGACTTGACAGCTGCAATTCTTCCAGGAGATTTTCCCTTGCAAATCCAGGACTGAGTATGAGAAAGGAGGTAGAATTTGCTTTTCCCTGTGTCCTGTTAGCACTGGGTTATTTTACTATTATTTCATCCATCCTTTCAGGATCCCTTTCTCTTACCTTTCTGTCTTTCCAAATTCCATTAACATATTGAACCACAGGATATAAAATGGGCATCTCGGGTCTGAGCTGGTTTCTTTTGCTTCTTGTTCTTTGTTTATCTCTCTAAAGTTGACACCCAGTCTAGTCAAAGGGTTGGCCTCATTTACAAGCACACAAAAATTATCAGATTCTGAATTAGGTAGAAGAGTAGGGATACTGTTCAGAAAATTACTTCTGTTTCAACATTTCTGTTGACTTCCACATTTACTGTGGAATAAAATTCATGCTGTCTGGGAAAGCCATTTTTTTTCCAGTCGTGAGACTCTTCCTGCTATTAACAAAGATATTCAGATTTATGCTGAAAAGCAAGGCAAACATTCTACTTTCTCCAGCTTGCTTATCTGGAAAAAGTGCCTTCACAAAATATGTTGTGAAAAAAAGTTTCTTCTTCTCAAATTTGAAGAAATTTTTCTACTTTACAAGGTTTCTGCTGTTCAATATTTTCTTGTAGGCATATTCTTATGAAGATTTTTATTTAGTCTATGTTCCAAAAAGAAGGAAAAGCAAACAAAACCATTTCCTTAGCTGTCTGCTTAGGCAAACTGAACTGTTTTTGCACAGCACAAGCATCATAACAACAAGCCAAGGAAAATACAGAGATTGATAAATATGAGCATCCCATCAAGGGTTCTGTGAGCACTACAGCTGGGAGCTGAAGACTTGTGGTAAAAGAGGAACACAGAGCAGGACATGAAGAAATAGCAAGGCAGAAGAACCTTACAAAAGGAGAACCAGGGAAGATGCTTGTTGGAATCACATTTGATTTTTTCTCAGATTTGTACAACTGGAAACACTCCTTCTCTCAGAACAAAAGTCATGAGCTTTGAAAGTTACATTGGTAAATATTTCACTTCTCATTTTCATGTTTTTTGTGTGCTCCTCAAGAAAAAAAACAAGAGGAAATGTTGCAAAAAGCAACATTGTTTATGAGGTTCCATGGTGTCTGGCGCTCCCTAAAATGGAGATGCATGATTAATTTTTGTTGCTAAGAAAAGTTGTTCTTTTGTTGCTTTTATCTTCTGGAAAGTCAGCTAAAGGATAATAAAGGTGGAGTTGGTGGGATAAAGCCTCAGTATAGAAAAATCCATTATATCTAAAAGGAGACACAGAAAGATCAAAGAAGGAGCTAAATGTGTCCTGAAGTACTTCAAAAGGTGGCTCACTTAGGAAATATTGATCATCTCAGGATAGAAGTGGAAAATTGGCCGGCTTTGACTGAGGGAATTGAAGAGGCTGTTGTATAGGTGGAAGAGCAGCAAGTCTTTCACTCTGTATTTAGGTTCACATGCAATTGTTATGGTTATTTACAGCTCTGTGAATTAGTGTATGAATTAGACACCACCCTGCCACTGGTGTTTTGAGGTGCAATCCATTTTATCCACAGCTTACATTTTTGGTTCTGCTAGTGTTCCTAAATACAGAGGTCTCCTTTGTTTTCTAATTATGTAAAGTACACTTTGCTGCCTTTCATTTATACCTCATTTTGTAACAAATTTAAAGAACAGCTTTCTGATTTGGAACAGGAAAACCACAAGGACTGGAAGAGATAACAGTTATAACATTGCTTGTAAAAAATATCAGAGCTTTGACATACATGTATATATGGGGATATGAACATATAAATTGCTACTTGTATGTTACATGTTATATACTAATATTGTATGTAATGTCTGATGTAATGTCACAGAATCATAGAAGAGTTTGAGTTGGAAGGGACCTTGTTCCAACCCTCCTTCCATGAGCAAGGAGACCTTCCAATAGACCAAGCTGTTCCAAACTCCCTCCAACCTGGCCTTGAACACTTCTAGAGAGAGGGCAATATATGTAATTATATATAATGCAAAAATAGGTGCAATTATACATAATGTAGTGCAAAAGCATGTCTCCTGAATTAAGGGAGAAGCAAAAAGAAAGCAAAAAAATATATACTAAAAAAGAAGGAGATAAATATGCATAACAAGCATTTCCAGAAAAACATAAAAAAAGTCTCTGTCCCAGCTGAACTGCAACAGAATGACAACATTTCTCCTCCCATCCTGGCTTTCCTCAGTATTGCTCCTGCTTGCAGTGGTGGTGGATTGTCAGCAGCCTTCCAGAGGAAGCAGCAGCACCCAGGGTTTGTGTGCTCTCACCCCTCTAAGCAGCAGGTGAGGGGGAGTGGCTCAGAGAGCTCTGACAGTCTGCCTGGCCAACAGCTGCCAAATTTCCTTTCTGCCTGCTGAGACTGAAGCTGGCAAAAACCTTCCAGGTGAGGAATATGGAGACCTGTCAGTTTGATTTTTCCCAGTGTAAAAATGTAATATTTGTTCACAAAATAATTTTTTTAAAAAATCAATTTTTCAAGAAGGGCATGTTCTCTCAGAAAATTCTCCTGACTGAACATTCCCAAATACCTTCAATGAGAATTTGCATCTGCTGTGAAGGCAGCATACAAGGACTACAAAATATGGATTCTCTGATGGTTTAATGAGAGTCTGTGGCAGGAATTTCCCACTCCCCACAGAATTTATGAATACACCCTTCTACCTCCCACTTAAAGGTGTGCATGGCTGTGAAAACAGCATGATTTGGATGAACAAAATCCAATTTGAGCAGGATCAGGCAGCCAGAAGGGGACTCATTACCAATGAGATGTTATGCAAAGATGCCTGGTGAATGCTTAAAAGGAACAAAAATAAAATATAAAATAAAATAAATAATATATCCTGTTTAAAATTTCTTTGACTTTAGTGAGTGGAATATTATTGCTGACCTGAGCAAGACCTCTGGGAGAAACTTTAGAAAAAGCTTTTTTTTTTTTACTTTGGAAGTCTGATTTTTTAAGTGATGCATTTGGATTATTTGTCTAAACGAATGTGGGGATTTGTGTGTTAAGCATTCACAAATATTCTCTTTTTTATTTAATAATCTTATTATTTGGATTAAAAAATCCAAAATAAATTCACAAATGTTTAAAAATTCACTTTGCAAGTGACAAAAAACAAGGGCTGGATTTACTGAAATAAAACATGGAAAAGGATTTTTTGCCTAAGATGAATCCTTGAAAACCTCATGATTTTTAAGGTGAATTTCCTTGACAGCAAAATCAGCTAAGAAACATCAATGAAAAGCAGAAATTAACATAGTGCCAATACAAATACCAGAGCAAATTTGAGTATTCATTGTAAGAAAGAGTATAATCTTGCTTCCAGTGGAGCCATAAGATGAGGTTCTTAAATCCAATAGATCTGCAAGGGCAAGAAAGACATGAAGTGCTTTGAACTGTCTTGATGACATCAGTAATCATCACCATGGAGAAATTATTTATATATATATATATGTATATATATACACACGCACACATATCTACAGATACAAGGATGTTTGTGTCTGCTTATACAAAGAGCTCCTTTGCTTAAAAAAAAAGGGACCTTTATTCTATTTTCTCTAATATTTTCTAAACTAAAAATATAAATTGAGAACTCTCAGGCAGATCCTTATTTTAGTTATCCTAAACTATATCCTATGCATATAGTTTGGATGATTTAAATGGGAAATTTTTGTTTTATAATACAGCATTTCAAAAAGATTAAAGCTTTCAAAAACAGCTTTATTAAGAAAATATCCAGTGGCAAGAGTTGAGCTACTTTTTAATTTTTCCCAGAATAATATCGTTAAAGCAATATTTAATAAAAACTAATTAGTGTATGATGCAAAATATTATTTTCAAAACTGAATTTAGATTCTAATTTTTTTTTTTTTTTTTTAGCATGAAGGCTGTTATAGTCAGCATGTTCCTCTACTGTGTCTTCAGTGCTAAAAAACATTTCTTTTTAACTTTAGAAGACTGATTTTTTAAGTGATGCATTTAGATAATCTGCTTAAGAAAATTTGGCAAAAAATATTTTATTTTGCTTTAAATAATCTTTAAATCTCAAACTAGAATAAGACAGCAACAGACCTGAAGGTTTGCAGCTGTGGAAAGAAACTTCTTGTATTCAGGACAATGTGTTTAACATCTTGCAGCTCCATAAAATGGCAATTCTGTGGGCCATTGTTGTTATTTATTATATTTTATTGCATTTCACACAGCCTCATGAGCCCATTCTGACAGAATTATGTACTGCTGGAAGACAGTCTACCTTCAAAAAGACTTTTATTCTAAATAGAACAATAAATGAAATCAACATACAGAGAACATGAGCGGAAGAATGATATATAGAAAACTAAATGTGTGGGCTCATTGCTAATCATTTAAAAGAAAATGAGTGTTGGGCTCTATTTTCCAGAATTTTTCTGGATTTCTACACAAAGTAGCACTTATCAAAAATCTGTAAACGTCCCGCGGAAGAAATAAGGGTTTCTTCTCATAATTGCAGATGAATATCCTGCCAAACAAGGTACAGCATTGTTCTTACTCTCTCTTTTTCTCTCAGGACAAAGGTGTCACCTCCTGTTCTTCACTTTTCTTTATTAACACAGCCTGCAGATCTTTTTCTTTCTTTTTTCCAGGTCAGACAGAGAGGTACATTCCAATACAAGGAATAACCACAGCAGGAGAGGGGAGGGTCAACACCTGGAAACCAGCACATACCTGGGTGAACATTGGAGCCTGTTGGCTCCTTCCCCTCTACCTGTGCCATAAAAGGTGCATTGAAATTAATTCAAATGTAGACATCTATCAATATGCTTTCCTTAAAAAGCCCCTATGGAATCATAGACAATACCCTTCTCTATATTATGTATTCCTACCCCACAAATCCTGTCAGTCTTTTCTGGAGAAAGGCAGTTCAGCAGATTTGCATTTAGTCATACTTGCTGCATTCCCCTTCTCTTTTGGGCAACAAGGAAATATGCTTTTGATGACTCACAGTTTTTTAATGATTTGTGAACTATAAAACTGTATTTCAATATTGGTAGTTTTTTTCTTCCTTGATTGACCAGTGTGAACTATAAAACATCAAATCTCATTTGTCAGTCTCTCAGTCTTGCGCTGGAGTATCAGAAATTGTCTGGCCAGCAGGACCAGGGCAGTGGCTGTCTCCTGGACAGGGCACTAGTGAGGCCACACCTCGAATCCTGTGTCCAGTTCTGGGCCTATCACAACAGGAAGGACATTTTGGTGTAAGAACTTATCTGGAGAAGGGCAATGGAGCTGGTGAAGGGTCTGGACCACAGGTTTGATGAGGAGCAGCTGAGGGAGCTGGGGGTATTCAGCCTGGAAGAAGGGTCTTAGGGAAGACCTTATCACTCTGTACAAACTCCCTGAAAAGATGTTGTTGGAAGGTGGGGGTCAGTCTCTTCTTCCAAGTAACAAATGACAGGACAGGAAGAAACAACCTCAAGTTTTACCCAGGGAAGCTTAGATATTAGAAAACAATTTTTCTCTGAAAGGTTTGTCAAGCATTGGAGCAGGCTGCCCAAGGAAGTGATGGAATCACCCTGGTAGAGGATCATCATACCTGGAGAGGGTCATTTGGGGATGTGATTTAGTGGTGAACTTGGTATTGCATGGTTGGACTTCATAAACTTAAAACATATTTTTTCAATGTAAATGATTCTATGATTAAACAGCTAGTTTCTTCAGCCCCAGAAACCACTCACAGTCCTGAGTTTGCTGATGCAGCTAAAAAGGATGTGATCTATCAAGGGCAAACACACTGTCTTCTCATATGGCTGTCATATCACAAAAACTTTAGCAACAACTTTTCTGTGTATTAAATCTCCGAAAGACGACGATATGAGGTCTTGAAGCTTTTCTGGACATAATTCTTTTGCTTAGCATTATTTATTAGGTTATAGGTTATTGCTGTTGCTTCCTCTATCTTTTTTTTTCCCTTCCGATTAAAAACTATTCATGAAAGAACCTCAGTAGGAAACTTCTTGTTTGATTTTAAAGAGTTACCTGGAAACAGTGCAACATAAGTAAAATGGCTGACCACCATGGAATGACAGAATGGGTGACATTAGAAAGGACTCTTGAGATCTTCTGCTTCACATCCTGTCCTACTCGAGCAGGATCTACAAGAGCAGGTTGCCCAGCACTCTGTCTAGTCAGGTTTTCTCAACTCCAAGGATGGTTCAAAGGACAGGGACTCCACAATATCTCTGGACAGAGTGTTCTAGTGCTTGATCACCCTCACAGTAATCAAAAAGAGAGCTTCCTTTACTTCAGGTGAAATTTTCTGCTCATTTGTGTCCATCATCTCTTGTTACATCAGTAGGTACTACTGAGAAGCAACTGACTCTGTCTACTT
Source organism: Haemorhous mexicanus (assembly GCF_027477595.1). Classification (NCBI taxonomy): domain Eukaryota; kingdom Metazoa; phylum Chordata; class Aves; order Passeriformes; family Fringillidae; genus Haemorhous; species Haemorhous mexicanus. Next base: position 109,612,590 of record NC_082343.1, on the reverse strand, counting down.
TGTATCTGTCTCATCAGGTATTTAGACATATTGGTAAGATCCTTTCTTTTCTCTAGGGTGAAGAATCCCATCTGTCTCAGACTCTGCCCATATGAAAAATGGCCCAAACTTGATCATTTTTATGGTTCTGCACTGTTTCATTCTTATAGACCCCTCAGATTCTTTCTCAAATTGAGGCGAGCAAACTGGTCACAGAACTCCAGATGTGACCTCTTTGGTGATGAGTAGAGGTGAAGGATCATTTGGATCACCTCCCTCAACCTGCTGGCAACACTCCTAATGCAGCCTAGGAAGCTGCTGGCATTTTTTTCTGGTGGGGATGCATTGGTGGTTTATGGTCAGCTTGCACCAGGACCTGGATCTCCCTTTCTACAGAATTGCTTTCAGGCCAGCTGGCTTCTTGAGTATTGGTGCCTGGGGTTATTTGTCCCCAGATGCAAATATCCAGAAAAGAACTGGCGATTAGCTGGCTGCAGCCTGGAAACATTCTCAGAGTGAACAGCTGAGATAAGTCCATGATCATTTTTTATTCTGTGAAAGACCAGCAGAATTCCAGGAACTAGAATCAGTTCTAATCTTTTCACTCACAGATAAAAAAGGAGATTCTGGAGATTTCCTACTAAGGAAAGGTAGTATTCAAAGTCCAGATAATTACACGAGGAAAATTATCACATCTTGCTGGAAATTAATATAACTCAAATATGCACTCAAACAGGGCTTGTTAGTGCTGCATGACAGTTGGGTGGATCCTAAATATATGAACAGATCTTTCTTACAACTCCATGTCACTGGCTGAGGATAGCTGCTCTCTTTTCAGATCTTGATGCAAGAATTTTTCTTTCTGCTTTGCATACCATTTAATAATTTTGGTACTGTTACTATTTGCCATTATTTGTACTATTGGAATATAAGTTGGGCAGCTAGAATGCAAGTAGGAAGAAAGGACACATGCCTCGTCCTCCTCTCACCAGAACAGTACAGCTGTTTTCAGTAAGTTTTGTCCTGAGCAACTGCAGTTAAATAAGAGGTGAAAGAAATGCATAATCTCTCTGAAGTGCAGTAGTATGATATAAGGTGCTTGTTACCTTGAAAATAGGCAGCAAAAAGCTGAAATCTGTAAACTCATTTAAAAAAAGCATTTTAACCTCCTTTAGTATGTGTAGAATTTCATTGTCCTCTGATGGGAGGTTAGGCTATGTAAGGAATGCAGAAGTAGTCTCTAAACCACCTTTCAAAAAATCTATTGACTGTTGTCCTTAGAGCAGTTGGTAATTTACTTCCTTTCCTTGAGGTGACTTGGTAGCCTGGTGCTGCAGCTCTTGATTTGCTCTTCCTTGCAAGAGTGAAAAGAAAGAGTCTCTGGCAGGCAGCTCACTGCTGCTTGAGTCCTTTGTGTCTTATTGTTAGCAAAAGTAGCATGACCTTACATAATGTGACACATGATAGAAGGAGTAATGTGACAAGACATATCAGACAGGCCGTGCTGCACACGAGATATATGACATATCTCATCTGAAACAAATATTGCACCTAGCAAAAATAGTACTTTAAAAGGCACTTTACCTTTTTTCCCTACCCCTCAGATTGTTGACAGGTATGAGGGTCATTACAAAGACTTTAAACCTCTATCCTGATTAATGCTAGAAGCTCAACAAATTCCCTAAGCTAATGTTTAAGATTAGAAGATTAAAATCAGAGTTAAAATAAAACACAAATATGTTAAGGTATGTGGCCAGAAGGAGAAGATTGTAGAATTTTTTTCTGTGTTGGCTGTCAGATCAATTGTACAACTAATAGCACAGAGCAATCACTGCAGTCAATTGGAAATAACACAAATGAGATTTCATTAGTTTGGGTCACTGTGATTGGAAAACCACTTGCAAAGCCAGGACTTCTGTGAATTAGTAAAGAAACACACTGAAAATGATACCATATACTGTACTATGTACTGGTCAACCAGCTCAAGTTTTTTCCAAATTTCTTATTGTGTATTTGAAAACATGCTGCATTTGAAGTTTTAAGAGCAAGCACAATAGGTAAATAAGGTGCAATAAACAGAATAACTGATATTACATGAGACCAAGCTCCAGTGACTAGCTCTTGCTCTACTGCACAGAAACCTCCATGCTTGAGGTAAATTCTAAACCAGAGGAATTATTTAGATTCTTTTTTATCAGTTTACATATACTTGACCACCTTCATTTAAAGAGCGGCAAGAACATTCTAAGAATGAATAAACGAAAGTTCAAAACATCTTGGCTAACAAAAAAAAAAAAATTTATTCCTACTTTACCAAAAGGAGATCTGTGACTTTTCAATAAATTGCAGAAGGTGGCATAGAGAATTACAGCTGCATCATCCACACTGGCATCTGCTTTGATCAGAGCACAGGGGTGAAACCATGGGCCAATATACTGGGCTGACAGGAGGGCTGTGTGGACTGCCCAACTCATATTACTGCTTTTTGAGCATCTTCTTTGGACCTGTTAGGACTAGGGGCACATGAGTTGGCTGCAGAATAATAGACCTGAGGTTAAGTCAACTGGACAGGACATGGATAACATTGGACATGACATGAGGACCTGAAGAATGTGACAGATACCAACATAAGCATCTGACAAAAGTTAAAGATGAATCTGTGAGGAATAAATGGAGTTCCCAGGTAGTTAAGGCAGAGTTACATAAAAAGCAGCCAGACCTCACATATAATTGTAGGGGATCCTTGGGGACCATTTACTGAGAAAATATTTCAAGGCAAACCCGTGGAAGCACGTAAGTTAACATATAAATAATATCATACTAGGCTGTGATTACCTAGATAAAAGTATCAGAAATAACTAAATTAAATATGGCTGTAAGAAACCCAGTGAGTAGGAAAAGTAATTCATTTATCTGGGAGGAGGTAGGGAGGTTCAAGGACAGTGAAAAAGGGGATCAAGAGACAAGAAAGTGGTCAATACAATACTCACATCCTGTGACTGATGATGTCTGGGGGTATCTGCAGGGCAGAACTGCACTTGATCACTGCAGCCTAAATTATGGCAATAAATCATATCTGTCTTTTTGCCAGTGCCATACAAATCAAACCTTATTCTGACATCAGAAGACTTGGGTGATCCTTACCAAGCTGGGTGGTTTTCCCAGCTTTAGACAAACACCCAGATGGATGGAACCAATACCCTGGTGTCAGGGCTTTATTGCCTGCTCCAGGCTGGCAGAAGCAGCATCTGCCCAGTGCTTCCCACCAGTACTTTCCTGCTAGCAGTATTCAGGGCTGTGCCTGCATCCCTGCATCATATTGACTGCAGGCATAGTTCATGCTTTGTGAGATCAGCAAAGAGTAAAAAGATAATTAATTGAAGGCTGTGAAATTCAATATTTTTTTTCCCAGATTCCAAATAGTTGTCTACCAACTCTACTCATAAATTCATCTTTTCTTCTATCATCAATTCCAGTATGCTTTTCCATGGCCATGCTGTATGACCAGTTTTCACATCCACTAGTACCTGTAGAGTGAGGTTGGCAGTTTTTCATTGCTTTGCTGCAAATGGCTTTTTATTATTCTCGATGAGACACCAGTCTGGATTTGGGGTGTATGAATACAAATTCTGGTCATAAATGAAAGTCATGGCAGTAATGCTTTTTCCAGGGGCTCATTTCTGTCTTGCTGCTACTTCGAGTGACACCTGACATTTCAACTTGTTTCCTGACCTCTATATCCTGGAGACAAGTAATGTTTTCTCATTTAATAGGTAAGACTATGATGAGAACAACTCAAGTACTAATATGAGTTGCTATATTTTTTGCTATTTAATTTTCTCCTTGTGAGCATGAACAAGCTTTGGCCAAAAATGGGGGAGAGCTCTTTATGAGTTAATAACATTTTAGAAGAGGGATTTTACAGAAAAACCATCCTATTTGGATTAAAATATTTACCAACAACAAAAATTGGACAGGGAGAAACACAGGACTATTATTTTCTTTTCAAATATGTTGCTGCTACTACCAGTTTTGCAAACTTCTGTGGTCACATCCTGTGTACTATGAAAGAGCACAGGACTTAGTCTTCTGCATAACATATCTTTATGTGTTTTTTTTTATTTATCTCCCTGGTTTTAAATGGTAAAATTTCACTAATTTAAGGGAAGATACTTCTAGTATATATCAAAAAATGAGCAGAAAATCTGAATTTTGACTTACAATTTCGATACTAGGGATCTACTTTTGCTCAAGAATGAGAGTTCGTAAAATATTTTTGTCTCTAGATCAGAAAAATAATTTTCTGGTATATGCCAGTCTGTATTGTAATTTCTTTATTGGCATTTATTGCCATTAATAACTTGAGCCAGTCATTCAATATTAATATTATTTAAGAAGGGTTTTTTTTCGTGTGTTCTTTGTCTTCCTTTTTTAGTTTTTAAATACTCTCTTGAAGATTATTTTGCTTATTTTTAATATGTTTGCTGCTAGGATAAAAAAAATAAATTGAAGGCAAGAATGTAGTTTTCAACTCGTATAGAAAATTATTAAATAATTTTCACTGCCTTAAACCATAGCTGTATGTAATTTCTCTAAGTTAGACTCTCAATAAACAAGGGAGAGGAGACAGCCATGTATGCTTCACTTTTGTATATCCAAGGCGTAAGGGTTGTCACAGGATAGTTCTTACCATAACACAGTATTGATTATAGCACCTGTTTTTGCACAGGTTCTGCTCTTCAGTGAAGGACTTATTTCCCTGAACATTAATTCAGATGCAGTGACCTCCGAGAACACCCTAACAAGAGATCTATTTCCAACATGAATGCACAACAGTGTGGGTTGCCGTGAACTTGGCTTCATTCTCTCTTGGCACAAATGTCAAACTGAAGGCCCATCTCTCTTCTTGAATCTTGGGGACCAGAGGTTAGCCAGCCTGACAGCTGGCAGCCTGATTCACTGTCTCAGAGTCATCGTGGAGTGGTGGCTTTTATTCTTCTTTCTTTTTATATAGCTTCCCTCTGGCATCTTTTTTTTTTCTTAGCTGTATGGTATTTTGTCATTTGAAAACTGAATGACACATTAATTTCAAGCACTAATGGGAAACTTTCAACTTGAAATCTAGTCAGTTTAAAGGAAGTTAAATGCAGTTGCTGCCAATGCACTTACCTTGAGACATCCTGCCAGTGTAACAGTTTTGCGTTCACATTTTCCTATCTTTAAACTGTATTTCTTTTTTCTCTAATGCTGTGAGAAAGACAAAGTCACTGGAGGATGATAGTGACAGAATGACTGACTATACAAAAGGTGCCCACAGAATTGTCTCTATGCCATAAAGAGCAAGTTGAAATTTTTTCTTTTTTTTTCTTTTCAAGAGGAGCTTAACATAACATGCAAATTTTCTAAGAACACCCACTGTTCACTTTCAGAGATTTGTTACAAAATTTAAATCAAGCTTTGCTTTTTAAAAAACAGAAAAAAATCTGTGAAAACATAGTTGCAACAGAAAATATATGATCAGCCTTGGTACAAAGAGTCCTTGCCAAGTAAATGTATGAAAAAAAGAGAGGAAGAATTCCTAATCTCTTCCAGTGTCTGCCAACAAAGCATATTACTTCTATAACAGTATCTAAAAAAATTCAGGGTGAAGTATGATTTTTATATTAAAAATGCCCTTTTAATTAATAAGCATAACATATTCCCTCTGTCTGGCTAGTGCTGTCCTTAAGAGTAAATGAGTCCCAGCAATCTGAGATATATTTATACTGCTTACATGAATTTAAAGACATGAGACCTCCTGCTTTTTCAATGCAGAGAATTCAGGAGGCTCCACCCAAGCTCTAACCTGAAATGTGCTTCAGAGGTCAACACTTTTCTCTTTAAGTCACACATCCCACACTACTCACTGATGTGCTGCTCTTCTTTCTTCCATTCTGATTTGCTTTCCAATGTGGCCGTAGATTTGCCCCTTTGCAAACCTGAGGGAATACTGCACACAATCATTGTCTTTACCACAGGTAATGGAAGGCAAGTTAGGTATCCCAGGACAAATAAAAAGACCTTATTTTATTTTGTGTTTTATTATTTTTGTGCCAATGGACTCCAAGCTGAGATTTCACTGTACTGGGCACTATTTAGCAAGTTGAACTCCCCCTTTACAACTCTCTGTTCTTTTAGGACTCTCCCACGCAAACTAAGAGCAGCATAATTCTTCAAATGTAACCAAGGCTCCTTTCCTTTTCCCACATTCTCTTGAATTAAATCTGGGATAAACCATCCTACAACAAAGCAGAATTCCCTTCTAGGGTTTGCCTAACTACGGAATATGGGTACAGAGATGGTAGGATCATGGATCACCTGCCAGTTTAAACCTCAAAGCACTAGATGATTAAATTTACAAAGAGAAAATAAGTCAACAGAAAGAAGTGCATTTGAATAAGCTAGTAGTAGCATCATTCCTAAAGCTAGTGACCCCAAGATATGCTGCAGTAAAGTAATAAATGTACATTTTTGTACATGTCAAGTAATCCTTTTAGCTTATACATTCTTTTGTTTCTATTCCAGGCACATAAGAATTCTCTGTTCTACTTAATTTTTCCTCTGAGAATGAAGAGAGCATGCTGACTTTAACCACAAAAGCTGAGACTGTAGGCAATTTGCTTGTCAACAAAGATGCCCTCCACATAACAAGTGCTCTAACATATTTCAGTGATTCATCCCTCACATGATGATAAATGTTTCATGCAGAGAGATGTGGGGACTTTAGGTAGTTTATTTTCACTATTTATTTCACTATTTTCACCCACAGACTTTTTGTTGCTCTGGCTTTCTAACTTTTTAAATTTATCCAGCCAGTATTTACTATATATCAACAGCTCTCTCATTATCAAAGCTTTAGTAGCTCAGAGCAATGATGGGCTTTTGCTTTATTTTCTTGAATCCTTTGACAATGAGCATAGGAAAGAACAGCTGATTCTCCCTTTCTATATCTCTTTTTTTCAATTGGACTGAGGAAAATTTAGCAGGGTCTGAAAATGGAAGAGTGTCAGGTCAAAATTTGTACTGATTCATGCAACATTCTTTAAAAGTAACTAAAATACAGAGTGGCTTTTGGCAGAAGAAGAACCTGGAGTAGGTGGCTAAATAAAGAGCCTGAGAGGGCACAAATCTGTCTCACTGGATCACATCAATAAACATCATTCTCTGTGTCAGGAGGTGGTGGGAAAATGGGAGAAACATTAGAGAATTTAGACAGGAACTCTCTCTTTGAATCCAGGCACAATGCAAACCACAAACTATAAAAGTTTTGTACATTGTCAGCATTTATAACTTGAGAACTTTCTGACTTATAGTCCACAATTGTCTTTTGTCAACTGTCTTTTTGAAATGTTTGCTAATAAGAAAAGTTCTCCCAGACACAGAGAAGGAAAGGTCCCCAAAATTAAACATTTGAATGACTGATACAGACTGCTTTCTGAACAACTGCATTCTTCAGGGCTTTGGATTTTAATTCAAATTTTGATTTGATTTTTCAAAAATTCTAATGAAATATAAATAATGGGTTTAACATTCAAACCCTAAGAAGACCCACAATCTTTTCTTCCATCCTAGACTGGGAGTGTAGAATAGCTTCTGTTTTGGTTTGGGTAACAGAAAACCTGGAGAGCTGAAATATAGGAGAATGAATTCTCAGCAAAATATTAGGATATTGAATACTAATTGCATCTGCTTGGAGCACAAGTATTATTTGCCCAGACCTACTATATCTTCCTACCCTACTATTTTTGTCTGGTTTCTGGGAGCCCTAATGGCCAAAGCTGTGCTGGTCATTGCACTGCAGCAATATTCCCACTGTCTGGGAATGCCATCAGGACCACCAAACTTGTACAGCTGTTAGTTTTGAAAGGGGATAGAAGAATACAGAAGGACTGTATTCAACAAACTGAAAGATCATTTCTGTTTGTCTAACCTCCATATACTTTTAACTATGCTGTGACTTTTCTAACAATGCTGTTTTTTCCAAATGTGGACTTTTTAAAACTTATATACATGTCTACCTTCACATGCCATTGGGGAATTTTATTTTTTTCCTTCACCATATTGACCTGCTCCCTGAACATTTATTATTTTTATTATTTTGTTGTCACAGGACCTTTCACAAAACAACATTGCTGACATTCTATATCTGACTTTCTGTGTTTAGCAAAAGCTTTTCTTCTATTACTCATTCCTAAAGAAATCCAATCCATGATTCTTTACAGCAGAAAAGGAGGTTGCAGGGGTAGTGAGACAGGTGAAAAGGCAGGTGTTTCGTCAATATCATTTAACATTTTCCTTTTGGATGAAGTAGGGATCATCACATACTCTTTGATTTTCTGCAGAGGACAAGACCATCCAAATTTCCCTTTGAATGACTTTCCACTGTTAAGCTTGATTAGCTACAGGTCATAGGGTTTTAAATGCAATTTCTTGTTCCCTTTAGTGTACAATGTTGGTTTTATGCCTACATCTCTTTTATATGACTATTTTTACCACTTATTATTGTAAACTGAACATAACTGGAGACATAATCTTCCTGAAATCCTGCCTCCTTTATTGCAACAATCCAAGGTTGGTCTCTGGACAATTCCTAGCCATAACCATGGTGTATTAGACTCACATCATTCACAAGACATTGTATTCTTTACCTTGTGTCAGTGTTCTGCAAAAACACAAAAAAAGCCACATGAGAGAGACAGAGCAGAAACTGCAGAGCTGCAGAGGAGAGGCAATTCAAAAGCAGGGGCAACCATAAAGCTCCAACTGTTTCCATGAAAGTGGTATGTAGGTATGGAACACTGCACTCTAGCTCTTCATTTAAAGTCTCTCCTATGCTAAGAGTGACCTAGATGTAATTCTTCTACAGACACAGAAGCTCAGCAGTACAGATTTCAATACTGGTGCAGAGTCTGTGTTTGTGATGCTGTGTGTGGAACCAGACAGAACAGTCAAATCAACGCAAAGGTTCCTGCTGACTTGTCTATTTCCAAAAGAGAAATTAAGAAAGCCTTGCCTACTTTACCCTATTTCCAATGTTATTCATTATTTTTATGTTATTAATGGGTTTTTTTATGATCTGCCAATTCTGTCACCTCTGGAACAGTCCTTTATTTATACTCTAAATTCAGTGCTGTGGAGACTCAGGAGCACTTACAACAGTGAAGATTATAGACTAATGAATTATATAATTTTAAGATTAATGAATTATATAATTTAATGTTATTTTTATTTTATTCCAAATTATGGAGTATTTCTCAGTTTCAAGTCTCCTTGAAAAAACATAATTAATGCAGAAAATGCCTGTCCAGCTTCAGTCTCCCTGGGATTTCTAATTAAAAAGCTGACTCATGGACTACACTAAAGCATTTACAGTAAGACAAATCAAGAGTAATTCAATTGGCACTGATTTACATACTTCAAGTTTAGAATGGTGTATGTGAGAGCAAAAACTTCCCCAAATCCCTAATGCACTTTGATTTATGTAAGCCATGTCACACACTTATAGATCTCTCTTTCCAAGTAATTTAAACGATAGGATATTGCAACAGCATGATTTCCCTACACAAGCCATAAATGTTCTTAAATTGACTTTGTGGAGTGTTTCTGAGCCAAAGAAGAAAGAATACACCATTCTGAATCCAGGTGTGATGCAGTTAATAGTTAGAAGTGCATCATGAGTGACCAAAGTAAGGGAATGCTACCTGAGGGTACCGTGGCCTTTTTTACAGCTAAGGGCTTTCCCCCAGCACCCTTTCACCCAAGCTTCCACGGGACTGCTGGCCCACAGCCTCTCTGGAAGTATTTTCCCTTTGTTGTTCTCCTGCTGTACTTCTGCCATTTCCCATATGTTGTTATTCTTATGACTTTGCTCCTGCATCTGCTGATATGGGAAGTAGTTGCCACAGCAAGACAACCATCCCTTCTTGCCTCCGTTTTCCTCTGTTTTGGTTGCAGTTTTTGAGCTACTTTAGCAGAAGCACTAAGCCTAGCAGTCGTACAGAACTTAGCCTCTGTAACAAATCAAAATGAGCTTCAGCATCATACACAGGAGCAAACAATGGAGCCCCAAATGGGTCTTGGTGAAAAAAATATTGTTACTGTAGAAAAATATTACAGGGACAGACACGGCGCTGAATAGGAACCCAGGGGAGGATACTGATCTAATTGTTTCTCCTCCTCTTTCTTTCTCTCTTTCTCTATTCTTGACTTTTTTAATTTCTCTAGAAGTAAATTTTAGCCTTTGAACTGATGAATTACACCAGGTCCAGAGCCTCCTAAGAAATCTTCATGAGCATGAACATGTGTCAGCCTTGTTTGAGAGGCACTATAAGAGAGAGACACTATAAATCAAAAAGAAAATAAGAGCCTACCCAGCAACACCATGCCTATGCTAAGCAACACTGAAGCTTCTGGGACTGTTTCCTGGCCTTGAGGCTGGCTGTCAGGACTGACATGGTCCATGTAGCCTCTTCCACAGCATCAGTGTGACCACATCTAGCCTTCCTGCTGAGCTAACAGTGGCTCAGACACCTTTGAGTCCCTCAGGCAGCGCTTCAGTTCTCCATAGAGACATCAAGGAGTCACTTCAATCACACAGATGCATCTGGTGCCAGCTGAGCTGCTGATATAGTCTAAGACAACCCCGTGGGGCAGGCAGAGACCACAGAGCACCATGCATGAAGACACCATCCTGAATCAGGAAGGGCACCTCCCAGCTTCTCAAATGGCACCATTTGCTTATGTGTGCAATAGAAATGGACACTTGCAGCTGGTCAAGGCTAATTATTTTTCCATCAGTGTTCTACAGATTTGCCTACACCAGGGACTTAGAGGCCAGTTGCCAACACCAACAGCCAGTGGGAGGCTTGTTTTGTTATGGTATATCCAGAAGACTTTCTCCTCAGAAAACTAGATGTACAAGTGCACAGGCAAACACTTAAATTGAAGTGCCTTAAGATTGATTTGAATCCTGCCTTTGGGCCCTATGATGATGAGTGACTGCAAAAGCCTTTAAATATAGTGAGTGTTTTCTGGGCATTTTGAGTGGTAAGATGTTACTCTGCATGAGCAATACTGATATAAGGGACCCCTACATTCAAACAAAACAAAACAAAATAAAGCAAAACAAAACAAAACAAAACAAAAAAAAAAAAAAAGCAAAACAAAGAATTTGCACATTATTCAACAAATTGAAGTTAGATTAAATCTGGCTGTGATAGACTTCCATCTTCTTTGATATTTCATCACTAACTTCACACTATGAGCACATGAATAAAGATATTTCAGACTAAATAAACAAAGCATGGAAAGATTTTTTTAAAAATCTTTTTCTGGATGGCTTGTTCCATTAAGCTTTGCTGCTAAATTCTAATAATCTTTCTCATATTACAACCCATACCTAGGAATAATATTGCACTCCTTAAAAACCCGACCATATAGCTGATAGCAGATCAATAATTTCATAATTACTTTTTTTCCCAGAATGTTCTAATGGTTTAGTAGTAGGAGTAAACTGCACACATACATACTCTGCTTTCACCATGTTTTTCATTTACCAAGATGGATGCAAGAGCATTTTTATTGTGCTCTCATATGCAAGGTTGTTGAAAAAGACTGAGAGATGAAGGAAGAGGCGATCACGAGAAATGAGAAGGATTATAAAAGACTTAGAAATAAGCCTCAATTTCATTGAAACAGGTACCTATACTGTTTGGCTTTAAGGAAGTTTTAAACCCTTATCTTAAGGATCCTTGTCACTGCAAAATGAACTGATGCTACAATGATTCAATCCTGTGCACAATATTCCTGAGCTCAAGTGCTCTGTGTTCACAGTCTGTGTCATGCAGGGTTGAGAGATAATAGGCAGCTCCTGACAGACCAGCATCCTCTCTCAGGTGTCCTACTGAAAGTTTTCTGAACCCTCTCTTTGAGCTCTGAGCAAAAGAGAACATGAAAGAGTAAAGAAGAGCAGGAATTGGAGAAGTTGAAAATACAAAGCGTTAGAAGAAAAGAATGTGAAATAGAGGAAACAGAAGCTTGAAGAAGTTAGTGGCAATGAAATGAATGTACAATATGCAGGTTCTGGAAACCACTGTTTGCCCCAGGAAAGACAGAGGGTAATTTCACACTAAGGAGGCTGCTGTGCTGTTAATTTTTGAAGGGTATGCCTAGCTATGCTTGGTGCATCTCCAGAGCTCTGCTCAGAACTATGATCCTTTACAGTTCTGCTTCAGCAGAATAGATTACTGCTTGAGCTCCCTATTCTCAAACCAGACACATCAATATATGTGTTTCATTCCCCTTCCCATTTCATTTCCCCTGGTACCCTTTGGTGAACTCCAGTGATTATGAGGATAAGGGATTATTTGCACACTCTAGACCCAGGTAGAGATCAGGCACTGCAAATGTTTATTTTATAGTCTGCAAATTCATTGCCTTTTGTGACTTGCATTAACTGAAATACTGATTAGCAGTCATGCTATTAATCTATTATATAACCTATTATATAGATAATATCTGCCTGAATAGTACCTAAAAGCTTCAGGATCATTTAGTATGTATTTTTGTTTTTCTCTCTAGTGAGGTATTTAGAGTGTTTACAGGACTTCAAGAATCTCAGTAGATTAGTAATTCAAAAAAAAGTTGGCTGATTCCACCAAAGGTTTAGTGATTGCCTACTGGAGTTAAGGAAATAATTTCCATTTATCATTTCTTTCTGCTTTGTAAAAATGACCATTTTCTACTGAAAGCTTGATTAGATAGAGAGCTACTTTTAATTAAGTAGATAGCTTAGAAAGCAGGTAAATAGGGAAATCTAGCAAGAAATAAAATTTCTTCTACTTAGAATATGTATTAGAAGACTCTGTCCTGGCACTAATGCTTTATGCACTTGTTTAATTATTTCTGACAGATAGGAAAGCTTTCTGGGGAATCAGATTATTAAAAGTCAGAATTTTATGTGTTTTATTTTCATAAAATTTTGAGTCAGAATCAGAACATTTTCTCATGTCCATAACATATTCTGGAGCACAGCAAATAAGTTATGATCCATCTCTAACCTGTTCTTAATAACAAATGTTACCAGCTGCTCATTTTGACAGAGTATGGGAAATATGAACAAGAAGTACAAAACTGGCCAGAAATGGAAAAGAAGTTTATGCCTCTCTATTTTTCTCTCTCTTTTCACTTGAATTTCATTTTTTAAACTTTTTTATAGCAGCTTTGTTTGCTTTAGAAAATAGAGAAGGAATTATGGAGAAAGGATTTCTGAAATGTCATCCATGTTTTGAAAAGGGGAAATTTTGCATTTTCACTTTCAAAATCTCAGCTTTAAAAGGAACATAGTCTGCTGGGTAAGGCAGAAAATGTTAAAAGCAGACAAAAGAAATAACCTTAAACATTACCTAGTTCCAGTTTGTATTTGAACTTGTGCCTTGGGCTTTGATTTTGTACTTAATACTGTTTCATGGGTCTAATTGCTCCAAAGAAAGTGTGATAAAAGCTAAAGAAAGAGACTCTGTAACAGCAAAAAAAGTCTACTTGTGGCCATATCTATTGGTTAAATAAATCCCTCCCTGTGAAGTTCATTTGTTGTGAACTCCAGAAGAAATGAGATGTTTCACATACAGAACATTTTTAGAGGTTACTGCTGGGTACCATCAGTGGGAGTTCAGTGCTCCTGAGCTCCTTGTCCTTCAGGAGTTTTACATTTCTCCCCAGCTCTCCATACACATGCACGGAGTGATCTCAGGAGATTGGAGCAAGGGGTACAAGGAAAATGTTCTGGCTCCTTTCAGAAAAATTTCAGGTTTCTACCCTGTCTCTGAAGGCAAAGAAATCACATGCGGTCTGTGCAGAGGTTCTCCTGCTGTTACTTGAAACACATTTTAAGTGCTCCTTAAAACACATTTTATTCCCCAAATTGTTGAGGACATCTACGCTTTCACATTGTGCATTTGGGGCAATGAACCCTTGTGGTTTTATGTTAAAGCAGAAATCCTGATTTATATTCCTCATCGTGCAGCTACTTTTCCACTTTTGAGCAAGTTCTAACTTTTCTTATCTTTCCATAAAAAGTATTATGACAGGAAGTTCTTGTCATCAAGACACGTTATATGGCTAATTAACTTATATTTGCAATGTCTTTTTTATGGCACTTGTATGAAAAGTCTTACATTGCTGTTGTAATGAGTTTGCTCTCTTCCTATCAACTGCAAATGAAGCAGTGGCTGTTTAATACTGAAGCATATTTCTACTCTTAATTATGGGCTAGATTATTATCACTCTCAGCCCAGCTTGGAGGTACTCTCCTCTTTGCAATATCCATTTCTCAGGTTTGTGCTGTTAGGTTCAGCTAATTTATTTTTGTAATTGGAAAGGAAGTAAGTTTGAGGAGGCATCACTGTGCTTCATCTTGCCCATCAGGGCTGAATAGCTTGTGGTCATTTGAATGTGTTAAGTATCCTGGAGTGCAGTCAGGAAAAGCACTGTAAAATGTAAATTGCCTTGCACTGAAAATGTAGCAGCTGTTAGGAAGAATGAAGAACAGGACTGAAAGGAAAGTGAGCCTCAGCTCAAAGGCTGTGCTCAGTGAGTGCCATGGGCCTCTTGAACCGAGCACTAATCCATTTCTGACTCCTAGTATTTGCAACACCCTATTTCTTTCATATCATTTGGAAGTTAATTACAGGGCCCATCAGCTTTTTTGGCTCAATAATATTTCAGTGAAAAGTATTTAGGCATTCTGTGACTGGTTGCAAGGGAGATTATCAAGAAGTCAGAGAAGTGTAATAATCAAGGGATTTCTTTGTTAATAAAGAACTTGATGAAAAACAAATTAGTTAACAGTACACTGAGTTGAAATCTTGCTGGTGGCAAATTTTGAACTTAATTAAAAAAAAACAAACTTGAAGAAATTTTAAAGTTTTCCATAACACAAAAATTCTTCAGAAAATTTGTAAAAATGTAGTCTCTAACTCACCCTTTTAGGCGTGCTGATGAACCTCATTGGTATATAGCATCTGAATGCTTCTGTCACTATCTTAAAATCTGAATCTAGAAACCATTGTGTTGGAAATTAAAAATTTGGTGAATTCGCTGCAATGAAATCCACATCTATCCATAGTTGCATTACACCTTACTCTGCCTGTTTAGGAATCATGTTAAGGAGAAACCACAGCCTGTGCTTTGTTTGCAGAGACAATGTGGCTGCCTGTGCTCCTGGTGTGCCAGGACAGAGGCTGCTGTGCAAGTTATGCAAGGTGCTCAGTGTGGGGCACCCCAAGGTAGGGCAGGCACAACTGGGCTGGCATTGCCAGGACCACCCCTACAGCACCCAACTTTCCAGTGTGGACTGAAATCAAGATCCTGCCAGAGCCTTTCACAAAGCAGCAGGTGGGAATCCGTGCATCATCCTGCAACTTCAGACTGGAATTCATGGCTCAGGGGACAGGCTTTCCCTCCAAAGTGCACAAGGGTCTTGTCCCACACTGGTTTTTTCCCAGAATTAAGGGTTTTTTTTCTCTTGCTGAGAAATGTATGTTTCAGCCAATATGGTGCTTGTGGGCAGAAGAGAGAAGAGCTTGTTTCGCATTCCCAAATGGAACATTCACACAATAATGTTAATGCAGCATAGGAGAATTGTTTCACATTTGCTTTCCTTTGTGTGCTGTGTTCATGGATCGTGTGAAGGTTTCCATTGCATGCATTCAGCATGAAGACATGCATCAGCACCCCAGCATTTCCTTGATTCTGCCTACTACATTTTTTAAATGAATATGACACACATGTATTTTGCCTCAGGAAAACAATTGCACCCTCACAAACAACAACCAAGAAGAGAAGTGTATCTTCTTCTTGATAATCCCAACCCCAAGTGCTAAAACATCATGGATTGGGTCCACAAAAACCATGTCTTTAAAGATCATGAGAATAGGAAAATTTATAATACCTTGATTTTTTCCCTATTTTTTTTCTTTTTTTTGGTTTCAGTATTGAGACACACTAGGGGTATATTTTCTTTTTTTAACCATGAATTCTTGAAACATGCTTTTTGAAAGAAAAACTTTCCAATACTTCTGCCCATATTTCAGTCAAAAAGTCAGTTTTGAATAAATACATCATTACTTATTTTGACCTTCATACTAAGGCCATGAGGGCAAGGGGTTTGTCATATTTTTTCAGGCAAAGAAACATGGCACATAATAAGCAAATCAGGGTTTTGTAATGAAAACTCTTTTCAGCAAGTTGTACAATTCCCCTACAGTCTCCTGAAAATGCCAAGCAGAGGTGAGTTCATTTCACCTAATCCAAGTTTGTTGTTTGGGATCTGTAATTGAAGAGATTCATATCACCTAATTCTTTCTGTCTTGTAGGCGTCTAACCTAAATAATCTGCTAAGGCTCCTCCTGGGTTAACGGAGAGTGACAGGAACCTCCAGGCTGCAATTCATTCTGTCTGCCATAGGCACTTATCCTGGGGAAGAGTCAGTTTCCCCAACACCCCCTGATTTTACAGGAAGCTTGGGACAAATCATTCCCACCTGTATTTTTCAGCCAGCTGATGTCAATTGTGAGGGATCTCACTGCAAATCCCTTTCCGAGCACCACTGCCCCCATGTGTGAGCTGGGCTCGCAGTCAGAACACAAAACAAACACTGAGGGCCATGTACCAACCTGCTCCTTCGTAGTTAAAAAAGGATGCAAACTTTCGTGCTTCTGTACATTTGACAGCTTATGAAACAATTTAGTTTGTAATACATTTGCCTAAATGAAAACCTGATTAATTCTACTGTACTGACTTATTAGAACTAATAGGTTTTGTTACATGTGTTGCAATTTAAGCATTGTTAATTATTCAGAGCTGAATATCACAAAACATTTGTCATGAATATTTGCACACATTTTAAACAAAATTGTCCTTGGCAGTGTTTGCAACAGTTAAATATTTGATTTTCATGTATATTTGGGTGAGACAATTTTCTTTTCACGAATATCAGCAGAAAGTGAACCTCACATGGTAATCCACACAAATATTTATTTAAGAGAATAGGTGTACCTGAAATATACTTGCCAGCATTTTTGAGGATCACCAAGGTGAATGGTCATGCAGCCAGCAAAGCAAGTTGAAGTGTGCTAGTAACTTCTGCAGATGTCACCAGAGAGAAGATGGGAATGGCAGTGTTTGGGTAGCAGCACATTCCATTGAAAAATGCCTCAATTGCCATTTGGCAATATGTAAAGCAACATTATCTAAATATAATAATATCATAAAAATATTAACTAAATATAGCATTCCAGAATATCCACATATAGGGAAACAATTCTGGATCTCCTAGGTTGACGTGCCACTGGGACATCACACTGTGCACTACACAGTACTCTGTCCCTGCACTGTGTTGGCTCCAGCTATGCAAACTTGTTTGCAGGGAGGCTTCCAGTGTCCCCACCTGACTGCAGGGAGTGGGGGCACTGCTGAACTTGTCAGAGAGTGACAGCCTTCGACAAGAATCTTTCACAAAATGCTTGATACTCATCCAGCCGTACTTAGGATTCCCAGGGCATTGGTGTAGGCACCTAACTTATATTACTCTAACTTCAACTATAATTACATGGTCAAACAACTCATTGCTTTGAGAACCTGTTGCTTCCTACACATCAACCAGTTGAATATCCTTTCAGCTGAGCTTATTGCTTTCCAAGAGGACTCAAGGTCAATCTGGGGATGGGAAGCCCCAGAGACAATTTCATATAAGCAATAAGAGGTTGTGGGGACACAACTCTCAAGTACAGAAAGAAAGTTGTCACAGTTCCAAATCACTTTTCAGAGTGCAGAGCACATGCCATTATCCTCCTGATACTAAAACACCATTCCTTGTGACCCCAGCCACCATCTCATTTCGGTCATTTTGAATTAGGAAAAAAATCACAAAGACCATAATGATTCTAGGGCCAAGTGGTCAAACATGTGAAAGCAGACTGTTTGTGCTAAAGTGGGCAGTCCTGAGCAGTGTGGACATGATATACCCAGGCACCGAACTTCAACTTCTTCAGATGCATGAATGGGGCTATTACTCTCCATTTTCAATAAAGGAATTGCAGGCACTTGCATCATTACTAGCTAAGGATATTGCCTTGGATGACATATCTCTGTTTCTGCCTTTTCAGGAGAGGGAAAACCATTGGGAAGAAGATCAGACCAGTGGGATGAACCAGCAGCTGTTGAGTGAGGAATGCACTGGCAGTTTCTCAGGACTAAAGTGAGCTGGTGTGTGAATTCAATGCCTGCTGCTCTTTGAGCTACTGCCTGGACCAATAAACCTCCTGTTAAAATGAGCCTGCTGTGACTGTTTTGTTGGTATTTTTAATTTAAACAATAGCTAATTAAATATGAAAGCAATTAGTATTTCTGTTCAAACAGCTGTCATGTAATGTCTGGTGCTGCAGTTATGATTCCTTAGCAGCACTGCAAATGGTTTAGAAGCAAAGACTTTTGGGGAGTAGAAGGAGAAACAGAGCAATATTTACTATGGGCATTGAAAACCACTGGCAGGTGCATTTAGCTTTTGCTGCATCAATTTGCAAGCATGTGGGATGCTTATAAACATAAATATACTTTGGATTGTGGTGGAACTTTAAGTAACATTAAAATATTCAAGAGGGAGAGAAATACAGTGGCTTATGTTGGCTTCTAGATTTACCCATAGATTTTCCTGCACAGGGTCTCAAAATGTCAGTGGAAGACAAAAGTACCATGGTCTTCTTCCATGTTTGATGTTCTTCATATAGCCCAGTTTGATGGCAGCGAAAAAAGAACAGTAATGAGGTTCTAGTGAGATGTGAAATCAGCTGGAATTCCTGTTCTACACAAGGAAAAGCCAAAGCACTCAGCTTTCCTACATGTCCTACCCTACCCTGTAAGGTAGTGAAGCATCAAGACTCTCCAGGGATCTGGTTTTACAGAAGACATCTTGGCAGTGGCAGGATCTGCAGCAGCCGGGGTGCAGGCAATGAATGGAGCTCCTCATTTGTACCCTGGCAATGTGCATCTCCTCTTTCACTCCTCAGAGCTGTGCATGCTCCTGCAGCCCAGGAGCATGGTGCTGCAGCTGCAGGCAGGTGTGTCTAACAGCAGTCTGTGGGATCCACACACCTCTCTGCTGTCCTTGTGCAATCTTCCTGCTTTGGAGCATGCCCTTGCAGGTTTTTAAAAGTCCAAATCAGTACAACTGCTACATTTGCTATTGGGATTGGTATCCTGGCCAACTGGAGCTACACACTTACCTCTCATT
The DNA here is from genome assembly GCF_027477595.1 of Haemorhous mexicanus. Classification (NCBI taxonomy): domain Eukaryota; kingdom Metazoa; phylum Chordata; class Aves; order Passeriformes; family Fringillidae; genus Haemorhous; species Haemorhous mexicanus. Next base: position 109,593,284 of record NC_082343.1, on the reverse strand, counting down.
TTACCTGTAGTTCAACCTGTTTTTTTGCAATTTGAACTGTTAAGTGCATTTATCAGAATCTTTATTCAAAAACTAATAGCAAGTGTTCAAAAATATTTTAGGCTTTTATTGATATTATCAAGACTTTCTGTGTTGTACTGTATGTTGAACTAATTTGATGATACAGTTAAACAGATCTGCCATTATTACAAATTCCTTTCTTGCATAAGAATATGGGGGAAAAAATACTCTTAAAGCAGACCTCTAGCTGGTCTAAATCAGCAGAGTTTCCTACAAATTAAAAGCTCAATTTCATTTACTGTGACTGAGAACCAAGCCTACTTCTGCTTTGGTTGGCAAGCATACAAAAGAACCTCATTACTTCAAGTTTTTTATTGTGAATAAATAATTGGCATTGATCTATGTTCAGTCACCTTCTATACATTATTAAACACTTGTTTACTAAACAACCTTTACAGTTTGAAAACAAGAAAAAACTTCACTGAAAAATGAATCAAATCTTTGTATAAAATCAACCTAAGGAGTTTAGAGGTAAGGTGAATGAAGTTCATTTAATTAAAAGATTGCTTGAGGGGAGACATTGGCAGATCAATTTTTTAAGTTTGTGGAATTACGCACTGATATGCAAGTTTAAAGCTGCTGCCTCTGATTGCAAAATATAACAAATAGGAAACATTATATATTTATGAACCATTCAATATCTTACCCCCCCCCTTTTTCAGCTGGTTTATTGGAAAAAAAAAAATCCATTCCAAGTTGTGACAGCCCGAGTTAAACAGACATTACCAATACATATATATAAGAAGGTGTTAACATACTTTTCAATATGAAATTCTAATTGAAACTTCCACACAGTGGAATCCAGGGAGCAATTTTATGGCCTGGGGACATGCAGAAACTACTTTATAAGAAATTGCCTTTCTGATAGTGAATATTAACTGATTATTTTTTAGGTTCATAATTTATTGAATAGGTTTCTTCCATTTATTTGTACTTGGGAATTTTCAGAACTTCCTGAATCTTTGAACCTTTTAATTTCTTTTAAAGGGGTATATGTAAAAAAATTTGTGTAGTGGAAATGTTAAAAAAGTTTTAGGAATAAAGAATCTTTATAACTAATCAATAGTCTGAGGACCAGAGGTCTGCCAGTGCATATCCTTAAGCCACAACACATTAAGACACAAAGGCTTCGGAAAATTCTATAAAGCCTATAACAATAATAATTGTAAAAAATGCAGTACCTTGGAATTTTAAGTATTAGTACAGTGATCATATAAATGGCCTTTTATGGGTACACATAAAACTGTATTATTTTTATTAATATTACTATTATTGTTTATTATTATTGCAGCATAACACAACACTTTCTCTAGTTAAAGGTCCCTTTGCATTTTCATTACATATCCCATTTTTGTTGGGGTTTATGACTCAGTCATTAAAATTCTCCACAGGCTAGAAATTGGCAAAGGAATTCACATCATTCTAAAGTAATCTGCTTAATGAAAAAAATGGAATGAAATTAATCTGGTTGGTTAGAAAAATGGTTGGGGAAACTCACTACTCCATTAAGTAGTACCTGAAGTTTGTTTATTACAATTCTATTTTTAAATATCCCATGTTTCTTAGAAGCAAAGCCATGAGCCTATTATTTGGTCCTGTTTCCGTTTTTGCCTGGGGACTAGGAAGTGATTTATGCCCACTCGAACTTGTGCAAAACACTTGTTTTAATTTGTGGTATCTTACATTAGGTTCACATATCTGAATTTTGAACATTCAGGACAATGAGAAATTTTACTTGAGTTTTGGTGCTAAAGCTCTACTTGTCAAGTCTGCCTGCCATACCACGTTGGAACAACACAGGGCAGTAATCCCAGAACCAGCACTGCTGGAAATCAATATGCACAACACCAGAGCTTCTATTTTTGATCATTCTTTATTACAATTCTCCCTCCTCTTTTGAAGAAGACCGACTCTTAACAATATGAATTTAATCTTCATATAGAACTACCTTGGTGTGGATGTATGAAACATTTAATTGCTGTGGTTTTCAGCCATACAGAGTCACGGGATCATTCACATTGGACTTTCAGGGTGTCTCTTGCCCAATCTTTTGCTGAAAGCAGGGTCACGTGTGATGCTCTGAAATGTTGCTCAGATCCTTAACCAGTCAGTCTTGGAATCCTCCAAGGACAGATGCTGCAGAGCCTCCATAGGCAGCCTATTCCAATGCTCACCCCCCTTGGAAACTTCTTATTTTGAGGATGAGCAGCCCAGCTCCCTCAGCCTCAGTCTTACAGCAAGGGCTCCAGCCCCTGACTGTTTTGGTGTCTCTCCACTGAAGTAGCTGCAATTTATCAATGTCTCTCTTTTATTATAATGCCCCAAAGTGGATGCAAATCCAGTCTGAGAGAGGTGGAGAAAAGGGCAATCACTTCTCTCATCTCCTGGCTGTGTCCATGCTCATGCAGCCCAGAGTGCTGGTGGCCCCTGCTGCTGCTGTGTTGCCCTGCTGGCTTGTGCACCTCCCTTTCCATCTCTCTCCACAGGGTCTTTTCTGTGCAGCAGGTCCCCAGATTCTGTGACTGCCAGGAGTTATTCTTTTCCAGGCACAGGGGAGAAAGACATTTGCTTTCTGTGGGTTAAGGACTGGTTTGTTATTGAACATCTTGAGAATTTTTATTGTTTCTTTCACTCACTGCCCAGAGATAACCAAAATCTCTTCTCCTAAACCCAGTAAGGGGGCTACGACAACAGAGTTTTCAAAGTCTAGCCATAAATCAGACATGATTAGAATTATTTCATGCTTTTATGTTATATTTCTATGGAAATAATGAAAATTACTACATACCTCCTTTCTATTGCAACCAAATTTTTCTAAAATAAACCCTACAAACAACTGCATATATACATTTATACATACATACATACATACATACATACATACATATATTAACAAAAAAATTATAATTTTGTGTTGTTTCACTCTAATCTGCCCCAAGGGATCTATTGACAAGAATCTGAGTTACATTTACCTTCAGAGGCAGGTTGTAACAGCATTTAATTGACAAAAACTTGCTAAAGTCAAGACAAATAATACTTTTCTCATTTTATCCACAAATTCAGTAATTTATTTTATCGTAGAAGGTACATAGGTTGTTCAAACTTTTTTAACCCTTGAGAAAACAATTCTGACTTTTCCCGGTAACCTTCTTCTCCTCCATCTGCCCAGAAATGTGTTAAAAGACCATTTGTTGAATGATTTTTCTAGGGACAAACGTAATGTTGACTGGTTGTTCCCAATTGCCCCTTTGGTTTTTCCTAATGATAGTAATGTACAAATTTTCCTATTTATAAAAATTACTACATAAATACCAAAAAAAAAATTCAGTAAAAAATAGTCCTCTTAACTAATCAATAGTCTGAGGACCAGAGGTCTTAACTCTGGTTAACTCTAATTTTGACAGGTACCTAATTAATTTGAAATGGAATTTATATTTATTTTTATGTAAGTGATTATAAGGAAAAAAAGCTTCTTTTGCTCTATTATGCAGAGAAGAGCAAGACCTTAGTATGTGACTGGGAGCCCTCAAATTATTGGGATATATATCACAAGCACTGAGTGAGTATTACTGATGGCAACAAGATTCATGTTCCTGGACCCAAACTGGAAATAAATTTATGTTTTTGCACCAGAGAATCTGTTTGTGTATATGTGTGCATGCTTGAAATATTTTGTTTTGTGTCATTTAAAGACCTTATTACACCAGTAGGAGGAAAAGCCATTTATTCTGGTTTTGAATCACAGAACATTGGAATGAAGGAGGTTTTTGGCTCAAGGGGTCCCTTGGTGTCACAGGCATTAGATCATATCATCAATTTCATATTGCAATCAAACTCTTACCTTATTTTATACATACCCAGGGGATGTGATTTATTTTCCTTTCTTTTCACATCCTGCCTTGTGTGTAAAGACTGTTATATCACCTGCAGTATGAATATCTTTGGTTCAGTTATATCTTTGGTAACTCTTCTGTTCCAGTGTCACTGTCTCTTTCTTCAAGGCAAGTGCCTAAGAATCTGAACAATGTTCTAGATGACCACTCACTGGGAGCTCAAACACTGATGTAAATTTTTCTTTTCTTTCCTAGATAAACCTGTCCTGTTATATTATATAGCATTATTCCACTTTCACATAATTTTCCTGTGGTTGATCAGAATTCCAAGGTATATTACTTCCTCTGCATTTCCTAGTGGATGTCTCCCCACCTTACAGAATAAATTCTTTCTGTTAAACTAAGTGCACTCTCTGGCACTTTGTACAAGTTTACAATAAATATTTCTCATATCTTTCAGTACAGTCTTCAAGTTCCTTTTACCAACAATCACTTCTAACATTGTGCATTAGCAGCAGACTTGTGCCAAGATCAGTAATAAAGATATTATGATCAATTTCTTGAGCATTAGTTCTGGGAAAACCTCAAGAACAATACTTAACTCAACTTTTAAGTTATTCCTAACCTGTAAAAGTCAATAATACTTTTTCACTACCCTCTTATGTTGTTCCATTTGTTTGCATCTAATTCTCATACTAATCTGTGTCTTCTGCATTTTAACCACCAATTTCCCATATGGCAACATATCAAATGATTTACTGAAGTCCAGTTAGATTAAACCTATTACCTTTCCTTTACCTAGAAAATCAATTAACTCATCAAAAAGAAACATCTGCTGAGGATAATGTGATCTATCTTTAGTGAATCCATGTGACATTTTACCCTACTTTCCATTTACTTCTATATATTTAATTATTCTTCCTCTTAAAATGTCTTCCTACTTCTGGATAATGTGATAGTCAAATTAATGTGTGTAAAGCTGTCCAGATTTCTTTCTTTACTATTCTAAAGTCTAATAGTAGTAGAAATAGCAGTAGTTTTACTACTAGCAATAGTAATTCTAAACATAATTTTTACTTCATAATTATTGTAATATTTAGAGAAAAGCAGGTATATTAAAAGTCCTTACCAGTGGTTTCCAGGGATATTTGCTGATTAGAAGAAAACATAGAATCATAGAATGTTTCAAGGGACCTATAACCTATCAAAAATACACCTCATGAGTAAAACCATTGTCCCGTTTCTCCTTGAGTTCTGAGGTTTGGTGCCATGACCACTTCCTTGAGGAGCCTTTTCTGTGGAATCTTGGAATGGTTTGGTCTTGATGGGACCTTAAAGACCATCTAGATCCAACCCTCCTGCCATGGGCAGGGACACCTTCTACTAGGACTCATCCAACTTGGCCTTGAACACTTCCAGGGATAGGACATCTACAACTTCTTTGGGCAACCTCTCTAGAGCCTTGCCACCCCCACAGTAAAGAATTTTTTTCCTAATATCCAATCAAAACCTACTCTCTGTCAGCTTGAAGCCATTCCCCCTTGTCCTCTCTCTCCACCTCTCTTGTAAGATCTTTTAAGGTACTGGAAGGGTGCTTTTAGGTCACCCATAAGCCTTCTCTTCTCCAGGCTGAGCAATTCCAATTTTCCCAGCCTTTCCTCACAGGAGAGGTGCTCCATCCCTTAAATCATCTTGGTGACCCTCCTTTAGACTCCATGATTTTCAAGGAATACTTAATTTATTGCACAGTGTCATTTTATTAGCTTGTTCTAGCCCTTGGAGTTACAGTGCAATTCACTGTCTAGTAAACTTTCATCTTCCTCATTAAATTGTAAATACTCATAGATACTTTTGTATGTATTTATAATGTTTGTATGAGTGGGGGACCATCATGATGTGAGGGGCGTTCTGTGGCATTAAGCTTTGGCTGCATCCCATCTGTGTGTCCAGACAAAGCATGAGTGTAAACTCTTTCTCTTTCTCCCTTATACTCTTGTGGTTGTGAAAAGAAAACCCCGATGCATTGGTCAGAAAGGATATTTATAGAACCACCAGCTACAAATGGCATTTTATGTGTCAGTGAGGAGGAAAAGGGAGGAAAATACATCCTAAGTGTTCCTGTCAACTGCTCCAGGCCTACTAGGAGAGTTGAGCCACACTCATTGGTGCCAGGGTGATTTAGGGGCAGGGAGGAAAGAGGATGACAAGAGAGAAGGGATGCAGTGGGAGGATCAACCTCCACAGAAAGATACCTTGCTGCAGATCTGCCCTTAACAACCTGTGCTAGTTCCTGTGTCTTCAATCCTGATACGTGGAAATGGCATAAAAACTTTCTTATCCCAATGGGTGTTCTGAGGGTAATTGCAGCAAAGCTTGAAAAGGACAATATCCTGTCACAGTACAGGCTGCACAAGCGGTTGAGACATTGGGAAAATTGCACAGTGTGATAAATATTGACCTTTTAAGTAGCATTAGGAGTACAATCATTCCAGTGTGTATCCAAAATAATGTAAGTCAACACACTGGAGTGTTTTTCTGAACAGCAGCAGACACATTTCAGCATTACTGTGTTCTGCATGGTGGTGAATTTTGTTTACCACAAGTCTGCAAATAATTTCTCTCCATAAAAATGACTTGTCTTCAGTGTATATGAAAAATTATGTGCTAATTTTGGCAAAGCATTTTACTGCCTACTTTCCTAAGGTATCAAATTTTAAAAATACAAATGTTTATGAATGAGCCTGATGAGTCAGTTTGAGGGTGGGACTGGGAATCATGGTTATAATCATTTTGGATGGAAAAAGCAGGCACAGTAGACATACCTGCAAATGAGAGATAGAAGACAAGGATGAAGTCATATATAATGTTTGTTTTTAATCACTGACAGGAAACACACTGTACCAGCAGCCCTCCTGTAGTACAACAGGCTTTACTTCCCAAAAAGCTGAAGTTTGTGGTCCAATCTCCTGGCCTGCTACACATATTTTCAGCTTTATTTAGGGTATAAAACAAAGCATTTAAAACCCAGTTTTAATTCCTTCTCGTATTTAGTGTGAAGTTAAATATAATTCCAGTTTTGAGCAGTTTCAAATTGATTATAAACATAGTTACAAGTAGAAGGTATGTTTTCCCTTGTACAGCTATGGCAATATTTTAGGATATTTCAAAGTACTTTTCATTCAGTCATGATGCCTGAATTACACAAAACAGTGAGTGTGCCCTTTCCTTTCATTCCTTCCACTACTGCATCCCCCAAAACCACTAATCCATAGGAAATAAAAATATTATCAAAAAGCAGATAATAAGGAGGCACAGCCAGACTGTAAAGATGACAAGAGATGACTCATTCTGACTTACTCTGGTAAAGCATTGCAATAGAATTTGCCAATAATATTTGCCACTATACAGTGGATACTTTTGGGGTTTTTTCCTCATGGGAAATTCATAGGGAGTCTTCATATTCTGTCAGAAAAATGATGTTTAATTTAATCTAAAGCCAGATATACAGCTAGCAAAACTTGCAATGATTTAATACCTTCAGTGTATCCTTTAAAGACATTCTGCTATGTACACCTCTCCTATTTCTCCTGAAGGAGCTGTAAGGACTGTAGCAAGAAGAAGAAGTGGAAAGAAGGATAGTTTTTTTATCTCACCTGAAGAAATATCTCAGACAAATTTCTGAGCTTGGATTCCCTATGACTACCTCCACATTAATAAATTAAAATGTCCTCGGGAATATTCCTGGCCAACTGGAACAAAGGAGCCAACATCTACCTCAGACTCTGAAAACAGAATGGCTACATGCAAACTTCCTGCTGGAAATGGTGCTTAAAAGCCTGCTGCTTCCAAAGACTAGGAAATTTTAAACTGGGGCAAACCCAAAGCAAGTCAGACACTGCTCTAAGTATTTAACAGTGGGAAGTGTTTATAATATAGATGCTTGTATTGAAAAGTCCAGAAATGTACTGGGTGTTAATTTGATGGTGTAGGCGTAGTACCAAAGTGCATGTAGCAAAATGTCATAATTTAATTCATGCTGCATCTTAATTGAAAGAACTGAGATGTTTGTAAATCCAGAGTATATCCCCAGTCATGCAGCAGAAGGATGATTATCTGAACTAAGGAACTGCTGGGTCCAGAACTAATGCCTTGTATCTTCAGTATTGGCTGCCTTGACTCACAAACAGCAGTCAGGTTTATCAGGAGTTGAGAGGATCCTACTTTATTTCCAAAAGAGTAATAATATAGCAAAGTTCCTAACTGTAGCATCCACTAGAATGAAAGATTTAAAATTAGGCTAAAAGGAAAAGAACTTTTTATTATACTTGTGCAAATTTCTCCTAAAACTATGCCAACACAACAACAAACACAAAAATAAACCAGAAAAGCCAACCAGCTGACCAACTGACTGGCCCACCAAAATGACCCCAAAACCCCACCAAAATTAAAAAATATCTGTGTTTGGCTGCAAGCAGCAGTCCGAGCAGGGTGGGGGGGTTTCTGTCTTTTATGTATTGGAACAATGAGCAGATAGATGATATTACTCCTTGGAAATTCACATATTTGGAAGAGAAAGTGTCTTCATGTTACAAGTACACACACACACAAAAAAAAAAAAAAGGTAAAAGAAAAAAACCCAAACAAACTAAACATCAGGCAAAGATAAGGGGTATCACAAGGCCAATGTTCATGGAGTTCAGAACACTTCAGCAGTGACTGAAGGGTATTTATCCACACCTAAACAAAACAATCATCACCACAGAGGCAAAATGCAGAAGATAATACCTCATGAAATAGTCAACTTGATGCACTGATAACCTTTGCTAGCCAAAAGAACTAAGCAAAGACCTTTTGTTCATGTGAATCTCATTTATAGTGAATGTCACAGGTGTGTTGAAGGACCTGCACCTGACAGTTGTGTGAGGACCACAACAGTCACTGCCTGGTTCTGTAAATAATTAATGATCAAATACCTGCAGTGCCACCCACAGGCATTTGAGTTTTCTCCTGGTTACTAAACAGGTTCTCAGTTTGTACTTCTAATCAAAATGGAATTGCTAAAGTTGTGGTTTTTCTTCCACTGCATTAAGTCACCCTCTGGAAAACTTGAAACTTTCTTCAACCATTAAAAGATAAACAGAAAGATGAAAACAAATCCAGAACCAAACCAAACCAACCAACCAAACGAACAAAAAAAAGAGAACAAGAAAAAAAAAGGAAATTAAACAGAAGAACTATTTTTAAGATCCATCACTGTTTTCAAGTTTAGTGCTGACATGCCTGCATAAAGCTGCCTACAAAACTGGGATGGGTAGTCAACATCTGTTTGGAATTATTTATTTATTTTCGATTGCAGAAAATTGGCAGTTCCAATGTCCCTAAGAGAAGGATAATTGTAATTATCTATGATGTTGTGAAAACTGTTTGAATTGCTCTGCAGTTACTGAGGGCCTGGGGTTTTTTCCTCTCCTTCCAGCATATATATTTCAGTGTGTGTATGGATGCGGAAAAAAATAAACTTTCAGAGGTTTTTTTGTAAGTTTTATGTGATTCCCCCCCCATACAACTTTGAACACACTATAATGTTTTGTCCAATAGGGAGTACAAAACATGCATTTTAAGTATGCTGTTTATCATTAAGCCTGATTAAATGGTTATTTATACAAAGTCTCCATCTTTCAATATGTTGTGCTTGAGAGGGTTGTTGTACCTGTGTTCACCTGGAATAACAGATACAAAGTGTCTGAAAAATATGCAGAGTTTAATATTGCATAAAATTCTAATAATCAGTTATATATATTTACCAAAAATGAAAAAAATGCTGATTTCAAATTTCTGTCATTTTGCAGGAAGAAGAATCAAATATCAAATCCAATAAGTGAATAATTTTCTCAGAAACCCATTTTTATTGCCATTTGAAATAAACCAAATAAAATTTATACTGAATCTTTTACTGAAGCTTGTGTCTCCAGCTCATCATCCAGACTGCTGGAATTCTTATTTTCTGGCTTTATGTAAAATGTAGAAAGATTGAGGAAAGAACTGCTTATCCTGGAATGAAAGGAAAGAAAAATGGAGAATGCATTGCCTTATATTTAGGAAAAAAATATCAAATATGAACATAGAGGAAAGTGAAATGTGGAATTATCAAATATCCATGGATTAAGATAAAAGGCATATGTGACTCCTATAGATTTCCAAGTCCAGAGAATGTATTGATGAGGAATTATTAAGCTCATAACAATGACATGGAAACATAAAGAGTGGTGGTGCAGAGGGATTTGAACTAACTTAACCAACATCTGATGGATAAGGAAAATATCAGGAGATAAAAGCTAGGTCTGTACTAACAAACTAAACAGTGCCAGGGACCAGCTTCTGACATTGAGGCCAACTGGCACAGTCTGTCACAGCCACACTGCTGAACTCTCTTAGCCTCCAGCACAACATGGTCAGATCTGTGGTGTCTTTTGGGAATGGTCCCCAACCTGTACTAACACTTGAACTACATCCAGAAATTTTCTGGCTGGCTGGCTGTGGCCAGAAGCATGGGCATTATAACAATTCACCAGCAGAGATGACTGAATCCCAGTGCTGGTTCTAGCTCCAGTTCATCAGCTTATTATCTGTGTACAGCTATGTTTTCCAAAAAATCCTTAAATTTTGTCAGGAAAAAAATGTGCAGAAAGTATTTAGTGGTACATGGTACCAGAAAAGATCAAATTTAAAAGACGTTTCTTTTGAATAAATTTGTTATGCAAACAAATTTGTGTGATCAAGTTTACAAGAAAATAGGAAAATAGGTTAAGGTAAAAAAAGAAGAGGTCAGAGTTAATCGGATATATTGTCTTTCTATAGCTGGAAGACACTCTTAAATAGCTCAAAATGTTGGCCAAAACACAAAAACATTATTTCCAGAAAAGTATGAAGAAGAGATGATTCAGAGGACAAAAGAAACACCGGTGAAAAAATACTGATATTTAGAATGGCAGAAAGGAGATCCCAAGGACTTTAAAAGCATTTGACCACATTTTGATATGCCAAAAGACATAGCAAAAAAAGTGGTTAATCTGGTTTTGTGCAGCTAGTAGATAATAAGGTGCTAAGGAAAGGGCAATATGGATTTGTCAGGATTTGACAAAATATGCCAAGCCATCTGAATTTCCTTCTTGACATGTTAACTGGCCAAGAGGATATGCGGGAAGCACTAGATATATTTGATAGTCTGACTTATGTAATTCTTTTGATATGGATGGCATTTTTACAAATGAATTTAGGAAATGCAGTCTTGATCAAATGCAGCTGATGCAGATGAAGAACTGGTTGGGAAAAAAACTTTCATACTCAGAGAAGAGTTCTCAGTAGTTTTCTGCCAGACTAGAAAACTCTTTCAAATTGGCCCCACATACAGCAGTTCTGGGATGTGTATTATTTAATATTTTCATTAGAGACATAGATGACAGAATAGTGAATATACTTACGAGAAGTGGAAGGACTTCAGGCTGGGAGTGGTTATATCAATTTAGAGGACAGAAGAGTAACTCAGAGACGTTATGGTATATTAGAGAATTAGGCTGAAATCAATAAGAAGAAATTTCTGAAAGGCTACTTCAAAGTATACTCAGGAAGGAAAAACAAAAAGGTCTCTTAAAAATGGAAAAGGAGAAAAATATAAAAAATGAGAGTATGAATATAAGTTGTACATAAGTCACATGTACAGTCTTATAAGAAACATAATATCATTCTAATGCGTATTAATTTCAGAGTTGTGTGCAGGACTTACAAATGTAAGTTTTGAATTCTGTTCAAACTACTGAGGTCTTTGATCCAGGTAGAGTGTGTAGAATTTGCACTACTCATTAACAAGCAGGCTGGCAAACACTGTAGAGTCTAAAAGAGATCAACAAAGACAACAAAAGATCACAAAAAAGATAAATTGTCAAGAAAGGATAAAAAAAAAACAAAAAACATTTAGTCCAGAAAACAGAAAATCAGGAGATGTAAGCTGCATTCAAATCTGTGAAACAAATACAGGCTCACACAAGCATAAAAAGGGTTTCTGAGTCGCAAAAAAAATTAATTTCATCCATTTATTTTTTTAATATGTATGTAAATCCAAGGTTTTTTGAAAGTTTGTAATGAATCAAAAGTTTTCCAGACTGTGAATTTGATTATATTTGTGAGCTTCACTGCTTGTATGAGCTTTCAGGGTCTTTGCCTTCAGGGCACATCTTCCAATATAGTCTGCTCATGGCTTGAGGTCCATGACTTTGAGCATCCCCAGGACAGCCCCATTATTCCTGCATTCCCCAGAGCTATAGCTGCCTTGGGTCCCATCATCCAAATCCTTCTCAGCAGAGTGAAGCCTTGATAATAGGGAAATATTATAAAAACAGTTATTATGTTTTTCCACGCTAAAATTAGGTTTATATAACAGTTAATTACTGCTCCTTGTATTAATTTACAAATAACATTTCCCCCTCCTGCAGGAAGAGCAGAAAAAGGAGCAATCCCAAATGTTAGGATCAGCATCTCTCAGTACGTGGTGGATAGAATACAACAGTGGTGTTATGCTGCCAAAGCAAACACAGGTGCAGATTTTATAAAGGGGAGATTGAGAGGAGGAGGAGGGGACTGACACTCTCATTTTCTCCATGAGTCCTTGCTGAGTGCAGTGTGGGTGTTTGGGGTGGGGAACAGTCACTGCTGTGCAACTTCACTGTCCATTGTGCACTGCCCCTTCTACATCACAGGTCAAATTAAATCTGCTGTGAAAAAGGAATGGAAAGACATGTGAGGATAACAAAGATGTTATATCCTATGCCTGCAGGAAATATATCCTTGAGGGACAAAATTCCCCAGCTTCAAGAATTTAGGAGCAAGCCCTGTGTATCAGCAATGTGTGGTTTAGATGGAGCCCTGCTCATTTAATAACATTTTCCTAGCCTTAGGGGCAAGTGTTTAGAAATCTTTGAGTATATGGATGTTTGCAAAGAGGCAGGATCCATGCACAAGGCATATTTTAGACACAGCTGAGGGCTGTACTCCTGTGGTCTGTGACTGCTTCTGCAGCTGTGGTAGAGCCCTCCATGCCACACTGGTGAGGAGAGAGTGCAGGCCACGCTGGGTAAATTTTTGTAGCCTCAGACCCCTCATTCTCTGTTACACTGGTGGAATTTATGGCTGAATCAAGCCTCTATAGTGTGAAATGCTAATGTAACCCAAATACATGAGCTATAATCCATAGCCTGGAGGAAGGTCTCTTATCCTTACGTCTGGGAGTCTGCTACTTTTGTGGTGCAGAGTTGATTTTGCTAGTAAAATAAGGCAGCTCCTGCCTCCACTCATAGGTGTATATTGTATGCATGCCATTGTGCTGAATTTTATATACCCTAGGGTTTCTCTGGGTTTTAAAAAATAGAAGGGGATGAGGACAATGCTACAAGGTGATACTTGATATAATGAAAATCTAGCACTTTGGTGATGTTAAAAGCAATTGAATGAGAAATTGTTTTGACTGAAATAGACCTGAACAGTCTTATAAGTCTAAAAGATTAGAGGATTTATTTCAGTCTCAAGAAAATGATAGATGTGGCTTTTGTTCTGGCCACCTGCTGTTTCCTTACTGAAGTGAGATCCAGTTTAGTTCTATTTCAAATTCATAATTATGGCAGAACTGGTTTAGCTTTTCAAAGTCCAAACTTTGAGAGTCATAATGCTGAGACTCTTGTGTAAGCACAGTCACAATTCTGCACAAAAGAGCAGATAAGCAAATATGTTTCAGGCAACTGGCATGTTGCAAAATAATTATTAAGTCTGTTTTCTCCTGTAATTTGAATTTATTGGGAGGCAGTGGTTAATCCCAGATAGTTTTTACCTTCTTAAAAAAGGTCAGGGGGAAGGCAGAGGCAAGAGGAATAAAGAAATACATCTATAGATAATTCCATGTTGAGCTGAGCTTGTTAAACCAGATAATCTGAAGCTAAAGAGTTTCACAGAAGAAAAGAGGAAAGAGCCTTTTCAACTTCCCAAGAGAAGGTAGCAATAAACTGGCTTGATGATCACTGTTGTTAAATTGATCCCCTTGGGATGCCAGGTAATTTGCTGTTAACGTGAAAGACTTGGTCTTTAGCAAGGCTGTTTGAATGACTGTCTGGAGGTTCCATCTTTATAGTCCCAAATTCTCTAGCACCTTTCTTGCAGGGGGATCTATTATGCTGCAACAGTCAGTTGATGAACTGCAGAAAGTTGGAGAAGGCAAAAGGCCATTTTCACTGCGTGGGCTGGATTCAAAAGCGCTAAGAGTAGCAAGCTGCAGGGAGAAGAGATGCTTTATTGTTCATTCCTTAGAGTGACAGTGGAGTCACAAAAGGGATCTTCAGGGAGAGAACATTTATTTAGAGTGCCAGGAAGTTTCTGGAGATATAATCTATTTTTAATAAAATTGCTAATTTATCAAAATTACAGGAAGTTTCTAGAATTCCTTCATCTTCCGAGAAGTAGCTCAACTAGTCTGTTAACTCTCCACCTACCAGTTAAAACTATTTTTCCCCAAAAAGCCTTGCAGAGTGACTTAGTTTCAGAGTTCCTTGGTTTAAAATGTTCAGAGGTTTTTTTCCAATACTTTACTGCTTTCTACTTACAGCTTGTAAATGCTGAAACAACCCATGAATCTCACTGGGTTATTGCTTATTTTAGTGAACGTTTTTCTCCAGAAGAGACAGCTATGTTTTTCCAATAATTTTGGTTTCTACTTTTTGGGGTCACTTGGTTTTCTTCCCAGTAATTTGGAAATCTCAAGACTTGCCATACCTAAACCCTGTTTCTCAGACAGGAAAAGAAGGCACCTGTACTCTGATCTAACCAAAACTATAATTTTCATTCCCACTGTCACAGAATAAAGTGGCTTGAGTTGGAAGAGACCTTGATGACCACATGGTTCCAGCCCCTTCTGCCATAGGCAGGGACACCCCCAACTGGATCAGGTTGCTCCAAGCCCCAATCCAACTTGGCCCGGGGCAATTCTAGGTCTGGGGTAAGAGCAGGACAACTCTGTCTTACATGCCATGGTTTCTAATACCTGTATTGAGAATATCTATTCAACAGTTTTACCTTTTTATTAATAATAAAATAATAAGGAATTTTTTACCTCCTGATTGACAACTAACCACTGACCCAAGCAATTGAAGAGAACTACACTTATAATTTAGCAAAGTGATGATGTGTTAATGGTTCTTCTTAAAGAACATTTGATTTATTGATATGGAAATGGGTGCCAGTACTGAATGAGCACTTATGAAATATTTCTGTGAGTATGAACTCAAGTAAAATAATTGAATTCTCCATTATAGTTTTTGCTTCCTTTGTGTTTGCCTTCTGTGAATATTCTATAAAGTGAATTTAATGGCAGCATGCACATGATAATAGTCAGTTTAAGCAAATATTGGAGAATATTCTGATCCTATAAATACCGAAATTGGAGATGCAAATATTAGCATTGTATTACAAATATTTTATATTAATTTGGCATTGGTACTCATCCAAACATTTTTTTTCACCAAAACTTATATAATTTGTATCACAATCTGGATGAGTAAAAACTATTTCTCTCAGTCTTTTATAACATGGGAGTTGTGTGTTTGTGGAAGACAAAAGAAATACTTTTCTGCAGACACAAATGCTGTTGCATCAAAATAGCACCAAAACAGAAACATGGTCTAGGAGCTGTGGCATTAATACCCTGCACTTTGCTGTGTGTCAACATCCTAGGCCATTCCTTAAGCAGTCAGCCAACCCCACTCTGACCTGAAAAGTCACAAAAATCTACAGAGTGATCAGACACTGTTGCACCGTTCAGGTCTACTATTAAGCAGCAGTGTCAGGCATTTTTTAGTCTGGTTTCAGGTTGGTTGTTGGTCTGTGGTTTATTTTCTTCAAAAAGATATGCATGAGTACCTGGAATCTGTGAACTTTGAAGAATGATAGAAGGCCATGGGAATTACTATGCTATAGCAAATATTGTCCAGGTAGTCAGAAATTATAATTATGACAGAAAGCCAATATCAAACACTTCAGTTAAATAGAATGAGAAATCCTCTTATGGACAATTGTGTTATAACCTGGCCAGTCAAAAACTCTTTCATTTAGTGATTGTCACATATTATGAAATGCCTTCAGTAATCAGAGGTGACCATTGCAAAATGGTCAGAGTTATAAAATCTTATTTTCTCTTCTGATAATCCAGACATTCACTAGTCACAAGAAAGATTTATAGATTGTATTGAAAAAGCAAATTGTGTTGAAAGTGCAAGTCCCTTTCTTAATTATTTTTCACTGGAGGATGCAGGGGTGGCATCGCAAAAAGGAGAATAAAACCCAAATTTTCAGACAAGCAGATTTCAGGATGCAAATATTTAAACTCTAGTGGAACTTGATAAAATTTATAATTAAGCCAAAAATTGGTTCCTTTAAAAAATTATACTTCAAGCTATTAAAAACGTGAAATCAATTACTATTTGCCGTTGATTTTTAATTGAATCTTCTCTTTAAAAAATACTTTTCAGACTATAAACTTTATTTTTTTTAATCCTTCATCTCCGGTTTAGTTTAAAGGGTGATGGTTTTTCCAACCTTCCCATAGAAATTTTTTGGTATTTTTCTCATCAAATCACTTTTACCTCACAATTATATTAGGATTTTTCTTTCACATCATGAAGTAACTTAATGCATATGTTAATCAAAGCTCTTTTTTCACTTTGTTGAGTTTAGGTTAAATGTTTCCAGAAGGTGGGCAAGATACATTTGCAAAGCATAGATTGTCCGTGGAGTCTCCAGAAATATTCAGTTTTCATAAGCTCTTTGAAGCATAACATTGCAAGAGAATAATGGGATGTGTGGCTAGCAAGGGAAAACTTGAATCAACTTGTGTCCTGTAATTGTCTTGTTTGTTGCCTTTAAGTTTTGGGGGATGTGTTTTTCACTTTGAAGGATCTATTATCTGGTCTTTAATAACATATTTGTTTTGGTTTTTGTTTCAAGATCTACTGCTCCATCATCTCTTTCTGTATTTTATGTATACAGTTGCCAATACATGTTTTTCAAGTGTCCTTTATAATGCATAAAAGCAGCAAGTGTTGATCATATCCCAAGCAGCTTCCATTATGTGCAGGTTATGGAGGAGAGAAGAGAGAACATAAAGGCACTCACAGTATTATATTAATTACTAAGACAGCAAGAAGCCCATATGTTTAAAAATTTGTACATATGTTTCTTGGCTATTTGCTCTCCCCTGTGCAAATTTTCTATTAAAGCTGAATTTGTCATTTTTTCAATTTGTTACTGACAGTTGGCAGTTGTTCCTCCTGTCTGAGAACTGCCAACATAGCTGCTCAGGGAGAAGTAAGGACCCCTCTCAGTGCTACTGAAAGACTGGGCTGAATACCCTCTGCCACACTCAAAATATATAGAGAAATACATAATTTATTTCCCAAATTAATAAATTCCTTCCCTCTTTCTTCCTGGTATACTGTCTCTATGCAGTAAAAAGCAATATTTATTGACTAGCAGCAACTTTGAAAGCTGTCCTTGCACTCTATAAGCATACACTCTACAAAAACCTTTCTCTCCACCACTTTCTCCTGTAAAAGCCTGGTTACAGGGACAAATATTACACAGAACCCTGGAGAATGATCAGCAAACACTTCTGCATCTAATGATTTAAATATCTCTGCTCCCACTTGGAGTCATTTCCTGGAAGAGTTATTTAAGCATTTTTATGAATTCCTCTGCTCCAGAGACAAAACAGAGAATGGTGATCTGGCAGCCAGAGTCTAAGGCAAATGGGAAATATCAGTAAGAGCAGCCTTTGAATGAACATGGATGAAAACATGAGAACTATATTATTTCTACCAGTGTCTCATCTAGCCAAGAATCTGCTTGCTCATGATTAGCACAGCAATCCTCAAGAGTAAAGGTGTATTAGGGATGGCTATTGCTTAGTAATTTTGGGTGGCAGCAACCATCCACCTATCACTGATTGTATCATGCAAGTATAAAAGCATTGGTATTTTTTCAGCTACCCCTAGACAAATTGTCATATCTTAACTGTGTCTATTCCCTGCAAGCTTCAAAAAATGGGCATTTTAGAAAACACATACATGTACACTGCCTGTTTGCTGCAGTTCTTGAGCCACATTAATTCCTGTACACAACTGAGGGATTGTGCCAGATCTTAGAGCAAAGCTGTGCCAGCAGATTTTCCAGTAATTTACCAGAATGGACAACTGAATGCATGGCCTGTGCCTGGACCTGATTTAATCTCCTGCTGTTGTACTCTATACCTACTATAAATATATATGTATGGATTTATATGTGTGTGTGTTTATATGTATATAGATGTATATGCACAACTGCACATTTCATGCACACCCAGTATAAGAACTGTGAAGTAATGGTCTCTAACAGTCTTGTAAACCTCATCCTGAAGCTCCATGTCATGGTATCTTCCCTGGCTGAATGAAAGGCAGTGCTGATACATGCTGCAATCACACATCTTCTTGCAGTGTAGACACACCATAGTAATGAGTGTCAGTGAAGGTCTCGCTTCAGCTCTAATCATTTTGCACTGCTCTGCAGTACAGCAAATGCATTTCATCTGCAAGTGGAGAGTGCTCCCAGCAGAGGGAAAGTCTCTACTTGTATAGAGTCAGCACAGCTGATTCCCACAAATACCTTGTCAACCCTGTGGGATGGACATACACAGGATGAATAGAAAGAAGAAAGAGAGCCTTTCTCCGGTCTCATAAAAATGCTGTAAGTTAGAGAAGCCCTCAAGCTATTTTAAATGAGGTCATACTACCACTGGCTTTTTTATCATCCTTTCAGAGTACAGGCCCTGTTTAATTGTACAGCCTTTGAAAACAAAGCCAAACAAACTCTTGTGTATTAATTCTGGCAGTGGTGTGTGGGGCAGAAATTGAAGGTGGATCTGTGGGCTATATCTTTTGTTGAGGAGAAAAAGGGAGGACAAAATAATTGTCCATGCATAAAAACACCAGGGCCACCATGGGTCTTTGGTTTTGATGCAGAAATGAAGGCAATAAGATAGAGAGATGCTGAGGTGGCTGAGGGTGCAGTGTTTCATTGAAAACAACCCTATGTGACCTCTACTATTCAGACATAGTTTTTTTCTCGAACATTCAAATGAGTTGTCCTATGAATAAAAAAAGGAATTAACTCAGGTCTTCTGTAAATTACTGTCTTACATCTACTCATCTATTCACCACTTTGTCTTTATTTCCCAGATGCCTACTAATCTTTCAGATATTTCTTTTGGATGCATCTGCATGTTTAAGCTCCATCTCTTCCACCAGAACTCTCCTTTTGGTAGTGTTCCCTCTATCTCCTGCCAGTTATGGAGGTGACATGAACAAGCTTCTTCTGAGTGGTCCAAGGGCCAGCCAGCCAGGATTAAGGGGATGGTTGATTAGCAGCAGGTCAACCAATGGATAAGCTCTTCCTGAATATTTCCTGTATCACTAACTGGGGCTTTTCTCCATGGCCAAGCCTCTGATTTTACTGAATTTTATTATCCTCCAGGGTACAATTCCTTTGGCAAATGTTGAGTCTGGCTAATGGGTTCAGAAGATATTAGATGGGTATAGCAGATAGCAGACAAGGTGATCGTGTAAGATGCTTTTCTTTAGGAAACCAGGGTAAACATGGATTTGCATTTTTTACATTGCAGTCACAAGACAGCAAGATAGACTTTATTATATAACATCAGACTAATTGTCTGTTTTGTCTAGTATCCGGTGGCAGTACTATTTGCTTCAGATGATGTTGCAAGAAATACTGTAGTAGGCAATTAGGGATTAACCTCTCCATAACAGAAGTTTCTTAATTCCCATCAGTTAGTGATTAACTTATGCTCTGAAGCATGAAGGTTTATATCCCTTATGAATTTTTGTTTAATCTAATATAATTGCAGATGTTCTTGTTATCCATATAGCTGCTTATCCTGTTTTGTTCCGTTTTTTTTTTTTCTTTTGATCCTACTGTGTTCTTGGCCTCCCATGATATCCCATGGTAATAAATAATATGGAAGTAAAATCTCTATTCCCAGTATTATCCCTTATTTTAGAATATAATTACAGGGAAGTATATAGAAAATAAGGAAGCTGTTCAGATGGGAATATACACTTTGCATATAGACATTGTTTTCTAAGCAGGGCAATGTGAACTCATTCAATATGCAAATATTGAAATACTAGATTGTTCTCCTTACTGTGGAGGGTAGCATTTATCCTGCCTATTATCAGTATCTGAGTATGTTGCCTCAGACTCTGTTTTGTAATGAAAAATATAATTTGGGGAAGGATATATCTGAGCTGTGGTAGATGTCCACTGTAGAAAGTGATGGAACGCACCATGAAAGTACCACTTTCCCTCTCTTCAGTATGATAGTCATTTTGAAAATGATCTCATTTATAGATGCTTTTAATATAGACATCTATTTTTAGTCAAATTAATAATTATGAGTGATTAAATTCCAAAATGCGGTGTAGGAGCTTGTATATTTCCAGAGGCTCATTTTGCCTGATAAATTCTGGCTCTATAGGAACCTGTCTTTGCTGACTACATGCAGAGCATAGCACAAATTAATTCCTGACTTCATGAAAGTCATCATAGAGGCTTTTGCCTTGTCCAATCATTTCTGTTTTCCCTATTCTGTATTTCACAATTTGTATTTGAAATATGCATGTGTGCATTCCTTGTCATAAATGTAGAGTATTTCCTCAGTTGCCAACTTAGGCAGGGCTGTTCACAGAGTCAGGGTGGCTCAGAGGTGTTCTGCCTTCCATTTTAGGAACAGAAGCAGCATATCCCTGGCAATAATTTTAATTTCATCCTGTGGGCGAAACCATAGGAAAAGCAAGCCAGGTAAGTATAGGTAGGGGTAAGAGACCCTTACTCCTGACCTCAACAGCTAGCATGGTGGAAGACTGGTGACAGAATCAGTAACTTTCTGACCATTCTTCCTTCCCATGAAAAGAGTGAAGTGAGGAGGACCTTACATTAGCATCTCTGGCTTTGAAATTCTGCTAGAAAAGACTTTGAGAACTAAAGACTTGTGAACCTCTGTCATCACAAGTGCCCATTTCCATTTTGCCATCTCACCTTTTGCTTTTTTTTTATGATCTGAGACACATACTCCACTTTTAATCCTTAATTACAAAGTGTGAAAATGTAACCTTATGCAAATCTACTTGTTTGAGCAGCTTTCAAGTTCACAAGGAAATGATGCCAAAGAAGAAAGCTTTCCCACTTTGAACAGGAAAATACTCCCTAAAATCATTCATTGAGGGTTGTGATTTGGTAAAAGACAGAGAAAAAAAAAAAGAAAAAAACTAAAGAAAAACCCAAACAACAACACAAAAATACACACAAAAAGAATACACCAAAAAATGGAGGACAAACACTTTAATATTTTTCTATACTCTTATTGACCCGAGTCACATCACTTAGGGCTCTGATGATGACCAGAAACTAGAAAGGAAGGTGTGGCAGATAATCTTCCAGTGCTGAGAGTCACTAGACCAACTCAGCTGCTCCCCCTGAGAGCTCCCAGGGAGCCAGAGGCCCACATTTGGGTCCTTAACACCCAGGGGTGTCAGCAATAAATTAGAAACCCAAGTGGGGATTAGACGAGCAAATACCACTGCAGATTTGGGCTGTAAACATGAACATGACCTCTGTGCTTTGACTCCAAGGCAACCTGAGGCCATCTGCTGTGACTTGCTGTCAGCCTGCTCCCCTCACACCTGCCCTACCACATCTTAGAATATATATATACACACAGAAATTGCAGGATGCAATATAATTTAGTTGTATTGATCCTGGCTCATTTCTCTGTCCCTGAGCAACAAGGAACCAGGGTGATTAGAAATCCAGGACATTGTCTGGTGGACCTGGAAGCCTGACTGGCAGTTCTTCATTTCTGCTGGGTCTCAAAATGCATAGGCAAGATAGGTGAGAACTGGAACTTGGTTTTGCTCATTTGAATTGTGTCTCTCAAAATGAGACCTAAACTGACTGATGACTGTTAAAAATATCAAGTTTCTCAAGGTGTTTAGGTGGTTTTTTCTTTTCTCAAACAAAGTCATGATCCTGTGGATGGATTCAGTACGAGTGGCTCACTGATGGCAGACTTTTGTTTAAATGGATTTGCTGAAAGATTGCTTGGATTAAGTATGATTTGTTCTATTTTCAGTTAAAGAAAATAGCTGTTATTTTGCAGTAGCATTTAATAGAGGCTTTCTGCAAAATAGTCAATGGTGTTATATTATATCTCTGTTACAATATTACTAATGGAAAATGGCAACCTGAAAAATAAGGTAAAATCAAATTGGTTTTGTTTAGAGGAATAATTTTGATTTCCCAGAAAATAATGAGCCCATCACTATATGTTACTTTGCATTTACTTTTGAATATGCAAAATAGCAATATCCTCTGTGTCTGCTTAATTCTGTTTGACAATAACAAAATAAATTTGCTATTGTTTATTAGAGATTTTCAGGGAAGCCAGCTAACTTGTCTTAGATTTGAATTTCAAATACAACCTTTTTAAAAAACATAGGCAGAGATATTAATCTAAAATATTGATAAGAAATTTACATCACAGAATATCTAATTGTAGTCACAGTTCTCACATTAACAGTCACTTGCTGTTTGCTTTTGGAATTAAAATCACAATGAGCTGGCACTCTCAGGTGTATTTCAGCATATGTCACTTTTGCATATGAAAGAATAAATGCATAGAGGTATCTGAAAGCAAAACAAAACCAAGCAAAACAGCATCTTTATTTTAGAAATACCTTTCATTGTTCACAGGAGTAACAGCTCCTTGATCATGGAGCCTTTAGACTTGAATTTGAGCAATTATAGCTAACTTTTATAATATACCTAATTCAAGCAACATATCATAGTTTCATACATCTTGAAGTTTTAATGAAAAAACGTATAAAAATTTTTTTTTACAATCACTCACTTAAATACCATTTTGGTGGTGGAAGTGGTGGAGGTAAAATAAGAAATACAGACTATTTTTCTACCATATATAGAGAAAATAATACTTTTTAGTTAAATGAATAGTGGGAAATTGTAGAAAAGACAAAGATCTTTTTAAGAAGTGCATTGTGGTAGGATAAAAAGCAACAGACAATTTTCTGTGGGGAAATTTCTTAGAACACATAAAGAATTTTTCCTTTTTTTTTTTTTTCCTTTTCTTCCCCATGATTAAGTGAGTCAAAAGAGAAAAATATTGCCCTGGAATATCCATCCATAGCTAAGCAAGACTTGGAGGAACCTGATTTAGCTCTAAATTTGGATTTGTCTTTGAAGTTGGCCCTGCTTTGAACAGGAAGTTGGATCACATGACCCCTGAAATCTCTTTCCATCTAAATTATTCTGAGTTTCTGATTTCAAGTAAATGTAGCCTGAAAATCAAAATAACAAATTGGAAGAGAACTAAATATTAATGGGAGTTCAAACAAGTGGCATGAGATGTGCAACGTAAATTAACACCATGTAAAAAGGGTCAGTGTTCTCTTCAGTGTCAGCCTCATGCTCGATTTATTGTGGCATTGCATTTTCAAGTGCAGTCATATGGGAAAATTCCTGAAGTGTAAAACAGATATGTTTGGTAAAAAGATAAGAATAAATTTTCTCAACAACTCCCTCCTCCCTCTTTACTGCTAAACTCCCTAACCCCTCAAGGTTTCACTCTTTAGACCAGAGAAACAACTTACAAAATTTTGTGAAAAAAAGGGACCATATTTGAAATATTTTAAATGTTTTAAATATTTCTACAGCCAAGAAGTTTCAAGTGTAACACAAGATCTTGCAGGCAGCATGGTCACAATTTATCATATTGGGACTATGTACAACAGTGGGTAGAAAAATGGTGTTTGGGTCAGGCAGCATTGACTCAACCAGGATTAATGGTCATGTATTTAGAATAAAGCATACATGCAATTACTGTGAGAAATTTGGATCCTACTCCTTATATTCTTCTAATAAACCTTAATTTTTTTTTTTTTTTATTTTGAATGTAAGTTGAATAAATCCACTTCTTAGGGGTAAACATGTTTTTCCTTTTCAGAAGCTGCCGACAGACAATGATTGCAGATATCTTTATGAAATTCACCAGAAAAAAATATTTGGATATGAAAGAGAAAAAAAAAGTTGACTGAACTTGATCAGTTAACCTTATTTATGATGTTTTCGTTTGAACCAGAAAATTAAAAGTAGTGGACAAAGCAATCTAAGTAAATGAAAAATTCATATATATTATGTTCACATCACTGTATACCTGAAATGCCAGTGTATTTTATTCAAATTTTCAGATTTTATGATGCATGTCCCCAGAGCCTCCATAGGAATTTCTTTTATCATGCAAGCTAATGATGATTTTGACAAATTACTAGACATAATTTCCTTTCTTTTTTGAATTATCAGGTTCTAGGGTTTCTTAGAAGGAAAAAGATTTTAATTGTCCTGTTGTCAAGGAATGACAATGGGAGATGGATGACTAAATATTTATTGAATATACATTATTGCATGCATGTATCATGAATTGTGTTGAGAAGCCTGTTTAATGAACTATATTTCCTAGATAACTTTTGAAGCATTTTAGAAATATGATGACTTCTTTTTATTTTGAGATACTAACAAATCATGGTTTCCTCAAATATTTTGTAGGATAATATTTTAACTACTGTTACTGAAATATGTTTAGTGAATCATGTATTATTCCCTTAGATTTCTGAGGTGATATAGATTCTAGTTTTTTATTGATTAGCTTTGAGTTTGTCAGGTTGTCATCTCTCAGTTTTTTTCTAAGTACAAGGGAATGGTCAAAAGACACATGCAGCTGTTTACAGAGGTAAGGCAGAAAAAACTCTTCAATAACATTTAAATGCCTCAACACAGAGGTGGTTGTATATTGATGGCTTTCCAGATCTTTGTTGAACTTTAAATTTGTCAGCTGCTTGCCTCCTACAAAACCTCCCTGTCTCATCATCATGTCTGCTTTTTCTCATAACATGAACTGCTCAACATATGTAGGAAGTGCTTCTCAGTGCAATTTGATCATGAAGTAAACCCCCAAAGCAAAAAAACCAAAAAATCTTGGCAATATGATTTAACAAGAATAGTATATGAAAAATATTGATTTTGCCCCTTCAACTGATAAGAAAATTGCTGGATGAAGTGGTAATCATCACTGCCACCCTTAAGTGCTCAGCTCAAGGAGGGGAACTCATCAGGCTGATGCACTTTCTTTAAGGTCTCTCTGTAAATGGACAAGGGTTATTTGGTGTCTCTGCTGGAGTTAGCAACACCCCCCATGCTGAACAGTAGGAAATGCGTGGCATTAAGAAACATAACAGATAAAGGATCAAGGGATTCCAGAAACCCTCTGTCTTGACATTGGGAATTCTAAACTGGGTGCTCCCATGAAACCCAAAAATGTAAGTGATGAGGACAGCATGTCAGAGTTTCCTCATAAGGAGGATGCGGTAGTTGTGATTTTTGGTTTGGAGCTACAGTTACATTGGGTTCTCATCCTGGAAGGTTTTGAATCTACATGATGGAGAAAAGCCATTTGGCTGTGGAGTATTATAAGAGAATGTTTTTCCATTCCTCTCATTAGCTGGCCCCACTGTGCAGGCAGGAGCACAAATGATGGGATCATGGAGGGAGAAAGAATTGTTTCTCCCATATGTTGATAATTCATTGACCTAAGGATGAAGCATCCTAGGCTGTTTATACATTTAATGCCAAAACAATAATGAAAAATAGGACATGTCCCTCTTTCCTGCCAATTTTTTTTTTTTTTTTTCAGAAATGGCTGAAAAGCAGATAAAGAACTTATTATAGACTGTTCCTACTGGATCAGAATAAGCAAATCTGCTTCTGGTTAGCTATCACACTACAAGAAGATCAATGCAGGACTATAGCTCAGTAATTATTTCTTGTATTTGACTCCACATTCCTTTAGCTGATCAATGCATGAAGCTAAAGTAGCAGCTCTGCAAAGAATGACAGATGCATATCAAGAATTTGTAATGTAATCTATGAAATTCACTCACAGCAGGATATGATTTACCAGGAGCCTATTGATTGAGGAATAAATGTGATTTTACATTTAAAAGAATACATTTCAATAATGCTGGAGCTTCCACTCCTGGGTTTTGAAGGGTCCTATTTTTATTCAATATAAAAAAATTCCTGTGCTTTTATTACATCATGCATACTACCCAAAAAACCTATCAAAGTTTCTTCAGAGGTGTGACATTCCCCATTTTGCTTGTAGTTTGAGGCAAATGCAGTTACTGGCAGGGACTTTTTAATTCTTTGAAAACTGCTATTTTGGGAACAGAACCTTCACTGCCTTTAACCACCACAGATCTATAGATCAAAGGCACAGAAGCCAATTTGCCAATTAACACTACGTAAGGTCTTGGATGAGAGTGCTGCCTTTTTCACAGAGCTCATCCCACAGGAGCACAGGACACACCATGCCCTGCTGAAATTAGAGAGCCATGTCAGAAAGGTGTTGTGTTAAAAGGCAATGAGAATTTGTCTTGGAGCTCATTAATGAATTCTTCCTTCAGTACACCGACCCATTTCATATGATTCTTACAATTCTTTTTTTTTTTTTTTTGAGTAATGCAATCTGCTTCTCCTTAGACAGTCCAAGGTTAGCAGTACTCCTTATAGTCCCATAATATTTTGCTGATTGGTTATATACCAATCATTTTTTCCACAAAAGAGCTTTCAATTAACCCCCCAGTGATTGGGCGGCGGAATTTCCAGATTAGTGCTGGAAAATTCCACCTCCTATCACCAGGGGTTTAATTGAAAACTTTTCTGAGAAAAAATAATTGGTGCAAAAACATCAGTAAAATAACCTAAAATTCAAGGAACTCTGTTAATTTCTATTTAAAGGAAAGACAAAAAAAAATAGGAACATTGAACAAGTAATAAACAATTTTATTACAGCAAAACCAAGATTAAAAGGAAACTTGTGAAGTGGCCCTGCAAAGTCACAAAATGTAGGAAAACTTACCCTTAATTTGAGTTACCATATACTAAAAACAAGCAAGAGAAATTAGCCTGTGTTAGAAACTGTTTCAGAATCAGGTGATTTGCTTCAGATTCAGAGACATAAATCACATTTTAATAATCTCTCTCCCAGTAGGAAGCCTCCATACAATCTGATATGTAGGGGTTTTAAGTAGGTGCTTTCTTTGCATAACAAGAAGCTGCAATAAATTAAGTGGAGCCCAGGAAATCTTATAATGCAGCTGTGTAAGGAAAGAAAAGGTGCAACCTAAATATAATATTGCAAATATATATATATCTTTGCTAATAATGAGAAACATCCAATGTGAATGAGTGCATCTGTGTGCAATAAACCTGTCTGAAAATTGTATCTTTGGTATTGCTCAAATACATATTTTTCTTGCATTAAGTATAACAGACTTTGACCTGCAAATTATGAAAAAATTAAGATGTGCATCAGCAGAGAGATTTATGTCTAGTGTTGACAATTATTCATTAAAGTTTTATGCAACAGGCCCAGAGACAGTATTAAATAAGATTATTATGGCAGTTCTTATAAGTGTATTCATCTTGACTAAGAAGAGGTCGTGATAAAGTTTAGGACTGTTTACTTACAAAGCTTCTTTAATTAGGAAAAATAGAAATAAATGTTCTCCATTTGTCTTCTTTCACTGATTTCATCTTTATTACTTCTCCCAATATTGTGAAAGATCAACATCAATAAAAGTAAATCTATTACATACAATTTGACAAATCATTTCCTTAATGATGTCTAAATATAGAGAAAATATAAAATTTCCTTCTGAAATTAACAGCATTCTTTTCCTTGTGAAAATAAGCAGACATAGCTTTGTATCTGAAGTGATCATTAGTGAATAAACAAGGTAATTATCTCTGAAAGGAGCTACTTTCAGTGAAAAACAACCATATATTTCTACTGCAAAACACAGCACTCTGTGTTCTATTCTAACATACATTATACTTTTCTGCTGTCAGGTGAAAAATCAGCCAATGGCTATTTGATTACTTTGGAAACATTTGAATTGATTTTTATTACCTGATTTTGCACATTTATAAGGAAGATATATGACCCCTTTTCTTGGAAGAACTGAACAGCTTCTCTCTACATGGTTTGATGGAACATGTAGCAGGCAGGTAGAAGGAAGAGAAAACCACATTACCAGTGGAAAAAAAATGCTGCTGACTTTGGTGGAAAGGAGGAAAATATAATTTTTAAAAACAGGTTTATTCTCAACTAATGTGGCACCTTGCAAGGGTCCAGAGGAACAGGAGTTCCCTCAATAATCACTGAATACATCAAAATCTCTGCAAATAATAATATTTGCAGTACATTAATAATTTATAGCAATTTTTTTTCCGCAATGCTTAGTGTGAATATGAACTGTAAAAATCAAGACTTGATTTTTTTTTACTGAATGCTGGTCATCCTAACTGAGACTTCCATCCAGTGGCACTTTCTGTGCTGATTAAGGCTCACAAATAACTATTTTGAGCATAAAGTGTGGAAGGCAAGGCTTTATGTGCACACTCAAAGAATAAACACCCCTGAGCTGCACTCTGCTTTCTGCCCTGGCTTTCACCCAGCAAGACATATACTTTATTACCTGTACAATTTAGTGCAAAACCACACATGGAATATTAAAATCTCTTCTGAAAGGTTACAGTGGGAAGGAAAAATGTCCTCTGCTTACAGAACTTCTGTTTTCCCAATTGCATCATGGATTTCATTCTACTACATAACCAGCCTGTACAGGCACTTTGACAACTGCTCACAGGTGATTTCCTACAAAACCTGGTACAATGTAATGTGGAATATGCTGTTGTGAGTGGCCCCACAATTTATTGAATGATTTAGAACAAAAGAAAAAGATTAAAAAGTGGCTGCATTTTTTAGCACTGTTTTTTGTTTAAGGATAGGTGCTTTGTGCTTTTTGTAATTTTGTTGGGGTTTTTGGGTTTCTTTTGCTTTGTTTTGTCCCTGAGCCTTTTTATTGCCTTTATATTATGTGTTTTTAGACTGTATCAGTGGCTGCCCTATGCTTCAGTGTGACATGTTGCACAAGGGAAGACTAAGTATCACCACAGGCATGAAAAAGATGGCATCTCCTTTTTATTTTTATTTCTACAGTAACATTGAACAAAGAAAAAATCAGGGAATGAAAAAGGCTTTTGTCATATGCCTGTAGGAAAAATTTCAAACTTAGCTTCTAACTACATAGGAATATATACTTTCTTGATGAATTCTGTTCTAGAAGGAATAAAACCCATTTGTCCAAGTATTTCTCCTCTCCTCTCCTCTCCTCTCCTCTCCTCTCCTCTCCTCTCCTCTCCTCTCCTCTCCTCTCCTCTCCTCTCCTCTCCTCTCCTCTCCTCTCCTCTCCTCTCCTCTCCTCTCCTCTCCTCTCCTCTCCTCTCCTCTCCTCTCCTCTCCTCTCCTCTCCTCTCCTCTCCTCTCCTCTCCTCTCCTCTCCTCTCCTCTCCTCTCCTCTCCTCTCCTCTCCTCTCCTCTCCTCTCCTCTCCTCTCCTCTCCTCTCCTCTCCTTTCTTAATAGCTTTTAGGTAAGTATTTATCTAAAACCTAAGAAAGGGATAGAAGAAAACTGTCTAATAAGCAAAAAAAAAAAAAAAAAATTAAAAAAAATCTGTCTGTTGTATGATTTTAGCAACCACCTTGGGAAACATGCAGTTTATAGTAGATGACATTGCCTTCCTAATCTTCAAGATTCTTGGAGTTCTGCTTCAAACTTGCATGGAAAGCAGAGATGTCACAATGAGATTCCTTAAACAAAACCCTTCTCTTCTGAAAGTAAGCCTTTGTTCTCTGTTTCTCTGGATAGCTGATTGTCTCCTTAGATAATTAACACACTGTCCTGCTCTTGTAGCTCCATAAGAATGATACACAGGCACAATCGTGCATCTTCTCATTAAAGCTGACTCATTTCCAGGAATTAAACACTTGAAACAGTGGCAAAGGAAACACTGAACTGATCAAAATCGGGTGTCTAAGACCTCATTTTACAGCTATCTGAAAGCATGAGTGGATATACTGGTAAAACTGATCAACTGAGCCCACTTATTTTCTCCAGCTTTACTGTAATGGAGAAGTTGAACAATCAGAAATACCCAGTAAGGAGGTACAAAACTCACATTCTGGTGTAAAACTGAGCTTCAGCAAAGGAAATTTATGCACTTCTATGTGTGCAGAATATATGGCATGCAAGTCCCATGCATGTCACATAATCCAAACCCCAGTATTCTTCCCACGCTAACATTTGGAAATGTTCCTGTTGTGCCAGAGATGTCCTAGTACTGAGCATATTCACTTTTGCATTATCTGTCATACAGTATAATTCTAGCTATCAGAATTGTTATCTATATTTGTATGTACATTCTTATTTCTGCTTTTTATTCCATCATTTCTTACATTCTACTCTACTGTTTTGACCTTCATTCCTCCATTTGCATATATAATCCCTCTCATATTTTTTATTTTAAATAAATTCCTATAATCTATTAATGTGTAATAGCACTTGTCATCAATAGAAATGAAATCCTCAACACATTGAAAGAAAGAGAATTTTCAGGTACTGGTTTCTAGTAGCAAGTTGTAATAGAAGCAGTGGGGAATCCTATTTGCATAAAAAAATCCATATTTGATGCAAACTGATGCAACTTTCACAATGGGTATAAAATTTTCCTCTACCCTTGCACCATGGGCACAAAGTAGATAATGCTGTATGACAGTGCTACAGAATTATTTTTCATGAGCTTTAGTCTGAGATCTATAATAAAAGTAGGAGTGCCTTGATAATTAACAAGACTGGTTCCAAGCCTCCTACTCTCACAGTGTAATATTAGAAATTAAGTATAATGCTACAAATCCTGATCACAGGAAACAGGTACAACATTTGGTGAGGAGAGTGGAATGCTTCATTGTGAAAGAAAAAGCATATTTTCAATGAAGCAATGAAGTTTGAATAAAATACCTAACAGTAAACAAAAAAGAATATTTAAAATTAATGCTGTTAAATAATAAATGCTGACAAATCACGTCCTCATGTCATTCATGGATCCAGGTATATTTTTAGCTTCTGAATGACTGACAAGTGGCAGAATCTGAGAGTCAGGCATAACTGAGTAACAAATATATGAACATATAGATAGGGTGTGTGACGGAGTCTGAAATCACTAGATTTATCAGCACTCCTCAACCAAACTAAAAGTGGTGATCCAAAAAATCCCAATTTCTCGACTCCATGTCAGCAAAGGACTGAGATTTTCTGGCAGTACTCATGGTGTGATTCCCGTATCTTTGCATATGGTAAAGGAAGTCAGGTTTCCCCACTGAATGCATCAGCAGAAAAACAAGCAATTTCATTAAGCTCTGGCTGAATTTCACTGGGTGTTTTTCAAAAGCAATATATTCCTAATAAGCATTTTGGTCTTGCTGAATCAGCTTCTTCTGGGAAGAAAAAACTCCTAAACAACTTTAATCTGTACCCAATAGATATTTCACCTTGAGGATTTGTCAAGTTAATAGAGCCTACCCACTTAGAGAAAGAGGAAGGAGGCCTTTCTAATTGGTGCCTAACAGCTTACACTTAAGGGTCATTAAGACGAACAGTCTAATGGCTTAAGGTCATTAACAGTCTTAATGGCTCCAGTCCACTCTCATGGGGGAGCACTCAAGGTAGCCTGAACAAAAGGGAACAAGACTGAAAGACCCAAAGACACAGCAGGATCTGGGCTGGCTAAGAGGATGAAGATTGATTTAGTTCTGCCCCAGTAACTTAAGAGGAGAATTTATCTCATTTGACTTGTAGTGAAACATAAGATTAGGTGTGAATAACTATGAGGTGGATGGAGATGTAGGATATGAAACATCATTTGTTTTAACATATGTGTTTTCTGATCTATGCCGAAAAATGCTAAACAGAATTGTTTGGTTTTAGGCAAGAAGTTGGCCAAACCCACCAACTGAAGTTTCTGAATGGAATAAAGCACAACTGCTTGAAACCCATTCAGTCCAACCCACAAAGCAAAAAGCATTTAAAAAGAAAAATATGACCCCATCCAAGAACTGTGGTTTCCAAGCTGCAACCAGAAAAGCCAAAGATGGTTCCCCCCACTGAACTCCCAGAACCCACTTCCACACCAGACACTGAAGTTCAGCTCCAGACCTGTCTCATGGCTTTAATATGAAATACAACAGCCCCAGTAACTAAGGCACATCAGCTGTGCAGACATCACACCCCACTGGAGACCACAGTTGTGCTCATCACCCCAGTGGTGCAGAGGTTCAGCTCACCCTGTCCTGAGATGGGTTGTTTCTCATAACTCTTCTCTGTAAATACCCAAGACAGCTATAAAAAAAAGGTGAGGCTGAAAGGTCAAACAATTAGCTTTCCTATTTCTGAAGAAATAGCTTTTCTAAGCTTATTAATGGAAAAATACAGGATGAGATCGCCAGTTACTATAAATCAGTATAGCTCTTCTGATTTCAGAAGGGCTGTGCTGTCTTATACAAACAGAGATTACATTGTATCTAATATTAAATAATAATAAAAAGTCTTATACTGAAAAAGTCTTTTTACATTTGCTGAAATACATGCTGAAATGCCATATACATGTTTTACTAAGCAAATTTAATTCAACTTTCATATATCTTCCTGTTTCCTTAAAAGTTATTTGTCTTCTGTAGGATGCCTGCCTATTTCAGTTCACCTGATAGATGGTCCTCACTGAACAGATTCCAAATATTGCTGAGCTCAGAAAAGTTCAGCTTATCTGTTTTCCTCTCTACAAGCCTTAGATTTTCATTCAGTAGATCCCAAAATGAGTCTAAAACCTTGTGCTTGCTAAAGCCTGCCAACTACAAAGACATCCTGAAAAAGGCTTTGGGGTTCAAAAGCTGTGGGATAAATTTTCCCTGTTTCCTTCTTCTGGTGTGTAACCTACTCTGGTAAATAGTTGATCTATCAGTCAAGTATGTTAAATTATGAGGTGATTCTCCCCCTCTACTCTGCTATTGGGAGGCCCTACTACCTTCATCCTGGGGACCCTTAGCTCAAGGAAGGAATGGATCTTTTAAAGGAGGTCCAGAGGATGGTCACTACGTATTCAAAGGCATGGAATATGTCTCCTTTGAAGAGCAGAGGGAGTTTAGTTCTTCAGTCAGCAGAGGAGAAAGTTCAGGGAGATCTTATTCTAAACTTTTATCATATTAAGTTGGTTTATAAGATGGAGAGAGACTTTTTACCAGGGTCTATAGTGGCAGGACAAGTGGTAAAAGTCTTAAAGTGAATGAGGGTAAATTTAGATTAGATATAAGGAAAATATATTACAATATGAGTGGCAATGCACCCACCAGTGCAGGTTACACAGAGAAGCTGTGGATGCCCCATCCCCGGAAGTGTTCCAGGTCAGATTGGATGGGGCTTTGAGAAACCTGGTCTAGTGAAAGCTGCCCATACTCAGGGAAATTTGGGTCAAACTAAATGTTTTTTGAAGGTTCCTTTTCTACACAAACCATTCTTATTCTACAATTCCATGATCCCTATTTGCAAAACAGCATACCTGACTTATGGCAAAAATACTGTAATGACAAAAAAAACCCCAAAAACCAATAACAACAACAAAAAAAACACCCAACATATTTCAAAATCAATCCTGACATTTTTTCGAGTGCTACTAACACTGCAGTACTGAGGGGCTTTGGCTCACAGCTGTAAGCACTGTAAAACTTTCATCCCTTAGGAATGTGCAAATTAAAAGTGATATATAACATTTACCATTGGTTACTATGGACTTAACCAGAGATGTTAGTACATTAACCATACTCCCAACAGACCCATGTAATACTTCAGGCAGCATTCTGCAACTCTGATAAGAGCATTTCCTAATGGCAAAGGATAATATTTGGTTTTAATTACATATCCTCTCTAAGTATGTGGCTTTTTGGAGATTAATCATGTGTAGAGTGTGATTATGGCTATATTTCATAATCAAGACTTATTTAAGAAAAATCATCTAAAGAGAATTTTGTGCTAAGGCTATTCTTGACATCAGAACAAGGAAATCTAAGTAAAGATGTCATAGCAAATTGAAGCATAAAGTTAAGGAAAGCAATTTTGCTTTCACCTTCATAACAGTCAAATAAAATAATTTCTCAGGGTAACTCAAATGCCAAAGTCCTTTGTAGTATTCAACTTCATATGTTTCAAGTCTGGGGCTTCACATTTCACAGCATGCTTACAATTTCCATCACATAAATCACAGAAAATTAAAATGGATAGTATACACAAGCAGTTCCTTATGACATTTCCAGCACACAGTCTTCATTATGTTTCTTCATTTTAAATAAAAATTAACTATGCTTAGAGCTAAGCAATGAAGTCAATACATTATGCATGTAAAACCAAGACCAATCTTTCAAGCACATACACCTATTTTGGACTGCACTAACTATCTGCAAAGAGAGAGGATGATGACATTAGTACAAAAATGGATCTTCCTTTGTTGTTGCTATATGCCAGGAAAAAAGCTGAACAGATAATGATGTTAGAGGGATGGCCTTCCAAACATGCATGCTTTTTATTTTTTATTTTGTAGATTATGAAGAGTGTTTCTATTTTCTTATTTTTCTCTTGTTTTTCTGTTTAGAACCAGAAAAGTCACAAAATAAATGTTTTGTTTAAAAATAGTCAAATAGTCTATCATAAAAAATGAGAGAGGGAAAGCATTTGAATGAAAAAAATTGTATCATCACTCTCACCATCAGGAGGCTCAAAAACCCCCAACACTATTTGTGTTTTTCTCAGAACACAAACCCAGACATTCTGTTTTGGGGAATGTTGACATTATTTGTATACCCTTCTTTTTAAAAAACTCACTTCAATTTCCCTTTTCCTGTCTCCTTCTCTTGCAATTTGTTTTGTTTAGCTCACTTTCTCTTATTTTGACTAGAAATCTTAATAGGGACATTTCACAGAAATAGGCACAATCCTTTGAAAAGATGCTGATATGAAGAATTATCATTTTATGAGTGGAATGATACCAACAATTTTTTGACTGAATTTACTTTGAAGTCCCTCACTGTTGCCAAAGTGGCTTTGATCGTGAAAGATCTTCTTCTCTATGGATTTCACAGAAGACCTGGAAAAAAGACATATTAAAGTCGAGAAAAGGACCTTATCTTAGTTACAGAATAGACATCCTTTTCTCAAATCATTGTGTAGACTTTCTTAAAGCAAAAGGAGACTAGTCCAAGGAAGCAGGCAGATTTCATGAAAGATTCATTTAAAGGATTCAGCTATATAAGGTGGAAGATTTTTTCCCCCTTAAAACTGTAGGTTTATCTTCATTGACTATCAACAATAAAAGGGTAACTTACACCATCAGATTTTCTGTAGATATTTCCTGTCCCAAGTCAAAGTGTCTTGATAATTGACCATGCAAATGTTGTGACTATTGTTATGGGATGCAGAGTTCCAAACTCTTACTTAAAACAGAATAACTAAGATTGCATGATAGATAATGAAAGTATATATGTGAGTATAGGTACTTTAAAGGAGCATACATATTTACACATATATTCATCCCATTTCCATACAGTCTCACTTCATATGTGAAATGACTTTAGTATCATGCTAATTCTGCCCCTCTAAGAATTAGAAGTGATTTTTAATGTCACAAATAAGCATTCAAGGATAATACAAGTATGTTAAATGAAATGTCAAATGACTTACAAAAAGCTCTTAAAATTAATACATATGTATGAGATAAATGAGTCTGGTTGTCAAGTATTCCACGCAGTGATACAAAAGATTTACTTTTTTTTTTCAGCTGGATTCTCTTGCCCCCTAAATTCAAACAAAATTCACTGGGTCAGTCATGGTTTTGCAGCATGGTTCCCAGGAAAGGCATATTTTCCTCTAAAGGAGATTGGGATGTCACAGACATGAATATTACCTACTGCAGCCAATTGAGCATTTAACTCTTGCTCAGCTGTGCCACTCCTGTGGCCTGTGGTCAGCAGCTGAAGGAGGGACACCAGGAAGAGATTACCTATTGCAGATTCCTGAAATTTTTTCTACTGCTTAAGTTACTTCATTTATGCAGTAGAAAAAAGTCCTTTCTAGCTTAGGACACCTGGGAAATATATGTAGTCAGAGAATAGTGTTAGTCACCACTTGGACATTATGAGAAAACTGCTTGCACAGAAAGTTTTACAAGTAGGGGCTTGAGTGAACTCTAGTCAGTTTCAATTTAAACCTCCAGAAAAATGGGAAGAATGGTATTTAAAACATTTTCTTCTAGGGTATTGAAATTCTAATTTATCAAGTCTTTTGTGATCTTTGGTTAACTGCAATATTCAGTGTTATATGGCTCATTATTTTAATGAAAAATCTCATGTAGGTAAGAGAGGTGTTACTCTTAATAAAAGGAAAATATGTAAGAAACAAACTACTCCATTATGAGAACATATGCTGGGGTATGGGGTCGAAATAGACTGTAAGGAACCTTCAGTGGGGAAAAATATCTATTCTATAAGGTAAATCAGAAGCATGGATAGTGTCCTTGAAGATTAGAACCATATGTTCACTTCAAAGGTTGAAATGCTGGTGACAGTATTTCTGTATACAAAATATGAGAGAAAAATTTATGGCATAGATTTTGCTTAATAATTTTAATACTTAATGTCTTCAATATAACACAAAAACTTAGCAGAGAATTTCCCTACTAATTTTTTCTTTCACAGAATCATAGAATGGCTTGACTTGGAAGGGGAACTTGTATCTTACCCTCCCTTCCATGGGCACCTCCCCCTTGACCAGGTTGCTCCCAGCCCCATCCAGCTTGGACACTGCCAGGGATGGGGCACCCACCATCTCCCCAGGCAAATTGTGCCAGAGCTTCACAATCCTCACAGTAAATAATTACTTTCTAACATCTAATCCAAACCTGACTTCCTTCCATTTGAAGTCATTGTCCCTTGTTTCATCACTTCGGGACCTGGTAAAAAATCTGTCTCCATCTTTCATGTAAGCAGCATTTATGTATCTTTAGGATGCAATAAAGTGTCTGAGCTTTGTCTTTTACAAGCTGGAGAATTTCAACTCTCTCAGCCTTTCTTCACAGGAGGCATATTTCATTGCTTTGAACATTTCCATAGCCTTCATCTGGACCTGCATTAAAAGTTCTGTATCTTTCTTGTACTTAGAATCCCAGAGCTGGATGAAATACTCCTACTGAGACTTCATGAGAGCAGAATAGAGGAGGGCAACCACCTCCCTTGACCTACTGTCTGCAGTTCTTTTCATGCAGCCCAGGATACAGTTGGCTTTCTGGACTGTGAACACAAATTTCTAGCTCACTCCTCCTTTTTCATTCACCAGTATTCCCAAATCTTTCTTGTTGGGGCTGTGTGGAATCCATTCATCACTCACTGATAGGGGTGCTTGCCCTGACTCATGTGCAGGACCTTGCACTTGGCCTTGCTGAATTTCAATAGGTTCACATGGTTCCACTTCTCAAACCTTACAAGTTCTCTGGAGATGACTTACCACACAGCTTGGTGTTATCTTCTCCTAATATATGATGTATTCTGTGCTGCTAACGACTCTGCTGGCCCTTCACTGCATCATTCCTGGTCTTGAAGTGTCTTTGCTGTAGGGGGGAGGACAAGATGAGTTATGATGGCCTCCAAAGCGAACTCACAGGTGGCAGACACCAAAGAATTATCACTTCCTTCAATCTTCTGGTTAATACAGTTTAGTCTGCCTGTCAACCATAGGGTGTTCTGCACACTTCTTGTCCATCATGACCTAGCCCAGGTCCTTTTCCAGAGCTGCTTTCCAACATGGGAAACTGCCCTGGTTCAGGGGGTTATTCCATCCCAGGTGAAGGAGTCTCTCTTTGTCTATGCTGGGCTTCATGGTATTTCTATAAAGCCAATTATCCAACCTGTTGAGAGGCTGTGCCTTTCCCCCATCCACAGCTTCACTCCAACATATTGTCACACTTGAAATTTCTGAGGGTGGATTCCATCCTGTTATCCTATGATTAATAATTATATTCGACAGTATCTGTCTTGGTATTGACACCTCAGTGCTAAAAAGCCCCTGCTGGTTGAAATTCAGACTGCTGATCACTGCTCTGGTGCATTTTATTCACTTTTGCTTCTCATTTCTTATTCATGTAACCACAGACTCCTGTGGGTTTATATTTTTTTATATTAAATAAATGAAGTTTATATTAAATATAGGTGAAATGACAAGTTTTTGGAGACAATGAATCCAAATGCAATATAATTTTGTCTCAGGATTTTGACATTCAAGTACCCAAATTATGGATAAAATCTTTTGTGTACAACATTGCGTCTAAGCTGATGATAAGAGAAAGCCAATTCAATGGCATAAAGAAATACTATTCTCTGTTTCCTGGAAAGATGTGGTTAAATTATCATTTAAAAAGTAGAAAACCATCATAATACTATTCCAAAATATATCAGAATGATTTCAAATTTCTTTACCTTTTGTTCTTCTTACAGCAATGCAAGAATTACATTAAACATTTTCACCATGATATAATCACCTATAAGCCAGTTGTTGATGATTATTGCCAGTTTAGCCTGCCACTGATCTTATATTTAAAATGTGCTCTATGAATTACAGACTTTGTAATGATGTAAAATTAGAATGGACTAGAATTGCCAAATTATGCCAGCTGAGACAATGGTAATTTTCCTGTCTCTTTTATAGGGATCTTTTCAAAGTGGGATTAGAATAACCCTCAAAAATGCAGTTTTCTGGATTAACAAAAGTTTGTGATAATACCTCAGAAAATTTTCTGTGAACTGAGATATAGTAACCGGAAAAAAAATCAAATAAGGTAGGTATTGATTCTTGGTGATTGATTGCAAATGTCTGGTCAGAGTGAAAGAGAGGGAAGGAGTTTGTGTGTACTTTTGTCCCATGATATGTGAGTCACAAGAAAAGTCACTTCAGTACTTAATCTTTCTCCTAACTGAGTAAGTTCTCCATGCTCTCACAACACAGAAAAAGAAGGGAGAAATAGAATGATTTGCCCTATCAAGTGCAGAAGGGAAATCCCATTTCTTGAAGGTGTGAGATGTTCTAGTATGTATTTAATATATGTAAATTAGTCTAAAGTTTGAAAGTATGTGAAGAGATAATTATTGGAGGGGAAAAAAATGCATCTCTGCAGACCCTTAAGCAGTGACATCTTTGACCAGGATTGCCCATCTTTGCACTGGGTGTTCATTTGCATTCAAATCTTTGTGGATAAAATGTTGTAGCTTTTTTCAGATTGCAATATTTATGCACAAATCTTGTTTAAATGAAGACTTCCCTTCTAAGCAAGTTCTTCTCAACATGCATGAGAGTTACAGAATAAGCTCATAGAGATTCCAAAGAATTCAAGATATTGGATTGTGTTAAGGGATAACTGGATGAAATTTTGCATTAAAGAGGATCACAATTTGGTTGATCTAATGGTTCCTTCTGGCCATTAAAACAACTAATCTATGAGAAAAGCACTCTGAGATCCTATGATGCAAAGCACAATGAAATTGGCAAGTGTTTTATTGATGTTCCCATTACAAATCCCTTAAGCATTCTATCTCCCTGTCTTCCTCTCACCACCTCCTCTATCAGATTCCAGAAGAACACACGCTCCGTTAGAGTCACTGCTGCTAAAACCATTTTGATAGCTGGCTCCACTCAGTCCCATGCTAAATCCAGTGTTTAAGGCTATAGGAGTGTTGACTTCATAAATGAGGACACATTTCTCCAAGGCATTTTGCACTCTCTTGTTCCTTCAGATTGCTCAGCTAAAGGCTTTTTCAGGACTTTATCAGTTATTAATAATTGTGATGATTCATGATTTATTCATAACCATTTATACATTTGCCATATGCTGCCTGCACACGCAAACTGTTTTCATGAAGCACACAAATGTGGCACAGTGCTTCTTACAATTCATACCCAGTAAACAGATAAGAGAAAAAGATTATTGAAATGCAAAAAGACAATAAAATATCCTGCAATGGCTTCAGTTTGGAGCTTTGGAATTAAACTGTGCAGAGTAATCATTTTTAGCAGTATCAAAACTAAAATAAACAGGAGGAAGAATAGTGTGAAAAGTCAAGATTGACACCAAAACCAGCACCTCATTCTGCTTCTATTCTGTCTCCCATTATGATAATTACAGGGACTAAGAGTAAATCCACTCATCTGGTAAGGTACAACTCAGGACAAATAATGAGAGTATCCGCAGTATCATCTTTAAAGTTCTTTTCTTGCTTTCATATTAATCTAAGTATTCTTCTGCAATGAAACGCTGTAATGCTTGGACTGAGGGAGAGAGGGAAAGATCTGACATGCAAATCCTTCAAAATGGTTAATAGCAAACTCTGAATAGATAATGTTACTCATTGATTAAAAATAAGAGGCTTTTTATGGTCATGTCACTAACCAAAAAGTCATTTCTCATAGGCCCACTATGACACCTTCTTCAGTGTGCTGCTCTCCAGATGAAGTGCCTGGCTTTTATGAGAGGGTAATTTTTTAACATACATAATACTTTCCTGGTTTTGAGTGAGCAAGTTCATGGTGAGGTGTGCCCTGTGGAGGAAATGATCAGTGTCCCAGGGCAGGGTCCCAAAACAGAAGGGGCAGCTTGGGTCTGACTCACATCTCATCCTGCTTGCTGTTGCATTTAGTTGAAGCTTTTGGAAGAGAATGTTTAAATTTTTACTAACTGCCTTGAAAATGAACATCTGAATTTTTACTAACTGGCTGTAATTGCTTACTATTAGCACTCTGTAGCATGGTCTAAAATACATTCAGGCCCTTGTCATGCTGCAGAATGCTATGGAGTGCATCCAAGACTCTAAGAAATGTTGTTCCCCCATGGCAGGATCAATTTTACCTGTTTCATTCCTGCATTTTGACTGCCCACCTGTTTCTTGAGGACCTCCACTAACTTTACAAACATCTGAGACAATACCTGCCTTTGTTTCACTTTCTTCACCATTATAATTTTTTTCCCTCTTGTGTAAAATAAATATAACTTGTTAAAATATTATTTCTTTTTCTTCCCACCATGAAGTCACATGAGTGATATTTTCAGAAATCTTTGACATCCCTAATAGCATTCAAGCACTCTTTCTTCACAGTGCTTGAGAATCCTGAGGGTTACTGGAGGCACCTACCAAATGTAGAACTCTTTCATTACAAAACTCATAGGAAGAACACCTGAAAGACCTTGAATTTCCACTGCACCTTTGACGTGAATGGAAGTTAGATGATTGTTTTGAAATTCAGAAACTCAGGTCTTCAGTACGATAGAACTCTGGAGAGAAGTTTTGAAACCATCTTCAACTCTTTGTTGCTTCCATAAAGAGCAGGTCCAGTCATACTCTCATTCTGGCATCTTCCTGAATTTCATTTAGTTTTATAGAGAACAAATCTATTACAATTTTGCACTTGTCTGAGAAACAAGCAGACCCAAAGAGCTCCAAACTGGACAAAACAACTATGCAGTTACCCTATTTGTTGTTTCCTGGTATCCTTTGAAAAAAACAAAAGAAACAAACATGAGGCAATGGTTATAAGGTGTCATGGTTTAACCCCAGTCAAAAAGACATAAACTGTGGTCTCAAACTATGGCTTTACAGAAACACAATGACATTGCACTTTACATGTCCTCACTGGAATGCCTGTACAATCATGTTTCAGTGAACGTCACAGACAAAGGTTTACTTAGACATTTCCTCTGCAAGACCGAAGTTATTAAAATGCCTAGCTTCTTTTTTATTTCCTGGGGTATATAAAAGAAACTACCAAAAATACATAAAAATAGCAAGAATAATCTTTCAGAGGAAAAATGAAAAAGAATAATTGAGATGTGTAATTTCAACTCATCAGAAATAGTTTCAACTCATCATATGCATGTGGGTGGAAAAATGCTATTTCATTATTCATTTGCAGCACATATATAATCATTTCACAAATTCAAGCTGATCTTCATTTATCATCCATACGATAGTGTATTTCTACATCTTGGGTTGCATTTACAGGGTGGAGAACAGTTCATTTAGAATATTTATTTTGTAATATCATTTTGCACTCTGGGAGTTATACATTAGTTCTAATCTGTTTTAACAACAGTAATGCCAAGATAGAGAAAATAGACAAGATATTTGAGCACTAATTGGGCTTCTTGTTAAGTTATGACTTGGTAGTTTTTAAGAACTTGGCTGCAACGAATTTTCAGGCATTACTGTCTGCTCCTGTCCATGCTAATCAGTACCCTGTAGCACAGTGGGTCTTACATTTAATGGAGCAGCACGGAGCTCTTGCCAGCATTCAAGCAATTGATTCCATAGAAGGGGCACAATATAAATCAAGCACAGAGCAAAACTGCTGTGTTCTACAAGCTTGGAATAAGAGCACCCTTTGTCATATTCAAGGCACTCAAAGACTCTCCTGCTGTGCTTATGTTGATTGTACTTCCTTTATCTTCTGCTCAGGTTTGTTTTTCTCTCCTTTTTTTTTTTTTTTTTCAGTGCCTTTAGTGTTGTTTTAATGTGGGTTCTGACCAACCAAAGTTCACTTCCATTTTTTTCCTTCAAAAGTTTGAGAAGCTGAGGAATGGGGTTATTTTTCCACCTGGTTGTTTCTTATAATTGTTTCTTCCTCATAAAAACACAAAAACAATCTAGTTATCAGCAAAATACTTAATTTATTTGACCTCACTCAAATTGCAAAACTCCTTAAATTCTTGTTGTCTCAATGTGTACATCCGATTTGTACACAATGTATTACTCAAAAACTGGCTAGTAACCCAGATATATAATTAAGAATAAAATGTTATTCAGCTGAGAATAGATAGATGATAGATAGATAGATAGATAGATAGATAGATAGATAGATAGATAGATACATAGATCAAGTGTCCCAAAAGTGTCTACCTGAATTCTTGTATTTAATATATTTTATCGACAACCTGAAAGCAAAGTATAAAATTATAACTGATGAAGTATAAGAGTAACACAAAGAAATTAAGACTAATAAAAAACCCTCAGCAATAAAATTTTATGCTACTCAGAATCACATTCTTCTGAGGGGAGTCAAATGTATCATATACCTGGGAAACAGAGAGGTTTTAGACTACTCCTACAGAAAATTTATTTGTTTCTAGTGCTCATATTCCACTGCCAATACTGGAAAGTTTTGGAGGTTCAGAAGAAAACAGCAGGAATAGAATAGAGCCTGAATAAAAAGCCTAGAGAGCTACATCAACATTGCATCCCAAAAGAGTTTACATGGTGACACAATCACAATTCATAATAACCACATGGGACAAA
Organism: Haemorhous mexicanus; assembly: GCF_027477595.1. Classification (NCBI taxonomy): domain Eukaryota; kingdom Metazoa; phylum Chordata; class Aves; order Passeriformes; family Fringillidae; genus Haemorhous; species Haemorhous mexicanus. Next base: position 109,549,850 of record NC_082343.1, on the reverse strand, counting down.
GAGAACAAAGTCATAAAAAGAGGCAATGGCCAGGGAAAGACATTTATTAACAAATAGAGAATTAGCAAAAGCATTTCCTGTAGGAATTATTGCCTCTTCTTTTTTTTTTTTTTTTTTTTTTTTTTTTTTGTGAGTTTTGTGGGTTTTTTGGAGGGTTTTTTGGGATTTTTTTTTTCTTGGCTTTTTTTTTTTTTTTCTCCTCAGGCTTCCGGACAGGTCTGGGAGAAAGCTGAAGCCAGACAAAAATTATATCAGAACTCAGATGCATGTTTTAGCAGTGAAATGAATATTTGAGCTACTTGATGGAAGAAATCCTGGAATTTGCTGGTAATTTTTTTTTCTGGGCAGAACTCTAGTGCTGGGCAGTACTCTATGCAATGTAGGCATTGGCATCTATGTCTGAGCTCTCTTTTTTAACTGAAAATTCTTTGTATTCATAATTCACCTTCCATGGTTTAGAAATCTGTACCATGAATTAGACCCAGTGTAATGCAGTGCCTACACCTTAGATATCCAGACCATATGTATGTGTTTGACTCATAGACATCAATTGATCAGTTGATGTAAGACAATGACTCATCACTTCTTTAAATTATGTTCGTTGATCAGAAGATCTGGTCTTGATAAAAACAATAATTGAAGAAAATGATGGGATTTGTGGTATTCAGGACACCAAATCAGAATTGTCTTGTGCTAGCTTAGCAGATATGAATGTAAGAACTCCCTAAGGATCTTACCTTCTTGAAAGTAAGAAGGATGAAGAAAGATCCACCTATTATGTTTGTTTGATGCTTTTTTTTTCTTGTCAAATGTCAAAGCTACATCGCTCTTCTAAATCTGACTAGATGTGATTGCAGACAATCTATACAGGATTTCTTTTTGTAAGTGAGATGAACAGAGAAGGGAAAAAGCACCCTTTCCTGCTGATGTTTCTGAGAAAACAAGAAAAAATGTAATTCCAGACTTACAACATTTTACCTGAGTCTATAGCACTGGTAATAGATAAAAAAATCATGGTATAATTTTTTTCTCAGGGCTGTTACTGGAAAAGAAAATTGCCAGTTTGTGAGTTATGAGTCTGTAGATGGGGCCAAATTTGTCTTGCATTCACACCAATGGAACCTAATTGAAACCAGTGAATTTGCACTAATGCAACTGTGAGCAGAAATTGACCTCTTGTGCCTACTGGAACACAGCCCAAAAGCCACTTGACTTACTTGTGCTTAAGCTTTGCTCTGCATGAATGTCTGCTGTTTTACTAGCAGTAAGTTATGTAATATTCATGGTTTAATGGTGCATATTCTACTAATAGACTGGGTAGATGCCAGCAGACTACATCCAAGCAGTACTACGCATTTGCTTTGTTGACCTCTGTACTCATTCAATCACATGAAGTAGTTACAGCTGGGACTCCAGTAAGGAATTCCAACTTCCAAAATGTTCCCACTGCCACTATGCAAATGCTAGCAAAGAGCCTCTGTTGTAATTAGCCCAGATTTCCTTACAATATCTAGTTACAAAGGAGTACCATGAATATTCATGGCCAATTCATTTGAATTATGAACATTCATGAATAAATCATTTGGCTGAGAACAGGGTACCGTATGTTGCATTTCATGGCTCCTGTGATTTATTCCATAGTGTTACAATTTGTAATATTAGCAGCTATCATAAAGTTTATTTTTCAAGCCTTCATTTCCAGCTGTGACCGTGGCACTCTGGGGATCAGATAAGCCTTTTCTTATACCCCGTAAGGTCAGATCACAGCCTAAACACATAATGCAGATTTACTGCTCTTCTACTACACATTCTCATTAGTGCTTCTGCAAGGTGCCTTTGTTCTCTGAGTGTATGACACCAGCCTCAGACAAAGGGGAAATGCAGTGCAGTTTCTGGGCTGACATTGAGAAGGGAGACACAGTGCTGGAGGAAGCAGTGGAGGAGAGTGCCCAGAGACTTTGTGCAGTGTCCATCCCTGGGGGTTTTCCAAAGTGAGATTGGTTAAAGCCTTGAGCAACACAAGAACAGGTGTGATGTTAACACTGAAATATGTGAGCTAAATGGTTTTTATATGGCCAGCAGTAAAGAAGCAGAAAGTTACTTATATTAACAAAATTTATCATATCTCTGTTTTTGCTTTGTCATAAGAGAAGACAAACAGTATCCATACAATTTATTCTAATACCATCCTTTAGAGAGAGGGCCAGTCACTTTTTCTTGTATCCTGTCTATTATCTTCAAGTACAGCAATTCTGCATTTTGGCATTCTTAGAAATGACAGCATTAATAATGATTTATTCATTACTTTTGCTGGTCATTAGTTGAGTGTGAAGGGAAGAGACAGCATCACATGACTAAACACTGCTGAAATGGTGGAGAGCAAAATTAGGAGACTGAGAGATTCACAGGGAATAACCATTTATTAGTAATTGAGTTCCTCCCATGTGGTTGAATAATAAACAGACGCAAGGCAACCAAGACCTCATTATCAATAATATTTGAGCCAGAAAAGAGAATATGTGTTTCTGAATAAACTAGCAAATGTGTGAGGCTTAAGCATTCCCTGTTAACTGTGTAACTACAGAATCACGGAATTAGTCCGTGGTGTTCTATAAATACTTCATTTGGGTATGATATCGTGGCCTGAGGAAAACTTGCTTGCTGACAGGTATTGCCATCTATATTTACTTGCAAGAGATGCTTCCATTAAAATCAAGTGTACTCTGAAGAAAAAAAATTAAAAAATTAACAAACAAAAAATAACCCACCACCCCAAAAATCTCACAAAAACATATCGCAAAGTAGATACAAGATAAAGGAAAAAAAAAAAAGAATAGTGATTGTTAGAGTTAAAAGGTCTATGCATAGAAGGTGGGAAACAAGAACTTGAACTCCTGATTAACACTGGCAATTACTGTCTACCCCAAGACCTGCTTGGAATAACTCCCATAACAAATTCCTTTCTAATCAAAGTCACAGTTGGTAGATCACTGATGTTATGGCCTTTTAATGCTTCTGTGCTATGAAATGAAGATTCTGATATGGCATTTCTGGTCATAATTTCACGAGTCTCAGACATATAATAGCTGGAAAGAAGATAACTTGTAATTGATTCGAGTTTGAAAAACTGTATTAGAAGTAGAAAAAAAAAACTGAAGAGCTGTTTTTGTATTTTATATAATTTCCTTCCATGGCCACTTAGCAGACATATGGAAGAGAACAGTGGTTAAATTATTAGAATTAGAAGGAAGACAATAATAGAGAATGAAGCCAAATGCATGACAGGAAATCGCCAATTCAACTTATATTTATTTCAATAGCCAATTGAACTTATATTTACAGAGGTGAACTCTTTTAGCATCTGTTTTGATTAAAAAAAAAAATATATAACATTGATTTTCAAGTTATAAAATGACTGTTCAGATGTAAAATAGGGATGATATAAACTGAGGAAATTCTGCCTTTATTGGCTTTCTGTGACAGCTGAACTGATTCTAAATGTGAGAATAACAGGTCATCTTCCAAGCAGGCTGAATTCAACATAAAAATAAAGCTTTTCACATATTGAAATACAGAAGAAGCCCCTGCTTTCAGAAAATAAAATTTTAAAGAACTGAAAAATCTGTGCTTTGAAGACGCAGAGGTCTGTTATTGGTGTTCCTTCACACTTTGGAAGAGAACTTACCAGTGACTTGTTGATTATCCAAACAGTTGACCTGAAGTTTACTCAGGTCTTTGGGAAGACCCAATTTCTAAATTCTGCATAATCAGAGTTCAACAGCAGGGTGTGACAAGGCACGAGAATAAAGAAGATTAGACTAGAGTAGAAAAGACCAAGGGTAAACATAACACATTTCTAATGTAACAGCACTAGAAAAAGAAAAGTAAGAAAATGTTTCCAATATGTGCTGGAAATAAATGGGAGCTTCAGTAAAGGCAAGGCTGTACATTAGAAAATATTTTAAAATAGGGATCTTTTAAACTCACTCAATATGGGAAAAGGACAACCTTATACTGAAGTGAGAAAAAAGTAACGAACAGATATATTGGGGTCACCTAAATGATAAGTAAACCTTTTTTTGCCTAAGTTTGTGAAGGAATAAAACCACTTTTTAAAAGGTAAAAAATAAATATACTCTTTGTAATTTTGAAGGGAATTGTTACCAAGTGGTTTTTACCTTTTTTTTTTCTTTATTTTATTTTCCTAAATTGTATGTGTTGTAATGGAGTAGATCTGTCTGCCCCAGTCTGTTGTCATTATTTCCTGGGGGATGCCTTGGTAGATGTCCCTCATCTTGCACTGAACATCCTCATCTTGCACTGAACCTTCCCAACTTTCCCCTCAAATATATTGTTGTACCTGCTAGTTGACTTATGGTTGAAGGTAATCAGTATTCATATTTAAACTGAGAAAAACCTTAAACAATTGCAGGGTACTACCTGAGGGAATTTGTCTTACTGGAATCAGGTATCAGAACAGCTGATGAACCCCAGGAGAGCAAAAGGCTTACAGTTAAAAAGCATTGTTCGATATTTCAGTAAGATACAAAATCCAGACAGAAGAGACACTGCTTTCTTTTCTTTTTTAACAAGAGGATGTATTGCCCCTAGGTTAAAAAAAAAAAAAACACCAACAAAAACAAACCAAAACAAACAAACAAAAAACCAGAAAAGACTGAATAAGAGAACTTTTCCCAATTTCAACCATGCAACCATGACCTGTCAGACCAAAAGCAAAGTTGAAATCAGACAAAAAAAATACTTCTAAAAGTGCTGTAGTTTGTTATACTTTTTAAGACTTTAGCTTGGGGTAAGATGACTTTTCAAAAGGGTCAAATTTTAGAAAATCTCATTTTTTTAGAGCTTTTTTTTTTTTTAATTTTTTTTCTCTTGAAAGATTGATTATTCTTTTATGACGCCAAATGCTAAGCCTAAAGATACCCACATGTCTCATGAAGAAAGTAATTTCTGGCAAGGAAGGAAGTGGCGGAAGGAAGGAAGTGGCGTAAGGAAGTGGCGTAAGGAAGTGGCGTAAGGAAGTGGCGTAAGGAAGTGGCGGAAGGAAGGAAGGAAGTGGCGGAAGGAAGGAAGGAAGTGGCGGAAGGAAGTGGCGGAAGGAAGTGGCGGAAGGAAGTGGCGGAAGGAAGGAAGGAAGGAAGGAAGGAAGGAAGGAAGGAAGGAAGGAAGGAAGGAAGGAAGTGGCGGAAGGAAGGAAGGAAGGAAGGAAGGAAGGAAGGAAGGAAGGAAGGAAGGAAGGAAGGAAGGAAGGAAGGAAGGAAGGAAGTGGCGGAAGGAAGGAAGGAAGGAAGGAAGGAAGGAAGGAAGGAAGGAAGGAAGGAAGGAAGGAAGGAAGGAAGGAAGGAAGGAAGGAAGGAAGGAAGGAAGGAAGGAAGGAAGGAAGGAAGGAAGGAAGGAAGGAAGGAAGGAAGGAAGGAAGGAAGGAAGGAAGGAAGGAAGGAAAATATTTAAGAAACTAGCTACAAGGGTTAGAAGGTGTGGATTACAGAATCCCACAGAAGAGTAAAGCCTGGAAATCAGCTCCAGGAATCTCGTTAGAGTAGTTAGCTAGAAAAAAATCTGAGTTGGGATCCACTTACTGTGAGCTGGCATTACTTGATAATATTAAATTTTTATGTGTGTCCAATAAACCATGGAAAAAAGATCCCCTTTTCCATTGTCAGGTGTCTCTAAGCTTCTTTGTTCAGGTAGATTAACAAGGCTGTTAACAACAAAAGACTAAAGAGCCCGCTGTAGTCTCCAAGTCATACCATAAAACATGATCTTATTACTCAGGCTGGTTTTGTTGTAAATGGCAGATGGATGGTAACTAACAAAGGAATGGCTGGATTTTAAGAAATGCCCTCCTTCTCTCATCCCAAATATTTCTCTCTTTTAACATCATTCTGCAATTTCATTGAAGTAGATGTTTTGGGATTTTTGGGTGTAAAATTATTATGATGCAGATAATTGTTTTAACTTAAGGATGAGGAAAAGTTATGTTGAGGAGGTAGTGCATTTCCTTAACAATAGGGTGCAAATGATTCCATGCATTAGTAATCAGAACATAAATTGGTATGAGTCTCCTGCCAGAGAAAAGAGACTGTTACTTGATTCTAAACTTTCTTGTTCCCACTCTGCATAGTACATTAAATGAGCCCTGATTTATATTGGCTCTGATTTACATTTGGCACTACTCTGGCACCAAGCATTACAAAGAGCTTTAAACTGTGAGTGAATATACAGCTCACTGTAATTTAAAAACATCTTGAGGTCATTTTATGCTGGCAGAGTGTAAGATATTTGGGCTTCTGGTGTCTAGACTAACAGGGCAAAAAGGCCTCCAACAATTCTGACAGAGCAAAGATTGATGAAAAAAAGAGACAAGCTGCCACCTCACCCTCACCCCAACACTTAGCATCAGGAGAAGCATCTGAGCCAGGCAGCTGGGGCACATGACCCCATGGACAGGAACAGAAACTACTGCTGCTCAAAGCTGTGTCAGACAGACCCAGCATTAAATCCACCCTGGGCACAATTCAGATGACCCTGAAGATGCTGACAGCTACTGAGGACAAGACTGGATTCTGAGCTGTAAAACTATTCCTAAGGCCTGGAATAGCTTCCTACTGAACTGACAATATTAGTATGGCTATTAACCCAAGGCTATAAAATTAGTAGTAGTAGTAGTAGTAGTAGTAGTAGTAGTAGTAGTAATAAAAAAAAACAACAACAACAACAATAGTAGTGGTGGAATCCTGCTTCATTCTTGTTATTTTTATTTTCCAGCACTGAAATAATATTTGCCTATGGTATAGGAGCAATGATATTTAAGATATGTCAGATATACTGAAGATATTGCTTATATATCCCCCAAGACAGGTGGGTCTCTGCCCCTGGAAAAGGGCTTCGAACTAGATTATCTTTTAGGTCTCATCCAACCCAAGACATTCTATGAGTCTCCAGTATAAATAATACAGCTTTGAGTCATTCTTGACCTCATGGATCTTAATTTTATTCTTTTTATATTATGAAATTCTCAGTTGTAACAATGCTTGAAAATATTTAATGTTTGTTTTTGAATAAATACAGGTTGCATACTCACATTCTGCACACTTTTATTCCATTGCAATTTAAATTGTTTCCTTTTATGTCTAAGAGTTGTAAAAATAAATCAAAAGAAAAATGTCAAAACATTAATGGATGTAATCTTGCTGTTCTGAGGCTATTGTTCTCTACTGGATAGCACAGAATTATTCAATCATAACTCATATTAGGTCACTTCAGATGATGAGGGTTTCTTTTCAATTGAGACCTGCCTTTCATTCCCACAGGGAAATAGTCAGTACAGCTCTTTCCATCCTTCCATGTAGAAAAAAACTAATACTCAATTAGATCTATACTTTTCTTCATCCCAGGTTCAAGAGTATCCTTTTGAGTCTTTAAATCCTTTAAAAATTAACTACAAATGTTCTGGCACATCAGGGTTAGTTGAAAAAGGTAAAAATACACATCTGAATCACAGTTTTGTAAGCATTTCTTCATTTTACCATATGATCAAATGGCTGCTATGAGTATCAATAAATAAGCTTAATGCAAGTCAAATACTGTACATACACTAATAAATCATCTGACAGAAAACCCATTCAAATTCCACAACAGCAGCAACACTCACAGCTATACAATAAAATATGACATATAACTCACAACTTGGAACTCCCAGTTGTATTTCTCCACTATTCACAGTCTCATAATATCCAATTACTTTTACAAATGCAATTGCAAAAAGTTATGCCAAGCAACTTTACATGTTTGTATCCACTGAGGATTTGTTATAAAATTGCCAATCTCAAACACGTCCTTAATCTCATTAAAGAGTTATCTATTCACCCGGGGAACTTTGGCAAAATTAAAGGTTTAGTTTCCTTTATGATATGACTGCTATTACTTTTATTGGAGGAACTTTTATTGGAGGATCTCAAAGCAGTTTACAAACTTTAATAAATTAAGCAGCTTATCTCATTTGTCACATAGATAAGTGTTATTATCCCACCTTTGTAGATACAGACAAGTGAGGTACAGCAGTCCATAAATTTCTTCATAAGGGCAAGCATTCTCTATAGCAATGCTTACCGATTGTGACAAAAAATTAAATTTCCCAGAAAGCCGTAGTATTTAATATCAAACATATTTTTATCATGAATGAACATGAAACAAAATATCAAGTTCAGTTCATAATTTGGCCTCTGGCTCTGAAATCAAAGTGTATCACCTTGAGAAAAACACCTTTTTCTTCTTCCAAAAATATTGTAGGAAAGAAGCCAAACATTATCTTTTATGAATAAAAGAATGAACAACTAAGCCAAATAACAAAACACTTTATCTATCCAAGATGCCAGGTCATAATAAATTACAGTTTTATCTTCCAGGCCCTTAGCCAAAATTATCCACACTATAAAGGAAAAAAAAAGCAGCATGATTTTTTCACCATTTATTTATAAAAAGCTTTTACAGTTTCAGAGCACTGGGAATGGAATGTTATGTGTTAAGTTACATTTTACAACTCTTCACATCAGATTTTTCCTTTTTCAATGAAAAGCTTTCTATAAACTTTATCAGTGTTTCTCGTTCTTCACTGGAAAAACCATTTTAAACTGTGCAGTGTTCTGTTCTGGTCAGTCACCTTCAGAGAGAGCTGGAAATGATGGGTGGCCAGAGGAAATGAGAAGACATCTTGTGGTCTTGATTAATCTACCACCTTAATTTTAAGAATAAAAAAAGTAGTGATAAAAAAAAAATCAGATCTTCCATGGTTTTTACTCCAACAGTGACCAAAATCAGCAGGGTTTAAGGACACAGTAGTTGCAGACAATGCTTCACCATCCACGCTCAAGTTGTTTCTCAGGAATGGTCTCTGTTCATTTAGTAAGCAACACTTAATTTGTATTCTGTGCACTGAATCTATCATTGCTTGAACCCAGTGAAGCCCCATTTCCAGGTCATACCTTCAGGGGTCATTTAATACAAAAATAAATGATTCTCAGAAGGCTGGTCCTGAGGACAAAAAAAATAAAAGGAAAAAAAGAGGGAAATGTGTGGAAGTTCTTCACTTAGAAATGAACTATAATATTAAGTGAGGCAGAGCAGCTGATTTTAGCTCACTGATCAGTGAATTGGCCTGAAATGTAGAAACCAGATCCACAGACTTCATGTATTAATTGCTTGGTTGTCATTATAAACTATGTCAACCTTAACATAAAACAGAGAGAAAATAACCACTAAAATAACAAAAATACTACAGCTACATTCCTCTAAAATCAAAGCTTCAGAATGGGGATTTAACAACTTGCACACCGAAAGTTCCTCAAACACAAGGTTCCAGATTGTGCCTTCACTACCTGTCTTTTGGGTAGATTGCACCTCCTGACACTGTGGGTTATCTACTTGGAAGTTCCTGGTTCAGACTTTAATAATTCACAGCTTAGCCTAGGATACAACTTTATTTAATTTCTTACCTGTGAGACAATTATTATTATTTAGGTATCCTTGTGCACATCCACCATTTGAAAACTTGTTGCCCACAAGTTTAAAAAGAAACTGTATTTTTTACAGAATGCTGTTATTACTTAGATCAAAGATCTAGACACTTTTATGTATAAGCCTGCATTTCTGGACCTTGGACCACTGCAGTTTCTTCATATTGGCTTTTCAGAAAACCTATTTGGTTCATTTCTGTCGAGGGGACAGGTATAACTTCTCTTGGCAGAAGTCAATAGTTGTTTTTCATTTCCTTGCTTCAGCGGGGAAAAAGCCCTGCATCTATTTTGCAATTCAGTGGCTAATCCTGAGGGGTGCTAGAATTTCACAGCATTGACTACAGAGGACCAAAGTGCATTGGGTCTGTATCATCCAGAATACATATTTTCTGCTCATGAATTTGCTTAATCTTTTCAACGACACAGAGTGAGAGCTATTTAGAGAATTCTGTGCTCCAGTCCAGTGTCTGCTCATGCAATGCATATTGTTCAGCTGGTTCTCTGTGTGAAATGGCCCTGCTGGCCAAGAAGCCTTGGCCATCATGCTGGAAGACAAGAACACAGTGTCGAGTATGAGTGATTAAGCCTTTCTATCCACCCATTAGCACTCGGACCTTTTATTTTGTGCTTGAAGAGTCTTTTTTCCTCCTGCACTCAAATCTTTTCCCAGATAAGCTTTGTCTGGTGGGACTCTTGATAAGATGGGAGATACATGGCTTCAGCTTGATAGATTCAGGACAACGAGCATTTGTCTTTTCCTATTGTTCTTTCATTGACTGGAAGGTGTCAGTGGGTTGTGTGTATCTTTCCCCATGTGTCCATACATAAATGGGCATTCCTTTGTTCTGACTTTGATATTCATATCTCAGCTGTGTATGGAAGGTACAAATATTATGCCTTATGTTTTTATCAACACCATTAGCATAAGAAAAGTGCTTGGAAAACACATAAAAATTCACCTCGAGTCTCTTGTACAGTTGGGTCTTGACAGCAACAGCATTTATGTTTCTATCCTTTCTCAACCAGAAGTTAAAGCTCTTAACTGTGAGATTATACTGTTTAGTTTGAAAGCTTTTGTGAGCCTCTGTAGTAGAATAATTTTACTTTAGGGAGCATGTAATTTTAAGTTCTTGCATAACACCACACATTTTTATGGTATTACTAAAGTTTGTAATTTTATTTCCCTGTGACAATTAAGTGCACACCAATATTATGGAATTTTTCCCTCCATCACAGTTGAATGAAATTGGAATGGAGTATTATACGGTAGGGTGGAAGTTCCGATCTCTGGAAATGTTAAAGGTTTTCTAGTTCCCTTGTTACGTATCCATTTCACACATAACCAAATCCATCAATTTGTTCATTTTTCCCTTCAGCAACCTACAAGCTGTAACCAGAAAAATGTAACAAAAACATATTCGCTGTGTACTTCTTATCCAGTCCCTTTTCTACAGGTACAGCTCAAAGTGCTAAAGGAAATTAACTTTGATGTTTCACAGATTACATTTGTCAAAATGCACCTAATTTTAAACACTTGACTGCTCTTAGAGGCCCCTACAGACCCATAGGGTAAATGTTGTCTTGCTGAGGTGAGATATACTTCATGACTTGACCTGCTGCCAAAGTCAAACTCCAAGTCAAAACACACCTAAAAGTCAACCTTAGTGTGAAACAAAGATCCCATGTGTCGCTGCACTGTATTTAGGATGAGACAGAGAAAAAATTTTGGTGCTATGACATGAGCCTATTCTAACTGCAAGTCACACCACATCTCACCTGACCCCTCAGAATTCAAGCAGAGAGCCTGTCATAATTCCACCTTTTTTTAAAATGCTATTTTTAGTAAAGATAGTTTCAAGGAACCATAGAACAGCTTGCGCTGGAAGTGACCTTAAAGATCATCCATTTCCAACCCTCCTGCCATGGGCAAGGACACCTTTCACCACTCCAGGTTGCTCAAATCCCCATCCAACCTGACCTTGAACACTTCCAGGGAGTAACCTGTGCCAGTGCCTCACCACCCTCACAGTCAGTAATTTCTTCCTTATACCGAATCCAAACCTCTTCTTTTTCAGGTTAAAGACATTCACCCTTGTCCTGCCACAACATGCTCTTGTAAATAATCCCTCTCCATTGTTCTTGTAGGTTCCCTTCAGGTCCTGGAAGTCTACAATTTGGTCATCCTGAAACCTTCTCTTCTCCAGACAGAACAATTCAAATTTTCTCAGCATTTCTTCGTGTGAGAGGTGCTCCATCCCTCCAATCCATGTCAAAAGCTTTACAAATTCCCTTGTTTCAGCTCTTGGCAAGTTTTTTTTTCCCACAGAAACATTTATTTTTCCCTTTCTGATAAACCCACTCAAAAAAAAAAAAAAGTTTCAGCAATATTTTAATTCTGTGCATAATTTTTATACTAGTATCTCAGATAAAACAATATTATTTTTTTTCTGGGAGGGGAAAATATGTTGAATTGCTTTTACTTACAGAAAATGATGTAAAAGTTATCTTGTCCTGTAAGGCCAACCTCATATGTTAGGCCATCAAATAACTGATACTGTAGAAAACAGTACCAAGTCATGTTTAGATATTGTTTTTCCACTTATTATCTAGCCATCACATACATTATTCAAAATAATCAATTATACTATGAAAAATGGATAAGACTTTCCCTCTGGGGTACATTCGCACCTCCAAGCTAGCTAATCTCATACAATCTACCATCAGAAGAAGCAAAAAGAATAAAATAACTAAACCCAGGGAATACAAATCTCTGGAGAAATATTCCTGTAAATCCATTTTAAATATACACTCTGCCTAAGGCTGAGATGTACATGCATACACATATACATACATATATATGTTAGGGACTCAATTGATTATAGTGAGACAAAAACTCTGGTATTGGATTCTTTTATTGCAGTGAATACCCAGAAATATGGAAGATGTTACACCATCTTAATTAAAAACTGGAACAGATGAGAGGAAATTAGACTTTTAGGTGGCATTTTATCTCAGTTATGTCTGTTATTATGACCCTGAGGATGATCTATTCTACCTGCCTCAGATCAAAGTATACAGAAAATCTAATAGTAAATATAACTGTATATGAAATATAAGCATGAATATTGTTTGCAAAAAAAAAAAAAGAGTAGGATTTCTGAATTAAATTAACAATCTCAGTTTATATGTGGTTAAAAACATCTTTCTGATTATCAGTGCTGATGTGCTTATTGAAAATTTATGCTTATTTTCTCTCATATAGGCATTTCACCTGATTTGTCACCTGTAAATAACAATAACAATCTTTCTTTACTCTTCCATCTTCAGCCTAATAGACATAACACTTTCAGCTTTAAGTAATAAAAAACAGAGTCCTTGCACTTTTTCTTTTAGTCCTTTTCCAGATAGAGGAAAGAATATTTCCTTAATTCCTTTGGCTATGCCTTACACATTTTGAGTGACACACTTCCATTTACACATTATTTTGGGATCAGATAATATGTACAGATATTTCTCCTCATCACTTATTTCCAAAGGTTGGTCTCCAAGTAAAGCAGGTAATCTTGGTATTAGTGTAAAAGTGCATGGCCATGCACACAGATATATTAAATTTGCCTCTTTTCTGTGCGTTCAGTCCTCAAGGTCATTGTTTCTCCTATATGATATTTTCACCCCCCACTACATATACGATGCCTCTCAACATCATTTCAACAATGAATTTCATTAATTCATATCTATTTTGCACAAAGTCCTTAATGAAAATATTTCATAAGATCAATCCCAAGATCAGTATTTAAAGAATCTGAAAGTAACTTTCCCCCATTCTGAATTGTCCTCTTCTAATAATATCTATTTTTGCCTCTTTTGGCCAGCCTATTTCTTGTATTCGAATTTTTGTTCTAATCCCTATATTACCTGCTTTAACTAGTAGCATAATATCTGACACCATATCAAATGATTTACTGAAAACCAGAGAGATTAGATCTACTATGTATCTTTTAATTAGAAAATCAGCTATTTTATCACAGAAAGCTATCCAGTTACTATGACACCATCTATCTTCATAAAACCTTGTAATATTTTTACCATATTTTCCAATTGCCTTCATGTCTTTATTACCACCTTAAAAATACATTTAAAAAGTCTATCCCCTAGGGAGGACAGGCTCTCAGAGCAGCAGCAATGTGAACATATTATTTTCTCCTTTCTGATGTATAGAATATTCACATACACACCAAAACAATGTTTCAAGAAATATGAACAAATCACTCTTTTTTTATATCTACGAGTGTGCCTAATGAAAAAACAGTTTCCCCAGTAACTAGTGATCTATGTGAGTATGTCCCATTCTTCAAATTTTCCTTGAAGCTACGAGTTAAAATGATTCAATCTCTCCACATACCATGGAAGTGTCAAAGATGCCTTCAAGGCTATATATTTGTCTGCAACGAAAATAAGTGAGGTAAACCATTTCACACAGCTGCAAACATCCACCACTCATAAAAAATAACATGCAAATTCCTAAGTTACTTCAGTATTTTTCAAAGTGTTACGTACAACTTCTCCTGGACCGGAGAGAGAAGCAAATTCCAGTTGTGCTAGCCTACCTCCTTTGTAGATGTTTTGGTTAGTTAAGTAATAAATAAATTTTAAAAAGTGACTGTCAGATGAAAGCATCTATTAACATACAAATTAACAATGGATTTATCAGATCTTTCACCAGTTAGGGTTTATTAAGTCTCCTAGGCCACAGAATCATGACTGAAGCTATGATACGAGCCAAATTCTGTAACTGGCTGATCATTGCCTTCAGGGAAGTTGGCAACCAGCAGAAGGGAAATGCAGTCTCAGGAACTCTCCTTTTACAAACCAAGGCCAGAAAACTTGAAAGACTTTTTTAGAGTATTTCTCACCTCAATTTCTGATTCAGGTCAGGCATGAAATTTTTTAGGAATGGGCATTTTACCAGTCATTTGTAAATTTTCCATCCATTTCTTTTTTACAAAAACAAACATTCTAACTGAGGAAAAAAACTCCCAAACTCCATAACTACTTTCCTTAGTGGCTTTTTTCACTGAATTATTTTACTGCTTTATAAAAAAATGGTTCTCTTGCCTTGAATCCCAGTGCTCATCCACAGCCTGGTTTTAGAGACTGGGGCACTCTTTATTCCACTAAGATACAACATGATAATTTTGCAGCAACACAGATCCCAAAAAGAGAGAGAACATGAATACCAGAGGAAAGGAAACACAGTTTCTATAAAACATCTATGCACTTCTTTGGCACAGAAAAGTTTGAACCCAAGATTTTACAAATCTCAGAATTCAAAATTTATGGAAAAATAAATTATATAGGAATAGTAAAAAACACAAAAAAGAAAGTACAAACTTCCTTATCTCTAAGTTTTATTCCTATTTTTGTCATTATATTTTATTTTACGTAAAACAAGAACTAGGGTTTTTTTCTACAGCTGCCTTTCTGATTTAGGCATGTTAATCCCACCTTCATTTTAGATGATGGTTTCCTTAACCTGACTCTCTTTAAGCAGTAGGAGGAGTTTGGAAAGCTTCGAAGGATCAGTTCTGTTCAAGACTATGTAGCTTACTTAAGCAAATAATTTATCTTTCTGGTAACTTTTAAAAGGTACTAACTTTTCTCCATTTTATGAAATGGAAAATGAGGAACCTGTTTTAGATAATTCCCCAACTGGGAGATTTAAGCTAAGGAACTGATTAGATTAACTTCAGCAGTCTCTTATTTTCTATCTTTATTTTATATAAAGGTGTATTTATTCTAAATAAAGTTATTCATGAATTAAAACATGCAGGGGCCTTGATGGAACAGAACACTTGATGGCATGTTGAACTTCAAACACCAGCCATAGCTTGGAAGTCAGAGGGATTAATTCTGCAAATGCTTCAGTGGACTAGAGACAGCATTTAGGAGCCAAGCCTTGCTATTACAGTATAGTACATTAACCATTGGCGAATATGCCCAAGTTTTAAATTTTCTGCTTTATAAAGGGTTTTACTATAAAATGTTAAATGGCCTTTTCAGCTGAAGCTCTGTAGGGCTAAGAAGGCAAGCCCTTCTGTGCATACCATATTAGTTCTATTAAAATGATCTGAAATACATGAATTTCCAGTGACCTGTCCGCAAGCATCTTGCCAAAAAATGTCACAATTAGCAGCAGACTCCTGCTGAGGGTTTGATTACACAGTAAGGAACTAACTTTGCACCTCTGGAAGTTTGACTTTGACTGAAAATGTCTCTGTTGGTTTCAATTTATTCCCCACTGAGTGCATGTTCATACCACAATATCATCACAAAATTTAGCATGATGAATGCAGCAGCTTCTAGGGGAGGGAGCATGAGGAAGAGAAAGGGAAACACCCCAGATCAGTCCTTAGGCTGAAAATTACATCATACAGAGATTAGTGCCCTATAAAAAAAATGAAAAAATGGCAAACAGATGGGTAGGCAGACAGCTGCAGACTAGTGAACATACCAAACAGTTACTAGAAATTTGGAGTAAAATGGAATGAGATTTGCACCATTCTGCACCAAATGGAGTAACGCTAGTTCCTGATGCCCTCGGAAAGTGCCAGCACATCCACTTCTAAAAAGCATTGCATTTTTGTAGACAGGGTGCTGTAGGGTGCTGTAGACTTAAAGAAGGAATTTGAGGAATAAGTCTAGTAATTCTTGTGTCTTACCAAATTACTAAGCACCATGTTAGCTGCCAGAAATTCCTGTATTTATGTTTTTGGTCTGCTGCAATCAGGAAATCCTGCACCTTCAACTAGTATGCAGCAAAAAATATCTTGAGACAACTCTCCTTTGCATCACATTTGAAAAGCTCTAATAGCATTGAGCTGTAATGGATCAGATTAATCTTTTTAATTCACTGGGAGACACACATGCCAGCTGCCACTTGAAGTTTTAGATCCCAAAGAGCACTGAAAACTCAGAAACAGGATAAGTTCTCCATATGCTCAGTTACTCAGTGTCTTGTGCACCTGAGCATGCACTGAAGGACTTGAGGTCCTGATGTCTCATAGAACCTGCTGAAAATTAGAAACTCCATAAGGACAGAGCCCAGTTCCTTGATGTTTATAATTATGAGTCGTATGGGCCCCCCTTCAGGTGAAAGATCAATTGTCATTAATTGCTTTCATCTACCGTCTAATCTAATTGAAATTAAATCCTCATAAGTCCTCTGAAGAGACCTTACTACCATCAGCATTTCTGTCTTTTCTTACTGAAATACAGCAGACCTCTTTCCTCACTGAGAATATTTTTCTTCAATTTCCTGAATCCTGCATGAATTTTACTTAGCCACTATGGCTTAAAGACTGTTTCTTGACTTTTTTTGCCTATGTATTGCTGTGACATATATTCATTGAATCATTAAAGTAGAAGGGAAGGCAAAGAGTGCCCCTCAGTTCAGTGGCTGGTTGTTGGGATAGTGAGTTTGCTGATAGAAGGGTGAGCTCAGATGGTGACAAATATAGTCCACACAAACCAAACCTCAGCATGGTCCCACATGTCTCTGGCTACTGCAAACACTGAGGTGAACAAAGCCTGCAGAAGAGGGTTGGTGCTTATCTTTCAAGCTCAAATCCAGTGAACAGGCTGTCAGTCATAGGTGTTGTTACATCCATCATCAGCTTAGTTTCCACTTGAAAAATTTAAGGGTAGAAAGAGCTTTTCCTGTGGTCATGAAGATTTTTTTAGTGGCCAGTGTATGCTGCGGTGTCATGAAGGGTGTCATGTGGCCTGTGTCTGGACTTCGACTCCCATTCAGCATCCAGGTTTGGGTGTCACCTCTGTGGGACCATTTTCAAAGGCAGCCTGTGTGAGATGTGCCACCTCACAGACAGGAAGAGAAGCTGCATGGCCATGAGGCTCTTGCCTGTAGAGCCAGAGAGTGTCTTGAGTAATTTCATTCACTGTTGGAGACAGAGCATCCTCCATGCAACCTGTGAAACAGAGGTTTAAGTACGAGCACACAAAAGAGGAACCTGAATTCAGGTCTGCTATTTCCCAAATGGATGTGACAGTTATTATCTCCTTAGTTAAGATTTATCCCAGAAATGTGACTTGAAGACATTGGCTTTTCCTCCTGGCTCTGTGAAATGGCTTTCTGAATGATGTCTGCTGTTACTTTAACCCTTCAGTCCTGAACTCTGCTGGTGCTTTGTTTTGGGGAGTTAGGGGCTAACTCAGGAATTTTTTTGGGTAACAAAGAGCCTGGAAGCTTCCTCCTAGCACTGGGATAATACTTTTTCCAGCCCTTGTCAGCATCCTGAAGGATAAAAGCTGGATGTTCCCTATCACTGACATGTGCAAGACTTATAACCAGATATAGCCTGCCTGGCTGAAGGCTTCATGAATAATTATGGCAGATACAGCACAGCTCTGTACTTTGGTCTAGCCTGTTTTACCAACCTTTCCTTGCCAGATCAAATTTTCCTACTAAAAAAAGCATCCTTCAGTTCATTTAATTTTTTTCAGAACAATCAGATTTTTCCTACATTAATTAGCACATTTTATTTTATGAGTCTACATGGAAAGAAGCTGGGGAATTATTTAGCTTAAGAGAAAATATTAGAACTTGTCAAGATCTTTGCTGCTGCTGTTGTTGTTGTTGTTGTACTATGCTCTATTAATGCAGATGAGCAACAAATATGCTTCTATAAATTGAATCTGACTATGGCGGCCCCAAGAATAACCCAAGGCAGAAAACTAGGGGAAAAAAATACAGAGACAGAAAATCTTTCTCATTATTTTACTATAAAAATCTTAATTAGTCCCAAAGGTTTTTGTTATAAAATTCAGGTAGGTAAGGCACAGAAACTTTCTGTCAAACAGACTATGAAAAAGTAGGACAGTGACACAAAAAGAGTTGCAAATGAAGCTAGACTTGTATTCTTACAAGTGAAATATTTATAAACCTACACAGTTATCTGCCCATAGAGCAGGTAAGGTAGTATAAATAAATTAAATTTCAGAAATTAATATATTCTTTTAATTGAATTTATCCTTGAAAATTAATAGAATTCTACCAATCTTTGAGGAAAAACTCTCCACACATTTGCTTCTATATGACAGGGGAAAGATTATTAGTGCCTTGTAGTGTGGTGGTTGCAAATTAAATATGGAAGTTTGCAGCAATTTGAATATCATAGGGAAATTATCTTCTCCTGTCTATATCTTTCAGCCTCTACAGCTAGGATTTTAAAATTAGGCTTATAATATTTTTACTTCCCTGAACTATTACCCACAGCTATATTACAGCTAATCAAAAAAGCTCCAGTTCCAGAAATGCACAGAACAACTCAGTAAATGCACTGTAGCTCCTGGCACCTCATGACAAGAAATTGGTGCTTGAATATTACACATAAAGAAGTATATCTTGAATTCATGCATTATCTCTCAACTTGACCTCTGTTTACAGTCTGTGATTAAGTGTTCATACAGAATTGTGTCCTGCTCCAAACTTGTATTTGGTGTATGCACTGGAAAACAAAAAGCTGCTCTGCTTGCTCAAGTGATGAAGTCCTCTCATTGTAACACCTGTCTGGAGAGCTGATTTGATGTCCTTGTTTATCTTCACTGTGATTCAGCAACAGTTCTGACACACTTACCAGGTGTTCTTCTGAGACCTAAATGTTGTATGCCAGTACTTTGGGGTTTTGATTATAAAATTAATAGGCAGCCTTCAGAGCTATTTCCTGTAGGATCCTCTAGTATTCTCAGTAGAAAGCCACTTGTAGCCTGAGCATGGCAAGGACATCTGCTGCTGTGAATGATAAGGGAGGAACATCTACCCTTTCCACAAACTCCTCATGGACTGAACTGTGAGATGGGTGTGATGTCAGCAAGTTGAATTAGATCATAATCCCAGTTATGGCCTTTAACTGTTTCAAAAGAGACAAGGTAGGGAAACAAATAGCTGTGAGAAAAAAGCAATCTCTATTTATGGCAATACAGACATCAAAATTGCTTTACCCAGCAAGAATTCCAGAGATGCACAAGCATAGATCAGTTAAACAGCAGTTCCTAGTAGGTTTTGATACAAAAGAATGGACTTTTCCTCAGGCATTTTCTTTCCCATCAGCTCACACAGCATTTTCTGTTTATTCACTCAGTAGTATTCATTGATCAATTACCCAGCTGTACTTGGCATAAGGAAAGTAATAGCTCACTGGTGAATCAGAAAGTAGCCAACACACTTGTATTCAGTCTTTGTGCAGTTAAATACCTATGCACTGAGTTTTATTTTCTGTAAAGTATCAGATGTTTCATAAGTGATAATCCAATATTATTTGAAATAGGAAGCATTCATTATTTCAATTGCACTGACTTTTTTTTTTTATGTATATCCAAATAGAGTGTGGAAGACTAATTTATATACAGGGACATCAGGAATCAACTGTTAGATAATCAACTTCAAAGCAAAGACCTCTGGAATTGTGATATTTTTGTTAGATGTTATCTTCCATATGTATCAGTCACTAGTTAGGATGGTGATACATTTGGAGTGTTCACAGAATCATAGAATGGTTTGGATTGGAAAAGCCTTAAAGACATCCAGTTCCAATGCTCCTGCCATGGGCAGGGACACCTTCCCCTACACCTCAGGTTGCTCAAAGCCCCATCTGACCTGGCACTGAACACTTTCAAGGATGGAACATCCACAAGTTCTCTGGGCAACCTGTGCCAGTGCCTCACCACCATTGTTTTATACAGTTATTGAATAAATTATATGCCTGTATCTATGTATTTATAGAGTAAAAGACATTATAATCAAGGAATGCTTCAGTCCTGTTCCAAATAGGGCAAGGCTGAAAAGCTAAATTATCGAGGGAACAATGCTAATGTAGAAGGGATGAAACCCCTTTCGTTCTTATTGGCAATTCTATGCCTGTCTGTATTTACAGAGAGAAAGAAATCTACCTTGAAAACTTTTTAAAAATACCTAAGGAAGAATACAATGCAATAATAAAGGAAAAGGGGAAAACACTTCATAAATAATAGCACACACAGAATATATCTTACCATTACAGAAAGGGATACTTTAATAAATATAAAAGTTCAGAAGGCCTTGAGCCAGGGGAAGGCCAATTACATAAAATTCTCTCAACATTATATTAAAAATGTAAAAATTAATTGAGATTTCTTTTTAGAAAACCCGACCCTAACTCCCATGAGTCCCTTTATGAATATGAAAATATTTGCAGAGTTTGTCCAGCTGATATGTTTGAGAATGTAACTCAGTTATTTCAAATTTATTGTAAGGAAACATGCCTGTATCAACCAAAATCCAACATCCATAGCAAACCCCAAAAGCAGAAAAAGGAGGTCAGTTACAACCAAATCTGTACATGTCTATGTTCTCTGGGCTGATCAAGTTGTACAACTCTAAGAAAATGCAACAAAATGGATTTTGATATCATTTCCTGTAATCAAGAAGGACTTTACCTTTCAAACAAACTTGGGCTGGGTCACCTAAGTAGGTTTTTTATTATTATTTTTAAGACAAAAATATTTTTTAATTTAAAAATAATTTTAACTATGAAAAAAATCAGCCATCAAAGCCTTATAAAACTGTTTTTTTTCAAGTGCAGGTAGCCATAACTAAAACCCCTCAGGCTGATTTCATGATACAAGGGGGGATTTGAGTTAATTAAAGCAAAACACAAAAAATATAAGTTCACCATTACTTTCATAACCCATGGTCCTCGCTCAGATGTTCAATTTTTACTTATTTATTATCATATTCATGAATCAGATTGCTCAGTCTTCCTTGGACACAAAGTTTTCACCTCTCCATATATGTGTGTGAGTATGTATATGTATATGTATATGTATTACTAGTAGGAGTATGGTGAAAATTTTCAGCTCAACACTGCTAACTTATACTAGCTGGTCCTCCTGAGAATCAAATACTTAACACCTGCGCTTATTTATGACTCTATTACAAAGAAATAGAGTTTGAAATAAATTTTGCAGACTCCTAAAAGTTGTTTACATTTTCAGCTGTATTTCTTTTCTGTGAGATGGAAGTATATATCAGTCACATGTAACTCCTCACCTTTTTATTTTCTTATGAAGGGCATAGCACATGATATTAATTTTGCATAACCATTTATCCATTATCAGTCCTGGGTAAATTATTATCTGGAACATTAAGTAAATTTTTCATACTTGAAACCTTGTTAAGGAAGGTCGGTTCCACTGCACTTTTGGATCTAGGCAATTAATCCCATCTTCATTTTTTAGAGCTGAATCTGCTGGTTATCCCCTCTCCTAGGTGCAGGGAAAAGCAGAGCTGAGCCTGTGTTACAGAGGTGTAAATACACATGCATACAAAGGAGATGTGCACTTAACAGACACCTCTATAAACCATAAACAACTCAAATGGTCCATTACCATTTCTCCTTCCCAGCTAGCTAGACTCATAGCTCACTGGTGGAGGGCACACAGGTCCTGCACTGCCCTAACCTCCAGGCACACCATTCTCCTTTGAGGATTTCATGGACTCAGTTAAGACTCCATCCAGGCACTGTGCCCAGGAAGAGCCCTCCACGCAGTTTCAGCTCTCCCCTTGGCTCTCACCAGAGTCTGGCTGTGTCTGCTGGCTGGCCTGCACAGCCCAAAGTTTGCTGGGAAATGTTTGTGTGTATATGCACACAAGCAAGAGACCCACAAATAGGTTGGAATAGCATTCATCAGGCAGATCTGAGCACGGTGATCAAGTGCAGGCCTCAGGGAGGCAATCACTTTCTTACTTCTCCCCTCAATCTCCCTTCTTCTCTACGTTTATTTTCCCTCATATACCTTAAGCATTTATTCCTTCACCCTTATCCCTGTTGAGATAAAAAATCTATCTGTAGTCAGTTTTTCCCAAAGGGCCCATTTTGGCTACATCAAATTTGATATTTCTAACACTATTACCTAGGTCATTTTGGTCTTACATGGCAATATTTATTGGTTACGTTATCTCTGTTGGCCTTGCAAGACTGGTCCCCCAAAGGCTCACAAAGTTCCCTTGCAATTATTTGTGAAGTTCAACCACTTCTCACATAATTCCTCCTTAACCATCTGTGAAATACATCCATCCCTCATGGCACTATCTGTTATATTTGTCAGCTGTGTCATCCAGCAAACTTTCATATTGAATTCAGTAATTTCTTATATTGCATTTAGTTTGATAAACACCAGGAAAAGGCCATATACATAAATACTTAACAAAGTTAAAACTTTAGCTAATTGCCACAAAAATATTTTCACAATTTGTTTTCTCTCTTTATTTTATTTTTCTATAAGGACTTTTCTTCTAATTAACTAGAATATTTGAAATCTTGGTGGGTTTTTTCCAGTTTGTTCACATGCTCGATGTATTATTTCAACAAATAGTTCTCTAAGCCACACAAAATTACTGAGAAACTGTTATGAAATAGAGCAGGAATGAGAGCTAGTAAATTACATTACCTGCTAAAATTCTTCCAGGCAATTGGTTATTTCAAAAATATCATAGAATTGTAGAATATTCTCAGCTGGAAAGGATCCACAAAAATCAAGTCCATCTCCTGGCCCTGCAAAAGACACCCCAGGAGTCACACCGTGTGCCTGAGAATGTTATCCAAATGCTTCTTGAGC
The DNA here is from genome assembly GCF_027477595.1 of Haemorhous mexicanus. Lineage (NCBI taxonomy): Eukaryota > Metazoa > Chordata > Aves > Passeriformes > Fringillidae > Haemorhous > Haemorhous mexicanus. The sequence continues at coordinate 109,526,646 of NC_082343.1, read as the reverse complement.
TCTGTCAGGCTTGGTGCTGTGACCAACTGCCCTGGGGAGCCTGTCCAGAGCCCAGCCCACTCCTGGGGTTGAACCTTTTGTCTAATATGTAACCTAAACCTCCGCTGAGAGAATTTCAAGCCATTCCCTTGGGTCCTGTCACTGTCTCCACAGAGAAGACATCAGTGCTTGCCCCTCCTCTTCTCCTCATGAGGAGGTTGTGGCTGCAGTGAGGTGTCCCCTCAATCTCCTCCAGGCTGAACGACCAAATGTCCAAGCTCCTTCTGTGGCTTCATCTCAAGCCCCTTCACCCTCTCTTTTGCCTAGTACTCACCTACAATAAAATACTCTATGTGTGCAGTCAAGCGAAATTTTATTTAAAAAATTATTTTAGGACATCTAATCAACACTGTTAGCTGCCAAATTTTTTCTACTACCTTCCAAACCCCAAAAGAGGCATGTTTAAGGCATATGTTGTTTTATTCATTGCCAAGGGCTATCTTTGTTCATAGTGACTGACAAAAGAGACCAAAGATACTCCAGTCTCTGTGTTTATGGACTCAGTTCTTCCTTCTCAGTCAACATGCCAGAATCTGTGCTAAAGAAGACTATTTTTTTTAAACACTTAAAACAGGACACAGACAATGGTATTTTGTATCTGTGAGTCAGGCAGGAAGTATCTGAGTCTGTGCTCTCTTCTACATGCAAAACAAACTGTACATTTAATTGGGAAGAACTGAATTTCACAGTGGGAAGAAAGCATTAGATTAAAATGATACAAAATCATAGATGTATGATACTGTGCTTAGGCATGTAAAGTGTTTCAAGAGAAGTAAGACATAGGTATTTCAGGAAATGTTTATTTGCTTTATCATTTACAAACAGGTGAACAGGAAAAAAGAGGCTAGCAATCTCCTTCAAATTAATTTTCAGCTGAGGGGTCTCTTGTATTAAGGTGATAAGCAACTTCTGCTGAATTACTATACAAAAAGTTAACTATCTAAAGAACTCTTGAATCAAAGGTTATCTAGAAAACAAGAAAAAAATTGTATTTATGAAGAGAATAGTGATAAGAAATGTGTAAATGTTCTAAGCCAGATAAGTTAACCATCTAATGTAAAGGACTGCAGAAGCCCTTTAACTGAACTCTAGAGCAATGCTTAAAATGTGGAATATTCCTTCCTATTGCTTGTAAAGCTTTTTCATTGCAGTTACTAAAAAGTTCTCCTTCTAATGATTGTTATTGAACCTGATTTATAGAGACCATTTCTCCCCCATCTTCTCCCAATTCTGACAATCTTTAACTTAGGGACAGGGACAAGTATTTATTTTTCTTGTTGGACTGTACAGAAAAGCATAAGTGCTAATTTTTAAAAGGCACGATTGATTGAAATCAGGGAAGGTTTAGGATAAAATAATTCATTGGAATTTCCACTACCTGACTGCTATAATATCTGCTCTACACACTCCCTGTTCTCTTTGTCTTTCTCAGCCCTCTTTATAGAATACATCTTGTTCCAGTTACCTTCTGGTAGCCTCCTTGCTCATTTTTATTCAGACACATGACGAGACTGATGAAAACATAGAGACCTGAGATGATGGAACTTGTAAATTAGATAGACACTGCAGATCCGTGGTTAGTTTCACATTCCTGAATGCTGGTGATGTCTTCAAATAATGAAATTCCCTTTGCCTCTATGCTGAACTGCTCTGAAACAGAAAGAGCATTTTCATTGCATTATATAAAGTTACTGATTTCTTTTTAAAAACCTGCTTGACATACCCTTCCTCAGGTTTTAGTTTTTAAATTATTTCATACATTTTTCCCCCGAACAAGCCCTATGTCACTTTCTGCAAAAGTTTTCTGTTTTCTCACACAAGATTAGGCATCTTTCCTTTTATGGATGATCATGGAAAGCAGATAATTTTATCTGCATACTGTGAAATCTACAGAGAGCAAATTTAAAGAATGCCCTTTAAGGAAACGTAGGATAAAAAGGTCTTTTAGCCTCCCTGAGTATCTTGTTCAGCCTGATTCTTCAAAGCCTGAGTCTAATTTCCAGGCCCGCTGTAAGCCACATGTCATGACCTTGCTAAGTGGGTGGAGATCACAGGGACACAAATAAGAAAAGGAACAGAAGAAAGAAGGAGAAGAAAACTCCAATTACAGTCTCAAGAACAATGAGTAGTTCAAAAGCAGAACTTCTATTAGTTCGGTGGATAGGTTTCTTTTTTGCTTTTTTGAATGCAGTCTGAATTATGTATTCCATAAGAGCAACCCAAAAAATTCAAATGTTTCTCTTGAATTTTTGAATTATCTGCTTATTGAAATCCATGTATCTCCTACATCTTCCCCTTTTTTCATCCCTGAATTTTCCAGTATTGTGATTATGTCCCAGGATCTTAAATAAATTCCACATTTTTGTACATTCACATGGATATTGTAGAGTAGACAACATCTTGCCATAATATTCACATTCTACAAAATACTGGAATCAGTAGGGCTGCAATCAATGTGATTTTGCTGATTTGAAACAAAGAAAAATGTAAAGTGTAGGGCTGATCCTAGCACATATGTACATGGAAACACAAATGTTAACCTAAACAAATAAATTCTCACAATTATCTCCAAGATGATATTTTGTAGTCATTCTGCCACTGAAATGAAAATAATTTTTGAAGTGACACTATGGTTAAAAAAAAAAGGTGTAGGAATCAATGTACATAAGGTTATGGCTGCTAAAAAGATACAGTTCTCCTGTATAGAATTTTATGCTATTAAAATGAGAACAAGAACTTCAGCACTGATGTTTTTAACATGGTTGTTACGGAAGATATCACTGCATTAATTTGCACTTTGAGCTTTTTGCTCATCTGCAGCCATTGTGTCTGAGACAGTGAGAAGCAATATTGCAGATTTTGCCTGTCTGTGCCCTATATCTGTTATATTTTTTACAGCTATTTCACAGCCATGAATGGAGTCCATGTAAAGCTTTGAGAGGTGGCTTTTGTGAAAATGTAAGCTCTATATTGAGATGAAGATGGTCAGAGATGAATTCATCACATGCTGGGGAGTGCAATGAAAAACAAAAGCCAGTGCAATGAATTCCTCCACATGCCCTGAACCTTGCATCAGAGGTGACAACCTGCCCTGGTTTATCTGATGGTCCCAGGGCACAAATGACTCTTGGAACTTACTGGAGACTTCATCCTGAAGCTTACTGGAAGGTTTGATGTTCCAGCTTTAGTTCAGCTGATTATGAATACTCCAAAATTAGGACCTGGTATTTTCTTTCTTGTTACTGTTGTCTACAATTGGATTTACAATATAAAGCTTTTTCTTCCCTTTTTCTTATTCACATTTGTGTCCTTAATTTATTGAAGCCAGTTAGAGGCTTCAGTAAAGGCAAAGTTAGAGGAGAAAATTAACATAAAAGAAATCTAAAGAAATCTTTAGAAATTTGATTTGGACTTGAGAAAAAGTTTGTTGTAACTTTGTTGGAAGAAAGGTATCAAACCCTTTACATTTCCAGAAAATAAAGATATTCAGTTCTTTGAAGAAAAAAGTTAAGTAGTGGAGTCTTTAAAAAATATTTCCATGCAAACCAGATGAGGATTTCATTTTACTTTGTTACAGCACTATTTTTGGGTTTTTATACACTATGATCTAACAACCAAATAGAAATTTACCGAACAATATTCCATGTTCATAAAAAGATTTTGATGTTTCCCTGAACAATTAAAATAATCTTCAAATATATGTAAAAAATATATATTTATACATACCTTTACTTATGTATGCATAAATACAAATATATATATATGTCTGTATTTAGGCTATATATAGCTTATATATATATATGTTTTATATACTTAACATATAAATATATTTTTTATATACATGTATAGCAAATATATATATATATATATATATATATATATATATATATATATAAAAAAATAGAATTTTCCCCTCATTATTTGCTAAGATTTTTTCTGCAAAAATTATCTTTATCCAATCAACTCATTTGTTACAAGAAGAATCTCCAGGGTCAAAAGATGTTAAGTGGAGTCAAAGTATACAAAAAAGTGGTCTCTGATACCCTGGATGATGGAAAATCTGAAGTACTAGATAGGAATAAAACAATTAGAATATGTATCTCTAAAGATGTGGCTCTGATGGAAAGATTTCGAAGAGCCTTGAAAATTATTAGTGTCACTGTGCCCAGAATCAAAAATGCAGGAAAGCGACACAGAGGGAGGTGACTTTGAAATTGGCCAGCAGGCTTACAAGAGAAACAGATGGGAATGCTCTTCATATTCCCTGCCTTCACATGCAGCTCTCATTAGTACTTATGATGTTTCAGTGTGACAGGGTTAAAGATGGAGAGAGGAAGCAATGTCTTTTTGGTTATTTTTCATTTTGCAACAGTGCTGTTAAATGTTGGTCCTGGTTTGCAGCTTTGACTATTTTCAATGCCTCATTCCTCAGATGTGAGTCTTAGCCTTTGCTTGAAAGGCTATGAAAAACTATATAAATGAATGAAACACAACAGCATTACATTTCATTATTTTTTGCCCTTTACCACATACAAAAAATGTCTCATAAATAAGTTACAGAGTGCAATCCTCATCAACACAGCCTCCAGCACTTTGCATTTGGAGTCTCACTCATCAAAGGTCTCACTACAGTGGTGCCTGGGCTGAGGTCATGGTCCAGGGGAGAAGAAATTTTCTTCACATAGGCAGATGATAAAATTGTTCTTTTGCTTCTGTTTCAGTGAGAAATATACATTAATTTATATAGTTATTTTCCTACTATCAAAATCTGTGATAAGAAATCTGATCTTGACAAGTGGTAGCTTTTTTCCTATGGCTTCAGGCTATCTCTGAAGACAGCAAATGTTGATTTGTACACTTTTCTCATGTATACATTAGAATAGAATAGAACAGAATAACAGGTTCTCATTAGACGTAAAACAATATAACTACACCAATATACAGCAACTTTCCATAAAGCTATTCAAAGCAGAGCTCTTAGAAAATATCTTTCCCTTCATAAAATTCCATATACATATTTACATGTTTATATAAAAGCAAGTTATTTATTTCCATAGAGTCTAATCTGACATCTTTACTTTTTGAAAGTGTTATGGTGACAATTACATCCAACCACTACTCAAAATATTTCAGGTGAAATACACTTATGTGTATTCATGAAAAAGAAAAAGTGCATAGTTATATCACCTGTTTCTCCAATTATCCTTATCTGTTTCTTTGTAGTTTAGCAAGTACCAACAGACACAGAGATATTGATGGCATGGCCACAGACCTCTGGCTCCATTCATGGAGTGTTTGGCTTAATTTTTCAGAAGTGTGTTTGAACCTGGATACATTTTAAACTTTTATTTGTCTTTTATATTATTACTATTGTATTTTTTCCCTGCAAAATTTATATTTCCATTTAAATTTCATGACATAATTCTGTAGTTCCTATAGGAATTTTCCATTAAAATGTGCATATGAGTATAATGTAATGATCTGACTTTAAAGCTACAGTGGGAAATTTATTTGATATCTGGTTTTCCAATATGAAAAAAAAAAACTAAGTTGATGCATGATTCCTCTGGATTGGATTAAGTTTTATATGTATTTATAAGCTGGGAGACTGTGCTTTCTCAATTTTATTGAAGACTTTAAGACCAAAATTACCAACTATTTGTACTTCATCAGATGGAATTCTTTGGTTTTATAATACAACAGAAATAAATCCCATGTTATTCTCATATGCTGCTGTTATCTACTTAATTCTGCAATTACAATTAGCATTAAGCAGTAGTATTGCTGTTGTGCCTTATTCTTAAAACCTGTCCCTTTAGCTGATGGATTTAGGTATAGTGCCTGATTATCCTTCTGAATAAAAAAGAAAAAAAGAGAAAAAGCTTAATAGTTTCAATAATCTTCTCAGTGAGAAAATAAAGAAATGTTGATTCATTCTGAAGAAAGAAATGAGTCCAGATGCTCTCTTGATATTGTAGCCTACATTTTGCATGCAGTTCTATTTATTTTAAGCATTGAGGCAGACAAACCAAGATGAATGGTCACTGTTACCACTATTACTTGGTACCTCCTACAGCTCCAAGGAGAAAGCCTCTGTGGAGGTTGATCCAGGTCTGGAATGATCCCTTCAATTACTCACCTTTTTCCCTAGACCACAAGGAGAATTTTGTTAACGGTTATCTAATAGGTCAAGTAACAGTTACATTTCAAAATACAAAGAATTAACCAGGACCTATGATTTTATTCTGTTTCAGATTATTTTACAATTATTTAGTCTCGGGAAGAAGGAATGTGCCCAACAAGCTAGTAGTTATTACAAAGGCATATATGGAACTTCACAGGTCTGTCCTCATCTCCAGTACTTCCAATGGTGATGGGTAAAACTTCCCAGCTGACACATGGAGCATCCCCCAACAGCAAGGCATCCCCTTTCTATTGAGCAAGTTCTTTTGTTGTAGAATGGAGTTTTAGCAGCTAGGTTTTAAAGATTAAGGGTATTTGTGGCATAATGCAGCCCACTGCAGTCTGCTTTGCTCCTTTTTGATTTTCCTAAGGCATCCATCAATTTAGCTGAAGAATTCCAGTGTAGGTGCTCAGCTAAGTCATGCTCTTCATGTTGTGGTGTTGCCAGTTTTGGTCTTCTTACTCTCCTGGTCTGCTGATTTGCATATAGCTGTTTGATAGCTTCTTTCCTGTGTTCCTATTTTTTATATAGTGTTAAGTCTCAAATCTGTATGGAGGGATTTGTATACAAGTAAAATCAGCTAGCATCCAACTTTGAATCTAATAATTAGAGATGAATGAGTACACAAGTACCCGTGCTCTCCACAGGCTTTCTGAACCAGCAGAATAATTAACCAAGCACCTCAGGCAGGCTTTCTTTGAGAAGAAGAGAGTTCCAGAAACATAATGCTACAGTCCTGTGATATCAAGGCTGTTTTCCTTAGCTGAAAAATATAGAATACATTCCCTCTCCACTTTGATGGACATTTGGTTTCTGTCTAATTACTGCTTTTTCTCTTAGATCTTAATCATTTGCATCACACTTTAAAAAGCAAGAGATCAAAGATCACAGAGTAGGGAGATATGAAATATGTTCCTTAGCTCACCCATAGTCATGTATAAAGATGAACATAAAACTTGAGGCCTGTGGGGGTTTGCCTTGCTCTTAGCACTGGAAAAGCTGTGACAAAACTAGGGGTTATGGGTTTTAACTCTTTCATGGATAAACATATTCTTCAGTAAGAAAACAACATTTTTAAGGCACTATAGGCACCAGAGTAACACAAAAACTTACTGAGGAATTGCTCTTTATTGTGCATACTGTTATTATATGAGGACAGAGGGAAAACCAGAAATATTGTGAAAAATAATAGAAAAATATAGAAAATATTCTCGCTGATATATCTGGTGTATCATAATCTTATTTAGTTTATTATTTCATCTGAGTAAAATCCTCCAGATTAAAGTTTTAAATTAATGTGCAGCTGCTTTCAGATTTACAGCTTGATTTATAATAGAATGTGGTTTTCTGATCAATCTTGGAAGCATTTGAAAAGACAATTACTATACTTATTAATAAATTTGTATAGGACATGTTCCACTGTATATATTTATTATTTTTCCATGACTTAGGGGTGTGAAAAAAATAGGACAGGAGTGGGAAAGTACAAAGAAAAAAAGATTATCCCAGCTCTGTGGAATATTTTCTCTAGAGGAACAGTTAAGTAGTGTAGATGAAATCATCTTGGAAAAGAGATGACTTTGGGGGTATGGTGGGTGGTGGTCTGAAAGATGAGTATCATGAAAGGACAGTAGGAAATGACTGCTCACTGTCTTTTTCAGTATGACAACTTGGGTTTGTCAAATGAAGCTACAGGAAATGAGAAAGAAACTTAAGATATTTCTTTGTGGAAACATGCAATTTCCTGCAGACACAAGCAAACACTTCCTACTGTAAGAGTGGTCAAACACTGGAACAGACAGCCCAGAGATGTCATGTCATCTCCACATATTCTTTCAGATATTCAAAACCCAACTAAGTCCACCTCTGAGTAATCTGCTTTAGTTGATTCTGTTTTCAATGGGGAGGTTGGACAACACAACACCTCCAAATGTCTCTTACCTTCTTATCCCCTCTGTGAAAATGCTTGGCACATAATATGCATGAAAACTTTCATTCTATTTCAGGCACTACCCACTTTCTGTGGTTTCCTTCTTCTTGATTTCATGATTTACTAGAGCACTTTTGATCTTCTTGCTGTCAGTGGCAGACTGTGTACTGTGTTTATGTGTTTACAAGAGAAAGATCTGCCCAGGTATGAAAATTCATGACTTAAAGATCAGGATGCCATCATGAGTTCAGACCTCACAGCTGTATCTGTAGAAAAGGCAGACTAGGCATGTTGTAAAGCTTGAACAGCCACAGATGCCATTATTTTTTCCCTTCACAATGTGAAGGAAACACATCCTTGACATTGTGGTTACCCTATCCAGCACCATCTTATCTTTAGAAGTTATCTTAGTCAAGTCAGTGAACTTTTTGGAGGAACTTGTGAAACAATTTCCTGAAGTTGCCTACACGTACTTATCTTAGACACCTTCAGAGTGCAGGACACTCATTTAGCATCTTTATTAACAGAGATTTAGCCATTTATAATGTTAGTGTGTCATAATTAAGGAGAGATGAATAAAATATGTGACCACAGGGAATTTCATGAGGTTTAATAAAGCCAAGTGGAAGGTGCTGCACCTGGGTTAGGGCAACACCCAGTACCAGTCCAGGCTGGGGGATGAGATCAAGAGCAGCACTGGTAAGAAGTAATTGGGGCTGCCAGTGGATGAGAGGCTGGACATGAGCCAGTGATATAAACAGATCAGGTGCATTTTAGTTAAAATGGGTTCAGTTTTGCCATTTAAATCTTCTATGAAATATTAATTCTTATATGTGTTTATGATAACTTGGTTAAATATGGTCCAGAGAGAAAAATAAATTAATTTTGTTCAGATGCACTTTTGAAATCTCTTCAGGCTCATATGTATGGACTTTCCTCACTCTAAGAAGACTAGATGTTTCGTCTTATTTTTCTCAACTAAAAGAAATGTTAACAATAGTATGACAGAAGGATCTCAGCTTGATAGCCTCAGGAGAATTTGGAACTGTTCAGAAACTGTCCAGACACCCTCATTAACTTTCCTTTGTGTACCTGCTCAAACCCTGACATTTCAATACTGAGGGCCACTACCCAAGAAGTATAAAATGTTTGTACCATTCAGCTTCAAGTTTCATTGAGAGCTGATTCTCTGTCTTTCAAATGACTGAGACACATTTTGAATCAGCACTAGCTCTTTAGGGCAAGATGTGCTACTGAAATAAATGGACGGAGTTCCATTGACCACTATTGAATATACCTGAAATTGTACAGGCAAGTGATAGGTAAAGAAGTAATGAAGAGAAATGAAAATGCTGAAATTGCATCTGCTGTTGAATACCAAACTGGCATTTACTGAGATAAATCAGCTTGTAAACAGCCTTCATTGCTAACTGCTCTTGTCTTTGTGGCTATTAGCAATGTAATATTTTAGTTAATTGTTTAATAAATTAAAACTTTAATAAATAAATATTTTAAGGATAAAACAACAAATAGCTTGTAAGCTGCTTAAACCCATTTATTTTTTCTTTATTTAAATAAAAAAAATGGAGGATTATCACTACATTATAATAGTAACAACTAAAACACAGCAATCAATACAAAGCGAGTTGCATAGGGGAAACTGCACGGTACAACCTGTGTACTCTGTGCCCAGTACATCAATTAACTCTCACCATTTTGATAGAACATAGTCAGTTCTTCCATTCAGAGATGGTAAACAAGGATGTTTTGCCTTTTCCCCACTGTGCAGTGCCTCTGTTGTGTTTTCATCAACATGGTTTTGCTGGTCAGAAAATATGTTGCAATGTTTCCGTGTACCACTCATTAGATCAGACCTAAATGGGTTTGCTCCAGTCTATAGGTGGTTGCTTTTCATTTCAAAAATTTTGTCATAAAACCATGCTGTGGACAAAAGCAGGCTGCAATCATCCTCCTTATGCTGATAGCAAACTCATCCAGAGAAAGAGCTACAGCACAGCACAAGAAATTTGGTTTGAGACACACCCATACTGCATGTACAAAGGGAATTCCTAAATTTATCTTCCAGCAACTGTAGAGTCAGTCAAGTAACTCACAGTAAGACCTGTTCATAGAATCATTGAGAAATATAATTTTTAAAAGGGTATTAAATAACATTATTTGGGAATAGTTTCCCTAAAGTAAGTGAAGGAAAATGTAGGTCATTCTGGATTAAGAAATCTCTCATTTGAAGTTCTAATCCCCTCTCTAGCACCACTCTCAACATAAATTTAGTTTGGACTTTATGAACAGTATGATATGTTTTTAAATGACAAATGAATAATGAGAAATAGTCCTGACCACCAAGAAAATAATTTCACCAAAATGTGTCACTACTCTGAGAGATTATTTCAGCTTGTACCATACAGCACTCTGTTTCAGTGTGCTTTTGTAAGTCACTTCTGCACACAGACTGAGCCTAACAAATGATAACAAGACCATCATACATTCATTCCATACGTGAATATTATAATGAAATTAATTACAGCACTTCCCTCAGAAGCATGGTGGAGTTTCTGTTGAGAGTATATAAGAAAATATATTCTTGTTTGTTTGTTTGTTTTTTTTCTAAATGACAAGTAGCTTTTGGCCAGGGCACTGAAATAAGCAGCAGCAAACTGAGTTGATTTGGTTCTCCTAAGCACTTGCTCTAGGGAAGATATAACTGATAACAAAAGACGCAAGAAGAGGGTTAGGAGGTTTAGTCTTCTCTGTTGGAGTATTGCTCTGCAGCATGGGACAATGCCAAAGCAGAGATATTGACTGCCTGGCATGACAACAAATAGAATCTTGAGTGGATCTTGTATGTCCTGCTTTGCATTGCTAGAATCTTCAAAAGACATGTTTCATTCTGGGGAAGAATGGGACTGTTTTGAAAACACGGAGATTTCTTTGCTGTGAGGGATAATTGCTTCATATCTGGTTGGGATGTTCAACACCCACCTAGGTGGTACCTTTGCAGATGACTATGAAGATTATTGTCTAAATGAGAGAGAGAGGGTGTGTGCATGCATTTAGAACAGCCAAAGTATTTAAGTGTTTCTTCACTGCTAATTTCAGTAAGAGTTGAGGCTTCTTTGAGATAGAGATTCCAGTTAATTTTAGAACTCAGTTGATTCAAGCACCTTCTAACTTCAAGTAAAATAATCACTACAGCATAGAGATCCTATCAATCATAGCAAGGTTTGCATGCTTATTTAGCTAGCTTGTAATTAAAGGTAGCTAAAAATATCATGCATGAATGGCAAGTTTCTACTTTTTTATTTAGCTCATCTCCTTCAGAGAGAAGACACAAGTCCCATCAATCACACAGTTGGTAACTGAAGTCATTATCACTAAAATTAAGGCAATTATATACAAATGAATATTAATGAATCTTCCAGTCAAAATCCAGGTCAGTTTCCAAGAATTTTAATAAAAATATAAAGAACTCCTCTTTTCCACTTAATCTTTTGTCAAATAATCAGTACCAAAAAAGGACACACCTTTTGTATTTAGCTAACATCATGGATTGAGGTTTTAATGAAATTAATAACAGTATTTTTCCACCGTGGTGCAAAGTGATGTGTTAATTAACATTGTTCTCACAAAAAGTGACACAATGTTACACTAACTTAACTTTGAAGTTGTCATTTCCAGTTGCCATTAGCTCTATTATAGGGAGAAAATGGATTGTCAGTGCACTGTGCTCAGCCAGAGAAGTAAAACAAGACTGCATTATTTTAAGGTCTAAAAAAAGAAAAATCATAAGATTTGAACTCTCACAGATCGATCTCTGTGTCCCCCACAAGGAAAGACCATCAGAAAATTTCTCCCCTCCTCTCTAAGTCAAGTCACGTTTACTCACAGCTGAGCTAAAGGTAAGGAAAAAGGGAATAAGTCAGAGTAGCTTTCTTTGAACTGTGCTTCACCCCATGTCTTTGGAAATGATCTCAATAGCTTTAAGGTAGGTTGTGACAACTGTTAACTGCACTTGGATACAGAGCACAGTAGTAGAGGCAACTGCATCTCTGAATTATTTAAGGAGATAGAAAGTGAGTCATTTCAGGCAGCTACAACAGACTTAAAGTAACATTTCCCTATTATAGATATCAGCTTTTTATTCTGAAAGTGCACTTAAAAGATAATTTAATTTTCATTTATTTATCTGTTTACAGTAACTGAAAGTCATGGTGATGATAGCAACAGTGAAGGTGTCCTTCCCTCTTTAGAACAATTAAAACCAGGAGTGAATCACCTGTCTTTCAAATGCAACCACATATCAGACAAATGTTCAAAAAACAGAAAAAAAAAAAAAAGACCTTTTTAAAATATCCTTAAAAAAATATTATTCTTTTGCCTTGCTCCATGGGCAGATGGAGTCACTGCTATGTTGATGTACACTAAATGAGTAAGATCAGCTTCAAATTCCTTATTACTATATGTGTAGGGGAAAATTAAGTAGGAAGAATGTAATCACTCAAGCTTGTGTTTTGTTAAATACAGACCTGAATAAAATAATAATTTAACTTGTAAATCAACAATCCTTTGCTATTCTGAAATTACATTATACTCAGCAAGAAACAAGAGTACATTGCAAGGAAACAAAAATTCTATACCTACAGAGAACTCAGGTTTCACATTTAATCTTTAAGTTAGATAAAGTATCAAGAAATTCCATCTACCTTCATTTTGAAGTGTGCAAAATAGAGGTGGACTTGAGAGTTACCATGTTTGCTTTTCTTTTTTTTTCCCCATGCTGGTTAAAGTAGAAGAATTATCTGTCTTGAGAATAACATTACCTTGTCTAAAATGGTTTCAATTCATTAAATAAAATCCACAGACTGGAAAAAAAAGTATTGACTGTAAGTTTCTTAAGTCCCAAGAACAATTTCAAGTGGCCCATGTGTGTTTACACCCCGAGAAAACATTAGATGGGCATACACTTTCTTTCATTTAACCTGCTAACAAATTAAATCACAGATAGATATTCTGTTTCATAATAATTGATTGTCTTATTCAAGGAAAGAAGTATTTTTCAGAAATAACAACTCTTCATGGTCACAAGTATTCCCATATTTTTTCCCCTTAATGGAAACAAAATTTTGTCTTTAAAGAAGAGAGGTTCTTACAAATATTGCATATGACTCAGTCCTGCTGAGGAACACTTTCAAGCAAATAAGACAGAAACAGATAAAAAAGCTAAAGGGATTGGTAAGCAGCAGTGGAAAGAAACAATAATTTCAGAGTAAGTCTGAGGTTCTAGTTTCACAAGTATTTGTTTTGGCATCAGTTTTAGCTTGTTCATCCCCTAAGCCTCACTGCTTATCCCTGTCTCATCTCACTCCCTCAGAAAAAAACAGAAAACATTGATGGCACACTGTGAACAACATCAGTGATGCTAATTCAGGTTAAAAATCCCACAGCTTTATGTCATTGGGTTTTGGGGACTTTTGGTCCTGAGAGAAATAACTGTAAATGTATGGCTTGTTTAAACCTGCCCTGGGATTTCTGTATTGCTTTATATTATAGCAAGCAGGATGCTAAATGTTAGTGTTCCAATTAGGTACTTTAATGGTCACTTCAGATCAAGGTAAATTAGAGATGGTCATGAAAATTTTGCAGTCCCATGACAGTTTCCTCAGAGCCAACATCTATTTCTAATCCCCATTCAGACTGGAAAATACTTGAAAATTCCACCAAATCTACATCAACTCAACATAATTATTGTTGTTATAATTGACAGTACTGCTATTATTAGATATTTCTTTTTGACTATATACATAGCTAATTTTAGCCATTAAAAATTCCCGACCTATTATACTCCTGAGTAAAACCCAAAAATTAAATTAAAAGCCCTTATAATTTGAGCAGAAATAAGGTAGGCAGTTCCAAAGTGAGTGCTTTGGGTCTGTGACTGCATTGACTTTTGAGAGGTATGGCCACATCTGGTGAAAGAGTTGGCTGGTGGCTTGCACAGAAACAAAACAAGGCTTTGCTTGTCAAGAAGCTTTGCATATGCTGCAGGCAAAGGTCAGGGGCATAGAGGATTTCTAGTTATGACATGTGGCCACTTGTAACTTTTTGATAATTTCCTTGTGTTTTGTCTCTGTGTCTCATGGTGATCAGTTTGCATTTCCATAACAGCAGTAGTGGAAATTACTCTTGGGAGTGACATCCTGAACCACTGAATTCAGGCTCTGCTAAGGTCAATGGTTACATGGGATTATCCTTTCAGAAGTGTTTTTGTTTGATCTTAAACTTTTTTTTGTCTGCTATGCTTTCAGAATGTTTTTTTTCTAATTCAGAGCCTGAATTTATGACTATCTAATTTGGTTCTATTTTATGTAAATGTTTTCTTTCTCCTAGGTGTTTCCTCCTGTCTCCATTTCCAAAGTACATAATTTTCAGACTCCTTTGAGTGGATCAAAAAAAGTTATTTTAGGCAAAATAAAATAAAATAAAATAAGTGATTTTATTTTTCCTCATTAAGGAGCCCCTATGGTCTCTCTAAAGTCCTCTTGGACCAGTGGTGCAAAGTTTCAGTCCTGTTTCAACTTTCCTGTGTAGCACTGGTAAGCCTTTACAGGAATGGTTTCACCAGTGCCTCATGCAATCACACTGCTCTTGGAAACCCTTCTCAGATGCAGCCTAAGAGATGATTTTATCTCTCCAGGGATGCATTATGTTAATGGCCCATAATCACTCTATCCACCCAATAACCTTTCTTCTCTCACAGCAATAATAGGTGAGCTTCTAAATTGTAGTGTGGATTACTTTTTCTTTGGGTTCCCAAAAGACTTTGGGACTTGAATTTTATTCTTCTTCTGTTTATATTACTGCATTTTTCATAGATTACAGCTCCTTTTAAATGGCATTTTGTGTACCTAGTGTCTTGCTTCTACATGTTCCTGACTTTCTGACTGTAACTAATATACCTTACTAATACCTATAACTATTACTAAAGTGCTTGTCCTTTACGCCCAATTCATAAATAAAAATAATTATAATTTAAAAATGTCTGAAAATTCTTGTCATTATCACTAGAATATTTATTGATAATTTGGTAGCTATAACATATGAAAGAGAAAAGCTATTAGACAACATCCAGAGGATGCTGAAGAGCCTTGAGGTGAAGCCTCATGAGGAGTGGCTGAGGTCGCTTGGTCTGTTTAGCCTGAAGACTGAGGGAAGACCTCACTGCAGCTACAACTTCCTTGAGGGGAAGGACAGACACTGATCTTTTCTCTGTGGTGACAGTGACAAAACTGAGGGAATGGCCTGAAGTTGTGTCAGGGCATTTTTAGGCTGGATATTAGAAAAAGGTTTTTCCCCCCAGAGGGTGTTTGGCACTGGAACAGCTCCCCAGAGAAGTGGCCCCAGCACCAAGCCTGACAGCTCCAGGAGCATTTGGACAATGCTCTCAGGCACGTGGTGTGAATTTTGGGCATGGGGCTGTGCAGGGCCAGGAATCTGACTTTGATGATCTTGTGGGTCCATTCCAACTGAGAATATTCTTTGTGAATCTAATCATCCTCTTAAATTTTAGACCCCAGCCTAAAGGTGGAATGACAGTGGCAGGTTTTCCACTGCCTTAAGCAAGATGCCCACTATTATTCTACTGAAAGTTTCTCTTGACACTAGCTTTTGCATTCCCCTTTCTTTTCAGCCTCACATTTCCTTCCCCTAACTGACTTTTGTTCCTTCAGTAATGATGAAGAAATGCTATAACCATACCTAATGGTTGCATGAGACAGCTCTTGGGAGCCTAGGATAGCCGTGATCCACAGTATTATTTCCCAGCTATCAAAAGAGAGGAAGGTATGAGGTGCCTCTGTGAATTCTTTCTCACTTTTATTTAGTTTCAGTCTTCTCTCTTTCAGTAGTAGGCACAGAGCTCCCTCTACACGTTCTGTTGATCAGATAAAACACTTTTGGATCCTGCTAGATGCAGCTAGATGAACAGTACTAGACAAACATAAATCATTATCATTAACTGCTACAGCTCTCAACTACAGCTAAAAACCAAGAAACTAAACCAAGCTGTTAGGGACCATCTTAGTATTGATAAAAGAAAATAGTTGGCATTTGCTGCTGGCAGTTTTACTAAGAGATATGTGTCTGGTACTCTAAGAAAGATATCATCAGCTGTGTGAAGTCTGAGAGATCTCAGAGGAAGCAGAAAGAAGAAAGGCCTGAAAAGCACTGAGGTATATTTCCTTTGTGTTTAGAAAGGAAGAGAGCTTCTGAAAAACTAAAACAAGTAATGGGGCTTACTGGCAGACACTGGTAAAGGATTTGATGGGAAATTTGATCTTCTCTGCTATGAGTCACGACCTTGAATGTTACAGCTTCTGCATGAGCAGCAGCCAGCTGTAAATAGAAGTGCTTCAGACACAATGCCAGCACTGAGTGCAGCACAGAAAGGGATAGATCTAATTTATCCATACTACATGTCTTTTGAAAACACAGGACCTGAACCAAAGGTAAAGCTGGCTCTCATTCTTTAAAATATGCATCACCTGCAGTGATATACATAACCAAAATTTTTAATATGTGTCACTTGCATAGGAGAAAATACATGATTAGATAAGGATTTGGGGGGCAGAAGAAAATGTTAAATATTTCTTCTATACTTTTGTGACAAAGCTGCCAGTTCATGATCTCTGTTTTCCTGAGGCTACATTGTTACCCATAACTGTAATTGCTCTGCTCAATCTAGTTGTCTTATTTTAAGATAAACAAATAAAATGGACTAAAGTGCTGCCTGAGGAATCAGTATTGAAATCAGATACTTGTCCCAGTTTTGTGCCATCAAGAAACATGCTGAAGGTACACTGTACCCTGTCATGACCATTGGTGAAGCCATGCTGACTTGTCCTGACAAATTTCCTGGAAATTTGACATGATTCAGGATTAGCTGCTCCAACACCTTCCCAGGGATTGAGGGGAGGCTAATCAGCCTATGTTTTCCTGAGAGCTCCTTTCAGGACTTCCTGAGAACAGGAGTGACATTCACTTTTCTCCAGGCTTTGGGTACTTTTCCCTGTCACCATGTCTGATTGAAGAAGGTTACGAGTGGCCCTGCAATGACATCTGCCAGCTCCCTGGACTCCAGTGGGGGTGTCCCATTGGGGCCCATGGGCCTGTGAATGTTCAGTTTGCTGAAGCTTTCCCTGATTCTCACACCACTGGTCCATCTTCCTTGCTATAGCTACTCCCCTTGGTTTTTGGGACATGAGATTCCCATCTTGCTGATAAAGACTGAGGCAAAGATGGTGCTCAGTACCTCAGCATTTCCCACGTCCTCTGCCATCAGCTCTCTTGCCTCACTCAAAAACAGGTCCCCATTTTCCCCAGTCATTTTCCCTAATCACCTTTTTGTCTTCCTATGTACTTAGAGATCTCCTCCTACTTGTCTTTGGCATCCCTGATCAGATTCAATTCTGTTTGTTTTAGCTGCCCTAACTCAGTCTGTCAATGCTCTGACAGTGTTTCTGTATTCTTCCCAGGTTACCCATTCTTGCTTCCACTCACTGTATACTTCCTTGTTGTGTTTGACCTCTTAAATAATTAAAGACAAATGTAATGGCTTTCAGGATTTAAAAAAAAAACAAACCAAAGAGTTTTTAAAAAATCACGTTATGGCATGTTCGAAATACTAAAAGACTGCATAACACATCATTTTAGTAAAAATGCAAAATTAGAGACAATAAGAAGAATTTGGATACCTCATTATTGACTCCTTAGACACTTCTAAAATCCATCTTTTCTGTGAAAAAACTGCAGATGTAAGAGTCCCCAGTACAGGGACAGATGGGAGTAACTACTGCCTATTGCTTTGAAGAAATATATTACACTAAAACAGCTTCTCATTACAACACCTTTCCAGTGATCTGGGAGTTTGTTCAAGAACAAAATGGATATTTATGTTCATTGTGCTTTAAAAATCATATTTTAAAAGATTCTTAATGAAAGACAGTCTGTGACCTTTTAGCTGTTTCAATACTATTGTGGGAACAAATTTTCATTTCATTGTAATAATTATGTTAGCAACTTCTACTTTTTCTTTTTTTTAATTGACAGTAAGTATGATTAGGAATACAATAGCACCACCTGAGGCACAGTAGCTGCCTAGATGACTTGTCAGTTCATAAATACAGGGTCAAATTCAGCCTTGCTATGAGTGAGCATACTTTAATTATCCATTATTTATTTTAAGTTAAGTTCTGACAATATGCTCTCTACTAATAAGAATAGAGGGAAAAATCAGTCACACAGAGCATTCATAAGCCAAGAAGCTATTTTTGCAATTCTAATTTATGCTCTGTTTAAAGCATTGCAGTCAATTAACTTTATTCTTTCAAAATTACAGATGAAGAAAGCTAAAAGTTTGTTCTTACATTCATTTATAGATATCTCAGTAGAGAAAAAAAAAACCCACCTGAATTTCAAGTGCATTGAAGATCCACAGGGAAATTCTGAGAACAGCAAAGGCTCTAAGTGCCAGTGTAATGCCAAAATGGGTAGTAAACAAGACTCATCACCCAAGTAGGTTTTGTGGTGAGAGTGATTTGAGCATGAGTGTGGCACCAAAGCATTCAATCAGGGTACAAATGCAATTTAGCTAAGTGGGTCAGATTCATTACACTGGTAATGCCAGAGTGTACAGCCCGGAACACCACGCTCCCACTCCAGCTGGGTAAACTTTGGGAAAGAGCTGTGAAAGAGCAAAATGTAAAAATACACAGAGCTGCTGAGGTCAAATAGGGCCTGTTTGGGCTGCTGGACTTTCTGTCTTAAATGAGCATCCTGTTGTTGTTTTGCAGGCTACATCTTGGGTATATGTTTTGGTCATTAATAGGAACACACAGGACTAGCATGGTGTGCCAGAACCTGAGGGCTTATGTGACCCAATAAAGATTTTGACCATTCGTGTTACCAGGGAAAATAAAAAAGTGCATGCAAAAGCCAACTAGTACAAGAGATGCCTCCTAAATATACTGAATAATTCCCATTTTACTGATAACAAAATGAAGCTCCTGGCTTTTATGTTCATTGTGAAAATCAATGATGGAATAAGTTGCAGTCCTAGAAATGAACACTGCAGATAAACATTTGCATTAGATTTTAAATTGGTGTGCAATTTGTTGTGAGTAATGCTGCTGGTAAACAGGCATTAAGCAATGATTAATCTGCACATTTTTTCAGATTTCAGACTTTAGCAAAGGAGTATCAGTTTGGTTTGTGTAGGGTGTATTAACTACACTTTTGTTTACTGTTATCCTTTGGATTCCTCTATATAATCCATCCACCAAATTTTATTGTTAAACTGAACCATATTCTTATAGAAAAAGATCCTACCAATTGGCTAAATAAGAGAGGAATGATTAGTTTTCAAAAAGTAGATTCACTAGAATTTTTCTTCCTATGAGCAGTATAGAGCCAAGATAGCTGAAACATTATTCAAGGCATCACAGGCAATCATCTAGTTAAAATATTACTCCAATTATACATTTTTAATTTAATTTTCTCCTACGGATTCTCTGATTTTTGTTTTTCATGTATGTAAAAGAATGAAAATTAAGACAAAGCCACTTATTTTGTCATGTCTGCATTCTATGCTAAAGATTATATGACGCAACTTGCAGTGGGGCAATGGCTAGAAGATCAAGACAGTAAAAATCCTTCTCTTTGTCTGCTCATTCTGCTACAAGGGAAAAACAGAAAAACACTCCCTAATATTCTTTGTCCTAATCAACTTTTAAAGCATTATAAACACCAATCACTCCCCACTACCCTGCTGGGAATTTATGAAAGGCCACTTCTGATCAAGTTGTTGACAACTAAAGTTCTTGGGTTTGTTTCTTTCTTTCTCTTTCTTTCTTTCTTTCTTTCTTTCTTTCTTTCTTTCTTTCTTTCTTTCTTTCTTTCTTTCTTTCTTTCTTTCTATATATGAGACAGGTTATATTTGGAGATATGTATAAGACAGCCTGCGTTAAATGGAAATACTACACTGAGTACTTGCAAATGTCATGCCCATGACAGCAATATTTATTCTGTATTATCTTCTGTGTCTTCTATTCTAAGTTCTGTAAAATCACAGTAGCAGAAGACCTAGCTGTGCTACTGATATTGGTGATAGTAATATCTTAAGTGCTCAGCAAAGCACTGAACAGCACTGCAGTCTGTATAAATCTGTGTTGCACCTGCATCTTGCACAATATGTACTGTTCTGCTACACCTATCTGAAATACAATAGAAGTGAAGTGAAAGAAGGATGATCACAAATATGTAATAGCTTTCATAAAGTAGACAGTTAATAGACTAGAACTCCATTTGCTAGCAATATGAGGAAGACATTAATCACTGTGACATGCTGAATAGTAATAAGAACAATTATTCGCTATTTGACACAATACAAGAACTAAGAACGACCCAATGTATTATTAGGCAGAGAGTTTAAAGCAAACAAAAGCAAGTGCTTTTCACACCATGCACCATTCAGCTGCAGAATCCATTGCCATAGATTGCTTTAGGAACAAAAGCATAAATGAGTTTTAAAAGGTCAGACAGTTTCATTGGGAATAGATCTGGTGGTGATGGTAAAACATGGTTCAGATGCAATCTCTGTCACAAATGTCTGCACAGCAGAAGCTCGTAGGAACTATGTGAAAAGAAGAATTTATCTTACATATGTGTGGTTCTCTTCTACTGTTCAATCAGCCTCTGTATCGACCCATTCACAAAGATAGAAAACTGTGCTAGATGGATATTTGCTCTAACTCAGAAAGCTTTCTTTTATAACCTCTCTTATTTTGCCACTCAAATAGTTATTATCCTTCTGAACTATCTTGTTTCATTAGGGAAATGCACAACTTGTTGAATGACAGCTACCTACACTGAAGTTTGGTAAATTGGAGATGACACGGCTGATAACATAAAATGTTTGGAAGGAGCACTGCAATTGAGGGGCACCTTCCATCAGCTGAAATCTCCCCTACTGCCAAACCTTTAGGCAGGCACAGAATATAGAGTAGGAAGCCGAAGAGAAAAAAGAGATTAGAGATAAATAGGTGAGATTAGTTTAGATAAGGATTGGTTGGAAGTTAGTGTTAGCCTTCAGATATTAGAGGTGAGACAGGCAGGGACTAAATTAAAGAGAGAAGAGGAAGACAGATAGGGACTGGGTGGGAATCTGATCTGAGTTCACTTAAACTGAGGAGTTCATGTACAATGTACAAGATTAAAGCAGTTATGGAAAGGCCAGAGGCTTTTCAGATAAAAAGCCACAATATTTATGCTCAAGCTACTGTAATTTGGTCATTGAAAGAATGGTGATAAAGGGTCATGTTTGAGTAGCCTTGTTTGAGGACTTTATTAATAATACCTCAATGTCAAAGTAATATAATAATGATCTGAATATTTTTGAAAAGGTTCTCTCCAGGATATGTTACTGCAGTGACTCATGACAACACATTATCTACCAGTTGCCTTCAGAGGTAAAACTGTATTGAATATAATCAGACTCCAGCGTGCTGGGGAATTCATTCAGGAGTGTACCTGTTTATACAGAATCCTTATTATTTCATGGCATTTTTCAGATCTTGAATGTTTCTATCCAAAACAGATGTCTCTGACCCATCATGAAATGAGGATGTGCTTTGACATGTCTGTAAAAGTGCTAAGTATCCCACATTAAAATGTGTGCTGCATTATTCCTATGAATAAAATAAAATAAAGTATTTTTTAAAATGTTCAATTCATCTTTATCTCATCACATTCCAATATCTATTTTTGTGTGTCTTGTGATGCATATAATATATTAATAAAGTAGTACATATATATAAATAACAAATAAATCATAGAATAAAAGAAAGATTTGGATTTGAAGACACCTAAGAGAAGGTTCAATATATATATATAAATTGAGGGTACATGCTCAAAATTTTTTAATGACAGTGATGCACAATAAGAATTTTATATGACTGCTCTGTAATACCTGAGTTAGCTGCAAATGACAGATACAGTGGTGACTTACAAGAGAACCATATCCAATGGCAGAGGTATCAGGGTGCCTAAAACAGTGCTTAGGGAATTGTGCAGGCTTCTGGTGACATTTGAGACAACCAAGGGGCCCTTAAGCCTCTGGGTCACAATAGAAAAGTTATGATATTTAATGTTTAGCTTATAAAGTGCAATTCACTTGAATTTAGAGGGATTCATCATCTGACAACTAAACAGTAACCATAATTTGACTGGTTGGGAGAATCATTCAGATGCACTTTAGCCAAGTAACATAGGAAAGATCAGGCACTATATGTTTGATGGATGAGCATACAAAAAAAAAAAAAAATCTGTGGTGCTGCATTATGTGGTTAAAGAGATAACCACATGTGCACCACAGAAGGAAGACATCCCAATAAAAACACCTGGTGAGAAACAGCCAAAGAAATATTGCACTTGTGGGTAAGGTTGATGTCTGAGAGGAAATTAGGAAAGAGACTTCAATTTCAAATAACTATTTATGTGTTTTGTAAAAGACTGGATGACAACAACGTTCCCTTTCTTAGCCAATGAGTATTCCATGCCAGTCAAGGCAGAGGTGAGGGTGGAAGGTAGCTTAGTTTGTATGAATATTCTCTGTATATACCTGTCTATTTTCAACTCTTCCCTGAACTGTGTCCATTTTATTTTATTTCAGTTCACCTACTGAAAAAGGAAGCTAGTTCAGCACACTAAAAGGAGGATTGTGACACAAAAATCTAATGAAATTAAACTCCGAGTCACAAAAGAAGAATTACCAGATGTCACCCTACACCTAGACACTACAGGGTGCCCCTTAACTACTTTTGAAATGTACTATGTTGTGTCAGTCTGTTGCACAACATATGGTAAGCATTACTTTTAACAAAACTCCTTCATATCTTTTGTTTTGCATCACAACTTTAATGTTATTTTAATGTATGTCTCTGGTGGATGAATAAGCCTATTTTTTTTTTTTTCTAAAGGGTTCATTATGTTTAGACACTACAGTTTATTCTATTTTTTGTAAAGTGAATTTAGGGCTTGATTCAAACACCAGTGAAATCAACGTGTTCCCACAATATTTCATAGAATGCAGTAGATAATGTCCTAGTAAATTTAACTTTGTATGTTTTTCAGTGAAACTGGTTTACCATGGGCTATGCTGTACAAAAATTTCCCAAGCTGTGTCTCTACTCAAAGACTAAGGAATTGAATAATATTTTCATTTCATATCTACTCAGACTTCCTCTAAATGGAATTATTATCATATCAAAGTTCCTTTAAAGTCTGAGCTGAGTTAGGTTTTGCATCAAGTGACCGTTTGCTTCCAAAGATTATCTTTACAATATTGGTAATGAAAAATGGCATTTGCTTACTCAATAGATCATGGTACTAAACTCATTACATTATTTATTTACTGAAATAATGAGACCATCTGGTCCAGATCTCTACCCAAGTGAGATTATTTCCATCCAAATATTTTTTCCAATATAGGCTTAAAATGCCCCAACAGACAAATTTTCCTTTAGAAAATGTTTTATAGCATCACACATCGATAGGAAAAAACAGATTCAGGTGTTTAACCACAACTTTGCTATTTTCATTTTCATAATACTAGTAAAATCTCTATGTTCACTATAAGTTCTTTCATCAGGTTTTTACAATTGATCCATTTCAAATATTTTTAATAATTTCTCCATTCTCACTTGTTGTTTTCTAGCAGAAATCAGTCATTCTTCATTTCTTCCTTTTTACCTGTGCCTGTCACTTTATTAATTTGTTCAGAGCCAAAACTATTTTTTTGCAATGAGCAAAATTTCTTTCTGAGCAAAATGTTTGCTTATTTTTTCACTAATGTATTGCACTGTAGTTTTAAATATACATGTCCAAAATGGAATAAAAAACAAAAAATAAAAGATTTTTGTAGTAGTGGCCTGTGATTCCTTAAAGGATTTCAAGGTTAAAGTAGACAGACCTAATTTTCCTAAGTTCAAATCCCATGACAAGAAGATTTATTTGGTCTAATTATCAAGAGAACAATGAAAAAGGAAATTATATATTTTCTTCCCATATCTAGGATTGCTGAAACAGAAACTTTAATATTCCATATGTGTCTAGTGACAGCATTCTTTTAAAATAACGTTGGCAAAGGGAAGAGGAAGAAAAAGTCACAAAAGTGATTTAGATTGAGGAAAATCCATTAAAATTTGACCGTTAAACTTTTAATCTGATAATTTATCAAAAGCAGATCACTGTGATTTTATATCCCCCCAAAGGGGAAACACTGACTTCCTTAATCAGGTAGCAAAAGGCATGCTGAACATCAGCAAATGAACATCAAATTGAAATTTTCAACGTTGTGGTAAATTCCTATTTTTAACTCAGTGTGAATCAAATTAAAAATACAGTGGGATAACTGGATTTTATAGCTTTCAGAATCTTCATATATGAGGAATGCCCATTTTTGGGCACTGAAAAACTCTGTGCAGGAGTATTTGGGTTAAAACCTGCGCTGCAGAGGTGGTGAGCCTGGGAGTTGTGAACACCTTCTGCCTTTGGTAGCTGGCCCATAGTACAGGGGTAGCATCAGAGCTTTCAGAGACTGGTACTGACTCCACAGTTGCTGTTAGCAATGGGTCTGAAGTGGAGAACAGAAAAAGGAAAACATTTAGCCCTTCACTTTTTAGTTTTTGAGAACAGATGATAACAAACTGACACAGTAAGGTCATGAAAGTGTTTCTTTCATTGGTTCAACTACACAGAGGTCCCTTTCATACATCTCCTCTGTAATTGAAACCCAAATTAGCTAGAGACAGCTCAGGTATGACTTTCCATCACTTCTCTGTCTGTAGTCTAGACATATCTTCTGCTTCAGTAGTGAAAATCATGGAAGAGGACTGGATCCGGAATTCCCACATGCTGCTAATTATGGCTGTGAAAGTGGTTGCAGCTTTTTAAATTGTAAGCTTGGCTGAAAATGAAGGGACTGTCAATTTCTTGTTTATCTTGAGAGTAAGAAAGCAAGACTACATGAATACTAACTAGAGGATAATAGTGAAAAGAAGGCTGTTTGGCTTACATAATATCAAATGCAATGGATTCTGAAGGTTATTTCTCTGTGCAGGGTGCTCCGACTCTGGAACTAGACTGTGGGCTACAGGGTTGCTATAAGAAAGCTAAATCTTACCTTAGTTGTTATTTGAAACATCTCAATTCACATGGCAATTCTTAATTCATTTTATGTGTTTTACAACAGAGTCTGGTTAACTTCTAGCTTTGGCTGAGTTTAGGAAACTGGAAAGACTTGAATTGACTTCAGGTGAAATTGGAAGAAACCAAGGGATTTCTGTTCTAGTCCTCTGTCTATCTTTTTGATCCACAGTTGTGCCTGTATGAATCATAGTCAAATATCCAGGCTTTGTCTAACAGGTCAATTTCTTTCCTCTAAATTAGGCTGTATTATAAGGAAGCACCATATATCTCTGCCACTCCTGCTGTAAAGCTGTCTAATCTTCTGCCTCCAGATGCACACCATCCCTGCTCTTTAGCTTGAAAAATACTTAGCACTAAATATGTCTTTCAAAATGACAAACTATTTTTAATTTGTCCTGCTAATATAGTGGATTGCCCCAGGGAACATATGGCATGATGGCTGCTGCCATCTGTAGGATGCCCTGAAGTGTTCAATGGTGCATTTCAAACGGTCTGATGGTGAACTGCAGAAAACTAGGCAGAATCACAGAATGGTTGGGGCTGCCCCTTAATTCTGACCCATAAGCTCTCAACTCATTCTTCATCCACTCCCAGGCAGAGCTCGATACATTCCCCTTAACAGAATCACCCATGGTGGGCACTTGTTTCTTTTCATGCTCTCCTCCATGGACGCTGGAGACTGAGGCAGAGACCTGCTTTTGTGGGTCACAGGTCCAATGTGCCTGGAGTTGTTCAGCCTGGAGAAAAGGAGGCTCAGGGAGGACCTTATCACTTTCTACCTTCCTTTTTTTTTTCTACCTTACTACCTGAAACATGGTTGTAGCAAAGTGGAGGACAGTCCCAGGTAACAAGTGACAGAATGAGACAAAATGTCCTCGTTACACTAGGGGAGGTTTAAATTGGATATTAGGGAAAACTTAATCATAGAAAGGGTTTTCAAGCTTTGGAACACTTCACTCAGGGACTTACCTTTTCTCTAAGAGAAGGTTCTGGGCCCTTGCTGAACCTACTCCCTGAAACTGAAGTCTCCTTCCTTACCAGTTTCATCTGGGTGCTGCCAGAGCTGCATCAGACATAGAGTCATAGAATCATCTGAAAAGACTTCAAGGATCATCAAGCCCAATCTTTGACCTATCTAAGGGTTATCTCTGTAGAAACACTGGCTTTAATTGAAATAGGCATTTTGCACCACAGGGTGAACTAATTCCCTAGACAAAATAATTAATGAACCACAGAAAAGTGAAAATAATTTCTGATATATCCAAAGCAAGGAAAAATTAACATCCTTCTAGGAAGTAAGAATCCAGAAAGTGCTAAGATGAAAGAAATCAACACAGGTATTGCTGTCTATTTCTTTAACTCCAATCCATTCCTTCCTTCCTTCCTTCCTTCCTTCCTTCCTTCCTTCCTTCCTTCCTTCCTTCCTTCCTTCCTTCCTTCCTTCCTTCCTTCCTTCCTTCCTTCCTTCCTTCCTTCCTTCCTTCCTTCCTTCCTTCCTTCCTTCCTTCCTTCCTTCCTTCCTTCTTCCTAAAAATGGTAGCTGAATCTGAGATGCTGATTTGTTAGCTCCTGCATCTATAAACCTGAAATAATTTATTGAATCTAAGGGATTTACATCTGAGTATAGTTAAAAATAAAATATTTTAAAATGGAATAAACTGTGAAAACCAATTCATATGTGAGTTGCACATAATTTAGTCAAAATAGGCAACCACACAGTGCATGTTAAGAATGTACATAGGTAATTCCTTTTTAGACAGTAAAGAAGATAAATGGCTTTCAGCAAGAGCATTAACTTTGCAAATTAGTTTCCATTAAAAAATTTGCCTATACACAAACATAATTTTAATTTAAAAAATTCTTTTTGTTGGTGAAATTTTCTACTGTCTATGTTTCCAAGTGATCTATTTAATTCTTCAATTTCTTCACTCTCTCTGGAAGCTTGATAGCATACTAAAAGACAAGGGAAAACTAGAGTTCTTAAATTCTAAATAATTCATTTTATTTTCCCTCTTTTTCTACACTTTTGTGACATTATTTATTGATGTTAACAGATTTCTTTCTTTTGAAAATAGGGTTTAAAATCCCAGAGTGATTTGTGAAGGGACCTTGAAGATCATCTCGTTCCAAACTCCCTGCCATGAACAGGGACACCTTCCACTAGACCAGGTTGCTCAAAGACCCATCCAGCCTGGCCTTGAACACTACCAGGGATGGGGCATCCACAGATTCCTTGGGCTGGTCCTGTGCCTCACCACCCTCATAGTAAATATTTTTTTCCTAATATCTAATCTGCCCTCTTTCAATTTAAAGCCATTCCCCTGTTGAAGAACACGTCTGGTGCAGGTAGGTCTGTTTGCAAGCTGCAATTAGAGATACAGAATGAGACACAGACTGAGCCCTAGGGTGAGAGCCCACAAAGACAAAAGGCCATGAACTGCCAACCCTTTGCATAACAAAGGGTCCAAAGACTGGTGACCAGGTGAATGAACCAGAAAAACACAGCAGGAGCTGAAGACTCATAGGGATGAAGAAGGAGATTTGGGATGAAAAGGAAGGCTTGTGTCAGACTAACCTGTGAGGGTATGAAAGCCCAGGGGCTCCTTTGGTGGGGGTTCTCCTCAGAGGCACCAGCTCCAGCTGTTTCTTTCTGTGTAATGCACCATGAATAAATGGCTTTATGGCACTAGAAAAGTGTCATGGGAAACATGGAGGCAAACCAGTAAGGAAACCTGGTCTGACTGTGTGTTAGTGGGGTGTGTAGGGAGCCAAGGGGCCTACAGGAACCACCTGCTGTGGAGAGGCTCTGGTCCCAGCAGTTGAAGCCCCTGGTGTTGTGAGACTGCCAGTGAGTCTCATGAGTGATCAGACTGGGAAGTTTTCCTTAGCACCACCTTGTCCTGTCATTACATGCCCATGTAAAAAGCCCCTCTCCAGATTTCTTGCAGCCCCCTCTTTAGGTACTGGAAGGTGATACAAGGTCTCTCTGGAGGCTTCTGGTGTCCAGGATGAACAACCCCAGCTGTCTCAGCCCAGCTTCCTCTGGACTGGCTCCAACTGGTCCACATCCATCTTGTGTTGGTTGTCCCAGAGCTGCATGCAATATTCCAGGCAGGGTTCCTGGGAGTGGAGTCAAGGGAGACAGTCACCTCCCTCAGCCTGTTGGCTTTCGAAAGCTTAAAACCATCCATCTTATTAATTAGGAAATGAATGTAAAAATTCTAGGAACTGCTAGATTATAGATAAAATATTTCAAGTATCAGATTAGTCCCTACACTATATTGTGACAGGATTCCCATTCTGGATTTCAGAACTCTTTGCCACTAGAAAATTTAACCAAAAAATTTTGTTGTTTCAGTAAAGAAAGTTTCTGAGAAAATTTGTGACCTGAATTACTTCCAAGTGAGATGGGAGCTGTGACTCCAGCTGCTTCTTTTTAGCATATCTTATCTACGTTTCAATATACATCATGCTACAACAGTTCCACTTGCTCCTAAATATTCTGCTTATTTCTGTGCCAGTACTTTATTCTGTTTATTCTGTTTTATTAACCACCCTAAGCTTTTCTTGGGGTTTTTTTTGGTTTTTGGGGGGATTTTTTTGAGGTTTTTTGTTTAATTTGTTTTTGAATAGTTTGAAGTATTCAGGAAAAAATCTTCATGAGTTTTGGAGAACAAGTAAAAAAATCCATTAACCTTCAAAATAATTGATGTGTTTTCCAGGTTACTGATTTATTAAGACACTTTGTGCACCTGTTCCAATCATTAGTGATATATTGTTCCACAGTAAGCACTCACTCCATCTTAGTTAAATAATATTATTTGGTTGGATTGATTATTGTTTGCAAACCTTGCTAAATTAGGATCTGTTACTTTTTTTTCCTATACATTAAAAAAAATCTATTTGAAGCAATAAATTGTGAATATAAATTTGCTTGCAGATATTTTACAAAACAGTTTTCATGTGCAAACATCTGCACTGAAGGTCTCCAGTGTAATAGTGAAGATCTTGAGTCACTGAGAAAAACATCAGCCCAGAAATTTCATCTAATCATAAGTAGTTCTCTCAAAAAAATCATTTATCACACTTTGATGAGCGTGCATACTGAAGCCATATTCTTAAACAACCAGAAACATAGGACTCTGGAAGAAAATCACAAGACAGCTGTTCAAATAAAGTTTCTTGGAAACTGGCAACCATTATCTTTACAGTTTCTTTAATACATGCTCTGAAATCGGTGATGTTCCTGATTATCTAGAAGGATTAGACCACTGCAAATTTCCTTTTAAAATGGTGGTAGACAAAATGAACCAGTTTTAAACTGCCTTCTCAGTGAAATAAATACCACCCACTAAATTCCAAGTAGTAATTCTTTATTTTGAGTAACCAAAGTTCAAGTTTGCCTGACTGTCTAAAGTCTGGACCTGTCCAGCTCAACAGAAATGCCTGGATATAATAGAGAAAAAGAAAAGTTCCATTTTGGGTGCAATTTTGAAGGTGAGTCAGGACTGAAGGGGTGAGACTCTGCTGTGTAGAGTCTGATCTAAGATTATTGGTCCTGTAAATCTACATAATACGGGGTCAGACAGAAGATTAGTTTAGGATCTGAAAGATGTACTACAGTGTCAAGTACTTATTGGAGAAGGTTCAGTGTTATGCATGTTCCTGTCCTGTCTCAGAGCCAGCTCTAAATGTAGTCACTGTAATGACAATAATGATATTTTCTTCGACAGAGTGATTTCCTTCAATGGTTACCCAAGAATAGTCATTGAAGGTATAGCAGGAAATTGGTTTGTTGTATTGTAGCTGTCAGTGTCAGGGAGTCGTGTTCAGATAATGTTTCTCAACTTTGGGACTCTTGTGTACATAAAGAGGCATTCCACTTCAATCTGTCATATTTGTCAATCTGACAAGGAAATAAGTTTGTAAGAATACCCAAAAATCACTGTGATACCAGCCAAGATTTAAAAGAAGCATCTTTAATCTACCAACTTGGGATGAAACAGTGGTTTATAAAAGAAGAGATGAAAATTCAATTATAGATTTTACTTACCAGTAGTCTCAATCCTTACCTTGTCAAGTGCTGAACTGCTTTTGGCAACTTTCTTGAGTTCATGTTTCTTGTTTATACACGATGTTTTGAGAATTTTACTCCTCTCCCAACTCACACATGAATTATCTCACTTTGAATTTTACTTGTCCTTCATAAGAAATAGAAACAGCTCTGCCTTGAAAACAAGAGCTTTCCATGGCTGAATAACTACCTACATCCATCTTCTCATCCTTTCTTCATTTTTGAAGCTGTTGCATGACTTTGCAACTCTGGTTTTGGACTGCTGACGGCCTTGTGTCCTCCCAGTCCCTGCTTCCCTCTGCATCCAGCACCCTTCAAATCATAATGAACATTAAGATACTGTGCTAAAACCCTCCTGGAGTTCAAGACTGGCCCATTCTTTCTTTAGAGCACATATGCCAAAGAAAACCAGGGGTCTATATTTTTTATAATATCTATTTATTTATGTATGTATGTATTTATTTATTTATTTAAATAGACAGAAATCTGTTTTAAGGAAATTACTTAAAAACAAAGATATAACACTTTGTCCACTGCATTCTTCTCATTCTCAGATCAACAGCTCTCAGTAGTTCTAAAGATGCACAAATGACATGCAAATGTGTCTGATTTTGAGCACTTTATCGTGGGTCTGCTCTTCCCAAAACTAGTTCTCTGCTCCTGATATTCCATGCATGTGCTCTCTACTTTTTGGGTCTCTGCTTGTCTAGCCCATCCTCAACTCCTTGAACTTTTCTCAGTTCATTCTGCAGAGTCCCACCCAAGAAACATTTCTGCAAGCACTTAGACCTTATACCATGGAACTGTGGTTTTCTAAAAACTAATTCATCCACTTAGTAAATTAGGAACAAGATGAAGACACATATATACAAATATATTTATACATACATATACACATACACTCACACACCCAAACACACACACTCACACACACACCCCCCTTTTGCTTTTACGGCATTATATGAGAAATTTTAAATTCATGCTTTTCTTCCAAGATACTCAAGCTTATTTTACTGTGTTTGCAGTTTATTTATGACATTTAGCATCAAGTCTTTCCTGTTAGAAAGGACATTCTTGTTCCCCATAATCCATGCTTTCTCTCAGTTTGGGCAGTTCTTTCTCACAATCTTTGTGGGAACTAAAAACACATATTCTGTGATTCCCAAGCAGCCTGAAGCAAGTGAAGACATCTCTAGGTGTGTTCCATGGCTGAGCTTCATTGCAGCTAACTTTTGTAATGAAAGCCTTTTGGGTGTGACATATATGCTTGATCTCCCAGATTCAAAGATTGTTGAATTCATCAGGATCCTAGCAGACACATGGAGAGATTTGGATTTCTTCTTTTGACATATGTGCCTAATTTCTGTTTAAGTTGTATTTTAAGCTCCTATATGGTCTTAAGTCCTGTACCAAAACTGACAGAAGGAATCTCTAATTAATTTGTGAAGTACATAGAAACCTTTTGAGTCTTACTCCAGACTCTTTTGAAAAAGTTTTTTTCCCCTCAAAATCAAAATTTTCCAAACAAATTTTTGCTTGGAAAATTTGAAAATTTGTTTTTCGAGTGATCACACAATTCCACTTTGTGTATTTATTTTTTTCTCTGGTATCTCCTCTGCTGTGGTTATTGTACAAACCTCTAATACTCCACTGGCAGGTGTCTACTTTGAATTTCAAGAAGTCAAACTCTTCCATGTCTCATGCCTGAGGGCAAAAATAAAATCACTGAACAGCTTATCCAGGAACTGCTTTTTGCTGAGACAGCTCCCCTTGCTGTCTGTTTCATACAGGAACCAGGAATCAGTATTGTAATCCATTTAATAAAACAATGAACTTTGGCTTTCATGTCAGCAGGGAAAGTGGGTTGGGTTTTTGTTTTGTTTTTTTTTGTTTGTTTGTTTGTTTGTGGTTTTTTTGCTAATCACCATCTGGATTAATTTTATTTGCCAAAAATCTTTGCCCATGATCAAAAGCCAAGAGTAGTGTTATATCTTTGTTTCCAAGGCAAAATGTTATATGTTAGGTCATACATGAGAGACTATTATAGGTCTCCCCTGAATCAGAACTGACAGTACTGACAGTATTTGTTAAATGTATGAATGCACATGTAAAGACAAAAATATAGGATTATCTGGGGCAATTCTGGCACACAGATGCTCAGTTAAATGGTAAAACCATTGCAGAGCATTCTATAGGGCAGATTCTTCACAGGAACTCTCTTAAAACCTGTTGGTCTATTTTTTTTTTCCTAGAAAATGATCTTTTTTGCTTTTCTGGGAGTTTAAAGGGTCTGCATATGTTGCTTTAAGACCTTTATTTTTCTAATGGTGGTCTATCTTTCACAGAAAGACTCTTGAGGCAGAAACCATCTATCTTTTTTGGTGTAATCTATACACTTGATACTGTAGTATTTACATGGTAGGCTCCTCTAAAGAAGGAGAAAGACAGAAGAAAAGAAAAAAAAATGTTTAGGTTGGAGTGCTCTCTGTTTACACGTGCTGAGAACAGGGAAAATCCATTCAGCCACAAGGGCCCAGAGACACCCAGAATTCTGCTTTGACTTGTCATGTTTCTGAGCCTCCAAAGGAAATTCTTACCGCGTGCTTTGCAAGGCAGACTGAATGAACACATCCTCCATGAGCTGAGTCAATCCAAGCACAGATGAGTGAGGAAATTATAAATATGGGCATTAAGGATTGCCTGAAGGACTCTGGCTCTCTTGAAGTGAGACTAAACTATTTGTTTCCTGTCCCAGTGTTGGTGTCATTTGGACACAAACTCCCACGTTTCTGCTTTCACCTAAATCTGAGGATCAGCCAGCTATTAACTCGCAACCTGCTCTGCTGCTCACTGTGAAAACTGCTCACTGTTCACTCACTGGCAGGGCTGTGAAGTGTTTATAAACGAGCTGAGAAGCTGCAATTCTCCTCCAGCTCTGCCAGCTCCAGGAGATACTCACTGCATATCACGGTTATCCCTCTGATACTGAGAAACCATCTCCAAAAGAAGAGCTGAGGTGAGAAAGTTCTGTAAGTTCAGGAAAGTAAAGCAAGCAGAAAAAATTCCAAAATGCTGTACTTGAGTAGGCCTAGAAGGCAGATGGGAAAGAAAGGTTAGCTGTCATAAACGTATCTGTTTTGTTTGCAGGTTGGTACTAATACTCAATGCATCAACCCAAATTTTATTCATTTTTGTATTTTTGTGTTAAGTAAACACTTCTAAGGGAGCAGTAGACAGTTGACAGGGAAATTATTCATACCTAAATTTCAAACAGATTTATATGCAGGCATGATTATGTGAATGCACATATGTTTCAGGTTTACCTGCCCATGATGCTTTATGAAAAGTCCTCAGGAGAGATAGCTCCAGCTTGTACCACGAGGGAAACTGGAAAATAACATCAGTTGCCTAAGCCTCAGAAAATCTGCATATTCTGAGGATTAGCAGTTACCTCAGTGGGGTCCCCAAATTTCTATTGGTCTCTACAGCTGATGTAGTAGAAATAATATTGGTGTGAAAAGTGTCACCTGGGGGTGCCAGTGTTTTGCCTCAAACATAGCACTGTGTTTTAGCTTGAAGAAGCTCCTGCTGTCATTCACACTTGTTTGAATGTTAGAAGTTTCTCTTACAAAGAAATATGACTTGAAAGGTAGTGGAGAAAGATGATGCTTCTTTTTGGGAAAGCAAAGCTGAGTTTCTAAGGCTGAAAAATATTTCTTCAGTTCCATATCAAGACTGCTGGGTTCTTGGCTGCCATCTTGGTCAACAGAAAAGGAAACAAAATGGACATGCAGACAGCTCCCAATGTGTGAATTGTTCAGATTTTTCAACTTGAACAGTAGCAGCCATCTCATCACAGAATCTTTGGGAGAGCAAAGTGCTAGAAGCAGATTTAATATTCTTCCTCCTGCCTATACTACATTTTGTTTTTCTGAGGTAATACTAATCAAAGACTCTGTATCAGGACCTGCAGGTAAAAAAAGTCAAAATGCTGTTTGAAATAGCTGAAGAAAAGAAGGGAGCAGAGGATGTAAGACCAGACAAATATTTGTGCAACAGTGAGAAGAGCAGAGGTTAGTCAGAGGGAATAGTAGAAACTACAGCAGAGTTATTAGGATCAGCTGAGAGAAAACTGAATTAAATGGTTGGCTTGAATTGAACAGAGTTGAGAGGATTATTATTGTTATTTTAATTGAAGACACCTGATATATTTCTCCAGCCTGGAGAGATATCATATATCATAGTGCCAAGGTTCATTTGTATCCACATTTATTTCTTCATAGATGGTAGCATCTCTCATTTAAATAACCATATATATAAGTCACATTTACATGATCTATTTTGTGCAGTGACCATAGGGAATGCAAAGAGTCCCTGAGAAGCAACTGGGTGTTCAGTTCACTCATTTCCTCAACATGCAGATGAAGATCACATGGGTTGAGGTTTCACAGGCATCTCTGGCTTAGGTGAGGAAGGGGCCAGGGTGGGGGGGAGGTTCAGTGATATCTCAGTTTCATACCACTGAATAAAACTTTTATTAACTCCAGTGGAAAAAGTGGCAGATCATAAGGCTGCCAATCTTCATTTTGCACCACGAAAGGGTTTACTTTCAAATGTGACATTTTTAGGTGCCACCAGATGTCACTATCGGTAGTTTTAGGTTTTCCCTTGGATTAAAGAGGGCTATTTTCCCTGGAGAAGAACTCTTTTCTAGCAGTGATACAGTTCACATTAGAAACCCAGAGCAATCACCAGAAAATACAGCTTGGCCTCTGCCTTTGAAATCCAGCTATGAATCTTCCATACACGGCTGTTGCTTTTAGTTGCACTTATGCCAGCAAACAAAACTTGAATGATCCTGAAATTTAGCAACAGATGCATGAGGCACCCAAGTCATGGATAAGCACTGTGCTAATTATCAGCTATCAGCTGATCAATTTGCCTGAAGGCTTGAGTTTTGTATTCCCATGGTTCAGAATGGAGTTTATTTCCTTGTTTTTCATCAAACCTAGCACTCCAGCATGGATTTTGACTCAGCCAGAGGGAGATTTATCACTTTGCACTATTTCTTCACCGTTTTAGACCAGGAAGCTGTTTTTTAAAACCTTTGAGTGTTACAAGCTCCAGATGAAGGCAGTGGGAACTCCAGAGGGAATAGCAAATATTTAGTGAAGCCTTGAATTCTGACCCTGTGATTTCAGGGGAATTATTTTAAATTCAGTTTAGAGCTTTCAGGGAAGCAGGACATATAGAAATGAGTTAAAAAAAAAAAAAAGGCAAGAAAAAAATGTTTTCTTGTAAATTAAGAGTTATATAATCTTTATAAGCTTCAGTCTTTTTTATACCTGAGCCCCTGCATTTCTCCTTAGAGTAAACACTTGGTTATTCATGTTTTGTTTATTTATTTTTGGAACTTTGAAAACTCACAAAAACTCATTCTGAATAGTAAGAAATAACTCTATACATATTTTATTATAATACTGGGTGTTTTGTGCCAGCTGTGAGTCCCTGTGTCTGGCTGGTTAATTGCTGCTATTCTGACAGTGATTGATAGATATGTGGGCATTATAACACACATTTTTCAGTGAAGTTCCTGAACAACTCTATTTGTACAACTTTGCATGAAACAATCTAGGAAAATGGTCTCACATCCAGTCTTAGTAAGAGATGCCAGCACTTTCTACAATAGCTTTTCAAGTGCTAGGAGGAGTAAAAACAAAGAGTTAATGACTCTGCCACAATGTACCTAGAAGCAGGAATGGTTTGCAAATGTTTGCCATTTTGGGATTCTTTGGGCACCCCTTACCAGTCAGGTTTCACCAGGCTTGGGCACAGTTTTTACTATTTCAGATGGGCAGAACAAACTCAGAATCTGGGTCATTCTGAAGGGCTTTCATTAGTGGCAAAATCAAGGGGGAATCTTGCATTCCAGTTTTTATTGACACCATTTATTTTCTGTGAGTCCGTGATTTTTAATGTGGTTTTGTTGGGTTTTGGGTTTTTGGTTTTTTTGTTAGTTTGTTTGTTTTTTAATTAAAGTGAATGTATTCTCTAGCCAGAACAAAGAACTTTTGCACTTGAGGGTATGGTCTAATAATGAATGTGTGGGTTGATAGTTGGACTTGATGATTTTGAAGATCTTTTCCAATCTTAACAACTCAGTGGTTCCGTGAACTAGGTTTCCTAGATCTGAACTAGAATACATTGTCCACACTCCACTGAATAGATTTTTTCTAGATGAAATTTTGGATATTACTTTTTAGGAATGTCACCTTATCTCTTTTTATTCAGGTTTCTCTCATCTAGTTAGATAATATTCATCCATTCTTGGAATAGAACTAGAAGATTTTTTTCTTCATTGAAATGTACTGATTAGTCAAAACATAATGCTTTGTAAGAGGAGTGTTTCAATTTTAACAAAATTATGCATGAACAATTAGAGATCCATTTCATTTATGCTGAAACATTTCACTTCACTATTACGTTATTGTCATAGACTGAGCCATAAACTGTAAATTTAATTCTTTTTGTGTTATGGGAAACTTCTGATCAGACCATCCTAATATTTACCAAGTTACTATTTATTTCCTTGTAACAATCACAGAAAATGTCTTGGTGTCTTCTGTTTCAAATTAGGATGAAAGAAAGTTCAAAATGTAGCAACTTTTTGTAGATTTGATCTTCTGGGAGTTTGAGATGTTCTGCTTTGAAAAGTAAGTTGCTGGAATAAAAACATGCATAAGATATTAAAAATAATTTTATTCATGTTTCATTAAACAGTCAGTAAGGGTCTCTTCCTTAAAGTCCCTGGGCTCCATTCATATCAGGATGCACTTATAAACTCATTAGAAATCATTCTGTGTCTGGTGAAAGTCCTTTGAATTCTTTACTGGAGACTCAGGTCACTCTAAATGTGATTACATGAAAATGCATAAGAGTACAGCATCACATCAACCTCACTTATTTGGTTTTGACTCAGTAACAGTAAATTAGTATTCATGATGGACTGTCTTGACAAATAGGGTTATTATCAACACATGCTGTAAACATAAATCAGGTGGATATCAATAAAATTGTATTTTTGTTCTAGTCTTGTTTACAGATCTTCCTTTGGAATGCCACATAAATAGTCCAAACGCTTGCAGGAAGCTTGCCACTCACGTTATTAGTTTTCTCTGGCTTAGAGCACTGACACTGATCATTTTCTGACAATGTTTACCAACAACAAAGTTGTCCTATTGATCAAACTTTCTTTCTTTTACACTCCTTTATGTCCATGAATGCCTTACACCACTTTGCCCTGAGCCAAATAGAATTATGAACACGAAACACAGAGCAAATGATAAAAATAACCATTAAGGTTATGGTTTGATGTTATGAATGGCAGCAACAGATCACTGAAGGTATTTGTGAGAATCAGTAATTTTATATTTCAGGAGAAAACATTAAAAAAAAAAAATGAACCAGCCACCCAAAGCATTTTTACTTAAAGTTTGTCTGATATGAGCCCCTGAAGTCTGGATTGCTCAGTTTTAGGAGGATGCATTTTGCCAGCATGCTGACTCACACTGTAGTCGTAGGGCATAATTATCACAGTGAATTATATCTGCAGAGAAATGCGGTTTTTTTGTCTGCAGTGCAAACAGGACAAAGAGTGAAAAGCAGAATCTGTCCCAGAGTGATTTGCAAAGCCTCAGATTGATTTCTTTGAAAGAGCCGCATCAGTCAGTTTGTGAAAAGCATGTGTCTAAAACTGCACTCTCAGCTGGCTTGGGGTTTTTCCTTCCATTATACTGACAACATTAGAGACTTCTACACTCCATGATGATTCCACTTTCTTTGCAAACCATGCATTTATCACCCTGCCTTGGGATAGACTTCATCTAAGGCTATATTTAAAGAAGTCTTGGTTTTTAGCATGCCATAAAATAAGAGGTTTGGATCTCCAGAATGGATTCCTGATTTATGGAATATGCATTTTTTTGGATTGTTTCTTCTTTCTATTATTTCTTCTTCCCCTTTAAACAAAACTTTAAGGTTTGGGGAAGAAAATTTTTGTTTGTCAGGTCAGCTACTGAAGGACACAACTCTGCCAGTGTCTTCACTTTTATTCTTTTTCACTTCTTTTTGGCTTCTTTTCTGTGACTCATGAAACATATGCTGACAAGTAAGTGACCTTGCAAAGATACCATAAATGTTGTTATTTTAACTAAAAATTTGATTTTTTTCCTGATATCTTTTTCTTACACAAACATCTGTCTTTGGAGACTATTATTTATGACTGTGACCTCTATTTGCAAACATCCCTGTGGAGGAAAGCCTAAAACAACATTTATAGTTAATCATTTCAGAAAGTTTTTCGCAGAACAGGTACAGTTT
The DNA here is from genome assembly GCF_027477595.1 of Haemorhous mexicanus. Classification (NCBI taxonomy): domain Eukaryota; kingdom Metazoa; phylum Chordata; class Aves; order Passeriformes; family Fringillidae; genus Haemorhous; species Haemorhous mexicanus. Next base: position 109,487,763 of record NC_082343.1, on the reverse strand, counting down.
TCTTAATTTGGATTTCAACCCAAAGTAGTCTAATGATAAATCAATCTGCTTTGTATCTAATTTAAACTACCACTCAATCAAGTTGAAAAAATAACAGACTGATGGAATTTTTAGGATTGAAAAGGGCTTTTGGAGATCACCCTGCCCAAGACCCTGCCAAAGTATTGTCACCTACAAAAGGGGACATACTAACCATCCAGGTGGGTTTGGAATGTCTGCAGTGAGGTAGACTCCATGACCTCCCCGAGAAGCCCGTTTCAAGTACTCTCAACAAAATATTCTTCCTTGTTTGTGGTGGAACTTCTGTAGTTTAGTTCATGGCCAGTGCTCCTTGTCCTGTCACTGGGCACCACTGAAAAGATTTTGGCACCATCCTCTTGGCACCGGCCTTTGACATACTTACATGCATTAATGAGACCCCCTCTGTTTTCCCTCAACTGAACAGGCCCAGCTCCCACAGTGTCTTCTCATACAGGAGATGCTCCCGACCCCACATCGTATTTGCGGCCCCCGCTGGACCCCCTCCAGAAGTTCCTTTTCTTTCTTGAACTGTGGAGAACTGAATTGAACACAATACTCCAAATGTGACCTCACTAGGGTCAAGTAGAGATGATGCCCTGATGATAATTTTATTTTTTGATTGATTTATTGATAGAGAGATAGATATATAGATAATCATACAGAGAGAGAGAGGCCTAATTTTTATCTCTTCATCTTAAAAAAAAACCCTATTATTAAAAAAGTTCTCATTCTATAAACTCATGAAATATGACACTGACTGTCTCTGGAGCAGAAAGGAAAAAGTAAACTGGAGCATTAAATAAGGAGGAGTTAGGAACACAGCTCATTGGGATTTATCTTAAGAGGATACAAAAATGAGTCAATATTATTCTGTATAAAATAAGATGATATTTCAGCAAAAAAAAAAAAAAAGGCAACTTCAGCAAAACAAGTCATTTTAAGCTTCAGAACTTTGTGCTCTCAGAGCTGAGAGAGGTCCAAACCCAGATCTTCTATTTGAAATATTGAGAAATACAAGTAAATAAATACATGGAGGTCAGCATTCATTTTGCAAAACTGTTAATGGACTGTTCACTGTAACGTCTGAGACAGCAATATGTTATGAAGCTTGAAATGTCTCAGAATGTATTTTTGACTGGACTGCTCTTTCTGATAGGAAATCTGCTTTGCCTTCCCTTTACTATGCTTAGTCAGTGGCACTGATTTTTTTATCAAGCAGTTTGACTGCAGATGGAAATGGTTCCTAAGTGCTTAACTGCTGCACTTTTAAGGAAAACAGGGTTGAATTGTCCCTTTGGGGCACAACCCTACTCTTTCCTTGCCATTTAATATGTGGGATAAGTTATTATCTACCTCCACTTTTCTGAGCATGGGATTTGGAGATGTGGTTATATCAAAACTTCTTCCCCAGTTCTGTATCATTTTTCAGGGCATCACTCTTCTCCTGGATTTCTTTTAAAACTGTAATATATTTAATAACAATTCAGAGCACCATATTGTTTCTGTTCAGTACCAGTGCTAGGTTGGAAGACTTGGGTAACAGTGGAGAGAAAAGTCATGCAGAGCCCACTAGAAAGAGAATTTCAGCAATACTTAGCTGCCAGGAATGGCTGTCACAGAATCTTTCTGGTGATCCCACTGGGAAGATGAGAAAATTAGCAGTCACAGAGCTCCACATTGGCCCTATCAAGCTCAAGAGCACTGCCACTTTTTTTTTTACTGGTCCTCCATCCATAATCCATCTGCCACCAGATCCATCAGTGAGACCTGAGTCCAACCTCACAACATATCTGGACTCACTAAAAAACCCACAGACTTCAGCATTGTGTCATACAGCACTCCCTGGGAACACAGTGCAGGGACACCACAGGGACCTTGCTCAGAGTCAGAGTGAAGTTTTTATTTTGAATGACATTAGTTCTCAGACCACCACAGATGTAGGCATGTGTAAAACAGCCCCTGCTCTGAGCTAGGACACAGATCTGTGCAAAGAAATTTTAGAGAGGGTCTGTGCAAATAGAAGAGGCACAGAATAAGGCGGGACAGGGGCGTGGAGTCTCCTTACTCAGGGTGTTGCCACATTTGAGCATCTGTTCAATACACTGAAGCTGCACATTGGCTACCATCCTTGAGCAATCCAGCCTAGATTTAACTGCAGAATGCACCCAAAGGCACCTACTTATAAAGTTATATTGGGTTTGTGTGGCAAAGTTTTGGCAGCAGTGAACTACAGGGATGGCTTCCCTGAGAAGCAGCCAGAAGCTTCCCCCGCATCTGATGGAGCCAAAGCCAGACTTCTGAGATGGACCTACCACTGGGCAGGGTTGAGCCCATCAGTGGTGGTGGCAGCATCTCAGGGATAATATATTTAAGGGTGGGGCTGGGCAAAGGGGAAGAAATCTACCTTGTGCAACACCAGCAGCAGTCAGTAGAAAGGAGTGGAAATATGTGAGAGCATCAACCCTGCAGACTCCCAGGTCAGTGAAGGAGGGGTAGGAGGTGCTCCAGGCCCCAGAGCAGAGATTCCCTCACAAGTCTTGGTGAAAACCAGGGTGCAGCAGCTGTGTCCCTGCAGCCCCTGGATGTCCATGGGGGAGAAGAGATCTGCCTGCAGCCCATGGAGGATGCCAGGCTGGAGCAAATGGATGATGCCTGAAGGAGTCAGTGACCCTGTGAGAAGCCTCTGCTGGAAGAGGCTCCTGGCAGGATCTGTGGCCCTGTGGGGGACCCAAGCTGGAGCACACTGTTCCTGAAGGACTGCACCCCATGGAAGGGACCCACAGTGAAACAGGGAAAGAATGTGAGCAGTCCTTTCACTGAGGAGGAAAGAGCAGCAGAGGCAATGTGTACTGAGCAGACTACAGCCCTTATTGCCAGTCCTCTTTTCAGATTGAGCTTTTATTTCTCCTCATCCTAGTCTGATTTAATTAAAGTACCTCCCCCAAGTCTAGTTTGTTTGCCCATGATGGTCAATGGTGAGTGAACTCTCCTGCCCTTATCTAAACCCACGAGTTATTCACTATATTTTCTCTCCCCTGTCCAGCTGAGGCTGGCAGTGACAAAGAGGCTTTAGAGAGAATCTGGCATCCAGTCAGGGTCAAACCATCACAAAAATATAATCACAAATCATAGGATTTATATTAGCAGCCAGTGCAGTATTTTAACACCATCCTCCCAATTTTATTGGAGTTGCTACGTGACCTAAAAAGTATCTGTCCTCGCCAAGGAGTGCAAGGACAGCCCTAGCTCGAGTGGGTGTCTCTGGGTGAGGGCAGAGCTGTGCTGCTCAGCTCAGGGCATTGATGAGCCCATTGTCTCTGACCAGGGGATTCAGCTAAGCTCTGCTGGTGTGTTTGACTTGTTTGGGTCAGTGTTCTCACAAATCCCTTGGTTTCTATGAGCTGGCACCCAAAAGAAAAAGATTTTTAGTTACATTTTACCTCTTCATGTGTGGAGTAAGTGGGGAAGATCTTGCAACTTCATACCTAAATGCTGTGAATTAGCATATTTGTAGAGAAATATTGAACATGAGAATTCCTAAACTATAAGCTTTTTTTTTTTCCCTACTTGTCATTACAAGTGCAGTTTCTGAAATTTTAATTATTTGTACTGGTTCACATTTCTTTAGTCAGTGTATTGTATTTTATTAAATAATGGAATCAAGGTTTATGTTTCCTCAACACTGACATTCAGCTATTTCATCTTTGAAGAGAAGTGGAAAAGAGTCTACTATTTCTCATGTTAATTGTTATGTAGGAGGATTAATTAATGCATATGGGTTTCCTTTCTTACCTCCTTTTTTTTTTTAATCCATTTTGTTAAGTATTTGAATCTCCTTGTAGGGCTAAGTGAATATTTTGGTGAACTGCACCACTACCACTTCAACTATTTATCCACTGAAAATGCTGCTTTGTTCGCTCTTCAGCAAATTCAGCAACTGATTTGAATCTGAAATTGGGGACTATATTACTATTGGGGACTATATTACTATTTAGAATTACTCAAAGAAACACTGAAATATTGGTCTGGAAGAGGTCTTGTGTATTCCTATGTCCCTCCAGACTTTGCAATTGCTATTAGATGCCAATATTATTTAGAAATATCTATCTTACTCATTTGCTGAAAACAGATTTAAAAATATTCCTTAGCATCTCCTAACAGATTTGTCTTGATTGGAAAATGGCAAAAGCCAGAAAGTAACATAGAGATATACAGGAAAATTGTCAGTGTCTATTTTCCTTTCAAAACCAACAATCTTGGTGTTTATTTCTGGACAGTCTTGGGAAAACCAAATACTAACCTACTTGCAAGAAAATAGAGCCTTATCAGTTGCCAAAAAGAAATGAAATGTAATGGGATGGGGTCTAATGGAAAAATTTCTTCTGAATCCCGTCCAAACAAGCATGTTAACTTTACATACATGAGCAAGGCACATCAATCAGACACCCAAAAAATTATCAGCATTAGGAGTATCACCATAATCCAGAAAATGTGAATTTTTCAATTGCTTACCTGAATGGTTTGAAATAGGACAGGTGCAAAATACCCCACCACATTTATTTTATGGAGGATGCTTGAAATTTATTTCCAGGTGTCCCAGGAGGGTTTTTCACTTAATCTACTGTTTGCCAAAAAAATAAAGAAAACAAATCCATTAGCTGCCTACCTTGATCTCTAAAAGGGATTTGCACAGGAATAGGCAGAGTTTCTACTCTGAACATTGCACATTGGAGACTGGCACTTGTATTTCTGCCTTTAAAAGTCATCTCCTTGATCCAAAGCTCTAAGAATATTTTGTGCCAGTGTTAGCAAAATGCAGAGCCCCTGTGAGGTATATACAGGTCCATAACTGGCTGTCCCTCATTCTGTCCTTCTGTTCAGCTTGGACAATGATCATGACAAAAGTCAGAAATTTGATAGGAGGGATATTTCTTGAGGCAGCTGAAGTTTTTCATATTTTCAAGTAATAGGATCATTACAGATGATATTCAAGGATATAGAGAGGTAAGGTTTAGGGAGAGGAAGGATCTTTTATTAACTCTACTTTATGGTTTCAAACCCAGACATGCTTCAGGCATACAAACCGTTTTCTTGTGCCCTTGGAAACTGGTCTCTTTTTATAACTGTATCAGCTAGTTTAATAAAAGCTATTGCTTCTCCTTCTTTCAGATTTTAAGACACATTAAAGCAAGTGAGTTCTGCCCTGCTATGAGCATTTCACAAAATTTTTATTTCAAAGAAATAGCAAAATGCTCTAACTTCAGCAAATGATATAGACACACAAAAATGTTGATTTTACATTCCTTTATATCTTTAGCCTCCACATTCCTGCTTTATCCTCTTCATGCCTGCTTTCATCCTTCTCTTCTGCTGCTTTTACAAAGTGGAAGTACTAATTGCATGATCCCTCCATCTTGTTGATACAGATTAAACCCAGCGGTGGTAAGTCTAGTGAACTCAGTGAGATCTTTCTTAATAATTTCTGCAAATTGAATAATTCTTGCTCCTGCACACGATATCAGTAGTTGCACTTCACACATATTTACCTATTTCCTTGTTTTTTATTTAATCATACTTCAAATATATATTTTTTAAATCTACCATCAGTAATATCTTAAAGAGCTACATAAAAATAGGCCTGAAAAATACCAGTGGGAGAAATGTCATGAGACATCAAGCTTAATTTCTTTCTGAAGTAATAATAATTCTGAAATACTTTTCCTCTCTTCTTAACCTATGTTCTGCTATTTCTCTCCAACTCATTGCACTATTCCTGTCCCATGATTCTCACTTGTCCTAATTATATTTATTACTTATTGCTGGAGAATAATTATGAGTCAAGTATGTGGGAAAATTTTAATTAATGCTAATTTTACATTTAGATTTTTTTCTGTGTACACATATATAAATAATTATATGCAGCTCTGGAGTTACAGATTTTTTTTTAATCCAAAAGCAAAAACACCCCAAAGTCTCAGTCTGGGATGAAAGCAGAAATTTTCACTTTCTGGAAAGTGAAAATTGTACCATTCAAAAATGAGACAATTCAACATATCACTGGGAAGAACAGACAAAAGAAAATTCAGTGGTCTGGTCTCTGTCACAGAAGCTATGCACTTGGTTTTAGTGTTTAAGTAGCAATTGCCAAAGATACAACAAAAATGTTCTCCTTTCAGTCACTCTGCTTGGTCTTAGGTGATAAACTGAGATGCTTTTCTTTCCCACAAGACTCCCTTGTCTGTGTCCCTGCCCCAGCATGCACTGTCCACTACAGGGCCAATGACTGGGAGCTGCACTGGGAGCAGAGATGGGGCTCCTCTACCTCATGGCACAGAGGCTTTGACACTCTGCAGGGTTACTCTTTGTGCCTCTGTGCCTCAGGCTTGTCTTTTCTTCCATGGTATCCAATGAAGGTAAGATTCATCTGATCAGAGGTAGGAACCTACTGTGGGATAGCTGTTTAGACTCTTTACTATCATCAAAAAGAAAATGCACTTCAAGGGTGAAATTTATCTTAATCTAAAGCAGGAGATTGATAGGGAATCTGATGAATTGCATCCTAAAAGTGTCTTTTTCTTACCACTATGGGCACTTGGTTTGACTGCCTTGTAGACATTTGTCTTCAACCTACCCAGATACCTGGAGATGTAGATGGATGGTGCATCTCAAATGTACTGGGTCAGAGGATGTTTCTGTTAATGTTCTGGAAGTCACACTTCAATTTCATCTAAGCAGTATTTTGAGCTCATAAGTGCTCTGTTTGTTCTCGTTTAGCTAACTAACCTCTTTACACCCTTCTGAAAATCTGTGCAGGTGTCTGTCCTCACCTTTGAAAATTTGGCTCTTAAGTCCAATTCTAAATTTTTTTCTAAATCTCTAAGTTTCTACTGAAAACTTTAGTCCTGCAACTTACATTTATATAACGTTATTTTGCAGATAAATTACTGAGTGCTCCAAGCTTGTCTTATACAAATTACTTCATCTGCCCCCAAATAAATGGGCGCATCTAAAATGTGAAAGCTTATTAACTCGCAATTATGCTTAACAGCACTCTTTCTGCTTCTCTTTCTTAAAAAAGGTTTGTTTGCACTAAAATCTTTCTTTGGAAAGACTTTGAAACCTTTATTACAACTGAAATTAAATTAATCTAAATTTAAAACATGAGTAGTCACAGTGAATAAAAATGTGCTACTGTAAAATTTTCTGCAGTATTATGAAAACAAAAATTTTGTTGACTTTATAATATTGGGTAATATATAGCCAATAAAAGGTCACAAGTGTATTCTGGTTTTCACTTTTTTAATTTTAGAATAATGGCATTCAATTTTGAAAAAAAACTTAAATAGCAACTTTTAAACTGGTTTTTCATAATTCTAATTGGCAAAGAAATTATTCAAGGTTATTCAGGGCCCCATCCAACCTGATCTGGAACACTTCCAGGGATGGGGAGTCCACAACATCTTTGGACAACATTTACTTGAAGCTGAATAAAAATATTCACTACTAGAAGTAATTATACTTATTTTATTAAATTGCTAAAGAAATAAATATATATACAGTAAACAAATGCTTTAAGAACACCTTTCAAATTTAAAAAATCTTGTGGAATTTTGCAATTGTTAAAAAAATTCATTATTTTGGCTTCAAGATTACTGTCATAGGAACAATTTCTGCAGTCTGGTTTTGCCATCGCAAAAACACCACCAAAGGGGAATTACATCTCAGGAAAATTGGAAATTTCCTTTCTTTTTTTCCTCTTGCTCCTGGAGTGCAGTAACTTACTCCCAGGTGAGCTTACATCCTTGTTTCTATTGCAGCGACACAGAAGTGGAAGAGGCAGCATTGAGGGAGGTGACACTTGGCTGCTGCGTGGCTCAGAGGTACCAGGATCTGTGGGTTTAGAGTGCCAGGAAAAGCATTAGAGAGATGCTGAGGGAGAACAGTGTCAGCCACAGATTAAAAGCATCATGCACAAGGCTGGCTGTGTCTCAGCATTAGTGCTGGAACTGGGAAGAAAAGGCTGTGACAGCAACTGGATGTACTGGTAGACCTGCAGTGCTTACCTCAGGAGCTGAACCACAAAATTGGAAATGTTGTAATTGTCCCTGATTGTAACTCCCATCAATCAGTAGCAGAAATATCATATGAACCTGTGTGGATTTTCTGCTTGCATTTGAAAATAGTGTATTTATACTATTCCATTAGGGTATTTTAATAAGCATTGCTTTGGGACACTATGCCTGCCAATTTATGTTTATGAGACTGTCAACAGAATTTACATGCCTAAGAAAATATGATACAACATTGCCAAAGCAGGGACTGCCTGTCAAATGAGGTTGTCATGGAGAAATGAGACATAGGAAAGCTCATACAAATAGTGGCACAAGGAGAATGCCAGAGATTTTTTATTCCCCCTGTTGAGCTCAGTAAATATTTATTTCAGTAAGGGAAGGGGTAAGAAAATAATGAAATTATGAGCCATATTATGCAGTCATTTTTGTTTAGGAGAATTTTTCATTGAAACTGGCCCAATACAAAACCACACCAATAGGTAAAGTTCTTGCATTCTGCATTGTGCATTTAGAAACAATTTTTTTACAGTCCAACTTTTGTCAAGCAGCCCCCTGTCCTGCCTTGAAAACAAGCAAGTTGACACTAAAGGTAATTTCTAGAGTGTGCCTTTGGGCTGGCTTGTTGCTGACCACTGGAGTGGCTCTCAGGAGTCTTTGGGAGCTGATATTAATTAGACAGCTCCAGACTGCACTCAACACTCAGACTGGTGCTAAAGTGGCTCAAGAATTTGAAGGTATTTAATGATCTTTTTGAACTTCTGCTCATATCAGTACTGAAAAATGTGGGATTTGAGAGAAAAATACAAAGAAAAATTCTTATCCAGCCTGACAAAGCAGGCAATTCTGTCTCTATGAGATACTGGCAGTGACACCAGCTTGACACATGTCAAGGAGATAGGAGGTAGCCAAGTGCTCTGGAGTTGTTTCCCTTATCATAATTTTAATTACTCCAGGGAGAAGATTAGATGCTGCTTCTTATTTACAGTTGATTCATAAAATGGTGATTATATAATGAGGGAAAACATTGAGGGGAATATCTCTTCAATTTTCAAACTCTCTAGGTAGAACTAATTCTCCCTGACTTTAGCTCACTAAAAAACTATTATTGAAATCTAGGCAACTGATATAGGCTTCCTTAACAGAGATATAGTCTCCTTGAGGCCATGATTTATCACCTTATAAATTAGGTGAAGTGATTTCTTCCTCAAAAGCTCTTCTTTCCTCCACTGGCATGAAAGGTGCCCTAGAGAGGCCTGGCATTTATAAGAATGAATCTCTGAAGATTTATAGGCCACCCTCAGCTGACACCTATGATGTGGTCATGGACTTACAGTCTGAGGTGATATTTGCCACTGATGTTCGTGTCTCAGCTTGTTTTGGCTCCAAAGACATCCAAGACCTCTCCGAAGCTTCTTCCTTTCATATCAAGGACAACTTTAAATCGCTGATGGCTTCCATGGGGAACTTTGAACAACCAGCAAAAACAGCTGAATCAATTACAGTGTGACATTCACCTGGACCATCTGTGAAACATTAGCATCCATTCTTTGTAGACTTCCAAAGCTAAACCTGTTTCCCAGATGCACTCCAAACATCTCTGAGTATTTTGGTATCCAACCCATCTACCAATTACCAAGCAATCCGTTTGTTAATTGGATACATGTGAATTTCCCTCCACCTACCTCCTGCACAGGTATTCCAAGTGAAATTTGGTGTCCCTTCGAACCCAAACCATTGTATGATTTCAGGAAACTGATGTGTGCAGAGTGGTAAAAACTATCTAGCATTTTCAGTCTGGGTAAATTATTATTTCCATTACTTTAAAGTTGAATGCACTCGTGAGTATGGCTCTATGCATTTTTCTTTAGAGTTAATTGCATTAAATATCTGACCAACAAGTTACTGTAAACTGTAAGAAATATAGAGCACATAATCCTGTGCTGTATAACTTTCACAAGATGTAATGGTATGCTAGCATATTATAAATACACTAGAATAATTTATTTATTATATTCCATTAGTGTATTTTAACAAGCATTGCTGTGGGACAGTATGCTTGCCAATTTATGTTTATGAGACTGTCAAGATAATTTACATGCCTATGAAAATAAACAACATTGCCAGTGCAGGGTCTGCTTGTCAAATAATCTTGTCAGGAAAAAATGAAACACTACCAAGCTGAAGAGTAAAGCATATTCATTACTGTTGGCTACACAGATTCTATGTGACACAATGAAATACATTTATGCCATTTTTCATGTATCATATGAATAAAAAAAATGAGGGAGAGGGATACTTCAGGCATCCATATGTTGTACTCTACAAAACAGATTTAGCACTCTATCACAATTTTTTCTTCAAAATAATAAAAATAATATTAAAAAGGAAGACATACCTGAGCCCCAGTAACTTTAGCGGGCAAAACAAAATGCATTATTCATCTAGGAAACTAAAAATACCACACAAAATCATGACTACTTCACAATAGTTAAGCTGAAATAAAATAGCTGCAGAGCTGTCTAGGGCTGAAAAAAATTACCTGGAAGAGTTCATTCAGGAGTTCTGACTAGATAATTATTGAGCTGCACTGACAAATTCTACACTTCCCTGCCAATTACACCTTCCAGGCCATGGCTTTTGGAATAATTTAAAGCAGTGAGATTTAGAATCTTGTTCTCATAATTCCCCATAGACAGCTAACTCTGCATTCCCTTCTTCAGGAGAAAAACCCCAAACTGTAAATGTACTCTCCTCTAAATTCTCTCTAAGCATGGAACTGCCCTTGGAAACAGCCTCAGTGATGAAATGTGTCCAGGAGGAAAAAAATGACCCCAAATCATCCCAAAGCAGATAAATGCTCTCACTAAAGTCTTCAGAATGATCACTGTTACCAGAAAGCAGTGAGAATGACTTCAGAGAAAAATGGATAAGAGGCATACAGAGGGGGGCCAGTGTTTATCAGAAAGACTGTAAAGGTATTCTCATTTACGTGGAGAGATTGCCTGTACACAGAGCAGGCAGCTCAGACGCGAATAATCTCTGCAGTGCGCGGTGCGGAGCGTGGCGGCCGCCGATGCTATCGGCAGCAGCACCGAGACAGACAACGTGCATGAGGATGATGAACGAAGAACAGGGATAGGGCTGAGAATCACAGGAAGATGATAATTCAGTACCAGTGAGATAAATTAGAGGGGTACAAGATGAAACTTAGCTGGCTCAGATATAGATATGCACAGAGACTGAGGAGTAAGCTGGCTGCTGAAGGAGAGTGCTGTTCAGAGAGGGCCACACTGGAAAGGGAAGGTGAGATGTCCATGGAACTTCTCTTGCCTTTCCCATGAACAGGCACTGCAAACTGAACCACTAGATGCCCCAAAAATCTGGGACCTGTAGATCTGAACCTGCTGCGTTGGGCTGGCCTAGCCCCTCTACTTCATCTGTGTATCTCTTATGTGGGGTCAGTTGTCAGCTGGCAAGTCACTCCCATGGTAGAACCCACACTACTACACTTCCTGTACTTGTTACAGCAGATTACATGGAAGACAGCAAAAAGATGTTTTAAGGGTCATTCCAAGCTGAAATTTTGCTAGAGGTGATGTCATGCAAGAGGCCATTTAATAATGATGGTCTGATGGGTCTGTCTCATACTGACTTTTAAGATGGCAGCTGCGCTCTCACTGACAGCTGTATTATACAGTTAGTATTCAGCTAGAAACCTTGCCTCCAGAAGCAGATGGCAAAACAGACTTTAATAGGACTAAGTTAAAGGCAACTTTACAACTTTCTTGATTGAAGTCTAAAGCCTATCATTTAATAGGTTGGATTTTAGACAGATTTTTATAGGTTAGTATGAGCAGACTAAGTCACAGGTTAGGAAAAAAAAATATTATATTTTTATTATTGATTTTTAAAGTTTGTTAGATCCCAAGTGCAGAAGTTTGGAGTGGTTAATTTGGTATTTTAAAAAATAGAGTGAAAAAAAAAAACAAAAAAAAAAAGCCAAAAAGGTGGTGTTGCTCATCTATTACAAATTCCCAATGACAAGCTTCAAAATAGAGTGCAACTCTATTTTGGAAACACAAGTAATTGTCTCAAAATATCAGCAAACTTAATATCCAGTAAAAAAAATAAAAGGAACCTGGAGTGGGGTTGAAATAATAGGAATAAAGTCAGGTACTTTGTGGAGATGATACAACAGATAATCACTGAATGGTTTAGGTTGAAAGGGCCCTTAAAGATCATGAGGTTCACCCCTTCCACCATGGACAGGAACATCCTCCACTAGACCAGGCTGCTCAAAGCCTCATCCAACCTGACCCTAAACACTTCCACAGATGTAGAAGCCTCTCTGGAAAGCTTTCTCCAGTGTCTCACCACCCTCACACTAAAACAATTCTTCCTTATAGCCAATCTAAGTCTACTGTCCTTCAATTTAAAACCCTTTCTTTCTCCTTTACCAGCCCTTATAAAAAGTCTCTCTCCGTTTTTCTTATAAGCCCCTTACATACTGCAGGTCCACGTGTTGTGTAGCAGGATAAGTAGAAGTGAGATAAATTGCATAGACAGTTAATGCTATGATTAATGCGGGAAATATTTTCAGAAGAGAATTAGAGATAATTTAAGACACACATAAAGTTAGATTTGTCCAGAATTGCAGCCTCTCTCCGCGGCCGCGGGGCTGTACGGGTGCCCGGCTGGGTGCCCCCGGCCCGGCCGAAGATGGCCACAGGAAGTGCCACTCCCGGGTCCCCTCCGGAACCTGGGCAGTGGTTACCGTCTGTGGGGTGGGTGGCGCAGGTGGGATCTCGGCTACGAGGTACCAAAGCAAAGGAAGGAGGAGGGATGCCCGTATAGGTACCAAGGATCTTTAAATCTTCCCCAGTGGGGCTAGGGACGGGCGACAAAGAGGGGGTCTCAGGGGGGTGCTGATAAAGGGAGTGGGTGTGATGGGAGGAGACACAAAGCTAACCAATAATGAGGACCCAAGGAGGAGCGTGGGTTACAGCTAAGCCACTGAGGATCACACAGGGGAGGGGAAAAACCCTGGGGGCAAATCATACATCGAATAAGGGATGGTTGACAGAAAGAATTCTCGAGATAAGGGGGGTGGTTGTCATGACAGGCAGGGGAGGGCGGGCAGCTCCAAAAGGGAGGAAATAGGGAGAAACTGTTGTCAGGGAAGTACATGGGGGGAACAGAGGACCAAACCATTATTGAATTACAAAAGCAATAACTGATTCTAAAAACACACAATGCCACACAGAATCCTTCTCAGTACACATCAGTTCTGCCTCATAGTAAACTCTGTCTCCCAGCACTGGACCTCTGGAGTAGGTGCTTCCAATTGTGTGGCAATTTCTCATTTGAGCTGTTATCTATAAGAAATTGGATCTAGCTTTCTTCATAGCACTCTACCACATCCCCACAAGTGTTTGATTTAATTAACACTTTTCTGCAGCTCTTTCCCCTCCGTGTAAGCTTCCATCTATTTATTTATATTTCCCCCCAGATTGTTGACTCTCGAGTTGTGTGAAATATTTTTAGGTACATTACATCTAATGTAAAAGTATCACAAATCAATCTGCCTTTAACTTCTCAGGCACATATATACCCTATTTTAATGTGGCCATTTATGCTGCTGCGTAATACGTCTTCATAGTGTTGGCTTAATCACGAATGACAAGTGTTGAAAATGTAATAAAGACAGGGACACATTAATCCATTTTGTATGAAAATGTGGAAAGGTAATCAGATTCTGAATGGCTGCATGCTTTAAAAATATACTGGCTGAGATTTCTTTTTCCATTCAAGATTCTCACCAGAGATTCTGATTAGAAAAATTTCAGTATAAAATTGCCTTAAAATATTACGATTGTGCCAAAAGTGCACTAAGGAAGTTTTATAAAATTAGAGATGAATCTCAATCAGTAATGTGATGACCCCAAAGCTTCTTATATACTTTAAATAATCAGGGAAGTCTATATTCCTTTTCTTTTCAAAGAATCTTATACACCTTGCCCATGGGTAGAAGTGCAGGGTGGATCATTACCATTTCTGTTTCTGAATATCCAGAGCTAATTATTTAATTATTGTTAATAATTATTCCAGTCTCCAAAGGCAGCTAAGGTTACCTTCATACAAAAATCTGTATAAAGAAATATCATCTTGGGTTTTTTTCCCCTGCAAAAACAAGAAATAGGAGGGAAAATTGCATTCTGTTCAACAGACACTCTTATAGCATATTCTTCCTCATCCATCACTGTGGAATTTGTATTTCCCATGCCCTAGAGAATCTATGCAGCCTGGCATAATGCAACGGGATATTTTTTGGTGGGCATTTTTTAGGAAAAAGAACAAATTCTTTGCATCTTACTTTTTGTCACCACGCTACTTGGAGACTAAAGCAGTAAGATTGAGATGATTTAATTACTCCAATTTGCCTCTTCAAATAACTGTCTAGCCTAGGCTACAATCCAGTTATCTGTAATACTTTCAAATTCACTTCATCACATTTGGTAGCTCAAAGACTGGCACTTAAATCCGTTCTGTGGCAGTATCCAAAAATGATCTTCCCACTGGTAAATATTCTGGTTCCACAGTTATTTCCCATTCATTGTGAAGGAAACATCTCCCAGACCAAAGTAACACTACAAATGAAAGACCTTTTTAATTGTGATCACTCTCTGTTAAGCCTCAAAATTTAATGAATAAATCTACAGAAGTCCTGATGAAACTGAAAATATTTATTTAGTTATTTAACTTTGAGCAATTATATTTCAATGTCATCTTAAGTCTTGAGCAAGAGATGATGCTCTGATTGCACTGCTGAAAATGCAGCTTCTTACGGCGCAGTATCACTGGTATAGCTTGGCAGTGTGGCATATTTACCTCTTTGTGCTTTTATCAGTTTGAAACATTTTAGCTGCAAAACATCAGGGTCAGATTTTCAGATGCTTTGCAGAGTTTATTATAGGGCCTCAAGAGCTGATGGCTCTAGACATCCTGTCTGGGAATTACGGTGATTTGATAATTTCAGCAATCTTACCTTTTCATCATTATTTCCAAAATAACAGAAGAAGTTCAGCACACATCATAGATACTTTTCTTCCTGCACAAAACCTAGTAAAGTATAAAATGTTTTCAGCATGAAAAAGCATTTACAACATATAAGCAAGATGTATTCCTAAATGTGGAGTGGTAAGGTAAATGATTAGAACATTTCCCACAAGCCCATGCAAATTATATAAACCAAAAATTGGTTCTGTCAATCATTTTTCATTTAACACTTTCAATTAAATTGAAATGCTGTAGGATGCCACTTTAAATTATCTACTTAATAGAGTAGGAAGGGGAAGGATTGGCTTCCTGCTGTGGCTAAGGCAGTCCAAAACCAAAGTGGGTTCAGCTCTACCTGCAGAGCTCCTGTGTAATCTAAAGCTGTTCATCTTGCAGAAAAGCCACAAAGGAAGGATGATGGTGGATCACCTCCTACAGAGATGGGTCATGGCCTTGCTTCAGTGGGTTTCTCTGGGGAGTTCTTGTGCTATTAGTAACCTCCTATGACAAACAGAATAGAATCCATTCCAATCTTTGCTGGCAGCATAGGAAATACTATTTTATCTAAACTACAATTCTGTTTTAACATCTATCTTGTTTCTCGTTAACCAATGTTTTAATGAATAGCACTGAGACCATGTCCATGTTTGTGAACTACAGTAGTGGCATTTCAGGAGTAACAGAGATGAGGAGAGAATTAATTTATTTTTCATAATGATTGTTTATACAAGGTTTCTGTGAGTCACAAAATAGGTTATAAATGAGGGAGCACCCTGAACAGCACCTCCTGAGCTCTACTTTGTAAAGGAACTTTAAATAGAAATGAAAATGTCACATTCATGCACAGTGAATTTCATTCTTTTCCCCTTTAATTTTGAAGAAAAACTCAGTTTTATTATAAGGGTTAGCACAGGCTTTCATATGTTGGCAAAAACCTTAGATAAATGCCAAAGACAAATTTCTAAAATTATTTTTTGACTCACCAAATCTTTTACAATCTATGTGATAATTTTGTTGCTCTTTAGGAAGACTGAAATACAGTACATGCAGTTCTGCCACCTATAGTTCTAGACTATTTCAAAACAGACAGATAATACAAAGGGTCCAGGTCAAAACCAATCCTTCCATAGTAATTCATAGGCATGCTCAGGACAATGGGAGCCAACAGTGTGTCAGAGTGCTTTCAACACTGTGGTATCATAATATCCAGGTACAGGGTGAGAGGCAGAATTTTGAACCTCTATTTAGACTAGGGCTGAATTATATTCCTGTGAATGTATTTTATACATCTTCAGAATCAGGACACAGGCAGTTTCCACATGAAAAGCTTCAGGCTTGCCATGTATGTAGCAGCTCTATACCTGAGTTTATATACGTGTCAGTAGGTACAGAAATGAGTTGGCTTTGACCATGCTAGGCATGGGTCAGCTAAGCCTTAAAATACTTTTTTTTTCCAGAAGAGAGCAGTGAATAGGGGTGGCACACAAAAAACTTCATGGTGTTCACATGTATAATATAGGCTCATATTATAGATTGAGAACTTCAGCAAGTTACTCTCCAATCCTAAATGAGACCTGATACTTGATTATATAAATACCCTCCACCCACTTCCATGGAAAATGGACTAAAGTTGACTTTTAGTCACTTTTCTTTGCATTATAAAGTGCTTTCTTCTTTGCAACCAGTTGGTAAGAGGCAGTTATGGTGGAAGATTTATTATTAAAAACAAGGGTCTGCTTGAGTTTGTTCTCAAGGTAGAGGCCTAAAAGGGCACATGAAACTTGCCCAAGTGAGGTTGTTTTCTCTCCATTATCACAGAGGGAGACCTAGTTGATTAATACACATGCAAGCATCTCCAGAGACCTAAATTTGGGGAAGATGAAGCTCATTCTCAGCTGAGGGAGTGATAATTGGCATATAATGTCCCAATAAAAGAAGATGAAAGTAGATACTCAGCCTGAGTGGGTGAGGTCCCTTTCAGTGTAACTAAACCTGCTGTACACTGGCAGTGATGCAAGGCAGCTTATAAAACCTGCTCCACAAACACACTGTTATCAGTGTTTAAAAGTATAGATGTATAGACAGGTGCCTAGATGGGCTGTGACACATCTCCTGCTGCAATGTTATCATATTGTGTATAATATGTATATTATATATCACCTACAAGCAGATTCTGAGGAAAGAAATAAGCAAGGCTTCAAGCATTGCTTCTCTAGACTCTGCCGTTCTTTATAATGAAATATTTTTCTTCTGTGGTTCCTTTAGAGAGAACAGATGGGGGGGGGGAACCAAAACTGATATATTTTTTATATATATAAAACTAATACATCTTAAGCCGTGCCAAGGGAAATATAGATTGGGTATTAGGAAAAAGTCTTTTACAGAAAGGGTGATAAAGTACTGGAATGGTCTGCCTGGGGAGGTGGTGGAGTCACTGTCCCTGGATGTGTTTTAAAAAAAACTGGATGTGGCACTCAGCACAGCTGAATAAATCTACTAGCACTTGTGTCTTCCTTCAGATTAAGTCATTGAGATGTTGGTAACCAAATGACAGCTGGGTGTTTAATGCTGAGCTACTATAACCCTTGATTTACCTGACAATACATGCTTCTAAATGCCATTTGAGATATCTTCTGCCATGTAGGGTTCAGATCTATATGAAGTTTATAGATTTGGCACAGGAGTTACAGGACTACAGTCACCTGCCCTGGCATGAAGACCAGCAAAGACAGCCCAGAACATCTTCCATGGTACTAAATACTTACCTTCAGGTAACCAAATCAAGCCCTAAGTAGGTCAGTGTCAAGTTGAACATGAGCCAGCAGTGCCCTGGCAGCCAGAAGGGCCAGCCCTGTCAGGCCCAGCATCACTAGCTGGGCAAGGGAAGGGATTGTCCCACTCTGCTCTGCACTGGGGCAGCCTCACCTCGAGTACTGGGGGCAGTTCTGGGCACCATGATATAAAAGAGAAATTAAGCTATTAGAGAACACCCTAAGGAGGGCAACAGAGATGTGAAGGGCCTTGAGGGGAAGTTGTATGAGGAGTGTTATACTGTTGGACTCAGGATATTACTCTTGGGACTGTCCTATGCAGGGTAAGGAGCTGGTCTAAGTGTTTAAAAGTATAGATGTATAGACAGGTGCCTAGATGGGCTGTTGGGTCTTGTTGGTCCCTTCCAACACAGAATATTCTGTAATTCTGTGATTCTGTGATGTTTAGTGGAGTTAGCAGAATTATTCATACAGTCCCAGAATCCACTCATGGATCATCCAATGAAGTACTTCCACCTTAGCTTTGGTTGTATATGTGGACAAATTATTGACAATTATGTTAGCAGTTTTGTTTCATGGAAGATTGCCATGTGTAAAACAGGCTCTTGGCTACATACTATGGCTAATTATGCAGTATAAGCTTCCATGGGTAAGTGTATGTTGACCCCAAGGGACTGAATTAGATAATAAATAAATAAATAAATAAATAAATAAATAAATAAATAAATAAATAAATAAGCAACTGCAGTTTGGTTGCTCAGGGTCTTCCAGTCTCTGACATTGTTAAATATCAACTCTGTACACTTTGTACACTGCTTCATATTTTATAAGGCAACTTCCACCCTGGTGTCTGTATCAAGCTACCCACTCTTTAATTAAGTTACTGTAAAAACAAGTTAGAGAAAAATACAAAGTTTAAAATTGAGAGTAGAAATGTCAACAGTATTAAATTCAGTCAAATAGACAAAGCTGACTAGACAGAGCAAATCACTTTAAAATGATCCACAAGTGATTAGCATTACTTTTGTTTGAATCAGGCTCTGTGTTCTTTAAATCCACATCCTTAATCTGTACAGTATTTAGCTACACATGACAAAACAAGATGTCTTCTGCTCTGCCTAAAGCTACTTGCCATCTTGAAAGCTTTTATAGAAAACACTGGAGAAACATTAATGCTAATTTCTAAAATGTGTCACCTAGAATTAGATATTTCAGTATCAATAATTACATCTTATAAGTTAATAAATAGCAGCTCTTCTAGATGATTTCTAATTGTAGTATAAACTGGAAATTCTATTCCTGTTTACTCAAATCACTTAGGACTAAAGACTTAAAGTGTTACATTAGTACCTTATTCTACAAATCATTTCACTGATTACTTGTAGATACATATTCCATGGAGTGTGCTCATCAAAATTGTTACTGAATCAGAGAAAATAGGATTAGAAAGGGCTTAAAGGTCACCCATTCCATTTTCTTGTCTCAAGCCGTGATCAACCATACTTAAAAAACTGATGGATGAAGCAGATTTTACTCTCTGCAAAATCCCTTTCAACAATGCTTATTTTGATACTTAGAAAATATTTCTCATATGTTTAAACTAATTTTCTTCTACTTCAGTTTAAGTCCACTGCTTCTAATTGAACGCTTGTAGAGAAAGCTTATTTGTCTCTTTTCTTCTACTCATTTGTTGAAGACAAGTCCCTCTTTAAGACATCCCACCTTTAAGGATTCTTTTTTTCCTAAAGAAAGAAGTCTGAGAGCCTTCAAAGGGACAAGTTTTCTGACCAGAAGCCAAGTGCATCAGTAGGTCTGAAGTTCTCTGAGCAACCTCATCAAGTCTCCAACCCTTGGCCCAGCACTGTGTAAGTGTCAAGGCCAGTGCTTGCTGGGCATGGCGAGGGTGGATGTGTGTCCTGTCCTGTCCCCTGCCCATCCTGATCTGCTCACTTGACTTCCCAGGTGACCTTGGACATTTTGTACTTGTATGATGCTCACTAAACTGTCACTGGGGAGTGTGACTGCACAGACCTAACCCTGCTTGAGTATTGCTGGGCTGCACCCAGGTCTACCAGGCCACCAACCTATGTCTCATATGGTCACCTTCGTTGCCCAACTTGGCTTCCCTTGTTCTACAGTCCTGTTCTTGCTACTTCTTTGTAGAAACATTTTGTTTTCCTTCCTTTAGAGCTGTCTTGAATTTTTGGATTTTCTTCTTTTTTTTTTTTTTTTTTTTTTCTGATTTGTAACGATCATTTTGTATTCTAGTCCTTCCCTCAAATCTTAGTGCAGCCCCTCCTGGCTTGGTGCTGATTAGTAATTAAATAAGTATACACTTCATGCTTTTGAAATAATTAAGGGAAATATCGAGTGGTGGCAGACTGAAGACAGACCTTGTGAAATTCCACTTACAGCATCCTTCCAACTTGGCAGTGAACCTAATAGCTACTTTCCCCAGTATGATATCCTTCCCTTCCAGCTGTGCCATATTTCTTTAGCTTGTTTAAGAGAGACCTGCTGAAATTTAGCCAAATGATCTCTGTTCCTTTTCTCTTCTTTTTTCAGGAAAGCACTTAACTTCTCACAGAAGGAAGCTGAAAAACTATGACATGATTTGTTCTCGGCTGTTCTTCATCTCCTTATAAACATGTACTAGCAGTATACATGTAGTTCAATTATTTATTCCAGTATTTTCACAGGAACTGAAGGTCAGCTGCTAGGTTGCTCCTTACACCCATTAAAAATAGACGATACATTTTCCTTTTCCAGGCTTCTGAAGCCACACTAGTCCTTATGAGTTCACCAAGTTGCTGACCCTGAGACTGTTTGAGTCAGTACCATAAAGTGATTTTCATCAAGCTCAGACAGTTCAAACTTATCTACCTGCTCTCTAATTGGCTCATGTCACTGCTCTTCGGGCCCGATATTTTACCCCTTGTTATTCACGGTGACGTAACGAGCTGCCTGATGAGCACTCTTATTGTCTGTGAAGGCTGAAGCAGAAAATGCAGTAAATGCTTTGACTTTTCTTTGTATCATCTGTCAATAGCTATCTCTCCTTGGTAAGCACCAGATCAACTCTTTGCTTGATCTCCTTCTTCCCTGGTAACATATTGCACTTACAGAGGATTCTTGTTTTCCTGTTGCCCCTGGTAGAACATTTGCCACATTTTTCCTTGTTAAATATAAGTTTCTAAATCTGCTTTTAGCCACCTAATAGGAGCAGACTGTTTTTTTCAAGGGTGCTAACGTTTGGGTATCTGTTCTGGTGCTTAAATTCAGATTTATATCTCCAACTTTAAACTTTGAAGTCTGAAATTGCTGGCTTAAGTAAAGTATCATATCCATTTTCCTGCTTTCACTAGCAAAATAAGAGATGGGGGAAAAGAAATACTACATCCAATTTAAAGACAAATGCTATATCCAATTTAGCAGACCTTCAATCTTTTCAAAAGTTGTTTTTTTCTGAATTCATTTAAAAAGCATAAGCTCTTTCTTTTAATGCTTTTGTTAATTCTTTGAGTAAAACAGCAATTTCATTTCCTTTCACACATGTAACAGTCAGAAGCTTGTTTCTTGATTTAAAATTAAAGCAATTACTTACAGCATTATTTCCTTAATAGAAAAGCCTTAAAACTACCTCCCAGTTTAGAGTGCCTCAGTGATTTCTACAAAGTGGTTATCAATGGTGCCTAGCTTCATTTCCACTGCAAAATAGAAGAATCTTGTTAATATTAACACATCCTACTCTTTCAGGCATTCTCAACAGATTAAAATTATGTTTTCCCCTCTAAAATCGTGGGACAAAGAATTATCTTATGCCTAGGGCTACAAACTAGTTTTCCAACAGACATAACTCCACATGGCTCCTGTTCATGAGCACTTCATGACCAGAAAAAATCAACTTCTGGCTTGTCCACACACACGTTTCTCTAAGCTGCCTAAATGCAAGAGTACTCTGTTAGAAGAGTTAATTAAGAAAATTACTGAATCCACAGACTGCAAACTCTACTGTGCATACATTATCCTATCCATCTGTGAAGACATATCGGATTTGCTGTATGGGTAGAGTTTGTCATTATGTGTCAGAGTAGTAACAGACTTAATGACAATGTCTTTTTTAAGCTTTTTAGATTACTTATACAAGGAAATCTTATCAGGATTTTTATACTTGTAATGGTTATACATAACTTGTTTCCCTGGATTCAACTTTTCCTATTGATAGATAATGCCAGTTTGTTTTCTTCATCCTCTAGACCAGACAGACTGCCCTGCTGTGTCACGTTGTGCCAGAGGGTTTCATGTAGAGGTATCTGTGACACAACATCTGGATGCAATCATCAAATGTATTGCAATGTTATAAAAGATATATGGAGGTTTTTTCTCTTCTTAACTCATGCTTCAGAGGTAAAGAGCAATTCTGGTTTATGTTCCAAACATACTGGTAGAAACGGGCACCCAGGATTCTTAAATTCAGCCTGAAACATAAAGAAATTGATAAGAGGACTCTCTAATGAAATGCACTGGGATCAGCTCACATCTTCTTCTGATTCCTTCACAGGGTAACCATTGTGTGCAACTTCCTTCTTCCCATTATTCTGGGGGAATTAAAAGGAAAAGAAAAACAAAACAAAACAAAAAAACCACATGAAAATGAGGTGTAAAGAAGAAAAATATCTACAAATAAAGTAAGATATGCTGCTATGGCTAATATAGGTCTGCATAATAAAACTAATATATTGAACATAAGCAAGGAATTGAAGTGTCTCATATATATTTTAGCACGCTAAAAATAATTGAGCATTTAATTGCAAGAATGAGACAGAAATGGTTCATTAAAAATATGTTTAAGGATTTGAAATTCTATTTCTCAAACAGTAATTATACTAAAAGAAGAATTATTGCTCTGTATATCGGTATCTCACTAGTCAAATTTTTCCATTCTGGAATTTAGAGTTGTTTGTGCATTGTAGGAGCTGAAAAACTGAAAATTAATTTTTTTTGACTGTTTAAAGATATTACTTGAAGGCTTGTTGAATATTGCTTGAAGAATTATTGATATTGGCCATTTCTGACACTTTCCACTAGGACTTTCTTACACTTTCAGACAAAGACATGATATTGTTTCTATTTCAGTCATACTAGTTTTTCACAATGAATAAAATTCTCAACTTAGTATTCCTAAGCAATCTGAAATAGCCACCCTCTGGGACAGAAAGTGAGAAGCTACTGGAAGCACTCACTGATGTGGCCCCTTTCTTACCACTCTTGTGGGTGAGCCAATAGACTCAGGCTGAACTGCAACTACTTTTTCTATAGCTATTTTTCAGTATTTACCTTTCACGTGCACTCCCAGTAACACCAGTAACTCAGTGAATTCCATTGAGTCTAGATGTTCATTCTGCTTTGTACCTGACATGTACCAGATGAACTTGAGGTTCAGGGGAAAAATGATTTCACAGGGAAGGAAGGGACTTTTGACAAGGCTGGGGGATGAACTTCAGTCACTGTAAATAAGAGAGTCTGTAATCACTTTAATATCACATTATTACTATGATTGGGATTAAATCCATCAAATGTTTCCAGAAGCTTTGGTCTCTTATACTTTCAATGGAAATGGTGGCAAAATATGTAGGTGAAGAAATGTTCCTATGCAGGAGATGCATGACAATTTATAGCCTCTCAATGTCCTTCAGACAGAACTCTAGATGCAAGGTTTTCAACTTATAAGTATTCCAGAGTGCACCTGTAATAAATAGAACTCAGCTTGTACAGCTTTTTGAACATGAAATTGTCTGGAAATCAATAGGTTTCTCTGTGATGAAAAAATGATCAGTATCAATAACAACTTCATTTCACCCACAAGCTTGCTGCTAGTTTAACTCAACATGAGTATCCAGTCTTCAGGAGTTCATAATTCAGACGTGCACATCCTAATCTTCCTTCAGAAAAGACATCAATCCCACATAACTGAGTGTGTGGAAGAATTAGGGCCAGGGAGAAGGGAGGAATCCAGGTGTGCTTCACATCTGGAGTGTGGCAATCTCTCTCAGGAATCCTGAAAGTTTTATAGCATCTACCACAGACCCAGACAGACCTAAGTTCCCTTTTCAAGGAGTCTGGAACACAAAGGGGTTCTTTCTGGTCCTCATGACTCAGTGGAAGTGTTTCCCTGACAATTTTGTTTGACTTTATTTTCTAATTACAAAATAAGTGTACCTTGTCATTGAATTTTGCCAAACCACTGTTGCATTTATTGTCAAACTTTAAAATTGCTGGTTTATATCAATAAACATGTGAAGAGCATCACTCCATTCACAGCACTTATTAATTTGTTATCCTACCAGATGTTATTAAATGCCATTTTCCCAAGAATCACTGGTTCTGAACCTGGCTTGAGGCATTTTCCAATTGAACTGCAGCTGATCTTGCATACCAGCTTTTTGATTTCTCCCTGAGTAGATTCCTGAATGCTCAATTTAAGTTTCTATGCCATTATGTCCCAGTATCAGCAGCTCTGTGTGCTCTACCAATTATAATACAATTTCTTATCCACAAGCAGGAGAGCTAGCAGTAAAAAAGGAGGTGGTGTTTTCAGACAATTTGGAAAGTAAACAAATCCTTGCAAAAGTGGAGATAAGGATTCCCACTTTCGTCTCTGACCCAACTCCTGGGGCAGTGCTACTTTTCAGAGAAGGAAAATGTATATTCCTGAAACTCAAAACCCTTTCAAAAATACAAATTTTCCCAGCACCTGATCTACAAATGAAGAAAGAACCTGTCAGGACAAAACCAAGGTGGAGATGTTCTCCACACAGTCAGCTCCAAGGATTGAGTCCTCTGAGTATGTCAACACCTTTTCCACATGTATCCTAACGTCATTCCACTTGCTGCATCCCAGACCATCCCTTTGCTTGCTTTGACTGATAACACAGACATGGTAACTTTTTGCTACTTTTCCTACATTCCATTTAACAGAAGAAATTGTACATTTTACCCTGTTCAGTGCAAGATTGTTCATTACCTCAGTAACAAGCAGTGTTCCTCAAAGATTGCTGCTGTGTTCCAGAATTTTGGATACTTTTACAGACGGCCATGAAGGTGGCTAGACAGACTTTATCTGCTCTCTCAGGACTCAGTGTCCAGATCATACAAGTCCTTAAAGGGAGCATTCCAGATCTTCTGGATACATCTGTCTCTCTGCTGGGCTTGTAGAAGGGGACTGAATTAAAATTTTGCAGTTAGATGAATGTGTGTGTGTAAGGCTTGATGGTACAAATATTGCATTAAAACTTATGCAGGGCTTTTCTGTAGAACTGGAAAGGGTTACTGACCACTTATAAATGCTTTTCTTTTTTCCAAACTTTAAGTGGAAAGTGCAGGTCCTAAAAATTCATTCATTGTTTGTCCTCTCTGAAAAGGAAATAGATTTTAAAAGCAATGGCATTGATTCTTCATTAGAGTGTAAGATTATGAGATCTTAGCCATGAATAGCTAAGGGTCATTACAGCACATATTGGATTTATAGTCAATAAAATAATTACTTGATTCAACCTTAGGTACTAGGTCAATTAATTATATTTAAAAAATTATTTCTGGCTTCAAGGATTGTTTTATTTATATTGCATAGCAAAGTAATGATATAATTAGGCAGAAATTATGGCTCTGGCAACGTACATTTCCATTCAAATAAAAAGTAGAATGAATGTGTATTTCAGTCAGGGTCATTTATATACATTTTTGCACACCAAGCTAAACTAATCAAGTCTAGCTTCCCTGTGTCATAGGGAGAAATTTATATTGTCTAAATCAGATCAGGATCGAAGTAGTTAATTGAATTACTAATGGCATGTAATTAACTGGCAATCAGTGAACTATGCATTCAGGATCAATATCAGCAAATCAACACATAAACCATTGTCTTGCATGCCTACAAAATGTAATATACTGAGACTATTTTTTAAAATCCATTTATGACCTATTCAGAAGTGTATAATCACACACACACATTTCTTTACACAGTTATGCAGACAGTTCTCTCACCCAGACACCTCATAGGCTGTGCTGTTCCCACCATCCCTCTCTTTGGGGGACTGCAATCACTACTTGCATCCCCCTCTCATGGGACATGGGGGTGCTCCAGCTGGGTGTGTGCCTGTGCTGCTCCATGCAAACCCTGATGCCCATGCAGGGAGATCCCCTGTGAGACCACAGACACCCACCCGGGGTCCTTGCCTCCCACTCCTGCCTGTTCCTCACTGGGGGTACCTTTTTCCCTGGAGTCACAGTGGAGGGAGGATGTTCAGCATGGTTTGGGCAGGGGGCTGCTGTCACACAGTGCCTTCTGGCAACACCAAACCAGGTTTCAACCACTGCTCAGTTACAGTGACTCCTATTTTCACACTAATGACTGTAACATCAGCCCCAGGTAGATTCTATTTCCATTTACACATGACAAGTCTGGTATACAGAGGTAAGTGTTTAACTTTGTGCATTTCTGTGCTATTGATTGAATGGCATTTTCTTCTATCCTTTTCTTTATTTATTTATTAATTAAAAGACCAGACTTTCACACACTGTGTTCAAAAAGATATCTTGTTTAAAATTGTTCACAGCTGGCTTTCTCTGTTTCTTAAAAAAAAAAAAAAAAAAAAAAAGTTCTTTGTCTACCTCATAGGTGTTTTGTGTTTTTTAGCTAACCAAAGAAAAACTAGCTGCCTCAGCTTTGATGTGGGCTGGCAAACTGCTTTCTAGCCTCAGCACTGATTGACATGGCATGGATTTATCTTTGCAGACTGGCTCCAGGCTGACATAACCAGTCCCCTTAGTATAACCTGCTGATGGCAATAGAAGACTTGCATTGCAAAAAGTGAGGAACTTGAAAGCATTTGCCTTGCTTAACATCTTGAAACACAGATTGACTTCCACCTGAATTCTTCTGTAAGAAATATAAACCAGAAAAGCTGGCACAGATGTTGGGACTCCCCCTTTATTAGGTTACACTGAAACAGCAAAGGAAACTTGCAAAACCAGGAATGTGGAAGTTAGGGAAAAGTTACTATAGTTTTGCATATCATATATTATTAATTTTTATGTTTAAGAATGTATGGGCTTTAATGAAGATTTTTCACCATTGCAGGCATTGCAGGTGACTGTATTCTGAGAAGATTGCCCACTGTCTGAGAAGGAATAACAGCATCCTGAAGCGTTTTTCTGGTGGCAGCATGTGAGAGACTTCTCTACTCTACCTAGCTGCAGTATTTAATTAAATGTGGAGGAACTTCATAGGTCTGAAATGTTTACTTTCCCTGTAGAGCTCAATGAACAGGATTAAACTTCATAAAAGAATTGGAGGGACAGACAGGTAGACACTTACATACACACAAACTCTGTGATGATTATTAAGATGTTAGCTTTTAAAAAAAGATAAACAGGAAAATGCTTTGAGGATTTTGAAAGTAGACAGGTTTTCCTTTCCTCATCACTGTTTGAAGAAACAAAACAAAAATACATCCAAATATAAAATTTGAATTGAAAAATGGGGGAGTTCATCCTGCTTAGTATTTTTATCAGAAATAGACACATCATCTCTATTTTCTAATGATCTAGAGCCCTAAGTATTGGAGGATTTAAAGCATTCTGAATTTTATTTAAAACTATTCTACAGGTGCCTTTTGTACTACCAGCATTTTTATTTCTGGCAATCTCCCATCATATTGGAAAAAATCCTCTGTGATTTGAGAGAAATAAAATTATGGTAGTTCTGTAATATGTAAATAGAGATTTAGATTAACTAACCCAAAACTGTGTAAAAATTAATGAAGAATATGAATATGAAGTTAAAATCCATAAATATGATACAGTATTTTATCTCTAGTAAGGCAAAAATATCAATATTAAAACTCTGCAAGTGTTATGCATATGTCAAGAATCATTGTTGTATGGAACTTCATAGTTACTAGGAGAGGACATCCAGAAAACACAGAAATCTTTTGTAAAATCCCTGCTTTCTCACAGTTTTTTTTTTTTTTTTTATTTCCTTCCTTATCTCATTTAAACTGGCACCAATATTATTCTTAAGGAGCAAGATTCCTCCAGGTTGTAATAACCTTCTCACTAAGTCAGTGCAGTCTGTCAGGTCTGCCCATGATTCTAAAAAGAAACTCCAATCACTGACCTGTCTGAAATAATTAAGCAAGTAGTCCAGTGTTGCACCCTCACTTAATGCAGTGATACTACTTAGTTATCATTGGAAAAGGACTTTTTTTCTGTAGAGGCATGAAGGCTGATTGCTTCGGATAGACATTTTTTTATTTTATTTTTTTCAGACAAGCTGCATTGAATGCTCTTTAGGCAGAAAATTTTCAGCTGTTTTCTTCAAAAAATTAGGTTATTTTTTCCACTACTAAAACTGTTTTCATCAGCTAAAAGTGTATGTTAGTGGATTCTTTCCATTTGTTTCCAGATGATTTCAATGTATATTGCAGCACATTTGACTTGTACATTTCCTTCCCAGCAGCTTATTGACCCTTCCTTTTGCTGAGACATCAGAAATAATTTTAAACTCTCCACTTTGTGCAAGTGCCACTGAACCCAAAATGAAATAATGCCAGTGAAATGTCAGAAATGGGTAGTGTCAAACTATCAATCAGATGAAAATCATGTCAGCATTAATTCTAGCTAAGCTCTAAGGATCATCTAGGAAGAATATTTCAGTGCTACAGCCCTTCGAATTTAGAAAAAAATTTTGCAGACATTTAGTACTTCATATTAATTCTGTATTTAATAATAACAATGTTATAATATATGTAAATGCCAGATTTGGGCAACTTAATTCATCATGCCCTATGCAACTTAAAAGTCTGACAGAGATCATCGGATACTCAAGTTTATTAATAATGTAGCAAATAGACAATTTTCTTCACACCATGAAGAATAAAATTACAAAAAAGATGTCCAAAATGTGCTATCATCCTGTTAATTCTGAGTTCTGCTGGGCAGCCTGATTACTAGACGTTTTCTGATTTTTATGGAACTTCTCACCAGTAAGAAGAAATTGATTCAACCAATCCAAAGCTGAAGGCAGAGTTGAAAACTGGTCAGAAAGAGCTGTGCAGACCCCAATTACATATGGACAGTGCAAAGCAACAAAGGATGAGTCTAGACTGCTTGGGTCACTGTCAAGCATCTCTCATCTTCACCCTCAAAAATCTTAGGGCCCTTGGTGTCTGATTAGCTAAACAAGCCATTCTATTCACTTTTACTTTTTCTGCTCTGATCATTCCTCAAACTTTTCTTCACATTTCTGTCACTGAATTCTTATTTCTTAATAATGAGTCATACACAATCAGGCAAAGAAAAAGCCTTGGCTGTGCTCTGCTTGAATATTTGCCTATCAAACTAAATATCCTTTGGCTGATACAATATAAGATTTCAGACTGATTATGGAAACAAGCCATCAACTTAAATCATTGTCTTCACCCAACAAATGTTGTTCATGATGCTAATTCTTGTTAGTAACAACTAAATTTCTCATAATTTTTTATATTATTAATTGTCATAGCACAGACCTTATTTCAGTCTTTTGGATCTCTGCATGCAGTGTTGTTTCTGCTCATGTTTTGTACTACCTGTAATAATGCCATATGCTCAGTTAAACTGCATGTTTTTATGCCATAGTCATTAAAGCAGATAACAGCTAAGTTTAATATCAAAACTTATTTGAGAAAAACAAAAAAAAATCACCTCTTTTATTTCTGAATTCCCCTTTAATCTGTTTCTGTTCCACCATTCAATTTCTACCATTCTAACCCATTTTAAGAAGTAGCACCAATTTCCTATGCTTTGCTGAAAATATCAGGGACATTTTTAAATTTCTTTGTCTAGAAAACCAATTATTTTTTGGTTACAACATACAAAAGCTGTCATGTCAGACTGTCAGTTCCTCTGCATTACATTTTTCCCCTTTTACATATCTCAATTTTTCTAATTATTTTTTCCCACAAGACTTGGTAGCTTTCCAAGTGACCAAGGTCAGCACCTTACTTCCAACCTGAACTACTGTCCTTTGTTAATATTTATCATATATGCAGTTTTCAAATCAACTGTTTATATACTCAGCATAAGGAATATTGGGACAAATTTTACAATTTATCCAGTATACGGCTTATTTCAGAATTCTGCAATGGTGTTTATCTATTTTACAATTTAAGCGTGAGATTTAGTTTAGCTTGGGTATAGTAATTCAGATTATAATTTTCTTTTTACATATTTTTCTCAATTGTGCAACTTCTGATTAACTTCCTTTGTTTCACATCTTTTTTTACAGTGAAAAACAAGGCATTTGTTTAAGGTTTAGATCATATATAATTTTTAACATTTCTTCTTTCTTTTCTTCATATTCAAAAATATTTGTTAATCATGTTCACGTTCTGATCTCAGGGTGGACTAAGCTTGATTTTTGACAGCTTGCATTTTGCCCTTATTTTACCTGAATTACTTTCTGATTTGTAGGACTTTTGTGGTGTTAATTTGCCTTTTCACATTCAGAATAGATGCTCAGTTAATACATAATAACTTTTGTGATGTTGATATTTATCTAAAACTGTCCATATTCCTTCTGTGTTTTGCTCCCTGATCGTAGCCTGAAATTTTCAGATGATTTTATTCCCCCCTTTTTTTTGTTAAAGATACTTGACACTTCTAGTAAATTCTTGCCTTTGACCTTGTTTTGCTAACTGATGCTCTTGATTTTTTAAAAACTTACTGATTTAAAAAAAGAAAGGGAGAAGAGAAGAAATATATTCACTGATCAAGAAAAGAGAAATTTATTTCCAAGAAAGAAATGTTTCGTAAGTACAAATGTCCATGCCAATTCAAATCCAATAATGCTGAAAGCAAGCTTGAGGTTCAGTTGAATGCTATTTTCCACTTCATGTGTGTGAGGCTGCTTGTCTATCCCTCTTAGAACAGTTTGCAAAATTAATTGATTGAGAACCATAATTCCCTACAGGGTAGACAATTATTATCCTCAATTAGAGATGGGTAAACAAACATTCAGGTTAAGTGACACATCCAAAGTTCATCTTTGGGGTGCAGCTTCACAGCCCTGAGTGACATTTGTGTAGATTATGCCACATTTCCAGCCCATTTACTGCTACTTTGGGGAAAGAAATCTCCAGGTACACCTTACTGGGACCTACCTCACTACCTATAGGGAGCTTAAGAAAAAGAGGGAGAGTGACTTTTTATGTGAGCAGATAGTGATAGGCCATGGGGAATGGTTTTAATCTAGAAGAGGAGATATTTACATGAGATATGAAAAAAATTTCATTGTCAGGGTGGTGAGGCACTAGATCAAGTTGCCCAAAGAATCTGTGGGTGCCTGTGGATCCCTGAGATGTTCAAGGACATGTTGGATGGGGCTTTGAGCATCCAGGGATAGTGGAAGGATGCTCAAAGGTGTCCCATGGCAGGGGGCTGGAACTAAATAATGTTTACAGTCCCTGTGATTCTGTGATTCTGTGATTTGCATGCACCTTTACTACTACCCACCTCTACCTATCTTGCATTTAAATTTACCTGCTCCAAATGGACCCTGATCAACAATTATTATCACAACAATAGCATGAACTTTCAACAGAGACCTTTGCAAAGTCAACAAAGAAAGCTCCATGGTGACTGAAAATCAATAGGGCAGAGAGAAGAATAAAAATTATTTTTGTAATGACTCTTTTGAAATGAGTATTCGAGTTGCATGAGAACTCATGACTCAAATAGTGTTGCATGGTCTTATGAATAGTAATGAAATCAAATCCTAAACAGAGGTATTAGATTTTAATTGAGCTATTCTTTAAAAGATTTTTTTTTTTGCAGTGTCAAGGTCATATTCTCACAGATAAGAAGTTTATTATACAAGAACAGTGATAATAGGCACTGGAGACATATTGAGTACATGCTGCATGCTGCATAAAAAAAGAGAGAAAATATACTAAAAGCAGTAATTGAAGTATACACAGAAGACATTCTCATTTATAAGTAGTTTAAATTATTTAGGCATACAAGAGGTTGCTAAGTAGAGGGTGTATTTTTTTTTTTTCACATAACTTTTGTTACTCTTCAAAACTTCTTTTAAAATGAAGTTTAGGTGCAATTCAATTTTTAAATATATTTTGAAATTTCCTTGAAGATGGAGGTGTTATTACAAATTCAATCCTAATGCATTATCTCAGCTTACCTGTGCAAGACCTTGGCTGTCTTTAACTGGGAGTCTGAATAGCACTGTTTTGAATAGGATAAACATCTTGGCTTGGAGGACTTCCCAAGGCTTCTCTGGATTCTGCAAAGCCTGTAAGTATGACCTGAGCTTTAAATATATTAGTAATATCATCTCCTTAAGAAGGTTTTAATAATTTACTACTGAAGCCAGTGAGATTTAAACAAGTGCATAAATGTTTTTGTATTTGTCCATTTGCTTTCCTGCTTCTTTGCATGATGCTTGGACTCATGTTGGTTTATCTCATCCTGTGCAGTACCTTAGACACTTAGTGACTGCCTTCCCCAGAATTTTTCCCCCTATAGAGCAGATATTTTTTAATATTGCAACTGATGACTTTTTAGGTTTCCTAGCGGAACGTTTTTTCAGTGTTGTTGTTTATCAGCCATCATAGCTCACGATGCTCCAATCCACAGGGAAAAGATCAAATCATATGGGTCTGTGTCAAACAGTTTCTAAGTTAGCTGTGAGGCCTGCAGAAAAGTGCACAAAAATGGGGCTTTCTTTGTTAAACTGGTTATATCAAATGAGCAGATATGTTTTCCTGAAATGGAATCCAGTTTTAACTCCTTCTTGAAAATCTTCCACCTGAATTCACACCAAAACACCTGAGTCCCAATTTGCAATGCTTCACAGATAATGAGGTTTAAAAAATGTGTGACTGTGTGTCACAGTCCTTTTTGGTTCATTGGCATAATTTACATTGCAGAGAGGGTGGCATTGTCTTTTTTTCTCCTTTAACCTTCCAATAATCATTTTTTGTTTATTTCATCCAGAAGCAGCACTAATAATTATAACACAATGTGCCCATACAAATGAACAGATAATATTCATAGAACAAAATTAGAAAATATTCATGTGCCCATATGGCTCACAGAAATTGCTATCCCATTAGCTTTCTGTTAGTCAAAATTGGAGTCAATTTACTCCTGACATGTCCATGTACACAACCTAAGTTCTATAATAGCTTATCCATAATTTTCTATTCAGGAATAATTTCAAGCACAACAACTGAGTATTACAAGATCTGTGTCAAGATTTCACTTCTTGCAGTTTCACGTCTTCCCTGTTGACATGTATTGGTAATCATAATTGACATCAGCATTTGTAGAAAAACTGGTCTCATCTCATTGTGTGTCTCATTCCACTCTTTGAAGAATTCTGCATGCATCTCCTGCATTTGTTTAGCTCAGTAATACATTTGGAACTGTCTCTATGTCAGTTCTTCATTAAAAAGTAAGTGTCAATACAGACACTTAACCCAGATCTATTTCTAGCATTCAATCAGAAATCTCCTTCTCTGAATTCTTAGTTTTTCTGGAAGTATCAGAAGTCCATGTGAGACCTTCAGAATAGTTTTCCCTCTTATATCTCACATTTTATATACTAATTCTTTTAAAATGTGGATATTGAATTAGTTCATATGTTCATTGAGTTAAACAAAATCTAATTCCAAAGACATAAGTCTGATGACTTTTTTTTCACACACTATAGTAGTTAGTTATTTAGATTACATAAGGAATCCAAGCATTAATTCTTATTCACTAAGTACATTAGTATTAACATCCCTTTCTACTTTTTTTTTCTGTTTTCACTAAATATATAATTTTCTTCTTGACAATCTGAATATTTCATTAAATTCTGAAGCAATATAAATATTGTCAAAATATTCTGAAGGCCCTAGTTTCATTTGCAAGGAGTTCTTATCTATTGCTTCATGGCTGTGTAGGATTTCTGTGAGCTATGAGACAAAGGTAATCTCCAAGGAGTTTTTTCGAGTTCCATAGAATTTCAGGTGGCAGTCAGAAGGATTCCCATGTACATAACCCCTGTTGCATTGAAAAAATTTGATATTTATTTCAAAATGTAATTTTTAGCATTTAGCATTAATTTTGGGGTTTTTTTTACCTCCCGTAGTCTATTGCAGCAGACGCAATTATCATGGGAATGAGGAAACTTTACAAAACTTTTACAATTACATATTCAGTATTTGCTTTGAGCTTAACCAGATTCTCTAGTGTTTTCAATGTACTGACATCTGAAATGCCATGGTTTACACCAAGCCTCAAAGTGAATGTATGTCCACAATGCTTTATATACTATGTGGTATTAAGGATTAATTTTAAGCAAATACTAATTATTAAATGTATTTCTTTTTTCCTTCGCTTTAGCCTGAGACACAATGTTATATTCACACTGCTAAGAGATATTTTATATTCACTGGTTGCAAAAGAACATTTTTTTTTTCTCTGCAATGTTATTTATTCATGACCTATCATCCATCTTCTTTTATGCTAATTAATATGGTATGTTTAAAGTCACTGATGTTTGGATGGATGGAATTTATAGGAAATGTAGCATAACCAGTTTTCACAGCAGGTAGAGTTTAAAACCTACAATGATCTATGTGGCAGAGGAAATATGACTGGAAGCATTTCTGCTTACTCTAAACCAGGGAAAAACCTCACTATTAAGTATGAATCTGTTCATTTGAGGAAGGTGTTCAGCATTGTATTCAGGCCAGATGACAGAAAAATAATACACTTTTCAATGAAAGGCCTAAGTACTGAAATAATCATCTAATGGAAATTAAATCCTTACATATGTTTTCTACTAAAATTAAGTGCTTGACAACCACATAAAAGCTTTGATAAAGAAAAATTTATATAATTTATCTTATGTCTTTTCTAAATTCATTAAAGTTTTGGTAGATATATGAAAAACTTTGATTTGGTGTTCAGAAGACATAATACTTTGCATTTGATCTTAAAACACAAACAAATTAAACCATGGAGTAATACTGGATGAATAATGATTTTCATCTTTCAAAAAACAAAATTTCTGGTTTTATTGCTGAATGCAGTGTTTCCTTCCTATATGCCAAAAATGCTAATCTATCTTCCAAGGTTTACTAAGAGAATCACTTTTTGCGCATCTCTCCATATTTTTCCCCTACAGTTTTTAAAAATAAAGAAGTTGCTTTCTAAAGCTACAGTCAATAATTTTCCTGTGTGTTTAAGAGGAAACATTTCTAAAGAGCAATTCTCTGACTTTTAATTTCATGCCCCTTGTTTTAAGAAATTGTTACAACATAGCTGATTATCTGTGTCCTAATTGCTCCCTGTAGTACCTGGAGAGTAAGAGAGTCTTTCAGAGAATGGTTCAGATTGGGAACATAAACCATGTGCTTGTGGAAGGTCGCACAGCTCCACCATGCCAGAACCTGCCCTGAATGCCCGCAGCCAAACCCCCAAGAGCAGGAGAAGAGATTGCAGAGCTGCTGGTGCACTCAGAGCCCCACAGCCACATCCATGTGATAGCCAGAAAGTTTGGAAAGGCTGCACCTGGTGTTGAACCCTCGTGATTTCAGTGCTAAAGCACAGAGCTCACAGATTCATACAATCATAGAATGATTTGGTTTGAGAGGTACCATAAAACCCACCTACTTCCAGCCCCCCTGCTTTTGATAGAGCTCGGGACACAGTTGGCTTTCTGGGCTACAGGCACACATTGTCAGGTCATGCTGAGCTTCTTGTCAACCAACATCCTCAAGTACTTCTCCTCAAGGGCTGGTCTCCATCCATATTCCATCCAGCCTGTACTTGTGCTTGGGATTGCCTCAGCCATGCACGTGACCTTTTTGAACTTTGTGGGGTTTGCACTGTCCCACCTGTCAAGTCTTTCTACAGGTCCCTGTGCATGGCATCCCTTCCCTCCAGGGTGTCACATGCACCACACAGCATGGAGATATGATATATTGCAAATGAAAGATGCTTTGCTTCCCACACGCCTTTGAGGTCAGAGGTAAGTTGTGTTCACATGCATATATAATGGAGTCTAGTGCATATGATATGCTGAGGTTTTACCTACATGCCTTTCATGTTTCCTGTCATCTGTTGAAGAATTGCAGGCAAATTAACCCTCAATCAACATGACTGACAATATGTAGATATTTCTTTGTTCTCTATGACAGAAAAAATAGCCTACAAATCAGTCATTCCCCTCAGTGTTATCTTTTTCCTTTAAAGCTATTGTCCATATAGGTGGTAGTCTTCATTTACATGTTTGTTGCAAACAAATGTCAAATGAACCCGTCGAATAAGGATTTTGCAAGAGCTGTTTGAGGCAAGCAGTCAACATTTGGTTTGTGTGATTGATTAACTACTTCAGGATTTTCAGAAATGATGAGAACTTAATGCTTAACAACCAGAAATGGGAATGAATTTTTAAAGTAACTAAGAACGATAAATAAAAGATTTTCTACGCTTTCGCCATCTGAAAGCAATTCAGGATTTTAATGTCTGGGCCTTATTATGGACCAATTAATGGCCATTTTTTCCACAGCTTTCAGGATGCACTTACTGAAATTAAAATTGCAGCCTCTGCTATGTTTATCCCACACTGAAAATTAGAGATTTGTTTAGGTACCTAAAGAGTCCTGGAGTGTGTTGAAACTGTGCCCTTAAATGTGACATTTAGGGAAAATTTACTGGAAGCTCAAGCCAGAGCTCATTTCATTCTGCCAGTCCTGTGATAGAATTTTTATAAGACAGCACAGATCTTGCCATTTTTTGTTACATGTGTTGTCCAAGGAGCACAGGGGATATTGAGATTATAACTAGATGATAACCAGGACTATGAAAAAGAAAGCACTGTAAATTTTTCCTCTTCTTTTTTCCCTTTCCCATTTCCTTTCTTTTTAATTTCCTCTTCCTCTTTTTTCCTATTCTCTGTTTTCCCATTTATTTTTTTAATCTTACCTTTTAATGATATGTGCAAGAGCATTACAAAAAAGGTCTGATTCCATCCCTGAATGAATGAGAAAGGAATCAGAAGTTTTTGAATTTCATCTTTCTCTTCATACATTTACTCGAAATAATTGCATTAGAGTGCACTCAATTCTTTTTTTCTTCAAGTTGTCTTTCAACACTGTATTTATAGTGATTGAATGTATGTAAATATATGCAGCTGTATGAATAAATGTTATAAATGAACATTTGCCTTCACTGAAGGCTCTTTCTTGAGAAAATTAAGTAACATTTCCAGGAAATATGTGGGTATTTTTACAGTCATCCACTGCAGTCATCAAATAATACAGTTGGAACAAATTTTTACCTTTTCACCTGTACTTTGAAGACCAGTCACAGCACTGCCGAGTCCATGACTAAACCATGGCCATCTACACAACTTTTAAATATCTACAGGGATGGTGACTCAACCACTTCTTGGGCAGCCTGTTACAATGCTTGGCAAGCCTTTTAATGAGGAACTTTTTCCTAATACGTAATCTAGAGTTGCCCTGATGCCACTTGAGACCTATTGTCTTATTGCTTGTTACTCTGAAGAAATAAACAACCTCCTCCTCACTACAGCTCCCTTTTATGTAGTTGCAGAGAGCAATATTCAGCCTTTTGCTCTCTGGGCTAAACAACCCCAGCTCCCTCAGCTTCTTCTCATAGAATTTGTTTTTCAGACCCTTCATCAGCTTTGTTCTCTGGACTTGCTCCAGCAGCTCAATATTCTTGAAATGAGGATGCATCACTCAAGGTGCTTCCTCACCAGATCTGGATGCATCACTTGAGGTGCTTCCTCACCAGTATCTGTCCTGTTGGTCTTCCCCCTGATTCTTACCCAAAACCATTCAACCCTCGTGTCACCATCATTAACCTCTGGGCAACCAAACCACTTTCTGACACATGGAGCTATCCCATCACCTCTCCTTCCTTTTCCATCCCTTCTGAAGAGATCATAGCCATCCACTGCAGCACTGCAACCTCTTTTCCCTTTCATTTGATGATATGAGAACAGGGAATGTGCTTTAAGTGCTCTTTCTCTTTCCTGGCTGAGTTCAGGTACACAGACAAATAAGCATGCCGATCTTTAGTTTTGAAGTATCACATGGTGAACATCCATGTTCGTGCTGATAGTTGTTTTGCATATTGTCCTTTACTTCCTCCACAACAGCTGCTCATTTTCCTGCAGGCTTTATGGAGAAAGACATACTTGTTATTTCTCTGCCAAAACACTCCTTCTTTCCTCTTCCAGTTCTCAGCCACAGAAAGCTTTCTTAAAGGTCATGCAGGCACATGTGATATCAATGTTTGTGTGAATACATGCTTGTATGAATATTCATGGGACTTTCACATTTGACAACTGTTCCAACAAACAGAATTTCTCTCATATGAATGCTTTAAAGAAAATAAATGTGGTCATAACTAAAAAGGAAGTATTCTTTCTGTATTTGGGGAGAAATATTTACAGTAACGAAAGTGTTTTTGCTGGGCAGCAGCTAGTACAAAGGAATTTGTCATGTGGTAAAGACTGAAGGCAATGAGCAAACAGTCCTTGAAGCTTTACCAGCATATAGACTAGCCAAACATTCTTAGATTACTGAGCATGTACTATATTGGGCTTAACCTTAAGAGGAGCATAATTTGCCTGTACAGCATCTCAGATATTTCAAGCCTGTATCACCAGATTTTTGCCTTTTCTTTTTTACCAAGAACAAAGTCTGCGATAAAATGTCATCAATCAAAATCCTTTTAAAAACTGATCCCTCTATCATTTTCCTTGTTTTCTTGAGGTCATGAGAAGAGAATATAGAAGAAAATTATGCTTATGACATGAAACTTCCTTTTCAAATACAGTGTGTTACAGGAAATGACCATGAAAAAATGTAGATCAAGAGGAGGCAGAGAGAAAAAAGTAGTTCAAATATGTTCAATTTCTTTCCTACAAGTATGTGAGATCCACAAGACTTTCAGGTGAATTTCTCTGTAGGGTTCCATAGACTTCAGACAAAGACACAGTGTGAATTCCTGCAATTTCTGTCAGTTTGCCATCCTTTTGTAGAAGCTAACTAGCATTGTACTTCTGCTACAGTCCAGCATATGAAATCTTCACAAATAATAATTACAATTTATTTTTAAAAAATAATAAGCTAGAGACTCAAATAACAGACATTTGTATTAGGCCACTAGAAAGTCTTGCAGAAAAAGCATAAGCTAAAAGCCAAGAGATAGGTTTGGACATTGAGATGGTTTTCCATAGCAGAAACCAATGACTTTTCTATTATCTTTTTTTTTTCCCTCTCACTCTTTGTCTATAATTGCTTACGAGGGAATTTTGCTGAACAATTGTATGGCATATTAGGGTCTGAGTCTCATTATGTAAATATTATGCAGATTTCTAAAGAACCAAGTGCAGTTTCAAAGTAGAGAGAAGGAATGCAAGGTTAAATGACTGCTTTCAAATTATGGGAGCATCTGTACATCTTTATATGGTTATTTTAAAAGACAGGTTGGAAGATAAACTCTATAAGCTTTCCTTTTTCAAGTATATCTCTACCAATTAGTTTGTGACTGAGAAGAAATTCCTTTCTTAATTACTATTTTTTTTTCCAAATATTGTTTTCATAATTTCACTTTATTTACTGTTAACTTTCTCCTTTGGCTCTTCCTTCCACTCACCACAGTCTCATCAGAGTCATAAGTTTTTATTATGTTTTCTTTTCCAATATTGCTAACTCACATTCTCCTTCTGAGAACATATTTATTACTCATTTATAACTGCAAAATACAAGCCAGTCTGTTGGATTTCAGCAATTTAAATCAAGGGCAGAAAAGTCTTTAGTGTGCTGTCCTCTCAAACATATTTGAAAATGAACTGTTTCACAAGTTAGAAGGTGAATTTCACTACATTCTCAGGAACCTTTTACAGGTGAATTTTTTCTACAAAAAAAAAAAAAAAAAAAACAAAATCTTATTGAAATTTAAAAGAGAAGCATTTTAACATTTATACTTATTAAGTGGCCAAAAGATGAAACAAAAACTTCAATTTCATCATCATGGTCTGAGAAAAGGGAGATGGTCTTCATGAGTGAGGAATACCATTTCACACTAACCTGGTAGAATGTTACAAGGGGCTGCGTTTGTTGCATTCAAAAGAATGACATAATGTGAAAGTTCTGGTAGCATAAGAATATGTATGTGCTAAATAATAGAGATATTAGTATTCTTTTACCGTAATTTGTCTGTGCTGCAAGAAGCAATGAATTAGCTGTCTTTAATCCATGTACAACTTTTCTCTTTCTCTCTCAAAGCTAAGTAA
The DNA here is from genome assembly GCF_027477595.1 of Haemorhous mexicanus. NCBI lineage: Eukaryota > Metazoa > Chordata > Aves > Passeriformes > Fringillidae > Haemorhous > Haemorhous mexicanus. The sequence goes on along the minus strand of NC_082343.1, from coordinate 109,447,459 downwards.
GAGTTAATTAATCTCCTGGACTACATGAAAAACCCAAACCCCTAATCTTTTCTGAGACAAGTCTGCCTTATTTTTGTCAGTATTTCTCTTCTCCATTTTATAGCATGCAGTATTTTCATGCTTCTCTCCCCAGGTGAAGTCTTCACCTTGAGTTGTGACAGCATCCGAATCTCATAGCTATCAAGGCTGAGGTCACCAACAGGAATTGAATTCCTTGTAATTAGTAAGCTGTTCTCATGCAGTGTTGTGAGGGCAGGGAAGAGATATCTGAAGAAACCAACATTTCACAGAGTCAGTGCTGGAAAGAATATTTACAACAATGATAAATTCTTCCATAGTAGACAGAGTTATATATACCAATCAGAATATGATTTTCTATCAAGGGGGAGTTGCTTATTTAGGACTCAATTAGCAAAATATTTAAGTGAGTGCTTAAATCAAACCCATTTCTTGAGTGAATGTTCTTTGCAAGCATGTGCTTAATTTATGTTTAATTGGGTTACTTTTACTGATTTCTGACTTCAGTAAGCCTTCAAGGTCCTTTGACTGACACTGAAACAAACAGACATTGGGTGTTTCTATATTGATGAATGAAGAAATAATCAAAAGGATCAAATTTTTGTGCTACTCGTCCATACAGACATGCACCTACTGAGCACATTTTAATTCCATGTTTCAAGATAGTCTGATTATCCTTGTAGGACACAGTCAATGTAATGTGAATTATTGTGTGACTATGAAAAGATTGGTTAGAACTCTCTTTTCTTAAGTGTCAGGTGCAGGACCCATAGAATCCATACCACCCTCTCTTGTTCTGATTTCTAGGTAAGTGTTAAAGGTGGGTATCTTGCAACTTTATTGACTGGATTTGGTTGGTACAGTGTTCTCTTGTAGTTTAACCAAAAGAGAGAGAGCAGACCAGTATATAGGAACTACCAAAAACACCTCTGCCTAAATGGAGGGGTCAGCAGCCATTTGAAGTTAAAATGTTGCCTCAGTGAATATTAGTCAGGACACAATGGCAGTGTAAACTTTTTCAAATAGAGTCGTTTCTTTTTTAACATCCCTCCCACCCACATGGAAGCAGCTTGAACTGAACAGCCAGACTTTTTCTGTTGGGATCACATTTGTAATTATTCAAGTCAGTATCAAATTGAAGGACTGTCATCTCTTAGTTCTGTTCAACATGCACCTGCTGTATGTTGACATTATTTATTCAGACCGGACTTCCTGGTTCCCAGGTTTCTTAGATGAAACAGCTCATTGCTGAAAATTGGGTTTTTCTGTCCATGTGGAATTGTTCAGTTCTACCCTTAAATGAAAGCATGTGTATTTTTTCAGTAGTACAATATTTGTCCATGTAGTGAAGAACGTGATTCCAGCAAGTAAGCAACGGGAATGAAATAGCTGAATGTGTAGAACATATAAACTTTAATACTGAATAAGCAGAACTTGAGTTACTTTCACAATTACTGTGGCCCACTTACTAGGCTTCTTTCTTGTGGCAATAAAATAAATGTTTTCTGAAGGGAAGAAATACTGTGTTTCGTGGTCTCTGAAAATCACCACACAAGATATTATTGTTCTAGCTGTCAGTACTCAACATCTGTTGTACAGTTTAAGGACTATCACAATACATACCTAAAGCCATACTCTTTGTCAGAAAGGAAAAAAAGGTAAAAGGTTTTGTTCTCTTCTACTATGTTTTTATTAAAACACATTTAGCTTAGATAAAATGCTATTCAACAAATGCAAGGCAGTGATTTTGTTGCTTTGGCATATAATTTATTCAGCTCATTCTTGTAGTATTCAGACACCATGAACAGAATACATTATTCAACAAATACCAACAATTACTCCTTGAATAATTTAGTTGATGAATATTTTATTCTTGTGTTAAAACCAGATCCATGTGAGGGAACTAATACTTGTGCACAGCCTGCTGGACCCTTTTGGAAAGTTTGTAGAAACCCAACAACTGATATAGAACTTGTCTTGTAGTTTTGGGGTACAGTGAAAGGTCAAACACATGATGGATTCTAAACCTTGCAGAAGAAGAATTGAATGGATATCCAGGCATTAATGTTTAATTACTGTCTGGGTTTGATTGTAGTAAGCAATGAGCGATCACAAAGTACAGAATGACTGACATCACGTATTAATTATGGGAGGCAGCTAAGGGAGAAACATGAGTAAAAATGCAGCTCTTTTGAAAAACAGATGAATTGAGGGGGAAGGACGTAAAATGAGAACTCGAAAAACCTCAAAATGTCAGAACTTAATTGACTTTTGGGATTTCTTCTTAAACAAAATACATAAAGATCTCTATGATACAGCTGCAGCTACATCTTCACCTATTCAGTGTGTGACTAGGTCTTCTTGCCTCTGTCCAGCTACCCCCTTCCACGAATCAGGAAATTCCTATGTATTCACATGAACAGCATTCTCTAGATCTGGCAAAATATTTGCTAGATGTAGGTGAACAGCCAGAATCACTATCAGCTGATGCATTTGCCTGATCTGGAACAGCCCAAAAATTTTGTACAGCAGTGGAAGCACATGTGCTTTTTAGGAGGATCCCTCTCACACTGTAACCTCACTGGAACCACAATCCCATCTGGAAGGATCTGATACATCTGGGAACACACCTTCCAGATAGTAGGGCATATATTCATATAGGAATCAAATAACCAGGCACATCAGATGCTTTCAGCATGATCTCCCCATGTGGTATGACACACCACACATAATCTCACTCAGTGGGCCTCTATGTCAGTGAAAGACCTGCACACAAGTAATCTGGACACAAATTAACCTGGAAATTAAAATGGAATTTTGTAAATCCCAGTCCTATGGCATCATCACAAAATCAATCCTTTTTTTCCCATGTACTACCATAAGAGTAGGTTACATTCTTGCAGCATATTCTATATACTGCTGGCTTGGTATCTACTGATGGATAGCTTATCATGTATCTTCCTTGAGTGCAGTGACTGTTGCCTTAAAATGTTCACTAAATGCAGACCTTCATCAAGGTGAGGCTGTCTTCTGTTTAGCTAAAATGATTATAAATGTTTGCTTTTGAGATCATAATATCTTCTGTATCAGTTCTCCTGCAAGTACATAATTAACCTGTCAGCCCACCCTGCAGTAATAAGTGTGATAGACGGGAAATATATTAGGGAAGAACCCGTGTGTGATATGCTTGCGAGCCTTACTTTATCCTTCAAATATTTTTCCTTTAATTAGCGCTCAGGTAAAATCAGACCTTAATGAATTAGCATACAACTGTTATCAGTATACATTATTTTTTTATTCTGAAATGATCACTCAGATGAGGTATAAAAGACCTGGGTGTACTGGGGTGGGGGGTTTGTGGGGTGGGAAAGCAACTTAAGATAGATTGATACTCTTTGAAAAGTCCTGAACTTATAGTATTTACAAAGCCTTTCTTGATAGATAAGATGTAGCATTAACTACTAAATCCCGAAGGAGAAAAATTGACAAAAAAAATTGTCTCAAAAATTATAATATTGGAAAAAGAAAGTGCTTATGAAAATGGTTATGTATATGGAAAATAAACTAAAATTCTAGCTGTGACTTAGAGGCTGTCACAACTGCTGGAAGGAAAAACAAGTATTGGGTGAAATTGATAATACCTAAAAGTATCTGACTGATGTGAGAGTTAGTATCTCCTGCTTTTTTAAGCACTGCAGAAATCAATGTCAATATTAGATTAAATATTAGGAAAAAGTTCTTGTGAAGATGGTGAGCCACTGAAACAGGTTGTCCAAAGTCTTTCTTGGGTTTTATTCATTTCTCTTTTTCCTTTTCATTATTATTATTATTATTATGGTTTTTCTTTCAACCCACAAATTTTATCTCTTTTTTTGAATTCTCATTTCAGTGAGGAAAGGGTGTGAGACAGCAGCTGCATGGTACTCAGTTGTTGGGTGGGGTTAAAACACATTTTTTTAAAAGGGATGCTCTCATCTAATTATTGGAAAAAAAAAATGAAGTGAAAAAGCCTCAGGGAATCAAATTTAAGATTTTAGTTTGTTAGTGAGAGATCTGTATCTGTATATGCTGCTGTAGCCAATGTCTTCTAGTGATAGTGAGTATAGTAGTCATAAGTAATGAGAGACAAGGTCAATTCATGTGGGTGTTGAGCCACACAAGATGGCTACACACCATAGAATAGTCCAGATGAATATACACAATTCTACACTGCATTGCAACAATTTGGACTTTTGTATCAAAAAAAAAAAAAAATTGTAAACTTTTCCAGTGAATGTGGAAAATATGTCTTTCTCACATATGTCTTTCAGGTGACTCTGAGGTCTCTTGATGGCATGGACATCTTTCCTTCTAGCAAGACTTTGTGACTTGCAGAGCAGTTATTGAAATTCTGTCCCTTCTACAAGGAATGGTGGATGATCCTCTGGGTTGTTGTACATTTATGTACACCAGCTGGAGTGCCCATTCCTTGTGAGGCTGTGTTAGTCCTGCCATGCCAGTCCAGGCTACCTTTCATTCTTTCACTTACATTTCCAAAAAGGCAGTAATTGTTTAATCTTCTCCTCTAATAAAGGATAAAAATAAATAGTTCTTTTAAATACAGATGTTTTATCTATTCCTGACAATATTTTCCTGATCAAGCAAAAAATAAATATATCTCTAGAACTCTCTAGAGAATATATGTCATATTTTGGAACACTTACTTGGCCTTAGATAGATGTTATAGTGTTTTTTGAATGAGATTTTATATCATGTAAATACATGATACTTCATCCACTTAAAAATTGTGCTAGGTAAAGAAGATATACCTAAAACCTTCATCTTCAACATCATATGTTTAGCAGTTATTGTTATCTCTTTCCACATCTCCTTTCTAGACTGTAACTGAGAAGTTTCACTAAACTGGGAGGAAAACTATTAAAAAACTCTCCATTCTGCACAGACTGTCAGCACAGAGTCTGTCAGAGAAACACATCAGTCACATCACACAGAGACTGAAACCCTGAGACTGGGATTCATGGCTGGGTTCCCAGATGGAGCTGGGCAATGTGGAGCAGTCTAGGCTTTCACAAGTACTGTAAAAATGACCTTTCTAAATCTCAGCTGTGCTGTTTTTGCAGTATAAGAAAAAGAGGAGTCTGAGAAAGGCAGAGAAAGTCAAAGTATGCTGGACTGGGACTTCAATGAAACTGTGCCTCTGCAAGGTTTTCTATTGCACCTGCTCTTCACTTTATGTATCTCTACAGCAACAGAACCTGCTAAGTTCAAGGAGCTTTGAGGACTGAAAACCATTACCTAGAACTGATGTCTTAATCTTCTTCTCAAAGGGTTTGTCTGGAAGAATAATGATGAAAAGGAGATGGACACCTCATGTGTATTTGTCACAATTAAAAAATGCTTGGATTACAGGGGACATATATTTGGTATATTCTAATCAAAGCTACAAAGCAGAGAAGGAAGAAAATAATGGTTTATTTTTAGCTATTCCTATTACTAAAATTTGCATTTCAAATTACAGAAGGGGCAGTCGAGAGGTTGTCTTTTAAGACTTCCCCAGACATGACAGGCTACAGCAAATGGATGGATGACTCATGTGCCTTCATATGACACCCATTATTTTATACATAATGTTTGTCCTCCAAGGTGATTTTATTTTTCTTTTTATTAATCCTTATTAATATTAAAGAGAGAATAGTAAAATACTTTCTTTTTTTTTTTTTCCTGGAATGCATAAATGCTATAGCTAATCATTTCCCCACAATTATCATAAAACAGCAGTGACATTTTCAGCTCTTCAAAATTATGCAAATTATTGAGTGGGTAAGTACAGTAGCTCTTTTCTCTATTAGAGCACTGCTGTTTAAAGTGGTATTGCATGTCAAGGAGGGCAAGGTGTGAGTAGTTTGATTAGAATTATCCACCCTCCACCAGCATCTCTCTCAGCTTCTCACATCTACACAGTACAGACACCCACTGTCCTTTATTAAAACACATTTGCATTTGCAAATTTATGAGGATGAATAAAAAAAGAAGAAGCACCCAAAGGAAAGTGGACAATCCAGATCTGCCTTGTTTTTTGTTCCATAGCACCATCATTCAGTGCACAGGTAGGCAATCTCCACACTAGTTTGTGTAAGAAAAGAAAAAAAAAATAGGAGATGAAGATTAGCATTTCTAAATCTAGACCGGATTTTTAACCCAGGTGTTCATTTTGTTCTTCATAAGCAAAACTCTTTATCTTCAAGAAAGTTATATGGCCATGGAGTTACTCAGTTGTGGGGTGGTAGAACTGAATGTAAAAACAGGAAGGAATGGATCACAGTCTTTTCTTCTTCAGTTCAGCCTTGGAATAGTAACAATTCGTTTCTATTCACCTGGAGATCAGTTTCAAACATTACTGATAAAAAGCATTTCCTCTGTTTTCCAGCTTAGCAGGCTTAGTGCAGTAGTTCTTACCAAATCCCCCAAAAAAGCAAGAACTTCCTTCTCGCTGTTCTCTCCCGTAGTGCCTTAGTTACCCAGCCTGTGAACATGCACAGCAAAGCTGCTGCTCTAGACTGCTCCACGTCATCCCAGTAATGCTCACCCTGCTTGGGCTCTCCCATCTGTTTTCTGGAGTGCTTGTGTGTGTTTGTTTGTTTAGAAGCCATCTGCTGTCTCGTACCTTCCTCCTCAGCTCCAGCCCTGGAGGAACAGTCCAACTCAAGCTCACAGCACAGCTTTGGTGTTCCAGGCAGTTGTGTGGAGCCTGGTGCCCAAAGCCCTGCACGGACTGATGTGCCCACAGCAGAGAGAGCAGAATGAGGAGAGACTCCAGAATGAGGAATGGACATGGTGCTGGCGTGAGGTTGTGCCTTAGGGAACAAGCCCTGCTCATTAGCAGCTCTCTTTGTCTCCAGCCAGTCCTGTTCCTGGCTTCAGAGTTATTTGAGGGTGCTTCACTGACATTCAGTATGCAGCACAAACATACTTTTAATTGCATATTATCAGAGATGGCATTTCTATCTCAATTTTTTAATAGGATCTACCACTATTGGTCCATTCAAGAGACCTTTTAGGTCTCTTGTATGTGAGTAAGTCTACATACAAGTAACAGCATGAAACCAAAGGAAGTCAAACATAAAAGAAGTGAGTTCTTAATTTTTTAAAAATGAAATACTGGTTGCTTTTCATGTCCTTCTAAGCCAGTTAAGTGGAAACATGACTCCCCTGAACAATCTACACGTGAAGGCTCAATGCACATTGCTACTCTCTCTTTCAATGTTTCACTGACATTTTAAATTCTAATAGCTGAACAGTCTCATTTCCTTTTTAACATTTAGACAGAGGGGTTTTTTACAGTTTTTAAATAGAACAAATAAAGCCAACTGTATTCTTATCTCCTATTTTCAATTTAGCTTCAGAAATTAAAATTTCTACCATATAATTGGACCAAAATTATCTACAGCTTTCCAGTGTTTTCATTCTGTATACCCATGCTCCAAATAGAAATTCAAGGCTATGATCAAGAACAAATCACCTATTGTCATTGAATAGAGCATTATAAAACATTGATGTATTTCCTCCCTTTTAGCTGTTTTTCCAATGGTTTCATGGTCACAATGGACACCTTTGAAGTCTGTTAAAAAAAAAAAAAAAAGAAAAAAGAAAAAAGAAGCACCTCTCCTTACAAAGTGAGGCTGTAGTATTCTTTGCCAGTTCTTTGCCAGTCCCAGTCACAAATACAGGCTGAACAGTGAATAGATTGAGATCAGGCCTGGGGATCTGGGGATCAGCTTGGGGATGTAGTTGATGAGAAGCTAAACATGCATTGGTAATGTGTGTTTGCAGCCTGGGAATCCAATAGTGTCCTGAGCTGCATCAAAAGCAGATTGAGAGAGGTGATTCTGCCCCTCTGCCCTCATGAGACTCCACCTGGAATATACATCCATCTCTGGGACCCCCAGCAGGAGGGGGGCATAGGCCTGTTGGGGAGAGTGCAGAGGAAGCCAAGGAGATGATCGGGAGCTGGAGCACCTCTCCCATAGAGACAGGCTGAGAGAGCTGGGGTTGCTCAGGCTGGAGAAGGCCCCAGAGGGATTTGATGGCAACTAAAGGGGGTATGAGAGAGCTCGAAAGGGACTTTTTCCAGTACTGACAGGCAAGGGGCAATGGCAACAAGCTGATAGAGAGTAGATTTAGATATGGACATGGAAAAAAGCCTTCACTGTGAAGGGGGTGAGGCCCTGGCACAGATTGCCCAAAGTCGTGGATGTCCCACCCCAGGAAGCATTCAAGGCCACCTCAGGATGGGGTCCTGAGCAACTTGGTCTAGTGAAATCCCTTCCCATGGCAGCAGGCCTGGAACAGGATGACCTTTAAGGGCATTTCCAACCCAAGCCAATCTGTGAATCATTGAATCATGCAAGTAGAATCCAATCTATAACATAAAGCTCTTCTTGCATATGAAAAAGTACTGGTTCATTCAGGAATAATTAATAAAAAGAGAAAATAATTTTGCACATTTTTATAGAAACATACTGTACATTTTAAGAGTCTTGGGATGTTCTTTCCCTTCATTTTTATTTCTTCTATGTTGAAAATTAAATTCTGTAATAGAACTGCCAAGCCAAACATTGATATATGCCTGAGGGAGAATATAGAGGCCTTATTTGCATCTTCTTTTTTGTGCCCCGTGTTATCCCAATAATTTTCTGAAATAGTAGTTAACATCTGCCTTACAGCCATCTCCTGGCCTCCCCACCTCCAAACCCTTGGCTGCTGAACTTGAGCTCAGTAGTGAGATACAGAGACAACAGACAGCAACATCTGAAATCCACAGAAGAGCATCAAGGCAGGTTTATGTGAGTGAGTGAAACAGTGCCAGGGCTCAGACACCAGGAGGCTCAGTCATCCATACTTTTAATTTATTAACCAGCTCTTGGCATGCTTTTGTCCAGGTCTAGGTTGGCACTATCCCATGGAGCTCCCAGGGGTGCTCAGGGAGTAAGAAAAAAGCAAGGGCAACCCCCATTAGAGAGCTGAGACACAGCCTCCTAGTTTTGGAAGATGAGAGTTTAGTAGGATAGATGGGACTAGATGGTGTCAGCTGGCCTCAGTGTCAAAATACTGCTGCCCTCACTATTCAATTTACTGGTATAGATTCTCCCTCTGGCTCCAGTCTATTTCCAGAAACAGAAATAAATTCTGTACAGGCTTCTCTTTTCCCTGTGATAAGGACAAAACACTGCTGTTGATGACATTTTTGTTATATGTGAAATTGGCAGGATGTAAACAAATGGGAAAACAACAGAAGGTATTGTCCAGGCTCCATCACTTGAACAGCTGGTTCAAAGAAAAAATTTTGCTGTGAATAAAGAACTTTTGAAACCAGTGATTTAGAAGCTTGCCTACCCCTTGCAGACGGTTCTTTTAGCCCAATGCAGAAAAAACTGTCATGTTGCAAAAAAAAAAAAAAAAAAAAAAAGTGCCTTTTTTTTCTTCCTTCAGTCTCCATCACCAGGAGTATGCACTCCATGGAGCAGGACATGGGATGCTTGTGCTTTCCCCACACCCTGATGCTGCATTTCTCTCTATCCATTGATTGTGCTGGAAGTAAGGTTACATCAACTCTCTGTGCAGGCACCAAGAAAGACAAGAAAGACATGTAGTACCTTTACTAACACCAGACACACTTTAGGACATCTTGGTACAGCTACAAAACTCTTCAGTGAATGGAGGGAGAATAAAAAAGACCTGAAAATATATCTGTCAGAAAACATTGAGTTGTGGGCCCAGAAAAAGTTCAAGACACAAACCCCAAACCTTCAGAGAACAGTAAGGACTTTGGGGGCAGGAGGGAGGGGATGAGGACTGCTAAGATTATTCTCTATGCTTAAGCAGAAGGCTGTAATTGTTCTTTTGTGTCTTATGACAAAAGCCATTATCCCAGAAGTATGCTGGTTTAGATACTTTCTGAAATAATTTAATTTTTCCTGATTACTTAGAAATAGGCAGAAATGTTCTCACACATTTAATTTTTTTTTGGAGGGGCTGATATCATCTGGAATTTACATCTAAGTTCTCAGTTTGAAAGGTAGTTGTGTTCTCTTCAGGAAAGCAGAGTGTAAAGCACTTGGATTTAACTTAGATTCAAAGAATATTTTACTGAACAAGAGCTGTAGTAGCTCTGATAAAGTTAATCACTCAGCCCGTAGAAGTCCAAACCTGATGTAGAAATTTAAAACAACAGATGCCTATTTTTCCTTTTATTTTTACTTTTGACATATGGATGAGAAAAAAAATAAAAGAAGAAAGGTAGGAACTCAGTTAATTTAAACCTATTATGTTGGTCTTACAAACCTAGACCCTCACTGATGTTCTAACAGTGAATTCACCTGCTCCCCAATACTGTCTGCCCTTGTAGGCACCCAAAATTTAATCACACATTCTCTGCATCATCCCATAACTTTTCTTCAATGATTTTTTATTGGGAATGCATTTCCCACTGACATTGCAGTTTAAGTACCACCATATCTAGGTGCCTGGGTTACACACACAGCAAGGCTCTCCACTCACTGCAGACCATAAGGAAAAATTCAATTCCTTAGGAACCATGTTCTAAGCCAACCCTCCCTTTTTGCTGCCAAACAAACAGGAAAATAAAATACTTCACCAGATCATCTTTTCACTAAATTCCTTTAGTCAGTTTTAGTTTCTGTCTGTAAGAAGCACATAAACTTCATGAAAAAAAAATCAAGGAAAACTCCAAACTCCATTCAAGGTTTTTCAAAAACATTTATCTTTTAAAAGTTCCATGATACCCTGTATGGACTTTCATACAAATCACTTTTGACTGAAATGCTATATTACAATTTTTTTAAAATCAAATTCTCCTCAGATTCAGTGAGTTAGAGACTGAAATCTAAAAGCCTTGGAGAAAAATATTTAAAATATGAAGAAATGAAGAAATGGAAAAAAAGCTTAATGCCATTTTCTGTAAGTTAAGTTTTTTTAGCTGACCTTTCCTCTATCCTAAATTTTTAAAATATGAGGAGACTAAAATATTTTTCTTAAATTACAATATTGCCCTGATAAAATTATTGGAAATTTTTTTCCTTTTTTGTGATGTCCTACATGATTTTAACCCATAGCTTAACCCACAGATTCAGACATGTCATCATTGGTTAGATTTCTTCATGACTTTGCAAATAGCTGCAGCCTTTGTGGGGCATTCTGCAGACTCTGTAAGGAGGATACAAAACAGTGCTCATCTGAGGTTATGTCCCAACCCAGCACAGTGTCTTTAGCGGCAACCCAACACACAAAGCTGGGGAGAGGTAGGTTTTTTCTTCCTGATGAAGGACTGAAAAGTGATCTTATGCTACCATTACACCATTACAACTCAGTGGGCTTCAGTGGAAATCCTCCTGAATTATTTTGGATAGATTAAACTTAACTCTCTAAATGTTATATTTACTGAATAGCAGACATCCAGCAATTTTAAAGCACCTTGGGAACATTAGTTAAGCTCCAGAATCTCTCTTTCCATGGTTTCCCAGGTGGAAAATAAATTAATATGGTTTATGGACATTTAAATCATCACCCAGGAATATTCCCCAAATTTGTGCAAAATCACAGCAAATCACCATCCAGGTCAGATACAGAACCTGTTCTCTTGGGCTTTGGCACTACACATTTTATCCTCTTTTCGAACAATAGATTTAGACTCTTACAGATTATTACTTTTATCTTAAGCACTCTCTTACCTCAAATGGCTGCTGAGTTCTCAGTCGGGCCATTTAGCATAAGTGCCTGCTCTAGTTATTCAGTCCATTAAAACAGAAATCAGACTACATTACCCAGAACACACTTAAGCCTCCCACAGCCTGCTCAGTCACAGAGGCAGTCTGCCAATAAATGAGCTCTCTACAGTGTCCCCTACTAACATCATTTAGGAGTTCTATGTTAAAATATACGAATACAGATGTTTATACAAACCCAACAGCCAATATCTGAATCATAAGGTAATTTAGGTAGACAAGCACTAGCTTATGTATGTTGGGTTGGATATTTCATTACCCATGACTAATTCCTGGGATGCTGTTAGCAAGCTTCCTAACTTCTTTCTCTATCCACATAGATCTTTGCTTTGAAAACACAGATATTATTTTCTTTGGCTGTAGGACTTTTGGGCTTTTTGAATTTATCTGGCCATGGGAAGCACAGGATGTTTTGTGTATGTGGGGTTCTTGGACACATAAAGAGAGTTAAATTACACATGAGCAAGGTAGGCAATTTAGGAAATTCCCTAAACTAATAGATAGGAAAAAAGACAAGTGAAAAAAATCCCTAATGACTCTTTACTAAATTCCTAAGCTAGGTTACTTTTTATAATTGCCACCACTGGATAAAGTTCAGAGCTGTGAGAGGAGGTAGATGGTGTGAGAAATGATACGTTTAAAATCACATAGATGGCTCCTCAAGGCTAAGTCACAGTTCTACCTTCCCTGTGGAGGCAGTGGAACCAGCAAAACTGATTCTGAAATATTCTTCCCCATTTCTTCCTTCCACCACTTTTGCTTCATCTGCTGCCATGGCACGAACATGCCAGTCCCAGGTCTTTGTCCTGAGAGCAGCAAAATGAAGATTTGCCTGTATTGCCTTGAACTGAAACCTTTGCACACCTAAGCACACCTTTGCTTTGTAAATTCAGACTCAGTCAGGTAACACATGTGAATTACTAGTCCACAGTCCTGCAGGTAATTGAATGCCCTCAACACTCATATACAAAATGTCTGACTTTTCAAGACCTGAGCTCTATAAAAATAAACATAATCAAATTCAGACAGCATTTGCTTGCCAATTACTGGCAGATTTGTACCATTTATGGTCAGTCCATTATGACACAGCTCTACAAATTGAATTTGATACAGAAAATGTTAAGAAGGAAGGATCTTTGGCTTCAATTTATCCAGAACAAATGGGCAAATGGAAAAAAATCAAATCTGAATTTGTAGCTACAAGGCAATTTGGACAAATGTTCGGCTATACTATCCTATCTGTGGAGCAAAACATGATCCAAACTATCTCAATGCATTGAGATTACATAATTTGATGATAGCATCTAGAACTGTGGCAGCACAAGCAATCTGGTGTTCAGGACATTCCTGAATTTTGGTTAAAAGCCTTTTCTTCCTTTTAGCAAAAATATATTTGTTGGTTTAGATTGCACATTTATGGTGTAAAAATGAAACCAACTGTCCTAGATGGGAGGAAAGATGCCTGCAGAATAATTGATTTGCCTATTGCCTTGATTACTGTAGAAATGTTCAGCACTTTTTTCCTCCTCAGGGAGATTTTATCTTGAAAAACTATGCCAACAGACAGACACACTCTTACAAGTTAATCTGTATTTTATAATGAATAGGATTTAAAAATGTCCCGTGAAAAATGTGGTGCTAGCACTGCATTGTCTCTGTCTAGATGCCAGATACCCACCAAAGTCTCTCTGTCACTCCCCTCTGCAAATAAACAGGAGACAGAAAATATTATGAAGGGTTCATGGGTTGAGATAAGGATGGGGAGAGAGATAATCCACCAATTACCATACTGGGCAAAACACATTTGACTTAGGAAAATCAAGTGAATTTATTACCAATCAAAATAAGAGCAGGATAATGAGAAGTAAATCTTAAAAACAACCCTGTCTCACCCCTTCCTCCTTCCCAGCTCCACCTGTTTCCCCAGAGGTGCAGGGAGACGGGGAATGGGGGTTGGGGTCAGTTCATCACTCATGGTTCCTGCTGAGCTCAGGGAGAGAAGACCTTCCTCTGCTTCAGCATGGGGTCCCTCCCACAAAGACAGCTCTCCATGAACTTCTCCAGAGTATGTTCTTCTCATGCCCTACAGTTCTTTATGAGCTGCTCCAGCATGGGTTCCTTTCTGTGGGGTGCAGTCCTTCCAGAACCACCTGCTCCAGGGTGGATCCCCCACAGGGTCACAAGTGCTGACAGGAAACCTGCTCCAGCATGGGCTCCTCTCTCCACAGGTCTGCAGATCCCTGCCTGGGGTCACAGCCTCCTCTGGGCATCCACCTGCTCCAGGGTGGGACCCTCCGTGGAATGAAGGTGGATCTCTGCTCCCACAAGGAGCTCCATAGGCTGAAGGGACACAGCACCATGGGCTGCTGGGGAACTCTGCTTCAGCTCCTGTTCCTGCTTCTCCACTGACCTTGGTGTCTGCATAGTTGTTCCTCTCACACATTCTCACTCCTCTCTTCTGAGCACAATTACTGCAGCATGATAATTTTTTTTGTTTTCTCAAATATGGTATCACAGGCTGATTGGCCCAGCCTTGGCCAGAAGTGGGTCCAATTTGGAACCAGCTGGCATTGGCTGTGGGGGGCAGGTTTGTGGCAGCTGTTCACAGAAACCACCCCTGCAACCACCCCCAGTCCCAAAACCTGGCCACACAAACCCAATGCACTACGACAGCAATTTAGTTAGTAGGAGAGGTTGTAGCTTTAAAATCATTTCCCTTCTCTAGGATAAAAAAACCCACCTCTGTCATCCTTTCCTCATTTGAGTGAACGCTCCAGGCCCATTAGTTGTCTTCATGGCCCTTTGATGGACTGTCTCCAGTAGTTCCACATCTTTCCATAGAGATGCAGAAATTCACACAGCAAAAATACTGTTGGTTCTCATGAAGAGCACATATCACATTTGAGAACTGACATAGGTCTTCAGATCTGTTGTATGGATTTCATCTCATCCACCTTTATGGATAGGATCCTGCTTAGACTACTGACACCTAAATTCAAGTCCACAAGGAACAGTCTAAATGCATTCTGAGAGGTAGAGTTAAATAACTTAAATACTAGGACCTAGAGGACCCCACATATCTCCATCTGTTGCTAGTTCTAGAAGAGGATGTTTCCTCTTTCTAATTCCCTTCCCATATGTGCCAGTCTGGTGTGGATGCCTTGAATTCTTTAGGGTTGTCTCAGATGTAGCTGTGTGGCTGTTAACTGTGATGGGATTATAATGCCTGCAGACTGAAAAAGGTAGGTGATTTAATCTCAATCTGCTCACCACTGAAATCAATAGTAAAGACATCTTCACTGATGGCAGTTACTGAGCAATCCTGTAGGGGTTTTTTATAGTCATTGGAGAAAATCTGCCCATTCTAACATGCAATTTTTCTGGTATTTGCCAGGAAGTGACTCCTCCTCCTTTAAAAGGACATTTTCATATTTTGTTGGAGACATCTTGCTTCTTATTTCAACACCTGAAATGTGCATGGGAGCTTCCACATTACAAAACCATGTCAGACTGGCTTTGTTCTTCCCAGAGTTTGCTCAGCTGTACATTTCACTGGGGCTTGTAAAAGCCCAGCACCTGCTGCTCGATGCTGCAGTTTGAAAATCTTCTCCACTGTTTTCCCCAGTGAATTTTAGAAGGCTGTTGCCATCCTCTGGCATTCACAGGAAGATGTTTGAAGGCAGGTCAGCTCCCAGTTGTTAAGCAGGGCAAGTCAAAGCAAGGTAAAGGAAGGTCATCCAAAGTAATGGAGACGACAATTGACTGGAAGTCAGCAGTGGTATAACCCTGCTCCAATCAGTATTGTCTCTGAGCTGAAGAGCTTTAATGAGAAAAAAGGATTATTAACTTTCAAGTGTTGCAATGACAGCTTGTTTATCCCCTGTGGACACATGGTGTGCTCACATGGCATGGCACAGCACAGAACAATATACACTTAGCTAGGTGCTAAGTACAACATCTCCTTACAATTCACTTTGCCCACATCCTGACTGAAGGGTGGGCAAGAACAGAGGGTTTCTAGCTAAAGTGAGCACAGTGTAAGGTCACCATTAACCCCTCTGTGCCTATTAATATGATTTACAGCAATGGACAAGTACAAGCATCAGCAAAACTTCCATGGACAAATTATAGTCCATAATAAAACTGTACAGAATACAATCATTAGAATTCTGGGCCTGGTTTCAATATATTTAATTTTTAAAGTTTCTAAAGTTGACCTTAAAAATTTCCCTCTCCCCTTGCCATCCCTTCCTGTGATCAAACATTCTCAGTCATCACAAACTGCACACACCACATGCATTTTCTCACAACATCTCATGAAAATGACAAAGTCACCTTGCAATTTTAACCTCAAAAAAAATCAACGTAAACACATTCCTATTTTCATTGCCACCAAATTTAACTCTGAAAAGGGAAGCTGACAAAACAGTAAGACCCTTCAGATGTCCATTGTAATCCTTTCCTTTCTGACCCTTTCCAGCTCTGTTTAGCTTTCACTTCCTTCATCTCTTAGATATGATTTATCAGTCCTTTGCACAGCAGCCTTGTCCTCTTCTCATCAGAGTGCCATTTTCACAGAGTTGTCCTTCTGGGGCAGTAGGAATCCTTGTCACAGACCTGCAAATAACTTCACCACTTGATATTAAGAAGTTCTGTTAAAGAGATACAAAGTCTTTTTCTTTAGAGAGAGTAGTTTTAATCTTCTTGTTCAATTGTTTCTCACACTATCACCTAACCTTTTCACAATCTGATGTGATGGGGTGGAAAAAGGGACACATATAAGCCAAATTTCCAGATGAGAACATTTCACAGTTTCCTTTTCAGTTGTAGCCACTGGTCTTCATCACACCTGAGTTCCAGCATCCTGCTCATTATTTCCCCTGCCAGTCAAGAAGAAGAAGAGGGATACAAGTACTATTTGCTTTCCCTGACAAGTATGAAATAGATTCCAGTGAAACATGAACCTGACAGGAGGCTACAGATTTTGGGTTAGTGGGACTGGACATCAGAATGTATTGTCAAGATTGGTCATTTGTTAGCTAAAGAGAAGTGTGTTATGGCTGTGGATATGTCAATACAAAAGAAAGAGAAGATGGGCGTGAAAGTCATCTTAAGTTCATTTCCAGTTATAGTACTGGTGGGAAATGTCTTTCAGTATCCTTCATTGGTTTTTTAGAAACTCTTCTCACTGATACACTGACAGTGTTGTGTGACACACTCTGCACTCAATTTTCACTGAGAACCTGCAACTTTCTTCTTTCCTCCACAAAATTTACCAGACAAAGATTTGTATCTAAAACTTTTGCTAGTTCTATCTCACATTATTAGCACAAAAAAAATTCAAGACCTGGATATACTCAGAGAGGTTCAAGAAATTCTTGTCTTTGTGGCATTGGTACCACTGGGCAGATAAAGAAAATGTATAATATTTAAAAAGTATATATAAATTTGACCTACTCGGGTTCAAAACTAGGGTCCTGAAAGCATCCACTTGTTCCTTTCTGACTTCTAAAAGTATCTTAATTCCCTGATCATGTACTTCTTCTGCATGTGCCTTGATGGTTTGGTGGGAAGTGAGAAACTAATCTGATGTGAAAGTTCAGTCAGGTAGATTCTCCTCTAAAGTACCTTAATGTTTTCAAATCTGTGATTGGATTCTTCTCACACAGAATATCTAGAAATAAACCTACTTATTTAACTTAAGTCTCTTTGCTACTGATGGAGTCAAGTACCTCTGCAGGCAGGTCACTTCCCTCATGAATCAGTCTGTGACAATCTCTGTCCTCCGCTGGATGAAGAGAGAAATAAAGAGATGAGTTTAGGAAGAAGTTCAATGCACCATAATGTTTTTCACAATAATAGTGGTGCAAGGCATATTAATCTTCTCAAGCTCCTACCCTATACCATTTCTTTCCTTCACACGCGCTGAAAGAACTGATTTTTTTCAAAATCTTGTTGTCAAGTCCATGCTTTAAGTCCAAGTTGATGATAAACCAAATATTTTTCCAAACCATATACTTGGACTTCCATAACTAACTTGTAAATGTTTCCATGAGATAACTCTTGCTAATGCACACACTACCCCACTGATCAGAACATTTGGCAAGGAGTCTAGAAGTCCTAGGAATCATATTTTTCTCTAGCAGGTTTATTTCTGATATCTTTACCTCACTGTGTCCTAAATCCAAATTACAAAGTTTCCCTGCAGAATGGGGACATTTCTGCCATTATAAAAAAATCAATATTTTTAAAATGTTCTTTCATGAATAGGAAGGGCAAGGTTTCTATGTGCTGACCAATTTTTCATGTTTGTTTTTTTTTCAGGGGGGCTGGTGCTTGATCTTTCTGTTTGTGTCACCTATTTTCCTCAGGATGAATAAGGTGGCCCAATTAATGCTTCATTCTCAGAACCAGCAATCTTGAAGTTAAAATATCAAGCTTTACAGTACTGTAACTGATCTCTTTAGCCTTACCCTGCTTAAAATAGTCCATTTGTAATTTGCTAATGTGGAGCCAAGTTTTCAAACACTTCTCCAGTATTGGGGTTCATCAGCTGGAGGTTGAAGGAAGTCTGCATCAGGCCCAGTGTAACTCTCTAGTTTGCAAAAAAAGTACTGCTTTTAATGAACACTAATTATAATTGGGGAAAGATGAGCTGTGGATTCAACAGAGGGGAAAAAGGCTAATGCTTTTAAAATGTAGCCTGATTAATGAGGCTGTCATAGAATTTATTTATAGGTATGCTGTACAAAGTATCATAATCTCTGGAATGATTTGCAGCAAAAAAATAAAGCCATCAGAATTTAGAAATCATAAAACTGATTTGACTCCAAAGGATATTCTGTACAGGCCAATCAGAGGATTATAGCTGAGGCAGAGAAGTTGTGAAGAGCAAGTGTGCTTAAACTGTTCTGGGGTGTGGGTCATATTTCAACTCCCTGACTCCTGTTTTCAGTCCCTACTGAGTCACACATGGAATATTTCACAACTAGATACTGGCCTTGTGTAACAGCAGCAATTGCCTTCTCTGAATAGTGGCATTCAGAAGCTATTTAATATAATATTAGCTGGTTTTAATGAAAGATAGCAGATGGAAATGCAGAGGATCCTGTTCTTTGCTAGGCAGTTCTCCATGGACCTCCAGCAAGTGCTTCATGAATCACTAATGGTGCATGGTCTGCAGTAGGGAGATATTGATTTGAAGAAATCCCAAATAAACAGATAGACCTTGTACTATATGGTGAAGGTCACTAAACATAAGAAACAAAATTTTCCCTACAGAAATGTGCATGGAGCATTTAGTGTCCTGAAAGTTGAAAAAAAAAAAAAAAAAAAAAAAAGAAGAAAGAATTAAAAAAAATATATTTGAGATGTTATATTTAGAGTAAAGGAAGTACACTGACAGAAACAGAGGCTCAGGCATAGAGGTGCAAGACACAGATCATCTGGGAATTAGCAGAAAAAGGAATCCAGGCTCCTTTTTTTTAAGAATGACAGGTCCTTTTAATGTAAACAGTTTTTAAATCTTGACTCCAAAGGATTAAAAAAGTCATCCAAACTAAGACAAATGGAGAGGGGGACAGATAAGTCTGTTTTAGTTGAAATCTGCATCATACACAATAGCCTACAAATGTTAATGCATACTCCTGAACTTTTAAGGAGCAGAAAGGAAAAAAAAAACTGTAATATGGCAGGATGGTGCATGAAGTTGACTGTCTGGATATGTTGCCAGACCTGAAAAAGGAGGAAAATCACCAATTATTATAATCACTCCAAATTTAATACAAATTCAAAAAAGAAAGCACTTAGAGGTTATTGATTTCTCAGCCTACCATAATGTTTTTGGACATCAATACATTGTTTGATGATACCGATGTTTGCCTTTTGTTCCTCTCACAGCTCTAAAGATGTTAACTTGCAGGCAGCCTCACTGGCATAAGAACATAATAGCATATAGGATTTTGGCTATACTGAGCACAGGATAATTTTGATAACCTATACAATCCTTTAGCCTAGAAGTGCTTTATTTTCAAGCTCCACTATAATTAGTTACAAAGGTTATTTGAGTGAGATGTGAGGCGAGACTGGAAGATTGTTGTTAAATGAAATCAATTTCACCTTCTTTTTCTCTTGCTGCAATATTTTCCTTTAAATCTATAGTGAAGAAACAGGCTGTTTCAGACAGTCATTTACCAACAAGGACTTGTTCAAGAGTTTCAATATCTCATTCAGGAACAATGAAGGGATTCAGCTGATACCAGCCTTCAGTTGAATAGTTCTCTATGTGTCTCTCAGGCTGTGTCTCCACCTACATTACACATTCCAAGCATGGCCAGCTTCTTCAGTTTGAAGGAAGGCACAGTTGACCTACATAAACTTCTCAGGCTTTGACTGAATTTTGAGCAAAGGCAGCACGTCCCCCCAGCTCTGTTCAGACTCCCAGATCTGAACAGCCTCATACATTACTGATACTCCATAGTTTGCAAGATCAAAAGAATAGGGATGTACCTCCAGAAAACCTGGTCTGGTTTTAAAGTCCATGAATTCTAAAACAAAGGTCTCAAGAAGGAACCACAGTGTATTCCATGGTCTTAAGTGGGGTGGGTGGAAGAAGCATTCCAGCAGAAGAGTAACAGAGTCGAGGTTTAAGAACTGTGCCAAAGAACTGAAATTTGTTTAGGGATGACACAGACATGGTAGCTACTAACAGAGAAAAGGAATCCTCACCTACTTGCTCCCCTCTGATACACAATTCATGAATGTCACAGGTATTCCTACTCCAGATTCTGAAATGATTATGCTTTTCTGTTCATTTGCTTGAGTGAAACTTGACATATACAAAAAGTTTCGAGATGGATTTATGTGAACATTTCACACAAGTATACAGACAGTGAGGAAATAACAGAAAAAATTTTAAAGCTGAAAAATATGCCTTTAACAATCACTTAAGTCCTGACTAGAAAAGATAGCTGCTGAAAGCGTATCAGTGATTAGTCTCTTGACCTTTCTTCAACTTGAAGTCATCAGCTTTTGTTCGTCACTGATAATAATAATAACCTTTATTTTATGAGGTGACTGACAGACAATCCTTAGAGACCACAGTCTTTCACAAGAGCAACCTGCTTAAAAAGTAAGTCATATTTAATAGGCTCAACAGAGTGAAATTAACTCAGAATTTTTATATCAAATATTAGAAACATGAAACACTGTATATGCAAAAAAAAAAAAAATAGGAAAAAGAAAGAAAAAAGGAACATTAAAATGACTTTCAAAGGAAGAAGCTGTAGCACAAGTTTGGGCAGAAGAATGACAGTATATTAAAATTTATTTCCTCTTTACCCCAATTTGTTTTTCAATAAGAAGGTAGAAAATTTCTCAATGTGTTCTATTTCTTTTAACATTTTGAGAGGCTAAGAGAAGGGAAATCCAAGACTGTATGAACTGTCACAGGGCTATCTTCGACAATGGCCAGTCCTGAATCCTCAGATATGATCACTATTATACTTCATTTAGGAGGAGGGGTATCTTCCTAATCACAGTCAGCAATCGTCTCATGACCTGAAGCTGCAGTGGCTGCCCTCTTCACATTTTCATTCTTCCAAGTGTAATTGCATATGCTACTCTGGACCAGACTTGAATGAAAATCCCTTTCAGGAAAACCCCAGGAGGTGGAGCCAATAATAGGGTAGGTGGCTCTCATTCCTCAGAGTCATTATTGAACCAATTGGACAATACAGTGTGAGGGGTCACAATGAGCAGTGCACTCTTCTGAATGAATTGTAAAGCCAAAGCCCTGAATAACTCTGGGTGTTAAACAGAGGTGGTTTATTTTCAAGAGTGAAGACCTTGCTCCATCAAGACCTAACCTGAATAGTGCACTTTGTCTCCTGTTAGCTCAGTCAGTCCCTTAGCCTGTGTTAGTAGTATATAGGAGGTCTGTGTGTACTCCTACAGCATTTTCTTTTCTCACTGGAAGGAGCAGCAATTCACCAGTGAGATTTTCATTTGACAGAAGAATTTAATCCAACCTGTTAAAAAATTACTATCATAATCTTCCTGGAAGGCTGCAGAGTATTTGTCCTTAAACTCTGTGTGCTTTCCATGTTCACTGCATTTACCACTGTTACCTGAAGAACAGAAGAGCCAGCATGAATACTGGGAAGGTCAGGAATTGTTTAGAGACTCATCTGAAAAAAGTCTCCTTTTCCTAGCAATAACAATATTTCAGGCAAAATGTTTTGAATTATATGAAGCCAGTAAGGAACTAAAATGAAATTACTAGCTCTTGACATTTTCTTAGATATTAGTCAATTATCATGAAACATTCATTGAGAGAAGACCATAAAGGATAGAAGAACCTGATAAACAAATCCCATGGGAATTTAAAAACTTTGAAAATCTCAGTCTAAGTTTTTAGTTTGTATTTGGGGATGGGGGAAAATATGAACCAGCTGAAAGGGCTCAACACAAAATAGTCATGTCTGGGTAGTATGAAATATATTAACATATGAGACCGCTATAAAAATGTCAGCACTGTAATCCTAAATCCAGCAAACCAGAGGAAGATTCAACAGCCAAATGCCCCATATCATGTGGCCTATGTCAATCTCCTTGGACTAGGACAGTTGAGGTGGTCACTGGACAAATCATCACCACTCAGGGACTTCTGCCACTGGCTTTCTGCCAGCCAGTTCTTGGTGCCTTACTTCTTTTGAGTGCAAAGATGGAGGCAGTTGTTTTCTTGGAAGCTGTTTTGAGAGCTGCTAATGAAAGCAGTAGACAATTTTGTTGTTGTTGTTGATGTGGTTTTGACTACAATCTAAACAGAAACACTTTTCATTCATGTGTAATTTACTTTGAAGAGTTAGCCTCTGGTTCTAGTTATAGATGATACGATAATATCAGGCATCCAGACTGTAACATTTTTTAACTGTAGAGAAAAATCCATTTAAAAAATCCATTTATAATATTGCTGAAACATAGTACTCTTTTTTTCCCCCAACTCCTAAGCTTTGAATACACATGGGAACTTGAGAGATCAGATCTAAATTGAGTGGATCAGCAAAATGTGGTAGAGTCAATGAAGTTATGTGGGTTTACATTATCTAAGAGTATGGCCCAAAGTGATAAGGACTGGCAGGAGAAAAACTCCACATACTATCTCCCCCTTGAAACACATGCTTTTAAAGCTGCTTTAAAATGTTATTATTTCTGCTAAATATGTAATATATGAAGGATATGTCAATTTTTCATGCTTCCATAAAGATTATGCAGTTTTAAATGTCTTTTCCAGTTAGACCCAATCTACTCAGCCCAAAGACAAGCTGTTACAGTTTTATACTAAACAGCACATTTTTGTGTTTCTCTCTGTGTGTTTGCATGTATGTGAACAAGAGAGAAATGCACTTGCAACTGTGGAAAGCCACTAATTAAGCAAATTAAAGCACTTTTTTTTTTTCATTAAAACCTCAGATATTTTCTTTCTGCCTTTTATTGTTTATTGGAAACAGTCCTTCCTCTAACACTACCCACAATGGATTTTACAAATTTTGTGGCTTATGTTGACTGTTTTGCAATTTATACTAGTGTGTAAAATATTCCCAGCACATACACTTAATCAAAACAAGCCCAATTAAGCTCAGTACTCCAGATTCCACCTCATTAGCTTTCTGTTCCTAAAATATAACAGATGTGATTGCTTCAGGCCATGAGTTAAAGACAAATTTTTCAGCTAAGCACTTGCAATACAACCTAAAGTTATATGAAGATTTAATTATTACTTTCATTTTCATGGCTAACTGTAAAAGCTCATTTTTCACTTAATAGCAATGGTATTCCACTCCTGCATTTTACCCACTGTTACAGAGAAAAGTATCTAAAGGAGGAAGAAGGGAGAGGGCAGGGGTCTTATTTTTACTCCTGGCCTCATATATTGAATGTGTGACTTCACAAACTTGCAGGTCTTTTACCCATTCTAAATAACTGGAATTCAGAAAGGAGTCAGGATTTCAGCTTACAGAATATCACTTCTGCCTACAACCTCTGTGCAACTGTGTGAATGATATTGCAGCATGTTTACTTTGCATGCTTCAAAAAGATAGAATGTCTTAGCATGCAGCAATAGATGTCTAGTGCTCCCCTCAAGCAATTCTTGTTACTTCTTAGTTGTATTTTAACTGTTTAGAACTACTAGTTTCTATATAATATCCAATATAAGGAAAAATATTATCCCTTTTCTGTAGTCAAAAGGCCGAAGAGGATTATTACAAGACTGACAGCAGGGATATGAAGGAAAGCTCTGCCAATTGTCAGTAGCTGTATTTCTTTGTCAATACTCCAGTGCCAAGCTGCTGAATGTCTCCCACACTTTTTCTTTGTTATGGAAACTCAAGCATCTGGTGGATCAAAAATAATCTAGCCAAACCAAAGCATATCCAAGAATAATCCAGATGGGACAGTCTGACTTGTCCGTGGCACAATTCACCATGGAGGTTTCCAAATGAGCTTTCAGCTTCCAATAAATTGAACCTCTTCACAGATTCTGTACTGATGCATAACTGACACCATCCTTTCCTCTGATTTCCCTGAATCCTTGAGAGTCTTGTAGGTAAGACCCACTTTCTCAAGCTGTTCAATTTTCCAGCTACACCGAGTGACCCAGAAGACAACAGTCCCAGGCTCTGTGCAGAACAAGATCCTGGTGTAGTGAAGCCAACTGTGCATAAAACTGTGCACATAATACACAGTCAATCTTGCAAAAATGAACATAAACCAGTTGCATTAGCATCAGTAGAAATGCCACAGGCCCTAAAAAGGCCTTTAGATACCTTTTTTTGCATAAATTATTACATAAGGTACCAGGCAGGACAGATTATTAAAATGACCCAATTCACTACTCTTTCCACATTTCTGTGTAGGATGATTTTTTTTACAGTGTGTATTTGTTCTCTCAGCAGGGTGGGTATCTGAGATAGCCTAATTGAAGTCAATGGAGCTACACATTGACATAAAACTAGTATACTTAACAGGAGGTTAATGCTCAGAAGAAAGGAGAAGCCAAGGTTTGTCTTGAAAGATTTTCTCATGGCTGAGATCTCCTCTGGTGTGTACATTCCCACTGCATTATTCTTTCTTTTCTTCTCCTCAAAAAATTCATTAAAAAAAACAAACAAAGAAACAAAAACCCCCACCATGTTCTCTTTGTGGTTTACACTGAAGACATAGCTTTTCTGTTTGTTAAAATGTGGAAAAGGTAAATAAATGAAAATTTCTAGTGATTAGTCCCTAAGGTCTTTATTTATGGATCCCTGGCACAAATACACTGCAGATAATAGTCCAATTTAATATTTATGATGTGCTAGGTTTCTCTGAATATACAAATTTGGCGATTATCATGGGGGTTATCCTTTATTTATCTCCTTTTGACTTTTAATTAGTAGAATTGCATTTAATCATTAACAATCTTCCCTTCCAAAAAACACCCTACCTGCTAATTCCTCGATAAATGTGTCCCCATTGTGTCACTATTTTCATTAGAAGATCTTTCTTAGTTGTTCCATTGACAAGCATTCATTTAAAAATACTAGGTCTGCAGATGTCTTGAAGTGACATATCACTGACTGGACGTATCACCCTGCAACCACTGTACTGTTAGGTACCTGTCAGCCCTCAGCAGACCAGGCATTAGGGCACTCACTAAGGTGATCAATGGCCCCTCAAATCATAGCACCCTTTTCAGAAAACAAAGAAAAACACTGTATGTGTGTGAGTGGATAGGGGAGTACAAAGCCTGGCATAGTCTATTTAATTAAACATAATAATACTCAGTGTAAAGATTATGCCTCTTTCTTTGATGATATAAAACAGTGGCACAGAAATTATACCTTTGTTAAAAAGTTCTAACATTAATCAAGTAGCTTCCATGGAGAGATGAAACTACAAGCTCTAACATGTTAACATTCAGCAATGTGTTACTAATAGCATCATTAACACATACCATATATAGCTGCACGAGTGCCTTAGTCTGAGCTACTGCCAAGTCCCAGTTTGTCAAGTTGGGACACGGGAATGGCAAAATAATTTCATTCACTCCACCACCTAATTAAGATGGAGCTAAAAGCATAGAAGTTGAGAGCCTTAGCAGGTCTGCTGTGCCATTCCTCCAGGGTGGCTTTGTAAGGAATAGTAAAAATACTTAATACAGTCACTGTTGCATGTTAAATGACTGTTAGGGAAGTGGAAGGTTGAATCAGTAAAGGGTGAACACTGCCATCATTGTGCAGAATTCACTCCTCTTCTCCACCTCATCTCTGCTCCCATGCTTGCCCATACTGCTACAAAAGAATTTATTTTTTTTTAATACTGGGAATCTTGACATTTACTTTAAAACCAAGCTACCTTCTTACAATGAGCTGTTATCTGCTATGTATTATACAACTTTGCCCTGAGAATGTGAAGGGGGAATTAGGACCTACTCATCTATTTAGGTTTCCTAGCAATTTCCATTATGAAGGAATCTTGTGGTCTTCCCATTTGAGGAACATTTTCAATATCTGTTTTAGCAGCAGTTCTTAGGAAAGCAATGACTGCTGTGTCCAGCTTCTCACTGTCTTGGCTCACTAGATTATTTTCTGACTTTAAATTGATGTAATTATTCTCTCCCAAAATCTGACCTGTAGAAACACGTTTATAATACGCTTTGACCATCAGCATGTTACTCTACTACCTGCAGCAAGCTTGTAATTACAGCAGCACTATTTAATTAGGTCCCAAGCCTGCATGCAGGCCCTGAGAGTGCTGGTGCCAGGAGTCAGCTGCAAAATATCCTGTATCCAGTCAGGAAGAGAGAGAATCAGGTGTGCACAGTGAGTGTGCAGTGTGACGTTCACTCTGTACCAGGCACCATCAACCCTTTCATAAGTCTATACCTGGTTGCTGTTCAGAATTCTGCCCCTAGTTAAGAAAATATTTGAGCTATTTGCTTTTTGATATTATCCCCTTAGTACTGGATTACTTGACAAGATGCTAAATTAATCAGGTTTCAAAGAAGCTGAGGTGTATAAATGTTAAACTAATCACCAAAAAAATAATCTCAATTCATAGTAAGACTCTTTCTTTCATATCCCCTCTATCCTGTGTATTTCATGTTGTTCAGTTCTGAGTGAGTCTTTTTTATTTTTTTTTTTTTTTTAATGTAAGACTTGATTAATATTAGCAAAAGTAAAGTTTTTGAAGGATACTTCATTCTGTTGAAATGGTCCTTGCAGACCACTGGCACATCACACAACAGCAGGGAGACCTGGCTCTTTTCATTGGGTGTTGATTCTCTCATTTTGTTGTTTGAACAGTTTTGTTGTCCCTCCCACATCCTTCTCATTTGTTCCCCCATTTCTAATCATGCATTTTCTTCTGGTTTGAAACCAATAAAATCAGAACAAAAATTAAAGTTTAATAAATAATGTTTATAGGCTAAACGTAAGAAGGCAAGGTACATGCTCAGTACCTTTTTTGGTACTTTAGCTCCCATAAGATTTTCTGGTTAGTTTTGATGGTATTCTCAGTGCAGTGGCTGACTAAGAGTCACTTGCAACATAATTTCCTGTAGTCAGGAAACTGGAAAGTTTGCAACAGAATACTGTATTTTGAAACAGCAGCCATTTATGTCAAAGTCAGAGCTGGTAATATTTGGAATCTTGTGCTCACCTATGTATCCTTAAGGATGTAAAAGAGAAAAAGAGATTTTCTGTAAATCCATTCCTAATTTGTGATGCTTATCATCAAAAAACATATGGCCAGATCAAAAGGACAGATCCTAAGCTGGTGCAAATGGCCAAGCAGCACTGTCAGCAGGGATACTGGATTTATAACAGCTGAGTATTTGGCCTATTTGTAGTTTAGTATAAGAGTTATCTGGCTGAGAGTATAGAAGTTATAACAAAAACCACCAAGTAATAGTCTTTCAGAAAGCCATCACACATTTTTCAGAAACTGAAAATTCACAAATTTGTTAGTGTCTTTGGACCAGTTCCTTTTTCAGTTCAGATTTCCTATTACCCATATTTTAGTTCTTTACAAAAATGAAACACACTTCATCTCTTTCTATACACCAAATAAAATAAATTTAACTGTCATTAAGTCAAAGAGAGTCATTCTGCTATAAAAGAGTAATCTGTCTCTCACTTTTTCAGACTTAAGAAGTATGAAAAGAAGCTCCACATAAAAATAGGCCAGGCAATGTTAAGAATATATTGTTGAGAACAATCTGGCAGTGGGAAAGGAGGAAATAGCCTGATCCATCAGCTTTCCTTCCATCCCCAGCTGTTATAATTCTCCAAGTGCTGAGAACACACAATTTTGTAGTTTTGGTGTGGGAACTAGTTACTTTGTTTTTTGCTGTTATCTCTAATGCAGCAATATATATACACATATATTTGTATGCATGAGATTTACATTACAGACAGACAAAAGCAACTAGAGGGTGGATTCTCACTAACAATTAGAGGTACTGGTTGCACAGGAGGAGGTAACCTGTTGGATGTACATTGATGAGAAATAAAAGACTTGCACGAAGAGAATGCAGATGATATGATTGTGGTTTAACAAAAAAGACACTGGAAATGGAAGGAATGGAGAATAGAGCTGGTTTTGGTACTGTAAAGGACTGGCAGGTGTTTAGATTTAGAAAGTGTCATTTTGACATTGTGGAGACTGAATAGGAAAAGTGACTCATACTACCAACCTCTGAATATCTTGATCAAGTAAGCCATAATTGCTGCTGGGAAAGAATGATAGAAATAGGAATTGAAAATAACAATTTCCTGTAAGAAGGAGAAAGCAAACAAAGTATTACAATGTCACAAATTTGGATTATCTTCAGCACGGAAGAAGCAGCTATAAAACGTCTGAGAGTGAAAAACACCACAGACTGGATCCAATTCTTAAATGCCTAAAAGCTTCAGCAATGCAGCCCTCAGTGCTAATGACATGGCTCTGTGACATCCAGCTCTTGTGGTGGGCATGCATGTACCCACTGCAGTGAATAGGGGCTCTCAACAACCTCAAAATAATGACCTCTGTACAGAGACAACACAAAGACACTCATTCACCAGCCAGGTGGAAAATATCAGTTCCTGCTCCCAGAGCAAATCCTGTGACAGAATAAAGTGGTGATTGGACATAGAAACATTCCAACACTCCAGCCTTCTTTCTCCGAGGCAGCACTACTCAGCACTGAGGTGCAGAGTTACACCACTATCCTTTTTCCCTTCTCAGGCCAGGGACCCTTGCAATCATTTATATACACAGACACAGCTTCAAAGAGGAAAACAGCAAAAGCTTCCTCACTTTTTTTGAACATAAAACATTTCACAGGTAATACCCTTCATCAAGCAGAAAAAGAAATTTAACCTGTGTGACCTACTTAATGACTGAATGCTTTAAAAATACCAGGCTAGTACCCAACAGCAGATGGAGCACTGAACTGATCACAGGGGCTGGTCAGCAGTGGCAACAATTCTCTTGCTTTAACAAAAACCTGCTCACCTGGATGAACATCTGGAAGTACTGAGCAAATGTACCAAACCATCTCATTCAAAGATGTGTTGTTGAAGGAAACCCAGATCTCTGAAACATACATCAATTCTTTCCATACTATATTAAAAAAAAGATTAACATCTGCAATTCCACTTTGTGCAGGCCCAACCCTCTCAGAAGGTATGTTATACAGAGGTGTTCTGCAGACAGCTGATGCAGAGACATCAGAAGAGACAGCCTGAGAAAAATTCAGTTTCTGGTGCACTCCATCTTGCTTACATATGCACAAACAGATTTGCAGACTTCCAGCATATTAGGAATACAAAGAACCCAAGCTGAAGTTACTAGGGTTTAGGAGCTAGGGTTTAGGAGACTTTCCTCTTTACAGAGAGGAAGTAAGCAAGCATGAGGAGTAGTGAGAAGCATGCAGCCTCTCCCCTGAAGATCCATTTGACCCACTGCTGTGCCTCTGAAAAGCAAAGAGATGAGAAAATGAGGAGAAAGAAGCTTTGCTAAAGCCCTTTCCACCTCCTTCCAGTCTTCCCATTCTCATCATCTTGTGCAGCTACAAACTTCAATGCTGAGAGAGAAACAAAGTTACCTAAAAACACAGGCTGTCTTTTGGGTTTTTTTTCTTAGACAGTGATGCACTGGGAAAAGCTAGCAGGACAAACAGAAGGAGGGTGGAACTCCTCTGGAGTCACTCAGTCTGTCTGACTGACCACACTGACCTGGAGGCTAAAACCTACTGCACAGCTTCCATTCTTACCAGAGAGTTGCCTAAAGGAATATAGATAGTGGGTAAATACAATTTAGTTTCAATTTAGAAGAGGAAGAAAAAAAGAAAAAAATCTGTGCTTACCTGAATCATTATAGATACTCAGGATGTGATTTCACGGCAAAGTAGCTTCATCAGCTACTTGTGCTAAAGGTTAATTAAGATTGTATTTGTCAATATACAAATATGGGTATGTACATTTCTGGAGATTCTTACCAACAGTAAGATTCCACATATTATTAAGTATTACTGAAATGGTGGTTTGGAATGTCTGGGTGTACATTTCTTGACTTCTATTTTCACTTTGTACTAAAAAATGTGATGATCTATGAATCAAGATCACATGTAATCTAAAAACATGCTGAAAAAATCTTGGCCCAAAATTCACAGACATAAATGCAGTTGCCTCTAATTAATTCTATGAATCATGGTATGAAGGATTTCAGATCCTTTACAATGTAGAGCTTAATATAAAAATAGGAATTTCTTGATGAAATTGTACATATGGCAGAATAAACACAATGTTCCCTTTTTTTGTCTAAAAATGTGGTATTCCCCATTCTTATTTCCATGTGATACTCTGAAGTAAAACTCAAATTTGGGGATGATGAGTCCCAAAAATTAACTGACAGGTGAGGGTTATTTTCTACGCTAATATCTGAGGTGCTCTTAAAATTTCTTTAGGAATCAATCAACCTATCAATAATAGAAAAATATATAAATAAACAGTATATGCAGAATATACCACATAAATAATTTTGTCATTCTTACCTTCTCTATTTGTAGGTACAGAAAGCAGAGAAACTCAACTCTCCAATATATATACTAAATGAAAACAGCTTGAGTTTTATTTCACATAGGAAAATGGAATGGTCTGTTCTTTTTTTTTATGAAGTGCAGAATGATAAGACCCTACTTTTAACCTTATGACATAATAAATCAATAAAAGATATGCAATGAAATAAATGGAACATAAAAGCACAGCAAAAAATGTGAAAGAGAATTCTTTTCACAGCATGCTGTCATCCCTTGGAATTAACTTCAGCAGGAGATTATTAAGTCAAATATGAAAGATTTTTAAAGGGCTGAATAATTTTGTGAATAATAACAAAAATATGAATGTTAAAGTAATCTATTGTTATGCTTCTGAGGGTAAATTGATAGCTGCAGGGGTCAAGAAGATATCCTCTTCTCTGCCTTCCCTTTCATACAACCAGCTAAGTTCATTTAGCTAAGGGCTTTTCTTCCACCTCCCTTCAAACACCTAACACTGGTCACTTCTGAAGGCAGTAAAAAAAGCAAGACTCAAGAAAGGTGAACGAATACAAAACTTGTCTGATTCATTACAATAAATCCTATGCTCCTTCTCATCATCTTAATCTGAACATATTTTCCCTTCAGCATCAAAGGGGGTTGTTTCCTGTGTTCACCATCTCCATGGATGCAGCACAGGTACTTGTAAGCCTGTTATTCCAAGTCCCTCATCATTTTAGTTCTCACATCCCGTCCACACTTTCAGCTGGGAATTTAGCTCGTCTTTCATTCACCTAGTACTTTCCATCAGTTTTCCAAGCTTTGGCTCTGAAGGATGATGAAATGGGAAGGAAAAAAAAGGAAACAAAACAAAAAAACCCCAGAATTTTCTTGATTTTATTTTTCTGCTCCTATGGCCATCAATTTTCCCTCAGATGAGGAGAATGACAACCTCTGTAATTCTATTCTCACCCTGCTTTTGAGATTTTCTTAGTGACCTGCAGAAATATCAGGTGGAAATGCACAGGAACAAATCTGTATCCAGTATAAAATTCATTGACACAATTCCTCTCTCAGTTGAGGTTGCATTGGTCTCAATAGCTGTCCCGTGATACATTTTGCAGATATTTTTAAAAATTTCCGACTTCAATTATAAATGTTTCACGTTAAAATTCTGTGAATACTTCAAAGGGAATTAGCAAAGAATTTAGATTTTGTTATGAAGCAAATAAACTCCTAACCCCTTTTGAAGAGCAATCTGATATAAGCTATATCTTTGGGTACTGCCCACCATAAACTCATTGGTGGGGTTTATGGTTTCATGTTATTGATCCTGACACTTTTGTTACCTACTGCGTCTGATTCAAAGCACAAGAGCAAAATAATTTCCAGGAATTTATTGTCATTCCTGTTATAAATTTCTAAACTTGCAATAGAACATCACAGTAATCTGTACAAACACCATATAAAATGATATAATAATATTAATACTATTAATACTATTAATAATATCAATAATATTGATAATAATAATAATTATTATAATAAAAATAATAATAATAATAAAGGTGCTTGCTCCTTTAAAAACACTTTGGTTTGCTTTGATGAAGTAAGTCATCCAAAGTTTACATTCTATCCGTGTAGGTTGTATTTAGTAAAGGCTTATGTAGAACCCTTCTGACAAAGAGCCATCCAGCTTGACTGCTCTGGGAACTAGAACAGACCTTCCAAGAGGCAGAAGAATGAGACATCAGAATAATTAAGAAATAAAATTTATCATTACAAGAGCTACTGAAAAGTATTAAATTCTTCAAAGCATATTCTGTATAGGAGAAACAGGCACTGAAACTACTTGCTTACCCTAGGGACCCCTCTGTTACCTCATAATTCATATCTTGAAGATTTTTCTAAAATTTATTGTCGTTGTAAAGTATCATTTCCAAATTGCCAGAGGTGACAGTGCTCTGACCAGGAGTTCCTCTACTGCAAAAGTTGGAAAAAGGAGCAATATTTTTGGGGTTTTCCTGAGAGAATACCAGTTGCAGTTCTTTCTAGATCAGTAAATAAATGCATTCATCAAAAGCTGGACCGGTATTAGTTTTTAGGATGGAGCAATAATGTAGTTCTGACACAAAACTCCAGAAACCAGCTCTATTGCATAGTTTCCATTTTAGAGGTGATTTGGTGCACATGAGCAAGTGTTCTGTCTGAGGAAACAGAAGTGGAAGATCATTTTCACCTGCATAAAAAGTATATTTCAACCCCTGATGAGGACATGAAGTCCCAAACACTGATCCTTCAGACAGATTTGAACCAAAGTTTGTGGATATTTTTTCCAGTCTCACATCAATATAATCCAATGTTTCTATAGCATAAAATCATTGAAGGCTTGGGTAGGAGGAGACTTAAAGATCATCTAGTTCCGATCCCCCTGCCACAGGCAGAGACACCTTCTACTAGAACAAGTTGCTCAAAGCCAACCTGGCCTTGAACACTTCCAGGGTTGGGGCATCTCCAGCTTCTCTGCTGGAGCCACATGATCCACATGTGGTCTGTGGTTTTAGTTGCTTTGATCCAGTGGCCTTCTTTTGCTCTATACTACTTACTAAAATAGACATAGCCTACAGCATTTAAATGCCCTGCTCTTTAGTCTCCCACATCTCCAGGAGAAAGGAACACCAGCTGTGTGAATTATTAATCCACAAGAATTTCAGCAGAAACACTCATCTTCCCTGCTACCAGCCACAGACCAAATTTTCTCATTCTCAAGCACCCACAACAAATACAAAGAGACTCATTGCTTGTTAAGCTTAACTGCATCTTTCATAAAAGAATAAAAATGAAGATTATACAAGTTACAGCATTGTGGTCTGCTCATATTTCATCAGGGGACTGTCTGAAACAGCCTTGTTAATATTTTTGCTGTAATTGTATTTCATATGTTTTTTATTGCGTATCACAAAAGAAGAAAAAAAACCTATCTGTAAATTTATTTCTCTGGATATTTAACACAGTTTTAGTTCCTCTGCAGGTAACAAGTGTGTATTATCCCAAAACATCTGTTCAGCTTCCAAATGCAGTGCATGAGCTAATGATAAAATACATGGAAAATATTGAGTGGTCAGGTGTCCAAATTAGGTAAGAGGGAGGTACAAGGAGAGAAAAGATGAATCCAAATGCTCATATCTTAAAAATAGTTCAAAGCCATGCACAGCAGGAACTGTAAGATTCTTTACTTAGGGGAGTCCCTTGATGAGTAATGTGCCTGTAAAACCTATGAGGGACATAATGCCATTTATCCAGCCCTGGAACAAGTAGTCAAAGATTGTTTTGTATAAAAATCCTAATCTTCTATAAACCTTCTGAAATCTAGAGCAAGATAGAGTCTTTAGAGAAGATGATCAGAGTGGGAATTTTATGTCAAACTGCTCAGTGTCACCTGAGTGAATTTACTCAGGTGACATATTCTTAGAGAACTCTGAATGCACCCTCTGGCAGAGGTCTTCATTCAAGAGGGACTCACAGATTTCACAAAATTTGAAAAAGTGCTTGATAGTATCTAAAGAGTTTCTTTTCCTCAAATGTTGCATGTACACAACCACATATATCTTTGAATAACTGTGAAGGTTCCATGTTATTTCCCACCAGATGATCTGTCCTGGAGCATCTGATTTCGGTGATGAGTCCAGAGTGGTTGGATGTGGTCATGATACAGAGATCTCTTCTTTTAAGGCTGTAGATAGATTTCTGGGGTCACTAGATCTTTTGAACTAGTCTTTATTTTGGAAACTCCTATGTCCTCAAAAATGGCAAAATTCTGAAAAAATGGGTCATCCTTTTTGGGATTTCTTGGGATGTCTCAAGAACACATGAATTTACTTTATGTCATTATGGGTGCTGATTTTATGGGCTGAATCTATACCAGAGTAATGCACATTTCAGCTACAAAGTGAGACTGAGCTTAGATCCACCAACTCTCAGCTGAGGAAGGATTTTTGTCACACATGTGCAACAGTCAGTTTTGCTGAGGGGTATTTACGAATTGCCCCATTTTCTTTGTGAAGACTTCATTTCTTCATCTAATTGCATCTTAGAGAAATTACTGAGTTAGGAAGAAATTAGCACTTAATACTATCATTTTTCAACTTTACTAAATCTAGCAGTTGTGATTTTTTCTGCCACTGAGTGAGAATATAAAATAATGCAGTTTGAACAGTACATTGAATTGTAGTAGTTATTATTACCATTATTATTTTTATTGTATGCAAAAATAAAAGAAAGATAAACTGTTGGGGATCTTTGTGTTTTTATCTTAGAATTTGTTAAAATGTTTTTGAAGCAGGGAACATTTTTTAGTACTTGTTTTTGAATGACGGCTTTTTCCACTTACAAAAAGGAACAAAAATATTTCACATGGAACATGTTTTTAAATAAACAAGAAATTAGTTTCTAGACAGTTAGGCATCCTGCTCTGTGAAATGGCAACTGCAGGTTGTAAAAGTGACACCTGTCAAATACAGAGTTCAGAAAAGTAATGGAGTAACACAGAACCAGCAACTTTGTCAGGATTGATCTTACAACAAATTCTGTTTGAAGAATATTTTTTTTTTATTTGGTGAAGCTGTAATTTCTGGTTACATATATAAAGCTCACAGTCCCAAACATTTTCTGCTTCCGTATCATGCTAGGTAAAAACATTGTAATTGTACAGGAGTGCAGGACTGGAAAGACCCACTGGCTTGACAGAACACCCCTGGAAGGGTAACAGTCCTCCAGCCTTAAAACTATATTGTTGTATTGTCTGTATTATCACCATCAAACTGTAAATTAGTATAAAGAACTAGGAGAAAAGATGAGATAAAAAAATCTGAAAATCATATTGTTAAAATTTAGTTGGAATAATGTTTATGTGGAATGAGGCTTGAAAACTTAGTGGCAAATGATCCCCATTTTTTTTGACAGGATAGGTTTGTATAATCAGATGCATCCTGTAGTGAATTCCTCTCTTAGCACTGTAATGCAAGGTGAAAAAAAATTATTGCAATAAGAACTTAAAGCTTTCTAGATCTGAACATTTTAAAATATTCAGAAGGAGAAGCAAGGCATTTAGCAAGAAATGTTCACTTTCCTTTTAAGACTTCCTGATTAAATGTGATAATTGCATGTTTCTGAAGCAGTATGAATAGAATTGTTGATTTCACATATTTTTCTTAGGTTCAACTAAAACGTTAAGAGCTATAAAGGCGGAATATAGCTGAAACAAACTCCTTCTGCCTGGAATCATTTATTAAAGAAGAGATTTTTCACAAACTTTCTCCCACTGTATGGTATTAGAGACTAATTTTTAACTATTCTAATGAAAGTCAATTTGGGGATACTGGTACTTCTCTAATTGTTTCTTAGACATATGCATTAGCAACAGAGAATGTTTTGTTGTCATGGCAACAGGACTATGAGAATGACTTCAGACATAGAATGGAATTATGTCACAAGGGTGGTTTGGGAACAGCTGCTTCTGTGCAAGTTTGGTTAGAAGGAACAGAAAAGTGTTTTGGCAACAAAGAAACACGTGATGCACTGTAGGTGCATATAAAGAGCCCACTCCACTCTGTAGGTGTTTTGATGCTTGGCTACAGTAAAAGTTATTTTATTATGGATATCTCACTCTAATTATTCTGCAAATTGTGTAAAATCCTTTCCCACACATTGAGCTTGGTACTTCACTCAGTGTCATAAGCGTGAGGACCTCTGTCTGCTCTCTTTTTCCTATGCATGATCAATAAATAAAGGTAGATGATGATCCCCCCCTAGTCTTCAAGTACTAAAGCATAAACAAGAGACTTAAAATCAGACTTGTCATATTAAAATTCAGGAAAATTATATACTTCATCAGATGGGGTGGCCTGATGAGTTGATTGCCTCAGGATGATTTGTATGAAGATGTGCTCCGTCTGCACTGAGCAAAATTCTTGACCTTAAATTTCTTTGCTTCTTTTTGTTTTTTTCTTTCCTCGAGTTTTGTTGTCTCTCCATTATGAATTCACAGTCTAGGAAAAAAGTTAACTCAGTGCAAGACAGAAGGATTTCCTCTTCATTAATTATATGCTATTAACTTGAAAACTTTGGCTGTGGCTTAGAAGGCAAATAGCTGTCCAGATTGCAACACTTAGGTTCACAGCATGGCACAGATCTCATAAAGGTGATTCAGGATAGTTTATAGAAAACAGGACATCAGATGGTAAAGTTAATCTCCAAAACAGCTCCCTTAGTGCTAATGTAGGAAAGGCAAGAGAATGTTCAGATACTTTAGAAGACAAAAAATGCAAGGAAAAGCTCATTCTGGCTTCTACAGAGCCATATCCAGGTGTTGAGTATGAACTGAGTATTTATTTCTAAATTTCTTGAGAAAAGAAAAAGGAAAACAGTGAGAAAGTAAAAAGAAAAATGAAATGTTAGATATTTTTAAATATGTAATACAGTGAAAGGTACAACTGAAATGTTTTTAAAAAAACATTTTTTTATCAGTCTGGAGTTCACTGTGACCCCTTTTTTCGTCTTGGCTGGAGGAAATTGGTGGAATAAGGGATAAGAACAATGGTTCTGCCCAGAAAATAAAACATTTAATAACGAAAATGACGAATATGGAAACCCAGAGTACAGTGGGCAGGATCCAGAGACCCATGGGCATGGCAAACGCAGCCAGGCATAGGGGCATCCAAGGGCAAAGGTCCAATCACAAGTGTGAGCTCAAAGCATGACCTTATTTGTCGTAGGTACCAAACCAACTGAGAACAAGAACCAGAAACCTGACCAAATATAGGGTGGTTCTATTACAATACTACTAATTGCCACGACCCCACTCTTCCCACCATGACCTGGCTCACCTGATGTCTCCCCTCAGGATGCTATTTCTCACGGCCTAAGGTTGATGCTTTCTGTAAATGCTGCTGAGGACAACTTCCAGCTAGATGCAATTCCATAATTTTTAAATATAAAACCAATATTTCCATGAAAAAGTTACACCATATATTTTCATTTCCTATGGAGCTGTTTCCAGTGCTATCTAGGAAGATATGAATTGGACAAAAAATTTGTCTGATGGTTGGAGTTTTAAATGCAGTCCTTCAATGTGTATTCCCTACTGTTTGACAAGGGCTGAGGTCATACTGCTGACAGCTGTATGTTCTCTCTCAAGTATTTAGATGTCTGTTTTCACCATATGTCTAGGAACAGAGCATCTTTGAAATTACTGTGTCTATGTCAAAGTTCATTGAACTTGGTGGACAGGTTAAAAAATTATGGCCAAGCAGTAGGAAGGGAGAGATAGACATACAATATGATCACAAATTTTATTTCTCTAAGAAATCTCACTGGTAAGGTCTAAACAAAGCAAACAAAAAGCCAATAGCTTGGTGGAGAAACCGTTAGAATTTTACAAATCAAAGAACAACAGAGGATTAACACTTTGAGGTTAATTTTAAGTGAATGGCATAAATTCAAACCTGTTCTTTTTTTTAATAGAAAGAAAGAACATGTTTTAGCAACATACCATTTTTGATGACTTTATAGCACAGATGGCAAGACTGCAGCTTAGGAACACCTACCATCACTGAGAGTTTGGCCTGAAGGGGTGAGACAATAATTTTTTCTGGGTTGATAGATTTCTAAAGTATATTTTCTAAATTTATAAGTTCTAAAGTATATTTTATATATACTTATATACTTATAAAGTATATTATAAATATATAAGTTCTAAAGTATATTTTCTGACACACTTTCAGATACTTCAATGTTAATCTATCTGTACTGATGTCTCTGGTGTGTTTTACAGAGAGGGATCTCCAGTTCCTAACTTGACCTAGTGTATGGCATCTTTCCTCCTAAAGAACCAGTTTTGGTGGGGAAGCAGTGGTTCTCAAACAGCATTAAATCAGTTGTAGGTGATGAAGTTGTTTTGGAGGTGCTTTGGCAAATTTACTGTACTGTTACTCCCTAATTGTGACACAGGCCAAACAGACTGTGGATGAAGCAAAGTAGACAACATCTCTATGCTCCAGTAATTTTAATTAATTTAAATATATTTTAATTCCTTATTTCAAGCAAATATGAGTTATTAAACCAGCTGTCTTAAAGTAGAATTTTATAGGAATGCTTATGGTCATGCACCACAATCTGGATTTGAACTTTGCTTGGGCTATAGAAGATCCAGGCTCAAATTTATGTTTCCCATTGAAATGAGGTATCCCAGCTTTTTGAAATTGATAACAGATTTCCATATAATTCTTTCTATCATTATTTGTATCCAAAACACCACATTACAGTTTATCTCTGATAACAAAATCTTCACAGAACAAAACAGAACTGAGATGAGAGAGGAAATGGGGAATGATGATGAATATTTTCAATTACTGCATACAGGTTTGTGGGAGCTCAGCACATCACTCCGGATGTCCAGAGCTACCGAGAGAACCCTTGGGGGGCTCGGAGATCTTGGAATGTTGCCAGAAGCACTTGGTGGCTTGACTTTGATCCTTCTAGGGATTAGCCACCTGTGTATGAGGAAATGAAACCTATGAGAATCACTCGAGTGTGAATGGTGAAGGGAAGACATAATTATAGGGTGAAGCACAGATTTTAGGATTTTGGTACAGGGGGGTTATGGAGACAAGACAGAGGGAACAGGGAGTGTCACAAGGTTCTTTCTTCTTTTTGTCATCCATCTTCTGTGTGATGGTGGCACTTGTGGATTGGTCTGTGGTGAAGGTGCACCTGGTAATTAGGGTGATAGGTATTGGGAATGAAAGGTAAATATGATGTACATAGTTTTTACTATAAAAAGATGTGACCGCCTCGTGGGTGGTCAGAGTGCCTTTGGCTGCCTTGCTGGTCAGATCCCGGCTGGGCAGAGAAAGAACTTTGTAGATAAGAAATAATAAACAATTCTGAAGAGCCAAAAAGCTAGAGTCCAGACTCATCCTTTGAAGCCCAGCGTGCAAAAGAACCATCCTACGCGTGTGTGGGAGCAGAGACGGAGAGCCAAACCCCATACAGGTTTTGTGAAAGCATCAGGCACATTTCTGTAGTGTGGACAGTTTAGTTTGAAACACTTGAAAAATGCATCAAGTACAATCCATTTTTGTCCGTTAAAACAATCAAACTGCTTAGACCACTGATAAGGTGTTTGTCTGTAAGCAGCTGCCAACATGTACAGCTAGTCAAATAAGCCCTGACAAAATAAAGTTACACAGAAACACCCAATTCATTGAGCCCAACTGTCTCATTTCAAACATCTTGGGTTTAACTCACTGCAGAGATGGGTTTTCAGGGAACCATTTTAACTCCTGGTAGATGGGCCACCGGGACAGGGATTTCACAAACTGTGAAAAACTCAAATTGGATTAATACAGCTGCTCAAGAGCCAAGTCCTCTGCCACCAACCAGTGGAGATGACAGTCTCATCAATTTAATGCCACGGATTATTTGTAAAATTGACAGGAACACCAATTGCCTTAAGCAGCTACAGTATCCAAGAGCTAATTCTAGACATATAAAGTAAAGATATGCCTTTGATTTAAAGTGGATAGCAAACAAACTATAACATTCACTTTAAATTTCCCATATCTAAAAAATCTCTACTTGTGAGCAACCTCTACACTTAGATTTGACCTTGCTCCTTTGCCAGCCCTCCATACTTTGCCTGAGAGGAGCCATCCACACTGAGTATTCATGCAGGGATGTCCAAATAAGCCAGAGTTATCTGTGCTGTTTCTATAATAATCAGTGCTTAAACCAGATTGCATTTCCTTAGAGTTACACTCACCACTTCCTTGTCCTTCCTCCTCTTGATCAGAAGCATGACAAGGATCACACAATCCATCCTAATGGCAATTTCCAAAGTGTGGTCTGTACAGAATTTAGAAGAGCAATGTTTGTAAATTGTCACTGGTGATGGTGTTCTGGCTTGGGCATCTCCCCCACTGGCTGTGGGTGGATCTCTGCATCCCCCATGGATCCCCAGAGGCTGCAGGTGGATCTTTACATTCCATGTGGACCCATGGGCTGCAGGGGCACAGCTGCTTCACCATGGTCTCACCATGGTCTGCAGAGGAATCTTGGCTCCAGCACCTGAAACACTACCTGCCCCTCCTTCTCCACTGACCTTGGTGCCCCATGTTGCTTCTTTCCCATATTCTCACCTCCTCTTCTTCTCTGGCTAGAGAAAATGCATACCCAACATTTTTTTTTTTTAGTTTCTTCTTAAATGTGTTATCACAGGGATGCTATGAACCTCTCTGACAGGCCCAGGCTTGGCCAGCAGCAGGTCCTTCTTCAGAGCCACCAGGAATGGCTCTGCTGGACATAGTGGAAGCTTCCAGCAGCTTCTCACAGAAATCACCTCTGTAGCCCCTCTGCTACTGAAAACCAGGCTGTGCCTTTAACCATATTGAGCCCAAGAATACAAGTCTGAAAGCATACACGGAACTGGATGTAGTGGTCTAAAAGTAAGAATCACAGTATACTTTCAAATTCAGAAAAATATTAAGATAAAACAGGCTTAGGGTGTTTCTAACAAAAAATAATACTGTGAAATACAATAACATTTAAAGACACTGCAAATATGTCTGTTTTCCCAAAGTAGCTCAAGTATAGACCAAAGTTTGGTTTATTCCTGTCCTTTTAGTAGAATGGCATAGACCAGAAAGTCATTAGCTGGAGACACACAAGCAAAATGCAGCAAACACTATGCCAATTATGACAGTGGACAATGTCCTCTTAATGAAAAAGTTCTTATGGTATATCAGAGTTCATACCTGTAGATTTAAAAGCATAAGCAATAACTAGTCATATTTTTTTAAAATGTAAAACCAATGCAGTTTTTTAAAAAATATCTGTTTCTCAGACACAAGTCAATTCAAAATAAAATACACATTCTCAAAATAAAAATTGTAAAGTCAGGTAATACTGATAAAATAGGGAAAAATTGGTCTCCTTTTGTCTTTTCATCCCATCTGTTTGTGTCAACATGTTGTCTTTCATCTTATTCTTATATTTTACATAATAGAGACAGGTTAGCTTCCTTATTGATCCATATACACTCAGCATCAAGCACAATAGGGTTCCAGTAAACAATCAAAATTTTGAAGCACTATGGTTAGACAAATACATCTAGAATAATATATGGAGAGGCACCATTTATGAAAATGAAGTGAAGAGAGAATAAGATAATTACATAATTGAAAAGTACCGCAGAAGGATTGATTTTACAACTATTTGTTAATAATCTTAACAAATATGCTCAGATTCCATCTACATAACATGCTAAGTAATGGTACAGCTAGAAGAATGGCAAAAGTAAAGACCATGTTCTCTGACTTTTTTTTCATTTACACTATAAGAAAAAATTGA
Source organism: Haemorhous mexicanus (assembly GCF_027477595.1). Taxonomy (NCBI): domain Eukaryota; kingdom Metazoa; phylum Chordata; class Aves; order Passeriformes; family Fringillidae; genus Haemorhous; species Haemorhous mexicanus. The sequence goes on along the minus strand of NC_082343.1, from coordinate 109,405,171 downwards.
TAAATGTGATCTGGTGTGTCAGGACTTAGAAGAGAAGAAATAGAGATTTAGAAAAACTAAGCTGCTTTCCTTTACATTGCAAGAATGTTGAATATAATTTGAATACTTCAAGAGCAAAGAAGGTAGGAAGAAAATGAACATACAAACCTCCAGTAGGTTCAACAAAGACTATTTCATAGTATATAATACAAGTAAATTTAAAAAATGTTTGGAATGATGTCTTGGTAAAGTTGACTGCAAAGTTGCATGGAGATATATCTTCTGTATCTGAAATATGAAATAAAATGCTGGATAAGCTAGCTATAGAGCTTATCAACAGCAAATCTTCAACACTTTGTCATACTTCCTCTTCCCTAAATTCCCATTCCCACTGGCTGACAAGCACAGATACAGAAAGAAAGAAATTTAATAACTAAATAAAGGAGAATTACTTAATTTTTTTTCAACATGTGACAATTTTGTCAGTCTATTAAATAGTGTTTAATCCATATTTAATTTCATAAAGTATTGAAAAGAATTGCGCAAATATTGCAGAGATGATAGCAGGTAACTGGGTCCTTCCTGCACTAGGGTTAAAAAAACTCCCTGCAGTGCTACAGATTTGGGACAGAGTGGAGAAGAGTAGAAGAAACAAACAAAGAATTGGAGAAATTCGATGACAGCAAATTTGCAGATGTCACCGAGCTGAGATGTGCAGTTGTCCCAACAGAAGGAAGTGATGCCATCCAGGGGACTTGGACAAGCTTGATAAGTGGGACCCACATGCATGGAAGGAGATTCAACCAGTCCCAAGTCCAGGCTGCTGCACCAGAGCTGGGGCAGTCCCAGACTTCAGTAGAGACTGAGTAATGAATTCATTAAGATCAGCCCTGTGGAGAAGGATTTGGGAGATTCTGGTGGAGGAAATTCTGGGCATGACCTGGCAATGCGCAGTTGCAGACCAAGGACAACTGCATCAACAGCAGCGTGGCCAGCACATCAGCGGAGGGGATTCTGTCCCTCTGCTCTGCCCTTGTGTGGCACCTGGAGTGCTACATCCAGCTCTGGAGCCCTCCAAACTAGGACAGGCATAGATCTCTTAGAGCAGAGGCAGAGGATGGTCACAAAGGTGATCAGAGGGCTGTAGCACCTCTGCTATGAAGACAGACTGAGAAAGTTCATCCTGGAGAACAGAAGCTTGAGGGCAACTCATCACTTAAAAGGAACTTATGTGAAAGATGGAGAGAAACTTTTTGCACAGGCAGATAGTGATAGGACAAGAAGGAACAGTTTTAAACTAAAAGAAGAGAGATTTAGGCTACAGGTTAGACAGAAATTCTTTACTGTGAGGCTGATGAGTCACTGGAGGAGGTAGTGCAGAGAAGTCATGGCTGCACCATCCCTGAAAGTGTTTAAGGCCAGCTTGGATGTGGCCCTGAGCAAACTGATCTAGTGGGTGGCAATCTTGCCCATGGTGAGGGGTTGCAACTGGATGATTTTTAAGGTCCCCTCCCAAGTCATCCTATTATATGCTTCTATGAATGTTAGCATTGTGCCAGGTAATAGCGAGTTCATAAGTGAAAGGCTTCAGGTTGAAAAGAAGAGTGAAATAAAAGGTCGAAGAACTCTCTAGGTGTTCTGGAAGAGAAACATACAATAGAAGTAAATTATGTGAGAAGACAAGTGAACTGAGAAGACCTTAAGTACTATTCCAAAGAGTAATTCTAGCAAGTGTACATTATTAGACCAAGAGCTAAAGAAAAATCAAGGGAAAAAGCGTCGAAAATAGGTTTAAGATAAAAAAAAGAGAGAGAGACAAGTAGAGAAGTGAGGTTTTGTTGGGGTTTTGTTGTTGCTGTTTTCTCTTGTTTTTACACAGACTTCTATTTGCTCATGAGACATTGAAGCAGCACAGAGGACAGGCAAAGTGCAAGTCCAAAAGATGAAGTACGTAGTCAGTCATATTAAAGTGCTTGTAAACAAGCTGTCTGGGGAACAGTCTGAATACAACTCTACAAATTTATCAGTGCACTGTAAGATGTTAAGACTACAAAGAGGAGAAAAACGTAATTTTAGACAAGATGAGGTCTTCTAAGAGAACTAAACCATTAAACAATTATGTTATTTTACAATCAATTTTTTGAAATAATTAAATAGGTTTGTTTTAAAGAAAGAAGGGGAAAGTGCTTAATCTTATTTTTTTTTTTATATTACACTATTGACTTTAAAATATAAGACTAATAGATTTAGTCAGTAATGCCATAAACTTAAAAAGTCCTTTGGAATTGAAAGTGTATAATCATAATACCAGTTCTTTGTGATGCTTGGCACTATGCAGAAATTACAGTTGCATTAGAGACAGGGAAAGCTGGACCTGTCATAAGTCAGTGTCTTTTACTTAGTCAGCATTGCCAGGCACTTAAAAATACTGGACAATTAGTTAATTAATCTTCCAAGTTCATCAATGCTTTGGTCTAATTTAGATTCACATTAGGATTCTTTTTCTTGTCAAAATCTGTGTGGATTATGACTGTACTCCTTCCAATCACGGTAGTCATGAGGGAAAATCATGACCAGATGAAACTGTAAACATAAGGACTTAACATAGATGTTACTCACTAGGTTTACTGACAACATTGAAAACAGCAGTAGGTAGTATATTAGTATTTTTGAACAGGAAATATCTAGCTGCAATTTTCATATCTGCTAACCATGAGAATGTCACATCATGCTTTCTGTGAGCTCTGCTCCAACACAGTACCCTACTAAGATTTGTACCCAGTCTATATCCCCACCACTGCTCAGAAGTGGAATGATTTTGTCCAGTGTGGTAGAAGACTGATTAAAATCACAGCTCTTATCAAAGCAGTAAATATCTCCAGTACATATCTCCAGATCCTTCTATTACCTGTAACTTCTGGCTTCTACTCCTATCTTTCACAGGGAAGCTGTCTCTCTCTAATTGCAGAACTAATAGTTAAAATTTGGAAACACATCCCTGAATACCAATTGTGTTCTTAGCTGCTCAAGCCACAGCCTAGCTACTACAGTCGGAGCCTGACATTTTCATAAAAATTGGTGTCAAAACTTGGCATAATAGGAGATAGGAAGAACATTTCCAGTCACAATTTAGTTCAAATGAAAACAAATACAGCAAAATTTTGTAAACAGTAAAAGCACCCAAAAACTTCTTAGGTAATTAGGAATGAAGCAAGACATGCTGACCTCAAGAGCAGTTTTCTGAAGCAAACTGAGAATCAGCAGAATGTTGCCACCCAGTTATAAAATATTTTTATTCTATTTATCCTTAAAATGTCATCATGCAGATTCTTTGAAGGATGGAACATGAAGAAAATAAGTAATGTGTAAGAAGCGCAAACTATTTCCCAATCTTTTCCTATATACTCTTCCAGAAAATGTCACTACCATGCTGAGTCTACTAATAGGATCATTAGCTCATCAAATCAGGCTTAGAGTCTAAAACTGAGAAGTGAGACACACTCACAAAATATCTCTGAAGAAATAGCTAATTAGGTGGAAGATGACATGGTGTGGGCTCTGGAAAAGGTCAAACTAAAAGTAAGGCTTATAGAGTTGAATCTTAACAGCCAAAATATACTTTTGAAAAATGAGGAAACAGGAATGCAATGGGCACTCACAGCCAATAGCCTCTCACATGTAAAGTGGTACCTGAAGACCCAGATATGAGACAAGAGGGGAATTCTCACCCTCACCCAGTCTATCACACATCTCTCCAGGGTGCTCTTTTCCATGTTGGAGCTACCTGCCTGGCATACAACCAGCATTAAGCACTGTCTCTGAGGCCCTTTCCCAAAGTATATGATTTTGTGGTAACTCTAGTGGCTGTCAAGTGGTGCTAAAAATACAAACTTGAATGTCCTCCCTAGAAGTATGAGAAAAAAATCAAACAAACCAGCCAAAGAGGAAGAGGAAGGAAATTTGGGGTAATTAAGAGAAAATGGACATTTTACAATGGGACTGGGAAAGTACATATTATCCTCAGGAATAATATTCTGGGCTAGAGATAATCTTACACTATCCACCTTACCCTGTTTTCAGTCAGAAATCATTTCAAATTTACACTGTGTCTGTCTCTATACATATGTATATGTATAATACAGTCAAGATAATGGTACAGTCATTCACAGAATAGTGAAAATATTTGTTAATGAGGAATGAAATAAAGTATTCCAATTATAGGAATTATTTCAGTACAGATGAGATGGCAATTTCAATACAGACGGGATGAGATAGGAGATTCAAGGAGGCTTATTTTTACTCACCATAAAATGGGTAGATGGGGATAGGAACCCAGCAGGAGGAAGGACTCATTTTCTTTTTAAAGCAAAGATGCAGAGGGTGTACAGGAAGCACTGGATTTTAATTGCATCCTCAAGGCTAAGATGAAGGAATAGGTGAATGATGGTTCCTGATCTTACCCATTTATGAGAAAGTCAAATGGGGTAAAAAGAAAAAGACAGAAAAACAGGGATGTCAATAATACTAGTTTCCACGAGTCATTGAAATAAAAGATGGAGACTTGTGAGAGACTGAGACCAAAATGTGGACAGAAAGGTTCTTTTGGGGCATTTCCAAACTTCCATAATTTAAGGAAGATATAGTTAACATAAACATTATCTCTTTTTGTTCTCAGGTTTGTCACACTTTAGAGTTGTATGGGTTGAGCAGGAATCCTAGAAGTGAAATTTTTGCAGTTAAGAATGTGAACAATAATTTATTGGAATTGCCAGCTGAAGAGGGTAAGAATAGTAAGTCACAGCCTCATATGTTTGATATTCACCTACCCATAAAATAGCAGAAGATCCCATGCTTAATTTAAACTAAAGTCACAAACAGCTGTGGAGAGCCTAGTGCAACCTAACACATTTCGTCACTTACATGAAGAAATGAGAAGAGACGGGAACATTATGTGTATAAAAGAAACAGAAACTGCCAGAAAACTTCCAATTTAATCCTATGCTGACATTAGAAAAAAGCAACTAACCCAAGTAGACAATATAACAACCAGTTTATGATTGTACCTCAGTTGGAGCAGCTGGCAACAGAGCCACTACAGTTAGTAGAGAAGCTGGAAAACATCTAAGTATTGAAAAAGGCACAAGCACAATACTCACATGCTGTCACACAAGTGGAAAACTGTGGGTAAATTTAAAAAAGAATCTGCAAGGAAGTGGCAGGGCTTGCAAGCAGCGATTGACCTTGTCATCAAAAGTAGTCATGAGTACCTGTGGCAGGACAGATGAATTCCCAAAGCAAGCTAGAGACCTACATACATATAAATAACACCTGGCTACATTAATATGATTCCAAGTGATATGGTACACTGGCAAAATAAGCAGCTTAGTAATGCTGTCTGTACTCCTGCGTCTGTACTCCTGGAAAGAGAAGTCATTATACTGATATGAAGTAAGTAGACTAATAACTGAATATCTGCAGAATAGACACCTATTTCTGAATTAATTGCACAGAATATATTTGCTGGACAGAAAGAGTACTTATAAGATTGGTGCCATCTCATGACAGAACAGTCAACTCAAAATGACCTTCCTACCAACCTACAAATATATATTCCTTTCCTGAAAAGGCACCTTAAATTTAGTCCTTTTTAAACTGTCCTAAACTCTATGAAACCCTAAGAAAAAATACTCAAGCTTCCTAGAAGACATTCAGTTGGCCAAACACAGTAGTCTGGTGCCATCTGAGACTCTTGCAACACAATTAATGGAACCTAGACAGCTTTTCAGCTCACTCTGAAGAGGGGTAGGTCTTGATTCAGTCGGCCTCACATAAATATCTAACATCATTTGAGCTACACTAGGTTGTATGGAATGTCTCCTGGCTGCTCACAGATGCAGAAGAGGACCCAGGGGAGTTCCATGTCCTTTTAGAACTCTGAGGGCTGGACAGCGCCTGGTGGAACATCTCAGGTATCAGCAAATATTGGTTGGTGGGTAACCAAAGCAAGCTTACTGAGCACAAAAAACTTACAAATTATAACTGGACACTGAAGGCCTGGAGTGCAACTAGTGTGGTATAATTACGTGTCCAAAACAAGTTGGCACCATCCAAATTACCTTTTGTAAATAATGTCTGATCTATGCTATGTTTCAAAGCATTCCTGGACTTATTCAGGTGAGGACTCTTGGAAATAATCCGAAATTAGAAGGACAATTTAATACTGTGAATGATTAACATCCAAACCTGAGCCACCATTTTCTCTCTGTTTAATTTGCTCATATAGATGTATCTAGAGGCAGCCAGATAACAGGAGATTAAATATTAGTTGTCATGAAGATATAAATATATATAAATACTTTGTGAAAAAATAGATTTAAGTACCTCAATAAAAGTCTCATTTCATTTCATAAATCATGTTAGTCCCTCCTATAACAGTTTCCAAATGAATTATTAAAAGAAGAAAAAAGAAAAAGAAGCAGCCAGCAAAATGCATAGTACATTTCCTTTCCCTAATTTTTATAAGAAGAAGGTCATGGTCACAGTCATGATTGCATGTCTTCTTCATGCAAAAATGCTTCTGAAGAGCCAAAGAAGTGAAATGGTGTTTTGTTTTTGTTTTTTGGTTTTAATAAAAATGATGAACTAATATCAGGTAGAATTTGACAATTTGGCAGAGCATGTGACTTTGGGTGTCTCTCATCACCTAATACACAATTTATCAGAAAAGGAACATCAATAAGTTGTCCTTACACATGAAATACTAGAAATGGAGCTGCTGCTTGAGAGTAATTGAAAAGAAAGCTTTTCCAGTAATGTGGAAAAGTTAATCTTTTCTTTGTTGAGCAGAGAGTTCAATACACAAACAAAAACCAGACACTTTTGAAGGCAAAACTGATTGCACTTAAATCCAGAGTACAAACCTTCCAGACAACATATACCAATAAAAACAGATTATGTGAGTCAAAAAGATGCTTACAATTGCAATTTCCTTTTCTAAGTTTTCACTTAAGAAACCAACATCAAAGGAGTATTTGGAGTTCAAAAAACAACTTCAGCTGCCCATTGACTCTGACAGAGATTACGATATCATCCACTTCTCAATCACAGCAAGTGCTGACAATCTGAAAAGCACACAGCATTTCTTTGTGATGTGAGCCTATAAAAGAGTTTTATGATATGGAAGACAAATTGTTCTTGGAGTTGATTCTTTATTGGACATCACATAACTGTTTAGAAATGCTGATGATGCAACCTTGAAATTAAAATCACAGGTTTTGTAAAACTTAAAAATCCGGAGCCTTTAGTAAATGTGGTGAATTCAGAGCCAGATCACAATTAAAATGTATTGGAAGATTAGTATATGATAAAACCCACAAAAGTAACAGAGAGAAATAAGAATTGAGCAGACTAATGTTTTCTAGAGACAGAACACAAACCTATTCTTGACGATTATACACCTATTCAGTAAGTCACAGTGAAGGCAACAAATCATTCTTATTCAGGAAATCCAATTTTCCTTGATAACCAATTAAAATGAAAAATATTGAATACATGGCAGCAAACTCATGGGTCTGCTGTAGCCTCCAGTGACTGCACAGTTCTGCAGCTCTAGACCATGCATTTACAACATCCTGACATCACAAGAAAGAGGGAAACTCAGGGGAAAAAAAGACTTATGCAAGCCATTAAAAAGATTTAATTTTATATCATCCCACCCTAATAGTACCCCAAAGTACATATTCATGTTATTAATTCAATCCCTGTAAAAGTGAGATTTGTCTTAAGATTAGGTCTCTCAAGGCTGATTTAAAAATTAAAGTTAAGTGTCTAAGCTCTGTCTTGGAGAGATAAAAATTTATGGTAGATCATTTGTTCCAACTATTTGACAATGGGATGGGCTGACTTCTGATGGCATTTAATTCTTATTTTTCACCATGAAGAGAAGCCTGATAACCTGCTTAGACTAGATGCCTAGAGTATAAATGTGGTCAGAAGATTAATTTCATTCTTTTGTGTTTGTAAAAGAAAACAAATTAAAAACCTTAAGTTTTATGATGCATTTTCTTGTCTTTATTATGCAGAAAGAGCAAGAGAACTGTTTTCTTGAAAGCTGCTGCTCTTGGTGGTGCTGCCAAATGCTCTCCAAGCATCACACAGGTGGCTGGAACACTTGCCCAGGACCCAGGAAACCTGAGCTTAGACATATCAGGATAGCGTGGAAAACAACAGCTGCTCTGGATCATTGAACCTTTTCCCTCAGACTTAAAACATAGTCTAACCCCCAGAATTCATGGGCTCAGAAGAACAAGCCATTTCTCATCTTTTTCTTGGAAAGGTTTTCCAAAGTACAAATGTATAACTTATTCTTGGATATTGGGACCAGAATCCTCTTTCTTTCTCTGATTTCACTAGTTGATGTATCACAAATATTAGAATTCTGCATTTGTATTCTCCTTTTCAAAGGAAGCAATGTGTTTAAAGCGGGCTCTAGAGAACTTCAATATAATATTTAGATGAGCAGTGCTAATATTTCAGGGAAAGTGCATGTGTCTGTGACAATAGAAAAGAGCTTCATCATGTGGTGAATCTCTGTTTGGGCAGGTGGAGTGCAAAAGTGTTGCACTGGGGTTGTTGGGAAGCTTTCTGTTTGATTAAATGATATCCAGTAATAACAAAGAGAAAAGCAATCTTATTTCTCTGCTCTGAAAGTGTGAAATAAAGGTGGAGAGCAAAATGTGCATATTGCAGAAAGAAACAGAAGAAACCTATCACTTGAATTGAACAGCACACTTGAGAAGGAGGAGGAGAAGGAGGAGAAGGAGAAGGAGAAGGAGAAGGAGAAGGAGAAGGAGAAGGAGAAGGAGAAGGAGAAGGAGAAGGAGAAGGAGAAGGAGAAGGAGAAGGAGAAGGGAAAAAGAAAAAATTAAAGAGAAAGAAGAAAAGAGAAAAGAAGCACTATGCTTCATTTTCTCAGGAATAGAAGCAGTATCTTCAAGCTTGAGGGAAAAAGAACCAACAGTTTAGAAAGTGTGGCAATTACAGGTTTTACTGTATAGTTATAGAATTTGCTACAGAAACAGAATGCAAAACCTGGCTTTCCTTTCATCAACAAAAGTTCCTGGAGGAATGCTTCAATTAAATATCAATAAAAAGATTTTCTTAGTGTTTTGCTCTTTGCCAAAGGCATATTAGCTGTGTCAAAATATCATTGAAGGTAAAACATGATAACTTTAAAAATAACTTTTGAATCTATGTTTGAGAAAATTCATAGGTCTTCAGTCCAGTGTCAGCAAATAAATGCAGTACAAAATCTAGAGAAACATTTGTGAATTCATTGTGTTTTGAAAAGAAGGTTAGAACACAACAATACTGAATGTCTCAAAATACAGAAGGATTATGTTCAGGCTGAGTACCACATTTTAATTTATTTAGTAAATTGTAATTACCATAATAAATTTATTACTAAAATTTAGGAATCTTTAACAGTAGAAATCCACAATAACAGAAATACAAAGGAAGAACCATAGTACTCTTTTCATATCCACAAAGTCCTTGGCCTGGCAGAGCAAATGAGCAGCAGATGCTAAAGATAAATCTTGGGCAAAGTGACAAGGAATGAGTGTTTTTAACGTCTTCCTGTAATTCAATTCACAGGCTGCCATTTACATATTCATTTAAATCTATGGTCTTACCATGCACAGAATGTTGGGATAGCTAATTCTATTTAAGGGATCCTATAGTATCTTAACAAAATCTGTGGTGTGAAAACAGCCTAACCTGCATACGTGATTTCAAGATAAACATATTCTAAACCAGAAAATCAACATGTCAGATGAATTTATTAACTAAATAATTTAAGAAAACCAAAGTATCTTTTTCAGTGTCAAAGGTAAATTATTTCTAGTTCCATGTCCTGCCAGCTAACCAAATTTCCATCCATCTCAGTTTCTCAGAAGAGCAAATTAGTGTGAGAGGACAGGCCCTTGCACTGGAACTCGGTCATCAGTATAGTGGATAAATACTGAAATTACTTTAACTCAGGCCAACCAGTGCTCTCAAATAACAGGTGTATTTGAGAAGGCAGCCTGGGCCAGGAATCATTCTCATTAGGCACATTGCATGTGGCCACCCTATTTCAGAGGCTAAGAGAGATTAGTAAAATGAATGTGCTGTAATTTTGCCATTTGGCTTAAAGGCCAGGAAAAAAACCTTGGCACTGCTGTGTAATTAAAATAAACACTGCCACAAACCATAGCATTTTTAATTTATATTCCCACTGTTTTCAACACTGCAAAAATATTAGCTTTTATGACTTTTTAGCAAATACTATTCACCTCATTATGTTTAACCTGTTGAATAGCTCCATGTTAGAGAAGTGGGGTTTGAAAGCTTTTAAGGAACCCTGATGAGTGAAAAGCTATGGTGTGTGTCATATCTTCCTGACATCAATATCCAATTATTTCACAAAGGAAAGAAATCTGTTATGAAAGTTATTTACTCATTATAAATGGTGGGCTTGAATCTGATCTAACCCAGAGAAGGTTTTCATAGTAGTCTCTCTTAAGAGGCATAGTCAAGCGATTGGAGTGTAAAAGTACAAAAAGGTTGAATATATATATATATATATATATATATATATATATATATATATATATATATGGAAAACTCAAACTCAGTCTTAAAATTATTACATGGCTCCTCAGAGAGTAAACGACTTCATCTGTTCTGCCTTTCAAAGATCCAAGGACTTAAGAGGTGATAGAAGATTGTACCTCATTCTATGGGATGGGAATACACAATAAATATCCTTACTTCTTTTGGCTGAAATGGTAAAAAGCCATTAAATTGCCTTGATTTTCTCAGACCCAAAAGAATGATACACTGGTATTTGTATATCATGAAAAAATAGTCTTGTGGGTATGCAAGCAGATTTTTTTCAAGACATGAATTTAAAGTTCACAGCTAAAGCAGTTTGTAAGTTTTAATTAGTCTTTTCTGAGACAAATCAATGCATGAACTTCTGCTGGTAAGAGGAAATCCTTTTTTGATAACACACATTTCTCCCCCTTTCTCATTAACATCGAGAGAGCAAAAGAGAGAACAAGACACGAGGAAGCAAGCTTGTGTGAGTCCTGACTCTGAGACAAAACTATGTCTAAAAATAGTGCTGGGCCACTGCAGACAAAATAGTGGGGGGAAAAATAAAACACCAAAAAACCAACCAACCAACCAACCAACCAACCAACCAACCAACCAACCAACCAACCTCCCCCCCACAAACAAAGCAGTCTAAAACTTAAAAACATAAAAAACAACAGACATCAAACCAAACCAACACAAAAACTACCAAACAAATCAATCAAACAAAAAAACAAAACAACTCTAACAACCACAACCCCTTCTCCCCAAACCAGTCAAACAAAAAAACCTTAAAAATAATCACCTTACCTTAAGGAAAATAATAGCAGTACATAAAAAAAACCCATAGTAACTGAAATAAAGTCATGAAAGCTTTTATAACAGGATATTAACTAAAGCCACTGAAGAACAGTGCCACTTAGAGAACCTGATGAAATTCTCACCTCTGCCAAGAAAAGTGAAAAGATTTATTCAGGAGTTCTGGAGATGATACTTATGTTTTTATATCCTCAGAAAGAAATCTGATTTCTTTCTAAATTTTAAATAAAATCCAGATTTTTTATTTCCTAGAGTCCCCAAATCCATTTCTGTAGAGTTATCTCAGTCAGTTCTCTCCCATCCCCTATTCATATGCTAGATCATTTTCATTTGAGAATAGCATCTTGCACTTGTTCCTACCAAATGGTGCATTTTTTTTTTTCTGAGAGTTCTCTCTCCTGTATTAAGATAATTTTGGGCTTTATTTGCATATCCCAATATAGTGACATTCCCTTTGACCTCAGTTACTGACAGATTTAATACATCTACTCTTTATTCTAATGTTTATTCATAAAAATACTAATGAGTTCCACTGAAGATATATCTTGGCAGGGACTGTTTTGGTGCCACCTAATGTTCTGCAGATGAACTATTGAAAACTGCTCTTTATATTCAGCTTTAAAACATCTTTGTGCCTACGCTACACTAATACGATGCAAATGATGTTTTCCATATCAAACTTTTAAGAATACTGCATGAGAGAAAACAAACGAAGACCAGTCCAAAAAATGAAAATATATGGCAATGGATTCATACAAAAATTTTAGCATGACTGCCTCTCCTCTTCCCATAAATTCTGTTACCCTGCTTTGAAAAAATAAAAACGAGATTGCTTTGATAGAAATTACACTGGCTGTTATTTAACACTTTGTTATTACCCAGGTACCTACAAATTGTCTGATTATCCTTGTGCAATATTTTTCTAGGAAATTAATAAAGCTGATTGACTGATTTCCATTTCTACAGTTCTTCTTTATGCCCTTTTTAAACATGGACATTCTATTTGCTTTTTTTCCAAGCCTTACAGGATCTAACAGAATTCCATGGGCTTCCAAAACTAACTGCTCAGAGGTCTGAAATTCCATCACCATCTCCTTCTGTCATGCAATTGTTGTCTCAGAAATGCAAATAAACAGTAAGACCAAGTTAGACAAACTAAACTTTAGACAGATGGACACTATGAACTGAAAGTATTATGTTCATGTAGAGAAAGAAAAGAGAAAAAACAAGAGCTTTTAACCTCATTCAGGCATTTAGGTTTCACCTTAAAGGACATTTTCAAGTGCATCCCTCAGACAATTTACAAGGAATTTTTGCAATTTGTAAATTACAAAAACAATCAGAAGGCTGACTGCTCCTGCTATTTTGGCATGATAGTGTAGGAAGATCCAGGAAAGAGTAACACTGGATGTTTTATTAAACAGATTGAAGGAACTCCTTAACTAACTCAACAAGAAGAAAAGAGAAAGCCAGGAATGTTGGACCTAACACCAACAACAAAATCTGCAAACTGAATAGAGTTGCAATTTGTTTAACATATACTTGACTGTGGAGTTAAAAGCAAGAGAGTTTCCAAAGTGAATTTTTATAAATATAGACATATATATAGTTACACGCATACTTTTACATGGTATTTATATCATATTACTTATCTTCTAAATCACACAAGAAAATATGTTCAAGTTAATGAAGAAAAGAGATTTGAAAAATAGGCAAAGACTTTAGTGTAGACTTATTTTTGTTTAGTATTTTGAAAGAAGTGGAAAACTTGCAAATACTTGGAGTCCTTTTATTATTGTTATCTTACCCAGTAGATTGTCTACAATAGTAGAAGAATTTGAACCAAGTTACCTGAATCCTAATGAGATTATTTTTCCACTGTATAACACTGAATATTTCCCAGTATGTAAGTTCAAAATATGGTCTATGTGAATCTTTATGCAGATTATATTTAATGTCAACTTTTATTTTATTTCCAGAGCATTCTTAGTATTAATTTTATTTTACAATTATAAATAAATATCACAATCCCCAGAAGAAGACAGTTCAAATAAAACAAAAAAAAGAATGCAATTGAAACATATAGAGTTCAATTCTTAGGATACATAATTGCCATATTCTAGTAAAAATGCCTTGGGATAACTTAAGAGACCTCCTTAAGAATAAAGGTCATAAAGCAAGCTAATATATTTTTGAATGTGGTATGTATGGTGACATGCTAACAGGAACTCACAGAACAAAACCTTGAAAATATCTTCATTGTGCATTATAATGAAAAATTCAGCGCAACATTCTTTAATATTCAAGCTAAGCAAAAAGATCATTAGAAATGTATTGAAGATCTTAGGTCACACCTGGCTGCAAAGTGAATGCTTAGGCAGCCTATGAGCCTTGTAATGGAATGAGCAGAGGAGAGAAAGCTGGTTATAATTTGGATTTGTTTTTCTGTTTCTCTATATTAAAGCTGTGAATTAAAAGAATACAGCTCCTAATATCCAAACTTGTCAACATCTCCACAGCTCTCTGTGTATTCTGAGGTGAAGTGGGCCGTAAGAATAGTCTGCTCTATGCAATCAGATATTTCCTTTGAAAAGAGCTATAAATGTGTTACAAATTCTTGTGTGACTTTGCTGTGTTCTTTGGAAGGTGATAAGCCAGTAATTTCTGATTTCTTTGCTGTGGGATGTGTCTGAGAATGCGACAGTAAAAGGGGGTCTGTAATATTAGGGCAAGCATGTCTATATAGAGGCACTTAATGGTTATTACAATTGCCTTTACTCTGCTCTTTTGCCTTATCCCTCCATGTTGCTTTTACTCATGTCTCCTCTCTTTCTCATCTTGTTCAGAAAATAAGGAGTTCCTCAGCTTGTCGAGACCAAGGAAACTACTTTGATGGGGTGCAGCTTTTGACAGAATAAACAATAAATTGGTGCCCTTCAAGAAACTTCTGAAATGTGGATAATCTGGGTAAGGAATGAGTAACGGTCAGCTCTGGAGTCACCAAGATTTTCTTTTTTTCTCTTTTTAATACGGGAAGTTAGAAAAATTGGCTGGTTAGCAGAACCAGATGTCTTGAGCATAATTGCCATTAGTGCAGTTCTTGCCTTGATGTGCTTACTAATGGTCCTTTTACTCTCTCACTGCTCTGCCAACTCCAAAAGCTCCAAAAAAACTTGATTTTCCAGTTTGCTTTTCCTCTGGGGGAAGACTTTGGGTTTGGGGAAACAATGAAGTTTTATCTTCCCCTCATTATGATCTCTCTGTGATGAGCCTGTGTGTAGGAGTTTGATTAGGTGAATTAAAGTTTGGCTAATAATCCCAAAGGCACAAAGGTATTCATATCACCCCATTCACTGTGAAATTTCCCTCTTCTCAAGTTTTAGTGAACTCACCAATATGCCACCCCTACTCTAGGCCTGCCAAGGGCACATTCCCTGTACCCACGTGAGGAACTACCACCTGCGCATAACATTTCCCCCCTATCAGCTCCAAATGATGACTAGCTCTCTCCACTCTTCTCACTTCCTCAGGAAACAATGGTGGCAACTGCTTTTTTTTCCCTCAGACTGAAGTATCAAGAGTTGAAAGTAAAGTGGGTTAGAAAACAACAGCACCTCTAAAGAAACAATCATATCTGCCAAAGATCACAGTGGGAAAACAATGATCTGAAAGCAGCTGGTTCATAACTTCAGAAAATCTGAGAAAGGATTGGTAAAATTTAGCTAAACTTCCAACAAGGAGTCTAGCAAAGCAGGAGAACTCTGCTCTAAAGGTACTTCATGCAGGAAATGTTAAAATTTTACTTAATAAGACATTAAATAGTTTTAGTTTAATACTTGCAGTGTTGAAGGAGGACAAAACTGAATTGAGTTTGGACACATAGGAGCACACACTCATATATGTGCATACATATATTTATCAAATAAATGTGCCTCTGATGTTCCTTTTACTAAATTATTCCTAGTCTCAGTCCTATTGCTGAATTAAAGTAAACTTTAAGACACAGGGTCCCCAGGTTTATTAGCTATGAAGTTGGTCATGCAGTATTTAATGCAAAACATCTCAGTTTCTGAGAAACTGAGAATTAAATGAATGAAAAAAAATCTTTCGATAATATGAAAATGCAATTAAAAACTTGGGAAGACCTTGAGCAACTAAAATACTTAAATATTATCTGATCACAGGGAGAGGGAGAATATGTTCAATTCTATTTAGACATTTACGTGGGTGGTAGAAGCTTTATTCTGTCCCTATTTGTTGAAACAACATATTTACATTGCTATTTAATTAGCGTTCTCCCTTGGGATATTTTGAGTAGGTTATTTGGATCAACTAAACCTACCCTTTACAGAATGAAAGGGATTCTTTTGCCAGTAAAATTAATGGGGAAACCTCTCTGTAAGGAAGAAACTTTTGATCTTTAACTCTGTAAGCTTTTGTGCCAATCTAGAACAATTTACTCTTCTAAGCAGCCTTCAGTAAGTACTAACTTGCAGAAAGATGTTATTTTTATTCTCTTGTAAGGCAATATACTTCCTGGAAAAAATACATTATTTGGGCATGAAAAGGACCTACAGTAAATCCATTCTTATTATAGTTTAACTTCAGGAAAGTGAAATTCATGACTTTGAAATTAAGTTTTGCGAACTTTTAAATTCTTTCTTTTGACATTACATGATAAAAATTTCTAAAATGAATGTTTTTAAGAATCAATGTGCTATTTAAATTTTTTGCTTTGCTTTAAGCCTCAGATGACTGTATATAACTGGTGTCTGATTACAAAGAATTATTATGGTTTGCATATTTCAGAGCACATTTTGGGCCAAGCAGTGGAAGAACTGAAAAACACCCCTTCATTTTCAGCCATTAAAATTCAGTGTCTTTCTGGATGTGGTAAAGATTCATGTCTGGTGAAATAATTATCCTCTACTGAAAGTCAGATTACAGTATAAAAGTGAAGAATTCAAGGCTCTGGCTAAAATCCAGTCCCACCTTCAGGTTTCCACTGAATTAATGCTTTAGATGTTTTTTTTTCAATCTCCTCTCTGGATGTACAACTAAGCAGTGGGTTATTTCCTGTTTGTGGAAAAAATATAAGAATTTTTGTTGACTATAAAAATTGAAATGCCAACTAGAGTCTCATCTGAGTCTTCCAAGCACTGATGAGATCACCTGGATCAGGAAAGAATAGCTGTGATAAATATGTGACACACTTGGGCAACACCTTTTCTTTGACAGCAGCATACGTATTTGTTCTTTGGGTCAAGCTAAAGAAGTTCCTTTTGTTCTGGAACCTGAAGGTTGCTGGTTCAGTGCCTCTTGTGAGTGTATGAGGTGGCTGGAGGGGAAGATCTGCCCCAGACACTGATTCTGTGCTCACAACATATTCTAGGAAAGGGAGCAAGAAGCCAACCTGCAATTTCTTTGGTAACCATATTTATCTTTATATATTTATATATATATACACCCCCAATATCTATCCATGTGTCTTTTATTATCTAGGATGTTAAAGAGGTATCTTTTGTTTATTAATATAAATCCTCTGATTGTTCCTAACGTATGGACTATGCCTTGACACTATAATAGTGTATGAGCACTTTTCAGCTCATCCTTGCTATTGTTACTGTATTTTAAAAATAATTGTGCACATAATTACCCAGTTTTGCTCTTTTCTTCCTACATGATTATGCTATTATAAAATCCAGTAAAAAATGGGTGAACTGAAAAGGAAAGAGAAACCAATTTAAATTAAATTTCTAAATCAGATATCTAATACTGATAGATTACCCTTTTTTAAAATATAACATTGAACAAAAGAAACAGTAAAAATGCAAATATTGTTTCTCTTTATAATGAGATTTCTTTGCACACTAGTTCTTTGCCTAACCCTGGAGCTGCCTTAGGCATTGCAGTAGCATACTTGCACTCCTTCTTTCTTTCTTATTGCTTTCTTTATTAAGCACTGCTAAATGCTTTTGAATATTTAATGGTAAAATAGCTATATTATTTACCTCATTGACTTTCAATAGAATAAGTCATTTATTTCATGTGGTAATGATTTGCCATTTTACAAGATTAATTTCCAAAGTTTTCAAAGCACTTTATATCAGTAAATTTATTATCCTTTCTACCTTTCCATCTTCATTAACCACTATTAATTGAATGTATGCATTAGGTAAACAGGAGCAATGGAGCCACCTGAAGCCATACTGGACACAGAAAGGATATCCTTACCTTAGGAAGTAATTTGGAGTGATTCAAAGGGTGTGCTTCAGATAAATTTGCTCTAGCCCCTTGATCCAAGCATACCCTCTGGATATTTCAAAGCTATCTCACTGACTGGATATTATTTATTTCCCTTTGTTCTCCATTAGAGGACAGCGAATTTTATTCACCCATGTGGACAGAAATTTCTCATTTATTGTTTTCTGGCAGAAGTCTGCTTCCTATGTACCACAATAATTTTGCAAACCAAATTGAAGAAAAGCAAATGGAGAAAGTTGGAATATCTCAGAATGTTGGTTTGGAAGCAGCTAAAAGACATATCCAAATCAGAGCAGGATTAATATACAGCTGCCTAAAGCTCAGACAGAAGCCGAGGATTTCCAGTTTGCAATGAGTGAATAGCAATGCAACAATTGGGAATAGGCTGTGATTACAGGTTAAAATTGCAATCAATCAGCCAGTGAAATAAACTTGCAATGCAACTGAAGTGTTCTGAAGTTACCAGCAAGCACTCCACCTCTAAACTTCTGTAAAAAAAAAAAAGAGCCCAACGCTTTTGCAGCAAAGTGTCCAACTGATATTTGTATGAGTCAACTACTATTGCCTCTTTTCTCCTTAATCTTTTTATTACTGGCCTGTCCTCAACTTGAACTCCTTTAAATAGGATCTTCGTCTGTCCTTCCTGAAAGCAAAGCACTTAACACATACAGTGTGCTACCATAAAGAAAATAACAAAATAGATGACATTTTGGATCTAGAGGCAGATATGGCTGTTGCCATTCATTCCACAGCCTGATTTATCGCTGCAATCTTTGTATTGCACAGTGCCATCAATGTTTTTTTATATATACAGAGGTGGCAGAGAACTTTCAGAAAGGACTTTCATTAATAATTGAATCAAGATTGGTTTGCTGTATTGTGTAAGGTCAAATGATTGATTAACATATGGACAGCAGCTGAAGAGGGGAGACATTTTCAAAAATTCCCAACATTTTCTCTGTAAATAACTGTAAGTCCCTTGTTGCTTTCCAATTATGGAAGTTTCTGTCACCTACTTAGCAAACATGATATTAAGATGACCTGGCTGCACCATAAATGCCAGTTAGAAGAGGCAATCGATTTCCAGTTAGTCCAATGTCTAAAAATTATTTATCCAACTTTCTGATGAGCATAAGGAAGTTCCAAGCAACAATCGCTTGTCAGAAGAAAAAGGAGATTTATCTCAACAGAATGGATAGGAAGAATTCAGTCAGCTCTTAACATATTATTTGCAATCTAATTTGTTTTTCAAAGAAGTAATGTTTATTTAACACAGTAGCATTTTACTACATGCAGTGCTAATGGAGGTTAAATAAAAGACACAAGGGCAACAAAATCCCTCACTTACTTTTCACACAAGGACAAATCTGCTATGTGAGAGAAATGCAGATTAATTTCTCAATCCTCATAGCACTTTTTGACACCACTGGCTATGGGTTACCTCTTAAGGATTTGAAGATTTTACTGGGGCTGACTGATTTAGATTTGGATAGGTTTAAATCACACTTGTCAGTGTGCTATTAATTTTTAACCACAGTCATTTTTCCCTAGACCAGTTAATATGCTAGGCAGTCCCAGGAAGCATAAAACTTTGACCCATGCTCTTCAGTATTTGCATATAGCACTTTCTAGAGGTGCTTTATTCTGTAATCAAAATTCTAACTACCTCCTCAACAGCATACAGATATGGGAATCCACAGACCCCGATTAAAGGCCCTTCAGACTGGCCATATTATTATCAGGCATACATTCTTTTATGCTAACTTGTCTTTTCCTCCACTATTTAGATGAAACACAGCTTCAGCTCACTACTAAACTTTGCAGACAACACTCTTTCTCTGGAGGTGCAGCGTGGTGGAATATGGTTTTTCCTCACAGCCCACCAATTATTTTCATGGGCTTTCTGGACCTTGAGATCTCTTTGGGAGCCAGGTTAGTCAGAAATAAAGTAAAGCTAAGATTACTGTTGCCTCAGCACAACAAAAAACTTTGTTTGAAGATTTTCTGACAACCCATTTGGGAATGAACGCAGCCCCATCTTTTCAGAATTTCAAAACAGATCACTACACAACCCCAAACTGTCTCAAGTTTTCAAGCTGAGACAACTCTGTAGAAATAATAGAAGCATTTCATTACCATTGGTCCAACATTGAATTTAGTTTTTAAAACCTTGGTAAAATATACTTGTAGGCTTCAAAACTGGCAGACTTTCATTTGAAAACTCCTGCATCTATATGATCTTCTCCAGAAACACTAAATTTTATTCCCTGCAGCTAATCAGTGATACAAGGTCTGTTGAAGATGCTGTTCTGAGCTCTGCAAAGGGTCGGTCAGTTTAAGGCTCAGCTCTAACAATCCTTTTGGAAGGAGAATTCTTTCTTACTTGCAGGAACTTCAGTGAATTTTTGGTGGTCTGACCTTGGCTGTACATCAAGTGACCACCTAGACACTTGTCTCTGGATAGGAGGAGAAAAATACAATTAAAAACTCATGGGTCAAGGTAATGACAAGATTATTCAATTTTTGTCAAGGGCAAAATGGTGTAAATTCAGGGAAAGTAATTTTTTGTCACTCAAAGTAGGATAATGAGAAATAAAAACAATTCCTAGCCTTCAACTTCAGTCTCAACTTCTCTGCCTACTCCCAGCAGGGAGAAAGGAGGTGACATTTGGAGATACAGTGTTTGTCTTCCCAAACCACCATGTGTTGGAGCCCAGCTTTCCTGGGATTGGTTGAACATCTGCCTGACCATAGGAAGGGGTGAATGAATTCCCTGTTTTGCTTTGCTTGTACACACGACTTTTATTTTATCAATTAAACTGTCTTTGTCTCAGTGCACAAGTTCTCACTTTTATCATCCTCTCCCCCATCCCACCAGGATGAGGCTCTGTAGGGCTTTGTTTCTGACCAGGATCCAACACTGACAATCTGCTGCACTGTTTACCTCCCGGGAGAGCAAGGGAATCTCTGCTCTGATGCCTGGAGCACCTCCTCCCACTTCTGAACTTGGTTTCTGGAGGGCTGTTCCACATATTCTCACTCCTCTCTCAGGCTGCAGCTGCTCCTCTGCAGCTGTTTCCTCCCTAAACTCGATATTCCAATGACACTACCATGTGATGGTCTCTGATGGTTCTGACCTTGGCCAGCACCAGGTAGATCTTGGAGCTGGCTGGCACTGGCTCTGGCAGGTATGTGGGAAGCCTCTGACACCTTCCCAGAGAAGTCACCCCTGTAGCTCCCTGACTGCCAAAACCTTGCCACACAAACCCAATAGAGCCCTGCATCTGCATTTGTCAGGTTTGCAGAAGAGAGACACGAATTCTGGTGAAATGTCTGTAACTCTGGACATGCCACTGTACATGTGCAGTCGAGACTGGTAAGAGTAAACTGCAACTTCAATCAAGACCTGGGCCATCAATTTTCCACAGTCACTTGGGAAACTGTTATAGAAAAAGAAAGCAAGAATGATTCCTGCCTGGGAACTTAATTTCATCTGTAGAACTAAACATTTATCCTGGGATATCTGATCAGCATTTACTCTCCATTTGCCTTCTTGTTGCCACTGCCCTCAGTTTTTCCTTTCCTCCGTGAATTCCTTGTTCTGGCAAAGAAATGCAATCAGAGACTAAGAGAACTATGAAGAATTTAAAGAAATAAATGTTTTAAACAGTGTCAACAATACCCTTACCACTCAGATGATTGTTTGATTTTATGTTTTTTTAAAAAATCTCCTAAAACAAATTCTGTGTGATTCCCCTGCAGTCTGACCTAATGCTTAGCCATGTTTATACATATTTTCCTTTTCCTTGAACATTTAAAAACTATCAGTAACTTTTCTATTTGTTAAAATTAGATTTCCTTTTTTAATTGAAGAACTTAAGTCCTTAATATTCTCTTTTCCAAACTAAAAAAGGCATTTCCTAATATCTTTCTAAACAATATTTTCATGCATTCTGGGCACCTTTTTAATTAAAAAAAAAGAAAAAAGGAAAATTGATTCAAAACATTATTTTTCCCTTTATTTTATATATTTTTTTGAATTTACTTCCATTGCCTACTTCATTCTTTATCTCTGGCATTTATTATTTAATTAATTCCTATACAGATTGAGCTTGAATACTATTTCTTAGTTTATATCTCATATTTGAAACATAATATATTACAAAATGAAGGAGTCACCTCATTTCTTTTCTAAGCACCAAACACATCCAAATAATTATTTACATGAGTAATAATCAAAATTATCAATATATTACTTCAACCTTAAAAAATCTCCCTTATTTTCCCTAGTACCACAATTATAAGATTCTACATTATTACCTTTACAATTAAAATTTAATATTTTTCCACCCAATTTTATATTATTCATTATTGAAGGTTCTATCTATGCAAAATTCGTAATTGTTCTTTGATATACATTCCACAAAGCTTCCTGTTGTTAAAATTAGAGAAACTTGCTTTCACTTCTGTCATTCTTTGACTTTTTTTTTGTTGCATCTTTTTAATTTAAACTCTATGGTGCAAGAATTCTCTTACTGTGTCTGTAAAGTACATAGCAGAAGAAGAATTAATCCCACTTGAGGATTAATCCTTCTATTGCTGTGTTTCCAGGCACAAATATTTTAGCTGTAAAATCTCCAATAAAATTATTTCTATTGCTATTGTCTGTAATATCTATTTCAGGGAAGAAAAAAGGGAAACAAAATCCAAGAAACAGTAAAGGTAACTTGGTAACATATTCTATCAATAGTCAAAAATCAAAAGATTTATTCTGATAGAAGGCAAATGGTTTGGGGAAATATCAAATGCATATGAAATATGGCTTGAAAGCTCTCCTGTGAGAGGCTAAAGAGGACACAAAGCTCTTTAAGTGTGTGGGGGGAGCACTTTCTGTGCCATTTGAGCTTGATTAGATATTATAACAGATAATGTAAGATAAAATTAGACTCAGACAAGAAGCAATTGAACCCTGAGTTTTGACAGTCATCTGTTGGACACCTTACCACTTTTATCCTTAGGGCCTCTTAGATGACACATAAGGATTTTGTTCCAGTGGATAATTGTCATAAGTGCACAGTGAAATGTTATGCCTTTTTCCAGAGATGCACAGGTTTGCCCTAAGCACTGCCACAGGGAGGATTTTTGGGGGGCCTGATTTGGAATGCTGCCCAGTACAGCAGCTGTGGTCTTTGCTGGGCCATAGGAAAAATACAAAGGTCCTAATATCAAGAGTCTGAAAAGCAGATTGGCCTTCAAATCTTGCCTGCTTGATTGGTAGACAGTTTTAAACTTTCTAGCATAGATTAGAAAGAATAGTTCTTGGGTTAGTCTTGTCTTCTCTGGTAATCATTGCTTTGTTTGACTTATATCTATGTCAAAGGTCCAGCAGTGTCTCATCATTAAACACTTTAAAAAACCAAAGAAGATTCACTTCAGAGTTTAAAAAGAAAAAAAATACTTTTGAGATGAGACTAAACATTATGTTTTTGTGGAAAGCAGAAATTTACCATGTTGCCTAGAATATGTGAATGTCATGGCTTTGGTTGCAGTCTGAACTGAACTTCCACCCAGGGGTGTCCCCTGAAGGTACTGTGACATTCTGCCTGTGACAATCACTTCCAAATTACAATAAAGTTGGAGGAAGAGTCTCTTTCTCTAGTGAGATATTCAGCTACCAGGTGTTCTGAAACAAAAGAATCAAAGATGATTCGAGTGTTAACCAGAATCTTGTGTGTGAGTTATGCTTAGTTTTCATACTTTCACATTTGGAGTCCAAAAGTTGTCTAAAGAATAGATCTGCCTAGGATGTTATCATTATCTGTCCAAAAAAGCTTGGTATGAAAAGTTTGAATTTAAAAAAATGAACTGTTTTTATGATATCACTGTCATTTGGGAGATTTAAATATCATTAACATCACTTTGTTGAATCAAAATCCCAGGAAAATTTCAGTCTCACTTAAGGTTAAATTTCACTTAAGGCTAAATTTAATCTCTGTCTACACACAATTGTTGAATTTTTCTGTCATCATAAAACAAAGGAGAACTATATAAAAATTGGTGCAATAATGAATTTCTAAATTGCACATTTCAAGGACAAGGTTTTATCTGACTTTTTTGCTTTATAATGGCAAGAGAAAAATTATTACTGTAACAAGACATTCTAGTTTATTATTGCAAGGTCTATTACCTTAAAGGGGTTCAGAATAATATTTTGGTGGTTTGGGTTTTTTTTAATATATGTATTTTTTTAAACTATTTCTAGGTAAGAAGAGAGTCTTTGATACCAGGAAAGTCTCTCTATTTTCTGCCATGGAAGAAGGAATATGAACACAACTTTGGATGCAGCTTTCTGACTCTGAAACATATATAATATAGATTTGCCCACAACTGCAAATTTGGGTGGTCTGCCAAGATTCAGGAAGGGCCCACGGAGTGAGCTCAGGTTTGTAGTATTCTATTTCACAGGCTGATAAACTGAAACACTCCTGACCAGAGCATGAGTGGTTTACAAAGCTCATATTAGTGATCTGTGTAAAACAGAGTTAACACTTTTGCAATTTACATCTGATTTTTGTTTTGTATTTTGCCCAACACAGGTGTTTAGCAAGACAAAAGGTAAATTCATACAACAAAAAATAAATCACAATGTAGTTTTACAAGGTCAGAGTAATGGGAAAACTATTAGAGGTGAATTCATTGTTATTCATTTCACTTCAAAGTTAGATGTCAGTTCCCATGACCCAGTAAATGGAGTGTAATTACTGGATATATACAAGTATATAAATGATATAACAGAAAAATCTGACTCCTGTAGATGTTCTTGGGAAAGGGTTTTTTTCATCATCTAGGTGATTAAAAAATTGAACTTCTGGACAGTAAGATCAGTCAAATTACTTCCCCATCTCCTGACAGAAAAAATATACTTTGAAGGGTCTTATTAAGCAATCTATCTCTATTGAGCTCATTAAGTTCTGGACAGTTAATAAGAATATAATGGAATCTTGGATGTCCTCTATAACATAATCTGACAAATTGAAGCTGCATTCCAACTTCATTTGGATGGGCAAACAATGAACCATATGATAGTTTCAAATTCAGCTTAGCTTTCTTGCTGTTTTAGTAGGACTCATACTTTTGTATAGATAGCTAAAATAAAAATCAGGGTTGCTAATTCAGCTTCATTGTAGCCTATCCTTTTTTGTTGTAAATTCTAACTGTCACAGTTCATCCCGCTTCTCACTCTGCAAAAGACAAGAACCACTTCTGAACAATGCTTGTAAACACCTATGCACAAAAATCCATTTTAATGCATAGCCAGATGTTTGGTTTAGTCTGACAAAATGTAGTTCTTACCTACCTACTCTTGAACAAAATCTACTTTCACCTGACATGCTATGTATTTCTATACTTGCATTAATGTCTCTCATTTACAAAATCCTACTACATGTAGTATATAGATTTATTCTCCAGCCCATTTTCTTCTTGTTTTTAGAATATGTGATGCTTGGATCTCTTGTTCCTTTCTTTTTCCAATTGGATCAGAGATCACTCCTGCAATATTTGTCCCTTATTCTAGTACCAGTCTACTTGGTAATAATGTTGTCAGAAACTAAACATGTGAGCCATCAGCCAGTCCACCTGAATGGCTAAGTCAGCTTTTCAGGCACAGCTGCCTTAATAGCCAGTGGCACTCAAGGGCAGGAAGCAAATAATGTTTTCAACCTGCAGCGACCTGTAGCTCCTTAGCACAAGTGATCATATGCAAATTCACAGCAGAATTCACTTGCAAGAAAAGTCTGGAGAAGATTCAAATTATCCCTTTACAAAGCAAGAGATAATTTCCCTGATCTAACCACAAAATCCTTCTGCTTTTCCTGGAGGGAAAGAGCCCTCCTTGCTCCAAGTGTGTGCTGTGCATTTGACCTTTACTGACTGTTAAAACTGTGCTTCTCTTCCCATTTCCTCAGCAGCAAGTGCAAAGGCTGAGGCACAGAAAGCTTTCCCAACCACTGGAACTGAGCACTGGGTTTTCTCAGCTCATCCAAACAGCTCTGACACGAGCGAGCCCAAGTACGACACTGGGCAGAAGCAGTGCAGAGAGGGCTGCAGTCCTTGTGTTGCTGCAGGACTTCTGCTACCATTTTAGTCACTTTCCTGGTTGGATGCCTTGTATTGGCATCTTTCTGAGCTAACCTTTTGCATTGGTGATTAATCCTTGGGGTACCTAAAGGTTTGAAATCCTAAATTGGGCTGTAGCAGATGAAAGAATGTGTGCAGAGAGAAAGAATTTATAAAATCCTTCCAAATAAAAGAGTCATTCCAAAAAAGAAAACTGTAATTGGACTCATCCAAGTTCCCATTAATGTCAAGAGTATAATAATGAACTGAGAAGTTCTACAAATAAGAAAAAAAAATTGCAGAAATTTTTAAATTGAAATTTTTGACTGTAATAAGATGAGACTGTTGTCCTTCTTAGGATTGCATTTGTGGATTATTGGGATTGAATCAAGCTGGAATAATCAACTTTTATTATCACCATTGTGGTTGTTGTCTCACAGAGTTCTAGGACCTTCCACAACACTACTCCGAACTCATCAGGCAGGCTGGCTGCAAAAAGAGGAAGGGAACACCTTTGTTGCATGTGCTTAAACTTGAATATCACCTGCAACATAAAACTTCTCCTTTTCCACAGTTGTCCTTCAGCCATGTCTTTCTATTCACCTATCCTTTCAGCTGTATAGTACTTGTTTTTTTAGAACAAAATTCACCTTTTCTAGTGCTTCTAACCTGGGACCAAATTAGAAGGAAGAACCTGCCTGTACGTCCCAGCAGCCCAGAGAGCATGTCAGACCTCAGTGTGCATGGTCTGCTTATCCCACACCAAAATCAGGAACAAATATTATTCCCAGAGACAGAAACTGCCTTTTTTGTTCTTTTCTGTCCTTGTTTATGTCCATTTATTTTGCTTTCTTTGGGAGGAGATAGTATCAGACTTCAACAGCAAGATTTCAAGTTTCACTAAATTCTCATTCTTTTCTCCCTTCAAAACACTACCAGAAAACCAGCAAATGTGACCTTTGAATCTTCTTAACTCTATGTGTCCATTCCAGAGTGAATAAGAGGTAGTATTTGTTTTTAGGCTTTATCAGTCAGATCAGCCTCTCTCTGCTCTATGTGAGTATCTATACTGCAGGACCATACTCAAATACCCTCCTTGGGGTTGCCCATTCTTGGTCACCCCTTTAGTATTCTGGGGACATACTCTGCCTCAGTTTAAGAGGATATTTGCAGAGAATTTATATTTCATTGCTGGAGCTTGTTGAGGTACACCCTCAGGATTCATCTTGACTTCTACATTAAACCCGGATTCACAACAAGATCCCACATGTGTTTTTTAATGGGTTTTTTTGTTAGCTTGTTTGGGGGTTTTTGGTTTTGTGGGTTTTTTTGTGTGTTTTGTTGTTGTTGTTGGTTTTGTTTTTGTGGTTGTTTATTTTTGGGTTTTTTTAATCAGATTAGGTAGAAGTCTCACGTGAAGAAGACTAATGATGGAGTGAGAGGGCAGGTTTTCAGCGTGGGTACCTGCTGACTTGAACAACCTAAAGTCCACTGATACAGATGTCAGCTACCATTCTTTCCCAATTTATCACAAATTATCCCAAATGTCCCTCTGGCAGTTATCAGGCCTGTGTGCAGTATTCATGGTGGATTGTCAGCTCAAGAGAAAGCAGAACTCAGCTTAATCAGTTAGCCCAGACAATCCCTGCAAGCAGGTCATGTGAGAGAAATTTCTGTGTAGATAGGAAGAAATTACAAACAAATTCAACAAGAGATATGCAATGATGAGAATATAATCTTCAGATATGTCAGGCAGGGATTTCTCTGAGCTTAAGAGAAGAGAGACACAATGTTGAAAGTAATGAGGAAGAATCATAGAATGGATTGGCTTGGAAGGGGCCTTAAAGTTCATCTAGTTCCAACCCCCTGCCATGGCCAGGGACATCTTCCTCTACATTTTATGTGGTTGTCAGAGTGATAGCCCTCTAATAAATCTACCACAAAATGATGCTCCACAGCTGAACATTCATGATGTGAATTATTGACTTAAACCAAATTATCTTTTCTTTTTTTCCCCAGTCTGTCTTTTATGCATTCTACATGATCTCCAGCCCAAGAATATGAGTATGAATCACTTTCTATATTCTTTTGTTGGTTTTTCTCCTCTCAGTGTTCATTTTGCTCTCCTCAGAGGGAAAAATATTTAGTCAAGCAGCAGCTGATTCAAAAGCCCCAATGAATCCCCCAATTCTACCTATTCATGCATACATATAGGGATATAGACACAGAAGTTGTCATGCAATACCTCCTCCTAACAGTGTGCTGCATCCAGTGAGGTGTGACTGGACATCATGAGCATCTCTGCATGATTTGATATGATGCATCACCCCTGCTCTGCTGTCTGCAGCACAAACCACAAAAGATTCAAGTGAAAAAAAAGTAAACCACAAATAGAACTTGGCAGAAGCAAAACAAAATGTTTTTATTACTTTGTGACTCCCTGAACTTAAGGGCATGGTTTGCTGAGAATCAGAAGGCATATTTTCCTCTACTTGAAATGAAACGATGACATGAATCATGCAGTGGTTTGTTTTACATGACACAGTCTCCCATGGTCTCCTGGGAATGTCAGCAGGCTGAAGAAGGCACTGGGATTCTCACTGGATACTTGCACTTCGGAGGAAAAAGAGCCTTACATCTGTTGTACCCACAGCCCTCAACAGAGTTACTTGATCCTTAGTGATGGGGGTGCCCAGAATATCTAGCAGCATTCCTCTCCCAGTTCAGACAAAAAGAAAAAAAACACAACCAAAAAAACTCTTGATCTCTTGCCTTCTCTTTCTTTCCCTACATACCTCCAGAGGATAACAGCTTTAAAAACCCATGTTTTACAATAGGGAAGACAACAACTGTCTGCTTTTGAAATAAGGGCTGCTATATCTTATGCAAGTTTGAGGAAAACTTGCAGACTTGAAGGTTTATGCAGGATATATATATTGCAGAGTGATGCTTTCAAGATCACCACTGTGAAAACAAGAAAAATAATGAACAGGAATTTCCAAGGGGCTCATCACCATGATGATTGGCCTATATTGTGCTGATCTATAGACTCTGATCACCTGATTTAAAACCTGAATTTCTATTGCTATGTTAATAAGTTTTGAAAGAAATATTCCTATGCAATATTTAAATTATTTCAAAGGAAACATCATATCTGTCTGAAACCTCAAAGTTTATTGATTGCATTATAAGAAAGCATACACATGCATGTTACTGATATTTCAAAATTTTGATATTGTTGCAGAGATCTATATCAACTGAATTAAAATCCTTTTACATTATAAAATTAAGCTTGTATTGCAAAAGAAAGTACATGGCTTAGGTAACTGCCACCTATAGATGTTTCTGACCATTCCAAATTAAATGCCTGCTTGTTGTTAAATATGTTTCAAACCACATCATGAATTTGGTAATATTGCTCCTCTTCACTGGCCCCAGGAATCATACAGGATTCTTTCTTTTTGAGAGTCTTAAAGCCCAATAATCTTATTATCTATCTATAAATATTTACATTTTAATTACACACATTTGGGGAGAATTTGGTTCAAATTCCAGCCCCTCATACATCTAGGTAGCTTAATCAAAAACTGAATTCTACCCTTTAGGTCTAATGCAACCTGATCATCTGCTGTCAGGAGCTTTTCAACAGTTCATTTGATTCAGAAATAATACATTACAAGATCAAAAGGTGAACACTATGTTAGAACTGTCTTCCAAATGGAACTTCTTTGCGTGCAAAATTCAGGCATTAAATGTGCCTTCATTTCTAAAGGGGAACAGAAGTCAAAATCCAAGGTTTTCCTGTGAGGCTCAAAGTTTCAGAAAACTTTGTTTTAACTGCTCTGAAGCATTACATTTTGATAAGGTAGAAAACTGCAATTCTGATAAAGTTAAAAAAGTTGCTTCATCTTTTTTTACTTTTACTATATATTAAATGATAACATAAAATAAATGTCAAAATGAAATGTTTTGACCTTATCAAAATGTCTCATTTTGGTAATTTTCCCATCCAGGTTTTAAATTAAATTGGTACATTCTTGAAATCATTTAGGTGTTGTTAAATTGGCATTTTCTTCTGGCAACCTGTTACACTGGAAAAATCTTGACTAGCTCCCATCAACAGACTCTGCCAAATTTTTCTCCTGGAGATCTCTGTGCCTCTTTGTTCTGTTTCAAGCTCTCTTTGTGGGGCAGATTTGCCTTCACTGAGTTAGCTGAGCTGAAATGATCTCCAAGCCATGAGTGTGGAGAGGTGAACAGTGGTTTGTGCTGCCTGTGGGCTCCATGTACCTCCCAAACTGGGGCTGTTTCAGTGATGTGACAGCCATGCTGGGTGGTTCTGGGTCACTAGTTTTGGGTGGAAAGAAGCTGGTAGGAGCAGCAGCTTGCAGCCACCTGTCTATCTAGCTCAGCTTCCTGTGATGGGTAGTCAATGCCACCTCTCCTCTCCCATATTTGTCCTTCCCTTGAACTCTCTGGGCATGGCTCTTGAACACTCAGGTGAGCATCTCCAGTCATGATCACTGTTGGCTTATGGGTGCTTCAAGTTGTTTTACTGTTCTACTTCCCTTGAGGACAACAGATGGTCAAACCTGATTTATTTAGATAGTGTATATAGGAAAATACAAAATGCATATTTATTGGTGAAGAAAAAATTATAGTCAAAGTGCTTATACCTGAGATTCTTTTCTAAAGACTCTGTGTCCCAGAAAATTAGATTTTCCTCCTATCAGTCTGCTAATTTGATTTTGCATTCTCTTGTGGGCCACAGAAAAAAAACCCACCAAAGTTGCATAGAGGGAAAAGTATGAAAAATCATGGTCAAGTACAGAAAATAGTGACATCAAATAAAAACATTGGCAATAACTGATGCATCTCTCAGTGTCAGTAGGAAGCTAAAAAACTGTTAGCAGCTAATATTTACTATACAAGACACTTTCACTATTTTCCTGTTCATTTCTAACTTTTTCATTCTACTTTCTATCTAGATTAAAAGACTATCTTCCATCTTCACAGATGTTTCAGTTGGAAAGTTAAAACTCCTGCTACTGTGAGGGCAAAATTTGCAGTTACATTGACTCATCTGTAAATAGCAGCAGGAAAAACAGTAAAGAAGGGAAGAATAGAAAAGGGAACTTGAAGAAAACTCTTAAGTAACTTGTGCAGTGTTTTGTATCATGTGGAAAACTCAGTAAAGATATTATGTGCAATATTTTTTTTTTTTAGATTGTGTACAGAAGGCACTCCATATGCATTTATCCTACCTGGACTTCTTACAGAAAATAGTATTTTGAAAGATAGAAATAATTCCAGTTCAAGGGAAATACTAAATACTAAAACAAGTTTCATTTTTTCTTTCAGAATCTCTTGCTTGACTGCAATGGGACAAAAATGTACTTGGGCCTCAGCACTGGCACTGAGGATGGGAATGAATGACAATTTTATTCATAAGCTTACATTAGAGACAAACGGTGCATAATTTAGATTCTCTCCTGGCTTGTTGAATCTGCAGGCAGCCATGCTTTCTGTTGCATTAACATTTTGATTGAATGAGCTGGGTCAAAACCATCACTTTTCTCATCTAGGGAAGGAAAACTATTTTGAAGCCAATCATCAATCAATGTATGTAATCAGCCTTTTTAAAGTATCTTGGGCTTCACACATAACTTGCTCTCTGTCATAATAAAATACAAATATCAACATATTTTTTATTCAATAGTCATAATACATATACAATAAAGTGTTAAAAGGACAATAAGGACTTGAAATGTGCTTTGCTATTAACAAGATTATTGCAATGGATTTATTAGAAAGGTTGCAGCACTTCAGCTCCATGATCTTTGGTATGATAATTAATTTGCATATAATTGTTTATGCAATATTGTAAGGCATAATATCATCTTGCTACTTTATTCATTTTCTTGCAGTTAATGGCTTTTAAAATAAATCCAATAAAGTCAGTGAAAATGTCACTAATATCCACCAAGTATACCTTCCAGTATAATTTTATAGTCATTGACAATCTATAAGTCATAAAAGCCCCATGCAACTCTCTTTACAAGACACTGTTTTTCACAATACACTGCAGGCATACAACATTATGCTGGTGGCAAGTATCAGAGCAGTAAAGGTTGTTAGTGATTACATAGCAACTTTCATTTGTTGTGTTTCACCAAGGATATCCAATTTGACACATGGGAAATGAAGACACTAATATTTAAACAACTTGGCCAAGTTTACATAGCGAATCAATGACTGAGCCATTTCCAGAGGGAGAAGCTCAGTTTCTTATCTCTGCACTCTCATCCCTTCAGTCCTACCACCCTCAGTGTGCAATACTTTTAGAATACCTGTTCTACAGACTGGAAATTGTCTGGGACAGAATCTGGTTTGGAAGCATGATTAATTCTGCCAAATACGTCAGAATAAGACTTGTAATAAGCACAATGCCATTGCTTTGTTTTCTGAAGGGCAATAGTGAGGTTTATGTGCTTTAAGCAACCATGTTATGATTATCAGAATGTATTTGTTGTTAATATAGATATCAATGTGACACAATTTTACCTTTACACAATTTTGTTCCCAAGCCACAGTGAAATATCATTTTCACTACCCTCAGGTGAACACTGCATGCCTAATTTCAGATTTCAGTTTTCTTTATCATACCTCCATTGGACCAAATCTCTGCTTCCTCTGTAAGCTTAAATATCCAAAAAGACCTCACAGTTACAGGAAGTGGTGGAAAACTAACTTAGGAAATCATAAGACACACGTACAAAATGTATGCTCAAGTGTAGCATATTCACTTTCACAGAATTGTGTAGGATCAAAATATCATGCAACAGTAAATTTGTGGAGTGTCCAACAGCCCAGGACAATAATTATAAGGTCTTTGAACCTCATACAGTATTACCTCTGCTCTTTGAACTCACTGTGGAAAATGGTTCTAAAAATCTCACGTAATGTTCTTTTCTCTGCCATAAATAACCTGATTGCTGAATGGAATGTCACTAGGTGTATTTCTTAGTGTAATTGCAAATTGAGAATTTGCTTCTGATAGTCTCTGAATTTCTTGGACTTGTTCCAGGTCAAAAGTCAGAAAGTAGACACTTGATGGTTTCCCTGCAGACTCTAGACCCCTATCTAAACATTTACCATTCATAGCTCAAATTATAAATATTCTAATTAAAAGAACTTTAAACATACAATAGCAAATACTAAATGTAAGACCCTAGCCTATCCCCCTTGTCAGGTGAATATCTATATCCTTGGAAAGCTGACAGAGCCATTACTTGGCTATTCAAGACAGTAATCAGATTTTCTGAGCATCAATCAGCAATCATGAAGTCAGGAACATTTTATCATGAAGTCAGGAATACAGAGGGTTTTCATAAGCTAATCAGCAGGCATCAAATAGACAATCAATCTAATTAGTGGCTCAGATTTGCGTGGCAATCACAGCTGCCAAACCTAGACGACAAATTTCATTAGTAATGAAATCTGAGAACTATGATTTGTGAGACCTATCATCAGACAGGGATTGTGGTTATTTTAAAAGGAGAATCATTATGGTAGCTTGGGACATTTGAGGAATTTAATTTGTATGGTGGACTTTGCATTCTGGTGTTTCCTTTTTGTTGTCAGGGTAAATTGACACTCAGGGTGACAATTTTCAAAAAGCTTATCTTTCATGGTAAACCACACTTTCAATCAAAGTTAGTAATCAATATTTAAACACTTCTTTTGTTTCTAGAATGCAACTGAATCTCTTGCAGCTCCTGATTTCCAAAAGAGTTTTTTGAAAAGTACTAGGCCAGAAGTAGTTATACCCAGAGTAAAGTCATAGGAACATTGAATGCTCCAGCCCCCAGATGATTTTCGTGGCCTCCTCTGAATTTGCCCCAAAAGGTTCATGTCCTTCTTATGCTGGACACCCCAGACCTGGATGCAGATGGGGTCTCATGACAGTGGAATAGAGGGGAAGACAGTAATCTCTCTCACCCTGCTGCCCATGGGGCTTTGATGCAGCCCAGGACCCCTTTGACTGTCTGGGCAGTGAGTGTGCATTGCCAGGTCACACTCAGTCATCAGTCTACACCCCCAAGCCCTTCTCCTCAGGGCTGCTCTCAATCCATTCACTGCCCAGCCTTTTTTTTTTGTGCTTGGAATTGCTCCAACACAGATGAAGGACCTTGCACTTGGCCTTGTTGAACTTCATGAGGTTTGCCCAGCCCGACCCCAGCCCCCCAGGCCTGTCTGGGTCCCTCAGGATGTCAGGATGGCACCCCTTCCCTCCAGCGTGTCACCTGCACCACACAGCTCAGTGTCACTGTCAGCCTTTCTGGGGGTGCACTTGATCCTACTGTCTACATCACAGACAAGATATTAAAAAGTGCCAGTCCCAATCCCAATCTCTGGGGAACACCCCTCATCACTGGTCTGAACTGGGACATCAACCCATTGAACTTGGACCACAGCCACCCAAGTGCCACCATCCAGCCAATTCCTCACTCACTTAGTGGCCCATCCATCAAATCCCTGTCTCTTCACTTGTGCAAAGTACTTCTACTGCAGAAAATATTTCTAGAGCTGGAAATTTAAGACACACACATATGTGCATATTCATTCATGAATTAACCATCTACAAAAGAAAAAAATAACCAACTGAATCAAAAGGAGAAATGTTCCTGACATGCAATATGCCACTTACTGAGAGAAAGAGGAGAGAGTACATCCATCAAGGAAATGTAATTTTTTCCCTTGAGGAAGCAATGCCTCCTGTCCTTCAAACACAGATATTTGCTGGGTTATTTCCTTGGCTATATACCACGCCCTGGTCTTCAAAAGATCATAAAGCGAAAGGAGTTGCTTTAATCTTGGAGTGAAAGGATTTTCATGAGTTCTTCTTCAATCATATTTTACAAAGACTTTATACTGTAACTCTGTGCTACTGTTCTGAGCTCACTCTCAACAGCTAATATGCACTCATTCTCCTAATCAAGGAGTTGGAAATGTCTTGAGTCCCTGTAGTCTGAGAAATGGGAAGAAACACCTGGATTTTCAGATTACTAATGTCCTAGATGTTGCAGCTGTGGAATGTAAGAAGTGATAATGACCTTGAGGAGGACTCTGTTAGGACGCTGTTTATGTATTTAAGGTCTACTAATTCTGTAAGATACAATGTCACCTTACAGCCATATTCACACATAATTATGAATCCTATTTTAACAGCAGTTCATCTTTTGGCATTATACCCACAGAATAATGAAGCACTTGATATATACACAGAAGAGAGGTACATATTTAGGCTACTCTGTAAAATGCAGTTGAAGCACCCTTATGAATCAGCATTGAATATTGGATCACTACCTCATTTGAATGTTCACTGATTTTGACTGGAATAGTCCCAGATTTCATGGCACAACTAATCCAGCTGCCTCTAACTACCACCAGAATTAATACTGCAAAGAGCACTATGCTAATCATCATTTTAAAATAAAGACAAAGCTTTATAAACTTTAGTGAAATCCTACTTATTGTTTAAATTCTAATTTTAATGCAAAAATTCAGATTTCTGTGCTAGCCATAACTAAGAATTAAAATCAGATCTGTGTTTAAATCAAATTTAAATGGTGGAGATAGCCACAAGTCTCCAATGAT
The DNA here is from genome assembly GCF_027477595.1 of Haemorhous mexicanus. Taxonomy (NCBI): domain Eukaryota; kingdom Metazoa; phylum Chordata; class Aves; order Passeriformes; family Fringillidae; genus Haemorhous; species Haemorhous mexicanus. The sequence continues at coordinate 109,369,693 of NC_082343.1, read as the reverse complement.
TTGAGCTGATCCAAGCTTTCCTAGGAATATTCAAGATGGACCTTCAATCTTTAACTTCCATGTTTTCTCATCTTGTAGTTTAATCTTTTGTGGCATGAGGTTGCAATCCTGATTTTAACATGCCTTCCATAAAAATGCACAATGATAAAAAATATGGCAGAAATAAAAAATATTAAGTAGAAGTTGCTGTAGAAGGGAGTATGTAAGCAGCTTGCATTTTTTTTTCTTTCAAACTAAGAATCACAGCATGAATTAGACTAAATGCCAAGAATAAGTAACAGCTTAAAATGAACAGTTGAAATTAACAGGTGTTACAGCATATGCTAGATTTCACTGCCAAGTATTTCACACCTTCATTAAAACCTTTCATGTCAAATTTAAGGCAATGTTAAAATACAGACAAAAAAGCATAGCTTAGAAATGAATAGCTAATTGTTAAGTTTCACAATCAGGATATATGGTGGCAGAGAAATTCTCAGTTCACTTTGTGCAGGAATGTATTTTAAGTGGGAAGATGCTAAATCAGAGTATATTACACTCAATTTTAATTCAAGTGACTTTGTGTTTAACCTTTAGAAAGTAATGTAACTTACAAAGCGTTTCAGTAGGGGAGGTAATGGAACAACAATGCATTCCTGTTTCATGGGGGTGTGAAAAAGGCAAAAGCAATCAAGAACAGTGAGATGCACAGACTTAATCCTGAAGCACCTGGAAACCTATATCCCAGATATCTGGCACTGCTTTTGCTAATATCAGCCACAAGTTCTCCACTGAATTTACAAAGTTTCAGGACTTTTCAGGATAATGTTGTGTTAAGTTATGACAGTAAAGGCAGTTTTTCATCTGACAAAGTGGCTATGCCCAATATGCTCTGGTTGGTTTTCATTATTGTATGGTGGAATCATATTTTCATAATGTGAATAACAAGTAGTTTTCTGTGCAACAAAAGGTATTTCTGACTCTAATAATGTAGCATAGAGCACTGCAGACCCATGATGATAGCAGAGACTGAGTAGTAGATAATATGCACAGGGTTAATTGCATAGAGTTTGGCATTAGAAATCCCACTTCTATAAACGACCCACCAACTGTCAATTAAAGAAATAAAGACCTGGAGGTAGACCATGTTGGTCTTAGGAGTAAAAGAGAGAAAAAAAAATTACTATCTAGTTTATAGGAAAGCCACCACAAATAATAAATTCAGTTGTAACATGGGATTAGAGACCAATAAGAAAAAGGAAAGTGTACAGGAGTTTTAGCTAACATGTAACAATAACAGCAAGAAGTCCTGGTTACAGAGCTAAAACCAAGCAGGGAATGGAAGGCTGATCATAACTCCAGGAAAAGTGATAGAATCTGAGAAGTGTGTGTATTAACTTTATTATTACTGTTGAGAGTTTTTCATCATTAAAGCATTCTTTCTTTTTATATAATAATTAGATCTGAGCAAAGACTAATTCTTGAAGAAGCCATTAATATTTCATTCACACAATGAGTAATTACCTGGCTTTATGAATAAGGAGTGTTTCCTCTTTGCCCACAGAAACCATTTTGGTCTTAACTCCAAGCAGGAACACAGCATCAGCTCACAGAGAGGTGTTTTGTTTCCCTATCCATGGCAAGACCTATTTGAAAATTCCACGAGTTTTGTTCCTGGTGAAATGATCACCAATGAATTTTTAAAGAAGCATTCTCTATGCAGTATTCTCCCACAAGTTTTTATTTGTTTTGAGGGTTTTGTTCATTTTCAGAAAACCAAATTGTTAAAAATGTCTAAATCTCTGGGCAGTGCTTGCCCACATTATTTATGTCCTTTTATCTGCAGCTTGGAATCACAGGTAAAACATCATAGACAAAAACCCTCTGTCACTGATCCTGGAGTTGTTTTTATTTTAAGATTATTATTCTGAGTGAGAAATGTTAACTTTATATTATATTTTTCAAACATAGCTTTTCTTTTTATTTTTTCCCCTGAAAAATATGTAATAAGGAATATTATAAATTATTTGCAGTCCAATAACGCGTAGAAGATCAGTGTTGATGGAGGTATTGTATGAATATATAACAAAAATATGACCACCAAAACATTATAATCTCAAGAGACAGGATTTGGTTTCCTAATGCAAATGCCACAGGCACATTGTAGAAGTAAGAATTCCTTGGGTATGGGAGCAAGCATCACCTGTGCATGCTGATTGCTTAACCAGTCCAAATACCTTAGAATTTCAGAACTACAGTGTTTAAAATTGTAAGGTAATAAATATTTGAAGTATGATTTCCTTGTCAGAAGGTTCTAAAGGAAATATAACTCAAGAAAGTGGCAACATGCATTGTGCTAATTGCTTTCTGGTGTATGCAGCCATGTCAAAGGACAATTCAGGAATATAAAATCAGGCATCTTCCAAAAAATAGATAATTCAGGGAGTTTTTATTCCACCTCTGGAAGTTATTCTAGAACTCAAATCCTCTGGTAGTTTTATGAATGCATTATGATAATGAAATTCTAAAGTATTTATTTTATCTAATAGCTATTTCCTTTAGGTGAACACAAAACAGTGCTGAAGAGTGCTGTAAAGAAGAGACTGGGAATGGAACCAGAAAAAAGTATCTTAATCTTTTTGGATTTTGAAAGAAAGCAGAGCAATTTTTTTCTTTTTTTGAATTGGATGTTTTTAAAATACAGTGTCCTTAGCCAATGTGAGGGGAATTCTTAAATATGTAGCCAAGCATGAGTAGACATCCTTACTGCTAATAGAGTAGGTTATTATTTTTTAAATTTTGATGAAATCATAATAAGTTTTGAAAAGTAATTGATCTAATTTTTCCACTTTTCTCTTTGACTGATCTTTTAAAATAAGCCTACGCTATGACACAATCTTTATGTTCTGGGGAGGGACTTGTCTTCATTTTCCCTTCCCTTCCCTGATTTCACTAAGCTGCTGAACTGGACAACAAATTCAGCTGGTGGAGCAAATTGACATCTGAATAAAATCCAAAAAAAATACTGATCTAGAAGTTTCTTGAATTAGTGGATTGATGAGTGCATTTTTTTCCTTGAAAAACTATCATTTTCTGAGGTTGAAAATGCTTTAATTTTTTTTTCTATTTCCAATGAACAGGTTAAAAAAAAAAGCAATTTTCCTAGCCACCATTGCTTCTCATCATGTCCGCTATTTTTCTTGTCTTTTCATTCCACTTTTTCAAATCAGAAATGAAAAAAATTAAATAAAAAAGAAATCTATAATAATTAATAAAAATAACACACACAGACACACAGACACTATATATATGTATGTATACAATATTTTATGTCTTTTCTATTCCCATTTTCCCCTGGAGGATTTTAGAAATCACAGGGTGATCTAACTTAATCTTCAAGTAGAATGCTTTTTGTGAGGTTAAATAAAAAATTAATTAGCAAGATTTGGCTCATAGTATCACTATTAATATAGAGTTTTTTAAAATTTCATTCAGTGTCCTGAATCTTCAACAACTGACTAAGAGTATTTGTTACATTATGGTTGCATAGTAACCTAATTAAACCAAATTAATTGTCCCTGCCTACTGGATACTAGATAAGGCATCATCAACCACCACATCACACAACCACCCAATAAATACTTGTACACCTTGGACAGGAGCACAGCCAAAGTGCCAGAGAGGTCCATCCAACAAGAGGGCTATTGATATTCAGGCTTACAAGTGCTTATACCTTTGGAGATTTGAATTACTATTGCTGTTTTATCACGTGTGACTAAACAATAATCGCAGTTTCATCATTACACCTTTGTCTTGTTTATTATCAGCACTAAATTCACAGTGAAGTTATTAGTGAAGGAAAGACTCTCATCTCCATGCTCTGCTGTTGGCTTTTCCAAGAGAAAATATCAGAGCTGTGGAGACAGACAACTCTGACAAGTTTGATAGACTTCAAAATGGGAGTCTGCATGGATGAAGACATAAAAATACAGACTGGAGCCTTCTGCTAAAATCTGAACAGTCTGGTTTCTTACTCTCTTAAACAGAACTTGGACAGAAGAGCTGACCACAATAAAACAGAACTTCAGAGCATTGCTGTCAATCTAAATTCATCATATGGAACCTATCATTCAAATCATATTCCTGAGAGCAACTAAATCAGAGCAGAAGGATTCCACATTCTCTAACAAACTCTATTGAGTGTTGTACTGCATTTTAATTATATTTTTAAATTATTTTGACTGTGGCTTCTAAAAAACAAAAGGAGAGAAAAAAGAAATAAAGATCCTTATAAAATCTAAAACAAAAATCAAATTCATGTGTTCTAGCAGCATGATTTGACTTGTAATAATTGTGGACAATTAAAAATTTTTTTCCCTCTGAATGGAAAACGCAGAGGACAAGCAACCTGTGTGTTACAAAAATGAGTCACAGGCTACTCACAGCTAGATAGCTTGATGTTGCCAATTTTTTTTTAGGATAATTTAATTCTAGTTACAAATGGAAACATAATTTTTTAACTCCACTTTTGTGTATAAATTATATAATTTCCAAAATATCAGCACTTTCTATTTCGAGTTAGGATCAGTAACCTGGGCTTGGCAGAGCAGGCAGACTTTGTGCTGTTTAGAGCCAAAATATGCTTAGTTCAGGAAGAAGCTTTCACCTTCAGGCCCCCAAAGAGCACTGGAATTTCTGAAAGGACCAACCAGCATTTCACAGCCCAGTGATTTCAGCTTGGTCCTTTTGAGATACCTGCAAAGATTTTTTCTTTTTTGCAGAGTGCCTCTTAAATCAACTCAGTGAACTTTCCGAATTGTTCCAGAGTTCCCCTCTGCTGAGGGTCCATGAAAAGAGGCCTGCACATGCAGCTGTTAATTTCTGAAGGTCCCAGAAAGAGAGAACTTCTTGGGCTGGGTTTGACTGGGCTTGTGTTAATTTTCTTCATGGTAGCTTTTATGGGAGTATGGTTTGGATTTGTGCTGTAAACATTGCTCACAACACAGTTTTAATTGTTGTTGTTTAATGTGATGTTTTATATATAAAACTAATGTTTTAATTATTACTGAGCAGTGTTTGTGCAGTGTCAAGCTCTTCTATACTCTGAAATTACTCCACCAGAAGGAGGTTGGGGGAGCACGGGTAGGTGGGAGAGGACACAGCCTGACTCCAACTGACCCAACTGATATCCCTGACCATATGGCATCATGGTCAGAACATAGAGCTCTGGGAAGGAGAAGGAAAAAGAGGGAACAGTCAGTGATAGTGCCTGTCTTCCCAAGTCACCATTACATGAGATGGAGCCCAGCTTTTCTAGGGATGGCTGAACACCTGCCTGCCCATGGGAAGAGATGAATGGATTTCTTTGTTTTTCTTGAATATGTTGTGTTTGCTTTGCCTAATTAATCATTTTTATCTCAACCTATGTGTTTTTCCACCTGAATGCTGAGGTCTCACAGCCCTAAGATACACGTATGCTGGGGGAGGGATGGGTTGGAATCCTTTGCCAATGCAAGTAACAAGGCCTCACAGCTTAAAAGCAAACATTAAGACCTCCATTTCAAGCATCTTTTTCATTATCTGACTTTTTGGGAAATAACTGACTCAATTCAAGACGAAAGGTCACATGCTAGGTACCTGCAAACTTTGCTTTTTAAAAATCTATTAATATTGGTCCAATTTGTTTATGTAAACACACATTCCTGTTGCTAATTTGTCCTCTCAGGGACTGAGATGATGACAAAGGAAGCAATCCTGGAAAGACTGGCATCCCTGCACAGACACATCTGCTTCCAAATCCTCAAGTGTTGCTATAAGCAATTGGGATGGCAGCTCATGTGCCTGGAATCCTTTACAGCTCCTACCTGCAGAAGCACAGCTTGACCAGAAATAGCCCAGTGAGTAAGGAAGGAAATGAGTTCATCTTCCCATCTTCTGCTTTAAGCTTTGTCTTGGGGCCCATAGCAATTTCTCTGCTGTAGATTACATGGCTGGGTACCTTTGGGATCCCTTCCCAATTTAAAAAGGCCAAGGGAGAAGAACATAAAAAATGAACTCTTCCTGGCATCGGATTCAACACATTTAGTCACATGTTACTCCATCTCTCTCCAAGACAGAAAAATATATGGTTCAGTAGAGTCTGTGAATATTTTTGCCATCAGCTGGAATTTTCATGTTTCCTCTGATGAAGAACTGATGGATGGTTTTGCCTATCCACCTGCTCCACCAGAAAATGCCATAGAAATATGCTCACTTATATACCTGTAACCTGATTTTGTTTTGATTAATTTGATTCTGCTTCTGGTTTGCATGTATGATGCATCAGCACTGCCTTTTATGTCTGCTGATCACATCATTAATGCCCAGTAATTGCTACTTTTACTGTGAAATACTTCAGTGAAAGATCCCACTGTGGATGTGAAGGCCTTGAGCTGTAGATCAGCACCCATGTGGGATGTCAGATGTGGGGAATTTCACAGATGTTGCATGCATACAAATGTACATGTGTGTCTTTGTATGTAAATCATATTTGCACACACTCAGTATTCAGTTTTGGTTACAGCTGGAGACAGGATATTGGACTGTAAAAGCTTATACAGGATTAGTTTGACTGAATAAAACATTTTTTATTCATTTGTGGACACAACCCCCCTCCTGTAAAAATATCAAACTGCAGCTTTTAACTCCTGTTTTTTACTTATGTACTACAAATTTGTGCTGCTGGGTGCAAAGCAATGCCTTCCATGAGAAAGATATTTCAGTAGAAAGAGTTAAAAATTCTTATCTGATGAATCTAAGTTGTGTGGTTCTCTACTGCACTTCCTAAAAATGGAAAATGAAAAAAAGAGATGTCATTATGCATTTCATCTCTTAGACATGAGAAAACAGAGCTGTTTTGATGGGTTTTTCCTGTTTTTCCAGCAACTTCAGTGTATATATCATATATTTTCTTAAATATCAGCATTTTCTATTTCAGGTTTGAGCTGATAACCTGTGTTTTTGCTCAGTAGGAAAACCTCATGCTGTCACAAGTGACAGTGACACAGCCTCACATTTCCCTTCCCTTCATCCCAAGGAGCCCTTTGCTATTATGCCATTAGAGATAATGCAGAGCTTTGAATTGAAACCCCACAGACTCCAGTGATGCCTGACAACCTCTGTGGCCCATGAACTGCCACCCTGCAATGGGACCTGCTCAGCTGCACCAGCCCACGTAGAGAAGATAATCAGTGCTGCAGAGGACAGTGTCACACCGTAACACCTTCCCCAGCTAAGGCCTGAAGGAACCTTGTGCTTCCCATCTGAAAAGACAAAAATTCATGTGTCAAGATTGCAAAAATCACATATATATGCAACATAAATACCCTTAGAAACCAACATAAATAAAATAAATTGGCTGCAGGGTGGCATTGCATGTGTTCTGGGAATTGCCTGCATTTTGGAGTAGAGAAGCTTGGGGCAAAGGTGCTGCCATGGATTTCTCTTTACAGAGCTCAGAATGGCTGCACCTTCCATGGAATGGAGTTGCAGAAAGGCAGCCACTAAATCTCACAGCAAATGATCAGTATTAAAATCTTTTAAATCTTTTATGAAAAAATGCAGAAGACAAGGAAATAATCTATTTGTTATGTAAGTGTTCAAGGAGACTTTCATTTTAGCAGCATCCATTATTCCCCTTTTCTGTTAGCTGCAGAGCCTTTTTATGGGGAAAATTCCCTGGTTGATAGTGTCTTTTTATACAGTATTAAGATGATATTAACTTCCCCTTTGGGAGAGAATAATAAAGTGAAAAAGCAGCTGAGATGGCTAGAGCTGTACTTGTTGCCTCTTTTATTGGAATCTGGGCCTGCTCCCTCGGAAATAAAACAGGACAAGCACGTATGCAAAGAGAGTAGGGAAAATAGCCAAAAAAAACCACTTCTGTTTGTACTGTTGACTGATTTGTAACTTTGCTGCTGGAGAAAGACAAGCACAGCACAAAGTCTTACCAGACACTCCAAGAACCTGGCAGGCTTGAACTGGTGTAAAGCTTTTTAAGACATTGCTATTAGCTACCTTTGTGGTCACAGGGTTAACAACAATAAAAACAGCAACAGAAAACAAACAGGAAAAGAAAGAAAATAGAATACTAAATAAATAGAGATGTTTGGCCAAATGAAGCCAGATTATATTTAAACAGAAAAAGGTGGAAAGGGGGAGTTAAAGAGAAGGAAGGACGAGGCTGAGAGCTACACCAATCCTCATGGGCACAAGGCCCATGCTGTAACCAGCCCCCAGGACCAAGGCTGGTGCCAGAAATGCTGCTGTTGCACTCTTCTGTATCTCTCTTGTCCACTCTGCTTCTCTGCTTCTCTGATTTCTCAGGATCAGAAGCACAGAAATATAAAAGTGCCACTGCAACACCCTAAAATATGGTAAGCCTGGCAGCTGAAATGAAAACTGTTTTTCCTTTCTGTTTTATTGTCTTCCCAGCAGTACTGTCATACTATCCCTGCCAAGCATGGCAACTGGCATAATATCCCATCTTCACATCTTTTTATTCATCTGTTAAAGCTGTTTTTTTACATGCCACTGTTGCTCCATTGCTTTCTCATCTTTGTTCTTCTAATTTACCAGAAAATTGGAATCATCATCTAAGCTATCAGGAGGCCTCTTTGTTTGGACAGATTTCACTATTTGCCTGTAACTTTTATTTACTTTTAGAAACAATGTTTTATAACATGTTTTGCTGGTCTTTTTCTGTCTCGAATGATGGAGACCATAGACTTCTTTGCTGCAGCCGAGTGAAATAAAAAATTCCAATATTCTCCCCATGCAGACCTGGTAGAATGCTCGTAAAATCAGCATCCCAGTTGACAAAAACTGGACCCTTGCAGTGTATGGGGAGGAAACTTACAGACCAATTCACATTTATTTCATCTACATGAAGCCCTAAAACAAAATTAGATCTCTGTCCTTGATCCACACCTGTATGAATTGTGCAAAGTCTGCCAGGACCTCTCTGTGAGCCATTTGAGTTGACCTCTCCATTTGTTCTTTCATATCCTGAGAATATCAAGCATGCAGGAATGGAGGGGGTAGAACATCCTGGGATGGCAGCTGAGCATGGTCTGAGGTCTTCATGAATCTCAGTCCCTGTCTGAGAGGCAAGTGTCATGTTTACATTTGAGAACAGGAAGGTGTTTTACATTCAACACCAGAAGAGTGTTTCTCCATGTTACAGCAAGTCTGTTTTCTTGACTTACTGCCCATATCTTCATTATTATCCCCTACTACTCTTCCCTTACTCCTGCCAGAACCCATTTGTGTCCAATCCCTAAGGAACAAAACCTATTTTCTTCTAAATTTGGGTCAGGATAAGAGTCTTGCTGAGGAAGTGACCCCACATGATGTGAATGCAAGCCTAAGACATGGCAGTAAGAGCTGACCCCAGCTGCAGATAAGTCAGAGAAAATAAGAGAAATAAGGAATAAGGAAACATGAAATAAGGAAAAGCACTGGCAATGTGCTTTGTATCAGCCCCGAGGGTGGCTGGCAGGGGAAGCTGCCTGCTCCCCCTTGTGCTAGGCTCTGATCTTCCCTCTCCCTGTGACAAGTAGCATCACTGAACAGAGTGACTGGGAGAAGGAGAGGTGGAACAGTGTCTATAAAAGGGGATTGCAGTGGACTCTATCTCTTCTGGTTCATGTCACCCTTCAGCAGAGTTGTGTCTGATTTCTATCCCTGGAAAATATTCCTGAGGGAAGGAAAACGTGGAGGAGAGACACAAAAACCATCAGGCTTTAGAACCTGTTCTGTACAGTGCTAACAAACTCTACAATGTCAGAATAAACAAACAAACAAAAAATCCAACATCAAACCTTAAAGAACCAGTTTTGTATGACACTGGAGACATAAATCACAGAGAGGAGTTTAGACAGTCTTGTGCCCAGCATCACACAATGAGTTCCAGATTAGGTTAATATCTGGGATTTTTGCACTGTTCCACTGAGCTGCCACTGTCTGCTGACTTTGGAGGTAGGCTTAGGCAGCTCAGATGCTTTGTTGGGAGCTACTTAGCTGATTTTTTTAGGGAAGTTATTGCCTAATGGATAGAGAAGTTCTCATTCTTCTTCAAAACTGATCTTCAGATATCCTCCAATTAGTCTCCATCATTCTCAGGGACTTGATGACCTTCACATAGTAAATATTTTCAGTAAAAACGTAATCCCACTGCACTAAAACACAAGATTGTCCAAAGATTCAGGTGGTTGTGTATTTCTTCCTTTGCTTCTATTATGGAAAAAAGCAAATTCTATTTCAGGCATTATGGTGAAAAAAATGCATTTCCAAATTTGTGCCAACCTGTGAATAATAATTTCAGTTTTCCAATCAAATGCTTCAGTGCTGAATCATTTTCCTAAAGTTGGAGCAAGAGTCTTTTACTTAATCACTCTGTGGTGTGCTATACTATTTAGGTACTTCTGATAAGTAAGACTTGCAATATCTTTGCCTTTCTCATTGTTTCTTGTTCAAAAGAGGGTAATCATGATTCAAAATGGGAATGTCACTATGCAAACATAGTCTGGTTTCTTAAGACTTTTAGTAGTTATTTTCTTTCTTTCACAGACCTATTTGGCAATAAAGCAAGAGGAATTAAGTGAAATCAGGAAAGCAGTTCCAGCAATGGGTCTGGATCATGTGGCACATTTTATGTTACTACAAAAGACCAGTGTAAAATTGAGCATGCCTTGACTTTGCCCCAATATCTACTTTAGAAGACAGAGGGAGTCAGTACACAGGAATGGGTCAAATCGATTTTTATACTTCTAGAAGTAGAAAGAAAGCCAAACAGAAATGCTAATCATCTAAGAGCTTTTTAATAATTTCTGGTTTACCTTGGTTGTCAGGCCAACTTGCAGTTGCAGAATCAGTTGCAGCTGGTAGCTGCACAAAGAAAGTCAAAACAAACATGAAGGAGTCACAAGAGGACAGGGCAGTCAGCAGAGGGAGGGAAGGCCTACTGGAGACCCCCAGAACATACAATCTAAGATGGTTCCTCTCTCATTTCTGTCTAAGGGCTGTATTTTGGGCTGGTTACATCCTGTCATATCTGTTTCTAAAACTACTAAGTTCAAAGACTCATCTTTCAGTGGGTGCTTTAAGTCTCTATGGGTTTTTTTTTACAAAAATCTAGAAAGCATTTTTTATGGAAAAAGTATATAAAAGCATAATGTCTTGTTTCATTGCATATTTCAATATTTACCATTTTATTCTGCTTTATTTGGCATCATTATTTTAATAAATTGGGTTTGTTCAGGAAAGGTCCATGTACTCAGACTCCTTTCTTATTCAGAGTGATTCAGAAAGCTTTCTTAACAAATCCTCAGCTTTGGGACTTTCACATGCCTCAAGAACCTTTCTTCAATCTGTGCAGGTTTGCTGAACTGAAATTACTTGCTGAGGGCCATGATCCAATTCCTGTTGAAGTCAATGGAAGTCACTCCAATTATTTCAATGGAGCAGGATCCAGTCCATAAGTCATTGACTCCTTGAAGTTGTTCTGCAAGTGCTGAATCTCTCTAAATGTAAAAATCACATTCAGTAGCAAGGAACAGGCTGTAATGGGGCTGAGGGAGTGCAGAGTGCATGTATACAGCACTTAATTAAACACATAATTCTATACTGCCATAAAGCATTTCCCACACTAAGTATTGTTCACATCTCATAGGAGATTTAGGGTTTTGAAAACCCCCACAAAATGTCCCAGCTGTTCTACAGACAATATCTTATAGTGCTTGTCACTGTGTGTAGGAAAGGTAATTAACCTAAAGAACATTATATTTCACTGCCAAATACTAAATGTCAGTATTATAAATTTCTAATGTAAACAACACATTTAGGAACAGTAGGAGAGATAGAGATATTCTTTGAAAAGGTATTTCACTAAGGGACTTGATGGCTGAGGCAAGAGTCACAAGATACCTAAAGTCATCTTTTCCAATTCTATTGTGTCTGACAAATCAGTAGGATCTTGCTGTGATGGGAGGTACTTGAGGACTTGATGTGGTAGATCTGTCTGCACACAGAAGCAGTCCTCTCTTTTCCTAGTCACACACTATTATTCATAAAGAGCCTATTTCCTTGGTGAATCCTATGTTCTTAAAATGGTTGAAACATGGAATTTCTGTCCAGTGAGACTTTCCTTTTTTTATTTTTTTAATGTATCACATTGTATAATGAAAATATAATATTTTGTGGTCTTAAAGTTTCTGCTTTTTTTTTTAATGTGGTGTTTGGGTTTGGGCTTTTTGTTTTGTTGGGGTTTTTAGCTTTGTTTTTATTTTTTCTTTTTTTTTTTTTCTTGTTTAAAATATAATCAGCCTTCCCTGGTATTGCTCTCGAAAATCAACCTTGAACTTACTTTTCAGCTATTTTCAGTCTCTCTCTTGTTCCAAAAATGTTAAATGATCTTTCACAGCTTTTGAAAGGTTTTGGCAAGTTAAACAGAGTTGACTATTTCAGAGTCAGGGAACACTCTGCTAGGAAATCCACACCTCAAACAGAGCTACTTCAGACTCCAGACATCACTAATGCAGAGGGAGAAGAGTAACTCAGGAACCTCTGCTCCAGAAAAAGCACTTCAGGCTTGAAGGCTCCTGACTCTGCAAAACCTGGAGGGGTGTCCATTTGCACAAGTTTGGTGAACCTGTCCCAGACATGTGGATTCTGAAGTCTATTATTCAACAAGACCGAAACTGAATTTTCAGACCGGCAAATCACTTCTCTGAAAATGAAATTACTTAGAAATTAATTTCACTGGGAAAATGTCCAGGCAATTCTGATATGTTTATCCTGTCCTATTATCTGGTTTTTGCTAACTTGATAGGATTAAAAAACATAAACTTCTGTGACCACCAAAAATGGCTTTCAGCCTTAGACTGACCTTGCCTTATTTTCCAGTACCAGACTTATCTTATCAGAATTCAAAGATGGAAGCCCAGATGGCTTTTCTGAACAGATCCTTCCTTCAGACTGAGCAATTCTGACTTCTTGTCCAGTATCTCAGAGTGCTATACCTAGAGGACAAAGAACTCTGGGCAGAAAAAGACGACCAAAATGTGAGGGTAAGAATAAAAGGGAGAAAGAAAGATAAGCATGGAAGAATAAGCAAGATTCTGAAAAAATTGGATCTGTCCAGAACAGTAGCAGCATCTATACAGAAGAAAATTCAACCTCATTTGGGAATCTCTGATGGAAAATTTGTCTTCTTTTCCAAGTCTGATACTTTGATATAATTCTCTGCCTTCTGATTTTGAACTCTTCAAGCCAAAAAAGAACAGAAAAACACCCACTATGATGGGGACTGACTATGCCCCACTGCTCTCCACGTATATTTTGTTAGTGACACTTACAGGAGATGTTTTGGTCTAATGATTACTTGCTCTGAAAATTCTCATTTCTATTGTTCCATGCAACTTTTTAGAAGCAGTCTTAAGTCACAAGTCATCAGAATTTCCCTTCAGTAGCATAACAGCATGAACAATAACCCTTGGTTGGCAGTGATCACTTTAAAACAAGGGGACAGTCAAAGGCTTGGGTCTGCATTTTGCATTTCTTTCTTCATTTTACTTCATTTATTAAAATTATCACTGCAGTCAGGATTTTGAAATTGAGAATCCTGGTTGCTGACAACACATGCAATTATTGCTGTGACTTTTTCATGGAAAACATGCAGGTGTATTGTTTTGTATTTATTCATCTGGAGAAAAACCTTTCCTCAGCATCATGACAATTATTCAAGAGATGAAAATTACTAAGTAGTTCATCTCATTTTTCTGGCTGTCAGTTTTCTTCACTGTCTTTTTCTACTTGCAGAAAGAAAAAGTGTACAATATGGCTTCCAGTTCTTTCCTTAGGAGCAAGTACAGAAGAAATTACTAAAAATCCCTTATCCAAGTCTGAAAATGTCCGAAACTGCTGATAAAAATTTATCTCAAGAGTTTCTTGTCGCTACAAAATTTTCATATGAAAAATGCTTTAAAACAAACTTCATGTTCATACTACTGTATGTAAATAGCTTGCAGCATTTTTAACTGATTTGTTAAAGGTTTTAACCAGATATTTCTGGAATTAGGTGTTTTGATTACAGAGACAATAGAGTACACCATAATGAAAAGATTGAGCTTTCCAGATTTATTTATTGCAAAGAACTGACAGGCAAAATTCTACATTTAAAATTAATTATAAAATATGGTAAAAAAAATGAGTAAAGAAATTGAACTGTCTCTTTTAAATGTTAGTAGAATATCTATGAAAAGAATCTTGAATTCTGAAAAATGTTTTCTAGGTAAAATTTACCCCCTGAAAGCTAAACAATTTCTATACAAGTATAAAAGCTTTTGGTCCTTACTATATTGTTACATTGCACATATTCCAATTGGCAAAATTTCTTGCCAAAGTTTTCATTACTTACTTACTGATAACATAGGACCAAACATTTCCAATAAAGAGAAGCCTGATTTTTTTGTTTTGGTTTGGGTTTTTTGTTTTGTTTTGTTTTGTTTCAAAAGCCATTCTTTGTAAAAGACACCAGGAAAAAATAGGAAAATCTTAACTGATTCATGGTCCGCTGGGAAATTTGAGAATGACAAGTATGCACCAGTACATAAATACCCACATATTTGATGCTCACATGCATTTTCTGGTGGTCCTATCAAAACATAGCTCCTAATTGATGTAGGAATATAAATGTTTGTCTAGCCACAGAGAGATAATCACCTTCTCTATAATTAATAACAACTATCTTCAAAATTCCCTCCTTGTTTGAGAAAACGATAACACAGTTTGGCATAGAACCAGTTTCTTTTTTAATAGCATATCTATTATCTGGCATATCTGTTCCACTGCATAAAAATTATCAATGGGATTGCACATTTCTGATACCTTTAAAAATCAGTGGATATCTCTGGAAACCACTCAGGAGTTTCTTCATAGAGGATTTATGTCTCATTGTCATGGTCTATGGGAAGACTTGGATGCCCACAGCATATATCACAGACATTGCCAAAAGGCAGCATGCACCCACTGATTTGGTATATTTTTTTTCTATGAAAGTATATGAGTGCGACTTTTAAAGGTATGCTGTAGAAATAGCTTTATGTTCTATAAACCTTTAAGGAGACTCTGAGCCCATAATTGTATGTCCTGTTTTTTTGGGTTTTTTTTTTTTTGTTTCGTTGTTTGGTTTGTTTTTTTTTTTTTTTTTTTTTTTCCCTAAAATAATGTCTTGTAAAATATGAAGGGGATTTTTTTTCAAGTTAGATAAATTAGTTACTCCTAAGTACTTCATTCCTGTAAGGGAAACTGCTGGAAATTTTCTTAGGCTGAAGTTGCCATAATAATCAACTAAAAGCAAACAGAATAAGTATTACTACATTTTTGTCCTGAGAGTGACCCATTTATCAAAGAGAGTTTTCCCAGGTACATAGGTCACTGTGAAATACCTTTGCATTTTATTTCCCCTATATAATAAATTTCCTTTTCATCATAAGTAGACTTAATAACAAACTTATGCATCTACTTAAATGCTTTACAAGACTGAGGACCTTTTCACACAACATTTAACCTGAAAATAATTCAGGTAAATCTGAAATACTTAGAGAAAGAAAAGCTGTAATCAACAGGGTTCTTTGCTTTCACACTGCATAAATTTATGCTGAAACATAGGCACTGACATTTCATTCTTAGCTGTTGTCACACAATACTGCATCGCAGATCAAATGCAGCAATTAAAAATGTTTTGAAACTGCAACTCCTACTCCATAAATTACTGCAGTCTTTTGTTAGAGAACAACTGAGTCAACTTCCTGTTTGCACTTAAACTATTCACAGCTTCAGCCGATGTCCTGCAGTGTCTTCTCCAAAGGTCACACCACGGTTTTCGATTCACACATTTGATTAAAAATATAAGAATCACAGTGTCCTGGGAAATGATCTGCAGTAAAAATAGATCAAACTACCTGCTGTTTCCAGAATAAACCAGGTTCCTGTGTCTTTACCCCTTTCAATTAGCATTTCAAAAAGAGGAGGTTATATGCATGTCTTAAGAAATCATACTGCTAAACCAGGGAATTAAAAGTGAGATATTTGCTTTATTATTTTTATTTTTTTGGAGCACAGCTTCTGTAACTGATAAAAATATGCTTGGTTTAAAATACCGGTAAGGAAAACCAAGGGGCAGAAAACAGTACTTAGATTTTATGAGGACCAAGAGCTCATTTCATTCTCCTTCAACTGTTGCAACACACTTTTGCACAATTGTCTTCAGACCATATTGTCATAACTTTCCTTACTATGAAGAATGTCCTCCCTGAAGTCCTATTTATATTTAATGGAGTTATTATGGAAGAGACTATGCAGACCATGCTGTCTTTTCTTTCTCTCAAGTTCATGTCCCTCAGTATGTGTGGTAGGGTAATTAAATGTCTGTTTCTTTTATCAGTAGTCCTAATATTTGGTGTCTCACAACCAGAAATTTTGAAACAGCATTTGCAGCACCGAGTGCAAAATCCTGGCCCAAAGTGAGTCGACTATAGGAAGAAATGCCATGGTGAAACACATCCCTGTCAAATTACAAATGCCTTTGAGAATTTCATTTTCAATGTGTATATTTCATTTTCAATGTGTATACTTTATTTTATGTCTTTAGCTCAATCCTTCTAATCTCATCTAATCTGAAACAAGGTTATTATGTTGTCCAAAAGCAGCAAACCAGATGACAAATTTTTTAACTTGAGCCTTTTGCTGTACTTTCAGCAACCTTCTTCAGTACTCTGGCACTTCCGTTCTTCGGTACTTGCAGTACCTTCTTCCTGCACTGTCCAGGTAGACATTAATGCAGAATCTTCTAAGGAGGAGTTCTCCAACTGGGAGAGTAAGGATGTGGGGTGAGAGTGTACTTTCACAGCCCAAACGCTGACCTGGGGAATGCTTCCTTTCAGCCTCTGCTTCCCAGAAGATTTGGATACATGAGCAACTGGAAAATCCTGACTAGACTTTATCCAGACCTTGTAGTTACACAAAGTAAAACATGGAATGTGGTGTTGAGACAATTTGTAACAGACTGGTGAGCATTTTGAGTGGGAATGGGCCAAGTTTTAAGAGCAGATCTAAGACATGTTCTTTCAAATTTAAATTGGATTAAAAACTGTTCCATTTTACTTATTCTGCAGCAAAATGGCGTTCTGGTATATTAGCAATGCAGGTCTTGACTAAATTTAAGCGTGATTTTTATCTTAAGAGTGACTCCATGGGGGACTTTACATTTCTTTGATGATTTTTATTATAGCTTTAGCTATTTTTAAACTGAATTTTCATGTACATAGAACATCACATTCTTTTAAACATCAGGATACCAGGACAGACTGAAATAACTCTGTGTGAGCTCTTGCTGTGTCTACAGGCTTGGAGAATTGGGAAAGAAAACAGATCCATGTACAGGTAAATAAGTAGTGGCTTAGATCTAGCCAACCCTGGTTTTGGAAACATATAACTGCCAATTTCTGATTCCAGGGATAATTTTCCGCTTTCAGTTTCATATATCTGTTGTGGGATCTGTCAGCACAGAACTCCACAAAATCTCCTTCATCAGACCTCCTTTTATGTGGGTTGGAGCTGAACACACATTTTCATAAGGAATAGTGTCGAGCTGATGGACGAGACGTTAACACAATCATTTACATGGGTACTCGGGGAAGCAAAAGCAGTGATTTACTCTAATGGTTCCATTACAGTGCTGAACGCTGGCAAAGTATGCACTGTCCATTTCAGAATCTTTGCCTCAGAAGAAAAATAACTCTGACTGTTGATATTCTAGCCTAAATAACTGTTCTTATAAGTTATTCTTCTAAATAGTACTTTTTTTCATTCCCATTAAATATATTTTCTTTGGTCAACACAAAGTCTCAAATTGCAATATTTGAAAAAAGAAGCCTTGCAAGCCTCTACTTTTATATTCTCACAACTTAAAAATAGCCACAGCAATCTTTTTTGTCACTATATTTTCTGAAACTATGCTGTATTACAACACTACATTGTTTTGATAGCTCAAAATTGCAAGTATACTTTCCTGATCCAATTTCAGCTTGATATTTCTGCAATAGATCATATCACAAAAGCATTGTAGTCAGAGCAAAGACTTAGCATAATTCCTATATTTAAGGCTCTGTCAACAGATGTTGAAAATAAAAGGAAACTATTTTGAAAAAAGAAGTCACGGCAACATGGACATTTGTCTATCAAACCTGAAAATATGTCTGGCTACCTAGATTGCCAGCAATTGCATACATTACTGTCCTTGGACTGTAGCTGTAAATGCACTAGCATACAGTGAAGCTGCCCAGAGAAATAAATCAGTCTGAAAGTAACCTACTTCTTTCTTTCTTACCATTAATATCATTTTGCTTTTTCAAGATTAATGCACCTTAGCAGACAAAGATGCAGTGAAACCAATTGCCTTGTCTGTGTTCCAGCTTTCAGTCATGTTACTGTCTTTTTCAGCATTACTTATGTATGTATACATTTTAAACCAAATTTAGAGCTCCGATGTTCAGTACGGAAGACAGGGCAGATACAGATGAAGCAGCAGTAGCAAAGTAGCTTTCCTAATATTTTCTTTCTAAAGATAAAGGGAAACCTCTGTGATTAAGAGAATGTCTCTGTCTCCCCAAGGAAAACTAAAGATAATGGGATTTATTTTTTCTTTTCTTGAGAAAAAACAGAAAAATACTACATCGTATTAAAACCACCATCCCAGAACTTCATGCATTCAGTGGTTCTTTAGCAAATAGTAGGTAGGTTTTCTGATAGTTCTGGTTCCTGTTGTCCCACTACTGCCATTGTGCACTCCTAGGGCAGAGAGACTTACGGCAGAAGGGTCAGAGCTCTGCCTCTGAGAAAGTCTCCTTTGTCAAGTAAAGCTCTGTATATGACAGCACCTTCATTCTGAAGAGCAGCCACAGAAACAGACATTTTCTGTCCCAGTCTCCTACCTTAATGCCACTGTAATTTAAAGCACTTTTCCATCTTTTTCAACTCTGCCTGCTCATCTACTTGAAGTGCAAAACACTATTTACATGAGCAGACCCCAGCCTGGGGTCTAGGTCAGCAGGTCCAGCAGTGAGGGACCTGCATTACCACAAAGCTCTGTCTGACCCCAAAGCTCACAGACCTAAATCTGGAATTCATTGAGTTTTATGGGTTTTCAGCTCTACTGAAGCATTCCAAAACTTCCAGAATGCTTTTTGTGAAACCAGGACTTGAGGACAAAATACCTGGAGCAAGCTCCCATGACGGAATTCAGCAGGGCAAGCATAGAGCAAGAATTTAGTTCAGAGTTAAGGACACCTAAATGAAGGTGCCTAGAAGGACACTTGAGGCCTGACCTCCCCTTGTGCTTTATGGACAACTCCTCAAACTGGGGGATGAGCTCAGTTGCACAAAATCAGACCTGTAGGGCTATTGGAGATGTTCTGTGATGTCCAAGACATCCTTATTCAGCTGACAGATACAACAGAAGACCTGCAGAAGATTCTCTGCAGAATCAGCCTGCTGCAAGAGGGAAAGTCACAGCTGTGACTGCAACAGGCACTGCCACATGAGTAATTGAATTCACACCTACTTAAGAGGGATGTGAACCCCACGCTCCCGTAGCTGCACTGATTAGACTTCCGCTGACTGTAACTGGTGCCTTGGACCCTTGCATGTGATGGACACCTGTGTTTCAGTGTTAACCTACGTTTCTGCACAAAGATTCCTAAATTTACATGTCTAAATTAGTGAGCTCATCCCATTGCTGTATCTTAACTAGCTACTTGAAGCTCTCTTACAGAAAAGTCAGGAGAGACATGCACTTCTAAAGTGAAATTTATCCTGTCTTAGTGTGATAATTCAGAACTTAGATGGGCCTATTTATCTCCACTGACTTCTAGGGACCTTTGGGTAAGTCCAGGGGTAGGGAGTTACATGGGAGACATAAAGGGAGGGATTCCATTCCCAAAACACAGATTTGTCATTTTGTGCCCTGTGGCTTTCCTCCTTTATCTCCAAGTGTTGCAGGGTAAAAGCAAGAATCCTCCATGCCAAATCATGAAGCTACTTGTGAAGGACAAAACAGTTCAAAACTTTTAACATAAAATGCCTTTTTTCTTCTTTCTTTTTTTTCCCCCTAAATAGGAGACTAACTTCCCGTCACCTTATTTAGAGAGCTTTCTTTCAGCATGTGAATAAATGTCTTTTTGTTACACTGGAGGCTGCCTTATACTTGGCTGAAAACCAGCTCTTTTTCCAAAGAGATGTAAAAGCCTCCACCACGCTCTTTTGTGGCTATTCAGCTTTTCCCACTGAGGAACATGTTTTTCACTGAACTTAAATTCAGTAAATTGGTCTCTACATTAAAAATGTATATGATATGAATATTTAAGCAGTCTAGGTTTTCAGTAGAAATTATGTATGTTTCTGGTTCTTCACTGAGACCAGACACAGCAAAACACTCCAGAATGATGGTCTGATTCCTAACCTCTTCAGAAACCAAAGCATTCTCTGGCAACAGAAGTAGTTTTGACATACTTTACTTTCATACACAGTAGAAGGGGTCACTTTTTGGCTTGCCCTGAAGAACTGCACAGGGCCAAGCTCTGTGTCTTTCCTTGCCTTAGAGTTTTCTTATGCAGAAAATCTTCCCAGATTTACCTCCAGATTCAAAACCAAGGTTAGAACCAAGGCTTGCAAGACCTCTGCACTCAAAAAAAAGTACAGATCTAGACTTAGTCTCTTATTCATTATGTCGTTATTAAAACTAAAATTCCCTTAGATTTATCACTCACTGACCCTCTTACTTGCATTTCTGGAGTCCTGTCATCCAGCCCCTGAGGTCTTGGTTGCCTTTGAACCATACCACTGGTCATGAATTTGTTAACATTAAGTATCGGGGAGCTACTACATAGAAAATGCAGAGAGAGAGCAATAAGTGGGAGAACAGTGCCTAAAGCACATGGGGACAGCTGTGCTGATCAGCAGATCACCAGAACTCACCTGGGATGTTCAATGACTCAGAAATTCCATTTCCTTCTCTATTCAGACTGTCAGCACCATGACCATTTCAACATATTCCCTGCACACATAGATTTTCTTCCCTTGAAACCTTTCAGTGAATGAGGTTATTTCAATGCTCTTGCTGCTGTCTCTGCAAGCACTGGTCTTCTGTTTGCCTTCAGAATCTCGTTGGGCTCATCCTTTACGTATCTTGTCATTTCTCCCTGTCAACGTGAGCACCACTGCAGCTGCAGGACAGCAGAGAGTGAAAGCTCCAAGGCTAAGTGACTAAGTGAGAATGAGCACAAAAGGACACACAACTCAACTTGACATTGTAGGTGACATTTCTAATTTCCAAAAGACTTTCAGCCCTTGCAAAATGCAGAATGACAAAGTTTCTCTGAAAGACTGGCAGACCCATCTGCGTTGCTATAAATGCTAACAAATTACATCTATGATGAAGGTCAGACAAAGGCTGGGTAATATTTGTCAAAGAGAAAAGAACTAAAATAAAATGGAAAGTTTTTCTTCTACTGAAAATAAATCTTGGGGGGGTCATTATGTCACTGGACCCTCCATGCCAATTGTCTCCCTGATTCCAGAAATCTTGTATTTAGTGCAGTATGAGTCTTTTACCTACTGAGGTTAGGACTGTCTCCTGGAATATATAAGCTGGAGGTCTGTATCAGCTCGTGTTGAGGTGAGCCTCAAATGTGTTTTCTTTTGTTTGAATAAAGTTACTCTCATCTGTGTAGAAAATACAGACACTGTGCTTTTTAGGTTTGGTATGATCTTTCTTGGAAAATTCAGTGGAGCTTTCCCATCCTCAGTTCCTGACTACCAATGGTTTTTAAATAAGAAAAATATCTAGGTCTTATTTGGTTCATTTCTGAGAATACACTGGTGACTGTGCTTAGGCTCCTGGGAGAAATTAATGTTCTAAAATGGAGGTGTTGCTAGGTTTTCAACTTTTGAGGATAGGCAGACCTAGATTACAGCTTATCTGGACATCTAAATCCATTCTGGTTGCCACAATAGATAGCTTCCCAGAAAGTAATGGAAAGATTTAGAGAATGTGAAATATGTGGAGGGAAGTTATAGGGAGAATATTGCACCTTCTAAAGTTGCATGAAATCTAATTAAAAATCAAAAGCTATATTCTCCCGTTTTTAAATTATATTGCTTTCCCCCAATACCTTCTCTATCTTGACAAAATTCACATCTTTTTATTTTTAAGCATTTTAGGGGAAATACAATACAAATGTCTATATGAACATGAATTTTCACATCCTTTCAACATGAAAGGCTTATCTGTAAAATGTGATCACTTTCACTCAGTGAGGCAGATAGAGTCGATGTTTCTTCCACCTTCTTGGGATATGACGTCTAGTTTTACTTGAAGTATGTGTACTTACTCCACTCAGATAAGCTTATATTGATGTCTATAATAAAATACTGAAAAACTTGAATTGCTACCAGCTTTGCATTTCATTAGGAATGCTTTGTATGCCTCAGATAAGTATGTGCCAGTTTGGATTTTACCCAGATTGTTAGAGCCAATACCTCTGATATCTCAAAAATATAAATGACTGTTGCTCTTTATCAATAACAGGTCTTCAGGCACAAAATTTACATTTTATATAAGAGCTTTATGCTTCTAACAATATCATGCACTACAGAACAGTGTTGTGTCACTGATTTAGTGCCTGCTTTCTCCTGACTGCAGCACTGGTGAGCTGCTCTGCAGATCTGCTGTCTGCAGGTGTGATTCAGAGCTCCTTATAAATACTAAGATTCTCACTGGCTTCACCATTTAAAATAACATTTATAATTTTTATAACTCATAAAGGTGCCAGCCAAGACTGTCACTAGCTGTGCATCTCATCAGGAATTCTTAGTGCACTCCTAGTGGCTTTTCTCAGTTGCTCTGGAGCCTGACAATGCTACTTTTCACTAAACAGTTTATGATGCCAATTGGATGAGACAGACAATCAGAGGCCTGAGCTCTTCCCAGAATTGCCAGTTCTAGATACAAAACTACAACAGTCTGCATTTGAAGCCTGTTCCTCAGTGCCTGACATACATGGCACTCTCATGGCTCTCACTCTCCCATTGCTCTTCACAATGGCAATCTCCTCCCTCCTCTATATCCCCTGAGTCAGGTAGTGCAAAAATATGTGCAATACTGAAAGTTTTGGAACTTTTTTTGTGGGGCCAGGCTCTAATATGGCAAAGGATGAACTCAGTTTCACTTAATAAGCATGATAAGATTGTAAAATATATGTCTCTTTCATGCTAGTAACATCAATTTTGTTTGTGAAGTGCTTTGGTAATAGCACCAGAAAGGTGGATGCACTTGTTTCTGAATGTAAAATTAAAAACATTATAGCAGTGATTCTGTAAATGTACATGTCCAAAAGTCATGCCTAAGTACAGATGTGTACAGGTGCTTGCAGATTATTTCACACACCTCAGCTCTGGACACATACAGGAGTTACAGGTAAAACACCTTAGTCTGAATTAGCTCAAACTTGGTAATTTGAAAAAAAATGGGGGAAAAATCGTGATATCAACTAATTTTATAACTTCACCAACTTCAACTATGAATTTTAGGTGATGATCGAGAATTTCTTTTCCATAGTGTCATCAATTTTTAAAGCGCTGCTTTAACTTTAACTTAAACCTAAAATGTTTCCAGAACCTGTTTAGAATGAGAATAAGAAAAAGAAATCAGACATAAAAATTCTCTTAATAATGACAGTTTTTTCAACTAATGCTGTCTTAAAATTTAACAGCTCTGCATGAGAAACACAGAATCTTTTACATCCATAGCATTCAAATGAATGTTATTGCAGTCAGCAATATCAGAATTCCTAACAACAGAATAACAATTGCTGAGCGCACACGAAATTTCAGCTGATAGATACAGATTGAAAAACAGTAAAAGCTCCAGGCAAACCTAAACCCATCATTATTTATTTGAAAGATGTGTAATCAGATTTATCGGGCTGATTAGAGTGATAGATAATCTAAGACTTGGCAAGGCGCCCCCAGATTTTTGAAGAGTTACATGTGGATTTAACTCTTTGCAGCTGATAGAAGTCACACAGACTAAATTACAGGCATTGCTCTGAAAATGTAAGGAAACAGCCATTGAAGGGGAAGTGGCTCAGACTCCTGTACAAGATGATGTGTTGTCTGCATACAATTATATTGAATTGCAGGCTCTGCACTAATTTCTAATGGGGGAACTTTATCACTGCAGAGAAGACCTGTCAAAGCAAAGATGAGGATGATAGACTGTTTGACAGGCAGAAAAGAAGTGACCAGCTGTAGCAGGCCCAGGCTTGGCTAAAGCCCCGTGGAGGGCCAAGGTCTAGAGAGAGGACATGCTAAGTCATTGTGAAAAGGCCAGAAGCCCTCTCTTCTGCCTTCCAGACCCTAGCTTATCCTCCTGTGACCCCATGGGTTACTTTTCCCTGACCCCTGCTGTTGGACAATTTCTGATCCTTTCTAGCCCTATATAAGGGGCAACTTTAGTCCATTCTGGTCAGAAGAGCCATTGCTGGAACCATTCACAGACCTCCCAATAAACCATGGCTGTAGAACTCCAGAGCTGCCTTCTCTACTCTCTCTGCGTCCACTTGACCGGGAATCCACAGCCTGCCAGGGCGCCTTAGCAAGCAGTAGAGCTGAAACCATAAAAAGAGCTGAGATCACTAAGAGCTGGTATCACTTAAGCCTGCTAAGGTAGCCTGCAGCTAAGAGTGGCTTGGGTGTCCTGACAGTCAGTCTCCAAAGGACTGAGCTATCTGGCCCATGCTCGCCTGCCTGCTTGGGGCAAATGAACCCTGCAGGGAGCCAGCAACCGGCAACCAGCCAAAGCCTGTTCCACAAATGGAGGACGGCATGGAAGAACAGCACTGGGCTACTTGTGGGGAAATAAGGGCTTCAAGAAAGATGCCACTGCACAGGAATCAGTTTAGTGCTGTGGGGAAGGTGGGAGCAAACCACCAGGAATACACAGAAGAGTGTGTCCCACTCAGATCAGAGTGAGAATGCAAGGACCACAATTTATATAATCCAACAAAAAGATATGGGAGCTACAGACCTGAGAAGTCTGAGGTAATGGAGGGGAACTTCTTGTGCACTCCCTGCCTACTTGCTGGGGAGCCTGAGCAGGAAAAACAGAAAGCCTCAATGCTGAGCAAGCACTGCTCAGCAATAGCAAAAAAAACCATTGGTGAGTTATCAACACTTTTAGTCACAAAGCCAAAGCACAGCACTCTATGTGCTTCCAGGAAGGAAATTAACTCTATCCCAGGTAGACCCAGTCAGGTACATTGCTACAGACAGCCGCCTACTGCTAGACACACTGCTCCCCTTGAAAAAGAAATTGCAATTCCAGGCTGGTCTGATAGGACTGGCCTTTTTCTGCTGCCACCTGCTGCACCCCACTGCAGTTTGCACTCACACTACACTTTTGGCTTGAGAGAAGTCAGTAGGCAGGTTTTGCTACTCAAAACTTACCCCAGTGTGAGCTTTTGAGCAGTACTGGTGAAGACAGGAACCAGGAAAAAACAGGAATGAGGAGGGAAAGAAAGGAAAAAGTCCAGCTTTAACAGTCATTTGAAATGAGACAAAGAAAGCAAAATGACGTTCTGAGTCAGAAGCAAAAAATGGAATAAAATGACCCTTCCATTTAATTTGGGCAATGTTAAGTTTCAGGTTAGGAGAAGAAAGTTAAAAGGAGATGTGAAAGTCATAGACTTAGAAGCATATGTAAAAGACATACTGATTTGAAAAGAGAGCGGGACCAGAAGCTGGAAAATAAATTTGTGAGTCAGTATCAAAAATATGGCAACAGAATGGTGTGACCTGGTGAGATAACAAAAACGCAGAAGTGTAAAGAGAGTTATATATTCCTTTCCCTTTTTACAAATGGGATTTCTAGCTTGATATACTGCCTGCGAGAGTGCCATCTGCTGATCCACAGGTAGGTTGCAAAAATGACCTTCCCAGGCATGCTGCCCTTAGAGCTAGAAAAGAGATATTTCAGTTGCTCAACCCTCTGCTGCTTTCATGAGACCAATGCACTATTATAGGTATTGTACTGAGAAAAAAAAATCATTAGAACTCACAGGGGAAAAGGCTGGAACAAACATACTCAACATTTGAATAAAATACAAGCAAATCTTTAGCAAGCTTTGCACAGAAGGTATACATGTGAAATCTTATTTGTGTTATGAGCATGGAAAGGTATTTTACATAAAAAGGAGAGTTTGGGGGAGTATTTACATAGGTTTTTAACACTCGAGTTAAATTCTCTCTCTAGAGTATATAAAATATTAGATATTAAGCAGTAAAGGCAGATTCAGTAAGGCTCATACATTGTCTTTAGAGGTCTTTATAAATTTATTTTATTGTTGTTCAGTTTGTCTTCTAACCTTTATAACTAAAATTCCCTGGCACTTCCCTCTCTTACTGCCTGACAAAAAAATCTCACTGCCAAAGAAACTAAAGTTGCTGTTTTCATATTATCCAAAAATTGATATGAAAATCTGAATTTGAATTGGTGTTGATGATTTCTTCATTATCATGAGGTGAGGTCCCTGTGTCGATCAATCTGGTGTTTATGTGACCTAGATGACTTGTTTTGTGTAAGAAAGGAAATGCTTCATGCAGAAAACTGAAACAGAATTAACATATCGAGAACGTTCAGAAATGGTGCTAGAGGAAAATTGTCATAAGAGCTACAAAAGACAAAACCTTGTTCCACTCCACTGTCTTGATAGTGACTCCATGTTTTCACCAAGCTTAGGTTAAGGTTGGACCAAATTCATATAATACCACCCTAAACAAAATGCATTCCATTTTAAGCTCTCCCCTGATGCAGGAACTCCAGCTCTGAGCATGGACAAGCTGTCCAGAAAAGGAGACAAAGGTCTCATACAAACCCTTCTAACCAGAGGGCTTGGCAGCTCATAGGGTGAATATGATGGTGCTTGTAAGGTAACAGAGACATGGCGAGATAAAGGGACTTGCCAAATATCATGCAGAACGTCCTTACCAGAGCTGGCAACAGAGTCCACCTAAGCCTCCAGGTCTGAGCATGGCCTTAAATGTCAGACCAACTGTCCTTGCAAAGAGACCTTTTGTATCCCAAAGCAGAACCTGACCTGGGTAGGGAACTGCAAGCGCTTGAAAAATAATTTCATAAACAACACTAATTGTCCACTTAATGAGTCATATTTATATTCATTTAGATGTAAGTGAAGATTAAGTCTCTCCAGGGGGCAGGGAATATCTGAAATAAACACAAAGTATTGTCTTCAGATACACTAACCACTGGCAGTTGCTCATTAAAATCAGCTCTATTGCAGAAGACTTGGGAAATAGTAAATGATGTACCTAGATCGAAAGAAGAATAGATTCTAGCAATAGCAGTCAGAATAGATTTTCCTGAGTACCTGGTAAAATAGCTGAAATACTAATTAAAGCTAGATAGAGTAACCAAACTGCACACATGAACAGCAGTAAGCAGGGATTAATACAGTTTGGAGAAAAGGAAGTCTTGCCCTATATGTACTAGAATTCTTTTATTGCATTACCAAAAGGGTCAGTGAAGAAGAGCCAGTTAAAATAGTTTACTGCAACCTCCTGGAAGCCTTTGATACAGCCTCTTACAACAGGCTGTTAAAAAGACAAAAATTAACTCTACTGGGACTGGGATTTTGCTCTCAGCAGCTGGAATGTGCTGTATTTTTAGAAAATGGCAAGGCTGCAGAAAACCCAGTCAATGGATCAATCTGGCATATAGAAAAAGCTATCAATGAGAGACTCTGAGCTTCCAAGTTGAGTTCAATGCTGTTGAGTGATCTATGTGAAAAAACACTGAAACTCCTATCAGTAAGAGATGCATTTAAGCATCTAGAGAAGACTTCAGGAAAAATGTGAGGGTATCTAGTAATGATATAAAAATAGACATATGCACTAGGCTTTTAGGTTTAATATTAATTAAAGCAATCAGGAACTACTTGACAACAAGGATGGCTTCACTTCCCCAAAATAAATGGGACATCAGGCAAAAATCAGATTCTTTTTCTATTGTTCTTCATTGCTGACCTGTTCCATGCAAAAAAAAAAAAAAAAAAAAAAAAAAAAAAAAAGAAATCCCTGGTTTCTACTTATTTATTTTTTAGTATCTAGTTTTCAATAAGAAAAAGAGACTGTAGGATTACAGTTTTGCATTTGGTTACTATATTACATTTGGCACACTCTTTTGGATATTTGGGCATAGAAGTCCAGTACATGCAAATCTTTGAGTGCAGAGATACACAGTTAGGACAAAAGAAATGTTCTTTATCCTTTTCAGTTGAATCTACAGGAAAGCATGGCTGGAAGACAAGCTACATTAAGTACAAGTGAAGAGATATCAACACTTTATCCATAGAACAACATGTATGCCATCAAAGAAAATCTTTTTTTAACACCTCAGAAACACTGTTAGGGATTCTCATTTTTGCCTCTGAGATCTCGATTGTCTGCTTCACAACTTAGTGCTCACACATCTGAGTTACTGGAATGGACTGGTATAAAGCTATATAATTTCAGAGAGAAAATCCATAGCCTAAGCAAGTGATCTCAGTGTTGATAGAAGTTTTCTGAGAAACTTTGCCCGGAAAAATCCTCTGTCATTCAAGTTAAGCTTTAATTCAGCAGTAAAGAACTGGATAAATGTGAAAACAAACATTAACTCTGTTTGAGAACGGTTAATCTAATTTCAAAGACCCAATAACTATGACAGAAAAGAAGACCAAAAAAAAAGACAGTTTATCACGTAGCTTTTTACACAAGTTGGTGTTCCCTCTTTTTTTTATGCCTTCTGACATAGCTGCAAGTCAGTTAGGACTGAAATCTTATTGCTAATACATCTTAAAAGTCCTAGAGGTGAGACAGGAGCCATAATTCAGAAATGCCAACATAGATATTTATAATATACGCTCAGTTCTTATAGATATATACACTGTTCTTCTGTTATTGATGAACACAAATGCACGTTGCACATGTACGTGAAGGGCAGCTGGGCAAAGGCTTCTTGCAGTTCCAGCTGCAGTTCACCATGCTGACAATGCAACCATATGACCATGTCTGTATAAAGTGCTCAAATGGATGGCCTTTCTATTTCTGAAATTATGTGCACATCTTTCTAGAAATCCAGCCCTTGATCTTCTCTATCATGAGAAACCAGTTTTAAAGAAGAATGAGAACTGCTTCAAAATGAGTGAAAGGGAATTTCTATGCTGATAGTGATACTGAATGATGTCCATGGCTAGCACTGTATATTTTTCTTTTCTTGCTGCTCAGATCCTCAAAATGATAAGGCAAAAGCTCCCCTGAGAGCCATTCACAAGGATTTTATTCTTTTATTGTTATTGCACTGTCCCTCAATCCCAGCAGTCTGAAACTACCATCACCCCAAAGGTAATTAGATCTCATTGTGTATGTTCTCCATCAAGAGTAAGGTTCACATATTGTTCACACAGTAAGTGCTTAAAGATGAGTGCTCAAAATTTCTATTTGTATAAACACATATTTTCTTTGCATAAAAGGGTATGTACCAAGGTTTGAACCACGCCCTACCACCCCTCACAGCATCCTTCACTCACAATAGATAAATTATTTCTTAGTAGTTGAATATTAACTTCCAACTTTGCATTCATGTTCAGTGACAGCTTTTATTTCCTGGCTGAAAAATTCTTTTTTTTTTTTAATTTTTTTATCTTGTTAAAGGGACATCAGCAGTTCTAAACCAAAATGGAGCCATCAGTAACCCTTTAGAGAAGAGTTAGAAATTGAGTGAGGTATTGAGTGAAGGCTAAGGAAATTTTTGCAGGCACTGGAAATATGTTTAAACACGTGGGTCTGTCCAAAAAAGAGCTTTGAAAAAAAAAAAAAAAAAAAAAAAGTCTGACTTCTGAAATTAAACTTGTTTTTGGTAGAAATGGGTATTCCCCACCCCCCCCACCCCGGCAGGAATCAGAGCTGGGTTGTGAGAATTAACAATCACAAATCACCCTTACCTTTGCTACTCCTAACCTGGGATTTCACTATCATTTTCATATCTGCCTCCTCCTCATGACACACACTTGATAAGCCGCAGGGGAGCAAGGCTGCATATTGCAGCCATTTCATTAAAAAAAGAGAATAAATCATTGTTTAATTTATCCTACATTTCAACTAAATTTTTTGCTTTACTTTGTGCTTTTCACAGGAAATGGTGTCACCTATGAGATCTTATTCTGTGGTATCATCAATTCCAGGTAGCTAAGAACACAGGGTCTTAAACAAGCATTTCGTGAGATGTTAAATCACTGAGTCAGGAAGAAGCAACAGTTACTGTCAAAAGTTTATACTCACCAAGCAAAGTCAAAGCAAACAGTCACCAGATTAATGTCTGCATGTGTTTAGTATCATAGCTAACATAAAAAACCCTTAGATTTTGGGTGCCATCAATTGTATAAATATATACACACATATATGTGTTGTTTTTCAAAAACTTCTGCCATGAAAAATATTGTTGAATTTCCCTGTGGAAAACATCCAATAAGTGCAAAACAAGTATGTATGGTGTAGGAAAAGGCAAATTCAGCTGCTCTCTGAGAGGAAGAGTACTGAACTATAAATCTTTCTGAGGAGAGAAATTCAAATAAATCCTACTCATTATGCTTTGACTGTGTATTCCAGTCTTCCTAACCTTAGCCCTTACCTCACAGAATTAGGTAAGAAAAAGAAGGTACATTTGGCTGCCAGATAAGAATTTAGAGAGGTGGAGTCTGAACTGATAGAGAAAAATGAGACCTAGAAGTTTGTATTTGGGGAATCAGTTCAAACTCATTTTGATTTTTGAGTCTTTGTGGAGGGAACAGAAACCATCTTTTCAGGTTTTCTCCAGAAGAACTGAAGACTCAAAAAGAAGGTGAGAAATAAGTTTTGTCTTGGTACTTAAAAAAAAACCAACAAAAAAAGAAGAAAAGCTGAAAAATATTAAATTACTTCTGCATAAGAAATTTACAACAAAACAGAAGCTATGCTGAGCACTGAGGATTTAGTAAGTAAAGCACAAGACCATCCTAAATTTCAGAACTTACTTAAAAATATCTGGTCTGTTTACACAAATCTTGCTTTTAAATCTGTCAAGGTCCAACCTTTGAATGCTTGAAAGCCTAAAATACCAGGAAAAAAAATAATTTTTCAAATTCAAAAATAAACTTTTAATAGTATTCTTATAGATTAAATATAAATTGCCACCCTATTTTATAGCATTTTATCTAGGAATATCTCTCAAAATTTCTTTTAGCTTTGCTTTACATCTTTTTTTATCAGTGCGATTGTGTTATGTATTTTTGCCAATGTGTTCTTGAAATGAGCTTCTGCTCCCATAATTTCTGGAACTCTTGGTATGGAATTCAGAGGGCTAAATCCAGTGAAGCAAACAGCAGCAGCAAAAGCAAACTCATCTTCATGTCAGTATGCAATGGATAGTGGAATAAGCTCAAATTGAGAGACTATAGGAAAGGAATCAGAAATTCAATAGCATATCCACCGATTAACTGAATAAAATACATGTAATTAGACTGTTGCTTGAGAAAAAAAAAAAGATTAGTGTCAGAACCCAGTTACCTCACCCCTGAGAGCAAGCAGGGAATGTGTCAATAACTGTGCTTGCACATATCTATCTGCACTATTTATGTATATCACTCAAGCTGACTAGGACATGCTGTAGGCTCCAGAGACTAAACCACATTAATTCTTTCCCTGAAAGCAGTTATGTATATTATTGTAATACAAAGATATTTGAACAGGTTTGCGAAATCCTATTGTGTTTTTTTCTTTTGAGCTGGGATGACATTTACTATTAGCATCAAAATGTTTCAGCTACATAACTGTGATTTATTTTTTAGAAGTTTCAGCTTCTGGGTCATCAGGAAAGGAACTAATTAGTGATTACAAGTTTTTCAGACTCTATCACAAGCTTCTTGCAGTCACAATAACCCCAATTCTCATGCAGTTCCTTACTCTTTTGCAGAGTTGCAACCATGAGCCCGACATATCAGGACACATAAAGATGCTCATGGCAAAATAACATTTTACACTGATCTAAAGCAGCATTTATGCAAGGAAAATGAAGGAGTTACAGGGTGACATCACGGGTCTGGCCTGTACCATGATCAAACAGAGCTCAATGAGAGCAGCACAAGCAGAGCCCAGAGGTTCTCTTCACATGAAATAATAAAATACCAAAGAATCACAAAACTTTTTTGGTTGGAAAATACCTTTAATCATAGAAGCATAGAATGGTTTGGGTTTTAAGGGTCATTTACTAGACCAGGTTGCTCAAAGCCCAGTCCAACCTGCCCTTGATGGAACCCCAGGTATAGGGCATCCACAACTTCTCCAGGCAACCTGTGCCAGTGCCTCAGCACCTTCACAGTAAATAATTTCTTCCTAATTTTTAATCTAGACCTGCCCTCTTTCAATTTAAATCTATCCCCACTCATCATTCTCATTGATATGTGTGAGGACTTTCCTCATACAGGGGAAATCGTGGGGGGAGGTAGTGCTACACTTGTGTAACCCTAGCATCTTCCTAGCATCCCTCAGGACTCACCACTGTTATTCTCATCCTCAGAGCAAATTTGGGAATTGGTTGAATCTTTCCAACTCTCTTGAGCTAATGATAGGCAGTATGAGTCATCTTGCCTGCAGTTTTTGTGCCTGGATATAAGCTAGTCATCCAAAATCCCTTTTATCTCAAATGAGACCAAACAGCACTGTTAGGGTGTTATTCAGATGGTCTGTTGGAGAAGTCTACCCTTGGTCAGAAGAATTGGATGCAGTTGTGCAGAATTTAGAATGGGAAGACATCTCTCTCTGAGCTCAGCCTATATTATCTCCAGAGAGAACATCTTTGGACTGAAGTCATCTATTACTTTTTTAACATGAATTCTTGTAGGCCAGAAATGGGAATCAAATCCTCTTTTACACCAGAAGTCTAGAAACTCCTCAGATGCCCAGCAGCAATGCCCCTTTTTCTGTTTCTCATGGGAGACACAAAATCCTGTTGCACCATTCAACTTTTTCCCTTTCCAAGCCAAGATCGATCCTTATGCTATTTCTTGCCCATCCTCTTACACTTGCTTGCACAGCCTCAGACTTCTCTTTCATCCATGTCCTAGGAATCCTTCTGACAGTTTCTTCTGTCAGAAAACTCTGCCTTTGGCATGCTGCACACAAGGAACAAAAGCTGAGGCAGGACTGAGTGCAGGCAAGGAGGTGTCTTGGCTCACAGACTGGCAACAGGCACTCCCAGGGTATGAAATTTGCCTGTCAGAAAGTGCAGAGGTCTTTCTGAGAGAGAGCAAGGTGCTGCTGCCACTGCTGATGTGCATTTGCTGGATGTGTCTGGTGCAATGAAAACAAGGATTTAAAATGTCAGAACCTCTGGGGGGTGGAAGCAGACTATCAGTTTCCCTTTTCCAAAAAAAAAAAAAAAATTAGTAAAACTCCTTTGTTTCTCTTTCCATGGGGGAGATGCTGGTGGCACAATCCCCCTGATGGTCTCGCTGCTGGTTTACACGAGGGAGTAATTTTCACTGGAAGCTAATCTTTACTGTGTCAGAGTCTCAGTGTCAATTTTATCTGTGTTTCTTGCTGTCACTGCTATTTTCCTCAGCAGCAGTGCCACTAGCCCTGCTATTAGCCACAGCTGGGCTTTACCTCAGAATAGTCCAATGTCTTTTTTGCTCAAAAAGTTACAGAAAGGGGCAGCATTAATAACAGTAAAATGATGCTAAAGGCATTGCTGAAGGGTAACAGAGGTTAACTGGGCAAAGCTATGTTGGTCTGACCCAGGCAGTATCCCAATAGCAGGCTTAGAGTTCACTGATTTATATTCACATCCTAACCTGAGGTTTGCAACTGGAGCCCATTTCCAAAGACCTGTCTAAATAGGGGCAATCAGGAAAATGAACCTGACTTAACCAAAAGTGTGACTTGAAAGTGGATTAGCTGATGTGCATTTGTGAACACTCCTAGGAAGAATAAAATTCGACCTGTTTCTATTTATTTTATTTCACTTTTGGCAGAGTGCTAATTAAAACTAATACATTTTTATTCTCAGAAAGGATGTTAGCTATTGAATTTAATGTAATTTAATGGAATCACTTTAAAAGCTGAGTCATGTTAATGTTGGGGTTATTCAGTATAAATGAGATCTATTTTAAAAACTCTTGCCAGAAATTTAAATTCCCAGTATCTTCTTTGGGTCCTGCTTCTGCAGAAACCACCAGTCATTTCCTCGTATAAAGCTCTCTTGAAGGCTAGTGGCAGTGGGAAATCTTTCTTGCTAAATGCTAGCTGCAGCAAATGGAGGCTGGAGAAATTAAACAACCTGATGGAATAATGAGTAGCAGCTTTGACAGCTGAATTCTGTTCCATAACAATGTTCTCTGAACCCCAGGACATTAGGATATGTTACGTGCTGCTGGAGCTTGCAGCCAGCCTTGCTTGCTGTGGCCAAGCCTGTAGACACAAAGCACCAACAGCACGAGGACCACAAGGCTCTGTGGTTGCACAATTGTTTGTCAGTGGCATCTGCATAAATTGCTTGTAATGATAATCTCAAAGGAAATTAAGTACAAGCAAACGCATCAATCCCTTTAAGAAATAGGAATGTCCTTGTCTTGAAAGCCACAAGATCTCTCTTCTTTCACTTATTCTACCTCTAGTTTGCTAAATAACATCTTTTCACTTTTGTTTCTGATGAAGGGGTGTACATGCTCCTGTCTTACTGAGCCATAATAACAGGACAGCTCAGAACAGCAAGTGCTGTTTAATAAGCTACAGTGCAGCAGCTACAGTGCAGTAATTTTCCATAAGAAGTAATTTGAATATACGAAAATAGCAGCATGCTTTAAAATGTTTGATATTTTGCAATACAAATACATTTTTAACAAATTTTAAAGAAAATATCAAAGCAATTGCCCAGTAAAAGAGGGAAAATGCTTACCCACCTCAGTATAAGTCATAGTAGTAACAATTTCAGAAGACAAATTCATCTTTAATTCCTTTCACAAGCTTCTGCTGGCTGGCAGAAGGCAGACTATTTCCCCCTCTCCCCGCTTTTTGCTTCCTATTTAAAAATCGTTTGGATTCATCATAATCAACACAATATATGTACAATCATGAAAAATAGCCTGCAGCTCTGCTGGATGAAGCATATCAGCTTGTTCTCCAGTTTTAGAAAATTCTATTTTATGGCTATAGCAATTGCAATGAAGAGGCAGAGTTGCAAAGAGAAGCTGTTTGAAAAACATCCATAAGTATTTTGACAAAAAGACTAAATGATGACAAAACAACATCCTTATGAAATCATAAAAAAACCAAAAAGTAATAAAAAGGGAATTCACCAGGGAAGCACACAGGTGGTATTGTTATCTATATTGTTTGAGAAAGTAAATTGACAAGCAAAAAAAAAATCTCTGATATGCATGCAAATCTTGAGTTCTTTCATGATGTAGAAGTTCACCATTATCCCTGCAAAACCATGATGCAAGTAAATCTAGCAACCAAGTCCTTACTTTTACTCCCCTTATTTCAATCCTCTGACATGTAGATCTCATGATCTATTTTCATTCTGTGAAATTTTAGTTAATGATACAAAAAAGCATTTGCCTTAATAATGAAGAGTTTTGAAGTTCTCCACTTCTGTTTTCAATGCCTCATTATCCTTATTTATAGCGTCCAAAGTCTGCAAGTTGACAAGACTCCATAACGCTTTACATTTTACAAGTCTGGAAACAAAGCATCCTACTTGTCCTCTACATGTTTAGTGCTGTCAAATCATTAAAGCTCTCCCAAGGGTATCCCTCCTTGCCAAATTTGAGACCTTATTAAGATTTACAGGAGGAATTTGAAATTGGTGAACAAGCAGTAGCATATTTCCCAACTGAATTGGAACCAGACAGCCAGCTCCAGGTCTCAGAAGTTTGTCTTATTTTGCTGAAATTGGTGCTTCTTAGGGCTCATAAATAATGATAAACAACAGTGACAAAAAATGAACTGAGAATAACAAGAAAAACTAGAGAAAAATCTTGAAAGAAACTAAGATGATAAGTGCACTGGCCTGAATCAAACCTCCATGAAGGAGAAAGGGTGTGTAAGACAAGTGCAAGAAGCTCCTCACCCAACTGTAGGATCAAACATGTGAGAGACCTTGGACCTTCCACTGACTGAGTGGAGCTCACAGACATTGAAAATCATGTCAGTCTCCATTCTAAATCCTTAGCACGTCCTGCCAGGTGGAGCTAAAACTCTCCCCCAACACTCTGAAAATGCAGGCTTCTATAATCTCCCCTGCTCCAGAGGATTACTCATACAGAACTGAAGATACAGTAGGGAAACTCATCCAAGTAATACTACAGAAAAAGATGTCTTGTGGAAAAAGAAAACAATATCCACCTCCCTCTGCAACACTCTGTAGTTCTTCTTCCTTGGTATCGTAAAGAAACAAAAATTTAAAGTTAAAAGGGATTAATAGTTTCCATAGAAATAATAGTGGGTAGTAATTAGATTTGAGAGTGATGGAACTGGGAGATCTGGGAGAAGATATAGCTCTCCCTCCCAAAAG
Organism: Haemorhous mexicanus; assembly: GCF_027477595.1. Classification (NCBI taxonomy): domain Eukaryota; kingdom Metazoa; phylum Chordata; class Aves; order Passeriformes; family Fringillidae; genus Haemorhous; species Haemorhous mexicanus. The sequence continues at coordinate 109,332,951 of NC_082343.1, read as the reverse complement.
AAAGAGTAACAGTGGGAGGTGAAGCCACACACTTTAGAGTTGATGCTTGTGGTAAAAGGGGTTGTAGCTGTTGCATGTCACCATATCAGATCCATGGAAAGAAGGAACTGGAAGGGAATCCTAGCAAATGCACATGTGTGTGTGTGTGTGTGTGTGTGTGTGTGTGTGTGTGTGTGTGTGTGTGAGAGACAATTTCAAACTCTAATTCTCTCCTTCATTGTGCTTACACCTTCTCCCACATTCATACCTCCATGCATTGTGCAGACAATGAGACACCAACTGCTGATCTCTGCTTACACTTTTACAAACAGATATTTGTCAAACATTTAATAATTTATACTAGATCATATTTCCCCAGATTACATATAAAATTGGCATGTAGAAAAAAAGCCTAATTGAAGATGCTGAAACAGCAGAATTCTGCTGATTCTGTTACAAATATAGAATGGGCTGAAGCTGTGAGAAAAACATGGAGATAAATTTATGGCAGGAATACATATCACCAGAAGTAGAAATGAAAATCTCATGGTGAAATCAAGGAAACACAAAGAAACTGACCATTCAAGACAATGCTTGATGATTCCAAGATACACTGGAAATTTATTTCATCCTGCTGCAAGATTCCTGTCTTATGGCAAACCTGATTGCAGCATCTCATATTAATATATAATTATTTCAAAGGCAAAAATCCCTCTCTTTCCTTCCCAGATACCACAAACCTCTTTAATTCCTTTGTATGTGCATTGAAACAAATGCCCTAAACCTCAGCAGGTGGCAGAGAAAGCCACTGGGGCAGCAGATGATTAAAGTCCATTGCAAAGCATCTGTTCCTCTACCTGCCCCTCTAAGGGCTGAACCTTAGACTCTGCCACTTGGCCAGATATTTATTTTTTATGATGTTATATCCATGCTTAGAGGGCCTTGCTATCAGTCCCTTTTTACCTTCCCCCCCTCCCCAGAACCATGAGGAAATCTTCTGCCCCTTCACCTTCACTCCTTTTCTTGCAAGTGTCAGCTTTGTCAATCATGGAGAGATGATCCAGCTCATGAAAATGTGTCACAGCAGCCAGAGTTTCTGCTCTGACCTTCAGCTCTGCCCTCTGCTGCGACTAACAAGTTTCATTTGCCACTCAGAGAAATCTGGTTGTTTCCAGCAAAATAGAACTTCTTTCTTCCTAGGAGAAAGGAAAAGACCACTAGCTGAGGAAATGTAATAATTTCCTGATTTTACCTCACTTTTTGTTCAGGTCTAGGAAAAACTTCCTTCTATACCAGAAAAAAAAATCTATGTGAATCATTAAAATTAGAGCAAGAAATCTATCCTTTAATTAGTTTTCATCTCCTGTTTGCTAGGAGTGGGAGTTTTCATACAGAGAATGTACAGAGCAGAACAGATTATTACCAGGAACAAAGAAATAGACTTTTAAACAAAACCGGTACTATATTTTCTTTGATTCACTTGTTCAAGAGCTTATTTTCTATCCACAAACAGTTAAATTATATTTGTATTTTTTAAATGTCCTACAACTGAAGGTTGTTATTACTTGCAGGTACATAATTCCAAAATTCCTGCTGAAATCTGTGAGTTGGAGGATAATGGATGTGGATGGCTGTTATACAGCACTGCAGGATGAAAGCTTCAGTGTCCAAAGGACTTGGTGGCTGAAGGGCTAAAGCCACCCCTAAATGGACATGGGGCTCAGAACAGGGTTTGAGTTTACTGAAGACATTTGAAAACATGGCTGAAGATTTAAACACTTTGAGATCAATCTACATCCATGACATTAACCGGAAAGTTTCCCTTCAGGCATTTGGTCCAATTCTGCACACATCCTGTAGCAAACACCCAGGAGCTTTGATGGCAACATAAACTGTCACAAAATACAGAAACAAAGAACATTATCTTAATATGAATTGGATAATGCAAATAGATAAGCAAGTACTTCTCTCCTTTTCGATTAATGTCTCTTTCTTACTGAGCTATCAGCCTCCAAAACTGTCTGTGCAATGTGCTTTTATAGATGTCAACTTTAATAGCTTTAAGGCAAAATTCTTTATTCTCCATATAGGAAATACATTTACTAGTCTCTCTTGTATACACCTCCATTATGAAGACTTGCTGAATTACATAGTAAAACTTGAGTAGATCACATATAACCACTGCATGTAGTGATTGCATAATCCATGATAACACCATAAAACTGTTTTCTGAGTAACAGCCTATAGCCTTCTTTTGAATTTCCTTGCCTAAAACATGTTTTAAAGAAGTGTATAAATATCCACTGAGCACCCACAGACTTCTGTTTCATTGCTTCTGAATCCCAGCACCTAATCTTGCTTTTATGTCATGTACTATATTACAAGGAAATGAAATGCAATTCAGTAAATTATCCACTTCAAGTTGTGGCCATTTCAGTGGATAACGGAAAAAAAAGAGCCCTTTATCTTCTATTTGTTTTAAATCCCACAAGGATGCTGGCTTTATATTTACTCTCAGCCTGGGCTTTACTGTGAATCTTCAAGAAAGCTCCTCAAGTAGAGATATAATGAGCAGAGATGTCTTGAACAAAAGTAATCTCTGACTCTTAACACAAACACTATTTATTGCACATGTAGTAGCAGTAGCACTGTATCAAATTCCTGACAGCCAAGACTCTGATAACTAATAGTGGTGAATCCAACATTTCACTCTTGTTTTTAACAATTATCTAATCAGGACACTCTAGAAAAGGCATTACCATTAAACCAGGAAACAACAGCCTGCAATGTGTGAACAGCTGGATCCCAACTGAGCCATGGTACAGCACATCACATCAGAGTTTAGGCTACTTATCTGAATATTAACACTGAGGATTTCCTTTTAATCTGTTTGTTTTAAGACTCTAGAACTGTTAGTGATTATTTGATCTACCAGCTAATACCTGACACTGTGAGACACACTGGGAGCACAGTGTTCCATACAGATGCACCATAGCCCCTGGTCTTTGGCCTCTAATTCAAATGTAGATAGATCAGTATTTTTATTGCTGTGAGTCATTGATGCCAGGCACCTAATCCTCTCCTTAAGTCATTCCACTAGTTCTGGTCTGATATCCAAAAGTATAGAAATTTTCTTTTTGAGTTAACCCACCCTCTCTTGAAACAAACCTCTATTAGCTGAAATGACCAAACAAACATTCTAAAATGTAATTTTATCCCCCAAGGTTTGGAAACTCTTAAGTTTTCCAGAAAAAGGGATACACATCATGTTCACAATAGACCCCACTCCAAGATAAACAATCCCTTACCAGTGATAGCTTATTGAAATACCTTACTGAGAAATACAACATTAGTAAAAATTATTTGTATTCAGCTTCTCTGTGAATCCAGCCCTTAACTAGTTAAATTATTAAATCCTAATGCATAACCACATGCATGTTTTAAAGGAAAAAACCCAGCGCACACTGACTTTAAAAATATTGCTATCTACTTTCCCTCATCCATTTGACCTTGAAATTAAAGGCTTTTCTTTTTCCTGGCTTTACTCACCCGATGTATTTCAGAGCAGCAATATTACTGAAGTCAATAGAAGCATTGGTATGGGTAAGTGCTACTCAAGATGAGGAAGACTTGCACTATCAAGCCCTAAAATTGTTTGCTTACCAACAGCCTATGGAGAAAACGATAATGGTTTACATGGAAAGGTGAACTAGGCTTGATATGAGAACTATAAATGCATCCTCTGATGAAAATGTTATTCTAATCTACTTTTTGAATAGAAATAGCTGGCAGCATGAAGGTTTTGGAGGCTAAATTCCTGTCTGCTACATTTTAAAGAGAAAAGGGAAAACACTTCTTTAGGAAAGCATTATATAGTCTCAGAAAACAGTAGCTCAAAATTAAATATTCTTGCATAGTTCACACCCGTAGTGTATTAATAATTTGGGCTGTAACTATTTAACCCCTAGGAGAGAAAAGTAGTTTCTACTTTTAAACATTAGCTGACTCTATGCTAACCCAGATATCTCTGACCAGGGCTAAACAAAGGGATTGTGTTTTATACATTAACCAAGGAATACTTATACATATATATATATATATATATGATTCTTCTCTAGGAACTCTGCTGCAAGTGGACTAGAAAATTAAGCTTTTCATATTTGCTTTCCAGTGGAAGCTATGTAAAACAGAAAAATAAATGATTGTCACTTTATTTCAGAACATAAAATTAATCTTAGAAAACAGAAAAGTCATGAACAATATTGCAGCAGTATTTCATGGTTCACTGGTTATTATCACTTGCCAACATTAAGGTCACAAAAGAACATTTCTCATTTGTTGCCTAGAGTTTCTGTGACTATATTCCTATTGTCAAACCTAACCTTTTGCAGAACCACAGAGGGGCAAAAAGGAGAGGAAAAAACTGTTTAAAAGTATATTTTCTTTTTCTGTAGTATGTGGAAAAATAATAAAAGAATTAAAAGCTTAAAGCTGCTGAAGATGAAGATAGAGATGGATTTAAATATTTAGTCCCTGTTGTGAGTAAACCCATTAATCAATAAATTAGCAGCAGCACCAGATTGGTTCCCTAGAACCCAAAACCAGAATTTCCCAAACCATCAGTGGTAGCCAAGCCTTCACATAATTTGAAGTTTTGCGAAAATGGGCAATATAGAGAACAAATTACTTTGGGGGTAACAGAATCTATTATTTCTTGGTCAGTGATTTGAAGGCAAACATGGATATTGGTGTACACAAAAAAAAAAAAAATCTTTATGGTCATCCAGTACACAAATTCAGGATATTAATTCAAAGGAAGTGTTGTCTATCCATCAGTTATACAGAATTCCAACCTTCTGTGCCACTTGGATGGGGAACTGAAATAAATTGCTTTTCTCAATCTTATGTCTAATAGAAAAGTATCCACTTCATCCCCTCATGACATTTATCACTAATTGGTCATATGGGGGTTTGGGAAGGAGATTCAGTACAGCAAAGAGCCTGTAAGATCTATGGCTCCATTTCTACTAATATTTTTTTTTTGGAAAGACATTTTCAGACTCTGTAAAAGATTCTCAAATGGAGACATCATTAATGGCAACAGGATGCACTCAGTCTTGCAAAGCTTAGGAATTACACAAGTGACAGAATACACAAAGACACTAAGTCTATGTGAGTAAAATTAAATTTTCTCCAGATCATTCACTTGACAAGAAATAGCCTGAGTCAATATTACTAAACTCTCCTGTTCTTCAGACCAAAATGTCTGCACCCAGGCAACTGTTTGAGAATGGCCCTCAGCTCATGCTAATTCTCAAAATAAGACCACAAATTATTTGGTTGAGTGCCAGGTGACACAACCTTCCAGCATGTAAGAAACCTTCCTGACTATTTAACAGCAGGCATAAACAAACTGCAGTGTCTGAGAAGGCACCAGCATGCTTTTCTTTACTGGCATAGTTGTAGCCAGAGTCTTCCAGACCTTCAGTAGGGTTCCTTAAAAGATCTTCTGAGAGTTTGGCTAAAGAAAAGCAAATATGAAACAAACAATCCCAGCCCATCTCCCAGTAGAAACTACATAAAACTGAGAATTAATGGACTAATCATTCGTGGTCATAATATTTAAGAGGAATAAGTAACTCTTCAAATATTAAAAGATGAGATTTTGACACATAACACATTTGGAAGACTCAAATATCTACTTCCCCACTGGTGTGTGGGTGATTTATGAACATCATTTCCATTAACAACAATGGAAAATACTCAAGTCAACCCCTCCAGTGCATCATATCAAGGGCAAATTCCTACATCATTTGCCTTTGTTACTGATTCAAATACAAGCCGTGAATAGGCCAGTACACAGATTACACTACAGCTCAAGGAGTGGGAAAAAAAAATCCCTGCATAGTACAAACAGACTCTTCATTTCGATTTTATTTATTTTGTTAATAAGATTCAGTGTTCTCCAAAGTGACATCCAGACTGAGACTTGGGGCTGGCAGGGTAAGGGAAACAAACAATTAGGCTTGTTCCTGTAAGCTATTTTTTATTGTGAGGTCGTGAACTCTCTCCCCCGACTACCCTCACACTAAAATAAAGTGACTGGCTTAGATATAAAAGTGTTTGTGTTTTGACAGCTCTCCTGCTCTGCGTTTTCAGCCAGAGCATAATAGGCAAGCAGCAAGGAGTTGGCAAAGCATTTCCAATTAAGCATATAGGGAGCCCCTTTGCCAGTCTCCAGCAAGTGATCCTACCTTCAACCCCCAAGTGTTCATCTTGGCCAGAAACTGATTTTGAAAGCCAATTAATTCTTACATTAAGCCAAATTTTAGAACATCTTTTTTCAATATAATACTGCTGATGCAGAGCAAGTATTCAGGAGGACCACAATAACAGCAATGAAAATTTTCTGTATTTTTTACATTAAGGTTTTCATGTTGAGGGATCTCCAAGTGCCTCATAATTATTAATCTACGGCAGCAAATGTCACCATTGCTGGGATGAAGCATGATGTCTGGATGAGCACCAAAGATGTATATCTCACTGTCTGCCACACTCTCCATGTTATGTATTTTAAGCAACTCTCAGTTTGGGGAAATGCAAATAAATGAATAAATGCATTTATAGTGCATTATAAATAAAAATTTCTTAAGCTCAAGTGAATGAAGCATTACTTGTATGATAACATCCTCCTGTAGATACCTGGAAGTTTCTGCAACTTAACAGAAGAGGAATAAACATTTTTCCATTCCATCAGAGCAAGCATATATATTCATATCTGGTACTAGGATCTGTCTGGGAAAGCTTTTTTTCCGGAATATGTCATTTAAAAAACTATACTAATGACTGATCTTTTTAATAATTAAAAAAAAGGCGAGTATTTTCTTTCAGTCTGTTATCTCAGAAAGAGCTGTGCATAAGACTGGCTTTGCTATGGACCCTAAAGTGAGGACATGTTCACTGATAGGTGTGTTCATGTTCACTAGGCTTTCCACAAACTCAAACTGAGATCTGAGTAACTTCCAGGCACCAGAGAAGGATAAGACAGAATTTTGAACAAACCATGTGAAATATGGCTTTGTTTTATTTCTGCACAGAAGGATTTTTATCCGCATCAGGTGAGTTTTACTTTGATATTTTCACAGAATCACATAATGGGTAAGGTTAGAAGAGACCACATCTGGTCCAACATTCCTGCTCAAGCAGGGTCATCCTAGACCTCATGGCACAGGATTGCATCCAGATGGTTCTTGGTTATATCCAAGGAGGGGGATTTCATTACTTTTCTGGGCAATCTGTTCCAGTGCATGTTCACCTGCACTGTAAAGTTCTTATGTTCCAGTGAACTTCCTGTGCATCAGTTTCTGCCCAATACTTTGTGTCCTATTGCTGGGCACCACCAAGCAGAGCCTGGTCCATCCTCTTGGCACCCTGCTTTCAGATACTGATATATTTTGGTAAGGTGCCCTCTCAGTCCTCTCTTCTTGAGGCTGAACAGTTTCAGCTCCCTCAGCTTTTCCTTATAAGAGTTGCTGCAGTCTCTTCATCACCTTTGTCAACCTCCCCTGGACCCACCCCATGTCACCCCGCCCTGGACCCACCCCTCCATGTCTTTTTCGCATGTAGGAAACAGAACTGAACTGAACACAGCATTCCTGGTGTGCCCCACCAGGGCTGAGTAGAGGGGGCAGAATCAGCTCCCCAAACCTGCTGATTACTTCCAATGTTCACCAGGATTCCTTTGGCCTTCCTGGCCACCAGGGCACTGCTGGGACATGGACAGCTTGTTGTCCTGTAGGACACTCGGGTCCTTCTCCAAAACGTTGCTTTCCAGCAGGTCAGCCCCCATCCTGTGCTGGTGCATTTTGAGTTTCTTTTAACTGAAAAGCAATGTGACAATCTTTTCCTTCTCAAACTGAAAGGGAAGCAAAGTCCTTAAGTGCAAAACCACATAAAGTCACAACTGATTGCAATTATTTAAAACTATCCACAATGAGATGATTACTTGACAATTATTGATTACTGAGAGGACAGTGACAAAGAATTCAGTGTCAAATATTAAGGGGCAGTGGGAGTTTTGTCTTGCTTTGGCTAATACTATACCACCAATGGTCTGGAAGGATTTTCACTTACCAATTGAATTTAGGCAGAAAGTGGGTTTGTTTCTCTCTTTCCTCCAATTATACAATCATTCATGTTCTTACAATGAATTCTGTCAGTAATGAACATTTCCTGACACAGAAAATATGGAGTAAAAGGTTTTGATAAACAAATCCAAAGAAAGCTGTAAAAATTGATTAAATCACAAAAAATTCTTGTCTGAAATGTTGTAACTAAGCCAGCTAAATAAGGTCTGGAAAGGTCATAATTATTACTATTATTATCAGATCTTCCTCTTTTTGTAGACCGTTCCCTAAAGAATGCTGAAGCTCACATAGACCCCATTCCTACTCACTAAATATATCCTATTGAATCATTTATAAAATGCCTCCCCAAGGACCCCACAGGATTAATAAATAAGTCTCAAACAGGTAGAAAATCAGAGAAAGACTATTCAACTGACCAGGAAACAGACTTAAAGGAAGGAGGGGATTTTGCCCTAGAGAGAAGATATTCTTTTTTCTCTCTTCACAAGTTAAGGGAGTTATAATTCAACAAGTTCACAATAAATTATTAATTCTGACTTGTAGCAGAAATTGATAAAACAGATGAAAAAAATATAGTAAGAAATTCACTAATGGCTTGAAGCACAGTCTCCCCCTGTGAGTTTATATCCCCTCAATCCACAGCCTTCCAGTGTGTAGGAGCCATGTGTTCTCCCACCAAAGGTGCATCTTTCCACCCACCCCGTGACACTGTCTTTGCTGGGGTGACAGCTGTGGCAGGTCCAGAGTCCCCAGGGGGAGTCTGGGGATCTGATAAATTGTTAGCAAAACACTTGGAAATGGCTTTGTTTTCCAGTGATGTTCAATGATTGTTTAGGCAGCTCAGACACAGTGCATGCCCAGGTCTTTCCCTGCAGGAGGCACAGGTTTAGAGCAGCCTAAGCTCCCCCATGGTCCTGCCCAGCCAAAGCATTCTCTCTTAAGAGCACAGGCTCTGAGCTGTGGAAGCAGGACTCTGCTCTCCTGTCAGGAAGGTGAGACATATTTTTGAGTTGGTAGAAAGTTTTGAAAAGTAATGTAGTATTATCCTAATGCTGTTGAAACAGCCTTGCTGGCAAGACAAAGAGAGAGAGAGAGAGAGAGAGAGAGAGAGAGAGATTGAGGGAGATTTCTTCAGCCAGTCAGAATTAATGGGCATCCACAATGCCTTTGCTCTGGTTTAGTGTGGAGTTTGGGCTCCACACTCTGACCTAGCAAAGATGTCAAGGAAGGTTTTACTGTCTTATAGTTGTTTTATTCTTCTACCCACTCATTGTGCATGCTCAATTGTTTAATTCTTCTACCCCTTCATGTTCCCTACTGCAACACTGGCACCCTCTGAGCAACAAAAGAAGACAGTTAGTGAATGAGGTCTTATTTAGAATCAATGAATATTTAATTTCCTTCATCTATTGTCTACTGGGAGAACGGGAATGTATCAGCATCCTCCTGTTACACAAACTCATTGTCCTCAAGACACTCATTACAAGAAGGGCTCTGTGGCATAATATTGGGAATTCCCTCTTCATTTGTCCCCCCTGCACCCAAAGTTGGCTTGCTATAGCCTAAATTTTATATATATATATATAAAATTTTCCTATCTATGTACTCATGGCCAGTAAGCTGTTACATAAACACAAAATGCACTTTTCCCATCAGAAATGTTTGGCAAATAGAAATATGACACTGATTTGGTTTATTTCTGCAGTGAAATTACCTTTTTTTTTTTTTTCTTATATTCTTGGGTACTCACTTTTATGCCCAGGTTTAAAAATTTCTAGATATAGTGTCAGTAAAGAATTTCCTTCAGGTGAGGTTGGTGGGGACACAGTTGAACAGGGTACATGTGCACTGTAAGCTCATCTAGTATATTTTATCCCATGGTTTCCCTGCCATTGCTCTGGCCTCCAGCACTGCTGCTATTTCAGTTCCACTTGATCTTTACCTATGGTGCATCCATATTTATATCTACAGAGAATTAAGTGCCTTAGCTTATAACTCAGGTTACTGACTTCAGTATGGGGACATATTTCATGTCCTGTCCCTTATGGCTTTAAATTCCCTGTAAGACATAGTGAAATACTTCCATAACCTGAAACACTGTGTACTTTCTAAAGCAAGATCTTTCTACACTTCATGTTTTGACAATGAAATTGCAAATTCATCCCAGAGAAATATTTTTCCCAAATGTAGAATTCAAAAGACAACATTCGAGTACATGAATTTCTTTCCATTGCTGTATTGATACATATTTCTCTCTCTCTCTCTCGCTCTCTCTCTCTCACCATCATTTACTTGATTTCTTCTTTTCTGCTCAATATACTAAACTGAGGGCAAAATCTGGTTATTAGGCATGTGTTTGTAATACTGGAAACAACATAATGAAACTACACCCTTCCATTTATATCTTTTATGTCCATTCCTATTGCTCTACTAATAATGTGAGAAACTCAACCCAAGTCAAAACTCATCCTGACCCTACAGCTATTGTGTTGGCTTCAGACTCTCCTTTACTCTACAAAGAGAAAGGGGAGAGGCTGTTTGAAACATAATTTTCCTTTTCCTCTAGTTATTCCAAAGTTTTGGAAGGTATTGCTCTACAGTTAAATGTGCTTTGGACCACATTTCTGAACAGCTTGCAGAGACTACCACATAATCTAATGAATGCTACACTTGAAGGGTTGACCTCATTAATTGGCACTGTGATATCTGCCTGATCTCTTCCTTCCATGCTTACCAAGAGAAGTGTCAACATTTAAAACTCAAGATTTGTCTGCTGATAATTTTTAAGGGATAAATAACTTGATTCATAAGACTTTGAAGTACCTATTCAATCACAATGTGATTGCAATGGAGTTTCTCTCTGTAGAGTGAGTACAAATCCCTAACTGGGATTTTTGGAACAGCTCACCAGTTTGCAAAATCTATTGCAGCCCAGGACTGTGGAGAAACCTGAGCTCACTTGGATCCTAAGTTCAATATGAAAAGGTAAGAAATATCTTGTGAACCTTTAGGCAACAGCTTCAAAAGGAAAATTTCTACCTAAGTTATTAATGATATTTTATGACCAACACAGAAGATTGTTCTAGATTTTTTTCCTGAAAAAAGAAAAAAAATACAAAAAACACACCAACCCAAAACTTTACTATTTTTGACATTATTCTGGTATCATAGACAGGAATGAAAAAAAAACTGAACAGTAAATCCATCTTGTCCAACAGAGTTTATCATTCCATGTTTGGCTAAAGTGACAGTTTAGATTTCTATAGATACATCTAGGACCATGAGAGAAAGATAATTTCTGATAGCTTCTAGACACAAGCAGGATTCATCTGAAGATGTCAGTAGCTCCTAGGCTGGCAATACTCACTGGAGATGTGTTTTCTAGAAAAGATATGAATTTTTATTTTATTTTAAGTTATCAGTAGACAACTTTTTAAATTTCTTGAAGTTATTTCTGTTTCTGTCATTCACATTTTTTTTCTTTTCAAAAAGTTCTGCCAAGAAAATATAGTTGTATATATGTAATTCTTGCTCCTCTTCTGCTTCTGCTCATTCTGTTTATCAATTTCTATACATCCCAGAGCAATAGACCTCCCTCACCCCAGAAGAACATTTATATAAAGATTACAGCCTTTAAAGATGCAAAATTCAATGCATAAAATATATTTTCATGCACCATTTATTTTTTCAAAAACACAAGGTTATGAACTGCTAAAGAAGGAAAAGCTGTGTATAGAATTCAGGTGAATAAATAAATAATATTTATATTATTATAGAAATAAATGTCCTTCATAGTACAGTGTCTAAAATGTAAAGAAATAGCATTAGTGAGTGGAAGAGTGTTTTGCCAGGCATGAACTCTGCTTGATCAATCTCATACCCCCTTGCAACTTTTCTGATTTCTCAATACCTTCTTATGACCTACGAAGATCTCAGAAATATAGATTCTTTTCAACATTGCCCTTATCCACAAAGAAATTTAATGTCAGAGAAAAGTGGGGCATCTTATGAGAGCACTTCAGCTTCAAAAGTATAAAACAAAATTTTGCTGGAATTTATGACCAAGAGAAAAAAATGCCTTTTCAAAAGAGGAAACTTTCTGCTCACTGCCATGTGCTCCAAATATCTCCAAAACAAAAATTAACCTGAAAGATGGTTTATCATGATATCCCAAGGGAAACCAAGAAAAGCATTTTTCAGGCAATTGAAGTAACATAAAATCAAAGGTACATTTATAAAAAGCAAGAAGAAATAAGTGTCTAATGGTCTCAGCCTCAGTGAATTCTGTGGTTATTATTTAGGCTTTAATTCACTGCAACTCTCTTCCTAATGGACTGGCACTTAATTATTCTATTGGCTATTTAAGAATCGTGGCATAATGCTGTGCTGGAGGAAACACATTCTAATTTACCTTGTTCTGGCCCAACAATGATATTGGGGATGTTTACTCCATTCCGTCCTTCTAAAAAGCAACCTAAAGGACTACATAAACTTTTAGCAGACATCCTCAATAATTCAATCTCCCCTCTTCTGATGTGGTCCTGCATGAGAGGATTTAGTTGTAAATGTAAAAGGTTGTTGCTGGGTTTAGCGTGGACCTCATGGTTATGGGTTGAGCAGTCAGAAGACCTTTTTACATCCTTCCAGTGCACATCCCACAGTGACTGCATGGGACCATCCTGCATCCCACAGGATGGCCCCACCAATAGTAAGGGATAGTCTCACTCAGTAGCAAAAATGATGAAATAATTATGTCAGAAAACTGCAAAATATGTTATTCAGAGGGCTTGAAAAATCTTGCTTGAAAGTGATCAGGTGAAAAAAAAATTTAAAAAACAAACAAACAAACAAACAAACAAAAAAACCCACTCAAAACCAAAAAAAAACCCCACAAACAAACAAAAAAAAACACTCCAAATGCATATTTTCCTAAGATTCACACTGTAAGTAGTTAAGGTCCTGGCTGATATGTTTCTTTTTCTTGCAAATTTTTTCAGTCTTTTATATTTTCCATTCACTTGTTGCCTCTATATGTAGACACATTTTTATATCCCATTCTTCTACAGACAGATCTCAATCTATTGCTGATGATCCACTGAATCTTCTCCCTAAATCAACATATTTAATATATAAACAATCCTTTTCATCCCCAGTGCAAATATGAATGGGAACAAACCCCACCAGCCTGATAAGAATCATAGACATTTCCCTGCTGATAAGGCATTCAGCATCTCCCAGATCAAAGGTTAATTAACTCCGTACTAAAACATCCACTCACACAAGGAGTATCATCCAATTTTACCATTCTCACTTAATTCAGATGTTATCATAAGGAAAACCTATTGCACTCAACATGTATTGTTTTTGCATGCACCCTCCTAAAGGATCTAAGCCTTCAAAAATTAGTTACACAGCCAGTTATTTTTGAGTAATCAATACCTACAATATTGACATGGTCTTTAACGTCCTTTTACAAAATGCATTTCCAAAATATCAAAAAAAAGGAAAAAAAGTTCTGTGTGATCTCTGAAGATTATATACTCAGATAAACTGTAGATTATCCAGACACATACAACAGTGATATAATTTCATACAGTTCCATAGGAATATCTTCACCTTAGATGTATCCTTAAACTAGAAACAAGTTCTTGTGGACTGCCTTTTTGACAGCCTCTGAATCTCAACAGGTAATTTCCCCAAATCACCTTTTGATCACCTCCACAGATCTATTTTCTCTGGAAAACAACTAATAATTTTTTGAAGTACTATTTTTTTTATTTAATTTTGGTTTATTCCAAGATTTTATTTTACCTTTTTTAATTGCCAGAAGAGATTGTGTTTCTTTTGGAGATAACTGAATATTTAAGAATATCAGTCTTCCTTTAAAGAAAAAAATAATTCTGGACTCAGTGATGAAAACTGTAATATTACAAAATGAAAACTGAATGAAAAAGTGTCCGGATTTTGAAGAAATTGTCTAGACTGGATGAAGACCTGAGAAACTCAGTGTAGTGCATGTCCCTGCCCAAGACAGGAGGGTTGGAACTCAATGATCCTTGAAGTCCATTTGAACCCTAAGTGTTCTACAATTCTGTGATACAATGAAACAAACTTTGCAAATTCACCAGATATTTTTTCAATTGGCAAAAGGTTGGTCCTTTATAAAAGGGGTGTCAGACCTTGTAACCATCCAGATTTTTTGCCAGTTTTGCAGTGCTTAATGCCCTGGCATTTAAGTATAAATAATACTTTTTTATCATTCTAGGCATTTGTTTGAATGCACACTCTATATGAGATGGGGATAGGAACCTTCTTGTAAAAGTTCCATATTAGAGTACATGTATAACTGACCAGCTCTGTCCTTACCCTGAGGAAGAGGTAAAGAGCAGTGAAAGGAAACATTTTGAGACAGGCTTACCACATACAATGATAGTGATAGGCTCTGAAACACAAAGCAAACCTTAACTGAATATACCAGTGTTCTTCAGCTGCTGCACCTTTTGAATGTGTCAATGATTTAAAAGCTATTGCCTGGCATAATCACCTGGTAAAGGCTTTGCCCAAGCATGAAAACATACAGTGGGTGCTCAGAAGATAGTCCAGGTAATCTTACCCTTTTCATAAAAGTTAACTTTCTAGTGTGCATCTATTTCCAAGTGTCTTTGAAATTCTGAGTGTCCTTTTTTTAAAGTGGCTGAATAAGAATAGATATAAACATTGGCATGTATATGTGCTGTGCTCAAAGCTGAAGGACAAAAACGATGGGCTGTTGTCAGTGCATTACCATGCAATTGCTGTGCAGCTTTCTTTAGCCTTGTAATTCAGGGGGTCAGATAAAATAGCCAGGAAGGTCTCTTTTAATTGGAAAATCCATTAAATAGACAGGGAGGAGTGGGAAATGTATACTATGAAAAATACAAGCATTAACCTAATTTTTGCTTCAAGATCATGTGCTGGAAAATATTTACCAGAAATAAACAGAGCTCAAGGCAAGGGTCAAGCAGCAGAAAGCTGAACAGTTAGTGTGCCATTAATATAAAGTATTATAGTCAGTATATGACTGAGAATAATTCTGTGGATGCTCTGGCAAAGACAAACGTAAAAGGTTTCTAAATGAAACCAGTGAAGCAGGACTTCTCACAGTTTAGGAGCACACTGGCATGGTGCAGCTGAAAAAGGAAAAAAAACACCCACTGGGAGAAAAAAAGTAATAAACTCTTGCTACCCATGGGCAAACTTCACAGCAGTTGAATAAGACAAATAGAAGAAAGCTTCTGCTGCTGCCCAGAGGGAAATGTAATGACCCAAGATATGACCTGCCATAGAGAGAGCCCTACGGAATAAGACAGAAGTAGAAATCTGGGAAGTTATGTGAAACTAAAATAGGATCTGAATTAAGTCCAAGTCAGCCAACAAGCACTGATGGAATTGAGAGAAAATTTTGATAAAGAACCGCTGCTCCCTTCCCCCACTTGAAGATACATTATTGCCCAGGCTACTCAAATCCAAACATAAAACATATAATGGGATATATATTGTGGCTGAATTGTCACACTAGCATTGTTTATACTGGAAAAAGGGCAAGTGTAGGAGTCTCTGAACAGAGATTGAGAGTGGCCCAGCTGTTACATCCACATACTATTTTAACACTGAGTCTCCAAGACCATTTAAAAGTCTGAGACAGTATTTTTTGTTCTCTATGCAGTACAAGACCTTAAACTTCATAAGGACTGTAAAACTTTACTGTCCTTGCTGAAACAAATCACTGCTGCGAGATAAGTCATTGTTTGTGCAAAGTCTGATTTAAGAATTGCCTTGTTTCTGCTTGGTTGGGGTTTATTTGGGGGTTTGAGGTTTTGTGGGGGGTTTTTTGGTTTTTTGTTCTATTTTGTTTTGGTTTGGTTTTGGTGAGTTTTCTTTATTTGGTCTTGTATTTCAATATCACGAAATGCAGGCAGGGCAGCTTTCAAGGATAGAAAAGTTTTCCCACTGTATAAGATCCATGTTCATCTTTGGCTAGAGTTCTCAAGTAGCAGACAAATAGTGCAGAAAATATTTGAGTTATGGATTAGAAAAGTAGTGATTATTCTGTTTCTAAAGGTCTCCCAGGTTTATTTATTTTCTGAAAATAATAGAGCTCATTTTTCATCATCCAAGGTAATTAAGCTGAGCACTAGCACTCATTCTTTACTGCTCTTTCTTTTTCTTTCTGGCAGTCTTTATCTATTTGACATGAGAGATTAACATTACTCCTTTGAAAAAAAGTATCTGGCCCAAATTTTTCTCCACAGTCTCACAACCAACAACTCCTTTTAAAACAGACTGAAAAAGTGAACTTTTCATGGCAACGTTTACACTAAACACGTTGACCCATCCTTCTTCTTCCCCTTGAATTGCTGAAATATTTGTTGACTATGACCTAAATCTGTCAATAGTTTAGCAGCCTTGAAGTTATATTTTCCAGTAAAAAAAGGTTCTCTGGAAAAGGGTAAAATTCTCCCTGGTCTGCCAGTGTTATAAACTAGGGATTATAATGCACCACTTCAGTGTACTTCCTTTGTTTCATTCCTTCTATATTTATTTTGTCACAGGTTTTCTTATCGATATACATTATGAATATAACAAGTTATTAAAATAGAGATAGAGGCATCAATAAGTTTACCCACAAGATGGGGAAGGGCATAAAAAAGTGAGCATTTATTGGTCTTTTCATTTCTGTCTGGGAAGATGGCAGGAAATATTTCTTTTCCAAATCAAGAATTATAAACTTGACCCAAAATACAAAGGCTTTTAAGTGAGAAAACAATAATAAGGCTAAAAGATGGCTGTTCATTCTTTTTTTTTGTTTCCTTTATCCTCAATAGTTCTGTAGGTATCTAATCATATCTAAACATTCTGCCTTCATTTTATTCTTTGGTGCTCTGTAACTATTTGTTCTTGCAGTGATGTTCTCCTCTGCCTTAAACAATTATTTCTCTTCCATGTTTTTTTTGTCTTGAGTTTGCTTATAAGAATCAATTATGTCCCTTTTCAGACTTTGTTTTAAGAGCCTACCCAAGCTGTGCTCTCTTGAACACGTCTGTATTGCCTTCTGTCTCAATGAAGTGCAGCCCAGAGATCTCTGAGGTAGAAAAAAATATAAGCTAGTCTCCTTACATGAATCACTGCAACATCCCATTGAATCATGAGTTGAGGTCTCAAATTAATAGTCTCTGTTGTGCAGTACAACATTCTTGCTAATAATATGCTTCTTTCTGCCTTCCAATCTTCCTCACTTCCTCCTCTGCCCTGAGTGATCAATTTACACCCACATCTCTATTCTGCCTTTCCATTTTATCAACCCCCAGTAATGTTCACCTCCCACTGAAAAGAATCAGTGGATTAGTGTTTGAATATGATCATTGGAGGAACACACAGTACAACAGGGAAAGGAAATGCAGTACTCTTTAAAAGAGATCAATTGACAAAGGTGGTGCCCAAAAGGCAAAACAGAGTTAAAATAGATGATGTGAATCATTTTGGATTTATTGGGCTGATAATGAAAGACACTGCATGTGCATCACATTTACTCTGCTCAATAAAAGTTGAGAACAGCGTCTGTTAAGAACTAAATGGAAGGGGAAGCAGAGGGATATAAAACAAGTAATTAAGATACTGTGAGAAAGCACAATGAAGTCATGGAAATTAAAAACAGAAGGGATTTTAGGAATGGCTGCCTAGTCCATTAATAGCCAAAACGACATTTTCCCTTGTAGCACATCTTGTACAGATTCTAAAATCAAGTTCTAAACATGGACCATAAAATGTCCTTGAAGACATTCTGGAGAATGGGCAATGACAAATTTCTGGTTCTCTTTCAGCCTAGGGAACATTGCCTAACAGCAAAGAAAATGAAACCTAAAAAGCCTACAACTAAAATGATAGCCCCTATTCTAAAAATCACACTGCTCTGAAACTGGTTTGTTCTAAAAGGAAAAAAAAAAAAAAAAAAAATAGAAAGGTGATTTGTAAGGAAGAGAGAAGGGGGAAAGACATAGTCCTCTTAAAAGCAGATGGAAAACTCTATAAAGCACCACTGTGGTGGCCACCTGCTGTGCTCTGAGTGGGGAGTGGTAAATAGGGTGGGTCGGGTAGTCAAGAGCTCTTTTATTTCCCATTTTTGCATATCACAGACTTGCATTTTGTCAATTCCTGTCTACTCAGATCACGAAATCCCTGTTCTGCACTTCTCTGCTGATAGATGTTATACTTTCCTTTGGGATGCCTCCCTATAGGAGCTGGGTATGAAAAGATCTTCTAGATGAAAAATGCGTTGAATGAGTATCTTGAAAATTTTCCTGACGACTGTTTAAGTGGGAGTCAAACTGCTTTGGTTCCTGTCATGGAAATCAAAGCAGTCTTTCCCGAAACGCAGATGAACTATAAGTGCTTGGAGTCTAGGGTTGTCTTTTTAGTCTGAAAAATAGACTGTCATATGGTAGAGGTGAAATATGCAAGTACCTCAATCCAACTGGCATACTGCTATAAATAAATTTAATTTTAATGGGAATTTTCCTTGGCTAACAAATGACCAAGGAACACTTCATAAAGCCCAAAGGTAGTAGCTTTTATTTCAAGGACACTTTTTTCTTCCTGAAGGGGATTTCACTATCTAATATCTACATGTAGCAGTTATGAAATATACATAACCAGTAAGGGACAGACAGAATAAAAAAGTGAAATGAGTGCATTTGCATATCTGGAGATCATGTCAGTCCTCCATTTCTGCACATATTCCCATAAGTCAAGAACTTCACCCACAGTCACACATGCTAAAGTCAAAAATCATGTTTCAGAAGTGTCTTTGAAAACCACATCATTCCCTTAGTGGAGAACATGTGCAAGTACTCACAATGGTGTAAGGGAATTGAATAAAAAAGAAAGTGAGGAGAAAAAGGAACTTGAATCTATGTAAATATCACTGTGCTGATCAACAGGCTTTAGATCTTTCTGTAAAAAAAAGCTTAAAAAAAGGTTTTTTTAAAAAAAAATTAAATAAACTAAGCCCAGACAGAACAAGTAGCAGATCAGAAACACAAAGTTACTGAACACCAGACTCTAAAGCTAAAGTTGAGAAAGGTTTGACAAGAAAAAAAAAAAAGTTTAAGTTGAGGTGGGGGGAGTGTTCAGGGGAAAAAAAGAAAAGGACTGACCAGCTAAACCTAAAAAAAGGAAAAGACATTTGTTATTGCAGGGCATGGGACATACTGTCACAGCTTTGCAAAGCAGAAATGCTCAGATGGGAGTGAGGGGGTAAGCTCAGCTTTGGCCAGTCACCAGTGCCATCCTCAGGGTCACTGCTAGGGCTGACACTGATTAATGCCTCCATGAGTGGCTGGGACAATGTGTCCTCTGACACTTGGGCAGAGAAGTGGATATGCTGCTCTTCAGATGGACTTCAGCAGGCTGGAGAAACAGTGTGACATGAAATGCAAAGTCCAGAATTTGAGACAGAGCCCCAAGAGGCAGATGTGCAGGCAGGGGATGGCTGCAGAGAGGGCAGCTGGGGAGAGATGGAAAGGTTTTAGCAGCACAGCAAAACACCATGGCCAGATTTTTTCCATCCTTTACATAAACTTCAATTTATTCCTTTTTGCACTGAATTTAAGAGCTGAAATAAACCGAGACGAAAGAAAAAAAAGAGAAAGTGAAGGGTTAACACACTTAAATTTGACAGAGCCCTGCCATGTGTTTTGAAAGCCATTTGACAACACAGAGCAGGAGGTGTGGTGCCCTGCAGTTCAGAGGGTACATTGTTTACCATGAAATGCCGGATTTGCATATGGTAAGTACTTTCTTTTATTAAAAGGCAAGGCAAATAGTCACACAAACTCCTCTGTAAATAGCAAAGACGAACACTTAGCCACCCAGACTGAGGAATTTCACCAATAGAAATGGAAGAATCTGGCCAAGACATTGAAAAATACCCAACTTATCTCTGAAAAACTTAAGTAATTTTTCTTTCCTCTGTTTGGTGGCAGCTTTGCTCCTTTATCACCCTTACAAAATCAAAAAGAGGTGAACCCCTCCTGCACATGAGAAAAACCTCTTATTTAAAAATAAGATTTCAGTCTTGTGTGGGTTATGAAACCCTACTGGCAAACAAAGCTCACAGGAACCCTTATAACCTATAGGATACACAGTTTATCTTTGCTCTGATTAAATCTTCCATACATTTTAATCTCTTCTCTTTCTTTGCACACTTTATAATAACACTCTCTTCAAGCAAACACTCTTTAATCTTATAATTTGAAAACTAATTCCATTTCAGCTGTCTTTCTGGCAAGTGACCTTTTCTTATTCTTTTGCTACAGGTAAAAAAGAAAAAAAATCCTGTCATTCTGATTTTTATCCTCAGCATTCTGTATCTCAGAACTGTTCATCTATTGAGGTTTTTGTCAGCAATAATATTTCTCATTCTGAGTTTCTTGGTGAACAAACCTTAGAAAATGTTCCTTCCTGAAAGCCATTTGATTAATTTGTCTAAATGCATTTCTTCTGTAAACCAGGCTGATTATTTGAAAATGTCACGGTCTGGTAGCAGATTTGAGAGCTATCCTGGCAAACACTGTTGACCAAATTAAAAACAAAGTATAGAGACATGACAGCAAGGTGGACCAATGACTGGCCTGCCATCTGTCACGGATGGATTAAAGCAGTCTTTCTGTAGTGATATGTAGGAGACACTAATTCCAATCCAAATACATGGATTGGCTCTTGCAGAAGGAGATTTACTGAGAGAAATTTTTTTTTCTGGGTAGTTGAAAGTCAGCTGTCATGTCACAAAACAAACTGCTCACTGTGATCCCAGGAAAACTCACATGTGCAATGTACTCTACTCTAACTACTACATCTAATCAATTGAGAGAATCATTACAAATGATTCGTGCATGTCTTGGGTGGTCTAAAGATAAAATAGTTAAGAGCCATAAACCACTGTTTTAATCTTCATAGTGTTTTTAACAGTAAAATGGCCATTGATCATACAAAGCCTGAAGGTCTTTCCCACAGAGAAGAAGTTAACTAAGGAAGATTTCTCTGTCAGTTAAAGCAGCATGAATCCAATTTAACTCCACTGGTCTCACACACATGCACTCCAGACTGAAGCACTGTTACCGCTACATAAACAAAATCTCAGTCACTTCATCCCCGAAATTAAGCTGCCTCCATTATTTCATGGGGCTTTTAGATGGAGGCTGAGGCTGTGGTGAATAACCTTTTTGGAGTGACAGCTCTCTCACTTAAACACAGACAAAATTCAAACTTTTTACTTAGTCTGGGTGAGACTGACGCTATTTGGAATCTTTGTCTGCAGCCTGGATGATGGGACAAAGGACAACCTCAGCAAGTTTAAGATGACATCAGACTGGGAGAGTGGTCAATGCAGTAAAGCCTTTCAGTCAGAAGGGCCTGGACAGGCTGGAGAAATAGCCTCACAAGAACTTCATGTGCCATGTTCTTCTTGGATGTCTCACTCCACGAAAGATGTGCAAAGTTTAATGGAGGTCACCAAGCCGGCCAAGGACCTGCAGCACATGGAATCCCAAAAGCAGCTGAGAGAGGTGGGTCTGTTCAGCCCAGAGAAGGTTCAAAGTGGGAGTAGTCTGTTTACACTTACCCAGATGAAACAGAGAGAGCAAGAGACAGTCTTCTCAGGGGTGCAGACAGTAGAGTGAGAGGCAACAGAGCTGAGTGAAAACATGGCAAATTCTGGTTAGATACAGGGGTGGGAGGGATGGTAGATGGTAGTCAAATAATAAAAGAAAGGGTATCTTTATCTTTGTTAGTGTTTGAGAACAAACAACCTAAAGATTTGCACAACCTGTCATGGGATCTGTGAAGAAGACCCCAGGGTTTTTTCCCAAGCTAAATTATACTGTGATGCTATAGCTGATATTTGGATGGCTAAAGTTTCCTCTCTGAATCCTTCCTAAATTCTTCCCATAAAAAGGGTTAAACTTCTCAGCAATGGTATGAAGGAACTAAAACATAAATTTCCTGGATAAATCCTGGTTTTGCAACACGAGGCTCTTGAAGTGAGTCACACTATTATTTTTAGATTGCTGACATGTTAGCCACTCATCCCTTTACAGAAGATTTGTCAGCTTACACAGAACAGGCAAATACAGTAACACTGGAAAATAATAACTATGATGGTACAGTTTGCTTTCATGTTTCATCTACCTCAGTTCTTTGAATTTAAGTTTTTAGTAAAAGAAAATTACGGCTTTTCAGGTAAAAGTGCTTACAATAGTTATGACTATTTGTGATTCTATCTTCCCTTTCTGTTCCTTGGTCATAGTTTACTCTTGTAGATTTAAGACTGGAAATTCCCTGTTTTGATTTCTGTTTTCTGTACAACATAATATAATTGACTTTTCCTCCCACCATTTCCATTTTAGAAACAGTTATAAATGTATCTTTATTTAAATGGTCTTTACTAAATCATACATAAAATGTAGTGTATATACCAGGATGCACAGGCCAATAAAAGTTAGTATCCAACATATAAAACCTTTTTGAATCAGGCTGAAGTCTAGGAGAGTAGAGGGGAAAGCACTGATTACATTTGTGGATTGATGCCTCAAAAAAAATTGGTGAAAAGATCATTCTGTCACAGAATGACATCTCTCTTCTATTTCCCTTTGCCAGCCAGAAGAGCTAGGGGGATCTGAGAAGAGAAAGCTGAGAGCTGAAAACAAATAATTCCAAATTTATATTGTCAGCTGCTGCCCACAATATAAATAACCTAATTTGCCCTGTACACCAGCCTACAAGTAAATTATTCTAACAGCACTTCAGAAAAGATGAATTTTCGGTTGGGGCTGCATTATTTTCAGGTTCTGAACAACTGTTAAAGGGGCAGGAATGTTTTTCCAGTTCATTCTCTAATTAATCTGGAGACTTACTGAATGCCCGGGAAAATGCTCTGATGGACTGAGATGGTTTCTTCATTTGCTCCAGAGGGAAAGAAGGGAGAATCACTTGGCCTGCTGCAGAGCAGTGCCAGGGTAGGATCTCTGATAGCTCCCTGCTCTAGAATTCCTTTACAGCCAGAGAGCAGAGAAGGCCTCAGCATGCCAAATGTTGCACACACAGGGGACTCAGTGCCTCAGCAGACAAACCCATTTCAGCTTTGCCTCCACCTTCTTGTCTCCTTAGCCCTTGCCTGTGCTTTTTCCAGCATGGGCTACAGCCATACAAGTAACCTCAACAGAAGCAAGGACAGTCCCTTGATTTTGAGGGAAACTGGCAAGTCTGGCTGTGTGACAGCACCTGGGTGGATTTGTCCCTGGGTCCTTTTAGAGAGAGTCCCTTATCCTGGCTGGCTCGCTAACTATGCTGGAGAAAATTGGGCAATATGTACCAGGAAACATAGAAACAACTCAGCAGCCAGATCTTCATGCCTGGGCTGCAGGCCCAGCATTATTTCACTTACTTAAGTAAAACTAGTCTAAGTATCCAAGAGCCTAGGATTATGCATGTTGGAAAAAAAATAACAAAAAGAGAATGTTTATTAAAAATTCTGTCTTTCTCTTCTACCTGAAAAATGTTTCAGCTGACTTACATGTCTTTACATCAGCAGGAACAGCATCCCAAGGAGAGGTGTGGAGAGAAAAGTCATCCTCTCTATGTCACCACAGGCCTTTTGGAGGGTAGTAGTGGTCTGTAGTGGTTGGGAATTAGCTGGTTTGGGTTACTTTCATCACAAATAAATACATTTTAGAGGATTCAAAACTGCTTCCCAATGCAGAACAAAGCATAGCAGGCAAGCACGCACATCCATGGTGCACACTCCCTCTGAGCTAAACTGCTACTGTACATGAATCCATACAGGATGGAAAGATCCCCAAAAACCAGATCTTGGATCATCCCAAGGAAGAAAGGACATGTGAGAGGCACAGTGAAAATCCTCAGTAAAAGCGTGAACCATTTGTGTCTGGAAGAATATCTGTGTATCAGTCTGAAAGGAATGGGACAGCCCTCAGAAGTCAGAGTGGTGGCTGTGGGCTCATGGAGTGTGTTGAAACAGCATCAAGGCATCACTCACTTCTAGTCTGGAGCAGGGAAGGGCATATTCACCACTTTCACATGGGGGAATAACCTGTGTTTAATCTATGTCTCCTGGACTACACACAGTTTTCCAGTGTGGTTTCTCAATTGTATTGGTTTTTTTGCAGGCCACTTCTCTAATCAT
Organism: Haemorhous mexicanus; assembly: GCF_027477595.1. Lineage (NCBI taxonomy): Eukaryota > Metazoa > Chordata > Aves > Passeriformes > Fringillidae > Haemorhous > Haemorhous mexicanus. The sequence goes on along the minus strand of NC_082343.1, from coordinate 109,308,588 downwards.
TTCTTGAGATAAAGTACTGCCACACCTAACAATGGAACCTCTTCCTCAGGGCAATATTTTATATAGAAAAAAACCTTTGGAGTTTTGGTTTTCACATTATTTACACTGATGAAAATAGAGATTACCACCACTGTGATAGCTAATTATCCCAGTTTAAATGAGACTGAGAGAAAGAGATGAAACATGAAAGGTGGGCTTTTTTTTCTTTTTCTGTTTTTTTTTTGAGAAACATCTTTGAAATCAGTGTATTTTTTTTCAACCTGAAAACTGTCTAGAATCTTGAAGTAGTGGTAACATCTTACTAGTATAAAGATGCAATTAATTTCATAATGTAAACTTACATTATGAAAAAATACCACTTTATGCTTGAGGCAGTCTGATATAGCTGTATTCTCCCCTGCAAGGCACTCTTGAGATAGCAGTTTGCAGGCAATTGGTAGAAGCTGTGTACATTTTTACTGAGTCACTTTACTACAGGATTGTTAAAGTTCTAGGCTTCACAGGTGTGTCATTCATTTGCACTTCATAAAGGGAGTTGAACAAAAATAGTAAAAAGAAAGTAGAATTTTAAAAGTAGCAAAGAACGTGGAGTTAGGCTGTAAATGAGTGTATTCCTGCTTATCAAGAATAGACATCTGTGTAAGTGGTAAAAAAGCAGAATTTAAGAAATAAACATTAAAAATTCAATTTGTGGTGAGAGAACAATAGACATAATTGAAAATTTAAAAAAAAAAAGAGAAATGCAACTGGATAGAACAAAAAAACCTTCTTTCCTAGATGGAGAGTCCAAGGTTGGAGCAGGTTGCCCAGAGGGGATTTGCAGTCTTCATCCTTGGAGGGAAGATCCAGTCTTGGTCTGATCTCACTGTTGACCCTGCTCTGAGCAGTAGTTTGAACTAGAGACCTCCTGAGCCCCCCTGCAACATGAGTGAGACTTTGACATTTAGGATCTGGCATACCTTTATTTCATCACTTCTCACTCAAGATGTCAGTGCACTTTTGGCTCATAGCACCTCATTCTGACCACAGGTTGTGCATATGCATACCTATGTCCATACATTTTTACACATGTGGAAGGAGGAAATAAACACATCAACAAAAGAGGGTAGAATACCTTGCTATTTCTTGTCACAAAGAAAAATTTTCATAACAGAGTTAGAAAGTTTCAGTAAATATTAAGTGGGCAAGGTGCACAGGAGTTAATTATTAGCTGTTTGAAGGCTGTTTGTTATAATTTACATGCTACATTTGGTTGCTGCACTGCAATGATGCATATTTACATATTAGTATTCGATAGTGTATGCTTAGCTGACAAAAAGATAAATGCTTGATCGTTTTTATCCCTAAAAAGCTTTTCTAGCAAGTAGGATGATTAAACCATTTGAAAAAGAAATCTATTTTCTTTGAGATAGCTCTGATAACTCCTTTTTTCCTCCCCTAAGGACCTTTCAGAGGTGAAACCAAAGAGATGGTCACACTGATCATTTCAGATGATCCACAGCAACAGGATAAAAAATGTATTATTATCAGCATGACCTGCACTGAAGGAAGGAGTCATACTCTGCCCAGCTTTGACCCTGTTATTCTGGTCTGTGACAATGCAGGAGGAGTTATTAGATATCAGACAGCCTCAAGATCTCTTATTGATTGCAAAGACAGGTTCCTCTTCTTATTGACCACGTTCATTTTGTGTGTCATAAAGTTCACTATTTGTGCTTTCTTTGGATGAGAATTTATATAGGCTGCTTATTTCATTGTTCTGACAGGAGTGCCTCAGAAAAAAAATAAATCTATATCTACAGATATAGGAATAATGAGCTAGCAAGCACTTATTTCACTGTAGTTTAACTATCTTTCAGATATAACCCTAAGAACTCATCACAAGGACATTTTATGCTCCCTCACCTCACTTTCTTAAAATGAAGTTCCCACTTTGCAGGACTCACTTTTCAGAATTCTTTCATTTTGAGTCTTTTTTAGGCATTTCTCCGATAATTATATGGAGTGGAATTAATCCAAAAGTTACATACCTTATCTAGGCTAGTCATCTAAGGTTTCTCTCCTGACACTGGTGAGAGACTGGCATCTCCAAAGGGCAATTTCATACCATACAAAAATAAGTGTATAAAAGATTAGAATAGGCATGAAATTAATTCTAACAGTAATGTTAAATTTTGAGCTTGGATACAATTTCTACTGAATTCATATCATATCTATACCCTACATGAACTTCATCTATTGCTTCGTGTGTTAATTATTCTCATCTATTAAATATTCTGTATAACACTTCTGAAAATGATTAGGACAGGCCAATAACTAACACTAAGAGCTTATCATGGTTTATAAATGTCCGCTGGGATATTTTTCATTGGAAAATGTTGATTAATTGAAACTGATCCTTCAGTCCAGGATGGAATTTCTGGTAAAATGTACAAAAAGACAGCTACTCTTTTTAGAATAGCAAGTAGTCAAGTTGTAATACTAATTAAGTGTGGAAATCTTTTTCTTTAGGATGGGAACTTTATTCAATCTCTCCCATTCTAGGTATCTTACCTACTCCACTGGGATACAAGGTGATTTCACGGTCTAATGAATCTTTAATTAATGATAGAGATTTGGATAATACCAGCAAAAAGTACTGAGGACAGCCAAAAAGCTCACTGCTGATGTATCTCATCTGGGTCTCCTGCATTTCCATGAATTTCTTTGGGTATCAGACCTACTTGGAGATGCCTTCATTTTTTTCCTAATTTTCGTTCCCTAAAACACTGAAACAAAAGTTCTCGTAGATCAGCTACAGACAATCTTTCACATAAAAATTTGTTTTCTCCTCCAAAGGAATAGGAATACATGTTAAATCTTTAAAAAATAGGATTAAAAATAATTTCTAATCTTCTCAGACTTCTCTTTTAAATGAAGAGATCGGTAAAATATGGTGTGGGTTTTTTACAACAGAAAAGCATAATGAATAAGCTTGATTTAAAGGAAGCCATTATTTACAGGCATGTTATTAATTCTTTCATAGTGAAATGATGGAAGGGAAGGGGTAGTCCCATAGGAGTTGATTAGAGGAAAACCAGATGCATTTGGTACAGGAAAGAGTGGCAGAGGATGAAATAAAGAAAGAATAAGGCGTGTCATGAGCAGCAATGGAGTGAAATTGCCTGAATGAAGTTGATGAAACATGGGCCTGAGGCAGCAACCAGTCAGCAGAGAAGCTTTTCAGAATACAACCCTTGAATTATCCTGTATCTTCCTGGGTGCCTGGTAACTGATTTTTGGTGAAATATCATATCTTGTATATTTTCTATGACTTTTAAACAAATCTGCATACTCATCTCAACATTTAGCATCAACATTGCAGACATTTCCAACTAAGGCACCCAAGGTTCCCCTTCTGAAGAAAAATAGCTACAGTCTGGTTGCAATTCACCTGATCTATTTTCATGATATTATGAATCACACAGTAGACAATGACAGTGATGGACTAGCTGGGAAGAGCATCCCTCTTAATTACAGCACTGTTTTTTTCCTCTGCCTTTCCTCCACTGCCCTATATCTGCATCATAGGAAACCACTCATTGGCCCTCCCAGTGAACTCTCCCCTGATAGTTACATTTTTAAAATCTTTATGCTTTAAATAATTTCAACTTTAAATCTCTATGGTTTAATGCAGCTCACATGAGTGAAAGCATTATTTGTACAGGCAGCTGTCAAGCTGATGAACCCTGATTTATTGCTGGCTTTTGATAGAGAAGGTTTCATCTCACAAAGCCAGTTTTGGAATGACCAGTGGATATAGGAAGAAAATAATTGTTTGGGAATATCTAGGAAAGAAAACCATGCACTCCTTCTATCCAAGACAGTTCCGTTTCAACATCTGAGACTTCTGAGCAGTGCAAAGCAAATTCTGTGACCAGCAGTCTGACAGCTTGACATCTATCCCCAAAATTTGCTTAAAAAATTCTCCCACTTCTATCACCATTCCAGTATATTTCAGAGAGGTCTATGGTTTAGGAAATATTGAATTTGTGCCATTAAAGAAAAAAAAAGTATTATTAAAAATTTCTAAAATGATTAGATACAGTGGAAGAGAAGCTGGAAATATTCAGCTCTTTACAAAAGAACAAATCTCAGGAGTGGGAGCAAGAAAGGGAAACGCGCATTCAAACCTGGTTGATGTGAAAGCAATTTAAACTCTGTTACTGTATGTTAAAAAAGAGGTTAAGAAAGTTTAGGCAGTTATTTTGAGTAGCTGTCATGAAGGTTATTTAGTGAACAGAGTCTCGACGATGTTACATTGGAAGAACTCTGCATTCCACATCATTTAGCTTTGACAAAGAAGGGTGAAGTCACTTGCTAAAGATTTCAACCCACTCAAGAACAGAAGGGATATAATGTGTTGTTATATTTTTTAGATAACTCCCAAAACTGTGTGCTAAAAAATATTTCTTGATACACATAAATATATACTTTAAATAACATTGATAGGATATCTTAAACTGCTTTTTTTTTCTATCACACTTATTATGTTGCATGAAAGATTATCAAAAATTAAGAGAAAGTCAACTAGACATAAGTACCACTGGGAAAAAAATATCACATGCTCTATATGCTAACTTTAAAGACAGCAGAAATGCAATACACATTAAAAGAAATAAACAAGACGAGATTTAGAGAAAATAAATTTTAACATATATATGAGTAATACATTTTCAGGAATTCTCTCCTATGTCTTTATGGTGAATTGGCTGTTTACTTACACTTTTCAGAGAGTTTATTCAATAAGTACACTAGTAGAAACAATCCGAAAGACACTGGAAACTTACGAAACAGTTTTAGAATGCCATAGAAATGTTCACCTGCTAGAGGGGAAGTTACTCAGGAGAAATATACAAACAGAAAAGGTGTAGTCCCATTCCAGTACTCCATTCAGTGACACAAAATTATTTTCATTAACTTCATTTATCAGAGGATCAGGGTCAGAAAAAGAGAGAAACTTGTGTCTAGTGCTACAGGCAAACAAAAATGGATTCAAACTCTGTCCTTGAGCTGAACTTAAATTAATCAAAAATGAAAATATCTCAATGTCTAATGCATCCATTAAATTATATGTTATATACTTTAATATGTATATAGCAAAATTTGTTCATCAGAGCTATAATTTTTGATTACATTTTACATAGATAGTAGAAAAAGTTTCCAAGTGCAAAATAGCTCTTGTACTTCATATTGTGAACTTTGAGACATTTCTATGTGTGGGTTTCAGTTTATACAGACACATTTTCTGTATTCTAATGTTATGCCTCAATGCTCAGGACTTTTTGAGGAATAAAAGAATTTCCTGTAATGTGCTAGATATAATCTTCCAATTTTTATGGGCTTGTGAAGCAAGGATTCATAGCAATGTCAACTTCCCTTTAGGGATTATTTATATTTAGTGTGAAAAGTCATTAAAATTTTCAGTCATTGGATTTTCCAATAAGCCAACACATTCTAATGATTAGTACCACTTCACATTTCTATTCCCCCTCTTTATCAAAGCTATGAAAAACATAGCATTATCCTGAAATTTGACATGCAGATATAGAGGAAATATTAATAAAGCAGTTGAGTAAACCACTTTCTTTATCAGAACACAAAGATATATTCAAGTCTAGGCATTAAACTGAGCTTCCTCCCAATTACTTATTGCGGAAAATAACTGATTATTAATTAAAGCCTTGTTTGCTCTGGAGATTTTCTGCACCAGTTGCCACCGTAAGTGGCTAAATAACAGAATCGTTGCAGCAAGTGTAGAGAGGGAAGGCTGATATTTGCATTAGAAGTGTTTACCCCTTTTTTCCCAGTCTGAATAGATCCAGCAGTGCAAACAGCTGCTTCATTTGATTACACTGAGGATTTCATGAGGGCAACTAGGCTGCTAGTCCCAAATAAAAAACTTAAGACCTCACCCCCTTGGGTCTCTGGCTTTGGCTTTTCCTTCTCGCATCCTCTCACATATAGAAATATTTTCATTCAAAAATTTAACAGGTGCATGAAAAATGGCAAGTGTTCTCTCAGGTGACTCCTTCTGCCTTGTCATGCATCTGCTGCCTGAACTCTCAAACTCCCTTGCTGTTCAACTTCTCAAGCATCTGTCATTTGACTTCCCAACCTTACTATTAGACTTCTTCAGTGTTGGATTTTTTTCTAGTATAGATGTTTCTCAAATGTTATCTTTGCCCACAACAGAGACTGCAAGGCAAAAAAAAATTGGGAATAAATATTTCCTTTTTTAATTTCTATAAATAACACATACTATTAATGTTAATTTTATGCCAAGGTGCTCCTTAGATTCCACAAAGATTAGGTCTGTACAAGCAATTCCTCTTCACTGTGAGGGTGCTGAGACACTGACACAGGTTGCCCAAAGAAGCTGTAGGTGCCTCATCCCTGGCAGTGTCCAAGGCCAGGTTGGATGGGGCTTTGACCAGCCTGGTCAGGTGGATGGTGTCTCTCACCATGGCAGGAGGTGGGAAGGAGATCATCTTCAAGCTGTCTTCCAACCCAAATGATTACATGATTCTTAATCCTGAAAGCACTTAACCATTTGTTGTACCACAAATATTTGTGCTCATGCTCTGTTTTTTAAGAATTATTGATTGATTATGGCTGCCTAGCAAGCGAAACCAACACTGTAGAGGCATCTAAGTTTGTACTATAGCAGCTACATAAAGAGGTCACATTATAAGAAGCAGTGAAAAGTCAGAAAATTCTCTGAATTTTGTGGAAACTATAGACCTCCATCAGTTTTGAAAAATATGTCTTTTTTAGTGAAGGGGTGAACTATGGTGGTTAATCTATGTCCAATCTAAATGACAGCTAACGAGAGGGAAGATTTGCTGTAAAGACCTTACATGCTCTGCTTTGCTGCATGGTCAAATGCTCAGTTGTTCTCTGATGCTGTTTCAGTCTGAGCTCATAAATACACCTAGCAAGAGAAACTCTCTTCACCCAAAATTCAGAGACACAGAACTAAGGTAGAGTACAGAACAAAAAGTTGCACAGGCATCATCCAAAGGAGTTTCACAGTCTGTGGATGAGGAGGCAGAGATGCAACAAATGGTACATTTGTTCCATCTAGTATTTGATATTCCTCTGCAAAAATATGTTCCTGGGTACTGATTTCCTGCATAAAACAGGCATGAATTTCACTGGATCCATTTTTAAGAAAGGGTGAGGCCATTCAGTACGTAAAGCTGTGATTTGAAAGTCAAAGACTGCTGCTGATAAAGCTTGTAGCTGATGGAAAAAGAGGAAAAATTTAATAGTGGTGATGTAGAAATAAGTTATTTAGATAACTTTCTACTGTGACTTACTCAGTGTAACAAAATTCTGTCAAAATAAATGAAGGTAGTTTGGGTGGTATATCCACGTATATTAAACACACATGTAAACAAGTAGAAACCTTCCCACAAATAAGATCTAGAAACTAGTGCCTCATGATTGATTAAACCAGTTACCTTCCATATAACTAGACTGGAGAAAGTGAAAAAATTGTGGATAATTATGCTGTGGGGAAATAACAAACTATTTGGCTGTATCTAAACCATCTTTCAGGTGCACCATGAAGTTTCTTTCATGGCTATTCAAAAGACCTAAAAAGAGGTTCTGCTTATGGCCACTGCCCAGGCTGCTGGTTTTAATATAGTGTAAACATAGATCTTGGGTATTAATTATGCAATGAAACTTTTAGATGTGCTGAGTCATACTGTACTGACAACAGAGACAAAATCTAGGGCAGGATCAGAATCACACATTGGTAAAGACCTCTAAGATCGTTGAGATAGATCACCCAGCTGCTAAACCACTACCAGCTCCAGCACTAAACCATTTCCATCAGTGCAATATTTCCCCAAGTGCAACAAGTGCCTCCAGGAATGATGACTCTGGGAAACCTACCTGTTCCAATACTTGACAACTGTTTCCATGATGAAGTTTTTTCTAATATCCATGTCATGGTTTGAGAGGAAGTGAGTTTTTTGGGATGCTGTGGTCAAACCAATAGGTGCTCAGATTTGAATCTTGGCACCTGGTGTGGCCACTGAGGACATGAATGCATCTCTGAGAACACAGGGGGGTTAAAAGCAGAATACTCCCAGGGGGAAGCTCTCTTGGGTTCCATCCCTGAAAGAGAACAAACCTTCCCCTGCCCGGCTCCGAGCTGGACGGGGGAGGGGCAGCCACAAGGCCTGAGTGAGGTAGGTCGGGCCTTGGACAGTGAAGGGAGGTGAAGGCCCCTGCAGGATGGAAGAGTGGAAGAACCCTGAGAGACATTGGGCAGCCCCCCACCCCACCAAGGGAGAGAGAGAGAGCTGGTGTCTGTGCCTGTGCCACCTTGAGATTTGATAGCTCAGCCGGCATGAAGGAGGAGGGGGGGGGTGGTTGGTACAGTGAGAAGGTGCCGGGCTGGGCAGCGTGGGAGTTCTGGACAGGCAAAGCCTGAGATTATTTACCCTTTTCTCGGATGATGAAAACCTTACAAATGCTGATTCCTCCTGGAGTTGAATGAGAAGAGAGATAGAGATGAGATAAGAAGAAATGGGCCAGGAGAGAAGTTGAGAAGAATCTTAAATAGGAGGAGATGATGGAGTGGCCTTTGGCTGGACTTTTCTTGTATAGCCATGGACAGAACCATTTTTTTCCTGTGACACAGAGACTGCATTTAGGGGGGATACAATGGCTCGGAGCCAAGAGAGTGCAGTGATGTGATGTAAAAGAGTGTCGTGAACAGAGACAACAGGTGAGGAGGGTGGTGGTGGTGCCCTCCATCTTCAGGGAAGAAGAAGAAGATGATCTCTGTTCTCGAGACCCCTCGGCCCCAGGGGGTGAAATTTGGGGGGAACAGGTGTCCCAAAGGAGAGAGACTGTGCTCTTTTTGGAACTGGGCAAAGCACCCTTAAAAAAGAAAACCCTAGAAGCAGCTCTGGTCCATGCGCAGTGGTGAGAGCACTGGGCATGGAAGGAAGATGTCACGATGGCAAAATGATCTCCAGGTGGTGCCATGGAAACACGAGAGGTTTCAACTGTGTTTCCAGGGGAAGCCTATGGTATAAGAGGGACTCCTCTCTCCTTGATGAACTGAGAATCGATTATCTAAAGAGTGGTGATGGACTGAGAGTTGATGATCTGAGGGGTGAATGTACTGGAAATTTGGTGGGGGGGAGGAGGATGAATGTTTTTGGAAGGTTTTCATTCGGAGTTCTGTGTGCTTCTCTTTATATATAGTTGTAAGTTAATAAAGTTTTTTCCCTCTTATTCCTAAGCTAGAGCCCGCTTTGCTCTATTTCTGATCACATCTCACAGCAGACATCAGAAAGAAAGTATTTTCATGAGAGCACTGGCATTGCGCCTGTGTCAAACCATGACAATCCAATCTAAACCATTCCTGTTGAAATTTCCTCTCATCCTAACACCAGTTGCCTGGGATTGGATAGCAACCCCCACCTGGCTACAACCACCTTTCAGGGAGTTGTAGATAGCAATAAGATCACCCCTTAACCTCCTTTTTTCCAGGCTAAACATGGTCAGCTCCCTCAGCTGCTTCTCATCAGACTTGAGCTCCAGATTTTTCACCAGCTCTGTTGCCTTTCTCTGGACATGCTCCAGCACCTCAATGTCTTTCTTGTTGTGAGGAGCCAAAACTGGGCCCAGGACTTGAGGTGTGGCCTCACCAGCGCAGAGTACAGGGTGAGAACCACTGCCCTGGTCCTGCTGGCCATGCTATTTCTGTACAACCAAGGCTGTCATTGGCTTTCAAGGCCACCTGGGCACACTCTGGCTCATGTTCAGCTGCTGTCAAGCAGCATCCTAAGGGCCTTTTCCACTTGCCAGTTTTCCAACCACTCTTCCTCAGCCAGAAGCACTGCCTGGTGTTGTTATGACCCTAGTACAGAAATCAGAATTTCACCCTGTTGAATCTCATACTGTTGGTCTTGGCCCACTGATCCAGCATGCCCTAATCCCCCTGCAGAGCCTTCCCACCTTCCAGCAGATCAACATTCCCACACAACTTGGTGTCATCTGCAAACTGACTGAGGGTGCCCTTGATCAATCTCCTGCCCATATGGTTGACAAAGATATTAAAATGGACTGTCCCCAGTATTGAGCCTTGGGGAACCCCACTAGTGACTGGCCCCCAGCTGAATTTAGTTCCATTTGCCAGCATTCTCTGTACCAGACCATATGGCCCAATTTTTAACCCAAAAAACAGTACACCAGTCCAAGCCATAGGCTTCCAGTTTCTTAAGGAGAATATTGTGGGAAATGGTGCCAAAGGCTTCCCTAAAGTTCAGGTAGACACATCCACAGCCTTTCCCTCATCCACCACGTGGGTCACTTTGTCACAGACCAACATCAGGTTGGTAAAATGCAGGTAAGTAGGACCTGCTTTTCACAAACCTATGCTGGCTGGGCCTGATCTCCTGGTTTCCTGTACATGATGTGCTGGCAGTACAGATGATCTGCTTCTTGAAGAATTTTTCAAAAAATAAGTCATCGCTCAATAGGTATAGCAGCCCTAAGACTTTGTAACGAGATTTGATTGCCATCAGTGTAAAAAAATATTTAACTTTCAATACTTCGAGGAAGTTAGAAAGACAAAAAATGCAACTGTGACATTTGAGGAAATGAAAAGTCAACATATAACAATGTAAATCACACATAGCAAATACAGCTATAATAAACATACCTTTATCCATCTTAGATACAATGACAAATACTTCTAAAATTCAAATTATATTTTACAGCCTAAGTAAATATTAAAAGGGTGCCAAATCTGCTAGCATAAATCCCCGTGACCTCGCAAGTTTTCACCACATGTATTAAATGAAATGAGAATGAACCATGAAGGCATTTTTGCTCTCTGGAGAAAACACACAGGTAAGAAGAGATAGTTTTACCAGTTGCTTTCAGGAGGGCTGTATTTCTGAAATACCTGTGGAACTGTGGCTTTGTCTACAGGCAGGTTTCAACTATTTTAGTGGTAAAGGTATAGGCATGGTCATAAATTATTTGCACTTTGATTGCACCTGAAGTGCAGTAATGCTAGTAGTCAATTACCAAAGACAGCCTCTCAAAGATCTTGTAGTTTAGAGAAAAAAGCCCACTAAAAGAATAACTTATCCTTGGACAGGTGTGGTCACTGTGGTCACCTTCTGTGCAAGGAGGTGGAACTCCTCAGTGGGAGGCACATGCAGTGCCACTGGGGCAAGAGCATACCCAAGTGACTCCTCAGAAACAGCTGAAGGTCTTCACAGTTCATATTCTACTTTTCCACCATAATTTTTCCTGCAGGCCATCAGATCACTTCCATTACTGTTAGTAATCTCAGTCTGTCCTTATTAATAATGTTTGAGCAAGCATTGCAGAACTGCAGCAGTAATCAGTGTTTCAGACTGTAACCCTGACTACACCACATACTGAGGCTTAAAATTTCTTTTTTCTCTGATAATTTGAATCTTTATGTTTAATATTTATTGCAATGCATATTCTCAGGAGATGACAGCGGATGCATGATAAATATGTTATCTCCCCCTGAAACAAACAGACATCCGTCTATCCAGAACACAGTGCTTGCCAGCTGTGCATATATAAAGAGTAAATGTAAAACCAGCTGTTCTGTCAGTTCATCCCACATAGTGAGGTTGTCACTGTAATCACTTTGGCTGGGAAAATTTCCAGTCATCTCACTGCTGCTCTTCATGAATCACACTTGTCAGGAAAACATCAGAGTCTTTTACATGGTATTTGGTTATTTTTGGGATGAATGCTATGAGTGTATTTAGGACAATTATTTTCAGGACTTGAGAGAAATCAATTGATAACACTGAAAAACATATTTCTGACTCTCCATTGAAGAAGCAGACTTGATGTTTGAGTAAAAGTATAGAGTTAGCCTTCCAGTGCACTCCATCAAAAAAGGCTCTCACAATAAAACTTCATACAGTTTCCTGAATTTATGAAAAATTGACAGGTTGGAGCAGTTCTGAGAAAAGCAGTAGTGGTGACTGGTCAGAGATCCAGAAAATATTGCTCAGAGGAGAAATCTGAACAAATGGTGTTGTTAAGGGAAAAGGGAAAAAATGACTGAAGATATGAGAACAAATTTCAAATAGTTTGAAGTGTGGCACAAAACAAATAAAGGCAACTATTTGGTCTTGTTTAAGTTTCATGGATCAACTGTAGCAGTAAAGATTCAAGAATGATATTAAGAGAAAATTTCTGTGGATTAGGACAAACGGATTTAAATTAAATTTAAGAAAATGCTATGTGTCAAAATACTTGGATAGAATCCCATGACATCTATTTGTAGAATCCCATGACATCTATTTGTAAAAATTTTTTAATTCTTTTCAGAACAATATACATAAAGATATACATTATAGATTTTATAAATATACAACAGTATGAAAATAGCACTTTTGTAGAAAAATAAGAGGTACATATTATGGCTCTGTGGATCTCTGTTAGTACTGCTAATCTATAGAGAATGGGTGGACAAATTGCATTGTTAACTGAAACCAGAAGTTTTGATTATGCGCAGGTACAGCAATGCCAGGGAAAACAAGTGAGTGGTGCCTTCTTCTGGGATTAGTGATGTCAAATGTGCCAGGTCCAATTTTTCATTGATGCTTTACCTGCTAAAGAGGATTTTCTACATCCTACAATAGTGCCTGGCCTGTGAATTGCACAATATCAAAGTGATTTTCTCCTCATAACTTTTCAGCATTTAAACCCTTTTCCAAAGGATCTTTGATTAAAACTGAAATATCTTTGATGAAATAGCTCATTTTGATGGTATTTTTAAAGGGAAATTGGCTTCAGTACAACACACTTTTTCTAAAGTATTCAACATGAAATGTGGTTGAGAATGTTTCTTTAATCAGCTACAACTTCTTGTTCTAAAACAAAATCTTTCTGCCCGTAAGGTCCAGGATCTGCACCTGAAAATATCAAGTTTAGAAACATAAATTTATTTCATTATGGTTTGACTTTCAGATTATATGCACATTAATTTACTATTACAGCTCTGTGCTTGATAATGTAGATGAACAGGTGATTTGTATGAGTTCTGAGATTATCCAGACAAATGCAAAAGTTGAGTCATTACCACCGTAGTTAGTTAATGTTTTCTAATATAAATTGTTGTGATAATCTGTTCTCCCGGAAATATCAACATTTTGCATCCATTTGGTTTGAAAACATTTTTGAAATGAGGAAGTGTCTTGGCAAAGGGAAATTCTGTTTTTACCATAATCGCAGATGATGAAACTGGGGCTCAGCTGCACTATTCAGAGATGTACCATCTCAAAGATCAAGGATAGATTTATTCTCCACAGAAAAATGCTACAGGATATGAAAAAAAAAAAATGGGTTATGAATACCAGAAAAAAATCTGTACATTTAAATTAACAGTAGTTCTGATTAGTCTCATTATAGACACAGGTATTTTTGGATGGCAGTTTCTGATATTCCCTGGCCCATACAAGCTAGTCAAATAAAAAAAGCTAAATAACTAAAAATTTTTCTTTTTTTTTTTTCATCATTTTGCCAGTCCCTCTGCCCTTTGAATTAAGTCTGGTCTTAAAATACGATTTACCTGGATTTACCGTCATTGACTTCTGCAATATAAATGATTCTTCTGGGATTCTTTAAATTCTTCTTAGCATGTCATTTCCAGAGTGTACACAATCAGGCAAGAATATGGTTTAATTTGTTTGCATTCATGCATGTGCATATCTGTCCACTCAGACAAAGTTTCACATTTTACATGGTTAGGAAGAACAAGCTGCATGGGGGTGGAATCACGTGGGGCAAAGACAGGGGAGCACCTAACAGAGTCCTGGACAAGGCTTTAGGACATTATTCCTTCCATACATAATGCTGTGATACTTCACAGCAGAAACTTTGATCTGCTCAGAACAGGGGCTGATGTAGGAAACTGGGCTTTGCAAACTCAGAAATCTGTGAGCTGAGCCATGAAATTTGCTTTACAGTTACTGAATTCAAGCAAACAACTTCAGGCCTTCTTGGGGTACAGTTAAATCTAAAAAACAAAAAAAGTCTTCCCCAGCTTACTAACCATCCTATCTAACTGGAAACTTCACCCTCACCTTCTAGACTACTTGCCATTTTAGAAGTATGTGTGAAATATATGTGACCCAATTTATGCCATTGTACTGTGATGTAGACACAGAAAAGGAAACAGCCAGCTTTGGGACAGGGGTCCAGAGATTTCCTGATGAAGTCAACCAAAATTTGCCAAGATGGCCAGTTTGCTGTTTTTCCTAAGAATTATGCTAGCAGTAAAAAAGGTTAGGTATTCTTTCCAAATAATTAAATAACTGAAAAGATCATCATTTCCCATTATCATTTGGAATGTTGTCACAAATTGAAATTAGTGGATTGATTTCCACTGTCTTACCCCACCAAGTGTAAATGCAGTGCCTACCTGTAAAAACACAAGAGAAAAGAGAGGAAAGTTGAATGCCCTTACAAACTCAGTGATATCACTCATATGTTTCATGCCACTTCTTTTTCAAATACTATATTCGTTTTTTTTCTTTTTATTCTTTTTCCTTTTTTCTTTTTTCTTTTCTTTTTTTTTAAATGAGGTTGTCTGGCTATACCTCATGCCCTTGAAGACCAATGGAACCTTTGTGAAATCAAAAAGCTTCAAAAGTTCAAGATGTGGCAAGAAAAGAGAGGATGAGATTCAGGAAGGAGATGGAACTCTGTAGATTGGCAGAGTGCCCAAAAAACTGCTGAGAAAAGAAAAACAGATACATTAGAAAAAAAAAAAACCCTGAAAGTCATCGAAGATTTTGGGGCAACCAGAAATTCAAACTGATCATAAATTAATTTTGAAGAAAAGTAGTGCTCTGCAAGGCCTCAACAAATAGGTGCAGATGTGTCAATGAACTTTTATTCACTTCTCTCTCATAATCAACTTTTCAGTCACTGAAAGTTTTATAGCAGCTTGCTATTCTAGTTATTGTTCAAACTTGACTTTAGAGATTACAAACTCCCTTCTGTTTTGGGTATGCTCTTTAATAGGAAAAAAATATTTAGGTAGATATTAGGTAAATTCACCTTGGAGCTCTGAATCCTCTTCCAAACCTGTTTATACATTTCTGGTTTTAACTTCTAAAAAATCCTATGGCAAAGATAACCACAGATTAGTTGAGCATTACATTCACTTAACTTTAAGATCAACACTCTTGATCTTAAAGGCTCTATCAACTTTTTCAGCCCTCTCCTTTTTTCTCATGTGTGGAAACTACACATACAATTGTCATTGTAGACAGCATCTTTAGCTTTTCATAAATCAATATATAAATTGTTCAAAGAAGGATTTTCAGGACTGCAGGAAGTGTTGCAAATATGGGAATATTATGGACAAATGCCTTTACATAAAGATGTGTTCTATTTTGGATAAATTCCTGTAATAACTTTATAAAACCAGTCTGTCTTATTTATTTCTGTGAATATAACAAGTTCAAGAAGTGCTAATGAAATTATTGCAGTCAACAGTGAATTGGTAACAAAAATATCAGTGATATAAATAAGTGGGTAATGAGGATTTTCCTACTTCAGAAGTTAGAATAAATGCTCTCCTGATGGAAGTTGACAAAAATGTTAATGATTAACTGGGGAAGAAGAAATTTGTATCAGCTAGAAAAGGTTCCTATTACAGAAATTAAAAGAAGCATGGTAAAATAGCCTCAGGTGCTCTGGGGGACACAGTTCACTAGAATATTTTATGTTACCTGACCTCATGGAAAGCTTTTATTTAGTCAAGGAGAGCTTTGCTGTACACTTAGCCAGACTTCTTGCCTATTGTACACATAAGGACATCTCATGATATGCTAATAAAAATTATACTCAAGATAAAAACAATAGCTTTAGCATTCCATGGTACAATTCATTATATGAATGAATATAACAAGTCCCACAAAGCTTCTGTTGACTTCAGTCACTAGGATTTCTAAGGTCTAACTATTGCTGTGCTGAGAAATTTGCAAACTATTTTAATAAAAAAGTATGTAAGAGTATTATTTAATCAGAACAATGAGGAGAGACCAAGATTTTTTTTTTTTTTTTTTTAATGTAGGGAATGGATGTAGTGACATGCAGGACTGGAAGTTCATTTTAAAAGTATTGTCTTTGTACTGTCAAACATTGCATAAAACTAAACCTTGGCTGGAAATACTGTGTGCAGTATCAAATTCCTTACAGACCCACAGTTGCAGGATCAGGCTGATTGCTTTTACACATTGATTTTCATGCTCAGATTCATTGATTCATCTCTCCAAAGGAGAATGACTTTTCTAAAACTACTTCTGTTAAACTAACATGAGCAATTGTCAGTTATCAGAACATGCTCCATGCATCATCAGTGCTCTTAGAATCATTATGTTACATCACCTCTTATTTACATAATATACATATTATATATCTATCTTTATCTTATTTACATCATATACATATTATCTATCTATCTATCTATCTATCTAGATAGATAGATAGATATTCATACATTCACATAACCAGCTTATTTTTAGGCGGAGTTTTACCATGTTTCATGGAGAGAGAGAGAGAGAGAGAGAGAGAGAGAGAGAGGAAGGGAGGGAGGGAGGGAGGGAAGGAAGGAAGGGAGGAAGAAGGGAGGAAGGGAGGAAGAAGGGAGGAAGGGAGGGAGGGAGGGAGGGAGGAAGGAAGGGAGGAAGGGAGGAAGGGAGGAAGGAAGGAAGGAAGGAAGGAAGGAAGGAAGGAAGGAAGGAAGGAAGGAAGGAAGGAAGGAAGGAAGGAAGGAAGGAAGGAAGGAAGGAAGGAAGGAAGATTGAATATGCTGTCTCTGTTTACCAGAAAAAAAAAAATTGGGAAAGACTGTACAAATGATCGTGGTCTTTGGTCTGTGAAAGGTCCACATATAGAGAGATCTTTGGTTGCAAAACTCTAAAGAAACACATAAATATATGCAGCAGAGCCAACAGAGGGATGGAGGCTCCTTTAGGAATAATATATTCCCTTCTTGTAAAGGTCAGCTTGTCTCTGCTCTTCTCAGCCAGCTCTGCAGAGCTCAAGCTTGGCTTCATGTGTTATCACAAAAGCTTTCCAGAGCATTTTCTCAACACAAGGAGAAAAAACAACAACGCTAACTAAATAATGCTAACTGAAATAAACTGTCATGAGCAATGAAATGCTCATTAACTCTGATTGCCAGTACTTTCACTTTTCATGATATCTATGAAAGATAAATCAAGGGAATCAAAAACTTTAACAAATCTACTAAAAAATCCATACATTTTGACACCCCCTGCCCCCTTCAGAAAACGCAAGCAGCACAAAATGAAATCCTTGCTGTGTTTCTGTGTAAAGAAAAAGGCAAGAAACATCTGGCCTCTGCTGACCTCCTCACCTCCATTAAGCACTGACTCCATATGAAATGTGTAAGTAGCTCTGTCCTATATGAGATGGTGGAAATTGCTAGCTTGGAATACAGACAGCACACTTTGTTTTCTGGTTTTGCATCTGACTTATCCCAGCCTAATGAAATCAGCCAAAAATTGATTTTCTTAACTATATTACATTGTAATCTTTAAGGGAGGTAGGTCAGGTTCTGTTCCATTGCTCAGTCATCTGTTAATCAGTTTTCTTAATAAGAAAGGTGCTTGAGCGGCACTAGTCGAAGAGATGGCAAAATATATTCCTAGGAAACTGGACCTCCCTGCCATCACTAAAAGCAACTAACAATCTAACAGGCAGAGAAAAACACCTGGCCTAATACTCACAGAATAATCCCAGGTCAGAAATCATTGGGTTTGTTGCTATCTCTTCTTCTGTGGCCCTAAACAATTTTTTTTTTTTTTTTTTTTTTTTTTTTTGCATCTCTCTCTGCCTGTATTTTTTTTTTTTTTTGGCACCCTGACTTCTTATTCTAATTACTTTTCAAAACCAAAACCAATAAGCTTTCCCACCTCAGATTCTGTAGCAACTACCACAGGTAACAGGATCTCAGTATATTTTTTAAGCAATCCAATAAATTTGGAATAGTTAACAACAGCACAAAGAAGACTGTTAATGTTTTTTTTTTTACTACATTGTCCTACTGTTTTTTTTTTTTTTTATTTTTACCTTTTCTGAAACAAGTCTTACACAGCTTTCAGCATGATTTTTAAAATTTGTTGACAATCCACCAATTACTTTAAAAGGCAAAAGATGGTCTGGGTAAAAATCTAAGTCTGGATTCTGGTCAGATTGACAAAGAATTTCATGTGACAAAAACCTATGAAAAGAGGTAAGATGATGGTCATATAAAATATTATAAATAATTTAAAAATTATTCAAGTACTCTAAATAATGTCATTTCCATACAGCTTTCACATGTTTTTCACTTTGGATATCTGTTTTAGAATTACAGTACATTTGCAAATTTTGTTTTGTTAAAAGCATTGGCAGAAATGAAAACCCATTTGTAAACAAACCAGCTTCGAGCTGGGAAGTACTAATGTCCCATTTCAAAAGAATCCTGACATGTTTTGAGGAAACCATGAATTTCTCACAATATCTGAACGACTCAGTTCTTCTGGAACACCATACATATTTTCTAATGAAATTTTTATTCCTGTTTATGGGAGGGCTACAGTTTATAAGTGTACAGTTTTAACTGTAGAAGAGGCAGATTTTTCTGATAGTATGGAGAACTAGATGCCATCATGCTAACTTGGGTACCTGAAGGGCATCAATCTTATAAAACCACAGAATATTTGGGTTGGAAGGGACCTTAAAGATCATCTGGTTCCAAGCTGCTGTCATGGGCAGGACAGCTTCCACTAGACCAGGTCAATCCTGAGACCATTTGTCTCTACTGTCTCTTGAGATCTTCAATAATTGTTTTAGTGGGTCAAATTTAGATACCTAAATTGGGTGAGTGAAGAAATCATTCCATGATTTTCTCCTTGTTACATGTGCTCATGCTAGATGTGTTCAGACACCCAGAGTGCTAAGATTTATATACTAAAAATGGAGGTAAAACCCCATGTCCAAAAAGTCTACAGTCAAAACAGAGGAGACAGAAACATGATGGGAAGGAGATGGAAGTAGGGAGGATGACATTAATTCAAATAACAGGTTAGGTGTGGGGCTGGAAATACATCTAGAAAGTCTTAGTCTAGTCACAGGGTCTGCAGACCACACTACCATTAACAGCTTAAGCACAGTGCTAGACATAAAGGGAGAGAGCACATCAATGGCAGTGAAACATCTAGAAAGAGACCCTCTACATTGGCACTCCCAGAGATGGGATCAGCCTAGGAATAAGACAGAGAAGCATACATCCCTGACTGACTGCACAATGTAAGCTGTCATCCTGTTCTGAGCATGAAAATGTTTCATTTTTTTAACTTTGGTTTCTGATATTTTATGGTACACTTAGATTCCAATTCTATCATATGCAAAAATATATAACAAGACTTATCTATACTTTTAATAACTCTTAAGCAGCATCATTTTTTTCATTTTCCTGCAGAAAAGCTACTTGCTTTATAAAGTAAAAAAAAGTACAATTCTTCTGCTCAGGATTGTCTAGAAGCAATCTGCATTCAGTGATTGGATTATGTACTAACAGCATTACTTATCCCCATCTGAGAGGTACCCTACAGGGAAAAGCTCCAAAGAAAGACACTGCATTAAGGGGAGATTTGGAAGTCTGATTGCACTCTGTTTCCATCTCTCTGCAGGGCTGGCTGTCAGTGGCATTCAGAGCTGCACAGCAGAAAAGGAAAAACAACTCCCTTTCTTCAGCGTTATGAGTCATGGGTGATTGAAAGCATCTTTACCCCAGTTCAAGGTCTGACCAGGGATGTGATCCAGAGTTCGTTGAGAATTTGCATTGACTTTATACAAATTCAGCGATGGCCTGTACTTTTTAGTTGGAAGCTGATTATTTTACAGTATCATGAAACTGAAGTAATAAAGGTGTAAATCTTATAGGGAAGGTGCAGTTCATAACCATAAACATTCTCTCAAGCAGTGAACCTGGATCCAGATGGTATACAATATCAAACTAGTGGTATCTCTCTAAGCACATTTTAAAATAATTAATATTACCGTGGCTTTCCTCCAGACTTCTTCCTTATCATGAATATAGATCAATAGGTTCCCTTAGAAGGGGAAAATTGCAAAGTTTTCTGTATTAACTTCTAACTTATTTATTTTCATCATCCAGTGATCTAGTGGGTCGTGGCTTGAGTTCTAAGGGTGGGAGAGATGGCAGATTTCAATAGTTTTACACTGAGTAACTTCAGAGAATAGTTTCACAAATGTGGGATAGTTTCCCCAAATGTCTCCAAAATTTCTGTTGCAGTGTTACAACTCTCTGGAAGAACCACCTACAGCCAAAATACAGAACTTAAATTAACACATGAATGTGTAGAAACACACAAAAACACATAAAAATGTGTCTAGTCACACCTGAGTTTCAATTTATTCACAACTACAGCTTGGAATAGAAGACAATCCCAGCCTAGAAAGATTCTGATTTTCCTGTCAGTACTTTTAAAATTTTGTTTGTTTGTTTGAATATAGGGTTAAAAATTGGAAAACTACCCAGTATCAGAATTCAATCTAATTTTCTACGAAAATGTTTTATCCACATGGACAGGAAATAGCTGCATTGCTTGCAAAGATAGGAGCAATTTAAAAATCTTCAGTCATTTTATACCACATGTCACAGAGAAGCAGCTGGATGGAAAAACTAGAAGATGAAGAATGCAAGTACATCTACAAATTAAAACCAATGCATTTTTGTCAACATAAGTTATTGCTCATAAAGCAGGGAGATTGGTGTCTATTTTAACATTTAAGGGTCAGGATGTTCAGAAATATCAAATAATTCAATCTCAGTAAAGGAAATGCAGTAACTGCCCTTTGGATTTCAGATGCATAATTTGTTTATTATTTTTCTTCATGTGAAATAAAATTAGTATGGAATACTTTTTGCCCTTTGTGTATGAAAAACTGTGTAGTGCTTTCCATTGTTGAGCGCTGGTACTTGAATAGTTTATATTCAAGTGTTTTAATGCATTTTAAGCATTAAGTTTTAATGCTTAAACTGTTCTCTCATCCTAAGGGACATCTGAATAAGACTTTGTTTTGCTCAATCAGTATCTTCCTATTTTTACAAACAGATTAAGGTCTTACTGGTCACAAGTCACAATGACCACATCTGTGCCTCTTTTTTTTCCATTTATATGTTTCCAAATTTTTCTGTCAGTCAGGACTAGAACAATATAATTTAGAAAGATTCAAATATGACATATTTTTAAATAACTTAGCATAATTGTTTACCCTATTATACAATGCATTAAATTTTGATTTTGATTTTTTTTAAATTTGAGCTTTATTGTTAACTATGCCATTTGCTTATTTTTGAATCTGCAAAATTCATTTTATCTTAATTTTCTCTTACTCTTGAGTCCTGAATAAAGATTGTTGAATGTCCCCAACAGCTTCTACTGTCACTGTTATCAGAGCAAAAATAACAACATTATTATAAAAAATACCTCCAAAAAGCAGAAGTGAGAATTTATCTATTGCACTTAGACAACTGACAAAAATTTCCCTTGTCTCTGCAGCCCTACAACTTTGCAAACCAGACTAGAATGTGTTTCAAAGGAAAAAAAAAACCCAAACCAAACAAACAAAAAAAAAAAAAAAAAAACTCATATAGATTACAATATGACAAGGTAATATTACTAAAATGTTGGGTATCTACAGAAAAGGAAATGATAGTTTTTCTGATTGATGCAGCCTCTCACAGGGTCATCTAAAGATTTCAAAACAATGAAGACAAGTGCCAGAATATTTTGAATTAATCTTAATGGTGTTAGCAGTGATAGAAGATGATCTTGCTTCCAAAGTCAGAAATAAATTCAACCAGCTGAAGTCATTTGCTTTTTCATACTTTCTTTTTTTTTCATCTACCTACTCCTTGTCCTTCACCTTGTTGTGTCTCACTGATGAATATAAACTTTAAAAAAAAAAAAGTTTGGTATTTTTTATTCGCATACTTTGTTTCTTTTAAGGTACCCATTCCTCACAGACTGAGATAAGGAAGTTGAAGACTATACTTCATACAAACAGATAGTATGTTTTGATACTGGTTTATCATGACCTGCATTTCTTTAAGAGCACCTCCAAACTTTTCATAGTTTTAGTATCAACTACAAACTCCAGCCCTCCCTATTTATTCTTTTGCTGTCCTGTGATCAAATATAGACCTTGAATGAGCTACATTTTGATGGTAGAACTAGAAACCTGTGGCAGAGTATGGCATAAATGAATTTCACTTGAGACCTTATGTTACCTTACTGAGTAACATAAGGAAAAACAGAGGAGTGGAAGAGCTGCATGCAAGAAAAATGGAATTTGTCTGGTCACACGATGGAGAAAGGGCCATGATGTGTCTCTGCATGCCTCCCCAGCTATGGGAGAGCCACTGAGCATGGGGTGGCAGAAGGAGGCCCTGGCCAGTGGGTGAGGCTGGGAGAGCTGTGCCCTGGCTGTGCAGGCTCTGGGCACTGTCCCCATGAGAGAACAGAACCAAAAGTCAAAGGGGAACACTCCAGGAGCAGCTCAGCATGCCCGTGGGTGTCCCAGCCAGCACATGTCCATTCACCTGCCTTCCAGACTCTGCTGGGAATTTTCTTGGCCGAATGGAAGAGTCAGAGTCCCAGACTGTACCACATAAAAAAAGGATGCCACTGAGGAACCCTTAAGGGCTTTCTGTTATTGCAATTGACATGAATGCCCTGGTGTTGGTTGCAGCCACTGACTGGAAGAATGCTAACAGACTTGCATATTTCTATTTCAAGCCCATGGCAGTAAATTGGAGGAAGGGACATTTTTGCTTGCTTGCCAGCTCCTCAGGGAAGCACAGAGATGGTCACAACACACATGAGATCAGCACCATTCATTACTGCTGGATAATGCCTGCCAATGATTTATCCACCATGCCTAAGCTTCAAAATCACATAGGTCAATCCTGCAGCATTATCATTGAACAGCTCCCATTATCCAACCCATTATGGTGTGACACACTTTGACATAAATAGAACCCCCTAGTGTTTGGTCCAGCCAGATAAAATCTTCATATGCTCTCATGTCCTTTTTGTAATTTAGGGCTGGGTTTTTTGGTGTTTTTATATGCACAGCTCAGTATAGGTCACTGATTACTGAGAAATGTATGTTCATCCTTCTTGGAAGTTTAACATTGGAATTAACATAATCTAACAATTACCTCTCGTTATCAAAGTCACTTGCAGGAGATATAATAGCAAATTTTTCCCTCTGGTTTCCCATTAGTGTATTTCTATAATGCAATGTAACAAATGCAGAAAAGTTTACCTTCATGTAGCCTTTTTTTCTTTTTTTTTTTTAAGTCTGAAAGTTTTATTCTTCCAGTTCAGATTGTCAGCTGAATTCATTCAGTGATGATCAGAGCATGAGCGACATTATGTGCCTGTTAGTGATGTCCTGTGCTTCTCTTATCCATCCATTCCTTAGATGACATTCATTGGTGTAATTACACCAGAGATTGGAATGACATGGATATATTTCAGCTAAGAATCCACCCTACTGAATATACTTGAAGATTAGCATTTTCAGTTAATACATTATTTCAAAGAATACAGGGCACATTTTCTTAAACTGGGATTGAAAATTCTCTTAAATAATAGGACTCTTGGTGTAACATTGACTTGTATTAGAAAAGGACTCTGATTTAATCAAACTGTATCTAAATCCTACCTGTCTTGCATCTCATTATGCTTTAGAATATATTTTTGTATTCCCCATACCCTACCCCTTCTTAGGATCCAGGTAGAAAATAACGAGCTTTAGCAGTAGGTAGGGGTTTAAACCTCTTCTGATCTTGAAGAGGCAGAAACAGAACAAATGAGCCCCTCTGTTGTGAGCTGTGATCTGTGTGGGGCTACAAGCAGAGCTCTGGACAAGAGATTGCTTCTATAATCTCGATTTGCAGAGCATGATACATGCAGGAGCACCCACTCTTTCCACATTTGTTTGCCTGATTTTGATGAGACACACAATGAAACGGCACAGCCAAGGAAAGACAGAAAGCTTTGCCCATGGCAGTTTTGCACCTAAGCCAGCTGTAGCAAATTATATCCTATCAGAGACATCACAGACAGCACGAAGGCAGCAGCAAATGCCATGAGCTAAAGATGTCAGCACAGACCATTCAGAGCTTGAATTGAAGCCCACTGCAGACTTTAACGTGTCAGCAAAAGGCTTTGGAATTCCCTGATGAACACAGAACCTGTGTAAGGATTTGTCCTTCATCTGGCTCCCTTCTTTTCCCAGCTGACAACAGCCTAATAGGAAAAGTACACTCTCAGGAAAACGGTGTCAGCTGCCACAGCTACCTCCAGCTCTGAAAGAATATAGTATAAAAAAGCACTTTATAAACACAACATTTCAACATCTATTTTGCTCAAATCTGTCCCGCTGTAGGGGGTCTTGCCATTTTTAGATTCATCCTGACCATACCCAATATCCAGTTTTTAGACAAAACGTACTTCAGGCCTTCAAACAGCTCTTTAGTAAGCATCACTTTGGCACACACAGATTCACAAGCATTTTAGAAGTCAGTTTCACAAAACTCTGTCATGATAAAATGCCCATTTAGCAAAGTTTTTGTAACATTATGTGATCACTATGCATTTTTTGCTAGCAGAGAAAAACCAAGTAGTACATCACCCAAGATGGTAAAATTCTGGTAATGTTTCTTCAATTGAAACATGAGTTGACAAATGAGTAAAGACAATTTTAGACACTTTTAAACTGGAAAAATATATGTCAATTTGACTCCATCTATGCCATGTTGAAAAGGACTAAGCTGTTTCATTCCCTTGCACTTTGCCAAGATCTAACTTTGATATCTATGAGAGCTACCACAGCTCAGCTGGCTACCCATAACCTGCTGAGCTGGAGTAATATATCTGTAGTTTGAGCCCTCATCTGCCTTGTGCTGAGAGTCTTGAGGATGAGAATAGTTAGATAGACCAAGGCATTAACTAAATTTCTTGGAAAGATAAAACATGCTGCTCAACAGCAGCTGGATAATAAGCAAGAAGGCTTTGTAATGGCAAGGGATAAACTTCTGGCTGTGACAGTGCCAAAAATACATCAGTATGGTAAATGCATGAAAAATAACAGGAAAAAGAAGCAAAGACTGGGAAACTGCTGAGGCAAATACAATTAAAATAAACATCCTGCACTGAATTGAACTAACTGATGAAAATGTCTCATGTGGCAACTCCTCTGGAGAAAAAAACTATCTAATTTTTCACGTAAGAAAGAGATCTGGAATCCAGTCTTTTTCCGAGTTCACGCTCCTGTATTTAACCCTCCATTTGGGCAGGTTAGATATTCGTATTTCCAGCTAACATTCTGGACTTTTATCTTTGCAGTCAATGCTCTTTGGCAAATGTGATATAAATAACATTAAATTCCCTCCTGGCCATACATCCCTTCTTTACAAGCACTGGACCTGTCTACTGGCACCAACACCCTTGGAAAGCAGGCACTTTACCTCTAAACACAGCGAGGTCTGATCTTTCCAGCAGTTATAAGCAGGCTTAATGCCCTGTGTGCTCTTAATTTTTAGCAGACAGATTTTCTACCTACCCATGCTTCACCTTTTGAGTGCTGATGTTTCCTGCAGTGCAGCTGCCAGATGCAAACCCATGGGCGGTTTTGTGTGAGTCGTAGACTAACAACTCCTTGTACCAGTGTGATGAATATGCAGAGCATTTTGACACCCTCCAGGATGAAAGGTGCAATGTAATATGATTATCATGACTGTCCCATCGATCCCTGCTGAAAGTGTCAGAAGGATTCTTCATTATCTTGTTACTAGGGTTTGCTGTTTTAATTATCCTCTTAGCTTCACTTTCTTCCTTTATATCTCTTTGCTATTGATACCTCTGGCCTTTTAAAGGGCTTTTTGCTACAGGGAGAAGGTGAAGGAGCAGGGAAACCCTATGACCAGTGCTGCATGCAGGGTTACAAGGTCTAAAGACAGTAATCCCTTCAAGGACAGGACAAGGCAAGGGCAGGGAAGGGTAGGGTAGGGTAGAGAAGGACAGGGAAGGCAAGGCACGGCAAGGGAAAATGCTATGCCAGCAAAGCCTGTGGAAGGAAATCAAAGATCTCTGAACTCTGTTATCCCTTTCTTCAGAGAAATATAAACAGTGCAATCTACCCGTGTCCTGCTCTAGTTTCTCCTCTTTGCCTCACTCTGCTCTTGCCCCACCAATCATGACTGTTTCAGGTAAATATATTCAACTTTGTCTGCAAATTTTCTGGTTTAAGATTATTGAGCCTTCCAGCAAGATTTCCAAGGGCAGGATGAGGTGCCTGGTTGGACCTACTAGGCAGGAAGCTTCTCCTTCATTTTAACACATCTTTTTATGTATAGCAATAAGAAAGTGGAGAACATAAGAAAAAAAATTGTTACTTGGAAATTGAACTAAAGCCCATGAAATAAAGCTCTTGAATGTCTACTAAAAATCACAGCTTTGATAATGTCTTCTAACTTAAGATATAACTTATGGTATCATTCATCTTTCACTTTTCATTTCTTCAAATAAGTGCTTAAAAAGAATGGCTTTCACTATCCAAAGGAATCAGGAAACCCAGCTGAGTACTTAATTTTAGCCTTCACTTGCAAAAGAATATCATAAAGACAATAAAAATGTGCACAGGTAGCAAATGGGTGTAAAGTCAAATTTCTCAGATGCATGGTAAAAAAAAAATAAAATTGTAGCCTAGATTCACCAAGTGAAATTCATCTGCCTCGGCAATGGTACCAGAGTTAGTGGCATAATTCTACCTTGTCAGTAAAGTGAAATAGGCACCTCCAGGAGACAATTGTTTTCATCCACAGACAGATACCTCTGACAGGTCACATGGACTGCCCTTTGGAGGTACTTATTTCTCTCATTAACTATGGAGGGACTCTACAGTGACAGTTTGAAGTTTGACTATTCCATTATAGATGCCTTAAATCAGAAAAAATTCATCTCACTGAAAATGACCTTCCAATATGAAATCCAGGTATCTAACTGATCTCTTAAAAAGCTCTAGAAACACCAGAAAACTCTATTTAACACCAATCCATGCTCAGAAAAGAAAAAATAAAAAGGTAAAATACATTATAGGAGTTTAAAATAGAAAGTAAGAATCCAAGGGAAAGAAAATGATAACATTAAGTAGGAAATATTAGGCTAGAAAGTAGCAAAAAGCTAACCTCAGCCAATACAAAGTCACCTTTGAATAGTCACAGACAGTTAATGCTGCAGGGAATGAGTTTCACAGTCTGAAAATGTCACTTTATGCATCGTTAAAAGCACCTGTCTTCAACATAAAAATAAACAAACAAATGGAAAAAACACAACGTGTATTGTAGCAAAAATGAACAGGGCATTGGGCTGTTCTTTTTAAAGTGGATGCTTAAAGCGTTTAACTATTAAGAGAAACTGAATACTGATTTCACTTCTTTGTCTTGAAATCTTCCACTAAACAAAATTGGCTATCACTGATCAAAAAATAGCCAGTTTCACCTAAAATGTAACATCCACTGTAGCAACCATTAAATTTGACCTTATCATTAAAAAAAAAAAAAATTACAACAAATTTCCAGTCATGACCTCTAAGGAGGTCTTGGAATAGGCTTTAAAAAACTTTGGCTTTGTCAGTGGAGCCTTTCAAGTGCTAGAATTGAGATCAGCATTACCTGTGAGGAAAAGCTAAGAAATCTGGGTTTATCTATTTTGGATAAAAGGAGGCTGAGGTGCAACCTCATTGCCCTCTTACTGCTTCCTGAGGAGGGGAAGTGGAGAGGGAAGTGCCAAGCTCTTCTCCCTGATATCCTGACACAGGACATGCAGGAATGGTTCAAAGCTGCACCAGGGGAGTTTTGGACTGGATATTAGGAAGCATTTCTTTACTAACAGGGTGGTCAAACACTGGAAGTGGCTTCTTGGAGAAGTGGTCAATGCCACAGGCCTGTCAGTGCTTCAGAGGCATGAGGGCAATGCCCTTAATGGGCTTTAACTTTCAGCCAGCCCTGATATGGTCAGGCAGTTGAATTAGTGGCTGTTGTAGGTACTTTCCAACTGAAATATGCTTTCCTATTCAATTCTATTCTAAAATCCAAGGGGTAGAGTTTGCAAAACGTGCCTGGGGAGTTGTTCCTCCAACAAGAGAGTCATGGGACCAAAGGAGAGAAAGCAGAAGGAAACCTGACTGAAGGTGTCCAGCTTTAACAAGTCATTAGGAATACAGCAGGCAGCCCCAGTGGTTATTCTATACCTGCATGGTTAGGATATCCTCCTGGGAAGAGGGTGAAGAGGGTTTCAATCCACTGGTTTGCCTACAGACCAAATATTCTTGTGCCTTCTACAATGAACAATGAGTGAGCCAAGAAATGAAGGCTGTTCTGCTTGTCATGATCATGGCATGTCTGAGCATGCAGGACAAGCACCAAGCTACCTACTGGCAGGAAAAAGGGGACTGAGGTCCTGACTGGTTTTGCCTGAGTCATTCTGCAGGAGACAGACATCAACATTTCAAGATCTGAAAGGATACCTGATTATCAAGTGTTGCCAGTATAAGGGGACTGTACTGCTGTGCACCACAGTAAAAAAACCCAACAGGTTTAGATGTTTTCCAGAGTTCTTTCCCAAACCTCCTAAAGGGTCAAGCACCTTTTACCTCCTTGAATGTATCAGGGACAGACAATATCTCAGCTCTACAAGTTGCTTCTTAAGGCCACTATTTTTAATGCAACTTGAATTTAGATACAGGTTGTGTCTATATGGTTGTAAAGTCAGAATAACTTCATGGAAGTGTCTTCTTAAGAAGGAACTGTAACTTTCATTTGGTGTGCAGGGGCAGGTAGACTTTTGCTGTTGACTTCAACAGGAATTTAGGCTCCAGGTTTTCAACTTGCATGACCTAAATGTCAGTATCATCAATCACTTGATTTATCAGTTTACCCCATTATTGTTCAAACAGTTTTATTTATCTATTTTGTACCTCCACTTAATAATATATGTAATGTCTTTTGAAATTAGTTTTTGAAAAACACAAAACAATGAGTGAAAACAGGACCTCCTATTGCCTCTCCAAGTAATCAAAAGCTGAATCTAAATAGTTCTGTGGCAACAGGCTGAGAAAAGTGTATTTTCAATTACCTTTTTTTTCATGTATAAACTGCACATCCAAATCACATTTCATGAGTAAGTAAACAATTTAATTTAGTTTCAGTGTGTTGTTTTGCTTTTTGGGGGGTTTTGTTGGTTTGTTGGTTTGTGGGGGGTTTTTTTTGCAGGGGTGTGGTTTTCTATTTTCTTTTTGTGTAGGAAACAATCAAGAAGAAATGGGGAATAATCAAATGCACCCAGCATCAGCAAACTTCATTACACTCCGAGCAATTGCAAGATGGGGAAAATAGCAGATCATTATGTCTGATGAGTATAATTACACTTTTTTGGAAAAGGGGGGAAATCTAGGTTTATCACTACACCTGGCTTTTCTAATAGACACCTTTAAATTCTGCTGAACATGCAGCAGCAGAAAAATTATTCCTTCTCGCAGTTTGATGGCCTCCAGTAATGCTTAAGAAAAATTGTTTTCCATTCCACTGAACTGTAAAATAAACAAAACAAACCCTTCACTAAATGCTCTAAAGGCCAAAGGGTCTCAATGAATGAACTTCAAATGGCTGCTTTGCTCATCATAGGAAAAATCCATTATGTGATTGTGTTTAGAAATAGTCTAGCACATTTTGGGTGCTATAGCATTTTAAAATAATAAGGTTTGGAAATAAATAATAAACTGGTGAAGAGGCAGAAAGTAAGTTGCTCCCTAAATCTAAATACAAATGTATTTCAATGTCATTTTTCTATACACAGAGAAATGCATAGAACTAAATCAGTTCTATCGTTTATAGTGAACGTTATGTTTTCCTGTACTTTTCAGCTTACTTTCATTCCTTTCATGAAAGAGAGTCTCATGACCTTTTCAGTATTAGCCTCAAGACATAGCTGAGCTATTCTTTTCATATAGAAATCTAAGACCTCAGCTGGCTAGCATGAAAGCTAACTTTGCCGACAAATCTCTAAGAAAACATGTGATACTGTTCATCTGGTTTTGGGGGATATTTTTTCTTTTTACTGGCACTATCAATGCACCTAAATTTAACAGCTTCCTGTAGTTTTTTCAGGTTTAACCAGAGCCCTATGAGACCAAGTATTAATTAACATTCTGTCCTGAGTGTTAAAAGCTAATAAAAGTTAGAATATACAGCAGAATCATAAGACTTCTGGTAACAGACTCTCTTTGCTGCATCTGTTAGAAAATGTACTGCTGGTGTTTTAGGATACCTAACCTCTTATTCATCACTAGAAAATAAAAATCCTGTAGTATCTGTTCTGTTGTAAGCTCCACTAGGAGATGATTTCCAACCTATCAGCTGGATTTCCAAGAGTTTCACTGTGAAGTTTACTTTTTATAAGAGACTTCTTTATAACAGACAAGCAATTGGGACAGAGATTTTCCTTATAAAAGAAACATTCTCTGGTTTTGTCAAGGAAATTTCTTCTACTGATATATTCAAAGCCCTCAGGATTATCTATTAACAATATCAGTAAGAAACGAAATACAGAAGACATGCTTGAAAATTCAGGGACAAACTTCACATAAGACTATTCAAAAGGGCTTTAGAACAGAATCCAAGACATCTGCAGGAGCTCTTTAAAACCTACCCTTGTACCCACCTTGATCTGCAGACATTCAAATCGAAAATCCCTCTAATTTTCATCAGAGCTTCTGTCTCAGCCACTTAATTGCTTAAACAGGTACAGCTACTGGAAAAGCCTGTTTGCAGGTGGGCAGGTGTAGCTGCCACCTGAGCACTACCACTGCAGCTCTGGGTAAGAGCAGAAGCCACACAGATTTGTAGCTGTGTTAGGATGAAGTATTCTGCATTGTACATGTCCTTTACCAGTCACTGGCTTTGTCTTAGTTAAGGTGTTTAGGGCATGGGTTGGACTTGGTGATCTTGAAGGTCTCTTCCAACCTAGTCATTCTGTGATTCTGTGTGATTCTGTCTTAAAAAAAAAAACAAAAAAGCAGGGTGGAAAGGATTTTGTCTGTAAGATACACCCTGGAGAGGAATGCAGACCAGTGCATTCCAGATTTTCCTTGCCCTTTGGAAGAAGTAGCTATGACACAAGTTTCAGGGAACATTACCCAACCACAGATCTTAGAGGGAGCCTCTGTTAATGGCATTGGACCTTCCACCAATCACACTCTGCCCATTTTGACATGGGCATGCTCATGTTTGTCTAACATTAGATACTCTGAACAGGTTCCTCAGAAAATTGCCATGAAAACCTCTTGGTTGAAGAAGTGTCAGATTAGCTGTAATTGGATTGGGTATTCCTGCAGTGCAGTATATTCTACACCCCACAGGGTTCAGAAAACACAAGGTGTCATTCATTCAATGTAGCTCAGAGAGTGATAGCCAAGCAGCTGGAGAGGGAGGATGATAAAGGATGACACAAGTCCATTAGAAAATAATTTTATCTAGTATAAGACCAAGAATTATGTGACACAAAAGTGATCAGACATGGAGGACAATTCAAAATACAAAGGGAACAGGATCCTGAACAGTTATCCAAGTATGACTTGGCTGGAGAAACCCATCTCACATAGACTGGCATTACCAGCAAAGTGAAAGAGAATTTATTTAGTGTCTAAACCTACCTGACGTGCACTTGGGAACTGCTGAGCTGATATTATCAGGATATGAATGTGGCTGCTTCCAGCTCTATGCCATGCTATTGCATTTGGTCGTAGGGGTGTCGGGAAATATGAAAACCTTTAAAACTCCTGCAAAGCAGACAGGTGAAAAATTCAATATGTATTTACACCATTTCAAGAAAGGAAATGAAATCTTGAAATCAGAGAACAAAGTGAAATAAACTGACTGGAGTGGACTTACAATGAAATTAAACACAATGGAAAGAAGTAAAAGAAAATTCTGAAATGAAGATAATGTAATCAAACATTATGAGATGGCATGAAGTGCTACAGTGCTACCCTTCTGCATGGCTTTTGTAACTGAAAAATCCCTGGATGTCTAGACTTTGTGGTTTTCTCAAGACTAACCTTAAATGTAGGCCTAAACCTAAGCAGAGCAGTAAAAACAGCCATGTGTTGAGGTGCCAAGCACGTGGGTGGTGCCAAGCAGAAAGGTGTGGGGGCAGCAATGTTGGGGCACTGCTGGGCTCCCCTTGGCATGCCTTTTGGAGTTGTAGCGTCCCTGGAGCTCTGGGGTTTGTGGTTTTCTCAACCCTAACCCTAAGCATAACCATAACACTAAGCAGACAAGTAAAAACAGATTTGGCTGAGGCTGGTGCCAAGCAGAAAGGGATGGAGGGAGGGATGTTGGGGCAGTGGGGTGTTCTTTCTTCTAAATGAAATGGACAGAAACCTTCCATAATGATGCTCACTGAAATCTCAAAATCAGGGAATGAAGTCAAGCAAAGAGACAAGAGAAGAAATGGATGAAATGAAATGCTAAAAAAAAAAAAAAAAAAAAAAAAGAGAAAATTCTAAAGCAAAGTGAAAATAATAAAATGGCATGGGATGAGATGAAGAGCAGGGAAACAGACCAAACCTTGCCAAATTGATCCTCATTGAAATGGCAAGATTCCATTTCCTTTCATGAAATGAAGCAGCTGAAGTAAGTGTCATGAAATGAATTGTCAATAACGTCAAAGCCACACACACATCCTACTCTTGCAGTCTTTCCTGTACCCGTAGCACTATCCAAACAGCTTTTGAACTTGC
This sequence comes from Haemorhous mexicanus, assembly GCF_027477595.1. Classification (NCBI taxonomy): domain Eukaryota; kingdom Metazoa; phylum Chordata; class Aves; order Passeriformes; family Fringillidae; genus Haemorhous; species Haemorhous mexicanus. The sequence continues at coordinate 109,275,597 of NC_082343.1, read as the reverse complement.
AATACAATTTTCCCAACATTCAAGTAAATAAAGCCATACCCAATAATATTGTTCTTTCTTGACTTATCAGAGGAATTTCTGTTCTGTACTAGCAGATATGAATTTTTTCTATCACTCAAAGTAAACTTCTGCTAATTCCAGAAAGCTCGGTTTTTGAAGGGAGAAAAACAGAAGCAAAAAACCTCAGATTTTTCTCTCTGGCATAGAAGTATCTCTACAAATATATTTAGCTCCTATATATAATATTTAGAATTGCTACCAACTCTGAAAACTATGATAATTCCCACAGAAATAACATGTCTGTCATATTTTTCTCTTGGGTTATGGTGCCATTTGCCAACTAGGGGAGACCTTTAAAAAGAAAAGAGTTATTCAAGACTTTTCTTTCAGTACTCCCACAGAAGTCAAGACCTGAGCAGCTTCTTAAATGTTGACAGAAGGCAGTATAGGACCAGTTAACACTTCAGCACTTTTTTAATACACTTTTGACCTACCAGCTTGGTGTGGAACCCAGAATAGGATTTATACCCACTCAGTACCAATTCAGTAATAGGGATATTAGAGGTAAAACCTTGCCAACAGTTCCACAAGAAACTTCACATCTAAACCACATTCAGACAACATTCAACGTCCTGATGGACTATGGATTTATTATTAAAATTAAAGAGACAAGTCCCATATGGCCTACAGTTCTATCAGTATAATAACCTGCAGCAGGATACAGGCAGGATATAGGATATAGGTTGATAGATTTCTACTATTTATTCTATCCTGACTTGAGAAAATGTTAGAAACACTTATGACTTTGCCCAAGGTTAATTTCCTGTGTCTACACCATCTCAGATTATAAGAGAAACTGTCAGTGGAGCAGCAGTATCCAGCCTTGAGACTTAAGCACTATGTATTTTAAAAATATAGAAGGTGCCTTTTATTAAGAAAGTCTGAAAGTCTCTACGGCATACATACAAGCATATGAATTTTCACACATTCAAATAAATGATGCAAAATGAGGAAATATCTACAACAGTAATCAGGAAATCAGTTTGCAATCTTACACTTAAGCAGATTTGTGACTTAAGTCAAAATATTTAGAAAATGCAAAGGAATATTTCTGTATGAAGTACATAAGGTTTGATTGTTTCCCATGAGAAAATGAAAAGGCTTTACCATAGGCTTCATAGGATGTTAAGGCCAAAGTAATAGCCATTATCTTCTCAAAACTTAAAAAATTGATTAATATTATTTTACCTGTCCTGCAGGAAGAAAAAAAAAAAAAATCTTGTTAAATCAGAATCAGGCCTCTATGCAGAAAGCTGGAAGAAAAGTGGTTCTAATACTTAATAGGTAGCTTTTGTTGGGCATATTGCATCCCTGGTCAGTTTTGCGTTTATGGCTCAGTACTAGTGAAACATTTTATTTTCACATCTTAAAAGATCATTTCAGGGCTGAACAAACACAGCAGATTCAGCAGCAGCTGGAATACAACTACTACTGTTCATCCTTTGGAAAGTTTATGAAAGAGCTGACATGGTTCTGAAATATTAAAAGGACTTCTGAAACTCAGAGAGAAAACAGCAATATAAAATCAAGGGTCTGGTCTGGCTGAGTGGATAAAGTGCCATCTTTTGATACTGGGGACCTAAATCTTTCAAGTCAATATGTGGTATAGAATGGCTTTTATGGTCATTGGCAAGTGGCTGTGAATTCATATCAACAAAAGTAACATAATTCAGACCAAGAGAGAGGAAGAAATCAAAGTGTAACAAGGCTTGTGTTGTAAAAAGGCACAGGTACTCGCTTGGAAACAGCCTTGAACAGTAACACCTGACCCAAATGCTCTGGCTCCTGGGAGAGTTCAGATCACAATTTGCATTGGGTTGTTTCAGCTCCCCTTAACTCTGTACATCTTACACATTTTACACTTTACAGGGTTCCATATTTTATATGACTTCACCACCGTGGCACCAGAATACCTCAGATTTTGATGCACTTATTTTTTTAACCCTGTGGAGTAAAGAATACTTGGGCAGAGACTTTACCTATATTTATACAGACAACTTACACCCAGAATATCGGGAATGTTTAAACATGCTGGCACTAAAGCAGGAAAATCATTAGTCCATAAAGTTTGAATTTCAGCACAGTAGCTCTGGCAGTCCTTGGGAAGCAGGCCAGAATCCCAGATCCACCTCAGGGCATGCCAGCTCATCTCATGTATGTGTTCCAGGCTCAGCCCTAGGAGAAGGCAACTTGATTCAGGCTCAGGTAAAAATCACAAAACAAAATCACTGTCTCCCTCAAGCCCTCACCTCCCTCAGGCACATCTTTCAACATCTCTCCAAATTGTCATTGCAAGAACTTGTACAATGCCTGGGCAATATTCCTGTGTTTTATACCTGATACCTTTGGGTACTTTGTCAATTCATCAGGGGAAAAAAGGGCTGGTTTCCTACAGTTCAACAGTTATTCCCATGTGAAGTGGAAGAAGGGAAGTGCAATTTGAAATTATTTTCAGTCTTCACGCCTGCTACAAGATGAACAGGCAGACACCAGGCAAAAAAAAAACTCTCAGAACTGGATTTTTCCATGTTTCTAAATTAATATAATGCTGTACAAAATGCAAATCTGATCCGAGTCATCCCACACTACATTTGTATCTTAAAGACACATCCCAGAACACACCTATATTGTCCTATATAACAAGGATTTTTTTTCATCCCAGTGTAAAAGAACATCGGGTCCACTCACAAATAATATTCATTCTTTTTCCTTCTTATTTTAGAGGAGGTAGATTTAATTATTTTTTTTACTTTACTTTTCTGTCATGAAAATTTCCTTTGAATGTCAGAGGACACCTTCTGTGGACTGAGTTCAGTTCTATGACACACCAAATATCATAGTGGGCAAAAATCAGTTTCATCAGACCTAGCAAAAAATCTCCCTACTGTAAAAGTTACTGTTGGTGGTCATTTAAAAAAAGAAGGATTGGTAATATCCCTCTTTTACACAAATTTTAAAAAAATATTAGTGTTGTATAGAATGATCTTTTCTTCCAACTAATTTTCCAAACCTTTTATAAATCTTACTATACTATGGGTACTACAAAAACTCCAAACAATGAATTCCAGAGTTGAAATGTGCTGTGGGAGAAAAGTGCTTCCTTACTTTTACTTTAAGCTAGCAGCATGATAATTTCTTCAATTGGGCCTCAGTTCTTCAAACATTGTTAATAGAAAACATTGCAGTCCATCTACTTTTTTATTTGATATACTCTATAATTTTGTCCCTCAGTCATTTTTTCTCCCTGAAGACCCACAATTCCAGCCTAATTGCTCTTCACACAAAAACTTCATATCTAATCCTTGCTGCCTTTGTCTGCTTCAACAATTTCTCTGTTTGAAAAAGGGAGGACAGAACTTCATACAGTATTCAAGACACGAGTTGATCCTGGTTTTATATAGAAGAAAAGTTATGTCAACTATTCTGTTATTGATGTTTTCTTTGTTGTTCCTATGATCTTCAGCTTTCACTGAGCAGCACTTAGCACTCAGCTAACCATAATAATTCTAAATGTCTTTCCAAAGTATTTACACCTCATTTATGATCCCATGGCTGTGTAAAAATAATTAAGGATTATGCTTTGTTGCATCTATTACTTTTCACTTATCAGCACTGAATTTTTTCCCCTATTTGATCCCTGACCACTCAAAATCACTAGTTCAGTTCATCCTTTTGTTGTCACTGTTAGTTTCTGTCACTTTGAACAATTCTGTAGTATCAGCAAACTTTGTCACCTTGTTAAGCTCTTGCTTTTCCAAATAATTTGTAACTGTGATGAAAAGTGCAGATCTTATGAAGCTTCCTTCTTCATCTGTACTGGCAATTTCTTTGCATTGTGAAAGCTGTTTAACTATCTCTACACTAAACTCCCCATCTTTTCACCTAGCATTGGCCTTTTCTCTGGAAATTCAGTTGATCTTGGATGCAGTTGACAAGAAATTCACACAGGATTCCAGGTCCATTTCCTCAGATGCAAAGGAGTTGAATGGAGTTGTTTAAATTTCAGAGAAAAGCCATTTCTCTGACCTCCCAGAAAGCAGAAGCAGAGCAGCAAAGTGAATCCACATCTTCCATCTGGTCCTGCCTCCTTTTGGTACCACCGCTGTCGAACACGGTCGGGACACACTCGTGCTGGGGTCAGACATGCATCACCAATATTTCCCAGAGAAAGGGAGTAGGAATGCAGACCTTCAAACAGCCTCCAGTCAGTGTCACCAGTCACTGCTCAACTTCTTGGCTATCCATTTCCATGTTTCTCCACAGACTTCCAGTATACCCGAAAACCATTGATAACCTCCACTGCATGTCTTATATTTCTATACAATTTCTATTTAAACTATTTTTATTTTTCTAATCTGAATTACATGCACAGAAAAGATATATAGTAGCTGAATTCATATTTTTTAGCTTTATGGGACAGCTATTGTTTTTTCTCTGGTCTAATCTTTCTCCTTCATTACTGGCTCTCCTTGCATTTTCTACAAGGAAATGCTTCGTTTAACAAGCCAAATAAATTGTCTTGCAAATTTGAATGAGCTCATCCAAAATCAGAAAGAAAGACTTGTACATAAAGAACCCCTGATGTTTAGTAAATCAGCACTTTCCTTCATTGTGTATTTTCAATTCCTAATCAAAAGGAGCATTTCACCTAGGTGAATCAAAGCATATCTATGCCTACTCCTGTTCTTCTTTATGGCTACACCATTTCAGCAATTCCCATTTTCTCTAGCCATGCTGAGGGCATGAAGAGACATTAAAACTTAGTGTTGTGTCAACGTTGTGCAGGTGTATTAACTTCTTTGGCTTTCATGCTGACTCTGCAGCGATAAAAATGAGACAAAACAGTGGGTAAAAACTACATAGAGATATAATAACCAATCTGCTTCTACTCTACTCATCTCTGTCTTCATGGTACTGAAAATCTCACTGGTTCAGCCCAGGGAAAGAAATCTTTCCATAATCCTAAAAGAGTTTACAATCTACCACACAAATCCCAGTAATATGATAATCAGCAGAGAAGCAGAATAACACATGTGGAGTTAAACGAAGTCTCTTGTTCTCTCATGGGGAGGAGGAGAGAGACTTATTTGTTCAATATACCATTATAAAATTATCTAGTTTTAGAAAGAAAAAAACCACAGAGAGCACATTTAAAATTCTTTTCTTTTTCCTTTTTTTTTTTTTTTTGTGGTGAAATTTATTGATGAATAATTTAGAACTGTTTCTTAGCTATTCTCCTCTCTCTATACAAATGTAATCTGACTTAATTATGTGTCATCATAGCAATAACAGTAAAAGAAATCCACTCCAGGGATGAATAGAGCATATAGTGTTTTATGAAAAGTCCAAAAGACATTATTTTAATTTATACAAAGTGTATTTTAGCACTTGAAACACTTTTATTCATAAAATTGTTTCCAAGCATTTCAGAGGCCACCTACCAGTGATGGGAGTTGCACAGCAGATGAATGCAAAGGGTAGTGGCAGCCTTGGTTAAAGGCTGTCAGGTTGATTGTGAGGCTTTTATGCACTCATTCGAGATGTTAAGATTGTTAAGGAATATTTTATGCACCAGAAACAGAGGAGATGATGGAAAACTTCTATTAACCCAAGGCAAATCTATTTAATTGACCCCTATCCATGTCATGTCAACAAATCCATGCTGCACAAGTAATTAGAAAATAAAATTAGCAACAGCTTTTGCTGTTGTTTCTTCAGCCAACTGGAGAAACTTGTAGCGACCATTTCAAATGAGATCACACCAAGACAGCATGTAAAGTTATCTCCTAAATTTAAATTCATGTACACATTTTCATCAGAGGCACAGTAGGTTGGATACATACACAGTGACTCAGAGGTATAAAGCCATAAGCAGTACAGCCAAGGGCAGTAAACAGTCCATCAACTTGAACAGAGGATAGAATTTTTTTTTTGTTAAGGTACAGTAGCACATATCATCAAACAGACATTCTGTTGCTAAACAATAATAATTGCAGTGGCTGAAATTAAAAGTTTTGTGACTGAGAGAGATGAGCAACCACAAAAAATAAAACTGGCAGCTTTCCTGCTCTACATGCACAACCATTCTTCTGTGAAAACTCCAGAGCTCCACTAAAAAATGGCATATTCAGAAGAATTTGCATCATAGTTATACAACCTTTATATCCAGGTCACAGATGCCGAGGGAGCTTACTGCATTTCCTGATGGAGAAGGGACTCACAGCCAGGTTACAAAGATGGCTATACTGTGAAAAAACAGAAGTTTAACAATCAAAAAATAACCCAGCTCATTATCTGCAATTGCTTCTGTCCTCAGAGACTTGATACAAGATAGCTATGTTTTCCAGCACAGATCATCTACCTATTCTAAGATGCAATTTCTAAAACACAGAAGGATAAAACTTCAAATATTAGTGCAGGAAAACATGATTTATACATATCCTATGTTCATTATTGCTTATACTTCCCTAGAACTACCATGATTTGTTTCTGAGAGAATCCTGACAGTTTTCTTTCCCTTGTTAGACCTTTCATCCTGCAAGTTTATTCCAGACATCCATTGCTCAATGGGCTGCAGGTATTGCAAAAGGGCCTGAATTAGGTTCAACAATCTAAAGTTACTTTAAAATGCTCAAATGGACCAAGCTAAAAAGTGAAGTTCAGCTTTCAAAAATCAACATTTTAGGCAAATCAATTAAAACCCTTCATGCCTTGTGTTCAGTAGGGGAAATTATCAGAACTTTCTGAGGGCAAACAGCAAGACAATGCAATTGGCAACTGTGACCCAGCCTCTGTAATCACACTGGGGCAGAGAGTTAGTACCAGCCCTCTTCACTGAAGAGCTTTTTGAAGACCTTCAAGTTGTGTCACTTAATACTTGCCAGCCATAGCTTGCTCTTCTCATTTCAGAGAGAAGACAGATTCTTGCCATTCTTTTGTCATGGCTAAATAATGAATGTACTGGGCTGCCTATTCATGTCACAGTCTCAAGACCAGTATTTACATTTTTTCTTCTTCTGGCAATACATGCAACATAAGAAGTACTATTGTAATATAGATTAAAAACTGGTTTCACATAAACTGAAAGCCCTTTGCATACAATCTGTCCCAATCAATTATCCTTCAGGAGGTTCACTAGCAGATTTCCATTCAGATAACACTTTTAGGGAAAAATTCATAGAGGTTTTCATGGCATTGAAGTTAGTTCAAACTACAATGAAAACTTGCTTTGTGTTATGACAAAATCAATTCTCTGCAAACAACATGGAACACATATGTGAAGTCTGTTTATAGACCATTTCCTTAGTGTTATCAGGCTTCCACACATTCAGAAGAAGAGCAGGAAATTGTAAAGTATAAGACACTTCAAGTTTTGGATGGCTCATTTTCTTTCTCTTTTTATTTTAGGTTCAGAAAATATGTCTTTATAAATAGTCAAAGGACAGAATGAATGTAACTATGTTAATTGCATTGTTGGTTTCATTGCATATCACAGGGGAACAAAGAGAAGATAAAAATGGCATAAAACAATGGAATCAGGGAAAGAGACCAAAGAAGGAGAGTACCATGACAGTCTGAAAGAGTTGCTGTGGCAGAAAGAAGCAATCCACTGAAGAGTTGATGCTGAAACGAAGCAGAAATGAGTGGGCAGAATTGATGGGTGTCCTTGCTACATTTAGCAATGCAGAGTTCAGCTGAAGCAAATTGAGTGCAGGCTGTAATGTCAGAGCCATGCATAAAAAAAAATGCTTCAAATGCACACTAGTGTTCTGTAGACTCACAATCCTCTTTTATTTCTTCACTTTCAGCTTTGATTACCCCTTTACTATTTGATTGGTTTGTTTATTTAATTGACATGAATATGGAAGTGGGGCTAATAGGAAGATAATTTTGTCTGAAATGTTTATAAAATACAAGATTTATGGAAAGCATTTACACTCTCTGGTAGGATATAGTGCTTTCCTTTTAACCCCATTCTATTCTGTAGGTTTGCTGTCAGTAGAGTGCTAGATAAGTAGGATCTTGGGCATCTAATTTGGACACCCAAGTTTAAGCAACAAAAACTTTCTTTGCAAACCTTTAAAGGGACCTTTTTTCTCTAGACTGCTAAAATCAAAGACTGCACAGCACATGGACAAGTCAAGCAGAATGAGTGTTGGCTATTTGTTGACTGGTATATTCTGGAATGTTTTGTGGGCAAAATCAGCATGAAAAGATTAAACAGTCATTTCACATGTTCTAAAATATGCAGCAACCTGTATAAAATTTGTATTTGGTTACATGACTTTTTTCACAAAAAATTATTCATGTCAAGAAACAAACATGAAAGAACAGGACTTTGGCAGCACAGTTCTGGTTTGTTACATCAGACAATATGCAGATATAATTTATTAGAAATTGATGGAGGTTGCATTTGCAGCATCTTTCTAGGGTTTTAGAAATTTCAGAGCACAATAAACACAGACCATCAAAACCTCCTAAGGCTAAATGTATGGATCAGATGTTCCTAAACTCTCTGCCAATAGGATCACTATTGTTAAAAAAGTTTTGAGGAATTAATGTGGTTTCTCAGATTCTCACAAGGAACCAACAAAGGCTCATTACTAGTTGATGGGAGATTAATGTTGTGGAAAAAGGAGAGACTTCATGGAATTATTTATTAGCTTGCATGAGACATCTCTGAGATGGAATGAGAATACAAAAGGGGTTAAAGACTGCTGCAAAGTCTCCTACTGAGATAACTTTTTATACAAAAGGGTAAGTGCTAAATAGCTTTCAAGCACTGCCTCACCTGACAGGGTTGGAAAAGTAGGTATTATCTGAAAGGCAGACCATACTTTTCAGAAGTAAGGAGGATGATTCTCTTTTGGCTTGCAAATGTCTACCTATCAGACAGGAGGGGATTTAAATGGGAGGGTTCATCCATCTGCTGCTGAGACAGACTTACTGGGAACAATTTTAACAGAGAGCAAAAAATATTCTGTGAAAAGAGTAGATAAAATAGCAGGAGTTCATCTTTTTTCCATTACATCAAGTCTCACATCCTTATCTCTCCTATTCCTCCTCCATATAAAAAAAAAGTTAAAATTCTGGAGATAATTCTTCATCATCATCATCATCACTAGGAGCTGTTAGATTCATGCTAGTTTAAAGCCAGTATCCTTATTAAATTTGCTCTATTAAACACGTGGGATTAGAGCCTTTAGGTCATTAATTTCAGATTAGCAGCTCACAGGAACAGCTGGGAGCAAGGCTGTGGGCTTGGACTTCTCTGTTTGGAGCTTCACAGTCCAAAAGGGACAAAAGTCCCCTGGGACAAAAAGAAGTACTTATAAGTCACACACTTTACATTAGGCTTTCTGGCATTCTGTTTCCATGCCAAGCTCTGGAAATTTGCTACTGCCCTAAGGGCTTAAGTTATTCCAGGGAAGTATTAATTTTTAAAAAAAGGAAATTTCAAAAGGTAAGGAAGCAGCCTGAGCACATGGGATAAGTCCAAAGTGATGAGTCCATGACTTGCCCTGGATGCTGTAGAACTGTATCTTCTCTGCTTAGCTAGCAATATTTTAGGTGTTGATCACAGGATGGTTGAGGTAAGCAAGAACTGGAGACAGAAGTGCAGCTGTTGACCCACCAGTGCTAAGCAGAGGTGAAGGAGCACCTCTCTCCACCTTTTGGTGTGAGGGTGCTTTGCTAGGTCATGGGCATCTTGCATGTCCATCAGGACATCAAGCTGCTTTCCAGTCAGCCCCTGCATGTTCTGGTGTGTGGGGTTAACCCTCCTGAGATGCAGAACTTTGCAATACCTCATGCTGAACTTGTCAAGAGTCCTTTCTACCCATTTCTCCAGCCTGCCAAGATCTCCCTGAAGGTGACACAACCTGGTGTATTGCCCAGCTTATATCATCTACAAACTGGCCAAGGGTAAATTCCATCTGCCTGCAATTTCCCAGTAAGGTTAGGAAAGATGAACTCCATTCTAGATGTGTGATGCCTTAAGATATTAGCTTTTATATCTTTCAGATCTTGTACTGCATTAGTGTATAACTCTGAACTCCATACAGGGTGTTACTTAACTCCCTTCACATTTTGGTCAGGCAAAAAAACAATCCTTCAAGGCTTGAGATCCAAGGACAGCCTCTGCCACAGGCTCCATGAAGTATAAACAAGAGTGAATTGGGAGGGGCAGACTGGGGGTGTGTGACTTCATTACCTGAAGCTGTAATTGGAGGATTAACCTCTGATATGCTAATAGATCAAATTTATATCTGTCTGAAAAAGTCATGACTATTGGGTCCTTTTTGGGTGTAGCCCCCTGGACAGGCTTCATCTGCCCTCAATGTACCTGTACCTTCATTAAATATATTCGCTTTTATCCTTTAACCTTGTCTGGCTTCTGTTTCTAGGTAAGCCCGAAAGAGGCATCATGTGCACATATCTACAGCATCCCCCTTACCTCCCCTGAAATTAATGCAGATCTATAGCTTGTTACAGTGGAATTAATAAAATACTAAGAGCCACTATGTTCAGTATAATGAAAGCTACCATCAGAACACAGGAGTGGAAAACATCAAGGAAAGGAGAGAAAGAGAAAAAAATCAGGCTGGAAGAAAAAGATTATTCCTATATAAAAGATATCTGTGGCCTTGTCTGCAAAAAACTCAGGAAATAAAAAACATTAGTAAAGGTGTGAAGCTAAAATTGATTTGCTAAATCTCACAAACCTTGTGTAGACACATTTGTTCAAAGTTGAAGTAGTTAAATTTGACTTAGCTTAATTCATTTATAGTATGTATTAAATTAAACAAAATTAAGGTCTTTTCTTCTAACAAGGCTGTCAACACAGGGATTTAATGCAGCTGAAGTTTGAACTTTAACATTTAATTTGGATTGACTTTCCTAAATGTCCCAATGCAGAAGAGTAGTATTAGCTTTCACTGTGGCAAAAATTAAAAACAGAAAACAGGCAATGGATGCTAGCCAGGTAATGGTAAAAAGTAATTAAATGAAGAGAAAGACTCTTTCCAGAAGGAATTATGAGAAGCCACAGATTCTGGCCAAGAGGTGATCAAAGCCATTTACTAGCATGCAAAGAGCCAGGAACAGATGAAGAGTAATCATAAAAGGGATCAAATACTGTCAGTTAGAGACTGGCATTGCATAAGATCTGGAGCAGAGGAAAAGGTACAGAATTATTGTTTTTAAATGAGCAGATGGAGCTGGCAAAAAGGCAGAGAAAAAAACCAGCTAGACCATTACACATAGTCATAGAAAGGGATGAAGTTTTTAAAACCAGAAGATTCTCTTAGCTCTAGAAAGGAAACTACTAGCATTTAGAGATGCAGAAGGGCCCAAATTGGAAGACCAATTACTCTGTAGAAGGGGAAGAAAATTTGGTTGCAAGTAATAATAATTATGAGGACTTTTGCCTATATTTCACAGCACAATGAAAAGACACTGGGACTCATTATACCTGCTCAGGTAATACAGCTATAAAAGAACATACCTGTAAGGGAAATGGTGACCAATCCATATAGAGCTTGCTATCCAGTTCTAACAAGAAATAGATTGTTGTGATTTACAAAGATTCCAAAATAAAAGAAACTCTTAATCAACCTAATCATACAGCTCCAGCTTTGGCTTCTAGAATGGTTCTCTGCACAGAAAGATTCTTTACAAAAGGTTACAGCTTTAGCTGTTCCCTAGAGGGGTCACAGTGACTGAACAGAGAAACTGCAGCTCCACTGAAGAGCTTTGCTATCATTTCATGCTGCCCCTTTTTGCAAATGGCACAGGGAAAGATGGACAAGTCAGCTGACACACGGGGGTGCCCTCTTTATGACACTCATCTTTCTTTTGTGCACTAAAGACTTCTAAAAAGACTCTTTTTTCAACCTCAGAAGCCAAGTGGGACAACCGCCTTTGTCTCCGGAGTGAAATACTTTTTTGAAAAGAAGAACAATCTGATCCCTTTTTTTCCTCACAAATTTCTGAAGCTGTTACAGAGACATGAATCAAGCAGAGCTAAATGAAGTAAATAAACAGATATTGATAAAGGCTGCTCCTCGTTACCTTACATGCTCAGGTCCAAAACACCAGAAAAACCAAGGCAAGCTCAGCCTTGATACTCCTTGGTAGCAGAGCACAGCAAGATATGCACAAATATTATACTTGAGTGAAATGATACAGGAGCCCACAGTGGTAAATGGAACAGTGGACAAAATCAAATATTCAAAAAAATAGCTTAAATGAGCTCTTAATATCTGGGTTAAAATTACCCCAGAAGAGTGCAGGACAGACAAAATTTGAGTGAAGCTTAATTTGGCCTCTCTGTCCAAGACAGTTTAGCCTATGTCCTCAGTTTAGCTGAGAGCTTGTTTTGCCATTTATAAAGCATAGGCTATATGTAAATGTATTTTCTATACCCACCCATAGATTGCCAGAAGAAGTGCAGTATGAAACACAATTTATGCCAATACCTGCTCTTAGAGCCCTCATCTGTTACCTTGCTAAAATTTCACACTTCAAGGTAGGGACTAAATCTAACCATATGCGATGCAGCCTTGCCTAAATTAATTTACAGCAAAAAGACTTATTTATTTCCTGCCCTTGGTATAATCTGATTGGCTTTTGTGACAGCTGTAAAAGGAAAGCTGCTAAGAGAGACAATCACATCCGACAAAGAACATGCTAATGAAATCAGGCTTTCTAAAGGGAAGTGATTTTGACAGATTAGAAATTATAGCTTTGTATGGATACTACCCAAGTTGTCAGCCCCTCTTCCCACAGTAGCAGCAGGCTCTGTTCAATTTGAGGAACACTCTGTCTGCTCATCATGTTATATAAAATCAAACTCTTGCTGTATCTGGGTGATTTCCTACAGTGAAAAACTCAGAAACAGAAGGTAAAAATTCCCCATTTGGCATCTTAATCTTCTATTAATGATGCAACCTGTACTGTACCATCTGAAAAACATGAATCAACACTGAGCCCACCCTTCCACAAATAGAACTCTCTACCCTATAATGTGGTGATCTTTCTCTTTCTAATTGCATCTTACAGATTTTTAAAAGGCACTTTAGTCCTTAAGTGTAAAATTTGCATCCAAACTACTGTACAAAGAAACACTAACAATGATTTTGAAGCAATTCCTGCTAAAAAAAGAGCAGAGACTTCTGATCACACATCATCAGAGAAGATGGAAGTGTACATGGAGCCTTTTTCTTATCTCATTAGCAACCATTAGAAACCCTCAGGGGGAACATAATGACCACTGGAAAAAGGGCAGAGCAGACTTCAGTGAACAAAACAGATGTTTAGTGCATATAGATATTATCCAACACCAGCATCAAACTAGTGAGTTTGGCCATTTAGGGCATCTCCTAGGAAACCATCAGATAATATTAAAAGATATTGACTAACATAAAAGGAACTGCAGGGGAAACGGTGCATATTTGATAGAAATGGGATGTGCTTCTAAATGCAATAGTTCTAATTTCTGCTGAGGAAAAGAAAATCTTTTTCTAGATGCATATTTTGATTTTGCTTAAAGGTCTTTAAATTTGCTGTGCATTACTGTAGCTCCATATTGCAGTCTTTGACTAAGCAAGGTATAAAATGCAGTGCAAAAGCAAATCACAAAGTGAGATAATATAAAAATATATCTTAAATATGTTGCAACTTGTACAGCACAAAGCATTGTTTTGTTGTTCTTGTTATTATCTTCTTTTCTCTGCCAGTTCTTTCTGGATGTAATTTTCCATGTAGTCTGTGAGCTATAAAACTGGCAAAGGTATTGGGCCCTTTATTTCCTTTATGGTCCTTTGAGGAAAGCTTCTTCTGCACATCACGCCCAAAAAAGCCACTGTAATTGACCTGGACCAACTGGCAGCATGTCCCTCACACCACGTGAAGTATTCTTGCTCATAACTGCAGCATTTCACCTCTGCGTTTTGTCCAGGAAGAGAAGGCATTTGAGTCACTGATATCTTCCTTTCCTCCATCTGATTTTGTGCCTGATCAACAATGTTTCTTGCCTGGCAGTTTCTTTTTGCAGTGCTAAGGACAGCTTTTCCACTGTGATTATCGTTTTGCCCTCTCTGCAGTCAGCGAGTAGAAAGGTTAGCTTGGAATTTTGCTAATGAGAACTTTGCTGATCTGTTCAAGTTGGCTGATACGCCTTTTGGGCATGACCAATCAGAGCATAAAGTGTCAGGAGATTTGCTGTCTCTCTACAGTCCTGGCAAATGTCTTCCTGCAGTCTACCAGAGCATTAACTCTCTGCCCAGTTCTCTATATATGGCAAGGGATAGTGGCACACACTCACCTCTGCATAAATCACAAATTATCTGTGCATGCCATGGTGTTAAGCTTGGTGGAGAGTTGGGCAGAATTGAGGAACAAAAATAAAACCATTGTCGAAAAAATCTACCCTCCTAATTCTATAAACCATATGGCTTCCCAGGCTTTCCTTAGCTCCTATAAGACATTCCTGTGTACAGCCTGTGTTTTCCTGGGAGGCTGTGCCCATTAGTGTGCAGAGTATCAGCACAGCACCAACACACTGCTTAGCTGTTTTGGGAGGTGACTGTCATATGGTTATCTCAGGGATCAGAGATTTATGAAAGGACAAAGATCTGACGTCTTCTAATTTAACCCAAGAGACTCTGTTATATAACAGACAAGCTATCAAAAAACCTCTGTGAAACATAAACCTTGCTGAACTTCTTTTGATGTTTGTATTTTATTTTCCAGATGGAGCACTGCCAAATAACAGCTGCATAGACAGTTAAGATCGTTTACAGAACTGCAAAGAGTTTGATTGATCAGCTCAGATGTCAGCAATTTTGTAATATGCTTGGGTACCAAAGGAGCAGAGCAGGTTGAGAAATGCAAAGGGCAAAAAAATATTGTGTATTCTGATTGTGTCCTTCACACAAAATTACAAGCATTTTCAACAACAAAGTAATTCACTTCGTCCAATAGACTGCCTCCAAGTTCAGGGCAATAAAAATGAAGAGCATCTTTAGCTGACAATTTAAGCTCAAATCATTTTTGACTGGCAAGGTGTGGTATCATCCAGAAGAATTGATGCTATAGCAGTAGCTTCAAATTACGGGGTTATAGAGTGTCTACTCAACATGCAGCTCTGATCAGTGGAGGTAAGGGGAGGGATAGGAAAGAAATGGATAGCAACAAACACTTTCTGTAAGCTCTATAGTTAATTAAGGATAAGAATTTCTATACACATTTCTATTTGAGAAGAACTCCGAATAAAAATTAAAATGGAAGATTTTGACTGACACTGAATACATACTGAAATTCTCATTTCAGGCACCATTTTCCTATTCAATCCCCTGCATGATTTTTTTTTGAGAGGTCTGGGGAAAAATGCGTCTCCCTTTCAGCAAAGGAAATTTTAAACTATGTCATTTTCTAAAAATGGTGGTTTACTGAAATTACATGTTTCTGTTATGCCAACCCATTCCACTCCCTACCCAAATATAATTCAAGGCATGTTGTTGTGTCAGCAGTTGTCAGTCTTTGTTAGCAAGTGTCAGGGCTGAGATAACCACTAATGTCCTTCTCTAGCTGATGAGTTTAAAGGGCATTAAAGCAGAGACTAAAAGTCAGTATTTTTTAAATGAAAAACAAAACCTCATCCTAGGTTTTCCTTGAGCAGCAGAACTGTTAGCACATTTTGTAATGGGCTTCTCACCCCCACAGAGCTAAATAATAGTCCAATAACTGTAACCTAGAAATCCATCCAATTGTAAGAATTAATTAAATATTACAATAAATCAAGCCAAAAGAACTACACTGAAAAATCCCAAGTAGTTTAAACAGATATGGTCCAATAATACTGAAATACGTATCTAACACAAGTTAGAATGTGAGATTAGAAATCCCTGTGTCAAGATAGATGGGTTAAAAGTTAGACCTAAGAAGTAATCAGACCATGGTTATTCCACCCAGAAACTACCTTTTATCATTTTCAAGAGAAGGTTTGTGGACTAAAATCATCGAATATACAGCCTCTAAAATTATTGCTTCACATCACAAAACCTAGTCATAACTGATAATCTTTACTCACTGGGAGACTCGTTTCAACACAAATGACCCCCACTGGATCAGCAGGAACACCAGAATGATGCATACAGAAATACATTTCTTGTTATACCCTGAGAACACCGATATTTGCTTTTTCACAGTTACTACTGGAATGATTGTATTGCTTCTCCAAGTGATGTGCCCCTTCCTTCAGAAAGAAGAATAATTTCACAGTGACCACCTCAAGATTCAACATCAGTCATTTCTCTTTAACTGAATATCTTTTAAAAAGGTATGCACAGAGTGAATTAAATAGCTCAATGGTTACATAAAAGCATAATTGCTTTTTGCTTATTTCTTCCTCTGTGCATTTTAATGATGTCTTTTCTGTTCTTAAAGTGCATTTCTTTTTTTTTTTATTATTAATTTTCTTGCATTTATGCAAGATACGGAGGCTGAAGGACTCCTTACCAGACATCTTTAATTAGGTTTAATAGTTTAATGCTTCACAGTAACAAGGTTGTGTTTAGGCAATTGACCCTTCAGATCAGCTGATTCCATGGAAATTAGAGCCTCCCACATGTCTCACATACACCTCAAAAGTAGGCATTGATTCTGGAGTGTTGGGATCCCTCTAGAGTGAATAGCAAGAAATAGGTACAATTTATCTTAGAATACTTATCTCAGAATAGGGTCGATTGCCCTCTGCTCTGCCTACATCTCTCCATTGACTTTTCTGGAAGCTTAGGAGAATTCACTTAGAGAAGACATCTAGCTATGAGATGGTACGAGGGGAATCCTTGCTGGATGTCAGTGTACCATTGCTGCACTGCTGGCTGTCTTATCCAAGATGCCACCTCCATCTTCATTGTCATAGATGGCTCTGACTGTAAAGTGCAGATCAAAAGATACAGCAGATTGGGATGAGTTTCTTTTGTAATTTTGTAATCTCCCTGAGAGATACTGTGATTACTGTGTTTATACAAGTAGTGTTAAAGATACACTTGTGCACTATCAACAGGAGATTCACTTGGAGTATCTTCTAAAAATACATCTATTCACTGTTCAGCATTATCTTCACTATGTTCCAGAGCTTGTCATTTTTATTGCATTAATGCTTCTATTTTATCTGTTATATTTCTTCTCATAAACAACCTACCAGCCAAATGCTTTCTGGCTGATTGCACCAGAGCTTGTCTATGTCTGGCTTTTAATCACAGTTTCCCCATCTCTCTGAGATCATCCTTAGTCTTCTGGGTAACATAAGCCCTGTGGCAGGCTAACTTATGCTGAGAAAATGTCAGCTGACTGTGGGAGCAAAGCACCAGGGAAGCAAAGCCCAGCGCTCAGCTGAGAGCTGAGAAGTTGCCAGGAGACTGTGGAGCTCATGCAAAGAACCCCCCTGCCTTCCACGGTACACTGAGCTGAGGTCTCAGCTTTCTTAAACCTCCAGACTTCCAGACACTCTCCTCACTTTGAATAGCAAGTGAGAATCAATTTAGCTGTCAGCTGGAGAAAGCACTCCATGTGTGGGACAAAGGGGGATTCAGTTTGAGCCCCGGGGTGGGAGTCTGCTGTCTGAGATGACTTCAGAAGACAACTGCATAAATAATTCCGAGCTCTTTTTCCCTACCACATCTCTGGGTTTCCTGAGGATGTCATCAAGGCAACTTAGGTATCAATCACAAGGCTGGGCCAGCGTACAGTCTACAAGGGTGTGAAAAACTGAGACATAACACCTGATGAGGACAAGGGATCTAGATGATCTTTATGAGCAGATAGTGATAGGACAAGGGAGAACAGTTTTAAAAATAAAAGATAAGAGATTTAGGTTAGATATTAAGGAGAAATTATTTACTGTAAGAGTGCTGAGGCCCAGAACAAGTTTCCCAGAGTAGTTGTGGGTGTCTCATCCCTGGAAATGTTCAAGGACAGGTTGGATGGGGCTTTGAGGAATCTGGTCATGGAGAAGACATTCTGGCCCATGGAGGGGATTAGAATTAGACCATTTTTAAGGTCCCTTCCAACTCAAAGCATTCTATGATTCTGTGGTTGTATGATCTCTCACAGAATTGCAAGATTCTGCCAAGGAAGGATTCTTTCTCTGTTCTGCAGCAGCCTGTGCTCCATTAACCAGCTCTGGCTGCAGTAAATCCACTCAGCTCCAGCAAGACTTTTGCAACAGCCAAGCCCCAGCAGTACAGCAGGGATAAAGAAACTGTCAGAAAGCCATTTTGATGGCCAACACTTTATCCTCTGACACAATACAGTTGTAAGTTATACAGGAATTTCACAGTGTGTAATAGTAATACGCACAAGGTAAAAACTCTAAGTCATTAGCAGTTTAATTTATTAGCTAAGTTGTGCCAATGCCTATCAATCAGGCTTTAAGGTTGGTTCCAGAGAGGGTTTTTGATCTTCCTCACATTGCTTTGCTTTTCTTCTTCCATGGCAGCATTAGCAGGCGACAATTACATTATATATCTACTCAGTGCTCTGGTGAGAGACCATTATGTTCACAGATCATTACTGACATCCTGACATTTGTCATCTCCTTTCATAGCAGTTAAATCTTGCTTTATCTGTAAATGTCACCACGTCATTTATTCATGAAAAGGGGTCACATTCCCAAAATAGTACACTCAGCTTTTAAAAGGGAAGTTGGTTTTATTCACTGTGGTAATCCTTGGACAAACTTCACTGCTGCTAAGTACTGACATTTTTCCCCATGCAGCTGTTTACATCCACACATACAGATTTCAGAGGTTTTTTTTCAAAGTAAAACCCTAAAAGAAAGACAAATGATCTGGATGAGAAAAATAAGTGCTTATTTTTTCAGCTTCCTACACTTAATCCACATGGAATTATCATCACTGAATTTACTGTTGTGAAGTATAATTTTAATTTGAGATCCTACTGGCTCAGAACCCACCGGCTGTCTATTTTTACTAAGACTTTGGCAGGTAGTTCTCAGCTGGACTGTATTTCAAACTCACAAAAATATAGTTTAAGTAATCCTCAATAATAATACTTTCTTTCTCCATCTTCAAGGCCTTCAAAGTTTAATTAATAAAAGTCTTGGCCTACCCTGCGAGATGTATGGGCATTCTTTTCTAAAATATAGAGAAAATAAATAAAAGCTGATGCAAGGAGGATGTCTAAAAGACTCTTCCTGTAATCTTGGAAGAAATTAATCAAACCCAAATGTAAAGTCAGAATTTAGCAGGGCAGAGGCTCCCTCTTACACAATTTATACACTAACAGGCATCCTTTCTACAGTCGGATTTCCTTTATCACTATGCTTCTCTTTTTTACCTGTTCATACATTAGGATTTTAGTGGATGCATTGAGGAGGTTGTGGGTTTTTGGCACCTAGGGATTTCTCTTTGAAGTTCATGTTCAGTTTTCATCACACCCGTCCTATCAGCCAGGTATGCCACCTGGAGCTCCATCTTACTCAGGTTATTATCGAGACACTTGAATTATTTCTTCCAAAAAATTTGCTGTGGACAAATTTTAAGGCCAGATTCTAAGATAGCATGAATTAGCTTAACAGTTGGGATCCATATGTATATTTATATATGTATATACATATTTATGTATGTATATACTTATAGCTTATCTAGTGATCTACCATCTTGATGCTTTCTATAGTGATAAAAACATAGCAGCTCACTTCTCTAGAGTAATTTCCAAACTATTTTACAAGCCCTGTGAAGTATATGCAGCAATTACTTTCCACACCATTCACAGCAGCTGCTTTATGAGCTCAGCAACGCTCCACAATAGCTGAAGGTAGAAAACAATAAAAAGTGAGGCCTGAGTTTACCAGGGGGCTAAACGGGCTGCAGCTTCTCCATTAATGTTGCCCCCTGAAGCATATAATCAACAGCTGGATCCATTTCTGAAACTGTCACATCCCTTTGAAAATAAAGAGAATAATTTAAGTAAACTGAACAGAATCACAGAAACACAGAATAATTCAGGTTGGAAGGGACCTCTGGAGGCCATCTTTGCTGAAGGCAAAGCCACATCAGATCTGGTTGCAGGGCTTTGTCCACTTGAGTTTTGAATGTGTCTAGAAAGTATCAACAATCTCTTTTCCAGGCTTTGACAGCCCCCATAGTGAAAAAACAAAAACAAAAACCAAAAAAAAAAAAAAAAAAAAAAATCCCTCCCCAAAAATGCGTTCCTCATATCTAGTTTGAATGTCCTGTGTTCCAGGTTTTGGACTTTGCCTTATCACCATGCACCTCTGAAGGTGCTCCAAAGCCTTCTCCTCTCAACACACACACCTCTCTTAAATACCCCTCATGCCTCCTGACTAACAGAGTCCCACACTGGATTTGCTCCAGTTTTTCCCTCTCATTCTTTCCCTGAGATGCTGCAAAGAGCATGTGTGTGGATGGTCTGTGCATTGCCATCTCACACATGTCAAATCCAGGAGGAGAATCGTTTCTCTCACTGCAAGACATCACTGCTGAGGTGAAGCCCTTGTTCCCCAAGTGCCATCAGCAAAACCTGCTGCACACTTCCTCCCTCCAGCAAGTTATTCAGGTTACCATAGTTTCTGCTTCAAGTTTTCAGTGCTTCTTTTCCTGCCAAGTTTCCTGCCACTTCCCTCCCTGCCCCCAGCATGACTTCACAACTTCCAGTTATGTGATTTTTGAGACCAGCTGGAACATAAATGCTCAGAACTGAAGAACAAATAAAATGGCTGCTTTCAAAAAGTTAACAGACTAAATTCTCCTCTGTGCCAGTTATCTGTTGAAGTCAGGGTCATTACCTCCACTTAAACCAGCTGAGAATTTCAAGTATTTGACCACAGCTTCTGAATGCACCAGGTGTGGGACCAGCTTTCCCTGAGAAATCTGTGGTATTGCAATTATGCTGAGTATTCAATTCAGAAATACACTTATTTTTTAACAGTATTGACCATATTGTATTTTCCAACCGATAAAAATCTTTATTTACTAAAGACTGGCTTCTCAAATTTGCCTCTCTAGTACATTTTGCCAAAACAGCAAAGCAATTCACGTAACAGACCTGTATTTGTAACTATTGTATTTGAAACACTTCAATAACAATGTAAGAAAAAAATACAGATTTTTGTAGGATTTATTAAGAATAGAATCTATCTATAAAATATTCTGAAAATAGCTTTACTGCATGTTCTAAAACACTATCTACTTAATATTGTGCTAGGTTTCAGAGAAACCTCTCTGCTGATCATTTTTTGCAAGAAAATGGATTTATTCTAAAGAAACATAAAACTTTTTTCTTTTGAGATGAAGGGTTGCATATTGTTTAAAGACTTTGATACAGTAAAGTAAATAAATGTTAATCAAAAGGAAAGGGACTAGGGCTCTGAAAGCTTATTTTGCAGTAGCTGTACTTTGCCATGTGAAAAGCATAATGGATGTAGATTTTGTTTCATGCAAGCCAAAGGGAGGTTTGTCACAGGCTTGAGTGATGTCAGGACCTGACACCATTTCTCAGGCTGATGGTATTTTGACATATAACTTGCAGCATTCTTGGTGTGAACTGAAAGATCCTACAATTAACTTCCCTTATTCCAATGAAAGTCCTTTTTTTCTTTCTTTTTTCTTTTTTTATTTTTTGTAGCTTTCCAAAATATACTGGAAAGTTTTGCATGAAGGAAATATTTCTGTTTGAAGTATATTAATCATATCTTTTTGCATATGTCTATGTGTGTGTGCACATGTATGTACAAACGTGTATACAGAATTTTTATCAAACATTAAACAGTACAGTGGATATTAAAAAACTGTGTTTTCTCTGCTCACCATGAAGCCTATTTTCTCCTGATAACTACAGCAAACTCTATTGACCTCTGGAGATTTGCTCTGATATTGCATATTGCCTGTTAAAACAACTGAAAAAACAACTCCCCCCACCCCCTGCAAGAAGAAGCTGCACTAGTTCATGTGAGATTTTGTTCCTGAATCCTTAAAGAGAATTTTGAGATCAAATGCTGACAAGCCAAATACTATATTTTTTATTGCCAGATTAAACTGCTAAAAATAATCATACACACAAATAGTCCCTTTTCTTAAAAAAATGAATTTTATTTTTCTCAGAACCTTTAATCTCTTTTCTCTCAGCACCTTTAATCTCTATTTCAGAAACAGCTTTCTTTATGTACCCATGCAAATCAAGATCACTGACACCAAATATACATCTTCTTTCCTGGTGTTACTCCCAGCTTCCAGCGTGTTTGTATTACTAGTTTCATCTACCCACTGATCAATTGCTTGACCAAGCACCCTTCCAGCTTATGGCCTCAAATTGTTTTTTTAAATCAAATGCTGACCAGTGACAGTGCTGCTTGTTGAACAGCAGTGTCCATCATGTACAAAATTGAATCACAATAAGGGACGCTGAAGCAGGGATAATCCACTTTTTTACTGACATCTGGCTTATAGCTGTGGCTCACATTTCATGTAGAGACATCGCTCACAGTGAAATTGAGTGAATGGTAAGCGACAAACAGTGGAAAGACTACTTTCAAAATTCAGGGATTGGGAGGTGCTTTTATGCCCTGGCTCTCAAAGATGCTTCCACATGCAATTGTTGTTCTGGATTACACTGGTTACAGACTTGAGCACCAGAAGTGACCGCATAGAAAATGAGTAGTGAGTCATAAGACATAACTAATGAGGGATGGTCTCCTGGCATGCATTTGACAGAGGGTCTGCAGCACATTCTCAGCTTAAAGCCGGGTGCCCTGAGACAGGTGAAGAAGTGCTGGCATCAGCTGAAACCTCCAGATATCTCTGTGACAGTTAACCTCTCCAGATGTGATTCACCACTGGGAGAGTTATCCCACATGGATATCAGAGCCAACCCACAGGGTCTGACAGCAAGGATGGATGAGGAGCAAAGGGCAGAAACTGAGGCTGTTCCACCTGAACATGAGGAAGAACTCCTTCACTGCATGGGTGACTGTGACAAGATCAGATTGTCAGAGAGGGAGTGGAGTCTCCCTCACTGGAGGTATTCCAGGACTGTCTGGACACAGTCTTGTTCCCTGTGCTCTGGCATGACCCTGCCTAAACAGGTGGCTTGGACAATGTCACCTGCTGTGTTTCCTTCCAACCTGACCTGTTCTGTGATTCTGTGAAAGTATCTCTGAGCTGGAATTTCTGTGAGACTCAGATGAGAAGCAGAACCTGAGCACATTTCTGAGCACAGACCATTTCCTCTTCCTCTGCCTATTCAGCCATGAAAGGATCTGGCCATCAATTACGGTAGCTAAGGATTAGGCTATCCACAGGCTGTGGGAAAGCAAGCTGATGTTCCTGTGTTCCAAAAATATCCAGATATCTGGCAAGGGCTCTACCTGTAAGAGCTAAATCATGTACATGAAACCAAAGGAAAGGAGCCCAGACTTATACTGCACAGTTGAGGACTTACATGTCAGTAGGAGGAAAATCCTATGACCTGCCTTATCCATAGATTATCCAGTTTTCTGCAATTGTGAAAAATGAGTGAATTCAGTGTACCCTTGCTGTCATGCCCTTGCATCACTGTGCAAGTTTTAGTAAAATTCAATACAAAGCAGCTAAATTCACTCAACAAACTGGGCTCTAGAGGGACCTCAGGTGTATGAATGGCTGTTTTATGAATCACTCAGGAGAGAGATCTCCTAAGCAGCAAGCACAGTAAATAGGTGTTCCTGTTGTGCCTTCCCAGTGTTAGAATGGGAAGGAGTTCCCAAGCGTCAGAGTGGGTGTCTGAGGGAAGGTATTCCAAAAACATTTGTAACAGCTGGGACAAATCTAATGACAAGCAGCCTTGGAGAGGTTTCCCTGAATTATTGAGAATTTAGACTTCATCATTTTGCTCAAGTGACACATTTGGTTTTCAAGTGTTTTGCTGATTTCCTAACTGCACCATAGACTGAAATCATTTTGGCCCACTATTGCTGCCAGGGGGGACACACAGCAGCAGCACCATTGGTCTACAACAGTGAAATTTCTGAGGCAAAATTCTGCAATGTTTCAGAAAGAGTTCCATTTTCCCCAGCAGAAATGTGTTTGAGACCAAGAACAGCATTTGGTGCAGCTCAATTTCCTTTTCTCCTCCATGCAGAACATAAGGTAGCATCAAAGGGACCCATTCCTGCTCATGGAGGGAAAAAATCCCAATCTGTGTATTAGGGAACCAGATGGAGAGAAGCCAGCCTTTATTTAAGTGTAACACCTGTGGCTCACTCTCTCAGCTGCAGAGAGTGAGCATATGCTGAGGACATTTGACCAGACATGTACAGAGCTAAAAGCTGTATAGTATTGTATTAGAAGTTTCTGTCTCAGCACAATATGCTCAAGGAAAGAGAAGATATCCCAAAATACATTGCATGTATTAAATAGAGTTATGTAGGCAGGCTCATGAGATAAGTTTTTTTCCCACCTTTTGAGATGTGTGTTATGTTCTTTATGCTAAATTTTGAATAGAAGGAATTTGATGTGGGATGAAAGATTTGAATAGTCCTAAGAATAGCAGAAAGGATTATTGGGTAATTTGCTCCAACATCTCTTTTACAACCTTATTTCTTAAACATTCCCCACCTGTGCCCCTACCACACCATGTAAAGTTGGCTGACATTTTCCACAGTGCTTTACAAATGCGGCAAAATAAGAAAAGAACAGAACAGATCTGCAATTATAACCTACTGTATTTCAAGACACTTTAACACAGGTAACTGCATGCTATAACTTACAAAATGAATCCCCTTTCTGATCCTCTGAGGATTACTGAAAAACCAAATAAACCATCTGGCTATTACACATTCATTTGTCTAGCAAGTATTTTGGATGTCCTCCCATTAATATGTCATTTGAAAGAGTATTTAGTTCAGTGGGAGATGAAGCATCACCACACAGGTCATGCCTAAATCAACAGAACAGCTTGTCTCTCTCTCTCTCTCACAGCCAATCTACATATAATTGATTTTCAGAATCCATATTCAGAGACAAAAAAACATTTCTTTGAGAGATTCAAGTGCCACATTTCACAGTTCTCTTGCACAACTTTGGGCAAGGTCCATCTTCCACTGCTACAATATTTGTGTAAATTTTCTATTGTATCATTCTCAGATTATATTCTACTTATTGCAGATGGTCAAAAATTCATAAAGGAAAATGATAACTGAATTTATTAAAATCTTTTTTCAAGCTCCTCTTTTCAAACGGCTTACACTGACTGTCACCCACACAGCACCATATTCAGTGTTAGTGAGAGGTGTTAAGCAGACTTGGTTTGCTCTTCTTCCTCAACACATTCTTGGTTTTGGGAACAAAGAAATTCCCACATAAGTTGAACAGATGAGCAGACATTTAACATTACCACCAGTCTGAGGTAATTTCCATAAGAGCAAACTGCCATATGACACCAGCCTAGGACACAGTACCAGAGCTGAATCAAACAATATCAGTGTGGAATCTGGATTCCAGTCTCATTATAAATCTTAGCATGCAGATACTTCACTGCCAACAGACATCACACCACTTTGGTACAAACACCCCCAAAACTGCAAAGGATCTGAAACAGACTGAGAGAAATTTGTGGGGTTTGGATTTTCCAAGCTCACTCACAGATAATGATGCACATACATACACAGAACTTCAAAAACAGCTCTGTTGAGAATTATTCCCTTCTATCCATGATACTGCACCACTCTTTGCAAGAGGGGGCTCCTGCATAGCTGTGGGGAAGAATCACCAGGGCATTTCTTGCTCACCATTTTGCTAAAACCACATGTGAATCTGCTCCGACTGCTACTGATTCAGCAGAAATTCTTCATGTTCTTTCAGCAGCAATAGGAATATGTGAAAAGCGTTTTTCATCCGAATACCAAATGTTCTTGAACTGTCTTGTTGTTGTTCAATTTGTATTCCTATTATAATAATTTTAGCATTAGAAGTACGTGGATAAGTCGGGGAGGGAGGGGTAAAACAGGAAGCAGGGAGAAATGTCAGAATTCTTGAGCCATGGGAGGTGAAAATCAGACAAATGTAATCCTAGCTGCAAATTACCAAGAGAGAGAAACTGAAAGTGTTCATTTGAACTAACCCTGTTATCCAGCATTATGAAAAAGCAGTGACAGTCAGTACAGATTATTTTTATTTAAATTCTTGGGAGATAATTATTATTTTACCTGAATAATCCTTGAGTTATTTGAAAGGAGCCCTGGCAGAAGGAAGCAAGTTTTAAGCTGTAAAATGCATTGCTATCAATGAATATATAATTTGTATTTCAAGCCCACAGACAGTAAAAATACAAGTAAAACTCCAGAAACATACACACAAAAAATTTCGTTTGTGGCAAATAACAAATTGCCAAGTCAAAGACTATAGAAAATATTAAAGATATAATATTTCTATAAATGATGCTCAAGAGGGAAGAGGAAATGGGAGAAAAAAGAATGGCTGTGAAATGGAAGATGGGTCTTTTCATGGGTACTGTTAATGGAACAGCAAGAGGGACACTGAAATATATTGCTTACTTTAATATCCATTCCTCCTGTCCTTTCTTCCTTTATTCTTCTAGACACATTCATCAATGAAAAAGAGGTTCATGTAACAATCATTTACCTATCGACCAAACTAAATACATTAAATAAAAATAAAATGATATTCTGGGACAGGATGAAGTAATTGCACTCAAGCTTTAATTCATCTTCTGAATAGAACTGAGTTGAAAAAAAAAAAACTAGAAAATCCATTTACAAAGTCCTCTTTTCCTCCAAAAGCACATAGCTGTGAAGCACTGGCTGAAACATATATCTTGAGGAAACAGTTCTCAAGGGACCATTTCTAAACACATTTAATCTTGGAGGCTAAAGCTACCATCTCACTGTCTCCTGGTAATTTACATTTAAGAACCTGGTAGATCCCAGGCTCACAGCCCTTCCCATGTGGAATGATTGTCAACTGGGCACTGGATTTCACCACGGGGCATGAGAGAGGGTGGCTCACATTGAGGAAATATACAAGTACATTGTGTCCTCTGGGCTACACCTGAGTCCTGGGTAATTGCCCTGGACAGGAGCTGAACATCTGACAACCCCAGGAATTTTCCAGCCTGCTCAGTTCTCTAATACCATTTCCACTTCAAGTATTTTTTTTTTCCTTTCTTAATAGAAGCTAAAGACTGAAAACAGTAAGACTCTGTAACAAAAGTAAACTCCATAACTAAAAATCACAGGATACAAAAATCATAGGATTGACTTAAAATGTATTTGTACCTTTCGCTTGTTCTCTCTCTCTCTTTCCATTTCACTCCACCCTCCCAAATACATGCAAACAATGTAGTTCTCCAGCCCTGAGGGTTTGCTTTCCTCAAAATTTTGTTCACCAGATTATTTCCCTTTATTTCCTTTAGAAAATAAACATCGGACTGACTATTTCTAGCACCTTAATATTAAAACAATTCAATATGTTTCATAATCATAAAGACTAAGACTTGGCAACTTCACAGGGAAGGAACCTTAAAACTACATATTGTTTTTCTCTCTTTTCAGAATATTGATGTATTTCCCTCTGCCTGACTCCAGTCCCTTTTAGCCTGCTCAGAAGTCTCTCTAAGCTGCTGGCTGACCCAGCTGTGTCAGGAGCACACGCTGTACTGCACACTTTGTTGTTTCTTTCTTTTCCCTGCATCAAGGAAATAGTTGTTCTTCTTTGATCCTTCTCTCAGCTGCATGACTTTTAGTTTCTTCTGTCCTGTCTGCCGTTTATGAAATAACATTTTTTTTCCCAGTTCCTGCCAAATAACCTGATTTTGATATTTTTCATTCTTTATGCTGAATTCCCAGGCATACATCTTTCATAACTGCAGGGTGTGTTTGGTTCTCTGAGTTGTAATTGAAGGCCTGGCTTGAGACCGAAGGGCAAAACTTCTGTTGTTGAGGGCAATTTATCTGCGTGAGTCCCATTAATGTGAATGGAAGGTAGGTGGCTAAATCCCAACACAGCTCACAAAAAATATATAACAGGCTCTCTATTCCTCAAAAATAATACACTGGATGTATTATTAATTGCATAGTGCGATTTACAGGGGCTGAAATACGGGGTTGTTTAATCTTGGAAGTTGCTTTATGTGCATTTAAAATCAAGAGGACATTTGCTGAAGATTGAATAAAAAAAATCAACAGCAATGCATCAAAAATATTAATGTATCTAGACAGTTTTAAAGTTCTTTTATACTTAGAAGGAAAAGCTTCAATATTTGTACTGTTCAGGCTATTTGTCTGAATATTGACAAATTCTTGCTAGGTGTGGAAATGGAATGCTGAAGATTTCCAAGGACAAAAACATCTAAGAACTCTTCTCTATTTTTAAGTTAAAGAAGCCAATGAGAATATTCTTCAAAGAATAAAAGCTAGGCCTTGCACTTTTCAGGTAGTCATTTCTTTATTGTCATTAATTATTGACTCGTCTATTTGCCATTTACACATTGCCCTACCTTTCCTTCTTGTCTTTATTTGTATCTCTTTATTTTATGTCCTCATGTTTTCATTAACTTGCACCAATCTTTTCTTCTCTATTTTGCATTCGAAGAATCACATCCCTACTCTAGGTCATTAAGCTGTATTATCCTTTCTTAATCCAGTTGCTACATGAAGACACAATACCAGAAGGAGTGTAGTGACAACCAGGGGATCAACAGGTGGTAAAATGACCTTTAAGTCCCACTATGTAGCACAATAAGCCCAAAACTACTTAAATTGGAAAGCAAAAGACACAGAAGAGAGCAGAATTAATAAGTAATTCATGAGTACTATTATATGTCCTGAGGTTGTTCCACTATGCAAGTGGCATGCTTTCAAGTGCCTTGAATAGCTACAGAATGGATTGCTGTGTATCCAAATACTTAATAATTACCCCCTATTAAATAATGATAAGGAGTATGCTGCATGGGCTTTGTAGTTGGCTGGAACAAATAGATTTTGCCATTCTTGCATGGCATATGGCTCCTGATGATTGTACTATCACCTGAACTCTTTATAACATATTTTCTCTTTTAATTTTTGGTGATGCTAAGCAAAACCACTGAGTTGCTCATCACAAGTGATGACCAATGTTCCATCTGCAATGCAAATATATGGGAATAACTATGGAAAAAGAGCTTTTTCACAGCTTCATGAGCAAGTTAAGAAGCAACTGAACAACTGGAGACACACACAAACAGAAGGCATGGGCAGCAGCCAGGACAGCATCTCCAGGCACTCCATATGTGGACTTTCTGTTGCCTACAGCAAATAAACTTTTGAAGCCAGCAGTGGTAGGAAAGCTGACAGAATGAATTAAAAAGTGGCAGCAGGGAGCCAAATACTGCAGTAACAGAGGTAACAGGGAACTCCCTGAACTCTGGGCAGGACAGGCAGTGAGAGGGTTGCCAGTGACAGAGAAAAGCAGCTGAGGACAGGATGAGTACACAAAAGGTACCTTCAAGGTCAGGAAAGTTAAAAGTAGTGGACAACTGTAATTTCTACAACTGCAGTTTCCAGGAGGCTGTGCAGGAGCAGCTTCCCTTGAGAGATGACAGAAATGCAAATTCCTGCATGGAAGTAGGTGTAGAACAGCGAACAGCCATGAACATGTGGGGATGATTTCCTGGAAACATTCAGGAGCTGTCAAAGAAACTGCCAGATTTCTCTCTTCAGAACAGAAATCTCCAGAGAGTGAATGACAAGAGGACATGAGGCTCCAACTGGACAAATTGCAAGTGAGCCAAATTTGCCTAGAAATTCCTGAAACCCTGCGTTTAGCTTACATTATTCATTTTCCAGTAAAGAAAAATGAATATTCTGAGTATGCTCCAGATTTGTATTAGAAACTGATAGAAGAGGTGTCAACACATGACAGTCACAAACCTTTATCAAAAATTCCAGAAGCGTACAACCAGCAAAACACCTTGTTGTGCACCAGAAATGGCTTCCTGCATGTAGTTTTGTTATACGTCATTCTCAACACCACTGTCTATTTTCTCATGTTTTATTATTTACCCTGTGAAGTGCAAATTTCTTTTTCTGTTCTGAGAGTCTTGTCACACATATACAGACACTGTAAGATAAAGTGATAGCTTTCTACACAGTTCTATTATAAGAACTTGAACATCATCCCAAATTACCTGTCATCAGCTGTTCAAGTCTTCTTTCCATTACTGACAAAACAAATGAACAGCTGCTTGCTCCACAAACCTGTGCACTGAAAAAAAAGACACACTACTAAAAAAAGCTGTAAACAGCAAGCGAAAAATATATAAATGTTCTAGACATAATACCAAGTGGGTTAAGGCAGCCTGCAATCTCTGATACCTAAAGAGAAGAGTCTCCTTCAAGATGTTATTTTAAAAAATGTTCTTATTTGTAAAAGCATTTCAGCAGCAGCTGCTGTGTGTTAAGAACAACTTAATTCTTCATGGATATAAACCTATGATCTTTTTTCCTGAGTACTGGAAAAAAGGTAAGAGTACATAGGTGCCATGAAAATAATTTAATCATTTAACACCAGGACACGAGCTTCTATTTATTAAGAACTGCTTAAAAATTTCACAAAGTTCATTAAAATTTGAAAAAATGCCATTGTATTATTTCACTATTTTTCCCTGCAAAATGTCATGAAGGAAAGGGAAAATACGTTTTTCACTTTTTTTTCAGGCAAAGATTAGTTTTATTAAGAAAGCTAAGGCTAAAAACAGAGATAAAGAAAGTAGCAGGTAAATAAAAAAATATATAAAATTAAGTATTATATATATGTTTTTCAATTTAAAGAAATTAAATTGAAAATAAATAAAACCCAACATTTTAGAGGCAAAACCAAATTTCAAACAAATGGATGGCTATGGCAATGGAAATCCTGTGCAATTATTTTTCATTTTCCCTCTTTATCATTTCCCCCATTTTTCACCATCCTTTTGCCTTATTTAATAATTTTTCCCATGCCTCTTTAGAACTTGAAGCAACACTGATAAATGTACAAAGCTACTTTTCTACGCTACAAAAACAGGTTTTGAAATTCATACATTTCAAGGCCAGAATGAATAATTGCAAGTATTCAGCCTGTTGCTTGGTGCATCCCAGGCCACAGAATCTCACCAGGAATTTAACCAGGCTCATCTCTTTGCTCTGCATGGTAGCACATTGCTTAGATATGCACTCAAGGCATTGAAAAGCCTCTATATCCCAAGATAAGCTGTTCCAGCCACTAACTGTGACAGTCACACATTTTCCTCCATAGAGCTTCTTCCACTGTAAATAATGAGCACGCTAATTTCTACATCTACACTTTGTGCTAGTTTAAATTTGCAACTGTTGGATTTTTGTGCTGTGGGGTTTTTAAGTTTGTTTGTTTGTTTCTTTGTTTTGGGGGGAGGCAGTTGTTGTTGGGTTGTGGGGTTTTTTGGAAGATAAAAGAGCCTTCTATGATCAAATACTTCTTCAGATGTAATCATAGGTAGCCATCTCTTGACCTTTCTGGACAAACAAAATTGATTGCACTTCTTTAGTTTCACACTACAAAGCATCTTTTCCAAACCCTGAAATGCTTCAATAAATCTTTCCCAAACTCCTTCCAGGCTGTCAATATCCTTTTTGCTCTGCTTTGGGTATCTGCCATCTGATTCCAGTTCCACTCTCTTTCCCCACAGCTGGCAGAGGGAGCTCACATCCTGCGTTCCACCGGCACGTTCCGCCTCGCCGTGCAAAAGGCATTCCACTGGGTCTGCTGCAGCACATGGCAAGGAGAGGATTTCCTCTGCTGGCTTTGAAAGGAATCTAGTTTCAACCCAGGAGTCTTAATTCTTGAATAGCTTTAGTGAGGCAGATGAATCTCACTCAGTGGTCACCAGGGGACAATCCAGCTGTCTAGACACCGGAGTTCTGTGCGATTTCAGAGACCTCAGGCATCACACCTGGCTGCACCCATGGATTCCTTGTCACATCTGCCAGCTGCACGCAATGCCTCTGAAAATATAAAACATCTAGGTATGCTTCATCAGGATAATTGCTTCATGAAAATGTTTTACAGACTCATCAAGACACTGGATCATTAAAAATAAAAATATTTTCCATAACGGTGCATTGACTGGCATCAGTTGTAATTTTAATCTTGGTTCAATTCATCAAAGAAATTTTTCCCAGGTAAGGTTTGGGCTAACTAGCAAATTGTTTTGAGGCCATTTAAGTCACTATTTGTAAATGTTGGCCATGGCTATTTTGCCAAGCCTATGGAAGTTCCTCAGGATACAGATATTTACAAAAAAACTAATTTAGGCAGCTCCACAGACAAGTCATTTTCTTGACAGTGAATTATCTAATTCTGTTGATTTGAAAATATTTAGTGTTTCTGTTTAACACCCTCAGAAGAGAGAGAAAATAAAATCTTTCATTATTCTTTTAGAAAATGGATGTATTTACTTAATTCAGCATTTTCTTTACCAGGGTTAATAATTTTACCATCCATAGTTCTACAAAACTGCAGGTATTTTGTTCCTGTTTAAAGAACTTCTTGTTATCTTTGCCCTACTACCCACAGATTTTCAACTGACTGCTTTAGTTTTCTTTATCAGTTCTCTCCATTATCTAATACTGAATTTATTCATTGCTATCAGGCTCCATACTTTTCCCATTATTTTTTCATTGTGGACTTCACCTCCCTCTTAGCTGGATTGGTTTTTAACTGAAGAAAATACTTTTTGTCAGTGCAAAACTCCATTTCTTCAGGCATCTAACACAATTTCCTCACCTATCAGCCCTACTTTTTCTGCACAGTCTTGTGCTAGTAGTTTTCTTTTTGGTGTGTCCACTTTATAATTAAGGAATAATTAATCTGGAACTAAGGTGTGTCAATTAATTTGCTCTGTTCTAAGCAGCCCATGAATACTGTTATAATTGACAAATTGTCAAATTTTGAATTTTTTTTTAATTCTAATTAGAATTTTAATGTTAAATTGACATGAAATGCTTTTGGCTTTGGGGGCATTTTAAAAGTATTGTAATAAGATATAGTAAGGATATTTTGAGATTCTTCAGTGATGAATGGGATCCACATTACATGTCTCTTAGACACCTATTTGTGACACTCTAGTGCTGTTTATTGTTTCCTGCCAGTTCCAGAACAGCCAAATGACTTCTCCTAGCTGCAGATGACCAAAATGACATGTGAAGAATCCTTCTTGTGTTGAGATGTCTCTAAATTATCTCATTTTCAAAGATTCACAATTACTTTCTCTTCCATTTCTTCACCAGACATCAGTCATGTGGAATGGATTGGTGATGAGATGGACTCTGGACTAATCAGTGAACTAATACAGAACACAGCATGGTTGGTCATGATCATAAACTTGGACATGTAAAGCATTGGTGGACAACTAAAATAAGGTGTCTGAGAGATTCAGAATTAGAATCTAAACCTCTCAAAATTCCAGATGACACAAATTCTGAGGAATTATTAAATTAGGGATAGAATTTAAGAGTACTGAAAATAGATTCATGGGAACATCTATTGCTACAGCCTGAGCCACAGAATCTCATCTAGAAATGAAGGAGGAGATTTTCATTTATTGAAACAGAAGCTGTGAGGACAAAGCCCTAAACCCAGCTGAAATCAAGCAGTAAAGAAGCATGCAAACACATTCACATTGCATCACACAGCTGCTACCACACCACTGAACCACTGTCTCAAAAGGATGACAATGATGACAAAATCATAGGGGTATAAAATAACATTACTGTGTTTCAAACTTCAGCTATTAATGCTTCACATTTGCCTAAATTTACTCTATCTCAGTCAACAACTGTGTAATTCTAAAAAATCCAGAGGTATTTGAGGAGCCATCAAATTGGGCAGGTGAAAATTAAAATACACATAATCTTTTCTCCTTCAAATTTTGAAAATGCAGGGCTCTTTGATTTGTATCTCTATTACAGTATTTTGTCCAGGAGTATAGTTAGAAAAGGCTAAGGCAAAGATAATCAGGTTCATTATTTTTATTTTCAAATTTTGAGCAAGCCTCAGTTTAGGCTATAGCCTTACCCTCAAAATAACTACACTGCAGTTTATGATTGTTGTGTTAAAACAGTGGTAGTGCTGATGAAGAAGAGTTGTTAAGTATATCATATAAAACAGCCTGGGAAACTTTAAATATTTAAAGAGCACATTAAAAAAAAGTATGTATCCAAATCTCGTCAATAAAAGATTCATATCCTTGTTTTCAATTTTCCTTAAGGCACTTAAAAAATTTTAAAAGTCTATTGATCATGCTATTTAATGGTGTGAGCTAGCAAGACACAATTGTTACTTCTTCTTACTATGAAATTTAAAAGAGTTAATATATAATAAAATAGCAATATTTTTTGTTCTTTTTTTTCTGATTATATGTATTTCTGGTTTTGCTGGCAGTATTAGCAGCTTCCTCATGGGTCACAGCCTCGCTATGCTAATGAAATGGCAGAACAGAAGACAGTTCCCAGTTATTAAAAAGAGCTCATCACCACTGCCCTTTGGGCCAGACAAGAAAAGGGACTACAGAAAAGGTAATGAAGCCCTGGAAACAAAATCTACTGAAAGTATGGCCATAAATGCCACAGGGCAGGGATCTTTTAAAAACAGTGTCACAATTGTACACAGTGAGCCCTTCAGTTGACTTGGTTTGAAAATGTGGTCCCTGTATCGATAATCAATATGTTCCATTGTGACCAAGAAGACATAAATGAATGCTTTCAGTGTGGGTTGGAATAAAGGAAGCTGCGGGAGTGAGTGGGCTGTGTGGCAAATGCTGCTTCTTTTCTAATTGAGCCACTTGCTTTTGAAAGAGTCAAAGATGTCCCTGGTGGACATAACATGGGGTGTGCTAGAAGGATAAGGTTAAAAGAAAGGAGGCTAGAGGAGTTCAAGGCACTGTTTATTACTTTGAACATTTCTGAATAAAGGGAGGGTTAGCTTTTCAGTCAGGAGAATGCAGCAGTCTCACGCCTGACTGTACTGATTTGTAAGAGTGTCTCTCCCCTTAATCTTATTCTTTTTTCTTTAATCTGTATGTTTTATAAACCTTATCTTTTCTCTGACCCTACCTTTTGAGTTAATCCCTAGTGTCCTATGCTTCTATGCCTGTCTAGGTCTATTCAGCTTTAAAAAGGCACTCAGCATTTCCCATGGCACCACAGGGATCAGGAATGAGCAGCGTCCATCCTAAGACCCCTTGTCTCTTCAAAAGCCCTGTCTTGTATACCCACAACCAAAAGGGTCATCACTGACACATTCAGTCTTTTGTGTTTCCTAAAAATTGAAATGAGGGATGGAGACACATAAAGAAATGGATGAGGAGAAAGAGAAGAAGGGAAAGGGAAAGGGAAAGGGAAAGGGAAAGGGAAAGGGAAAGGGAAAGGGAAAGGGAAAGGGAAAGGGAAAGGGAAAGGGAAAGGGAAAGGGAAAGGGAAAGGGAAAGGGATGAAGGAGACAGAGGGAAGGAAGCAGGGAGGGGAGGAAAGACGGGGAAAATAAAATTTTTAACAAGTTAAGTGAGAAATTGAATTCAAACATAAGAACCAGTGAACAGCAGTACTGAAAAAAGTGGATACAAGCAAACACTGAAGGTTAAGTCTTCCTGGGCACAGGATGTGAGAGGTAGTGCTTGTATTTTTCCGGTATCTGCTAAATAACCAAGATGTATACCTAGATTTTCATTTTGAAAATAAAAGTGGGAAATAGGCAAAAGTTTCATGAAATGTCACAATGATCTGAGACATGAATGACAGACAAGATAAACAATGTCTGTGCAAACCAGAAACAGACACATTTATTTCAAGACTGGAACTAGGATTTTGGCCAGTAAATAGGAGAATAGAGTAGGCAAATCTTGCTACTAGAGTTCTTTCATAAATAAATAAATTAAGGGCAGGTTCCTCCCTCCTTCAGTCCTTTTCTTAAGTTTTAAAAATAAATACTTTGCATTTCAAAATAGCAGAGTGGATCCTCAGGGATACAAATAGTCTCAACTTTTCTTCAGGGCTACAATCTTCTCAAGAAGTTCTTTCAAAGAATGAAACAGGCTTCATTATTTCCCTAAAAATGCAACTATTAAATAAGATACTCCTAAGCATAGCCCCTTTTACTGTAGTAGATTCACAAGGAAGCCAAAAGGTTTGGATTCCAGGCCTATAACACACAGTTGTAAAGTTGATTTTTTCTGCTTTTATGTGAAAGGACTTCTCGTGTCTTTGATGCCACAATGAAAGACTGACAGCAAAATATGGAAGAACAAGAATCAGAAACATTAATGTATTAGGAAAGAAGAATTTTGCTTAGCTGATTGCAATTTAATTCATACCATAAGGGGTAATTTTTTACAAGGACACAAGTGCAAATCATCAGATTGAATACCATATAAAAACATTATTTTCCACAATCTTTTGAACTTTTAAACTTTACTTTCTTGTGGAGAAAAAAGAGTGAATTCCTTCCCTGGTTCTGTTCCAAAAATCTGTAGAACATACATATTTAGTGGCAAAGGGCATAACCCTTCCTTACATTCTGTGGACTATTGAGCCAAAATGGGCACAGAGGTTCTCCATAGTAATGAATTTTCAGTAATTTTGAAGGCAAAGGGGGCATTTGTAAATATGCTGGCAGAACATAACCTTTCCACAAAGACACCCATCAGTTAAATAGAGCACAGATCCAGAACATGTCAAGGAGATGAGCTGTGGAGCAAATAATGCCATCTGTACTGCTCGTGATGTTCTTGGACCAAAGTATCAGAAAGTTGTAAATGAGTGCCATGTTTATGTTCCCAGAACACAGCTATGATGGATAATAAGCTACTGATATCAATGAGATTTTGTAATTTGGTGAAAACAAAATAATT
This sequence comes from Haemorhous mexicanus, assembly GCF_027477595.1. Lineage (NCBI taxonomy): Eukaryota > Metazoa > Chordata > Aves > Passeriformes > Fringillidae > Haemorhous > Haemorhous mexicanus. The sequence goes on along the minus strand of NC_082343.1, from coordinate 109,238,595 downwards.
TTAGGTGAGAAAATTAATGTGCATTATCAGAAAATTAATAGTAGTCTGCAGAATCACTGAAGCTATAACCTTCCATTATGCAAGGTGTCACCTGTGGAAGAGAAAATAAATATTTAGATTCAGTAGATTCCTCCATTTAGAAAATTGTGGTATTCACCATTTGCAGAGGAACATTTTTCAGGAAATAGGTCATTATGGCCCAGCTTTAATCTCATCAGGAATGCCTATGATATCTGACCTATATCTCTCAGACACTGTGGCTGCCCCATCCCTAAAAGTGTTCAAGGCCAGGCTGGATGGGGCTCTGAGCAACCTGCTCTAGAGAAAGGTGTCCCTGCCTGTGGCAGGGGGTTTGGACCTAGGTGATGTATAAGGTCTCTTTCACCCCAAGCCACTCTATGAAGATTCCATGATGATGATTCCAACTTCTGAGAAAAAACAGTTCCACCTTTTCAAAAGGAAGCAAAACCAGAACTTAAGTCACGTCCATTTTACAACTTGTTCTGGATTAAGGGTATGAAAGATTAATGGTTATGACTGTGAGCACACTCATTGAATTCACAGGGAAAACACTGATAAATCCTGTGCTGATTTCCATGCCATGGTCACTGAGGGTCATTTTGAATTTCTGTGGTGATATAATTTGGATAATTACAATTAGATAGACAATTAGTAGCCACAAAAAATAATAACTTACTTTGCAGATACTTAATACTTCAGTGTTCTCACTTCAAAGAACTTTGTTTTTGCCTCCATGAAGGCATTAAGATAAACAATGCAGACCATGTTAACATTGTCATAGTCACCTCCCACTTACATTATTAGGAATCTTTTTCTTAGTCTGAAAGAGAAACAGGTTAGCCCTGAAGTCCAGTCTATCATCATTGTGAAAAAGTAACAAAATTAATTCTAGTAGTTATTGCTTCAATACTAAATTAATCAACAATTTCTGATCATCTCTGAATTGGGTCTCTTTCTATTTTATTTTCCATTATCATAAAACAAAGTTCCTTTGCCCTGACTCCTCTGGGGATCAATCAATTATTTGTAAATTAATGTTTTCCATTAAATTTTATGTGACTTTTTTTTTTTCTTTACGATCCCTACTTTTATTATTTGGAAGAGTTGGAAAGGAAAAGTCAAAGAAAAATTTAAGGGGAGAAATAAGACAAACAATTTATTAAACAGTTTGGAATTTTTCAAGGTGAAAGCGCACATCTATAAACTTATTCATTGTCACTAAACAATACTACGTGAGGCATATTTAAGTCTTTCTGCTGGTTCATTTTAGTCTGTTAAGATTGTTTATTCTATTGTCATAATGTGCTTCTCCAAATTATCTCTCTCCTTCTATTTCTCCTTATTCATCTCTCCTTAAAATTCATCATCTTAGAAATGGTGGGAAAAGCTAAGGATTCACAGGAAAGTAACAATTAGTAAATACAGATATTTCTGTAAATACATTTCCCCACACATATATCTCTATATCACATATACATCTGTATGAGGTAGCTTTTTAATAAACAGTCATATCACACAAACAGAAATTAGCTGTTAGACATGATAAAAAAAGGAAGATATTAATAGAGCTGGGATAGAGAAATATAAGGAATTCAGCAAAATTTTTGCATATAACATCTCCAGTTGTAGTATGGACTAAAGAGTTGATCTAAAAAATGTTTCATGCTTTGCAGAGCCAATAGAAAGCTTCTGACAGCAGAAGATTGACCTCAACAGGAAGGGAGCTTTTAGATACAGAACCTAATCCTGATTACAAATTTACCTCCGGTGAAGAATTTTTTGTTAAGATTAAAACCAAACAACTTTTATTTCAAAGAAACGTTCATGCTTCAGTGTTATTTTTTCCAATGAAGATTCCAGTTATATTTTTCTGGTTAGGCAGAAGAATGCACTGTGGAACCTTGTTCACCAAACAGACATTGACTCCATAATCTTCTCTTTGATAAACTAAATAATTTACTCCTTCCTTATAGCATGTTTTTCAGTTCATTAGTCATTCTCATAGCTCTTCTCTAAATCTTCTCCCATTTTATAACACTCTTCACTAAATATCAGAAATTATCCTGATACAGATGGGTCAGTGCAAAACCCAACAATACAGTAATTTAATCTCTCTATAACTTCTCATATCCTCTTGTGGATTCATGTAGTGGTCTCATTAACCTTTTTGCCACAGTGTTATCTTTAGCAGCTCTTTTTCATCAGATTAACTCCTGTGACCTCTGAGTCCTTTCCACAATCCCTTCTCCCATGAACATATTTCCAGATCTTTATGTCTGTTTTTTTTTTTCCTGGCCTCTGAATTTGTAATGCTGGAAAATAATTTACTGGGACAATACTGGGAAATAATTTTCCTGTACCACAGTTCCAAGCAATTAAGGTGCCTACATTTTCATAAACTATTTTCTTCATTATTTATATCTTCCCCTAGATTTTTTTCAATCAGAAGCTTTAGCAGTATAATTCTGTATTTTCCAAATTGGGAGATAATGCATGTGTAGTGAAGAATGGATCTTATCGAGGTTTCCTAATAATTCCCCAAGATGTCTGCTTCCTAATATTTCCTAATTTATGACTTTGGGTGGGTTGATTTTGGCTGGTGACAGGTGCACACCAAGCCTCTCTCTCACACCACATCCTCACGGTCTGAGATAAAAGCGGTTTAGTGAAATAAAGCAAAGTCTGAGTGTAGATGTATTTATTTTATTTTATATTAGATGAAAATTTTTTTTCTCCTTCCCACAAGCAAGTGATGCTCAGCTGCTTCCTGGGAAGCAGGGATTTGGTACCCATATTCTTCAGAAGAGAAAAGACTGAATAACGAATGCTCCCCACCTTCTTTCTCTTAACGTTTATTGCTGAGCATGACATCATATGGTACAACATATCCCTGTGGGTCAGCCTGTCCCAGCTGTGTCCCCTCCAGCCTCTCACCAGCCCCAGACTGTCAGCCTTTAAGGGGAGAGAGTGGAGAAACAGCCTCAATGCTGTGCCAGCACAGCTCAGCACTGCCCAAAACACTGGGGTGTCACCAACACCTTTGCAGCTACCAAAGCACAGCCCAGCACTGTGAGGGCTGCCATGGGGAAAGGTAACTGCACCCCAGCAAGATTCAATGCACAACTGCATTTTGAAACTTACTTTTTTACGTACTTATTAATCCACTGAATTTTCATCACTCTTCCTAGGTACTGAAATATTGCTCTGTACCAAATCTAATGCCCTGGAGATGTCTAACTATATTAAACAGATTCTTCAATCAAATTTTTAATTTCATAAAAATGTAGCAAGCTATATTAACAAATTTTATTAGCATATACTGATGTTGATTGGCAACAATTAAAGTCACCTCTTTTAACTCTTTATTAATTTGAACTGTATCAACCATTTCACTCTTTTTCCCAAGATCAATGGCAAACAGCCTCATAACTATCCTCTGTAACTTTCCCAAATATTGATGCATTTATTTTTTTCCAAACCTTTTTGAGGTTATTTTTTAGGCTAAGATTTCCAGGACTAGTGGAAAACAAGCAAAAGTTCTCTAGAGAGGGACACAAACATCACTTTCAAAACTCTTCAGTGGGAACAGTTAAATTTGGTTGAATAAAATGTATAAAATGTATATCTGGTATGCAACATCTTTCCTGTTAAAAACTAAAATATATTAGTACAGAATAATATATTAATATCACAATGAGCCATTCAATTTTTTTCCAGAGCCATATGACTCATCAGAGCCACTGTCCTGCATTCAGCCAGGATTAAATGTGAAGGGAGAAAAAGATGCATATTTTTTTCTTAATTGGTGCAAGCTTTAGCAATAAGAACTATTTTCTACTTTTGCCTTACAAGGATGGAAAAAACAAAAAACGTTTTCTGATTCTGTATCTCCCTTCCATGGTCACACAACAGTAAATTTCCCATTAATGTCAATAAGGATTACAAGAATATAAGTGGGGGCAACTATGTCAGTAAGCAAATGAATTGCCATTTGACTGGGTGTAAATTTCAGAATATTGGTGATTCACCTTCCATTAGTTATCCAGCCTGTAACCCAGGGTACTCACACTTATTTACTGAAAGAAACAGAAAGTTATTAGCTGGCACCGATCCTTCTCCATTAGGGCTGGAGCTAGACTATCTATTCTCATTTACTGCTTCTGAGTCACTATCAGATTCTGTTACTGAGGAAGAATTTTAATGATTGTTTATTTGTTCTTGATTTATAGACACCACTAGCAGCATTACTTTCTGCAAGTTTTCTAATTGCTCAAAGGTTTAGGTGTTTCTTGATGAACAGAACTGAATTGGCCGTTAGATGTTCCGCAGTCTACTGCTTAATATATGTTCACTCTGGATTTACTAGAAGAGTGTAATCCACCAAATGTGCATTTACCTTCCCAATTCCCATATTAACATGGGGATAAGCACTTCCAGATTGCCTGACACAACCAAGCTCCATTCCACTAACACTGGGGCTACAACTATTCTCAGCAAGACTGTGAACCTGCCCCAGCTGTCCAGTCTACAGAAGAGTTATAAAAGTATTCCTCTTTTGGCTACAGACACTTTCTTTTCAGCTCAAGCTGCAGAGACTTCTGGTTTTGAGTTCAAAATGTTCCAGGACTATATCTCAAATGACATCTGAAGTGACAGCTGCCATTGTGTGGCCATGCCAGCAGAGTCTGAGGCAGTGATTCTCACATGAACTAACAGGAAACCCAAGATGACTCAGCCCTGCCAACCTTCCACTGATACCAAGTTTGGCATAGTAGAAATAGGGACCAGAGTTGTCTGCCACCACCTCGGTCTCTGAGCATGGACCTGGCCCATCCCCTTTTCCAGAAAGAGACAGTTTCTACCTTGGTTATTCAATGGTTACAACCATTCTACACAGAACACATCTGCACAAAGTGGTGGGCTGCAGCTGAAATTTAATGAATTAAGGCAGGAGCACATTGGTGTAAAACGTGCAACGTTACAGAACTTTGCCATGCTTTGTCTAATGAATGCAGCAAAATTGTCAGTTATTCTGAAATGAATTTCTGACCCAATAGAACTGAGCCAAAAAGGATCTTGTGATTAAAGTTAGACTTGCCTGTTATCAGAGGGATCAGGGAATTTATTCCAGTTTTGTAAATGTCATGTCCTGTTCAGACCACATAGGAAGGCACCCATCATCTGGCCTGAATCATGACTTGTAGTAACAGAACATGGTGGAGAAAGTAGAGCATTTAATTTTGTGTGTTACAGTAGTTGCAGCAAAAATAAACTTAAAAACCAATCTTAAATCAAGGTGATTCTTCCAGCTTGCTCTTAACAACTCCAAAAGTAAAGATATTGAATACCTTGCACTAACACAATGCAATATACAAATTCACAACTACGTCAAGTTACAATATGAAGGGAGAACTTTTTTCCTGTCTTTGTGAGGATTCCAGTTCAAATACAATCAGAAAAATAAAAATAACTCAATGTAAACTCGAGGGCTGACAGCCAAGTAGTTACTTAGCAAATTGAAACAAATTATGTAAAAAAATGAAAGAAGAAATTCAACAGAAAAAATATGTAAATATATCCTATATTTTAGTCATTGAAATGTAGTCTTGAGTAAGTCATTCACCAAGGACTAGCACTCAGCTGCTATTCCCATTTCAGAGATGAGAAAAATTGCTGTAGAGCAGTTATTTGCACTAAGCTGTAAAGAAAAGAAATTTCAAGCAATGTTTATCTGGCCTCTATTCTTGCGCTTTGGAAAAATCTTTTTAATTTACTTTGTCTGAATTATAAATATAAAAATATCACATCATCCTTATATGCAGCATCATTGCTGGCATATAGAGTTAAAACTAAATACTTATTCATTTTATTTGCTATATACTTATGCATTCAGCCATTTTATATCACTAATGTAAATTATATTTATATGCTGTCATCATTAAAATAAAATATTAACATAAACTGATTCCATATGTCTGCTTAATAAAGGCATTTAAGCGGGCTACCAGAACACTTTGAATATCTTTAAAATTATTTGAATCAAAACATGGAAATACTGCAAATTCTTTCTGCCTTGTTTTTTTTTTTGTTGTTTTTTTGGTTTTTTTTTTTTTGGTGTTGTTGTTTTTGTTTGTTTGTTTGGAGTTTTTTTTTGGGGGGATTGAGTTTGGTTTGTTGGTTAGTTGGTGTTGGTTTTGGTTTTTTTAAATTCATCTATTCAGTTACTCCTATTATGTTGCCTTCAGATGGAATTTGCTACAAATCACATTAAGAAAAAAAAGAAAATTGAAAAAAACACAAAGAAACAAAACCAAAAAAACCACCAACCAATCAAACAAACTAAAAAGCCCCAATCAATACTGCAGAAATGAGGTTACCAGCCCCTAAGGAAGCATGTGGCTAAGATCCCCTCCTTTACTGACATTCCAGAAAGTAGTTCAGCCAATTCTTACTGTCATGTCAGAAGAAAAGTGCCCTCATTTGAAACATTTATAAGGAATTGCATAGAAGGAACATTTGACAGCCTTCTTATTCTACTATATCATGTTCAAAATAAACCCCAAATATTTAAATTCATAAGCCTCCACAATAAAGCTCTACAAGCTGTGTGTGAGATGCATCAGTTGGTGACACAAGCAGAAACACATAAATAGGTATTGTGCAAAATGAGAGGGGAGAGATATAGAGTGAGTAAAATACAAAGGCACTTTTCAACACTATCAAGAACCTCACCCTAAACCTCTTCTCCATGTGACAGTGGCATCAGGGGTGCAGATGACAAAATGCTACTGGAATAAGGAGACAAATCAAAGCTCTGGATGGTGAGTCAGGAGTCTGCACTGTAGTCAGGTTATTGTGACAGTTCATATGAAACAACAAGGTATGTGCCAGACTTTGTCCAGTGAAGAACAATCATTAAAATTGGCCTAAAAGGAAAACCTGCTTTGTTTCTGTTTTTCCAGGAATCTCTCACCTGTGTGTGCCTGTGCACACACACAGACAAACATACACACCATACTGTAGCTGAGCTGAGCAGAGACTTGCATAACACACAGTGTACACATCAAATTCTAGTCAGGTGCAGGAAAAGAAAGGAAAGGAAGATGTAGATTCTAAAAATACAAAAAATTTCATTATGTCAGGTCAGGAAAAAAAAAGACCTGAAGGAAACTCAAGCTATATTGAAAATTTTAAGATAACTAAAGAATTACTGCATGCTCTGACCAACATTCATTGGTTTTCTTGGCTTCCACCATGAAGCAAATACATTACAGAGATTCACAGTTCCGTGTGCAGAATGTAGGGGCACACAAGGGAATACATGATCTATAAAGGAATGGAGACTAAATAAGGTGGGGAAACTTAAACTTAAAGTTTGGACTTTTTGACTACATTGGTAATTAAAAAAAAAAAAAGGTAAAAAATAATAATTTTTAAAAAAGTACAGATTTAGCCCTTTAAAACAGACTTGGACTTCAGCTAGGTCACCCCTCTGGTTGTATGGTAGTAAAACAAGCTGTTTAAATTGATACCATGCTATAAGATTAACTATTTCAAAAAACATCTTTTGGAAGCCTTTTTAAAAATGACTAAAATACAACCTTTTCCTAAGCTTGAAAGTTATTTACATAAGATAGAAGAAGAAGTGGGCTGTAGCCAATTTATGGAAACTCCCTTTCTTGAGAGAAACAGATTATTTTGATGAATATATATACACATACTCATAAATAATTCTTGCATAATTCAGATTCTTAATGAAAAAAAAGTGGTGCATCAAACATGATGCAGTGCACCAGGTTAAACATATTAAAAATCAGAATGTAAATTGTCATTCACTTTTGTAAAAGATGGGGTTAAGACAATGCAGTCTTAAAGCTTATGATAGAACTAGAACAAAACCTGGCCATTTGCTTTTGGTGATGTCCTCAAATGTAATAAAGACTTTCCAAGCACCAAGTCCTCACCAAGCTGCCATTCCTGTCTGCTTGCACTGGCATCATCGTTGTTATGTGCTGTTCTTGACAGGTTCAGTTTCATCTAACAAAGGTATCTGGAAAAGGGAAAAAAGCTGATCCTTGAAGTCACTTTCTATCTCCTTTTGACTACAGAGGGACACTTAAGAGCATGCTTAAATTAGAGATTAGCATTTCTATTGATCAAAATGACTGTGATGAATTTCACATATATGCATGGCCCACATTAGACCCTTAATTTCCTTCTGAGGTAAAAATTAGTTTAAATATCACAGCAATCTTTCTCTTTTCTTATTCTATCACTACACAAAGCAGAGATTATCAAAACATTTCACAGGTTCCTAAGTATAAGAGGCCTCAATGGTGCACAGATGGCCAAAGATGGGAATGTAGTTTTTTCCTTCAGTCTTCACTTGATACAGCATCTGTGATTAGATGTCTAACACAATTAGCATCAACGAAAAATGGGTAAAAACTTGGGATGGAAAAGATAAAGCAGAGATTTGATTCTACTTTGAGAAGCTGGACGTTTTTTAAACTGACTGGTCCTGATGAAATACACCTGAGAGTGCCTGGAGAAGTGGCCTGAAGTGATCTCACAGCCAGGGCAATTATTTTGAGAATGGAGTAAGGACAGCTAAAATTTCAGAAAACAGAAAAAAAGCAATCATAGTGCTTACCTTTAAAAAATGAAAGGTGGTGTAGATCAGTCAATCTCATTTCAATTACCAAGAAAAAAAAATACTGGTTCAAGTATTCAAACATCTGGATGGGAACAAGGGGATATGAATCAGCCAACGCTGATTTGTCAAGAACAAATCACGTCAAGCAACTGAGTTTTTTCCTGTGACACGGTGACAGGTCTGTGTATTGAAAAGGAAAATATCTTTACTTTAGAAAAGTTTTTGACAGTGTCTTTTATGACATTTTTCTCTGCGATCCAGGGTCTTCCTGAAACTGCCATATGGTGGGGATACAACTGATTGGGATACTGTGCGTAAAGACAAACTGTTCAGCTGGAAGGATGTAAGAGTGAGGTCTGCTGGGGACTGATCTGAAGCTTAGGTCTATGGAAAACTTTCTATAATAAAAACTGCATGATGGAGTAGGGAATATAGTTACTCTATTTCCAGATGATTCAAAGCTGGGACAGGCAATGACGAGGTTAGAATTCAAACTGATTATTATAAATTGGAGAAATTGTCTCAAGTGGCTGGGATGCAATTTAATAAGGGCAAAAAATCAAAAGTTCTCCACTTAGGTAAGAGTAACCGTCTGCAAAATTATAGGATGAGTAATAACAGTTCTTCTGAAAAAGGGTGCATGGACTACAGTGGATCATAAATTGGGCATGAGTCAGCTATGCAAGGCCATTTCAAAGACAAAATAGAAGCTTCATCCTGGAAGAGAATCACATAGAATAAAAAGTAAAAAAACACTTCCTGTTTATTACTTCAGCTGCTTTGTCTCTGTATGGGATACCATCAGGAGAAATGCTGACCAACTAAAGAGATAAGAATAATCAAAGAGTTATAAACCACAGCTTTTGAGGACAACCAAAAGGGGTTGGGTAGTGTAAATGAGTGGCATCTGAAGAGTACTTTCATGGACTTCATCTTAAACCTGCATAAAGACTACTGCATAAAGAGCAAATTCAAATAGGAAAGCTGGAAATCAGCCTAAAATGCAGCAACAGATATCTAATTTATACATTAGAGAAAAGAATTTCAAATGCTCCTAAAGACAGATAAATTGCCTGAAGAAAATAAAGATTTTTCAACCCTGGAGATTTTAAAGAATTGGTAGAATAAAAATCTGTAAAGTTTAGGAAGAGCTGAACCTGCCCTGCAGGAAGAAGACATACTGGATATCGTCTCAAGATCTCTTCAAGTAATGCAATTTTTCTATAATTTTTAATGTGTTTGACTCCTGTAGTAATAGAGACGTGGAAAATTAGAAGGGAATTTTTCTAGTAATATGTATGGCAAATCTAGTTTACTTGTATAACGGTAAGACCTCTATAGATATTTATTAATGGGAGTATCTACACTTCTTTGTGTAAACACTCCTTATTTTACAATATGTCCAAAACAGTTTTCATTTAAGTCCAGTTCAGTCCAGTGCACTGGAATTCTTGAAATGAAGTGACAAAACTTGCCACAGGCACATGTAAAAGAGAGAACAGCACCATGAAAGACCCAGAGGAGAGCTCTAAATTGCCTTAATAGGCTGAGATGGACAAGGATCCCAAACCAAGCTGGTTGCATACATGCATTTGCCAGCAGCTGTCATAATCTAAAATGAAAGAAAGAGAGGAAAGGGGAAGTAAGAGCTCTAGTTGCTCTTGACATGGTTTCATTTAACTTGCTAGGTCTCTGACCTTTCAGCACTGGTGGAAATAAAAGTGCAAATGTAACACTGAGGGGGGAAAATTCATGCAAATAACCTTTAAAGCCACCACATGAGACTTTTTCTCTTCTTTTTTTTTTTAAGGAGAGAAATCTGATGATCCAATTATGCAAGTCATTAGGAAAACAATGCTGAAATTTTGTGGCTAATGGGATTTTAAGCTATATTGACAATGAAAACCAATTATACTTTAAAAACTTTTTTTCTCCATCTGCAATTGTGTTATTCTAATGAAATAGCACGCTAAACTTCAAGTAGCCAAAAGAATGTTAATTATGGAAATAGTTGAGTTAACAAAAGAACCCCTCTTTTTCCATGACCTCATAATTTCACAAGCCTGAATAGAGGCATAAAATCATTCATTTTGCATCTAAATTGTTTGATGATGTAAATATAGAAACATTCGAACCCTTCAGAACTCCTGCTTTAGAGTAAAATTTATATTAACTTTCTTAAGAAGTTCACTGCAACCAGAGCTCAACCACAGGATGAAAGCTATTCCAAGACTTGGGAATATTTAGATAATAATCCAATTCTTGCAGGTCAGAACCAATTCTAGTTTAACACATTATAACTTTTCTGCTTTAATTGATTTTTCCACTATCTATTTATCTTTCTAATTGGATAGTAAGGTACTAGGTGAAAAAAACCCTCTGAAAAATCCAAGCAGTTCATGTAAGAAATTTCAATAAGTGAAAGGGCCGATGGGAAATTTTTCAAGGTTACTGGATAATTAATAAAAGTCACAGAATTAAAAAACGTTTTTGTCATCAGCTGCTAGTGTCATCAAGCTAAGGGCAGAATAAATCTGTGATCTCCTAAAACATATCCCTTCCTGCAACAAGCAGGTTTTAGGTTTTATTGAGTTGAATACATAGACAATAAAAGAATTATAAAATCACAGAGTAGCTTGGGTTGGAAGGAACTTTAAAGATCAGCTAGTTCCAAATCCCTTGCCATGAGCAGGGAGAAGTAATAGAAATATCATAAACGGTCAGGAACCTTTTGAGATGATCTGGCCCAACTCTCTCTTGAAGGCCTGGTTCATCAAGAACCCTGTCAAGCCAAGTCTTGAACAACAAGGGAAACAACAATTTTCTGCAGGAGAGATTCCACCACTTTTCTGGACAAATAATTCAAATTTTAAAGCTTTCCCGTGATGAAGTTTTCTTATTTCTTCAGTGAATTTCCCTTCCCTTAAAGCAGCTTGTGCTTAGTACTTTTTGTACTGTCAACATGAACTCTTTTGAAATAAATGCCTCCATCTCCCACATAACTACCTTTCAGGTAATGGGAAATTATTATTAGAAATTCCTGGACCCTCATGTTTTTTGGGCTAAACCCAATTTTTTCATGATTTCTTCATATGTCAAATCCACCAACCCTCCAAACCTCATGCTGGCCATTTAGTAGATCAGCTTTAATTTTTAGAATCTCACTTGAACTGGAAAAACTCCAAATAGATGTGATAGTTCAGGTACGGCCTAACAAGTCCCCAAACAGCATAATCACATCTCTTGATCCTCAGGATAAGCTCTTGCCAATTCATCCCGGGACAGTTTGCCTTCATTGTCACAAAGGAATGTGTGATGGGAGCGCTGCAACCTTGCCTTGATCCAGAGCTGAGAGCCTGAGTATAAGAAGCTGCAGACAGCAGGGCAGAGCAAACAAGTCCTGAGTGTAATGAGGCTTGGTATGGGCATGGACCAGCAAGTGATGGGAGAACAATCCCTGACACCACTGGAAAGGGCACCAAGGTACCAACATGGGCTGACTTGACTGGAAGTCTGTGACAACATCTGGCTGCACATACACAGAAAAACAAACATCCCCAGGTAATAAAGATCGTGGAGAAACACTTTTACAGGGACCCCTGACACCACACACAAACAGGGGCTGCCAGCTGGGACCATTACAGACCTGTGCTGAAACATCAGTCAGTAGGACTCCTGACTGAACTGTTGCTGCTGCCCAGGTGCTGGACATACAGACCACATCAAGACAAGTTAAAGAGGCCTGATTGCTCTTTTCTTAACCTAATAATGTGCAAGAATCAAAAATCTTGCTAATTTGCCTACAGCACTTGTACTACACAAATGAAGGAAGAGATGGAGGCTTCTCTTCAGTGCAATTGCAATTCACTTTGCCAAACAAAAACTTTCCCCTTAAAATGTGCCTATGTCTGCAGCAGTACCAGATATCTTACCCTATACTGCCTGGCACAGGATTTTGGCTGTGAAATTAGTCACTTGGCTTCAAATATTCATAGGGCTAAATTTATTTGAAGGGAAAATAATCTGGAGTGAACATAAAATATAGAACAGTATTCATGCATTAGGAAAAAAATGTGTCTCCTGCTTGTCCATAAATCTTTTCTATGATTGTGGCCAAATTATTCATGGATTTTTATGGCTATTCTCCCCCATCACCCCTTGAGCTGTTTACTATACTGAAGTACTATGGAGCCAGAATTATCTTTTAACAAAAAAATTACAGTGATACCATAGATATTGTAACTTGGTTCTGAAATACAAATGACAAATTGTAAATGAAGCCACACAAATCACAGGAGTCAAAAGCATTTTCCTTATTTTTAAGAACAGTATACAGAGAAAAAAGTATTCAGCCAGTCCACTGCTAATGAAAAAATTATAAAGTCATGGATAATTTATGTTGGAAGTGACTTCCAGAGGTCACCTAGTCCAACCCTCTCTCTCTCATTGCACCACTTGAGGCAAAGTGGTCTCCTGTGTTAATAAACAAGTTCCTCACCACAGCCTTTAATTTTTGCTCTTCCTCTGAAAGCTGTATCATATCAGAGACTTAGAAGATCTAAAAATGGGTGAGGACTTAGTAGATCCCTGTGCTCAAGACTGCTTGCAATGTAGTTCCTCCAGTAGCTGTAAGTTCTTAAAGATACTGTGCCTCTGACATCAGAGGAGGTATTTCTAACAGTGTCTGGAAAGAATTCCATTTGCAGAGACAGATTTTGTGATATTTGTTAGATCACATGCATTTTAGATTTCTGTTCCAATTAATCTACCTCCTAAATTTACCCCAATCATTTTGCATGCTAGGCATTACTGGCCCCAAGTGCAGATCATTTCACTTATGGTATAAGAGAAAGATACAGCTGGGAGAACACCTAAAAAGTGAAGCTTCCTGAAAGTGGAAGGATTTGCTGAAATGATAAGGATGTACCAAGTACAACCCAAGGGAAGGCTGAAAATCAAACCAAAATATATGTGACAGATGAGGTCTTGTAATGCACGACTGGGACATTATGGCGATCAGGACAGGGTCTGAAGCAGTTTTGAAAACAAGGGGAAAAAAAGGCCAAACACACTCAGAGAACCTGGCAAACAGCTCACTTGAAAGAGAATAAAAGCCAGATGCTGTCTGAAGATCCCATATTAAAAAAAAAGGCACTGGCATACTGATGCACTAAACTTAGGGCTACTCAGATTTTTCTCAAAGTGGGGTTTCCTGGCATGCTAGGAAGGGAGATATGTGTCTTAAACAATGTCTGCAATTTATCACAAAGAAATGCCTTGTTAGTGATGTGTTTTGGTATGTAGGTCATTCACTGGATGCAACATCAGGAACCATCCTGCCAGTTTATACCTACCTGAAATTACTTATTAGCAGCCAAATAAAACACTTTTTTTTTCTAATTGAACCACTTATTTAAATTACTTTTATACTTCTTTGCTTTAGAAATACAAATATTTATTTCTTCATTCCAGACTAGAATGTCAACCTAGCTTTCACTGTAACAGCTATTTAAAATTCATATGTTGTGATGGAAAAAAATAGGTGACAGCTGTTTTTAATATTCTTTTAAGAGCATCTATAATAACAGCTGGAGAACCACAGCAGTTCTGCTCACCAAGAGAAGTAGATTGGGTTGGTTATTTCAGTCTCATCATCTTCATTGATTTTAATAACATATTTTTGAAATGGTTTATTTTCCCAAGAGCTTGTAATAACTCAGCTAGGTCTAAGTGTCCTCAGTTCCTACTGATATCAAAAGAATGTGGACATCTTCTAGAAAGTGTCAGTATAGAAGAATCAAAACTAGTAATTTTTGTATCATATATTTACTGAGATCCTTGCACAGAAGCATAGTCCGGGAGAAGAGTAACATGAGCAAAGTAAGCAAGATCCAAGATGTAAGCAATATTGCCTTTTTCCAGCAGCAAAACAAATTTAAAATTCCTTTTTATGCTAAAAAGTCAAATCGATTTAATACTGCCTTAAAAGCATTTTTTTCCAGGACACTTAAAAACCTCATTAAGAAAGTTCAGAGGAAACAAACAAACAGAAACAAACAAGCTCAGAATTCCTAAATCTGCCTGCAGTTCTACATCGAGCAGCATGACAGGATATACAGGTTCAGTGCCACTAACAACAACTCAGCTCTCAATTTGTGTCCAATTTAACTGTGCAGTCAGCTTAAGCCCCAATGCCCAGGCAATGGCAGAATGGGTCCTAAACACAACTGCATGAGGCTGTGTGGAAGAGGAAAGGCAGCACCTCTCTAGAGCAGCAAAAACCACTGCTCAAGCTGAATCTGCAAGGGCAGAAAAAATTAGCACAGTGGCAAACGTTCCACCAACTAGATTCCATGCTTTGGGTGTTCATGAAAAATAGAAGGATCTTTGCCCCTGAAGAGAAAAATTTAACAAAAATAGCAAATGTATTTATTCTTTCATCTGTAATAGTATCCTGCCAATACATAAAGAGATTATTTATTTCAGCACATCTATAGGCAGGTAATTGCTGTGCTTCCACATTCAGCAACACCAGTACTTGTGCTGAATCTGCAATGGCAGCTCAATCCAACCCCATGGGACAGCAGCCCAAATCATGGGTTTCAACAGCCTGTGTCAGCTCCCCAGAACAGCAGTGCAGAGAGCACAGTGCAGGTGCAGGCAGGAGCCAGAAAGGAAAGGGCTGTGAGGGACGATCCTTTCATTGCCCCTGGAGAGTAAGGGATGCCTGAGATGGGCAAGGGTGCCAGAGCACCCCTGCCTGCCCCTCAGAGCCTTTTCTGTGCTACCAAACAATAGCATCTATGGCATCAAAAGCATAATAAAGTGATGTATAAGCAGTGTTGTGTAATACATTACAACTTAGTTCACCACTCTTTTTTTTCTGAGCTTTGCTTTAACTCTTTTCTGAGGATCAATATCTGATCTGTGTTTTCACAAAACCTAATTAACCTTAGATCACATATGTAAAAACTTATAAGCAGTTTTAAGTAACTCCAGCAAGCTTTCAAAGAGAGTATCTTATACTCTCCAAGCGAAACTCATTTCTATTCCCAAAGCAAAGTAGCACATACAGAATTCAGAAGACAAATTTAAAGACACTGTTCAAGCAAGTCTGTATTTATTGCTACTACACAGGTATCCTCAAATGAAGGACTTCAGCACAAAACCTTCAGGCTAGTGCACCTTTTCCCTTACCTCTGGCTAGTCACGTTTGAAAAGCACCTCTGGCTGGTATTGAAAGCTTGGAAGTTAATTTACAGAAAACATTCTGTGGCCATGGAACTTGAGAACATGGAACCACCTTCCTCCAACTACTGCATTTTGCCTTCACTCAAAGCCTGGGCAATAACTGAGTTTTTCCTGCTAATGACAGCACTGAAAATTTCTGTGGCAGCAGGCAGATGCACAGTTCAACCCTGGGACCATGGGGTTTTCAGGGATAATGGGTTGGGATGGCTCTCTCCTTCTCCTCCATATGTCTGTCTTCCTCTAACTTAATGGAGACCCAGTTTGGTCTTGTTAGGGGAACTATTTCCCATTCCTAGAGGATATCACTAGACTTTTCAAATTTCACCATAAATTGACATGAATTTCATCTCCTCTTTCACCACTTGAGCAGAGGATGCACGTAGGGACTCACCTATAGTCACTTCTTCCCAGGGCTGAAGCAGAAAGACAAGTGCCATGGCTGGAATTCCACACAGGCATAAAGGAGAAGGCAGAGAAGGAGATGCAGAGGATTGACACAGCAGAAAGAAGGTCCTGCTTCGTTAGGAGGGGGCATAACAGAGTGCCAGAAAACATGAGAAGTGTTCAACACCAGCCCCAGTAGATCTCAATCCTTCCAGATTTTTGGACTGAAAATCCTCCTTTCCTTGGCTAGAAACACAAACTATCCCAGGGAATAACACACCTTCTTCCTTTATGCTTCTTTCTCCTTCTCCAGAGTAAAAAAAAAAAAAAGTCAAATGTTCACAGAATGTTTGTGGGTTTTGTGCACATGTTCAATTTTTTGGCATATATATAATCCTCTATGTATAAAATGCAGCTTTGCCACACTTCACTAAGAGAATATATACCAAGTGAAATGGGAACTTATAATAACCTTCAAAATAAAACAAGAAGAGTTATCATTTTTTTGGTCGATACAGAAAGAAAGAAGTGAATATCTGCATGTAGGAAAGGCTTGCTCCTTTCCCAAACAGAAGGAAGCTCTGTGCTGGGAAACAGGAATGGATATTTTACATACTCCAGCGCCATCTAGCCCAAGGAAATAAAATTCCACATTGAACAATGGCTACTGAAGGACACTTTTTAGTGCTAAATGTTAAGTCCATAAATAATTTCTGACCCTGGATGAAACAGCTTTTGGCTTATTGTGTGACATTTTAAATTTTTTTTCTACCCTATAAATGCAGCTGAGTAGTATAGAAGCTCCTGTGAGAGCCATCTGCCAGGGGAAATAACTGGCATATGCTATTTTCATTATTTCTCATTCAAACTGAAACTCGGGATAACCTGAAATAATGCAAAAAATGAAAACCCAGGACACTGCATTTTGTGGGTGTTTTAGCAGAAAACAAAGAAGTTAAATAACAGGAGAGAGGAAAATAATAAAAAGCAAAATTCCAATAATGAAAGAAGGATATTACCAGACTTTCCATTGTGAAAATTTGTTATAAGGGGAAAATCTTTAATCTAGTGTGTTATTTCTTTCCTTTTTTCTAGAAATGTCAAATGAATTTCTTCACTATTCAATACAAAGTTCAATTAACCTGTACCAGTTTGAAGTTTATCTAAATTAAATATCTGGGTTTGGATAGAAGTGATTTTAAATCCACTAGGGAAAATAAGAAAGGCATCCAAAATTCTAGAAAGCTTCCTCATGATGATGTTCAGTCTAGTCAGTTCAAAATGTGATTGCAGGTCTTCTAAAATGTAACTTTTCAAAGGCCACATTGCTGATATTGGTCCACTGTTTTTCTTTCACAGTCTATGTTCTGTAATTTTTGAGGATTTCCAATTATAGCAAGTGAGAATTCGTTTTAATATAAAGTAAGGCCACATCTACTTTAGAAATTTATCACAGAATGAATCATCCTGTTTATTGATTATGAGGAAGCTTACATAACTACTTTATCTTCCACTGTGTACACCTCCATTTTCTAGGACGGACCTGTTTCTTCAAAGACTGTACTTGAGTTAGAACATTATCAGAGGTCCTTTTTTTGTTTGTTTCTTTGTTTGTTTCTATGAGAACAGAATCTTCACAATAATTTTTTTTTTTTTTAAAGCCTCAGGCATGTTTTTCCATGCAAAGGATGACCTAAATCCAGGTATGAGATGCATTCCATAGCAGTGTGAAAAGGTGGAGCTCAGTGGGCTCTGAGAAAGCCAGCTCGGGAGTCAGAACTCATGTAGCTCTACTAAAAAGGTCTCTTAAAGAGTCTAATACAACCTTTTCTTCAGGTAATTCAGAGCTACTTCAGAGCTGTTTATGGAGACACACTGCAACCCTTTGGCTGATGGATAAAAGCTTCTCTGCCAAGCAAAGACACATGTTGCTGCTGCATGAGCAGTTGACAGTCAGCACACCCACAGGACTTTTAAATAGCATCCTTCTAGCTTTTTCACAATAATACTTAAAACACACTGGTGCACAAATGACCCAGCACAGTTGAAAAATCTGGTCAGAAGGCTAAAAAACAATAAGAAGAATTTCAGCCACCAAATGAAAGCCAAACATGCATCAATAGGAGGGACAGGATTTCCTTTGTGGCCTACAAGCTCATACCAACAGAAGTCTGGGCTCACCCACGAGAGTTTGGCACAAACAGAGCTTTCCTGGGCATGAATTCTGACCCAGGCACCCACGGTGGAGCAGCAGTACCATGGTGTTTCACACCTACCCAGAGATATCTGTAAGCTTTTTTCCCCTCAGTGCATGTAGAATCCTACCTGAGGACCTTTATCACACACACCTAGCCAGCTACAGGTTACTCCTCCCTTGTACTTTTGCTATTGTTGCTAAACCACTTCATTTTATTAAAAACAATGATCAAATTTACTATTTACCTTTTTTTGATGGTCAACATTTTGCCCTTTCAAGCTAGAAATTGTTAGGATGTGTGTGGTGCATGTACAGGGGTGTGTGTGTTTCTGCTTGTACGTTTGCAGAGCCCAGAATCAAAACAAGTCCTATAAATATCATCATATAATTTGCTCTATTGCTGTGCCTTTGCTACCCTCCAGCAAAAGATTAAATTTATTATAAATCAATGCATATGCAGCAGTTACAAGGTACAAGTTAAACTTCTTAATAGTTTTTGTTATTGCTACTTACGTTATCAAATAATGGCAATTAAATAGGGTCACATTTTTCCATCAAAAGTTGTCAATTTTAAATACTAAGTCTTTATACCATCACTTATTAATTAGAAGTGCTTCATTCATGCATAGTACTACTGTCCCATTAAATATATATAATGTTATATTGGATGGAAAGGAAGGAGGAGCTCTATTTTGCATACACTCAATGTCTAATTAGGTTTCCTAATTAGGCTTTTGACCCTGCTTTCAGCTGGGAGCCTGAATTAGCAATTGAATTTCTGTTGGGCAGGTGACCCTATTTGCAGTGTCAGAGCCTGAGCTTGGAGAAACATTTCTTTGGCAACCCTTGGTTGTGTTCTACCTGTACTCACTGTGACTCCCTAGGAGACTCAGTTAGGGTAGGAGCAAGTCCCTCTTTCTTTCACCAAAATCTCCCCTAAAATTTCAGAGGCCTAATGAGGCAGATCATCAGAAACAAGTTTTGTACTATCACTGGGGAGAGGCAGGTGATTGTAAAGGGTTTCCAGGGAGAGAAGGCATCTGTACAACCCAGTACCTAACCTGAGACTGACAGATTCTCCCTCTGGAGTCACAGAGTCATAGAAAGGTTTGGTTGGAAGGCTCCTTGAAGATCATCAGGTCCCTCACCATGGGCAGGGGCACCTTGCACTAGTCTGAAGTTCTTCAGACACATCTGCTTTGCCTGCTGACCACACAAGCAGTTTAAACATTTACCTCAGGAAGACTTGCTGATTAGACTTCTAAAACATATTATGAAGTCAGATGCTTTTGTGTGGTGGGTTTGAGCCTAGATTTGTTATCAACATATTTTAATTCATATCTCCTATAGGCTAACAGCATCTACTTTTCACTAATTTTGACATACTTACTCATTGAAAAACAGGCAGAAATAGGTGGAGAAGAGAGAAAAGATAAGATGAAGCCTGAATTTAAATGACTGTCACGTATGAAAAATTGAACTTTCATTCTCAACAGCATCACCTCTGAATTTTGCCCTTAGAATTTACATTTTATCATCCTCATCAAGATCAAAAAAATGCTTCCCTTCCCTTCCAAAACAACTCTAAACCTTGCAGCATAAAATATAGTATAGCCACACAGGCACCAGGGATAATGAAATCTAGTAACAATAACTCAAATATGTGTCTCCTTGTCTGAGTCACTTTAGAGACATCCAGAAACATAAATATATGTTTTCCCTGAAAGGTAACAGTTTTCTCCCTTTTAATCTGAAATAAAATTTTGTCCCCATCTCCCAGGGAACTAAAGGTGACAATAAGAGCTTGACAATGTTCAGGAGATGTGCTTTTCACATTAACATTGCCAACAGCTGCACCATAAATACTGGGTATACAGAAAGTGCATTCAATCATTATAGGAGGTGCGATTTAAATTCTGAAATTCATTGAAATAAATCAGTAAAAAGAGTTAAGGGGTCTAAGTCTCCAAAACCTAAAGTGTGCTGCTTTTGTGTTTCAGCTTTATTTGCAAGGAATTCTAAATTCTACTGGAACAAAATATTCCCCTTAATGTTCTGTAAACCACTTATGAAATATCAAGCTTTGTTCCGTTCATCTTTCCCTTTTCTGTGCTACCCCCTTGCCAGACATCAAGGAGTTGATGCCAAATGTCTGTGAATTCATGGCTTATGAAGGGCAGGATTAGATGAGAGAAGGAAAATCATGCACAGAAAAAATTATATTACCTACCCCTACCCTAACCTCCTCTCCTTCATCATCACCAACACACAGCTGCACACAGAGAGCTGGGAGCCAATAGGAACATCTTGGAATTATTTGAGACGTAGCACATGCTGTCAGACCTCTTGCATTCAGCCCTGGAGATCCTCCATTCTGATCCTGAGGATATTTGATATGATGGCAGACAGTGCATGCTCTCTGCTAGGTTTACTCTGCATATTGGAGACCCTAAAGAAGGGCTGCAAGGATGTTGATATCAGCCCCTGCCAAAGGCACCCTGACACTGAAATAATGCTTATGTCCTGCTGGCACACACAGAAAGAGCCCAAAAATCTGGAGAGGTGCCATGAACTGCAGTAGAGATTCAGGTCAACATTCTTTCCATTCTTACAGCCCCAGATGCTCAGTGAAAGAGTATAAGGAACACACCAAGTATAGGATGAAAAACCTTTCAAAATGCCAGCAATGAAAACATTGGAGAGTCCTGAGCCAGTTTGTATCCAGGGCACACATTTCAGAGAGCACACTGAGCCAGCTGTCATTCCTGAGGTAGACCTGGTGACTATTTCATGAGCAGATGGGAAATGCCATGTTCTTTAGCAGACTGTTAACAAGAAAACAGCCTGAGACAACACTCAGTGAATTAATATTCACTCTCTACATTTCATAATAGGAGTCTGATCTTTACCACAGATATTAAAACCGTTTCTATCAATTTACCAGACCTACACATAAGACTTTCTACTTTAGATACCCATTCTTGAATGTCTTGTGCAAGATAATTGAGGCAATTTCCTAGTATCTCCTTTTAACAAAATTAGTTCCATTAAAAAGTGAAGATAAAGATGCGAGGAACAGAGGAATGTATGGAAACTGCTGTAAAATATACCTGATTGATTTCTATTTTACGTAATAGACTGACATGGCTAATATATCTATGTCTAACACCAGCCTCGTTTAAAAAAAACTGCATTACCAAACCTTAGCCCATTTTATAAGCCATACATTTCAAGAATGACAACAGTTTCCCCACACACATTTTCTACGCCGTCCTTATCAATAACTACCATGGGAAGTTCAAAAAAAGGAGTACAAAGCCAGATTAAATACAGAAAAACAATTCCCAACCTCCTGCAGTCCCACAGCATCAGTAAAATTTATCCTGCAGTCATCGCTCCATTCTCTTCACTCTTGTAAAAGTTACCATTAAGTTACATATTTACAAATCTAGAACAAGCCCTCTATCTACAAAAACAAGCCACAGTTTAAAAGTCACCCTCATGACTCTCCTGGATCAGTGAAAACACGGGTAAGGATTAAAGCAGAATGAAAACATATTAGAAATTGCCTCTGAGAGCAGTCCTTGGAAAAGTGCATTTGCAGATAAAAGCAAAGTATGAGCAATTTCTAATTCCCTATCTCCCATTCAGTGTTCCCTCTTATTGCAACTGGTGCATCTAAACACACACTCCACCTCTACTGTCTGACATTCTCTTTCAGTCTCCCTGTGCAACTGAAAGGAATATTCTTTTGATTTAGTTTGCCCTTTAGAGCCTATTACTAAGTACCTTCTAAAGTCCCTTCTTTCCTGTATACAGAAATGTATCTTTTATCCAAAAAATATACTTATTTTTTAATGGCACTCTACTTCTCTGGAGGATTGCCATGGTTTAATCCCAATTTGCAACTCATCTCCCCATAGCTGCTTCCTCATTTAATTCCTGGTGGGATGGGGAGAAAAACAGAAGGGTAAATGTGAGAAAATCCATGGACAGAGGTAGAAACAGTTTAATAGGTAAAGCAAAACCCATGCACACAAGCAAAGCAAAACAAGGAATTCATTCACCCCTTGCCATGGGCAGGCAGGTGTTCAGCCATCCCCAGGAGAGCCGGGCCCCTTCACGTGTAACAGCGACTTGGCAAGACAAACCTCATCCCTCTGAACATCCCCTCTTCCTCCTTCTTCCCCTCAGCTTTATATGCTGAGCATGACTCTACATGGTCTGGGATTCTCCTGGGGTCAGCTGGGGTCAGCTGTCCCAGCTGTGTCTTGTCCCAGCTCCCTGTCCACCCCCAGCCTCCTCACTGGTGGGGTGAGGCACAGAAATGGCTCTGAGTCTGTGGAAGCCCTGCCCAGCAATAATGAAAACATCCCTGTGCTATCAGCACTGTTTTCAGCACAAATCCCAAACAACCCCCTAGCAGCTACTATGAAGAAAATTGTCTACTTCAGACAAAACCAGCACTTTTCACAATATTTTCTGTTTCTTAAGCAATTCCAAATGAATGAAATGAAAAACAGGCATATATAAGAAATTTAGGGTTCTTTCAACATAGCATACATGCCGCTGCATTTTAAATGACCATTTTATGAAATGATGCAGTCCTGTTTGATTTTGGTCACAGCCAAAAGTAAAATAAAGCCATTTCCTGGTTGATTTCAGTTGGAATTGGAGATAGTTTTTCAATATGACCCTCGGCAGTGCTCAAAAAAGTGGGGGAAAGAGGCAGATAAGGCACTGAATGGAATAAATGGATCCAATCTGAACTCAGTTACTTCAGAAGTTGATAGCAAGGTGGAAAGGCAATGCACAACCAGTAACCTAGCCATAAGAAACTTAATGATGGATGAAAATGAAAAACGTCAGGATGCCTATTTATCTATGAGAATTAGAATCCTTTTAACAAGTTATGAATGAAAGACATGTAGCTAAACTAGATTTTAAGCCAATTAGAAATGAATGAAAAATCTAATTTAAATGGACATCATCTTTCACTAATATTAGAAAAACAATACTTTCTACATTTTATTGGAGCTGACAAATTTATTGTGACACCTGGACAGGACAGCAATTTTATACTAAAAGACAGTTTCCTCTGCTTAGCAAATAGTCAAACCCAACACTCAATTTAGAATTTTATTTCCTGTTGGTGAATCACTCATAATTTTAAATTGTTCTTATTACTTTCAACTATAATGGATGGATTAAAACAAAATATTATTGGTATAATCAACAAAAATAGTTTGTACTTTGCTGCATCATTGTATCTAGTACAATTCTGTCTCATAATCAAAACCAGGAACTGTTAACCTGTGTGATGCATGTTAGCAATAAGGGGCTGAACTCCCCCACACCTCTGAAAAATTACATATCATTAATCTTGGCTATGTAACTGAGTTCAGATCTGGACTGGTACATTTAACTTACATGTTTTGCCCAACATCAGTTGGCCATTATATTGTGCCAATCTTAAGAGTTACATTGCCATGTCCTCCAAAAATCCTCAGGTGAGACAAAATTCAGGTTATGGACTCCTTTTTCTCCATTCCTACCCATATTAATGAAGAGTACAGTAGAGAGAAGCAAAAGAACCCATGAAGTCAAAGACTATCACCTCCTGGCCTGCCACAGAGGTGGCTGTTCTCTTCAAGGGCCAGCAAGAAGATGCACAGGGACAAAATTTACATGTTTTTGAACAAGGAGGTGAGGAAATCTTTAGGGCTTTATACTACAGCCACTGCACACAGCAGCAAAGAAACAAGTCCTTAAAGCTTTGCTGATCCAAAGTTGGAGTTCAGTGCAGAACATCCAATAGAGAGGTAAGAGGCAGCCTTCTCTCTTTGTCTCTCTGCAAAGCAGCAGCAACATGATTGTAGAGACATACTTTCCTATTATAGTGATAGAACAATGGGAATGTTTTTTAGTTTAAAGAGGAAAGGCTTAGAATGATGCTAGGAAGACAAACAGGGATTGGTGACCCACTGGAACAGGTTTCTCAGAGAAGATGAGGATGCCCCATTCCTGAAAGTGTTCAAGGCCAGGCTGGATGGAGCTTTGAGCAGCCTGGTGTAGGGGAAGGTGTCCCTGCCTGTGCCAGGGGGGTTGAAACAAGATGAGTTTTAAGGTCCCTTTCAACCCAACCCTTTCTATGATCACCTACTGCTGTTCAAACTTATGGTATTATGGGGGTTTCAAAAAAATGACAAAAATGAGAACAGAGAAATGCCCTTCTGCACCAGAACTGACACATTGCTTACCCTGGAAGCTGTTATTGTACATTACAAGGAAAAAGAAAGCCAGTAATAATGTTTCTGGTCTACAATTAAAAAAAGTTTTTAGAATTGCTGGGGCCTATGGTATAACATTACACTGAATTGTTTTAAGGTCAAGCAGAAACTGCAAAATTTATTGATTGGATCTGACAATGGTTTTGGTTTTTGTCAAAAAGCAATTAAAAATCTTAGATAATCATAATCATCATCATCATCATCATCAAAATCTTTCTTTCCTCCTCTGGCTCTGATATGATAAATTTCAATGGACACAGAAAGACCCATATTATGCTATCCTTGGTATCTGCAATATCTCTCCACAGAAGAACGGGTAACAGGTAAATTATTTTCCTATTTACTCTCTGTTTGAGAGCAAATAGGAAAATAATTCTTTTTTTCTCAAATAGGAATTCCAAAGCAAAGTCATTAAACAAATAAAATTAATTTTTTTGTTTGAACAGTTTATGCTGTCACCCAAAGGAAAATTTCATATTTCCATTCGTCAGTCACTAAAAATTGTCTCCTCAGAAAATTAAAAAGTATGTATTTTCCTTC
Organism: Haemorhous mexicanus; assembly: GCF_027477595.1. Classification (NCBI taxonomy): domain Eukaryota; kingdom Metazoa; phylum Chordata; class Aves; order Passeriformes; family Fringillidae; genus Haemorhous; species Haemorhous mexicanus. The sequence goes on along the minus strand of NC_082343.1, from coordinate 109,213,256 downwards.
TGAAAGGAAATATAGAAGCAAAGCCTTGGAAGAATACTGTCATTTGAGCAACTGTGTCAAAATTGCAAATGGTGACATTTTTCAAAGATTCAGGTTCTTATCAATTTTTGAAAACAAAACTAAAAGAATAAAGATATATAGAAAAACCCCAAAAGTTTGGGAGATACGCAGAAGGTTCTTTGCTCTGTTACCCAGATCCATGCTTGGTGCTCTGCCACCTGCCCTGGGTTGGCTGTACACAACTGCTGAGAAAAATCCCTCTAATTGCTGCCACATGCAGGACCACAATCAGTGTTGGTTTAGATGAACTTGGGGCATTCAGTTGATGCAAAATTTCCTTACAGAGAACTTCACTGACTACCAGTACAAACTCCCAGACTGGAACACACAGAAGCTCTTGCAGTGTCTGGCAAGTGTAAGGTTTAGTCATGGTTGGATAAAGCAGCACTTGCCCTCCATGACTGCTTGGCAGCTGGAGATCACTACAGTACCATCTCCACTCCTTAACCCTCCTTACTAACTTGGAACTCCTCTAGAACCCCAATCGTGAGACAGGAAAAAGGCTATGGAAAAATGGATCTCCAGTTATCCTTCTTGAGCAGCACTGGAATCACAAGACTATTGAGGTGTTTTTCTAACCTCATCAGGAGTTTTAAACTATTCCCCTGATCACCCATTCTGTTGCACTGAGCACTGCAGAATACACTTAGCATATGCAAGGCTAATGAAAAAAATTCTAATTAGTACCTTTCTAGTTTTGAATCCATTCAGCATCATATATTGAGAATTATTTTTTTAATTAATTATGCATTGGTATTTGTCTCAGGTTATCACCAGACAATCTATGTAAAATATGATATCTGGTTAAAGATAGGTCACCTATTAATTAAGAACATTGTGACCAAACTAATGGATGGAGGTCTTTGCAATTCATAATAACAGCATCAATGAGAGCCATGACTTGCATTTAAAAATAAAATGCATTAATGTGTACTCTGAAAAAATAATGGTACTAGAGAATCCTAGTACCATTAGGATTCCTAATGTACCAAAAGGATGATCCTTTTAATCTCATCAAGCCTGAGCCTTGTCATAAACTCAGTTTTTTTCTTTTTAGGAAAAAATATTGCCAGCTACATTCTCTTCTTGATGCATAAAGATCTACATTCTCAGCCTTGCACCTTCTGAGGACAGACCATGACCTGTTTTATTTCTCAAGTTCTATCACTTATGTTTATTTGTAGAGGATGGGACAGAAGTATTTAAAAAGCAGTGAGTGCACTCCTGTTCACATTCTTCAGTGTCGAAGTTCAGAGTGATGTCAATGTAATCAGCATTCTTAATTATGTCCTTGAAATTCAAGAAGTTTGCAAATCACTTAGATGTTAAAAACAAAAGAAGAAAGGGAAAAAATTGGCAATGGGTCATTTGAAATAAGAATGCATTCCTTAGAAAGAAACGTTAATTTACAGAAGGTCTGCTTTAGCAAGACCTCGCTTAAACAGAGAAATGATTTATGTGTGGCATGACCTTGACAAAGCTACTCCTTCTGCAAGGAGAAAATTGAAAATTAATATCTGGCAATGACACATTAGTGCTAAAACTCAGATCTGTGTATGTAAGATCCTGTCATTGTTCTTTTTTTTTTTCCTGGGGCAGGGAGAAAACGTCTCCTGAGTTTCATTCATTTAAGATTCAAATCTCTCAGGTACAGAGCAGCACTGGAAGCTGCTGAGTGCAGTGAATATTTCCCACCATGACCACAACTGTTCCTTTTGGGAGATGAAGATTTGGCTCTTCTTTCTGCAGAATCACATCTTTAGTAACAAGTTGCTTGATCCAGCTCCTGAAGTGAAGTCAAGGGGAATCTTCCTCCTGATTTCAGTAGGACTGTATTGAGCTCTCAGTACATTTAGTAGGAGTTTCCACTGCATAAATAATGTGGGGTTTGCCACTGTATTAATTTTTTATCTTTTGTATTTCCAGATATTTTAAATTGAAAAATTCTCTCAACTGTTGCTGAAGTCAGTGGGATTCTTAGGAGGTGCTAAGCTGAAAGTTCAACAGCCCATCTGTACCCTGTCTTTTGCAGCAGCCATAAAAATTTGCTAGGAGACTGGATTATGACAGTTTTGTGCAAGCAGATATGCTTAATGACTCTTTTAGCTAATCTGCACAATTGCCTCAGTACACAGGACATGGTTCTTTAAAATACTTGCCAGCGTGCACAGCAAATATTTTAGAAGTTAAAAATCTGTAATTAAATACATGAAACAGGACTTTGGGGACACAAAAAGCCCAGCACACAATTAACATCCTCTAAAGTCTGAGGTGGAAAGATCATCATATTCTACCCCAAGGTAGCCTGCATATTTCTACCATTTTACACATCTCATAATAATAGACCAACCGAGTAAGAAATAGAGTAACAGTGGGCAAATCACAGATAAAACTCCAGGAGAATTTATGACAGATTGCAACATAATTCCACCCTTTTGTTTATTTGTTTGTTTGCATTTTAGTTGCCAGACACTTTCACAGATCCATTTTTAATGCAAAAATTTATTATTTGTTCCCTTAATTGTTTCATAAAATATTTACTATGGTCTGTTTAAATAAAGGAATGACATCATGCATAAAAAATGAAAAATAATGTGCCTGTAATAAGCTAGAGGTTACATTTAATGAAACAATGCCCATAAATGAAATTTCGTTGTGAGTGCTGATGATGTTCATTTCAGATGAATGCACTTTGTATTTATTAGTTTTAAGCGTGTTCATCCTCAGCTTCTGTAATCAGAATTACAATATCCACTCAGATGAGAAAAGTAATTAAATCATTAAGACATATTTTCTTAGGGCTGGGTGACTCTGTGGATATGCAACAGTTGGCTGTCTCCTGCCCTGAGTCCTTACTGCAATAGATTAATTGTTTCTCATTATTTTCCAGAGGGTATCTATCCTCACAGCAATAAGCAGATGCAGTCTGAGAAAAGGCCAAGTGCCTCACACTCACTTCAGTGGTTTGTGCATCTATCTTTGGGCTACCAGCACAAAAGGCAGCAGATTCCTTGTGTGAATACCTAGGGAGGGTGACTTGCCACAGCACACATGAGGCAAGACCCAAGAATGGCTTTTGGACCATGCCAAGGTTTTGCAGACATTTGACACTGGCACATTTGTTCAACCTATACTCAATGTATCAGATGTGAAGTTGTACATATAGAATTCACTTCACATGCACAATTTCAGCAGAACTAACTCCACATAAAGATAAATTATCAAGTCTTCATTCATATATTCAAGTGCTCCTCCTTAATGTGTTGCATTTTTCCTGCAGAGGCCATGGAAAAGCTCAGGAGTTTCATAGTCTTTTAAGGTTTACACAAGCACCATAAATGATTTTAGGGCCTTTTGTCCAGGATGCACCATGCCTATTAAGAATATTATCATGTGTCTCTTCACAGCATCAGTCCTGTTCCATAACAGCAGAAATTTCAATCCTTTTTTAAAGTATGTAATAGCAAAAGGAAAACATTGAACAGATTCCTCTCAAGATGGTAATATGAATAATATGGATGAAGAAAAATTGGAGGCATTCAAAGGGTTTTTTGCCTCAGTCTTTAATAATACTGACAGATCTCGGGCTGCCCAGCCTCCTGAGGTGAAGGACCTGAGTGCAGAAAAGAGAATTTTTCATTTGTGGACACAGAAATTGTACACCATAATCATAATTCTTCCTGTGATGATTAACTTCTATGGAAAATCTATGTGATTTATAATACTTATGCACTTTTTTATGTACTATTTTACATGACCGTGGAGAGTAAAACAAAAACAAAAACAAAAGATGCTGTTAATATAATATTAAGGTGCTAAAAGCAATATAAATGCAGATAGCATGTATATTGTGCAATTTTCATTTTAAGTGCTGGGCTGGAAACTGTTTTCCTGTGCCACAGAATACTTCCACAAGTTTAAATATCCCAACTCCATATGAGGACAAGATAAAATTTTGTGAGGAAGGGAGGGGAAAGAGCAAAGGCTGGCAGAACACACTCAAGCAAGACAGTAAGAACATTGACTGGGGCTTTAGCTTAAACTAACCTGCTCCTGTCCACACCAGGAGCTTGAACCAAGCACATTGAAGACTTGAAAGGGACTGTTCTTCAGGTTATGACCTATTGGCTATTCTGTGCAGTCAGTGTCTTCTTTTGATGAGAGACTCCCTTCTGAGCCTAAGAAGCCATTTTCTGATTAAAGATTAATCAAAATTTAATTTGATTCCCAAAGCAGCTCTACTTGCTGTGTTTTGTCACTAAAAGCAGTAAAAATCTACCATACTTGACTGGAAAATAGGAAGCTGGAACAGTTTTAGAAACTTTCTTTTGTATTATATTTTAACATTTCAGTGACAGGGAATTTAAAAGTTAATGGCAGCAGATTACCAAGTATTTTGTTCCCCTGCTAAGAAAAAGAAAAGCGAGGGGAAGAGCCCTTGCATAGGAAGTGGATTTTTAAATGTTCCAGTTCAACTTTGAAGTTCTTTCAATGAGTTGAATGTTATTGAGTAAATTTACATTTTCTGTGAGCTTTGTGTTAAACTAGGCAAGCAAAAAATGCCTTTTCAATCATGTATGACTCTATTTTTATTTTCCCCTCAAACTAAGAAAACCACTGATTCCTTCTATAAAAGAATCTATGTGTGAAGATCTGAGTTTCAAGCTTTGAACATTTGCTGCCATGCTGTTCAAAAAAATTTTAAAATGTAGTTATATATACTTTTAAACAATGGGAAAAGTGTTCTTTCCTATAAGTCAAAAACCTATAAGTCAAAAACAGCTGAAGGAATTGCATTTCAAGAATTGTATCAGCTGCTGAAATATACTATTTTCTCAGATACATACCAGCATGAAAAATGGCAAGCTCCTAATGAGATCTTCAGAAAGATGTCCAATTTTTTAGGCACTCAATTACTACATCTATGACCAGTGGATTCTATTAAAAGAGCACGATGCTGGCCAGAATAATTGCATTAGAGAATATGCCATACTTTTAGTCATCATTTTGACATCTGACAGATGCAAGGCATTGATTTGACAGTGGAACTATGAAATCAGACCATTAGAACTTCGTTTCTGACATTAAAACAAGAAAATAACATTGTTATGGGGACAGAATAAGTCCTCTGATCAACATGCACCAAAATGATGATCTTCCAGAGAGAAAAATTATTTAAAACAAATTTTACTAAGATATCTCTATGTTACTTTGTCTTTCTTAACTCATGTGTAAATCTGTTAATGTGGATTTACCTTAAACCTTTTATAACTTGTAAGCAGTTTGTCTCTGAGGTTTTAAAAACTGCTAACAAAACAATACCAATTTTGGGGGGCCATAGATATAACTAACCTTTGTGGATAATTTTGGAATTTGACAAAAATATTTTTACATTTTGCAAGGGAGTTAATGACTTGGATTGTGACAACAAAGAGTTTTCAGATTGGGCACTATTTTAGATGCTGTGAAACTCCTCATGATTCACCACAGTGAAAATTTCTTTATGATCTTTTTCCATATTTTTGAGCTGCTGTGATGAAGCTGTTACCTTTGCAAAGAAAACTACAAAAACAAAGGAACACGCAACTGAAATACCTACAAAGGGTGAGCTACACAAATGTGGTGACCAGGACAAATAGAAAACAGAGGGTTAAAGGGTTAAAAAAGGAGAGAACACAAGGAAAACAGCATGTTGTTGGAGGCTGGCACAATAAGGAATGCAGCACACCAAGAAAATCTAACTGCAATTTGGAAAATGAGCCTGCATCCATGTCCATCCCATAGTGTGACTGAGGAATTCTGAGAGGGGACAGCTGTGTCTGCCACAATAATAAATAAAGCACTTTTGAAACTTGTAACTGGAAAAAAATTCTAATAGTTTTCCTTCAAGAAAAAGCAAAATGATGACTACCCAGATTCCACTCTGTAAGGTTCCTGCCCATTTCCCTTTCTCCCAGTTGAGAAAATCTTTGAAGATTTCTATGGAAAGCTGAAAAATTCCCCTGAAGTTTTCTGAAATGGAATTTCCCATCAGTTCTTAACCACAAAAATTTTGTGGACTTGAGTTTTTGTTTTGATTAGGTGTTATTTTCTTAACACATTTTTTCAAGGGAAATAATTTTCATTTTCTCATTAGTCCTAATAAGGAACATCCTGTGGCTTAAAAAAAAGCATTTCATTTCTCATTAGTCTCTGCAACATGAAAATGTGCATTCTGTATCATTCTTGGATCTTTCTAAGTCCAGACAGAGACAGGAGGAAACTGAAAATGCTGATACCTTAACTGAAGGAGAAAGCACTGTGTTTGGTGTGAAAATTTTATATAAATAATTTTATTAAAATAATATTAGATAAAACATCTTATATAGTAGTGGTAGGAGTTTCTCCATGGTTTTGCTGAGGATCCTTTGTAAGGCTATACTTATACAGCTAGGTCAAGATTTCACTTATATTTATTCTGAACTCCATCCATATATACATGACAGGTAACACAACACTTCCATATTTCTCTTTAAATTTTAAAGAGAAACATTGCATTCATGGTGAAGAAGCAATAACTGAAATATTTGCTCAGAAAATTATTAATTTAATAAGTTCTGCCTTTATGCTCCTGAATGAAATGGTCAGAAAGATTAAAGATGACCATATTCACACTTACTCAAAAAAACAGTTGAATTACACCAAGCCCTAATAATTCTATTTGAATTATTTTATTTACAATTTGATAATATTTTGATACAAGAAAAATAAAAAGCATTCTTCAAAATTTCAGAAGTAGTTCACCTGAAAATTTAGAGAGATTTCTTCCAAAGGCTGTTGATCTGTATGTAATTGCAGTGGTTGGCTGTATCAGCTTGAAAACTAAGACTTCAGTACTGCAGCGACATGAATAGTTATCCATATCATGCAATAAATACCATTCCTGCTTCCTGACTATGTGACCTAATTGTGCTAAACTATTTCCCACACTGGCAAAAATAACAGCTTAAATTAAATAAAGCTTTTGTGAAGGTTTACATTTCACCAGTTCCAAAGAAAGTTTTACTTGAACAAATGTTCTCAGACAATAATGGGAGAACATGCTGAACTGAAATCTATCTGGACAATTTTTCAGCAGCAGATTTCCATACTACCCAGTCATCCCTGTTAGTTTGTGGCACACAGTGTCTGACAACTGAAAAAAAATGTAAATTGCTCTATACTTGTTATGAACACTCCTCCAGATTTTGTTCAAAAGCTGTAACAGGCTGGGCTGCTCAGCATAATTTTTTGAAGCATTTGCAAAGCTGGTACGAGATCCTGCCCTCTTTCCATATGTATAGCCCTGGTTTGATTTCCATGGAAGAAATGCCCATTTAGCTACATGAAGAAAGTCATTTAAACCCAACTCATTTCCCTCATCTCTATTTTTGTCCCATTATACACACACCCTACACAGAAATTTTCGGTCTTGGTTATTATTTATGGAGAGCTTTTGGGATTACCTTATACAGCTGATTTATAAAAGTAATCACCTGCCTCAGACCAAAATGTAGCACTTGAACTTAAAATGCTGCTTCTGATTTGAAAGATGTCATCTGCTTGAATAAAATCCTTCATTTGAAGCACAGAAAATCTTTTTGTGATAGAGGAAAATTCCAAAATTAATTTAAAATTCAGAATATTTCTTTTATTGAGACCACTTAAATACGTACACAGTTTCCATTGACTAACTATGCACATATTTTAATTAATTTTATAATGAGATATGTGCATTGCAAAAACCTATATGCACATATTATTCCATTAGCTCTCATTTGAACCAGTAATACTCAGGGTTCAAAGCAGATGCTGTTCTTCGAGTGCATGCTTATGAGAAAACTACATTCCACTGCAAAGAGAAGCATTACACTATGCAAAATTGATTCAAACAATGTAAAAAACATGTTCAAAATCTGTCTCTGAGATATCAAGGGCAGCTCTCAGACCCTGCACAGAGCTCTGCACTAATGCCCTCTGCTCGACACTGCCCCTGGCAGAACTGTAAACTGCCTGCCTGGGAGAAGGGACAAAGAACGCCACCTCAGAAACAGGCAATATTTGATCTCCACTCCCAGCTTTTCAGTTGGTTCCTTGCCCTGCTAAACCTCCAGGAGCATTCCACCGGCCACACCTTAATTTTTACTTCATTCTTGTTGCTGCTTTGGGATCTGAAGAACCATCCAAATGGTAGAAGCAACCCTTTTGTCATAAATCAAGCAGGCGGTTCGACCATACAAGTTTTACATGTGGCTTATTTTTCTTCTCTACAGACAAGTCGGCATTTATTATATAACAGAAGGTGGCATTCCAGATTGTTTGCAGGATGTAGACACAAGGGTTTCGTTTTTAGCACACTTCATAAGTATTTTGCATAGACAGATGAAGATGCACAACACAATGTAAGCAAAAGCAACATTTCATGCCTTTATTCCATAATTAGGCTTAGCTCTTAACAAGTCACATTCTAATTCCCACCAAGCAAGTATGAAGAGGGCATCTGATCTCAAATACCTTATTCATGCAAAGAATAGGTTCAGCTAAAGTGCAACAATGAATAAAATATGGGAAACGTATTTCTGAAAGGTTATTTTACTGTGTCACCAAGTTAATTCTGGCACAAGATGACTCAAACCATCTGCAGCTTGAACAAGAAGAATTAAACATTTTGACAGGCCTGAAAACCTCATACTTTGATTTTCCATTTTTTTTAAATCCCAGTTTAATTCCACCTCACTCCTTTCTTTCTTTTTTTTTTTTTTTTTTCCCTCCAAATGCTCTCCTTGCCCTTATCTCTCCATTAAATCCAAGTGCAGGAAACCCCCCACTGTGTGACACTTTCAACCAGAGGCTGTTCAGGTTGATATGAATACATGGTAGTTATTCAGTCTTGCTAAGAACTCAGGCTCCAGAAGTTTTTGCAAGGCTGACTTAGAGCAACCTTAACATATTACCCATGTTTTGTGTGGGTTTGAAATGCAAATGTTTACTTTCTACTGTAACATAAACATGATTTGTTATGCAGGGCACTGACACTTCTTATCATACCTCTAAGAAATGGTATAACTGCCGCTCTTAAACACATTTCTTAACACCAGGATGCTTGAAATTTATACTTTGGATAACAACAATGTACTACAGTGAATGCATAAATCAATATGCACTGATCCTTATTTGAAAATTTAGGCTCTAATTCAGGAAAAAAAATTTGCGTCATATTCTTCAGTTTAAGAAAGCATTTAAATATTGTCTTCTATGAGGATGGAATTCCTAATGCACTTATAATGTTAGAGTGCGTCACTGCATCCCATCCTTATGGGTTTTTTCTTTCTTTGTCCCTTTTCCTTGCCATCTGCCTTTCAGTGTTAATTACATTTATCTGTCTAAAATTTTGCCACATGCTGCATTTTTTATTGAGCCAAATGATACAGTGCACATGCATTTTCCTGGCGAATTTATGGCTAGAGGGCCCTCTCTTTTTTTCTGTCCTTTATGGAGAGGAACAGTTCTAGTTTTAATGCTTTGGCACACGAGCTTTAATAGCATCCATGCATCTGCTCCTGAGCTCCTCACTTAAGCTCCCTGTGTACTGTCCAAGATGGAAGCTACAAAGCAGAGAGAACATTTCTCATCACTCCATTTTCACACTTGCTTCTCAATCCTTTTCCTGACTGCTGATCACGTAGTTCTAAGACCTGACAGTTAAGTGAAGATGCACAAAAGGCTTCTCCGTCAACAAAAAGGCCCAAGCTTTCAAACAGTGAGGTGAGGCTCAGATACCAGACACTGTCCCACCCAAATTTCATGTCTGCATTAGCAGGCTTAGCCTTTCCTACTGTTGAGTTTCTGGGCTCTGCATGTGGGAAATTATTTCTTTATGCTTCTCTACTTCCAGCCTTTAAATGACAACATTATAAATATGGAGGGAAAATAGGAACAGGCTTAGTCAAACAATTATGGGCAAATAATTTTATTTTTCCATTAAAATCTGAATTACATTATTCTAAGGTTTATTTGGGGGTTTATTATTTTTGTGATCGTTGCTTAATTTGTAGCTGGCAGATCCAAAATGCTTTTCCAAATTGGATGCAATTTGTGTACTAAAGAAAAAAGCAGTGTACAGTTTTAAGAATATTTCTTAAATGTATAGATCAATCCAACAATAAGTTTTAAGGAATAAAGCCATTAAGATTTTGTAATGTCAACCAATTCTTTTTTTTTTTTGCAAACTATTATATACTTCTGTTTGAATTTAATCACTTGCTAAGCAGCTAAATAATTATTTCAAGCTAATGAGAATTAGTTTTGAAGTTGTTAGTATTAATGAAAAATCACCATATCCATATTAGTGCTGCATAGTACTAAATATTTGATACCTCAGTTCACATTACTGCTTGGAGGATACTAACAGCAAACAAAATTATTAGTTTCATTTTGTCAGATAAAGCACAAGTTTTTATGGTTTTTAAAAGCAAGTATTTTGAAATGAAAATAAAACTGTACATCATTATGACAACAAAAAAACCTCAATATAAACCAGTCTCCAGATTTAGAAACACAATGCTGTATACTTGTTTTAAGCCATTAAGAGAAGGAAGAACAAAATCACAAGAATTCAGTAGCAATCTGGAGCACTCAACACTTCCTAAGAGATTTTCAGCTCTGTTTAGGCACCAGCCCTAGAGAAATTGCTTCTTCCTTCCATGTAAAATCTGCCCTATTCTCTTCCAAGGAAAGGAACACATTTTTTGCACCTTTCAAGATTGAGCTCATGGTTCCTGTTCATTGGAATTTTAAATCACTTTCACTTTTTGTTGTTTTTGTGAAGTATTTGGTGTGGTCAAACAGCTTTTCCATTAACCTAACAAGAGTGATTAGATGGCACTTCTCAGGCTCACAACAATTCCACAAACCCTAGCATCTAAAAATTCTTTAAAACATGAGCATGAATGTTTCTGGTCCAAACAGTATTACAAGGACAGCACAGGAACACAAACAGTGACCTCAGTTCTCCTCTGTTTATAAATCACCAAAATTCTCATGGCAAAAGAAATCTGCTGATTTACACCAGGTGAGAATATCTGTAGAATGAATGTAATCACCTTTTGATAACATTATAATTTTTCTTTTAATGTTCTATGACAATGATAAATTCATCTCATCTCTTTCTGTGCAACCTGCAGTAGTTTATCCTTCAATATCAAATTATTCTTAATATACAGCCTAATGATATTAATAACTTTTTTCCTTGTGATCCAGACAACATGCCTGGGAATAGTAATCTTGCAGTTTTTCAAACTTTCTGAGGTTCAGCTCATTCACCTCTGTGTTCTTCACATGTTATGAATGTACCATGCTAAGTGTCTTTGGCAGTCCTAGACAAGCTTCTCAGGGCAGGATTTTCCAGGCAGTGTAGTTTTTACTTCTTTTTCAGTTTAGCTGTGGTTGCAGGCTAACTCTGGCCAGCAGCTGAGCACCCACAGCCACATGCTCGTTCCCCCGCAGCAGGATGTGGGAGAGAATCACAAGGGTAAAAGTGAGAAAACTCGTGGGTTGAGATAAACACAGTTCAATGGGAAAAGTTAAAAATAAAGGCAAAAAGAAGCAAAGAAAAACAAAACCAAGGAAAAAAACCCTCAATCTCCCTCCTCCAGCAGACCAATGCCAGCCAGTTCCCACATTATAGGAGCCCTGACAAAACTCCCCCACTCTGCTTTTACTGCTGAGCATGATGTTCTAGGGTGTTAGGCCAGCTGGGGTCAGTTTTCCTGATTGTGTCTCCTCCCATCTTCTTGTGCACCCTCAGCTTCCTCACTGTGGGAGCAGAGTCAGAAGCAAAAAATGCCTTGATGCTGTGCACTAATAACTAAAACTGTGCTATCAGCCCTGTTTGCATCAGAAATCGAAAACATAGCACCATACAAGCTACGATGAGGAAAATTAACTCAATCAGCTAAAAACAGTACAGTGGTAGAATCTGTGTTTGGCATGGCTGTCTCTACATTGGCTGATAAACTACTTCATGGTCTATTCAAACTTATTGTAAGGATGTTTTCCTTTGCTGTATTCTTCCACCAGTAATTCTACTGCCTTTTCAAAAAAAAAAATTCTTTAAATTCTGAATGTCTTTCCAAGATTCAGTCTATCACCCCTACTCCCACATAACCTAAATTTTATGTAGTTGGCACTTTTATCTGCAATCACACTTCCTGTGGCCCCACAACTATTTTGTTTCTTTTGACAGAAACATTTTCTACTTTGATATTCTTGGTGAATATGAACTTGTCATTACACCTGACCTGGTCATGTTTTCTACAGCACTCTCAGCTACCCAGTCATTTTTACACCTACATGTTTCTATGGGTAGGCACTCTGTGATTTATCTAAGAGAAGCTCTGTCTCCTACCTTTCAGGCACAGGATACTATGGCTCTGCAATATTAATGAACCAACCCACGAGAATCCTCTCCATGCCCACACTAAAAACGCTCCCTTGTTCTCCAACACATTCAAACTGCCAGCAAGGAATGCTCCACGGCAAGTTCACTCCTAGACCATGCCTAGGAGCACTGAAAGAGCACTGATTAGCTCAGGCCAGAGGCATGCAAGAATCCCTGTCCCATACAACAGCAAAACCAGCCAAATTACAATACCTGGTCCCTTGACCTTGATTTGTTCAAACACTTGGACAGACTAACCATAAATCCCAGAGTTCAAAATTATTTCTTCAGAGTGAAAAGGTGTCTCCCCATTTCTGCGTTCAGAGGTCTCCAAAATTACAGGCTTTCACAAAGAAGAAAGTGGATCAGGAAATGTTTATTCACACAAGATGTTTCTAAACAAGGAATAGTGCTCATGGGAATCAGAGTTAGCAGGCATTGGTTTTCTTCACACAAAATTAGAGAAGGTCATATTTAAAATCACAGTACCAGACTAAGGAGGAAAGAAGATTTTTAGAAAACTTTTGCAACACACACAATACTAAACTCCCCAAATCCTGTTTAAAAGGAAACAATTTAAATCACCTGCATTCCTCAGACCATGGTGAACTCAAGTCCATACTTAAAAAAATGTCTTTCAAAATCACTCCGTTATGATCAAAAGGGTTGCTGTATTAGGTGAAGGCAATGGTCTCTGGGGTTCAATAAACACATGCCAGCAAAGACTAGCTTAAAAAATACATAAGAATGTACAAAACAAGGCAATCATGACATACTTTCTCTTTTGAAATAGTGGAACCTTCTCGGGCTATGCTTGGAAAGGCATCTTCTGGATCACTTGAATCACTGGTGTATTGAATGCTCACATTATCTATTTCCCTGTCCAGTCTGTGTCTGAATCAAACTTAGTTTAAGAGTTTTCTAAAACAAAACAAAGATATTTACAGGTTTAGGGGAAAAAAACAAACAACACAAAAAACTACAACAACAACAAAAAATAAAACCAGAAACCACCACATCCCAGTGAAAAATATTTCTCTAGAAACATATTTGAGTACATTAACATTTTTAGTTATTTAAAAGTATTGCTTTTTCTTTTACTTTGAACAGTAATATTTCATTCTGTCCTTACTATCACGTCTGGTTTTTTATTTCTCATTCATTCTTTCTAAAGCAAAACACGGATATTAACAAAATAAGTTTTGGTGGATACTTAGGGGGAAAAAGAAGCTATTTATTGCTATTTGATAAAAGGAATGAAAAATTATCTATTCCTATCTCTTCGTGCCTTCCTATATCATTAGGTTTCTTTACAATTATTTCAGATGTGTCCTGCTTGGTAAATTCTTAGAGCCTTTGTACATTATTGGCACACTGTGTTTTTTTTAATGGGAATGGATTGCTATTTAGGGAAAAGAAATGCTTAAGAGAGCAGGGAATCTTCACAGCAGAGAAATATTAAAGGAAATTAAAATTTCAGTACAGTTTAAGAAAAGTTTTGCCTGAATAAAGATGTCACATTTCAACCAATTCTAAACAGGAACATGGGGCTGGAAGGGATCACCTGAGCTGCTGAGCTCAGCTGATGAAATGGAGGGTTGCTATCAAGGCCCTACAGCACTATTGTTATTTAGCATTTATTAAATAAAGATTTACCGTGACTCAGGTTCAGCCTGAGTCTCTGTCTACCTGCCCTGAGATTAACTCATTTTGTGCAAACTCAGACAAAGCACATGAACTGAGAAAGCCAACCACATCCCACAGGGGGGAAGAGTGGGTTAAAATTAGTATCTGCTAGCCTGAGCTGCTGCAGTCTCTTGAATATGCAAAGGCACCAGAAAAACTGGAGGTGGATATTTCTGATTTTGCACAACAATCAGGGGAAGGCAACTCTCCCCACACAATCATCACTAGTCCTCTCTGGATCAGCAGGGAAAAATCCACCCTCTTCCTGCAAACAACCTCCACATCAGAAAGAGGTCATGAATATATGAAGTGATCAAGATAGAGTCTCATGTCAGAGGCATCAAATGTCCAAGGATTTGTTCATCCACAGCAACCTTAAACTCCCTTATTTTATTATGCAATCCCTCTCAATAGCTTGCCAAACATCACCTTCAAACAAATTTGATTCCTTTTCCAGTTGGCTATTTAGAACATCATTCCAGTAATTCACCCTTTTTCTTTTTTTTCTTTTTTTTCTTTTTTTTTCTTTTTCCCTACACTTCATGAAGGCCAAATTTAATTTATTTTTAATTTCAGAACCTTTTTCCTGTTTGGTATTTACTCTCCAAAAGTATCTGTAGAAAGTTATCCCTTCTGAAACTCAGTAGGTAAAGTTAAAAGGCAAACTCTTTTATTCTGTCAACTAAGGTTTAAATAATGCATTTTAGAATGGAAAACACCTGAAGTCAAGTAAATTTCTTGGCAGCTCATAGTCATCTTCCATCTAATGAATGATCCTTTTTGTTTTCCAATTTAGAAATCCTCTATTTATAGGAAAAAAGTTACTATTGAGTATTTTGAGTGCCAAGGATTGTAATTTGAAACTCCCAAGTTTCATCTCATGCTTTTCATTTCAGCAGCCTGAGTCATCTGATCCACCCTGCCTTCTTTTAATGGATGATTCCCTCCCCAGCCCTCTGTTTCAGCCCTACATCCCAGCTTTACAATCAATTCTGAATTTCAGAATCCCATATTTAGTTCTCTACATTTCATTAACAAATACATTTAACAGGATCTGTCACAGATTGATCCCTTGAAGACACTAACAGTGGCCTTTCTTTATCCCAGTATCCCCTTCTGCACATTCTCCCTTTCTAACAGCTCTTCAATCCATCCTACATTCTCTATTAATTGCCATCATCTCCACCTGCAGAACCAAATTTCTACACAGGATTGCAGAAAGTGTTTTTTTCTAAAATTTGAAGGGATAAGGTCTAACCTTACACAAAAAAAAAAAAAAAAGAAAAAAAAAACCAACAAAACCAAAAAAACTGAAATTAAACTAAGCCAAACTAAACAAAACTAGGATAACAGACTGATCACACAACAACAAAAAAAAAAAACAAAAAACAAAAAAAAAACCCAACAACTTTGATAACAGGTGATGATATATAAAGCTTATATTTTAATTCAAGATATTTTTTAATACTTTGACTAGTAGCAGGATTGGTTTCAAGCATAATCTTGGGAGGCAGCTGCCAAGGGCAGCTTTGGTGCCTGCTTTCTTTGTGCCTATTTTCTCTTGTTTCTGCTTCCCTGACAACTTCCCTGACTGGGAGACGGAGCTCAGAGAAGGGAGAAGAAAATTGTGTCACTTCCAGCCCTTTCCTTCATGCCTGACCAGCTCCTGCTCTCAATCCCAATTGACAGCTGGAGGCACAGACAGGAAAGAACACAGGAGAATGGAAAACTGGGAACAGGGTGAAAGCTGAGAGGGTTCCAGTGTGGACACTGGTGCAGATCCTTCTCCTGACATGAGGAAAAGAACAAGGTGATTTTAGAGGTGGTGTAGGAGACTCTGTCTTTTCCTGTTGTGGGATGGAGAATGAGGAACTGAGCCAGAAGAAAAACATCCTATGGAAATAAATCTTATGGAAATAAATCTTATGAGGAGGGGAGGGAAGGTTCGGGAAGGTTTTGGGAAGGTTTCGAAGGGAAGGGAAGGGAAGGGAAGGGAAAGGGGAAGGGGAAGGGGAAGGGGAAGGGGAAGGGGAAGGGGAAGGGAAAGGGAAAGGGAAAGGGAAAGGGAAAGGGAAAGGGAAAGGGAAAGGGAAAGGGAAAGGGAAAGGGAAAGGGAAAGGGAAAGGGAAAGGGAAAGGGAAAGGGAAAGGGAAAGGGAAAGGGAAAGGGAAAGGGAAAGGGAAAGGGAAAGGGAAAGGGAAAGGGAAAGGAAGGGTTACACAGATATAATTTTTTTATTAATGGGCTCTGTGGGAACAAAAGAAGAAGCTCTGGGGAGTTGACAAGCCTGGGAACAATAGTCCTCACTTCCCAGATCCAGAAAAGTGGATCTATGTCCTGAGCATGTGGCCTGTGCTGAGCCTGGGCCAGCATCCTTTCTGTGGGGTGAAGGCTCTCTCTGGAAGACACCAGAGATTTGGCTGGCAGGGCAGGGACAGGGGAAAAGTTCCACAGACCAGTTTCTCCTATTTGCCAGTACTTCACTAGAACTTTTAAAAGCTCCTTCAAGCCTGTTATGGCCTACTCTGTCCTCCCAAAATTCTTCTTTGCTCCATGAAAAAACTGAAATGTCACCCCAGAGCAATAGGAAATAAATAAATGTCCCTGATGCTCACCCATGCAGTGGCAAAATTTCATCTAAGAAGCCCTGATTTGGCCCTGATGAGAAGCAAGAGAACAGAGGTTAGGGGGGAGGAGGTAGAAATATTTTTTTAAAAATTGTTACTGTTTTTGATACTCTCTAATCATACAATCCTCAAAGTCCATTAATAAACCTTGCTGCTGGACATGGCATTTCCTGTACTAGATTCCTTCAGCAGTCTAGAAAGGAGATTATCTGGAATTTTTCATACTTAGCAATCTAATCTTTGCTTTGTACAGCTCTGTTCTGCTGCTCCTGCTTTGCTTAGAGCTACTGAGTGTAGAGCAGTTACAATGGCTGATTTATAATTATATTAGAGACCATGTACAATACACAAAACAAAGGGTTAACATTCTAATCTTCTTGCATTCAAACAGAAACACCCCAGTGGAGCCAGACACTGAGATAATGAAATTATAGCTCAACAGGAAGATCCTGAGAAAGGATTGTAATGGTTTTAATAAACAAGAATTGCAAAAGTTTGGGAGAGAGGCTTTCTGGAGGCTTAATTAATCAAAACAGCTAGGGAACACCTAAGCAACCATGATAAATAGTGCAAATAATTGTTCTTCATGTGAGTACTTTGCCAAGCCAGGATGTAACTTCCTAATTTAGCTGTGGAATGATATAGAGAGTGCAGAATGTAGAAAATGTCCATAGGTTCATAAAATCATAGGCATGTTTTAAATATTTTTTTTAAAATTATTACTCTGTTGATTGGCTAGAAAATGTGGTGAGGAAAGCAGAGCCCATAATCTGAACAGAGATGTCTGCTGTACCATTTTCCTGTGAGGGACTGTACAGTAAGAAATTGCAACTGGAGGTTGCATCCAAGGCACTTTATAAAAGCTGGGACAGAATCTCAGATGGCATCTTTTCTTTCAAGTTTAATAATTTGTGATTGTTCTATCCTGCAGGAGGAAGGAGTCACTCAGACAAATACCTGGTTCAGAGCAGCATTTCTTAGGTGTACCCATGTGCTCTCCAGGAGAAATGCATCACTCTAACCACACTTTTTATGACATCCTGGCATCAGCAGAACCAGCTGTCGAGGCTAATGGAAGTACACAATCTTCCTGATGATTTCTGGAATAATCCAAAGGAGAAGATGATGACAATTACCTTTGAGACACCTGCCTCTAAAATAGCACATGCTCATTTTAAACAGCCTGTAATCTCACCTTGACTGACTGCCAGGCTTCATTTGGACCCTTCATGTTTAATATATTATTTAGATTGCATGGGTTTAAGCCTGAAAGGAAGCAATTTAGATTAAAATTAGCAATAGAGTGTGGAATTATACTGACAGTCAGTGGAAATTAAGACAGTTGTTTCAGAAATATCACTCTGTCCTCTACATGTGCCTCTATGCCACTGAAAATGTTTAGATAACGTTAAGACATCACAGTTAAATGCTCAAAAATTACAATTCTTAAGTTAAAGTGTCAGGCTGCTGTTTTGCTCCTTTCTTTGTTTCCCAGTGCATGACCAACAGCAGAATATCACACCCACACTTCTGGCTGTTGATCAAACTGAGAAATGCAGAGAAGGCTGATCAAGGAAAGGAGAACAGATTTCATGAGAGGTAAGTAAAGGAGGGCTGGTTGGTTTGTTTGGTCAAATGAAATACCAGTAGAAGCTGATTAGAAATATAACCAAAAAGAAAGGATTAACTATTTATATCTGAAGAATAATCTTAGATCATCATAGTAGAATTCTCTCACAATAATTTGATGCTGAAACACTGCAAAACACTGACTGGCTTCTCATTTGAAATCACATGCAATGCAGCCCTATGTCCTTTAAGTCTTGAAAAGGGAGGAGTTGTGATGATTATCTCCTTTTTATCTTTTTCCTGCAGAAAAATGGGTGAGGGAACTTTCAGCCAAACTGGCAAAAGTTTCTGAAAGTAGAAGGTAATCAGGTGCACTTTGACACCCAGATATAAATCTGCTAATGGTGTTCACTATGTGTCATGATATATGGAATTGCCATTCATCTTAAACAGCAGGCAGTTATTCAGGGGAAGTACAATTTGCAGACACTGACAAGCTCTCATGCATGAGTTCCAGCTTCATTTCTTTTACTTTCTGGGAACCACATACCAAAACCAGACTCTTATAAATCAGTCACGTTAGTCTAATCTTGAGGTGACACTGCCATGGACATGCGTGGTGAAACTTGGATAGAAAAGAAGCAGGCAGACTTGTCAACACTGGGATTAGTTGCTTTTGCTCCTCCAACAATTTTGTTTTATCAAAATGTAGCCAAATAGCATTTATTACTTAACTATCCATCCAGAATGGTTCTTACATTATTATCTATGCACTAATATTTTTATAATATTAGTTAGATCTCCCACATGCAGCTTTATATTGCATAGTTAAGTTCTACAGAGACTGGATACAAAAAATTCACTTACCAACATCTTGCAATTTTTTTTTTCTTTTCTTTTTTTTTTTTTTTTTTTTTACATACAGCAGCTTCTACTGCCTTTTTATTTTAGACAACATATCTTTTCAATCCAGCCAGCCTTCAGTGGCAGTGTATATTTTTAGGGAGCTGTACAGCCATCTGGAAAGGTTGTATTTTTTGTAATGTTTATCCCTTGCACTTTTCAGATTTCTGTCAACGTCCATGGTAACAGCTGCTATAATACTTTCCATTCTTGTGTGGTTTGAGAGCTGCACAATCCAATGTGGTTTGCAGTCTAGACTTCAATCAACCACCAATTTGTAAGACCAATAGTAGGGGAGTGACTTTGGAGAGCATTATAAGCTGCCATAGGTGTCATTTCTGTGTCCTTTTTGCTCATGGTTTATTTCAAGGGTGGTTGATCACAAGACTATGCATTAGTTTTCCATACTCAATTGTGCATATATATATTTATATAGATAAAAAATCTTGAAAGTTTTGACTTTTGAATTACAGGTTTTGTGTTTGGTTTGTGGTTTGGATTTTTTGTTGTTTGGTTTTGGCTTTGGTTTCTTTTACTTATTTATTTTATTATCCTCTATACTCCTATACATCCACCCTGTAAATGAAATTATTTTCCTTGCTTTGGAGAGCATAAACTCTGAAGTGTTCAGTTCATGTACAGTTCTCTTTTACTTTTCATGAACAGTAGTAACTTGCATAGGATAGGTATAAAATTATTCAACTCACAGAATTAAAAGAGATGGTATCACCTGCAGGTAAAGACATAATAACTGTTTGAACAACAACTAAAAAACCCTGTAAAAACAACTGCAAAAACAATAAACAATTTTTCTAAAAAAAAGTAACTAAACCTGAGGGATATACTTGTGAAGATGAAATCTGAGCTGAAATCTGAGTTGCCCTGAGAGTTAAAAGTAAAAACGAAAAAAATTACTAATGATTGCATAATATTTTGATACAAGTTCCCCAAACATTTGTGGAAATCACTGGAAAGAAAAATATTCCAATATTTTCCTATCTTGAATTCAGGAACCTTATAGTATTTGATCTACATTCAATTACTTGCCAGACTTTTAGGTGCTTACAGCCCAGGGAGCAGCAGCAGCTGTGTCAGGGATGTGTGCAGAGCCCAGAGCTACCTGAACGCCCAACAGCAAACAGCCAGGTGGGACAGGTGCCCGAGCAGGTGCCTTCTGGGGCTTAGTTGTTTAGATCTAAATGAATCTTGTGCATCTTCAGAGCCATGCAAGGCAGTGCCTGTTCTAATCTGGAAGCTGATGCTCTGTTTGTGGCCAGTGGAGAATATGCAGGGAGCAATTCATCCCACCCTAAGACCTGAACAACTATTCAAGTTAAAAACCTGTATATTTAGGTCCTATAATTTTAAGGTTGGAAAAGCCTTTCAAGATCATTGAGTTCAACCACTAACACAGCACCACTGTGTTCACTAAACCATGTCTCCAGGTGCCACATCCACAGGCCTTTTGAACACTTCCAGGGATGGTGATTCCAATGCTTCCCTGGGCACCCTGTTACAAGGCATGGGGTATTAAGCAATTTAATTACTTTGTACTTGGAATTCAGTGTTTCATTTCAATCTCCTAAAATTCAACTTTTGCACAAAGGTCTATGGACTGGGACATTAGTCTCAAAACACTATCTGAGCAGCAAGGATACAAACAGTTCTCTTTCTTTCACATGGCAAGTTTAGGAGAAAAATACATTTCTGTGGCTTATTCAGATTTCGCAGCAATGGGCAATGTAGGTACCTAAGTGAGGTCTTTACATCAAAGGAAAACTGAGAGTCTCTAATTGGAATCTGCCTTACAGCTAATGAGCTCTTCAGTTCACCAGTGAGGGCTTCACCCTCCCCTTTCACAACCTCAACAGAAAAGCCAAACTGTAGCCAGCAAATTTTCATGATCTAATTCTACCTCTGTATCAAAAGTCTGGGGTAGTGCCTCTGAAAAATCACATGGTTCTATGAAGCCAAATCCTCCTTAAAACATTTAACTTTGTGCAGTTTGACTGTCTTAAGGAATAAGGGAGGGAGAAAAAAAGCCCTGTGAATTTATACCCAGTACAGTGTATTGAACTGTAGGCCCAGCAACGTCAGCATATCAAGGAAAACAGCTCTTTGGAATGCTGAACATTGTCAAGCAGAGAAAAATTTGGTATATGATGTAAATATTGGACTGCCTGTCTTTCTATATTGTTATTGCTAAGTTCTCTACTGCTTAAGCTGTGTGGTATGGTACTTGTCAGTCTCTGTTGTACCTGAAAGGTCCTATAAACAACAGCATTATGATAAATCTCTTGAGTTTCCCTGAGGCATTTTTGCTGCTGCTGGAAACCTGAGGTCAGTGTGCAGTCAGTCCTGCAAACATCCCCCCTGACTATCAACTAGGACAGCATGAGTCTGGATGCTGTGACACTGGAATGCTTTAATAAAAAACTCACAATACAGAGCTTTGGGAATCAGCATCTTTAGGAAGTGTAAAAAATCTTTTTGTTTCTTCTAAGGATCAGGAAAAAAAATCATGTCTGTCAAACCGTCAAATGTGCAGAAGAAATTGTCCCTGAGCATACTCTGTAAGTGCACAGACAGATCTGGCAGTGAGAGCCCTGCTACTTTATTGTGATCCACTGACAATTCACACTAAGGTTCCTGCCTCCTTCAAGGCTCAAGCTACAAGGAAACTAATTTCCAGTTTGAATTAAATAGATAAATGAATAAAATTGGATATCGCTTTTCCACTTTAGAGGCTGGAGGTCAGACTCAAACAAACTAAGGCAAGCTAACACCCAAAAAATGACACGCCAAGATTTAGTGCTATGGTTCAGAATATCTGAGTCAGTCATCTTGGGCTCTTAATGTAGAGCTGCTTCCAAGGGAGCCCTTGTAGCCTGAACTCCCACTGTGGAGCCCGATGGAGCAGGGCAGCAACTGAATAATGGCCCTGCCCAGCTCAGGGCTGTATGCTAGAGACAAGATAAAACCACCCTAACTTCAGGCATTTAAGGAGTTTTCTGTCTCTAAACTGCCTCTGTGGGCCACACACAAAAGCAAGACAGTTAAAGCACCTCCCAAGACACCTATTCCATGAGATGAAGTACTTCCCTAGATGTGTTTATTTGTCTGCACTGGCTGAGAAGATAACTTTTGAATGAGCCTGTATCAGGGAGGTGAAAGTCATCATAGCTGGCTTAGCCCATTTCCCATTTCCCATTTTCATATATCAAGCTATATAAGTTAATACAGAAACAGTACTGTAAGAAAGATGACACTTATTTGCACTGACTGGACCATTATGGGTATTACTAAAGTTTCTTTTTGCCTATTAATTTATCTGTGTCTGGTTATTTATTTTTTTAATCTGAACCAAAAGAAACAACCTGTGGTTTTCTCAGTTGTCAATTAAGTTCTTCTGTATTTCTCAAAGTGTATCATCCTAAGAGAAATGCTGGCATTCCTGAGATTACAACTCATGACAGTTTTCTGACGTGGACAGGCAACAAGTATTTTCCTACATGAATCACATGACTTTATTGCAGTGGCCAGTTTCAATCAACACCTGAATGGCTATGCTGTGGTTCTGTTCCCTTTATACCCTCTACAACACCCAGATCAAGATCTCTACTGGAAGTCAGAACATTCTCTTGCAGCTTAGTTTTCAAAATTATCTTATGTCAGAATGACTCACCTCACATGTGTATGACAATAATATAGCACACATCATTGCATGTATGAAAGCATGAATATGTTCTATTTACAAATCCTAACCACGCAAAATGAAACCACCATTACCCCAGTTTTCATTTCTGAGAAAGTCAATTGAGAAAATTTTATTCCATGTGGACTTTGTGGATTTGTGTGTAAAGAAAATACTATTGTTTTACTTGCAGAAAAACCCTGAAAAGCTTCCAAGGACTTTAAAAACAGTCTTGCTTTCAGTTACATTAGATCCTATAGGAACAGGAAGAAGAGAAGACTTTTCTTGTGCCATTGTGACTACACCAGCAAGATCAGTGCAAAACTGTTCCCATCTCTCTGGATGACTTAGAAGAGCTGGAAGATTAATTTGATAACCCAGGAAGACTCATTCAGTCCATGTTTGCAGGCTAGCCTGGCATAGAATGAAATACAGAATGTCCTCTGAAACTCCTACGTCTCCCAGAGCAAATCTGTGAGGATTTGTAACAGCCCATTGCCCATCCACCTCTGTGTCCTCGCCTCCATCAGCAGGGCCTCCTCAGGCAACTACCTGGGAAGCAATATTGGAAGCAAAATAGACTGTTATACAGCCAATACTTTTATTACATCTGCTGGCAAAACTTGCCACAGACCCAAGCTCTCCTCCACGACTGTTCACTGCAGACCAAGGGTGGTGCAGTCAAGCCCCTCTCTCCAGGTTTTACAACCTTGAGGAAGAAGAGGCTCGTAAACAATACACCCTCTGCGTATATAAATGCTGTTGTTTGTGTCTCCTGCCTTTAACACGTGTATCTTGTTCTTCATGATCCAAGAAGAAAAAAATCATGCACACAAATAAAGAATATACATGCATCTTTTTAAAAAAAAATCAGAATATCATTTCTGTGTGAATCAGGTTTTGTCTCATAACACAGGAAATAAGAGTTTTTCCAGAAAAAGGTGTCATGCAGATTTCTAATGCTGATTATCCTGACTGAGATGATGAAGCTACTTTTGTTCCCCATACAAAAGTGGGTGCAGTGAAAATTGTGTGTGACTTGCCAGCACATTTGTGTTTTGAAGGGTTATTGATGTGAATAGCAGGTGAAGTGTAAAGAAAAGGCTCCAGCTGTTCCTTGTTTTGAATTCTTCCTTGGTGCAAACACCAAGAGTAAATACTGGAATGGGAAAAGTTAAACTTATAAGTGTCTCTGTTACACTCAAAAAGAAAAGAATTAAAACCCTTTTCTGTTGGTCTGCTATGCAGTTCTGCAACATTGATTTTATTCACACATAGTGCACAGCTGTTTATTGAGTCTGACCCTTGAGGGGAAGCTGAAGAAATGCTGGAAATGAAACCACTCAGAAAAGACAGTTTTCCTTTCCTGTTTACTTGATAGATGTTTTATAACTAATAAAAAAAATCAGAAAAAGAAGGAAGCATTTTTTATATAACAGTGACATGCAAATCATTGTTTTGAATATTAGCATAATTATTTCAATACTTCTGATGTTTTTTCCATCTTATTCTCCAGAACATTTTCTTTCAATAAAAATTAAAATAGTGGAGAAGCTACTGTTGTTATTGTTCAGGAAACTATAAAATAAAAATAAGCAATGCTGTTCTTTATTAGAATGATTCAGTAGCCAGACCAACTCACATTTTTTATACCACCTCAAATGCTACTATAACTAGCCTTAAATATGTCATTCCCATTTTGTTTGATTATTTTGTCAGAATAAGAAATAGAAAATACATAATGGATTCAAACAAACAGAGACTGAAATGAGGTAAGCACATTCAAATCCCTGAAGATCCAATTTTGTGGGTAGGGAGGATGACTGGAAAGTTGCCACCTGAGTACTTTTTCCTAGACTCCTGCAGAACTTTCTTTACTTAATACAATAATTCTTCAATCAAGCAGTACCATTATTTGAATATAAGTACTTACATAAAATTTTGAGCCATCCTTTTGGAACTGAAACTTTTCTTTAAATTAACAACACTGAAGACAATAAATGTACAAAAAATTATGCCTTCAATCCCCCTTTCTTCTTAGGTGCCTCTAACCTTCCAGTGGCAAGATCTGCCCAGCCAAAAGTGATTTCCAGAACCATCAATTGTGTACTCAGCACTATGGAATTCATCACAACCAGATAAAGCTAAATTCTATCAACCTGAAATGGCATACGTCTATGCTTAGAGACTTTTAGAGGGATTCAGATTTAAGAATTCCTTTAGTTTACTTTATATTGCTACAGACTCAGCTCTAGTACATTTGTCAAAAACTGAAATTCTAAATGTTCTTCTCCTGAAGGACAGCATGATAAAATCATAAACTATTGTGAGGACGTTACCAGAAAATGAGTGTTTGAACCTCAGGGAGGTTTAAAAAGCCAGGTCAAGGGGACTTGACAGAACACAGGATCCAAGATACAACCAGAGACAGAGCTGTCAAGTGCTCTGAAGACAGTTCAAACTCAGTGCTGCTTACAGAAAGAGCCAGTAGTGGAAGATCTGAACAATGAAACAACTGATATATCAGAAAGGCAGATTTTTAGATATTTTGATGAGGAATGCTGAATAAATGCAGAACATTATTATTTTCCAACAGGACGCTAGGCTGGCCATCACAGGGCTGGAATGAGAAATGCAGATTTTAATTTAAAAATAAAAAAATTGCACATCTAGTTCAGAGTTAGGGAGAAATATTTCCCGGTGTGTTAACTTTCAGATTACTGCACCAGGACAAATGGGTACAAGTTTTTCTTCCTCATTTTTAAGACATCTAAGCTGGAGGTCAAATGTTTGGATAAAAGTAAACCCGTGCAAATTTTTCTTTTGTTGTATGTAGACTATCTTTTCCTATTATATTACTTCTGAGTTTTATGTTAAAGTTATAATGCTCTTAATCTTCTCCTCTGTGATATCTACAGGAACAAGGACAATAGCGAAACCCTTCAGCCTGAATAGTTCAGCAGCTTAGGCCAGCACATGAATTGATCAAATGCAAATAATGTCCATGACAGTCTGTGTTAGTCTGACTTATTTCAACAAATCTCAAAGCTGTATTAAAAAAAAAGTCTCAATAAGGGGCTTAATATTTTGCTGCAATTAATGCTATTCTTTGGCTTATGCATAATGGCCAATCACTAAATAAGCTCTAGTCACCTCACTGCCCTTTAAAGAACCTGCTGAAAGTCTTTTGCTCTGAAATACATGGAAGAAAATGGTATAAATTCAAAAAGAAAGGAAAATATTAAGGGACACATTTAAACCTGCAGGTTATGTAACAGTCCTCTTTTATAAATCAAATCTCAGTAATATAATCAAAATTTCACCCTCAGGAACTGTGGATTGCACCATCATAGAAGATCTAATGAGGATGAACCTTACAGATGTGATCATAAGCTTTCCCCCACTTAGTATTTTATACTAACAGTGGCACCCAAAGAACTGCCTTTCACAAATGAGGGACATCAGGCAGTTTCCAGATCTTATTTTGAGTGCTAGATTATCCTCCTTCTAACCACATGGAACTATGAGCCCATATGGAACAAATGGTCCACGCCAGGAGAACCTGCCCTCAGAGTGCCACACATCCCTCATGTACAAACAGCACTAAAGTACAGTTTTATCATTAATTATGGGGCTCTGCTTTTTTAGTCTTTGTGAATAATTTTTCTAGTGATTCATAATGAATACCCTAGAAAGCCAAACAGGAGCACCAAATACCACCAATGTCTGGATTACAAAAAAGGCAAATTCATAATAAAACTAAAGATCCACATTTCTAATGACAAATGGTCAATTATCTATAATGAATGAATTAATGTGATGACTTCAAATTAAGATGAAACACCTTTCCAAAATTTGTTCTCTATCTCAAAAAAAAACCAGAAGATAGATGTGGATAATAGGGGGGAAAAATAGTTCTGTACTGAAAACTGAAAGCCCATCCAGATCAGCTTGCCTAAGGCACCCTGAATCTTTTCCACAGCACCCAAGGGATGAGTGTGGCCCAGAGGCACATTGAAGTGCAGCACTAACCCCAGCAGAACTCACTGGATACCCTCACAGCTTTATAAGTACCTTCAGGTTTCATACCAAATCAAAAGCTGTAAAAAATTCCTCAACTGCCCAACTCCCATGCACTACTTGATCCTAAAAGTTCTTTGGGATTTTTAAAACTGTTTTTCTAGTATTTATTTATTTATTTAAATTTCATTTTCCTTTTTTTTAAAAACAGCAAGCATTTTTCTACAAGAGCATGTCTTTCCATTCCACAACGCCCACTCACTGCTAGAGACAGATACTGTGCTTATCCCCAGGCCCAAAGCAGATGCCACCAGCCATGGCTGAGGCTTTAATTCCACTTGTTCTTTCTTTCAAATGAACATTTTTCAGATGTCTGCTGATGGAATATGCCAAAAGCAGGAACAGGACTGGCATCCCTTCTTCGGCCCAAAGGTCTACAGGATGAGGACCAGGGAATAAACTAAGCACACTAAAGTGCAGAATAGCAGAATAGTGCTGGAATCCCTGAGACCCCTCCACCTGCCACCACCAGCCTCGTTCCTCACCTGACTGCAGCTTTCATTGCTCTGTCACTCAGCATTGTCATGTGCACCCTTTTAAACCACATCTATATGGGGTTTTTTTACCTATCCAAAATCAACTCATCCTCTTTTTTTTTTGGACACACTCCTGCACAAAATAATCTGATTCATGATATCAGCCTTTTATTTCCTTTATTCACTTGTGACTCAGCCCCCAGATTTACTCACATATCTATCTCCCTTTTTCAACTAGTTTGTAGCTGAAAAATGTTCTTATTGCTAATCTAATGTTCTTATTGCTAATTGCAGAAAGGAAAAATGCTTTCTTTTCCTGCCCCATTACTAAAACTCTGCAGACAGATTAGTTACAGGGCAATGGGTCCTCACCTCTTTCTGAAGCCTCTTCATTGTATAAAAATGTAAAGAAATATGGTGGAGCTCCAATTTAATATTACTCTCCTCCATATTAATAAATAGCTAGCCTGGAAAACCAATTTCCTCCATAAATTTGCAGATTGTTATAGATGACACTGTCTATTAGTATTTGCATTTAGGGACTTCCACTTACAGAAAAGCATGCAATTATGTCTTTGCTATTAACTATGCTACACAAAGATAAATGTTATTTAAACCTGCTGCAAATTCTAAAGGCCAAAGAGTTTTTATAACTAGGTCATTTTTAATGACAATAATTCGAGAATGGTCAATTCCCTGCCACTTAAAAAGAAGAATCAAGCAGATAGAACATATTTAACTTTAGCAAATTCCATTATTTCATGAAACAATTCAGCAATATATTGCTAGATCTTATACTCTATGCTTCTCTCTTTTTTTACAAAGAATTAAGGCTTAGCCTCCTCAGATCAGCTTGGGAAACTTTTCTTTGCAAGAATTATCTACAAGAAGACCTGGAAAATAAATGGGATTATTTTATTTTTGTGCAAATGGCTTCTTAGGCTGATATCTTCTTTTTCAGCTTTGGTTTAGGAAAAGTTAAAGCAAAGTCTCCACCTGGTGGCCAGATGTCTCTTAATGAAATCAAAACATTTTCCTACCTGGTCAACATAATATTATTTTGAATTATTTTGATCTCTTTCCCACTCATTCAAGCCATTGCTTCAAATTTGGTTGTTACCATTAAACAGTGGGCAAAAAACTTGGGGTTGTAGAAACAATATCCTTAATATAGTGAGTATACAATGCTATTCATCTGTAGGTTTGTTATTTTGCAGAGATTGACACCTCATTTTTGCCAGTGTCTTGTTATGATCACAGTTTTAATATACACAATCCCAAAGTAGCCCAAGCAGGTAAATAAAAATATGAAGAAAGGTTTAACAGAGTAGAGAGCCATTTAAACTGAAAAACTCTGCAAGTATCTTCTGTCAGAAAAAAAAAAGGTCATAGCAGATTTCGATATAAGGAATGGGATGACCTCTGAGCTAACAGAAAAATTAAAAGGAAACAGCAATTAGAAGAAAAGAGAGTTATTCAAATAAAGCTCAGTGTGGTGGGTTGACTCTGGTGTGGTGCCATGTTCCAAGCAAAGCCCTTCTGTCACTGCCCCCCTCAGCTGGGCAGGGGAGAGAAATTATAGTGACAGATTCATGGGCTGGGACGAGGGCTGGAGAGATCCCTCAGCAGTGACCATCATGGGCAAAATAGACTTGACTTGGGGAAATTTACTGAATTTATTACAAATCAAATCAGAGGAGGATAATCAGAAATTAAACCAAGCTTTTAAACACCTTTCCTCTGCTCCACCCTCAACTTCTTTCACAGGAGGATGGGGAATGGGGGCTGTGGTCAGCTCATCACACGTTGCCTCTGCTGCTCCTTCTCCTCAGGGGGAGAACTCCTCAGTCTTCACCTGTTCCAGGGTGGGGTCCCTCCCACAGGAGAGAGTCCTCTAGGGACTTCTCCAACATGAGTCCTTCCCATGGACTACAGTTCTGCACAGACTGTTCCAGCATGGTCGGTCCCTCGCACGGATGCAGTCCTTTAGGGACAGGCTGTTCCAGCAGGGCTCCCCCTCAGAGTCACAGGTCCTGCACCGGGTCTCAGCCTCCTTCGGGCATCCCCCTGCCCTGCTGTAGGATCCTCCATGGCTGCAGGTGGATCTCTGCTCCCCCATGGGCCTCCATGGGCTGCAGGGGCACAGCTGCACCAGCGGCTGCACCAGGGGCTGCAGGGGAATCTCAGCCCCTGGGACTGGAGCAGCTCCTGCCCCTTCCTGCCCTTCCTCCTGCACTGACCTTGGGCTATTCAGGGTTGTTGCTTTCACATACTCTCACTCCTCTCTCCTGGCTCCTGTGCAATAACTTTTTTCCCCTTAACTCTGTCAGAGGCTCTGCCATAATCCCTGAGTGGCCCAGCCTTGGCAGCAGCGAGTCCTTTTTGGAGCTGGCTGACATTGCCTCTGCTGGACATGGGGGAATTTCTGGAAGTTTCTCATAGAAGCCACCCTTGTAGTCCATCCACTACCAAAACCTTGCCATGCAAACCCACTATAATCATCTAGCAGTACCACTGGAAGTGGTGAGATTTTAAGGAAACCTGTTTGTGCATGTGCCATGCATGATGATTGCAGTGGATGACAATATTGTCTCTGGCGATGAAGATATTTTTGTATTACAGGAACAGAACCTACGTAACTACTGGCCAAAGAAAATTGGCCAAAGAAAATTTTACATTCCAAGTAAAAAATAACAAATAATCTATGAATTGTTTAGATGTGCTATAAACTACAAGTGTTTTTCTTTATGAAAGTATTGCAATTATATTATAACATTAATGCAAATTCTACATTAATATATTTCAAACTAAAGTTTAATTTCCCCTTGAAACACTCTGTGTATG
The DNA here is from genome assembly GCF_027477595.1 of Haemorhous mexicanus. NCBI lineage: Eukaryota > Metazoa > Chordata > Aves > Passeriformes > Fringillidae > Haemorhous > Haemorhous mexicanus. The sequence continues at coordinate 109,182,860 of NC_082343.1, read as the reverse complement.
GTCCAGCTCTTCATCATTAATCTTCTGTTTTGAGCATCTCTGGCCAGCTAAGCCAATCACTAGTACAACTGTTCATTGGTTTTGACAGGGACAAAAATAATAGCATGCCATAACCACCAGGACAGCTTTGGATCCAATGATCCAAAATTAAATGAATGTCGACACTCCCTTTGGCATCAGCTATCAAATCATAACTTGTTGGAACAAATACTGTGGATTCACACTGTAGAATTGTAAATTTATAGGCCACTAGTTCTTTAGTTATTTTGAGTTTCCACCCTGATTGAGTACTCGCCAAAAACTCAAATACAGTACTATAAAGACCAGCAAATTCTTTTGCTTAGTACAAAATCTTTCCTAAAACCACTGTAGAAGAAACTTTCTTCTTCTATGTCAGTAAAAAATAAAAATAAGGAAAGTTCAGATCATATATGACTTACAAGTTTATCATGGAGACTAAGTTAGAAGTTAAAAAAAAGAAGTAGCAGAGTTTTCATGTATACACATAGAAAATGGACAGAGAATGTCTGTGAAACTGTACAGTTTTGCTCTTGCTAGAACAGCAGGTGAGAAAACCAGAGAGCCACTCAGCAATGCCCATGCAGCCATTCTTCCACGTCCTTTCACTCTGTCTGTCTGTCTGTTTGATCATTCTCTGTGCCAGTGGCTGGATGGATTTCCACTCGCTGTGGAATATCCATCCAGCCACTGGCACAGAGAATGATCAAACAGACAGACAGACAGACAGACCTGGGCTTCTACAGAGCAGCTGCACTGTGACCTCCCCAAGGTACCTCTGGGAACTGTGCCTCAGCCCTGGCCATGGCCTGAGGTCACCCCCAGCACACAAAACACACACTGGGCTCACCAGGGGCTGCACCCCTGTGAACAGGAGAAAGCATCACAACCACAACAACTTTCAGACCACTCAGGGATATGCAGAGTCAAGGTTATAAAGACAACCACCTTAAGAGCAAATTTCTAACTCTAAAAGAAAAAATAAGGAAGTATCCACACACTTCTACTTTGACAAGTTATTCCTGATATTGTATTTTAAGAAAATATTGTTTTTACTCACATATCAGTACAAAGACCTATAAACTCCTACAACAGGAAAAAAAAGTTAATTTTTAAAATCTCACAGAAGTATTGTAGAAAGAGGAGTACCTACAAAACATTCCCATATTCAAATGTATGAGACTTACCAAGACCACATCACAGAATAAAATATTTCAGAAGGAAAAAATACCTCTGAGGTAATCTCCTTCAGCCTTACAGGAAACAGCCCAAGCTTGCTCCCTTCAGGCATTTCATCTAATCTAGTTTTAAATAAGCCATATAATGAGCCTTCTACAGCTTCCCCTGGGAACTTATTCTACAGTCTAATTGAACTCGTTTTCAGGAAGTTTAAATTATTTTTAATTTCCTCCCATTACTTCTAGTTATATATATCATATTATTCTTCATACAGTAAAACCTTTTTGAAATACAGTAAACAGTAATTTTTCTTTGTAAAAATCTAACCCTTACCATCATTAATAAGCTTACTAACTTCAACAAGGTTTTCTTTTTCAAACTAATTTAATTTTCTTGAAAGGTTACAAAGTGAAAACTGATTAAAAAGATTTCATTGTTTATAGATACAGATATATATAAAGTATAATAATGTTGAAAGGTATCCTACAAACATGACCCACTCAAAAGTTAGGGTTATTAGTATCAAGAAGATACATTAGGTGAGTGTCCATTCCCTTAAATTGAAAATCTTGTTGAAAAATACTTGGTGTGTAAGAATAGCAGAAAAGGGAAAAAATCTCAGTGCAAATTCTTACTGTCTAGATAGAACAGTCATTGTCAAAATAAGCTACTTGTTTATTAATAAACCCTCCTAGCTCAGCCTTATTTACTCTCATAATCATATACATCTATAGAAGGCACGTGCTGGGAAAAAGCCATTGCACCAGAAGATGTGTAAATTTGAAAGAAACAAGCCAGGAAAAGGGCTTTTTGGTACTGCAGTATATTGTCTGACATTGTTCAACCACATAGTGACAGTTCCTTGTTATTGATAGTTCTGGTAAAGGGTGTCTGTACCTGGAGAGTGGCATGGAAGGTAACTGGCTGTGTCTGTACTACCTGTGTGCTACATCACCATGGGAAGCAGCTGGCCTGAATACAGTACTAAGTACTGTACTCTGGTACTAAGCACTAATTCAGTTGCCCAAATGGGACCAAGCTTAGTTACCACAACGAAACCATCTGTTCCCAAACTGAATCACCTAAAAAAGTAGTTCAGGTCTGTGTACAAGACACTGTGCCTAATCCAAGAAAATAATAGTTATCAAAGAGTAACCAAGCCTGGACTGGACCTCTCAAGGCCATTTGGTGTGACTCCTATTCAAGGTGCCAGGCAGGCTAACCTGTGACAGCAACCTGTGCTTAAAGCAGGGGCAGCTCCAAAGCCAGAACAGGCTGTCCAGGGCCACACTCAAGGGTTTGTATCTTCAAGAAATGGAAAAGCCACAGCCTCTCCAGGCAAACTGTGTCAGTGCTTATCTGCTCTCACTAGGAATAATTGGGTTTTTTTGCACGTCTGAAGTTTTCCTTGCTCCAAGTTGTGCCCATTGTTCTTCCACTGCACACTCCTGAGAAGAGTCTGGTTGTTTTCTCTGCATCTTCAGTTTAGGCAGCTGGAGACTGATTAAACCCAGCCCATCTACGGGTAGATGTCCTCACCACACATGCACAACACTCACACACATTCAACCTATCATCCATCAGAAGCACAAACATCTGATTTTGGATACACCTCCCTTTTTGCTGCAAAGCTGTGCTGCAGCCAGCCAGTTCCCAGCTGGTACTGTTGTATGGGGTTGCTATGATGCCAAAAGGATTTTTGCTTTTTATACATTGTAAGTGTCCCTCCCTTGGCCCTGTGTGTGTTCACATTGCTCAAAAGTGGTCCCTAGCTCAATCTTCCTAATCCATCCTCAGATATGAAAAAGTATCAATTGAAAATATCCCACCACCAGTCAGTTTTATTTTAAAACTATGCTAAGATATTTTTGAAGAAAACTAACTGCATGAAATAGGTTGCATGGACTAAATGTAATGAAATCTTAAGAATTAAGCAGAATTGTACTGTCCAGGTTCAAACTTATTTAAAATAACTTGTTCAACAGCTGCTGTACCTACAGGCACCTGCAATTACAAGCTGCTTCCCTATCTGATTTTCCAGTTCCCCAGGCAGCAGGAACTATGCTCCCAAGCCTGCCCTGAACTACTTCAGTCTCACCAGCTCAGTGCTCCCACATACACTCAGCTGGAATCCAAGCATGGGCTTTTTTCACCTGACATCCTTTAGGGGACAGGCACCAAAAAGCAGATGTTCTTTCTGCCCCTCAGGGCTCCCTGTTATGAAAAGGCTTCTCTGAGAGACCACTTTGCATAAAACATGGGCTAGAGCTCCTAACTTATTTTTTTAAGAGTTGACAGAGAAGAGGGTAACAAACACTAATCAGCAGTTTACCAGCTAAATCATTCACCTAGAAAACAATGGATGTTTTCAGCTTGACAGTGTCCAAAAACACACCTTCCATCACCAAGCCATAAAGGCATAAGTAAGCTTTTCATTCACTCCTCTTGAAACTGCTCTACTGCAGATGAAGTAATGAACAGGTCAGAGAAGCAAGCATATAGAGTACATACCTTAATCTCTCTAATTCTGCACCCTAGCAGCTAGGCTTCCAAATCATACCCTTTCCTCTTTTGCACAAGGAATTCCAAATGCCTTGCTGCCCAGCTTCAGAAAGAAGGGAAACTGCTCTTTCTCAAAATGTCAGTCTGTAGGGGCTTTCTCTAGGTTGTGGCTATGGGTTTTGTAGGAACTTGTTACTGGAACTCACAACAGCTGAGGAAGTGATGTAAACAGCACACACTATTATGAAAAATTAGCATTATCTTCTTAACTGGTGGATGTGTTTTATGAACAACTGTTAACTGTGTTACATGAGCTCTTTTCAGATATGCAAGTCAGGGGAAGACTGCATAGACAGATGTCCCTACTTACACCCCACACAAACCACCTTTTTCTGGAAGGGTGAAAAACTTAAAATACATTCTCATCCTCATGTTTTTCTATGATCAATATGTAGACTCTTTTAAATCCCACACTGAGATCAGATTTTCCCCCATACAGACTACAGGAAGCCTTCTTAATCCCAAAAGGTTTCTGTGCCTGGGATACAAAACCCCACTGTTAGACATTGTACAAGCCCTTTGCTGATCTAGTGCCATAAACTTTTTAAAGGCATTACATCTCATTAGGCACAAAATAAGGCATACTAAGTTTCACTTAACTTTTCCATCTGGCTATCAGAGCAGATTCCACAGCCCATGGCACAGGGCAGATGTTTTGGGATACGCTCTTAATGACTCATGAGTCTGAAGGGAGAAATGCTAAAATCAGCCAGACAGAAACGCTGCCTGGAGGCACCTGAGAGGCCACCCTTCTTTAGCCAACTTATGCTGCAGGGAGGTTCTCCATCCACTCATTCACAGCCCTGTAGATCCTCATAAAACTCAAGTGCATATTGCCTCATACTCCACTATGCTTTATCCTTTAAAACAGAAAATGAGGATACATTCTGCCATGAAGTAGGCTGCTACAGTCAATCCAAGTGAAGAAAATGCAAAGTTAAATTTCTATTTCAGACCAAAGTTGGTCTTTCCCTTTTCTTACTTTTGTTTTTAATTTCTTTCAGGTGTGTGGTTTAATCCAGGAGCTATCAGCCATTTCCTCTCTCTTGCTGAAGATGTCCTGCTTTGCTGAAAAGGATCCAAGATTAATTAGAGGAAATAAAGGATGCAAAATGTGGTGAACATGACAGGATTATGATACTCCTAATGTCTGCTCCCACAGTTATTTCATCAATGATTTTTTCATATAAAAATGTTTCAAAATTGCTTTCAGGAGAAAGTGGAGCATAGGTTTTCCCCTGCTCAAAAAACTGTCTAGTCACTAGGCTTGACTCCTGTGGCTAGAGAGACATATCACAGCTCTTTAATACTTTTTAGTACAGTAAAACAGCTTCAAGGGGGTGAGTACCAAGAAGCTTTTAGCTCAAAGGTGGGGAATGAGAGATGAAGGCTTGAACCCTTGGAGGCAGAAGGGGGAATACTGGCTTAATGCAAAAGTAAGTGAAATTCCATGTTATATGGAATGTCAGATTAGAGATCAATGGCTCCATGGCTTAAAAGAAAATGAACATAATTAAAGGGCTTGATCATATATTATGCGTTAAGTTCAAACTCCTACGAAATCAAGGTGATTAAACACTAAAGAATTAATCAGAATCAAAGTCAGTCAAATAGTGTTTTCCCTCTTAACACCTTGGTATTCCTTTAAAGTACAAAAAGAATATTAAACCCATTTAAACCCCACTTTTATTCCATTTCTTTAAATTTGCAGGAAAATAATTTCACAGAACTAGGCCTAATTATATTTCAGGGTCACCCAGTAGGATTCCGAATGTTTACTGCTCACTAAAAATTATGCTGCAATCACCATTTTAATTCCTTCATTATGCAGATCTAGACACAGTAGCCCTAGAAACTTTCTTATTAAAACTGCAGGAATCAAGACAGCTGTCCCTAAAGTCAGTTCAGAGCTGACTAAATATTTCCATGATTTTATTTCACAATATTTCTTATGATGGAAAAATTGATTCTTGAAAAGAAATGTTAAAAAAAGGAGGAGATTTTAAACTGTGTATAAACAGTTGAGAAATAGAAATTTAGAGGGCAATAATGGAAATGTGCATTTTTAGATGCTTTTGAATAACCAGCCTGAAAATTCAGCATCTATTTTTCTGCAGATAAAAGGAATTTGCCACCAAACAGCTTCTTATATCAGGTGTCCCTTAAAATAGTATCTCCAGCCTTGTTCTCCTACTCTGCCTAACCATCATGAGACCTTTAAGGCTCATCTGGTCCGATCCCCCTGCAGGAACATCTCCAACTAGAGATGTTGCTCAGAGCCATGTCCAAACTGCTCTTAAATGTTTGCAGGGGCGGAGCATCTACCACCTCTCTGAGCAAACTGTGCCAGTGTTTCACCACTCCCTTTGCAATAAACCCCTGCCCTATTGCAACAGGCCCTGCTAAAATGTCTCTCCACAGCCTGATCATTTTTATGCTTCTGGTAGTGGAAGGCTGCTATAAAGTTCCCATTTAGCCAAACTGAACCCCAGCTCTCTCAGCCTGTATCCACAGGTGGGGTGAGGTGTTACAGCTCTCTGAGCATCTTCATGGCATCCTCCGGACCTGCTCCAACAGGCCTATGTCTTTCCTGTGCTGAAGAGTGGAGAGCTGGATGCTCTGCTCCAGGTTTCACCTTTTCTCTGAACATAAGCAGAGAGAGCTTCACTTACAGGACATTTAAGGCTGGGGCAACCCCTGCAGGTACACCAGGAGCAACCCCTGAATGCACAGGGCCAAGAGGCTCCAGTGCAGCTCCCAGGATCCATCAGAACAATCTGCCTCCCACACACAGGCAGGAGCAGGAGCACATCTCTGTGCCTTTAAGGACACTGCCACCATACACACACCTCCTGGGACAATCAGGAGAGCAGCCAAGCTGATACCACAAACTTCTCTGATGTCAAGTGTTTCCTGCTGCCCTGCACACACTGGATGCTAAAAATTACTCCCAGCTGTAACTGGAGTGGATTTCCCAGTCTCTGCTATTCCCACTCTCAAATTAGCCAAGTAAAGCTTTTCACATTATCAGAGCTAGGTTTTTTTGGGAACCCCTGTTCCCCAGGACGACTCAGAAGGGATCAGGAGACAACTCCTTGGCTTTCTGAGGAAGAAGTCTTTTCTGCCCTCTTCTTGCACCTCCATGTAGCACATACACTTTGCAGTGTCTACACAGGAGCTCTCTGTGAGTGGGAGACAACACAATCTGCCAGGGAAGAAGTACCCTGATCCCTTCTGAGTAGTCAAAGCAAGGCTTTGGATACTCCAAAGGTACAAAGAGTAGCTGCAGCAGTAACAGGGAAATTCAAGTGAAGAGAGGTACCTCTCTAGTTCCCTTAACCTTTTGCCCTGAACTGGGTCATCTGTGAGGTCAGACCAGGTTTCTAAGAACTTTATTCAGTTGGGTGATGGTAAATACCAAGGATGGAGACTGTGCAATCTCTCTGGAAAACCTTCTGCAGCAAGTGACTGTCCTCATTCTGAAAAGATCGTGCTTTCCAGCCTAAACCTTTCATTTTAATTTATGGCCATTTGTTCCTGTTACATTTCATTGTGTTTCTACTGACCTGTTTCTCCAGCCTCTCCCTCCGGATTGCTGCCTGTGGTCCTTAAGGTGTATCAGCTGGTTCTTACAACTTGGTACAATGTGCAAACTTCATGGACAAATTGCATTGCTTCCTTATTGCAGATAGAGTGATGCACTTCACTTGTAAGAAAGCAGAAGTAAAATGTTTAGGGATAAAGAACATTTGATAATTTAAGAGCGGTTTAACAAAATCTGATGGCAAGATACACTTGATTATTCACTGCATAGAGATTAGAGTCAGACAGACTTGACAGGGAGACCCTACTGTTGAGTCATGAGCCTCAGAAAGGACCCCTCCTGCTTTTCAACTCCCTCTCAGCAGCTGTAGCTGGATCCAGCCTTAATCTCAGCCTTCATTTATGTCTAAAGACTTGCATGTGCACAATCAAGCCTTTGTATCACACAGCTAAGATTCCAAAGTTCAACATGCCATTATTCACTTACTGAGAAGCTGCTGCAGGAAGCAATCTCTCAGCCTCAAGGAGTAACCACAAGAGAGGTCCCTACTCAAGAGGTGATCCTGGCATGCAGCCTCAACAGGCCCTGGGCTTCCCACTACTCTCCACTAATGTGGAGTGAGATAGTCTTTGACTCAGAGTCTTATCTACATAGCAATGACAGCAGTTAGTTTTTTCCAGACCTGGTTTGAGTCCAGCTTTGACCAACACTATGGCTCAGATTAGTCCTTGGCTATTCTGTTGTCTGTGGACCCGAATCCACTATTTCAGATGCAGCCATCATGGCCAGATGCACCCATTACACTTGGGACAGGCTGTTTATTTGGGAGGAATGTGGGTGAAGATAAGGCACAGGGGTAGCAATGAAGCAAGGGCAGGAAGTGCAGCTGTCTGTGGAAGAGTAAAACATGTCCCCAGACCTGAGTCTGCAGCTAGCACAACACCCTCAAGCATGCACACACAGTCCTCTGCAGACATTACAGGTAATTAAAAACACTGTCAAAGGCTCTTTTCCATCCTTGAATTTGCCTATATGAAACCGATGATAATTTGTTCATTTCTAGGAGCTCTTCCTCCAACACTACACTCCCACTAAATTTCCCAACTTTTTACTGAAAACTAATCTTAACACACTAGTTTAGCACTGAAGCCCCAATTTCTGTATGGACACTTACACTTCTATGCTGCCTGACTCATACAGTAACTATTTAGCCCATTCAAAGCACCTGAACCACCCATCTCCTACCCCAGTGAAGCCTTTTCCTTCTTTGCCTCTCTTCCTCCATGAATCCTCAAGGATCTTGTCTCCATCTCTCAAGCCCACAATTTCTGGTGGCTGAAGTTTGAGCACATTTCCTTTGGAGGTAGTGCAAAGTTACTCCTTAATCAGCCAAAAATGTTCAGCAAAATCAGCAAGAGGTACTTCCCCTTAGAAGTCCCATGCAACACATACTTATGTATCTTCAGGTATTTTCAAATGCATTCACCAACAGCAAAGGTCACAGAAAACTTCAGAATGTCCTAGGCAGGGCAAGTTACACAGAAGATAAGCATTTTATTTATTTAGTATTCATTTTATTTATGACAAAAAGGCAGTATACACATGAAAGTTTTGAATTTAAAAAAAAATGAAACTGGTTCTCTATCACTTTTGTGGATTAAAAATAATCATAGTCATCAATGATACAGTATAAATAAATACAAAAAGTATAAAAATATAAACATTACTTTCAAATTAAATTTCAGCAAAAAAAATTTATTACTACAGAAAGTACTGCATTTGTTCAGCATTATGCTCATTCTAGGACAAATAGGAAAACACACCTAAACTTATACATCCTAAATAATTGACAACTTCTTCTAACCAGGTTCTGAGCATAGATTCTCCTTCTTACAAGAAAAATGCTTTAACAGCAGAGTTACACACCAGAGAAAGAAGACTGGGCATAAAATACACAGCCAGACCTCCCAGCAACTCAATCTAACAATCATAACACATCCTTGTAATGCACTTCTGAGAATCTGCATCAACAGAGGCAACAAGACATTCTTTATATTTACAGATGCAGTATAATCCTGAAATACTTTCAATTATCTGATTTTTACTTGAAGCATTTTGAGTATCAGACCTGCAGTAAAAGAATTACTATCATGAGCTAGTCTCATTACAAGTTGAAAACAAAACACACGTTCTTGCAAATAAATCTAACATTTGCAATTTGTGAAACATAAAAATAGTACACACAGCTGTTTATTTTTTTCTTATTCATACATCATTTCTAGGCTCCATTTTGTAACATTAGAGAAGCAATATTCTACAACAAGTTAAAGCACAATATACATAAACAAAAAAATAAAACTACTTAAAATATGCAAGTTGTGTATTACTGTACACAACATGTCTGCACTTAGGGTATCCAAATGATTTTTATAAAGAACAGATGCCCAAGATCCTACTTTCCAACTGAAAGACAGCCAGAAGTTAGAATCAGTGTTAATTAATATATGTCAGTGCCTCTACGTGGCACTACAATGAACCAGCACAGCAAGTGTAAAGTCATCACTCAACATGAGTAATGTTGCACAATACAACCTTTGTGTTTTATACTAACAGCCAGCAGTATGTCTAACTATTGACAAAGAATGTGCCAGGTAAGCTTACAATTTTAGCAGGAAAACCTTGAAATTCTCAAATATAAAGAAATGATGCAATATAAAGAAAACAATCACAAATGGTTACAAACCCCACCCCTTTTTCTAATCACTATATTAACATAACATTACTGATATTTTAAATAGTATTTACTTGAGCAATTTTATCTTACAAATTTTCTGACTTGTTAGTAATGGGCATTTTTCACTTGTACTACAAATATAATATAAGCTTTAAGAATAATTCACCAGCAGAGTGAACCTTGTAAAGATCAGCTGGCATTGTCTCACCTCTTATTTGACTTTCCCAGACATGTCTCTCTTACTGGGGGGGAAAAAAAAAAAAAAAATCTGTTTTCCAAATAAAGCTTACAGGTTTTCACATAAATTTAATACATCATGATATGGAGGGGGTGGGAGGGGGGGGACTGGGGAGCAAAGGGCATGTGTGTTGTTAAATATTGTTTACTTCTAGAGATGCCAAAGATATGTTGTTTACCATTAGGGTTGTATTCATTTTCTCACTGAAATTCAAACAATCACAGAGCATACAAAGGAAACCCCTCATTACTTCAGGACACTTCATACTTTGTCCAAACAACAGAGGAAGGGGGTGAGGGCAAAAAAAAAAAAAAAAAAACAAATATATCAGAAAAACAGCTGACAAATTCTTACCATTTCAGACTAGATACTGAAAAATACTACCCCCTTCTAAGATACAAAGTATTACCATCACTTTTCAGTTTTCAAATTTCCTCCTCCCACAAAAGAGGAAAAAAAAAATGGTTCTGAATGTTTCCTTTTAAGATATAAACAGTATTTTGACTTTACAGTGTATTGACTAAGTACTTGGAGAAAAGTCCCTCTCTTCATTCTGATGGGGAGGAAGATGAAGAAGTATCAGTGGAACACACACGCTCGGCAGAGTGAAACATCCCAAAATGATGCAACTCGGATACTAAGAGAACCTTCAAAAGGGGCAATAGCATCTCTACAGCAAGAACTAACTGAAAACAACCTAATGCATGTCTGTCCCATAAATGGGAATCCAGATTTTTGGCTTAATCATAGTGAACATTGAAACTTTTCTCATGTGGAAACTGGAATCAGAACCAACGAAAATGTCTGGCATCTTTGTTTTCTGAACATCCAAAAAATGGAGACATCACGCTGTAAACCACGTTACTGCAAATAAAGATTATACATATACATACAAAAACTTCGAGAGCATTCCAACAAAAAGGCTGTTTGGTTTATTTTGCTTTGAAGTAGTGCTTTTCTAACTGCAACCTACTGATCATTCAACTAATTCTCTGACAGTAGCTTCACACACTGTCTTTCCAGACTGTAGAACATCAGAATCACAAGCCTCATCCAGTGTTTCTGGTAGAAGATTTAGTTTGTGTTATGACAACTTTATTTTTTTTGTCATCATAATGCTGAAAAAAATCTCATCTTCACCGTACTGTCCATCTTTTGTAAGTTTTCCTTCCTTTCAGTGTCATAAACTCAGATCCTTTGTTAATGGTACTCTAGCAGCCACTTTACCACACTCTCTTCTTTGAAACTTTTTTTATAGCTAATGTTGCGCTTCAAAAGGGTTTTTTGTTTCTCTTCTTTACCTAACTTCTGTCAGCAAAATCAGAATTGTTATCATAATTATACTGGTTCACAAAGGGAAGCATAGTAACTAGAATCTGGCCACTTGCAATTCTTTTTTCTGATTAGAGTCTGTCAACTGCAATGGGACAGCACCTACTGTGAGAGCAGACTGCGTGGCCTGCAGCAATTAAGGCATCAGACAGATTGCTATCTTCACACAAAACATCCACCTCTAACTTCATTTCAGAGCCATAGTGGATAAAATGAAATACCAGACCTGGTTTATGAAGAAGCTGCTGAAACAGAACTATAGCTTCCTCACTCCAGTGTTCCCCCTTCCCAGGAACTGTATCATGCAAAGAGCAAGAGTGTGCCAAGCGTGGCAAGTATAACAGACTTTCTGGAACCACTTTAAGTTTATGGATATCAGAATAAGGTATGGTCCTCAGAAAGCCATAATCAATAAATGTAAGAACAACAGACTGATCTGTTACTTCACTAATTTCTGCCCTGTACCACTCTGCTTCCTGCCCAAACTCGATCAAGCAGCTAGCACCAGGTACCACAAGTTCTTCTGGCAGAGCTGGCAAATTGTCAGGGAGGTCAGAGAGCAGCAAGGACAAGTTTCGCATGCAATCAAAGAAGATTTCAAACTGGATGCTGAAGTTTGAAGGATCAGTAACTGCAGTTGCACACCCAGGATATGTTCTGCCACTACGCAGCAGCATCCACATGACTGAATTTATCCTGAATGATGTATCAAACTCCTTGCAGTTGGTATTACTACATTTTTCTGGTCCAACAATTGTCCAACAATGACTTAAGATCTGGTTCAAATATTCCTGAAGTGTAACTTCTCCCACTAAAATATCTACCTCCCAAATATCAGATGATTTCAAGTATCTCAAAAACAAGATCCTTATTTCACAATCCAGAAGTGCATTTACTACATGGTCTAAGTGAATTTTCTTCAGGTTTTTAAAACAAATCCACCTACAATAAACAGCTTGTTTAGGAATACTCTTAACCTCATCACTGAGAATCTTTGCATTATTTAAGGACACCATCTCACACGTGCCATAATCCATGAAAAAAACTAGCATTAGCTTTTCCCTGACAAATTTCTTTATCACTTTTGATCGATTCCATTTTAAGTTCCTTTCAGATTGTGTAATGCATTCCAGACCCTGTTCAATGTCATCCACTCTAAGTAAATCACTTCTTTGTGCTTCTTTGTCAAGCATTACATTTAACTCATGTAGTATTTGCAGATTTTTAAGTAACTGTACATAAAATTCTCCACTCTTTGAAATATTAACTACTTCTGCTGCTTCTACTTGTCCAGAATTTAAAACCTGATGAAGGAGACTTAAGGGTTTCACAGAAATATTTTTCATCCCAGGAGCCTTGGTTTTATTTTGGCCACCTAAACTATTCTTAGACTTTCGAGGATTACCATGTTGTTTAGGCTTATTTTCCAAAGAAAATACCCATGTGCTATTCCACCTTATGCTGTCTATTTTATGCAAAAAGCTGTTAGACAAAGACTCTCCATCACAAATTACATCTATTTCCCATTTTTCTCCATGTTGCTGTAAGAACCTGCAAGCTACTGGCTTGTCACTTATTGTTCTTGCAAAATATGCAGCACTTTCTTTAGTCCAGCTTTCCTCAGGAACACTTTTTACACTGCTAAGGAAACAATGAACACTAAACCTTGGCAGAGTTAAGAACTTTTCTGGAATCCTGCGGATTTTTGACGAACTTACAACTGCAGTATTACCATAGTCAATAAATTCTACCTCATAGGAGTTTCCTGATTTCAGAGTTTTAATAACTGCTCTATAGTAAAAACAATCAGCGTTGTGCTCTGCAACAATGAGATCCCCTACCATGAGCTCATTTAAGCAATTTTCCCGACCTCTATTCTCCAAGCTTTCATTCAAATCATCTGCTAGTTTTATTATTAAGTTTTCATCCTCTGCAAAGTGAACATAGAAACTTGATGGACTATTCATATGAGAAATATAACCTGCTACTTCAGTATTCACCCGAATATCACGCTGAGGAAGGCTGCTTAATGTAGGTATATTTTTATTACTCCTTTCCTGTTGACCTGTACAATTTGGTCTTTCATTCTGAGATTCAGAGAGAGCATTTACAGTTATTTCCTTTAAATGTAAAGCAGAATAAGAGAGGGAGTGAGAAGCAGGTTGTCCAATCCAAGGTTCCTCTCCGTTCTCCAGAAGAGAACTGAAAGTATTTCTAAAACCTTGATCTTTGCTGTCATGTAAAGTCTGCTGTTTTGAGAATCCACTACACAACTTTGGTGTGCTACATGCAGTTTGCTCTTCATCTCCAAAATTCTCACCAACATCTGCCTGGAAATACTCATCATGGGCTTGGCATTTCATTTCAGTTTTCAATTTAAGGATCTCAGGATCTTTAACACTAACTTTATTAATTTCTTTGTCGTCTTTCACGTGACATATCTCTCCTTCATTACTTCTACATTGTTCCATATGGCTTTCCTGTGCCAACTCTGCCAATAACTTTTCTTTAATTTTCTGACTAACTTTGAGCTGTCCATCATACAACTCCACAACAATCTTTCCTTCTGGTTCTCTGGATAAAATTACAGCCTTCAGCAGTTTACCAAGGAATGTTTTCGCAAACCATGTAGTAACTCTTGCTGGAAATTCTGCCCCCCTTAGATCTGACAGACAGAATTTAATAGCTTGCATGGGTGTGAATAGCAGGTCAGTGGCAGAATCTGGAATAGGCATCAACTGGTCCCTCTCCACCATACTCCTATTTCCAAAATCCACATAGTCAACCAACAGAAAGGACGTTGATTCCACAGGAAAAGCCAAAGCTCTGTAAAAGAGACCATCTTCCACATATTTGGCTATACACAGTCGTGCATTGCCATGATAATTTACATTACCTGACATTTCACTTATGTCACTAACCTTCTTCATCAATGCCTCAAGAGTTTCAGAGTTGCGGTTAAGCTGACAATAGAATTCTGAAGGACTATTTATGTGAGTTATATAAACCTCCTCCTCACTTCCAATTTTTATATTAAAAGACGAATAGCAAAAACTGTACAGAGAACCCAAATATGAAAGGTTTCTCAGTCCAACACATTCAGGCTGGGTGAGACCACGTTCTCTGAGGAATTCCTCTACACTATTAAGTGGAGTCTGTAAGTCAACTACATTGCATAAACAGTTGGGGCTCACAAGAACAAGAGCATAAATGGTGCAAGTCAGGGGTCCTCTAGAAGAAGAAATGAAGTCTTCAAATTGTCTGTGCACTTCTTCAGACCAATTGACTGAGTCAGTCTGTAAGACTACATTTTTAAGTCCACACCGAAATGCTTGACTCTCTAGAGTTAGGAAATCTGGAAGAACACCCTGTACATCTTTTAGTGAAACTCTTTCCTGATAACCATAGTCTACAAAAATCACATCAACTTCATCTGTGGATACCTCCTGCACAACAGTTGCTCTGTACCACTTCCCATCTTTGGGATCCTTAACAACACAGGCAACCTGTCCAGTTTTGTAGGGAGTGGTATGATCTTTATAATATGTCTGAATTTGTCCCATTAAGTTATTTAGCTCTGGCAGTTTACTTTGCAGTTGACATGAAAAATCTGCTGGGGAAAAGATGCAAGAACACACCACTTCATGAACAGTTCCTGGTTTAAACACAAGCTCCTTATAAACTAATTTTTCCTCACATACCAACCTATGCATTACAGAGACAGCACCTTCTCCTGACCAGGATGGCACAACAGATTCTCTAGGCACTGGCGGCACATTTAATGATTTTTCCTTCTGAAGCATGTCTCCATTTCCCAACACCTTATTTTTGCAAATATTACTGGTGGTGCTCTCTGCATTGATTTTTTCTTTTTTACATTTGAGGTGACTCCCACTGTGCCGCTTTTTTGCTGCCCTTACAACAGACTCTGGTGGCTTCAGCCGATATTCAGCATAACCAGCTTGAACCATACACGTGGCAACATTTCCTTGCAGGAAACCAGTATGACACTGCACATTAACAATGTACTTGTTGTTTTGCTTTCCAACCACATGAAGTAGCAGTGGTTTGTTCAACACCACATTTTTAAAGAAATCAGTTTCTTTTTTAACCCACACACCATCAACAGGAAATGTGCAAGCAAGGGAACAACACACAGCTAAAGCTGGTAAATCAGAAAACTCGGGAAGCAATGTTTTCACATGGTGACAAGGTATAGTATCTGTATTTCCAAAATCCAGAAAGTAAACTGTAATGCTAACACGAAACACTTTTGTGACAACACCCCGGTAATAACACCCATCCCTGCTATACCGGGCACAGCACAGCAACCCAGGTTCTGGTTTTTTCAGGACCATCTCATCATCTCTATACTGACTGTATGTGCAGGCAATGTTTTTCATCAAGGCACGAAACTCATTCTGGTATTTACAAGTCTGAATCCAAAAGTCAGATGGATTTATGACGTATACTACAAAAGCTCCATAAAAAGAGTTCATTTGCATCTCTACTCTCTTGCAGTGGCTGGAGAAAGAAATGTCCCGTTCAGGTAAGCAGGCTTTTTTATCTTTGTTTCCAGAGTAATTCTTCGACGAACTGTTTCTCTCAGGACTTGGTTTGTGGTTTAGTGCAATACTTCTGGGTTTTGTTTCCAAAAGCGAGACACAAGGTGCAGCTGTCTCATTCTGGTCTTCTGGATGCTCAGCATTAATTCCAAGATTTTGTTTCTGCAGCGTTATATAATACAAGCGTTCAGTGTTATTGTATAAATCAACTTGGACACACACAGAGGTTTGTCCTATTAAGGCTTGTTTAAGTTCCTTGAGCTGAAATTTTACTACTGTTTCATCCTGACTACCAAAACAAGACAGCGTACATGGAAATGAAATCATTGGTAAGGTCATGAACTCAGCTTTCAGTTTCCGAATACAACTAGGTGGCACAGCTTCAATAATGCCAAAATCCATAAACCAGACCTCCACATGGTCAGAGAGAAGCTGTTTTATCACTCCTCTATGCCAATGTCCGTTTTGCCTCTTGGCAGCACAGAGTAGCCCGAAACTATCACAAGATGTGGTATTTTCTCCAACAAGGGCTTCATAGTACAAATGCATAGCTCCTGTCAAACATTCCAGCTCTTTCTGCCATTTCTGTATCTGACAATAAAATTTATTTGGGCTTCCTGCACCAGTTATTTTTACATTTTCTTTACTGCCAACAGGTAGACATGGAAAGAGTTGATCTGGAACATGCCAAAAATCTGTTGGTTTCTCAGAATTATTTAAGGTAAGTAACTCCCTGAACGGATACTTCTGTGTCAACAGTTGTGGCATTCTCTTACAAAGGATTCCTTGGGGCAATGCTCTTAAAGTTTCTACAACGAGACAAAATGAATCTCCATCAATGAATTTACCTAGCTGCAGTTCAATAACATCAGTAATAATCTTAGGCACTTCTAGAATAAACAGTTGATATGGTGTAACAGCCTTCACATGACCAGTGATCTGCAATCCTACCAGAGATGAAAAATAGTTAACGGCTTTGGGACCCCATTTATCTCCAAGAGGAAGTATGCTTGCAAAAACACCCAAAACCACCTTTGGAGGCAGCTGAAACAATTTATCACTAGCAGCAGCAAGATGTGTTTCCTCAATAGCCAACACGTGTCCAGTGTCTATAAGAAAAGTCTCACAAATATTCCCTTTTTTTCTCAGAACTCTTCCTCTATGCCATTCTCCCTCTGTGTCTTCCACCAAGCAAGATCCACCAACACAGACATCATCTTTTACTTTGAACGCACGCTGTATTTCATTCTGCAGTATGAAATAGTCAAGCTCACATCCTACATTGTACTGAGCCTGGAACACTATAACCAAGCTCTCAGGATGGCATTCTACATGAGTTATCTTCAATTTCTTATCTACTGAGTCTGGTGAAGGAGTCAGAGATTCCATCCTGTCTGCAAAGAAAAAGAGTATGATCATCTTGATAATTTTCTGTATTTTTTCTTCCCAACTAATTCATTACATCATGTTTATTTTCAAAATGGTTTAACAGCATATTATTAAAATTCTGGCTAAAACATATACTAAACATTTAAGAATGTCATGTTTTAGGCAACTGAGATACACACCATGCAATCCTCTTGGTAAAGACATGCTCAGTAAACATGAAAAAAGTACCTCTGGGTTCACTCATGCGGCAACAGATTTTTTTATCACCTGAGAATAATTTTTAACCAAAATGTTGCTCCCACAATAACACCAAGGTATTCCAGTCTGTTTCTCCTTCTTTTTAATGTGTAAAAGACCAAGGAGTCATCCCGTTCTCACCCTGCATTTTCTGTCTAAATAACTTCTTCAAATCACAGACAATTTATAGCTCCATGCTCTACTGTTTACTCTGGCTGTCTGTACCAATAGCATATTTAAGGTTCTTGTAATTGCAAGGACATACTGAGATTATCATCTATGTGCAACATTTCTGCACTGCTCATCAAATAACAACTGTGCCAGCTGTGTTTTGTATGGTCTCAACGCTCCAATTCTGACAGTTTAAATATCTTCAAAACATTCAGATACTTTTCTGATCTATAATCCAGTCTTGAAGCCAAACTTCCAGTTTAATTCATACGTCAGTCAATGATTCACTGAATCTGTGACTTCACACTGTTCAAAAAGGCTGTGTATGATGATAATTTAATCAAGCAAGTCCATTAAATGAACTGCTGTTCTAACAAAGTATTTTGAGGTAGACAACATAAAATGCAAAGACAGTGGATAAATGCTCAAGGATAGTCTGGACAAAGATAACCTTGATTTATGAATTTTCATGTAAAGCTGGAACTTAAACTTTCAGTTTCAACTACAGGAGTTTTAGGGCAAGATCCCCTTAGCCTGCAAAAAATCTTCAGTAAAACTGTCATTACAGTTTTCATCACAACCAAATGTGAAGTAGGTAGTGAACACACAACCTGTCTTCAGAAAAAATATTGATCCCTATCATTCTAGCTCACAGAAAAATGTAAACCCCCCCCCCACAAAAAAAACACACAAAAAAAAGGCCTCTAATAAATAAATGAGCAGCCCTACTGTAAAGCAGTAGGGCAGAAGGATGAAGGATGCATAACTTCTAAAACCAACAAAAAAAAAAAAAACAAACCCAAAAAAATCAAAACCACTAGACAAAAAAAAAACCAAAACAAAACAAACAAAACACCAAACAAACAAACAAACAAACAAAAAATAACCACAAACCTCCTCCCAGTAAAAGCAGTATCAAACTCAGATCTGACAAATTCCTG
Organism: Haemorhous mexicanus; assembly: GCF_027477595.1. Classification (NCBI taxonomy): domain Eukaryota; kingdom Metazoa; phylum Chordata; class Aves; order Passeriformes; family Fringillidae; genus Haemorhous; species Haemorhous mexicanus. Next base: position 109,163,950 of record NC_082343.1, on the reverse strand, counting down.
CTTCAACAAGACCCCTTTTACCCACCTTCCCCTGTAACAGAAAGTGAAAATCTGGGTGCTTTTAATGAAAGCAAACAGCCTTAAGGAATTGGTCCTGTCTGCCTGGAAGAAACATTTGATCACTAGAGAGACTTAAACTTTAGAAGGGGCCTGACTGAAACTCTGCTCCCTTTTTTTCCCCCCCTTCACTGAAAATATGCCCTATTTGCACTAACACATAACAAAATAAAACAATTTGTGTATTAATGCTTGTCTGTTATCACAGTCTGAGTAACAGCATCACACTGACACAGCCACATTTCTACAGTTGACAAAACGGCCTTTTGCTGTGTACTGACCTTTCCACCTTCATTAGTGACACATCTTCTAAAGGAAACACAGCCCAGAAGTTGATAACTACGTATCTCTCTGTGAGAAAGAACAGTAGAAAAATCAGAAAAATACACATCAACTATATTCCTGTACTACTTCTCCTACTGAGAGCACCCCTGATGGTCTTTGGGGTGTCTGTTGATAAGAAGCTCAACATGAACCAGCACTGCCCACTCACAGTCCAGGAAATCAAACACAACCTGGGCTGCATCAAAGGGAGCGTGGGTGGCAGGTCCAGGATGGCAATTCTGTCCCTCTGCCCTGCCCTGTGAGACCCCACCTGCAGTGCTGCATCCAGATGTGGGGTCCCAAGCACAGAAAGAACATGGACCAGTTGGAGCGAGCTCAGAAGAAGCCATAAAAATGATGATAGGGCTGGAGCATCTCTCCTATGGAGAGAGGCTAAAGGAGTTGGGCTGTTCAGCCTGAAAAAGGGACAGTTTCATAGAAACCTTACAGTACCCTACGATACCTAAAGGTATCGTAGTGTACTATACTTTTACAAAGGCATGGGATAATAAGAAATGGGGGAATGTCTTTCAACTGAAAGGAAGCAGGTTTAGAATAGGTATTACAAAGAAATATTTTATTGTGGAGGTGGTGAAGCACTGAAACAGGTTGTGCAGAGCAGCTGTGGCTGCCCCACAGTGTTCAAGCCCAGGCTGGAGGGCACTCTGAGGAACCTGCTCCAATAGAAGAGGGTCCCTGCCCATGGCAGGGGGGTTGAAAGTAGATGAACTTTAAAGTTCCTTCCAACACAAACCATTCTGCAATTCTCTAAATCCTCCTCCTGCCTGATAAACACACCCTGGAAAAGTTCCTCATGCCTGGCTAAACTACAATCTTAAGATTACAAAAACCAAATTTACAAAACTGAAAAAATTGAATCCACCCTCCTGAAATCACAGCCTGGCTAAACTTCCCTCACTGAAGTGCAAAAAACCAAACCAGTTGGAGGAACACCATACAGGCACCCACCACCTACTTTCTAAGCAGGATTGGTCACACATTTGTATTTACTTGCAACTCCTCAGCCATTAAAATGCATACTTCCATCACGAACCACTAACTTAAAGACAATTAATGCCATAGCAAAAGGACTTTTAAATGCAACCAAATGCAAGACACAAGATACAGGCTGAGCTGCCTGCGCTGTCTGACGCGGCACTCACCTAAGAGGAGCCGGCACGGGCAGAGGCTGCGGCCGCCCAGGGGGACCAGGGAGCGGAGCCGAGCGGAGCCCAGCGGAGCCCAGCGCCCTCCAGCAGCCGCCGCAGCCGCCTCACCGCCCGCGGGCAGCAGCGCCGAGCCACACCCGGCGGCGCCGCACGCCCAAAATGGCGGCGCGAAGCGCGGCCGGAACGTGCTGCCCGGGAACGCGCGTGCGCAGCGGCACCGCCCGGCACTTTCGCTCCTCGGGCGTGGGGCCCAGGAGAGCCCGGGAGAAAGCGGGTTCGAGTCCCGGTGCCGCCTTCCCGCGGGCGCTGCGGCCTGGCTCGCTTTCCTTCTCGAGCTGTGCTTGCTTTATTTGTTTGTTCCTGTGCTTGCTTCTCGTTGTTTTTCCTTTGCGTTTGCAAGTTGCAAGTGTCGGTTTTTAGGATGTCACGTGAGAAAAGTGCCCGTGGGTCACAGAAGTTACTGGAGCTGCCTGAAGAGGATTCGAGAGATCTTATTCTTTCCCTTTAGCAAAAAGAACTTCTCTAGGCTGAGAAAAGTACATCTTAACAGAGGGCAAAGTGCTGCCCCACTTGGTTTTGCATGTACGTCAGATTTTATTTTTCTTAGGGGCTTGGAGGCAGTGCTCCTTTTTTGTTTTATTTGGGGTTATTTTCCAAAGAGTATAAGCTGAGGTGGTTTCAACAAGAAAACTTGATATGAAGTATACTCCTGTAAATATCAGCATGATGGTACGTCTGTAACTGATTGCACTCTAGAAAGAGTTCAGCTGTAGGTAACAATTTGTAAGGGTTTGTCTTCAGTTTTTGCGCTTTGTTTTCTCAAAATTACTTTGAACATTGCTGCACCATAGCTACACTTTGCAAAGTTAAGAGAGAGAAAAGCTGGGTCTGCAGTATTTGTATAGTAGTCCCCAATGCTATAAGTACCTGTGGAATTATTGGTTTTCTCTGTTATGTGTTAACTTTTGCAAATGATTATTAATCACATTAAGCCTGATGTAATACAGTTTATAATTACTTTTAACTGTTTTTGATATAGTATAATTTGTCAGTTTTTGTGGCCAGTCCTCTGGCTATGTGTCCCAAAGACAGCTATTATATTAAAATTTTTATAATATATGGTTAAAGTGATATGTAGCTACTTGCATTAACCCTGACATTTACAGGAGCTCTTTATTTGATTTTGTGGGTAAACCATCGTGTTTATCAGGGTCAAATATTTGTAAGAACTACTCAGAACAAAGGTTATAGGAGTCTGTCATGGATGGAACTTCAATTTCACGTTTCTGGCTAAAATGTCTAGTTTATCTATGTAGTTTTGCTTGGTGTCAGATGATCAAACTATACATGCATAGTCTAGTTAGTCAGAGTTATGTAAGAATGGGTTTCATTTGTACCATATTAAGAGAGGGAAAATAAAACCAGATCTTTTGAAGAGGTTAGATTCTTGCAAAATTGGAACATCAGACTGAAATCTGGAACCCAAGGTTCTCTGTTCACATTGTGAAGGGAAATTGTTGCCTAAGACTGGGCAGTTCAGAAGCCTCAGGTACTGTATAAAGACCAATCCAGAGCTTCTGACTCCAAAATACTGCAACAGGCTGTGGGGTATGGTTATGTTTTTCCTGGTAATTGAGGCTGAAGTCAGTCCTAAAGGCAGAATGCTGCCACTGCTTTTTTTCCTACTAAAATTATCTGCATTTTTTCCTACTAAAGTTACAGTGGTGATGGCAGCTGTAATACAGTGACCTTCTGGTTAGAGCACTCAGAAATGCAAACTTGCAGCTTGAGCTGGTTTTAAAAATGTACCATCTCCCTTCAGCACGCCTTAACCATGGGCAGGTACTCATGGTGGAGCAAGTGTGTTCTGCTTGCCTGAGGTTGTGCTGGGATGTAGGATGGGGGTGGGGGGGGAAGGAAAAACAGAAGTTATAACCATAACCAGACAATCTGACAGGTGCAACAGAAATGCTTTCTTGCATTTTCTGAAAGGAAAAAAGAACTTTTTTTGCTAGTTATGAGTTTGTTCCAAAATTTATTTGAAACTTACATAATTACAGCCAGTGAGAGAATGTGTTTTTTCTGACACTGGAGTGGGGGTGGTGTTTGATACACTTTGCTCAGGAGTTATATGATTTTTAGTTTTTTTTCCCCAAGCTTTATATCCACACTGGAAAATGTCAAGTAGGCATAAAACCCTGCCAGATCTCAGAAGTGAGGTCCTTCAATAACATCCGAGCCACTGATGAGTCACTAGGTCATTGGAAGCCATCAGGAAGCATGTCATAGCCCAAAGCAGAATCAGTGTTGCAATACCTCAGAACATCTTTATCAAATACTTCAGCAAACTTGCAAAACCTACTCAGTGTTTACATTTGAATTGCAGATGTTTTAAAATGCTGCTGCAACTGCACAATCCACATTGATTAATACTAGATTTCAGGGGGTTTTCCCAGCATTGTGTACTATGAAAATAATGTGGCTAACTCTGAGTTTTCATCTTTTTCACTTTCTTGAACTTTGAAAATTTTGTGTTGTTATTCTGCATTCCCAATGTTTTCCTTCATTGTCATTATTGCAAGGAACTCATTAAGTATTTTTACTGTTTTATCCAGTATGGAAGGTTAACAAACTATAGTAAGTAATTTTTATATTTCATTGATAAAAATAAAATACAATTGAAACGTAATTTTGTCACATCAGGCTTTACTCTCTTAACAACTCTTGACTAAGACAAAACCTCAGAAGTGAACCTCAGGTTGTTCTTTGTCTATATCAAACTACTGAACAGGATGTGTTCCACAGTATATCTCTGTCCAGTCAGAAATGCTTTCTTACCAGGAAAATTCTGCTGTGACTCTGTATATGCTTTAAAATAGCTAATGACAACCTTAAATTTAAAAAGCCTTCTTTGCTTATGGGAGGATGAAGTGTAGTATTAAGAAAGTAAAAATTTTCTTCAGAATATCATAAATGAAGCTCTGCTGCCAGCTGCCTGCCAGGACGTAGAACATAGCACTGCGTGAGTGAGCACTTTGTTGAGCTCAGAAAATATTTGATCACCATTCTAGCTAACTTCCAACATCTAGGAAAACTGGTTTTGAGGGCAGAGAACATAAGGCAAAGTTATTATTTGTTGTAAAAACTGAGGGGCATACTGAAAAATAGTACCCAAAGGATGGGTTTTGGGTAATGTGGACATTCATCACCCAGTCTAAACACCAAAAGTAGTCTGCAGACTTCTTAAATTGCTCTTGGTAATTGGTAAGTTTGTGTTTGCTTTCAGCAGTAGAAAAATGGCAGTAAAAGGTTGCAATCTGTAGGATACCATATAAAAAGGAGGAGAGGAATTATCTTCAGCGTCTTCTCTTCTGTTAGAGTTTTGTTTTAAGTGAGTCTTACTGAATTCCATGTGGGAAAAAAAAAAAAAACAAAATCAGGTAAACACCTGTTTCCAAGGAAGGCAGGAGGCACAAACTGCAAGAGGATGAAAGTATCTCCCCCATGTACAAATAGGAAAAGGTTTGGGTCTTAATCTTCTCCTTAATTCTCCTGAACATGATGGAGCTGGTTCTTTGTGAGGACTGGAATGAATCCCATTTGCTGCACCTGACCTTCACAAAGAATTATGTAGTGATCATAAATGCTTTCATTCCCCACTGGGAAAGAAGAATTAAGCAACACCAATATCCTACTTTTAAAAACCAACAGCTATTCTGGGATCTGTCCTTAGTTTTGCTAAGATTGTTTCTGAATATTAAAATCAAAATAGTTTCTAAAACAGATAACTTACATTTCCTTATTTTTAGGAAGGACCATCTGTCTAACAAGTACTTAGAAACTGTGTCCTGTGGGATTGAGTTAGTTGATGACATGCTAAAGTGTACGAGAAGAGGAAACACTCCATGCTTCAGTTCCATTCCTCTCAGCTTAATTCTTGTCCAAACCTACAAATACATCAGTGATTCCTGATGGCCAGAAACATTTTTATTATATATAACCATTTGCTTTTCTAAAAGGCACTGCAGCACTCCTTGTCATAGCATTTATGTTTATCTTTTACACAAATAGCTTTTAAAGGGAAGATGTAGGTAGCAGGGTTCTGAGTGAGTGGTAACTGCAGAAATTTGTGACATTTCAGTGTTCTAAAAATGAAGAGTGAAGGCACTTCTGCCTAAGATAAATCTCACAGTAAATGGGTTGTTTCATCCAGATCACCCCAGTTTAATTGTTTAAACAATATCATTTATAGTTAGAAATTAGGGATATAAAAATAATCATATTGTCCTATTATGTTTTCCTGGAAAAATCAGTGTTTCTTCTGAAACATATAACAAGACCTGTATAACACTTTTTTTTTTTCTGAACTCAATCTGAAAGTTTTGCTGTTTCTTTGTAGTAGTCAACAAACTTGAAAAGTTCAACAAACTTGGAAAAAACAGGGGACTCAAAACAGTCATGTCAAAACAAAAGTTTGCACCCATTTTCCTAATTTGTCTTTGAAAGTGTGTCCTTGATGTGTTCTTAGTTTGTGTTTCTGTTAAGCTGAGCAGTTGCCACGAGGTGGCAGGAACAGCCACAAGTTCAGCGGGAGGCTTAGAAATGCACTTGTGTTCCTTCAGTAGAAGGAAGGAGCACAGAACGATCAATTCAGGGTGAGCCACAATGAGATATGAGGGTGCATGTGCTGGAGAGTTTCACCAGAGGAGTCATCGCATTTATCACACGGTCAGTGTTGAAACACTTTCAGTGTTTTCAGGTAACCTAAAGTGATTCTTGAAATATTTTCAATCTATTTACGGTGCCTATTTACTCAATACACAGTCAAAATTTCATTTCAGGTAGTTTACTAACTCACAGGTCAGTTTTACCACCTCCACATCTTTTAAACTATGGTAATTTCATTACTTACATGAAACTGGTCAGTAATTAAGCAGCTTACATATCAGAAAGCAAAGGGTAGAAACAACTTTAACAAAATACTTTCAGTAGCAGATGATTGAATCATAGAATGGTTTGGTTTGGAAGGAAACTTGGAGTTCATCGAGTTTCACCCTCCTGTCATGGGCCCCGACACCTTCGAGTACTTATTGTTGCTTCTTAAAATAGACATTGCACATCTCAGTTAAGTGTCAGAGCAGAGAGGTTTGCCCTTCAAGTCAGAAGATGTGTCCATTTCACAGATGAAAGAAAGTGAGAGCTGTCAAATAGTGGGACAAAGTAAATGGTAGAAATTCTGTTAGTAGGGGCCTTCCAAAACAGATGAGTTTTGCCATACAGATTATACCACACCAGTACTGCTGTGCAGATAGAGACCCTCATTAGTGGTGAAATTGAGTTTCTCTGCTGTGCAGTTTGTATGGATGGAGCTGTGGGGTAAGTTCACACCATTCTGTCATCTAAAGCCTCATTTAGGCCCATAGTGCAGAGTTGTGCTTAAGAAAACCCTGCAGTGCAGCTGTACCCTGGTACCTGTGTCTGCTGTGCAGGATGAGAAACTCCTCCACATCAACAGTTCCTGGCACAATCTGCACAGAGCAGATCTGTGAAGTTAAATGGGTGGTGCTGGTGACCCAATATCCAAGTCAGTAGGTTTGAAGGGAGGGAGGATTATTGAAGACTAGCTCTAGTTTAGTCACATGGCCTGCATGTCTGCTAGCACTTGAGATAGTTTCATTCCAAATAATTTGTGTGCTGCAGTGCTGACCAAAGCTGGCTAAGTGGGAATGGTAGGGAGATTCACCTCCTGTTCTAAAGTAAAACTAATGTAGTTTTCCCTCCGCACCTCAGAGGGAAGCTTAGACTTAGGCACTCCATGGGTAAATTCCCCTTTCTTCAGCATGGCAGTGCAGGAGTAGGGCTAATAGAGGGATAGAATGATCATACAAAAAAAAGTTGTAACCCTCTTCAAAACCACTATAGTAATTTCAATTACTCAAGTTCATATAGTTCCATTTTTTGTTGCAAATACTTTATTTGTGGAGATATACAGATCAAAAAGTTTGGTTGTTAAGTAGGAGCTGAGAGATGGAAACAAAACCTGCTAAATCATCTAGTTGTCTCTAAAGAGACAAACTGAACAATCTTACAGGTTTTTAACAGTATTCATTTCTGTGGTTCATATCAGTTAATTAACTTCTGGCCCCAAACCTGCAGGCTATTATGTGAAGAAAAAGCCACAGCCTCTTACAGACTTCAATGAACACTCTGGATGTCTGTGCAGGTACACATTTTGGATTATGCAGATCTGATAGCACATAAGTGATCCTAATTCATACTCCCTTAAAATCTTACTAAATCTATTTATGAATTTTAGACATTCAAGGAAAATCAAACTTACCACCCTCTCAAGAAAAAAATATTTTTTTGCTCAGGACACTGTCCGTGCATCTATGCACTGGACACATAATGTTTAAGGAATGTAGTCTTACCTGGAATCTCTATGCAGAGTTTTCATTTAAATGTGAAATCATATGTCAGAAAAGAAGAAGGCTCTGGTATTTTCAAGTTTTTCCATCTCAGAGTGCAGGTCTATAATCTGTAAAAGGCCTTTCTGTTTAGGAATGTTGAATATCTCCATTTCCTACTGTAGCAGGGGTAAAAATCTTTTTGATTAAGAGCCATGCTTTAAGCTAGTCCAGTATTAGCTTTTTCTCAGAAGCCTTACAATGTTAGACTGCAATGTTAATCATTATATCCATCTTGTTAAATATTTTACGTCTTGTCTCTGTTTACAAACAGAAGGAGTTCTCTAAAACTCTTTTCTGATATTTATCATTGGCTATTTGTATGAAATCTGAAATCATAGTGCAAAGAATAAGATCATGGAATGGTTTGTGTTAGAAGGGACCTTAAAGATCACAAAATCATAGGATAGGTTGTGTTGGAAGGGACCTTTAGAGGTCAGCTAGTCCAACCCCCCTGTAATGAACAAGGACATCTTCAGCTAGATCAAGTTGCTCAGAGCCCTGTCCATTATGACCTTGATTGTTTACAGGGGTAGGGCATCCACAGCTTATCTGGGCAACCTGTTCCAGTGGCTCACCACCCTCACAGTAATGAGTTTCTTCCTTTTATCTAATCTAAACCTTCTGTCTTTCAGTTCAAAGCTGTTAACCCTTGTTCTGTCACAACAAGCCCTACTGAAAAGTTTGTCCTCCTCATTCTCATAGACCCTGTTGAAGTATGCAATAAGGAAGGCCACAATAAGGTTTCTCCAATGCTTTCTCTTCTCCAAAATGAATTACATCAACTCTCCCAGCCTGTCTCCATAGCAGAGGTGCTCCATCCCTGTGATTATCTTTGTGGCCTCCTCTATTCTCACTCCAACAGTTCCACATCCTTATGTTGAGGGCCTCAGAACCGAATGCAGGGCCCCAGGTGGGGTCTCATAAGAGTGGATAATTTCCCTGAAAAAGTCTGCTCTCCTGAAATCCAAGGTACTGAGTTTGGTGAACACCCTCTTCACTGCCCTAAGAGGCTCAAATTTCACCATTTCTTGGTCACTGCAGCCCACTCAAGGTCACTGCCCTTGAGCTTCACATTTCTCACCCGTCTCTCCTTGTAGGTGAGAATGAAGTCCAGAACAGCACCTCTTCTTGTTAGCTCCTCTGTCACATGGAGAAGGAAGTTGTCATCAATGAATTTCAGGAACCCCCTGCATTGCTTAAGCCTTGCTGGCTGTCCTTCCAACAGATAATGGAGTGGTTGAAGTCCTCTGTGGGGACCAAGGTTTGTGAATGTGAAGCTGCTCCTGTCAGTAGAGTACTTTATCCGCTCACTCGTCCTGGTCTGGTGGCCTGTAGCAAACCCCCACAATAATGTCACCTGTCCCTGCCTTCCCTTTGATCCTGACCCCGAGTTCTTGGATGGCTCCTCAGGTGAGGCTCATGGCTGAGCTCTGTGCACTCCAGCTGCTCATTGGCACAGAGGGTGACAGTCCTTATGTCCCCTGCCTGTCCTTCCTGAAGAGCCTGTATCCTTCCATTCCAGCACTCCAGCCCCAGGACCTGTCCCACCATGTCTCCATGATGCCAGTGAGGTCACAGGCCTGCAGCTGTGTGTACATCTCTAACTCTTCCTGTTCATTTACTCCTCCTGCCCTATGTGCATTTTCAGAGGTCTTTAAAATGAGACCCTGGTGAAGCAGATTTACTGGCTGGAGTGGCAGGAATTCCTTTGTGCTGCTCTCCTGCTGACCTGTGATTGCTCTCCAGCCTCTTGGCATCTCTTGATTCCACTGGCATTGACTGATAAGAATGGAATGGATTGAGGTTCCCCTTTCCCAGCAGATCTCAGCAATGTTCATCACAACATACACTTGCTTTTCATGCTTCCAGCACATCCTGTTCTTTCATATCAGCATTTGAGATGTTCATATATGTGTATGTGTGGACTTTAGCACTAGTTCTCTTTTTAAGGAATGATCACATCCTGCCTTCAGATAGGCAGAGGAAGCATGCTACATACTGAGATACCTGCATACATATTTTCATACATTTAGAGATTCCTCTAGAAGTAGATTTTAAGTTAAAATGTCTTAAAACTGTTTGGGTTTGGGTATTTTTTCTGGTAAATTTTAGTTATTTATAGCACATAAAGTAAAAAATGTTTCTCCACTATGGTCTTTCAGACAATATACTGGGTGAGTATGATATACTGCAGCACATTTAATTATTGCAGGGTGCTGATCCATCCTTGGAATGGAAGTACAGGATTTTGTCATCACATGTATTAAAGGGAAAAAAGACTGGATGAAAATCACACTAGCCCTGGGAGAAATTTTTGTCCTTATTGAAGTCTGTGGCAGAACTCCCACTGAATTCACTGGGGCAAGGATTTCACTCCATGTATTTAAACAAGAAAAGTATTACATGTGTTACTAATACTGCATGGATAGTAAAAACCAGACAGATTTTCAGTGTCTATCTGTCTCTTCATTGTTTGTGCTGCAGATTGATTTTGATTCTCAAGTCCCCAGAGCAACAAAGTTTTCACTTTGTGTGTCTGCTTGCACAGGCAGACTTACACGAGAGCATCCATGTGCCTGTCAGCATCTCATTGAAATTTTCAGCTGTGAAATTGTTTGTAGGATCAACACTCCAAAGATGATAGTGCCAGAGTTGAAATACAGAATGTATTCAGTAGCATAATTTTTCTTTGGAAACTCACTCCCTCTTGACCCAGGGCTTGGCCACATCCAGAAGATTATGTAAGTTGCGCCTCCTGATCCAGGTTTTGTGCTAAGCTCTTTTCCCAGCATTGTCTACTCTTATGTTTTCCCTTCTCTGTCATGTAAAATGGTCTTTCTGGGCAGGTGGAGATTTCTGTTTTAAATACTTTACTTTTCCTTGCAGTCCAAGCTGTGTAAAACACATTCAGACCTTGTACGCAGTAAGTTTCTGGTACCAGCTCAACTGCCTCAGTGCAAAACCGAGTCCCCTTATGCTCTACATAGATGTGCTGTGAGGGTTACCTAAAATAGGCTGAACAAACATGGTTCCAAATACTACCCCATGGATTTCCATGTTAATTTTTATAACAATACTTTTTTTCTGTTTAAATTTCTTTATACAGTAACAGGGAATGTTCTAAACTAAAAATGCTAAGAAATTACTGTGTGTTGTTAACAAAGTGTTTCGCTTGTAGGTTAAGAACAGATTCCAAGTACTGAGGCAGTCGCTCATCTTCCAAATGAGTGCAATTCCAAGGCGCAGTTATCCACAGCTCATGTACAACCCCTGTGTGCATAAAATTAAACCACTCTCTAATTCCCACATGCTGCTGAACATATCAGTTTGAAATCCTTCGTGTGCTGAGACCGGCATTTATGATAGCCAGTGTAGTCTTAAGTGGTAAATGATGATGATCTGCTAAGATTGCTATTGCTGTATCCATGGCATAGGGAGGTAAACATGAGCTCAATTAAAAAAAAAAAAAAAAAAAAAAAAAAAAAAAAAAACAAACAAAAAAAAACAAAAAAAAAAACTCATCTACATACTGCTTTTATACTCTATTGAGGTTTTTTTCAGTCTTCAGGAATAAAGAAAATATAGTACTGATAATGAATGCTTCTGAAAATAAGGACACGGAATTTAAAGGAACCTCCTGGGTCAAACAAATCTAATCTGTTGCTTTCATCAGCTGTCTTACACATGACTCAGTTCTTACTTGACAGGCTTCATATGAAATTTATTTGGTTTGAAGGACTTTTTTTTCCTTCTGCTGTTTTTCTTGAAATGTTCAGATACAAATGTTTTTTTGGTGTGAGATAAAAAAATCTTTACCCTACTTGATAATTGCATTTATGGAACAATGAAATTCAATTTTGTTTAGGCCACAAAATAAAGTTAAATTAAGAAAAAAAAAAAAAAAAACAAATAAAGTTAACTTAATTTCAATTACCTATCAAATAAAGGAAGTTCACACTTTTATAGCACCATTACAAAACCTGCCTCCATCAGAGAGAAAATATAATAATATTTATAATTTTAGTATACCTTTTCTGTCTTGATTTTAGGTGAGATTTGTGAAGTTTTCCTTTCCTATGTTTGATTGCAATATATTCTCTGCTTTATTAAGAGCTTCCAGTTAATAGAAGCTATTGTTCTTAGTCAATGCATTAGTAAATTAGCAACAAACTAATGATACTTAATCTGTGTTGGAAAAGCAGATCTATGTTTATTACAAGTGGAGATTTTCAGGTCCTACTACATCAAATTATTGTTGATGCCTGCTGTGTCACTTTCTGGTTTTGAGAATGAATGGAATCCTGTAATGCTATTATAGATACTGTAAGACCACAGATTACAAATACTTTATATTTAATGAGAATCTTATTCATACATCTTAATTAGCACAATATGTCTTGTGTATATAGATATAGATATATGCATATAGAATGTATATGTAGGTATTTATATGATATATCTTAAGTATATCTTAATCAGCACAATAATCCTGAATATCTTATTTCTCAAATAATGCTATTATGAAACTCTAAGAAACTGCCTTCATTTTGTCTGGAAATGGCACAGAATGTTTTTTCTAGATATTTCATTGAACAAACTACATTGTCACTCACCTAATGTAAAAGGAGGGTTATTGGAAATGGAAATTACTCATTCTCCTTGCAATTTTCTTTGTTCCGTGGGATAATGGAACTGGGAAAAGTGGGAGGAGCTTGAGGGTCACATTCATTCAAATGGTCATAGCAGTTTCATGGAAGTGAATCATTTTCTTTCATGTGCTCTGTGTCAGGGTGATCTCTCAGATGAACAGGTCACTGTGGTCTGAAATTGAGCATTATCTGTTGATCTGAGCTCTGAAGTATTTGCTTTGCCTAATTCTTATCAATCTCCATGTCTGTCCATCTCCACTCTCCTCCAAGAATTGCACAATGTGCAATACCTCCAAAAGGTCTTATCAGGAATCTTTTGTAGCGAGAATAGTCAAGTCCTAAAAGGCAGAAAAATAAGTCATTGACAAAATATAACATTATCAAATTATGATATTCCTGTGGGAGCACATATCCAGCAAAACAGAAAACAGAATTTAAATATGTATTAAATAGAAGCAAGTTTATAAGCTCAGTAGCTTTGGACTGGCTACCATGGGTAAACAGGAAAGAGGTGATTGCACAGACTTCACCCAGGATTGTGCAACAGCATGGGGCACCTGAGGCACCTGCGTTGGCTCCTCTCCTACTCTGACATCATTTTCAAAGAGTGTATTTTGTGCTTCCTTGGACCATTCTCCCCTGTAGTCACACATTCAGTTGCAGTGTCAACAGACACAGAGAAAAGCTGCTGTGAATTCTCAAAAATAGCAAGACTGAAAGTCAAGCTATGTATCAAATTCAAGCTATGTAGTCAAAAAATGTGTGAAGAAAAAAAAAGGAAGAAAAAAGTTGGAACCAGATTGTTTCAGTGAGAAATATTGTTTTGAAGATTTATGGTTTTTTTAACAGTCTTAGCATTTTGGGGACTTCCCCCGTTCCCCCCCCCCAAAAAAAAAAAACAAAACAAAACATTAATTGGAGCAATTTGGGAGCAATTAATTTATTGAATTAATTCACTTATTAAAGCTGAAAATCAGGCCCAAGTATAAGCATAATTTTTCTTTAAAATCTAGAACTTTCTAGGAACTTAGATTGGGAATATTTTCTGCTAAATAAAATAAAAATATCATTATTAGATATTTTTTCCAGCTTTAAATTTTCAATGAACAGTAATTAATAGCTCTGAACTTCTGACACTCTTTCAGAACTCTGTCCTGATTTGCCTTTCTCCTTGGCTTTGATGCTTGGAGTGAGACACAGAAATTTTTGGTCCAAAATTATGATAATGTATGTAACACACTGACACAGGTTTTGAAATTACATAAAACTTTGCAACCTAATGGGTTTTGAGTCGCACAGACTTTCCATATTTCTCCCTTAAGCAAATAAATCCTGCCTATTTTGTACCTTAAATGCTGACTTGTCTCTATGATATGTTTTTTCATTTTTTATTAAGCAGACTAATGTTTGATTTCTTTAACAGTGCCACATCAAACTTAACATTTATCACATTTTTTGCCTTAAAATAAGAACGTTCACATAGTTGCCATTGAAATCACAGAGCTGGAGACAGCCTAGTTCTGATAATTTTATTTTCATTTGCAGTTCTAATAAATTTATTTTCATTTGCAGTTCTAATATCTAGCCAAAAACTTGAATGATATTTGGAGTTGAATTGGAAATCTGACTTGCTAGATAAGGGGTAGGGCAGCACTGTGATACCAAGCTGTATACTGTGATACTTCTCTTAATAGAATTTCATGTCATAAGACTTCCACCTACGTGAACTGAGCTGAAATTTTGTCTCAAGACCTTTATTCCACCCTAAATAGAAAAAAGTCCTATGGAACTAAAAGCAAGTGATACTTAGCACCATGTAAATTGACACCTGTCATTTTCCATCAAACTAAAAGCAATTTTGGGGTGGGCAGATCCATTTACTATGTCTTTATTTCCAGCTTCTTCAGAATTGAGGAGGATTTCATAATGGGCATCTCTTAAGTGTTCCTGCTCTAGGAAAGTCTTACTGGATAAGAAATTCATAGTTGCTTTTGACGTACATATTTATTTGATTTATTTATTCTTCCCTCATAGGAGATGGTGCTGATGTATGCTATTTAGTCTGTTTGCCCAGATGGACTAAGGCCACATTTCAAGACTATTCTAAAAACTAATAAAACAGTGGTTTGAGAAAAGGGTCCTTGCAAACAAATGAATAGTAAAGATGTGTTGGTAATTTTCAAGGGAAAAAACTCAAAATTTTTACAGACAAGCTTCACCACAGGACTGCAGAAAATAGGCTAAAGAGAAATGATGCTAATACATGTGATTTCTCTCATAACCTTTCCTTGAAATCAATAAAGTAAGTCATAGCCATGGTCTCAGCAAATTTTAGGAAGTAAATCACTGAAGATAGACAATATAATTGATCCAATGATAAAGCAGAACAAATGAAGATAGCTCAGTCTGCACAACAGCACCTTAAAACTTGGGAGACTTTCCCTCAAGTAGTAAACACGCTGTAACTCTTTGCTAAATCACACTAAAAGTTTCACATATCTAGAAATCTGAAATCCTGAATTTATCTTGGAGATTGCTATATTGCTAATGATTGTACATTATTACTACACAATGCTGGTAATTGCTTTCATTACCTTCCCAGGCCTTTTTAACCACTAACTTACATTTTTCTTTATTTCTGGGTCAGACATATAGGTATCAACTTTTACCTTACTTTAATTTGATTATATTTTTTTCTCTTTGCTTACACAGAGCACTGGTCCGTATCTACTAAAGAATTTCTGTTAATTGCAATACAATAATTCTGGTTTGTGACAATAAGATATTGTGTAGCTAAAAACATAAATGTTGCCCTAAAAAATTTACTCATTGATATTGTGACCCTGACATTATATATGTGGACACTCTTTGTTCATGCAATTTATTCTACAAATACTAGATTTCTTGACCTGTATTTATTCCAGGAGTCAGACTAATGATAAAAGCTGCATTTAATCACAATAGCAGGTCTAGGGGAGTTATTATTTCTTTTCATGGAGTATTCTTAAAACTATATCTGAGATTCAGCATCCTGAGGCTCTGAAGAAAGGAACAGATGAACTGAAGAGAGTCTGGAGAAAAGCTGATAACAGGGTTGGGACTGTGCAGCATGTGATGTGTGATGTGGGACAGCTGGTTTTGTCCAGCCTTAGGAAAAGAGAACTACATAGAGGTCTTGTTGCTGCCTCCAGCTACCTCATGGATACATCTTTGAGGAGGTGGAGCTGCACACTTCCCGGGGTGAACAGTGAAACGCTGAGGGAGATGAAGTGCAGCAAGGGAAATTCCAGTTACGCGCAGAAAAGAAAGTTCAGCGTGATCAAATGGTAGCCCAGGTTTCCCAGAGAGATTGTGAAATCTCCACCCTTAGAGATTATTCAGAAGTCATCTGGATGCAGCCCTGAGGAGCCTGATCAGACTTTGAGTTCAGCTGTGTTTTGAGAAATGATTGGACCAGATAGCAACCTGATTTCTCTGCCAGCCTAATTTCCTGTGCAATTCTAGAATCAAACCAGTAAAGGTGATCAACCTCTCAATGCATACCCCCCCTAATTTCTGAACTTTCCTGTAGAAAGTTTAGATCATAGGATTGTTACTACCACAAATCAAGACAAAATATACATCATATATCCATAATTGTTAAACTAATTTACTTTGTGTGTAAGAAAATAGGAAAACTAAAATTCGACTACGTAAATAGTACAGAATCCCTCAAAAATATAAAGGAAAAGTAAAGTTTATGACACAAATTTACATAACATTTCATCTAAGTTGATATCAAATATAAGAAAGAAATTTTTTTTTGATTGTCCAAATTCAAAAGATGCAGCTTTTGTAAACGTTCTTTGGCTGTCTCAATTGGATGCTTTTCAATCCCTGTAATGTCACAGAAATATCTCTGTATCCTGAATCCATTTTAAAACATTTCAGAACACAGGGATATGAGTTGGAAATACCTTACAACCTTAAACAGCAGTAACTCCAGTATTACTAACAGCATTATCATTCATGACAGTGCTTTTTAACCAAAATATCCAATGTAGCATATTTATAGTGTACCTATTAAAATCCTAAATCCTTCAAGAATTAAATGTTCTTAACTGCCAGTTCCATGTAGCCATGATAAGTAATTGCCTGCCATAGGAATGGATTCTGGAAGAGGAGATAATTTGCTTTTGGCCCTTTCCGGTTGGAAAGGCTCCCTTTTGGGAGCCAAGGGGTTGTTACTCTCTTTTTTCTGTTTATTTCCTTCCCACCTGAGATTAAAGGAATGAACATGCACTGAACCTGCCCATGTGTAATGCTAGGAAACTGGCACTGGGGAAGAAACAAAGCTGAAATCCAGTTAGGTCTGTCATGGTTTTATACTTCAGCACATATCTTAGCCATGAAACTGTACTGGGCAGAGCCACCTCTGTGTCACCAGCTGTCACAAGAAATTAAAGGGAACCTATTCTTTGGAAGTAGAAGGATTTCAGTACCAGTTATTTATAGAGCATGATGTTCTTGCAGTTAATTAGCAACCATCACAGTGGCAGCTCTGACAACTAAAAAATGGGCATGATAATAATGAGATTTTGATAAATTTGTACTGGTTCCTGGTAACACTAAGACCATTATCTGGGAGTGGAAAGTAAGTGTTTTGTTTTCTGTACTTAGTCAGGAGTGCATGTAAACTCCTGTTGATGAGTGTGTACTTGCTGACTTGTTTATCTCCCTTTTCTGGCTAGAGTTTGTAATTCCCTCTGTGATTTTTTTTCCCCCTCTTCTTAGTTTTATCATCCAGTGGAGAATTGGGTGAGATGAGTACTTGTGATGCCTAGTTCATGGTAGACAACGGAATTACCCTACATATAATGGTTCAGATTCAATTCTATTGAAAACATTCCCAGCACTATCTCCTGGTACTTCCTCTCAGGGGTACGGATGTGGAGGTGCCCAGGCAGAGTCGATACAAGACTCTGTAGATGCAAGTGCAGTGTAGTAGGTTTTTAGCTGAAAATAACTTTGACAAACAGCCTAGTGGCTTTTCTCAACTGCAAGGCCTGTGAAGTATTTGTACAGGGAGCAGGAGCCTTATCAGCAGTGCTGACTCCAGTGCCGTTTATCAGGATTGCGCATGTAGGTTAAAACTGGGTCCCTGAGTGAATGAGCTCGAGCCTGAAACCAGGGACTGCCTGCACCTCCTGTTTACCCCAGCCCTTATCACAGAGGTTATAAAGAAGCTGTTCTACCTGAGCTCATTCAGATTATGAAGAGGCAGCAAGAAATACCACTTAGCTTTAATTGCTAAGATGCCAGATACCTGAACTTTGCACATAACAAATCTCTGTTGGCTGCAACCTTTGCACGGCACAATAAATATGTCTGCTGCGTGGCACTGAGCTCACAGAGGTAGTAACAGAAAAACAAAGAAATTACTTGAAGTTAGTCATGATAAATTACACTTAAATGCTGAAGGAAGCACTGCTCTACAGAAAATGTATGGTCTAATTTGTTGAATAAAGAAATTAATAGAGGAAAAAAGTCTTGAAAAGACTTTGTCTTTCAGTACTGTTAATTAATAGAAGCTTTATAGCAATGTTTGAATTTTATTCAGACACGAAAGTCAAATGAAAATAAACAAAAAAAAAAGGACTCTTTGCCCAGAAAAAACACTTATTATGTGCCAACTCTAATGCTGGACTGATATGCTTTTTGGAAAACTAAAACCAGATAAATAAGTCAAATGGTATTTTTTTTGTTTTCACCTTATTTTTTTTTTTCACCCCTGGGAAGAGCAAAGAAAATTCATGTGATATTTCAATAAACGTCACCTTTGCAATTTTTAAGTCAAGTAAACAGACCTAATTTTATAGTTTTAAGAGTTGGAATTTTTAAGAGAGCTGCCCTGGGAAGATAATTCCTTAAGGCATCCAGGCAGCATAAGTAAGTGGGATTGCTTGAAGTAGTGGCATAAATAGGAAACATAAACTGGTGTTTCCATTAGGTGCCTTTATGTATCAGAAGATTCTTAAATGCTTTTGTAAACTGGCTGTAGCCATTGTTCTCTTTTCTTCAGTTTTCATTGTTTTAGATTGGAAAAACAGCACAAGCTATTAGCAAAACATTATTCTTTAAAACAAAAAAACAAAACAAAAAAAAAAAACAGGTGTAAATTGCAGAAATATTCACATTTTTAATTCCCAGTGTTCAAACTTACATGGTTATTTTTCACACTCATGTTTTACGGGGAGATTGTGTAGAACACTGTCTATGGAAGTGCATTGGATTAGCCCAAAGCCTGAATTTCATCCATTTGCTCTCAAAGGGCAAGGAAAAAAAACACCTTTGGGTACTTGATATTGAATGCTGTTAGGATTTTAAGCAACTGAGCTCATTAGAACTGTTTATATAAATCTTATCTGGGCACCTACAGTTTTGTGAGCGCTTATTATTTTAGTGAAAACTTAATTTGGTGCCAAAATGCTTTATGTTCCCTGAAGCATCGCTGTCCTGGCTTCTCTGTTCAGGCTGTTTGTGATTTCCAAACAAGGCATTTCATCCTCAGCTTCTCTGGGAGGTCAGTTCAGCCAGTGGTCTCCCGGCACCTCTAACACACATGGACAGCATTTATTTCAACACAAAGTACAGCAGTCACAGACAGTTTCATCCAAGAGTACAGCTGGAGGAAGCATCAGACTTGTGTATAACAGTCTAGAGAGTTAAACCAACTGTCCAGGAAATGGGAGTTAGGATTTCCAGACTCTCCTCAGTCCATACATGTTCTATCTGACTTTTCTCAGCTTCCAGGTGACTGCTCAGCCCCTTAGCTGTTAGGCAAACACGTAATGCAAACCAGTCACCACTCCTCTTACTCAACTATTTAGAAAATTAATCTGAAGAAAATTTTATTTTTATTTTTATTCAGATATTATGGCTGTGTAGTATAGCCCAACATTGCATGCTGTGTCAAAATTCTTACCTAGATGAACAGTTGGGCAAGCAAAGAAAACCAGGCTAAGCTTTGCTTCTTACAAAGGTAGGTAGCATTGACAAAAGAAGGCTAACACCGTCTTTTCAATTTCTAAGGAAGTGGTAATAATAGTGATGGCATCCTGATTCTTTGAATTTACCTTAGCTTAAAATACCTTTTCATACTTAATCTTACTTGTTCTTTAGTGGAGAAGACACTAGAGCCCTTTTACTTTCCTAAGTGTAATAAATAAAAGCAAAGAAATTAGAAAGAAGCAACCATAATAAATAGGAAAAAAACCAACCAACCAAAACAAAACAAACAAACACACCACAAAAGAAAATAAGAGGAAACAAAATAGCCAAACCATGAATAGCTAAACTTCCCCAGTGACAGCTGCCAGTGTTTCAGGGGTAAAAGGACAAGACACTTATTTTAACTATTATTTCGGCTATCTCTATTATGAGGAAGAGACAGGGGAATGAGAAGTGAGTTGTGATGCAGGTAGATACTCTAAAAAGGAATAAATCACTTCAGATGATCTGAAGATGCAACTACATTCATTTCTTTGTCTGGAGCAGGATGTGCTCCTAAAGACACCCCCCCCCCCCCCCCCTTACTCTGATTGACATCAGAACTGTCTTGGAGTGCACAAACTGGATTCCCTTGAAATGAGATTAAAGCAGGAGTGCACCTAAAGATCTCCAGACTTTGCATTGTCTGTGGGACCAGACCAAAACTGGTCTGAAGTATGCAAAATGTGCCTGCTATGGCTGCTGACTCCTCAGCATGGGCAGTTCTGGTCTGCATGGTCACTGCTTTGGTATGCAGCACTTGCAGGTGAAGGAGTAGAATGATAAATGCCCAAAAGTAAAGTACTTCTTTCTAATGTCTCTAACTGAATCTCAAAAGATTTGTCAGATCAGGGTCAAGAACATGAGGCTGAATAGGATCAGTTGATCTCAGAACTTTTTCTACTTTTGTGTTAGGCACCACATAAGCCTGCGCCTCCTTATTGTCAATGTGTGGCAAAGCCAAGGTTCAGTTCCAAAAGAGTAACATTTTGCAAGATTAATATGAAGTTCTTTCTATCCTTAGTATTTGTTGTGCCCTCACATAAGTTTCTTTTCCCTGTAGGAATGTGTTGATCATTTTTTACCACTTATGCAGCTTTTAGGAGTAGTAGATGTAAAGTGCAGATGGAACATCAGGATTGTAATCAAATTGTGGTCCACCTAAGAAATCCCTGACCAAGAAGCTGTATTTAATAAAAAAAAAACCCTAAATATTAGTGTTCAGCTTTTAGCTCTGATAAAGACTCAATATATTCTGCTCCAGAAATTATTTCATGTCAGCTAAGCTGATCTTGCTGTTGACATACATATGCTTAACCCTATGGAGATGTGAACTTAACCTGACATTGAGTTGCATTTGCTGCAAGCTGGGAGCGAGCACATGGAGAATTACTCTGGTAACTTGGCTTTTCAACCAAACCTTCATTCTATTCCTAGTGGATAAGCATTCAGTCATATGAAAAACCCCTACAGCCATGTATGTTGCTTATTCTTTCTTTAAGATAATAGGGATTTATATTCTTTATGATTCATTATAGAGCAGCGGGAATGGTTCATGACCTAAACTATATTAGGCTGCAAACCCCAAGATTTTGAACCCTGAGAACTAGTTCTGCAATTTATGTTTAACAGACCATACTTCCTTTGCACCTCTTTGTAGATAGAATAGTGTGGTACTCACTGGCACTCGTAGAAACAAATGGTTAATGGTGAGGATAGCAAAATAAGCTTTGTAGAAACAGTGGTCACCAAATAAATGTTTAACTAAAATAAATTTGCCCTGGATTTCTTTGGCAAAATAACCAGGACGCTGAAAAACACACTGAAGTTTTCCCAGCATCTTTCATTCCCTTTTCATGGAAAACTATAGTTTAAAAATTCAAGAAAAAGAGCTCCAGTCTCAAAACACTTTGCTTTCTATTAGTATATTTCATTGAGAAATTCTTCTTAAATCTGTAGAGAGTTTTCTAGGAAAAGTTTTCTGTCTTTAGAAAGTATTTAAAAACTCATCAAAAACATGGTGAATTTCAGTTTAAAATATATGAATTCGGTGTTTTGCTTTGGGGTTTTGGGTGGGTTTTTTTATTTTGGTTTCATTTTGTGGTTTTGCTCTTTTTTTTTTTTGGTGATACATCTTTAAATATTTGTGGCTTCTGCTTAGTGTTGTAAGGGAGCAGAAATGCAAACCCACCACTGGGAGGGTCCATGGCAACATAACACATAACTGCTTTTAGGCAGAGGATTCTAGGAGAGCTGTAATCCCAATAGACCCTGAGTGTAACTTTGGGCCAAAAATTGTATTTCAGTAGCCTTTTCCTGCTGTCACCTATTTGGTTTGAAAGTCTCAATCTGAGCATGTTCTGTGCCAACCCTTGTCCAAGTCAGAGGTCTATGAGTGTGCTGATAATACAAAAATGGAGAAATTGGGATTTTTTTGGCTTAGTATCTTCCCTTAGCAGATTTTTTTAATGGATAAGTAATGAAATCTTACAGGCCTGAAAGGTTCTTGAAGGCCCTTCCTAAGGAAAGCTCTATTCCTCTCTGTGAACAAAAACTCAGAGAATGCAATCCTGGCTCTCTTGTAGCTGATGGCAAAACTCCCATCGACTTCAATGGGGATAGGATTTCTTCCAGAGTGCACAGAGTATTCCCAGGTCCAAATGTAAGCACACCAGCTTATTAATAAATGCACAATACCACAGCAAGCCAAAGGCAGTATAAATACTTCCATGGAGTGTGAATCAGTTTAAATGCCAATAACAGACTTACTTTTGGAATCTGTGAAGGATCCAGATGCCACAGCTAAGATCTCTCACGTTCAAACATCTGGATTCACTGATTGCTATTCAAAAGGAAATAATTAATAAAGAGAAAGTGGCAGAGTGGTGCTATATATCTAATGGCACAGGACTTTATAGTGATTATGAGCTTTTTTCTAATGTTTAAGTAAGTGAGAACTGGATTCCTTTTCTACAGTCCTTACTCTACCTTTTTCCAAGAGAAAGTGAAAAATAACAACTGGAGCGAACAGAGAGCATATGAAAATGTCAAAAAGTTTTAAAATAGCAGTTGAAAAATACTAGAGAATATGAGGATTTTAATTAATATGTTTTCCACCGTATAGCTATCTCTACAAAATAGCTGACATTTATGTCTGTGTTTGAGTTAGAGATGAGTATCCCACTATTAACTGCTTTATACAAATCATACATGGTCTGGGGACATCTTTCCTGTGTAGAGTTAACTGGGGCTGAGGGTGGTGGTCTGTTCATTTTCTCTCTGCTTCAAAGGAGCAGGTCTGCTAATTAATTTGATGCAAATAAGAAAATTCTCTTATACAATAGTTGAATTTGTATGTTAATTTTTAATGTCTGTTATCAAAGAGGAGGCCTGAAATTGTTCTTCCTGCCTGTAAGTGCCACAGAAAAGATATTTCATGCCTTAGAGAGAGAGAGACAGAGAGAGAGAAAGAGGGAGAAGTCTTTTACATAAGCTGTTTTTCTGGTTTTTTCAATCCTATCTTTGGAGACTGGTGACCCTAACCAGGGGCTGCAGCAACAATCCTGAACAGTGGTCTGATAAGCCTGTGAAGTAATCACCTTTTGTCTAATCATTTCCACTGCCATCCCGTAATGAAAGCATTTGCAAGGCAGGCAGCTACTGAGTAGAAAAAAATTTTCTTTGCCCTCATTGCTACATGATTTTTAGTTTAAGAAAACTGTTTTTACCAGCTTGTACGATCATATGAAATATATCATACTAGGACTGCATCAGAAATTCTTACATGTTCTTGTGACACACACCTTCAAGCAGTGCTCATTTTTATACTGCAGGTATCAAACACAAGCAAATGCTGACTTCCTCTCAGGTGTAATTTATGTTGAGTAGAGAACGTCTCACGTGAACTCTGTAGTTTTTTACAGTGAGTTTTATATTTACTTTCCTTTTTTTTAATGCCTTTGTTATCTGTTAGGTTAAAAAGTTTATGCAGTGTTTACTTTGATCTTTCTTCATTTTATCCCATGTACTTTGCTCCATGAGCTCTTCCTCAGACTGTGTTCAGCTTGGCATATATCTGTGTGGCAAGGCTGCAGAGCATGGAGGTGATCTTGAACTCAGTGATCTGTTCTGAGGCAGAGCCAGCCCAGGCAGAGCTCAGGGCACCTTTGCTGCCAGTCAGCCACCCAGCTTCTAGGGTGGGCTTTTCTGCTTTGTTGTCATGACTGACAACAATCTAAGATTGTCCCTCCCTCTGTTTTACTGTTAAAATCCAGAATTGGAACTTGATGGCAGCAAGACACTGGGAAATTAAAATCTTAGCAGGTTTACTGCTAATGATGCTGCAATAATTGATGTCGTGTTGTGATGGTGTGTATTTCTTTAATGTCTGTAACTGCAGAAATACATTGAGCTAAATTGAATGCAGGTTCAAAGACAAAGTGATTTTGATGACACTGCTTGCTTTCTCAGAGATATTCCATGGAAGCAGCTGCTGCTGTGGCCAAGAAGCAATTGTTCTAAGCCTGTGCCTCTCTCAGGGTTTCACATGAACTCCCAGTCAACACAGCACACACATTTCACATGCACTGAAATGGTATGTCAGGAGTTATTACATTTAAGCAATTTCATATACTTGAGGAAATTTCACCATTGTGGCTAAGAACCCTGAAAACTAATTTATTCCACAGTTTTTCAAATACATTAGTGAACAAAAGGCATCTCTCTACTGCCTTTTAAAATGCACCCCAAAAAAAGAATGTAATGTATCACTGAACATCCAAACATTTGGCCAAAGAATGCCAAAAGTTTTTTAAAAGGTTATTTTTTTTATTTTTATTTTAATTCTTTTTAAAAAGTTAAGCTTCTAAGTCTGTAATAAGTATTGGAAACTGATTTTCATTCAATCAACTTTGTAATCAACTTTTTAAAATTTAATGGAGGCTTGATTCTGAAAAAAATCTCTGTGGTGCTTATGTTAATTGGTTAACTATGCACTCCTATTTAGAGCAGTTAGCAGCCTTGTTTTAATTACTACAATTTTTCAAAATCCTTCCCATCATTACCTTTAATGAGTTTGCCTATGTCTATATCAGATATATAACTTAAGAATGTCTGCCTTTTAACTGTGTTCATGACATAATGAGTTTTTCACAGTTTAATTTATGCCTGTGCTAATGAAGCACAGTGTACATGTTTTCCCCCCACATCACCTGAGTATCATTTCTTGGTTGACATAAGCAGCCAGCTGTATGCCAATGGAAAATAAATCTTTACAATATTAATAATAATTATCATGAGTAATGGCAGCATAATAGAGTAATACACACACACACAACCCTGAAATGTGAGAGTAGTCACTACTTTCTACCAGAAAATTGTCAACATTCATTTACAACATTTAGTACTTTATTAAGCTCTTTGCATTGCCAACACATTTCCAAAATTATAACCAGAAAGATAAATTAAAGTTTTGTAGGAGTTTTGTGAATTCTGCTGTCATTGGACAGTTAATTGAAATGCCTTCTATACCTTATAATTTTCTTGCCACAAAATGGTATGGATTGTCAGGTGTATTCTAATAAACAGTGATCCAGAAAGTTGGTTTTTTCAATAAAATTTCTTAAAAATAAAAATTGCCACTGAAGGGAAGAAAAAATTTTGAGCATTTTGGAAGAAAAGGTGGCAAGATGTGACTGTCAGCAGAGGTGGCTAAACCTTTCAGCTGACGGGAGCTGGAATAATCCATGGGAATGAATCTCCTTAAATCCTGTCCATCACTTGCTCCAGACCTTATTAAATAGTTCAAAGGAAATTTTTTTAAATATTATTCCTCTTCATTAATTAATAATATGAAATGTTTAATAAACCCAGTGTTTCATTAATTAATAATATGAAATGTTTAATAAACCCAGTGTTTCATGCAGGCAGTGTTCTTGGGAGCAGGCTGCCTGACTTGGTTTATTAGATAGTTTAGAAGAATAACATTGTTACATTTAACTAGATAACTTATTGAAAACTGCTGGTTTTTACCCGTTTCTGTCATTGTAGGAGAACAGGTCTATTTTAATATTGTTTTGCATTATAAAAGCATTTCTTTTTGTTGGAAGTGCGATGAAACCAATTTCTTTTGTCAAGGCAAAATTGGCTGAAGATTTTAAGGGAAATGAAAGAACATGTCCAATTGTAGAACAGTTGGTCTGACAGAAGTCCCAGATTTATTGCTATGATTGTGTGCATTTTTTGTATATAACTGGTAGCCCTATGTACATCACTAATTGCAGAAATTTTGGAATCTATATGGAAAGGTATAATAACCCTTAGGCACCTGATTTTCATTGATAAGCAGTTCTTAGTGCCTTTGAAAATATTTCTTTTTGTCTTCCTCTGTGGTTGTGCATTCCCTGATATAATCATGCATCTAATAATGAAACATAAAAAGTGCAATACTGGACTTGAGTATTTCAATGTTGTAAGACTTTATTAATGTGTGTTTTTCTCCACAGTTGTCTGCCATAGACATCCACAGTTTTTATTTTAGAAACATTCCTGAAATCTCAGGTGTGGGTTGTTAGTAGGATTTTTTTTGTCTTTTTGTTTTTCTAAAAATCCATCAGTGTTTGAGGAAAAATACGATCTGATGTTGCAATGAGTGGCTTCACCTTTCAGGGTAATGTTTAACCCTAGGTGTAAATGTTCGCAAACAGAAAAGCTGTTCTGTAAGAACTCTGTAGTTTTAGTCTAAGAAGCAGAGAATGTGTCTTTTCATCATTCTCTTAATTATTTCTGCTTAGCTAAATTCTGCAGCATTTCTGAAGAAAAAAAATAAAATTGGAAAGGACTATCAAAATTCTTAGGATCATAGTACTACTTCCTGTCACAATCAGCTGCATTTTCTTCTGCTGGTTATAAATGTATTAAACTAGGCTCTAAAAATGTTTAGATTTGGTTCCTTGAATGCCACTGTTTTTCTGCAAAGGCTCATAAACTAATGCATAATTTCCAGTCTTCAGCCTTGATGTACCATTGTCTGCTTTATTTTGTGGCTGTAACAACACCATCCTTAAGCTTATATGGCTCTTCTCTCTTTCTGTGAATTTACAGGGGTCAGTAATCATCCTCTTAGACTTTTCCAGGATAGATGTGTCAGGCTGCTTTCTCTCTTCTTGGAGAAAGAGTTTTTGCTTCCATATTGATTTGCATATTCCTTCCATTCCCATCATGTTTGAGTTCATGTTTGCTGAATATAAAGAACAACAAGTGCTTAGAGTGTTCTACATGAAATCCCAGAAGTACCAGGGAAAATAAACAGTAATTATGATTATATTGTAGTGCATTATAGAACCACCAGTACAATACTTTCAGTTCCTCTTATCTGCTCCTAAATGAATGATCTTTCCCTTTTTACTACTGAAACTGGTTCCTAATATTTGAATTCTTAAGTTAATTTATTTCCTTCCTGGGCCACTTTCTGATCTCTTCCATGTTGACCATAGCCTAGATCCACAGAGAGATGT
This sequence comes from Haemorhous mexicanus, assembly GCF_027477595.1. NCBI lineage: Eukaryota > Metazoa > Chordata > Aves > Passeriformes > Fringillidae > Haemorhous > Haemorhous mexicanus. Next base: position 109,136,738 of record NC_082343.1, on the reverse strand, counting down.
GATAGGATTCAGTCTCAGTTTTAGGTTTGCTCTTTGTGCTGGGTTGCTCCCCATCTCTGATGGCAATGTCATTGTCAAGTACCTCTCTTTATCACTAGAAGGCATCACAGCAGTTCTGCCACTGTGTGTGCCCCAAGCTTTGATAGGGAGTTGACTTTAATGCCAATTTAATTTTCAGACCAAGCTTAATAGTAGCTTTCTGTCAACTACTTTCTTCCTATCCTTCCTTTGCTGTTTTTTTCTTGCAGCATTCAAACATTCCCTCTGGAGTTTGGCACAATTCCCTCAACCTTCCAAGACAGAAATTTTTGCCTCTCCTTTTCTTAGTCATTATTAACATTCTATTAAATAATTTTATATTTAAATATTTATATTCTGTTGAAATATTTTAACAGTATTTTCTGACATTTCTGATATGATTTATTCAGTTAGGGTGGGAGTTCTTAGTTTCAAGTTTTATCCTCCTGTTTAATGTGGAAATTCTGGAGTAGTATTACTCTAAAGAAATTACAGTCTACTTCCATGTGCTGCAGATCAGTCCCTTAATCTGATTTCTTTTTCCCTAACAATGTTCTCTTTTCATAAATGCTCATTGTTGGCTGACATTGTTGGCTCTGATTCCTAGAAATTCATAATCTACCTGTTTTCCTTCCCTTTTCAAGTCTTTATTCTCATTTGAAATTAAAAGTCTCTGCAATTACACTAGAAGAATCACTGGAAATAACACTTTCTTGACTGTTTTCCCTAAATTAAACTAAGTAGACCTGCTTTAATATGAAACCAGCAGAATCATTGCTTTCCACTTACCTAAAAATTAATAGAAAGTTTTCCAGGTTTCCTCAGATTCATGTCTTATATCCTTACTTTTGTCTAGCATTGCATATTTTTGTTCACTGCCTACACTTTGATGACAAAATATGATGATTTGATGGCTTATTGACTAATTCGAGGTAAGGTACTTCCCAGGTTTTTAGATCTGACCTCTCTTGGATTTTTGAGAGGAATTCCAGCATTTCTCCTCCTTGCTTTTCTTTGGTCCTTGGGTCATGGCATTCCATTGCAATTCTCTGTATATTATCTTCATGTCTCCTTGGACTCTCCTCTCCCAGGCTACACCCACACTAGGAAACTAAACAAAACAATGGCAATTGAGCCTGACTTTTTCTCACAGCTAAGTACAGAATAAATAGCAGGGTTTAGTACCCAGGCACTATTTCAGACTTCTCTCCTGTCAGGAATCATTCCCAGTACACATTTTGCATGTGAGCATCTCATGTCAATGAGAGGATTTAACTTGATGGGCACGGACTGTGCTATGACCCTTTGACTGGCCCAGAAAATTATCCTTGGCCCATTTTATGTGTGAGCTCATTTTTTAAGTACAAACAAACTCAACTGTCCTCATCACCCTTTTCCCCTGTTACTAGTTTAATTTCTTGTTTTTGCCAGGCACTTTCTGTTTGTGTCTTTCATATTCTCCACTAAAGAAAATCTGTTTGTCAAAGTCTTTCTGTAGCAAGGGGTGTTTGAATTTCTCTTCATGCAAGTTACTATCTGCATTTCTGGGCATCTTTAAGTGTGTGAATATTTGAGCATCACATTCACTCTTCTAAATTCTCTGTTCCATCCCTACTTGAACACCATCTTTCCACTCTTCTGACATTTTCCCTTTTATATTCTACTTTTTCAAATATGTAGCTTCATCTGAGTAGTCATCCAGAGATAATACACCCCCTAGCTTTCTGGACCCACTCTCTCCTAACCATCATCACCTTCTCTCTATGGACCCAAACTTTAAAGAAATAGGAGGAAAACCCCATCCAAAGTAACCTGTTTGTAGACCATTTTACTGCTGACCATTTGGTGTTTCAATCTAATCCTACTGCTGTGCTTTGGCTGAGTTGGATGTCCATCAGCAGTGGTTAAAGGCTGAAAATTTCCAGCACCGGTTGAACTAAGAGCTGGTAGTAAGCTCATGTGTAAATTCACCTCTGAATAATATTTTTACCAAAGTGTAAAGTCATGGGAAAATATAAAGCACTTTCCTAACATAAATCTCAAGTAACTGAAATTCAGCATTAGTCTTTATATTAATCCCATGAAACTGAATAATAAAAATGCTAACTAGAAATTTTAAGCACAACTTCCATTTCAAGGACTTGGAGAAGTTTAACGTTCTCATATTTACCTCCTTTAAACTCTATCATCCATCAGCAAGTAACTTCATTCTATCCCCCACATTCTCCCTCAATCTACATTCTACACTTTTGAGTGCATCAGGAATTATTCCACTTAAGTACAGAAAAACAAACATCTACCTATGTAAGCCTGTTAAGAGAAAATTCTATGTGAGGATGCAGCTGAATCTTTTAAATTTATTTTCCAGCCCCACTAGAGTCAGGCCTTATGAATTACTATTTAGACTGAAAGATGGATTTTTATAGAATATAAAGTAGACTTACAGAAACAGCCACACTCTCTCCCCAGCAATGTAAGGTGATTCAGAGAGGTATGCTGGAAACTATCAGAAGGAGCTATAGAATTACCTTGCTCTGAAGGGAAATTCTTAGTTCATATGCTTAAGCATGACAGTTTGGACCGTTTCAAAACTGTTATCTCTGATGTAGGTGTGTGCAGGTAATAGAAATATTTACATTTGCATTATACTCTGTGGAGATCTAAATGTTTAATCAGACAAGTACCTAAGGCTATCTGAGCTTCCTTGTATTCCTCAATAATGGCAGCTATTTTATCAACAGGAGGTTCTTAAACTTTTGATGTGGCAGCTGGAAACCAGACAAGATCCTCTAGGATATGAATTTATTTAAGGTGTTCAGGTTTGCAAATACATAAATTACATCCTTCCTGTATTCTTGCATTATTGTATCTGCCTGCTTCAGTATCTTTAGGTTGTATTCCAATCACCAGCTCAGTCAAGAGAAGTCTTCTTTTATGTCTTTGTAAAATCCAGAAGGTAAGCAAAACCAAGAGGTACACTGATAAATATATTTAAACCTGAGACCTAAAAGCTACCTGTGGATCATACTTATTCTTTCATTTTGTTTAGTTAGATTAGGTTTTACATTCAGATATATTGCCAACTTTCAAGTTCACTGAATGCAAGATTAAAGGCTTGTGCATCTAGTATACTTTCATCCATGGTGGATTGTCTTGTTTGAGCTTCAGTTGCTAGCTGAGATGGCTGCAAATCTCCTGTAAAGTCCATATATTGTTTCCAGCCACCATAAAAGTGTCCTTGATAGCCAAGGAGCTAAAATTGCATTTGGCTGGCATTATGTCCGGAATGGATTACACACACAGGCACCTTCCAAATGTCTTCAGTACTGCAAGAGGAGTAGACCCTCAGTTTAATCTTTCTTTGTATTTCTAATTGGTTTGTGTGCCTTTATCTTAGTTCTTATCTCTTCTTCAAAGCACACAATTAGATCCTCTTCAGGCTCTCTCAGATAAGAGATGGTGAGGCTCTGACCTGTGTTTCTCTGATCATGCTTAGCTTCCACTGCATGTTCATTGAATTGGAACCACTGGAACTGAATAATAGCTCTGTTTGCTTTCTATTCTTTTTATTGTTGCTGTTGAGAACATATCATTGCTTGCATTACTACAGTACTGATATAATATTTTAACACTGTTCTCCATTTTCATCCTTCATTATGTTACTTTTCTTTTTGTCCACCTCTACACAATGACCACAATTCTGAATTGCTCACAACTATATGCATGTTCTCTGCCCACCAAATCCTTACTGTTATGGTGGAATTCATCTTACCTGAATTTAACATCTGAATATTGGAGGCCTGAAGTCTACTCTACACTAGGAAACAAGGCACAAATGTTGCATCATGAGCTGAGGAAATGGGCAGAGGGAGGTTTCAGGAAGACCCACAGTAAAGCAGTCTGAGGTTATGCATGGTTTAATGCCACAAAAGTGAGCACTTAAGGGAGCTGAAGTGGTGTATGATAAGAATCTGCTAGGTTGTCCTAGCAGAGGAATTCTGGAGAGGATAATGGATTACAAGGGCTTAGTGAACAGGGAAATGAGGAGATTTCAGCAGTGTAGCACTAAAGCAAGACTTAGCAAAATTCTAGCTATTAGGAAGAAGTAAAGATAACAATGAGATAGTGTGTGGTATGGGTAATGGGCTGAAACAGAAAATAGGAATAAGAAATGAAAGAAAAATATTAGAAAATATAATTCTTAGGTACAATTGTGACAAAGAAAAATTAAACGGGGGTACTGGATACAAAGGGAAAAATGGTGAAAGGTCAAAGAATAGAAAGCAAAATGTGGGGCAGTCAACAGAGAAATAGCTGCTGAGAACATCAGATGACAACAAAGAGGCAACTTCAGAATAGAGCCCAGTCCTCCTATCAGATAGATTAACATAACTACATCATGGTCAGCCAATTCATTCTTGCAGATAAAGTGACTCTTAGTGTTATGTGTCTCTTCCTTTTTCATTAAAATATGCCATAATTGGCATGCCAATATGTAAGAAGTATATGCCAAAAAGTCTAAATAAGAAATCCTCACTCTTGCCAACCAGATAAATAGTTAGATATTTTATTTACCTTGACTAAGCATGTTTGCAAAGAACTTTAAAAAAAATTAACTTCTGAAAGTTTTCTTTCTGTTACTAAATAACATCTGAACTGAATACTATTTGAACAACAGGATGTTCCCAATTTTTTTTTTCCTGAGCTCCAGCTGCTATTGAAAGATAAACCTTAACCTATCTTCACAGTTTATACCTTATCTTAGTGTTAAATGAGCTTTGGTTTCATTTGAGTGATCAGCATAATGAATCACTGCACTGTTGATAGCAGAGACAATGGGACAGTTGTGCACTAACATGAGACAAAATGCTCCATCTTCACTGAAAACTTTGAATAAAGTTTTAGCTTAAGCAGCAACTGTCTGCAACTCACTGTTATCCTGAGAAGCATGTTTTCCACAGATGTCATGGACTGATTTTTAACCCTGCAGACCCCAAAACTCTGTACAGAAGCTCTGTACAGAATCCTGTTGTGATGTCAGTCTAGCCCCTGGGACATCATCCAGTGTGTAGGCAGGGCCAGCAAAGGGTAGCATGCTTAATTCCAGCACCATTCTTTCTGACTCTGTGGTGGAGTTAAAAAATAAGAGATTTTACTGAAAAAAATGTAGTAATATTGGAAGTAATTTTTAACCAAATCTTTAGATTTGGAACTCCCTTGATTTAGTCAGAAGTCTGTATTAATCAATGTATGGATCAGTGTGTATCTGTAGACAAGGGAGGAAATAACCATTCCACATGTAAGATATTTACAGTAGAACTCCTATTTGCTCTGTGAAATAATAGAAACAAGTTACTATACTGAATAAATACACTTCTCTCGTGCTGATTTATATTCCATCAAGGTTATAATTCATCAAAACTGAACTTCCTTTGCAAACATATAACTCTTACTAATATGACTTTTAGGAGACTCGTTTCCTTCTTCCGAAATACAATACAAAAAATAAAAAAGTCTCATCCAAACTGATAATACAGAATCATGGAAACACAGAATCAAAGAAAAAATAAAATAAAATAAAATAAAATAAAATAAAATAACATTCATGAAGTACAGCAAATGCTTTGCTTACAAAAATACATTAAAATACATTTCAAAAGTTTTAGATTTGACAGCATAGTTTAGATGCCTTGTTCCTGTGATAGAGAAATATGTAGTATTTTTATGCACCACAATATTTTCCCATATATTGTCCCATACAAGTAAGGATACAATTATTTCATGCAGTAATATTACCTTAGTATTAAAATATATTAAAAATATTTTAAACATTTTTTTCATTCCTGTTAGTTTATGTTAATCTAGGCTGGTATATTGAGTTTAGAAAGGAACTCAGACAGAGGGTAAAAAGTCCTTTCTTCTCAGATGCCTTCTAAAAATGAAGAAATTTGGATATCATCAGTAGTTTGTGCTGTTTAACCAGTAAAATACTCAAGAGTATGGGTAAGCTGAAGATATTTCAATTATGCAATCCATGTTTAGAGATAAAATGCAGGGATTTTTTTCAAATCTCTGTGACTGTCCTAGAATTTAAAATCACAACTACTACAATAATGTTTCTAATTTTAAAAATATTTTTACCCAGGGAAGGGAGCTGAACCCACTCTTTATTAAGGTTACATTTTCAAAGGTGACCAGAAACAGAAAAACCTTTGATGTCATTACCAATCAGATGCTGAACATGTCCTCCTTCTTTCTAACTTTCCAGAGCCTCCAGCCCAACAGGCGCAGTTCATCATCCAGGAATGAGAATTATCCCCTGGTCAATGTAGAGATTAAAGTTCAGTCCCCACCCAACAGCCATATCTGCTGTCGTCACCCTTGTGGCTTCACGTGTTTTGTTTTCGTTTCTGGTAACATCATGCAGAAGCACTGACTCATTTTTTTTCTTCCTTGTATTTCATCTGCACCTTAGTAGAGGAAAAAATTATGTATTGATACCTCTTTCTCCTCCTCAGATGAGACACTGGGTGTCACACCTATTTCCTTAGCTTCATATGTGAGTTCAGGCCCCAGAGACTTCCTTGTGGCCTTCGAGCACCTGGTGTGTCACAGGGGGCATCTTCTGAAGTGTTAATTATCTAACATTAGAGAAAGCTGATACTGAGGGCTTCCTATACTCTGTAAGGCAAGTTATAGTCTGCTTGTGGTTTTATTCCCTATCACTAATAGGAAGATGGATTTTTTTTTTTTTTTGCCCTCTCAAAGGAGAACAATGTCCTGAAAAGACTCGGGAATGATCTAGTAAAATTCCATATAGTATGGTGTAGAAAGCTGTGTTGCACAATATCAGTCAGCTGAAACTGATGGATCAAATTGATGGATCAGCTCAGAGAGAGTGAAAGTGACCTGTCAGAGTCTTTGGCTTTGAATGATTACTGAGCAGCCCTCAAAAGCAGAAAGAAAAATGAACTGCTCAGAGTGATGGAAAAAATGAGCTCCCAAAACAACTGGAAAATATTTAAACATTACTCCTCAGTGTATTTGTGAGCAGTAGAAGCCAGCAAAAAGAAAAACAGAAAGGCACAATTACCATGAATGATAATTCTTACATTCAAAGCTTCCATTTAATTGAAGTGCAGAAGGCTATTTTGCTATAGTCTGATTTTTTGAGGAGCGTGGTATTCTGTAGAAAATTGACATGTGACAGATAAATATTTGAAAAGAAATAACAATTATAAATTTTTAAAAAACCCAAAACTTAAACAAACTGTTTCTGTTTTGATGAATTCAGCTTGTAAGTCTGGAAAAAAAATTGAGGCTCTGAGAAGTGGCCAGATGCAGAGATGAGGAAAAGCATCATAGAAAGCACAGTGGTGGTGTGAATTAATTTTGGGAAAGCAGTTGGAATTTTGCAGGCAGGGATGGCATCCTGTGTACATGAAAGCCTGAGGACACAGCATGAGCTCCAGCAGTATGAAAATGATGGAGAGCTGAAACCATGGGAGAGATGAAGCAAAAAGTTGCGCAGAGTTTCAAGTTGGAGCTCTCAAAAACCATGGCTCACTGAACCACTTATGTCATGAATACAGTGCTTTGGCAGCAGAGGCAATAGTGAAACATTGCAGCCTGGACAGAAAGGATGACAAAATGCCACTGGTTCAATGGAAGTTACTAGAACAGCAGCATGTAATTTTACTGCAGGAAATCCCCAGATTGTCATTCTGAGAGTAAATGGGTTATTTCTTAGCCTTGTATTTTTTGCAGATGCACTGAACATCTGTACCAGAAACAGTATTATTTAATATTAAAGAGACAATATGTGATCAGTCTTCCAGTGGTGAGCTAAAAAGCAAGCATTTGAATAGAAAGAAACAGGGAAAAAAAGTACTGGTTTAAAAATACATCAAGCACTTCATAATGTCACCTTGTTGATGAGGGAGACTAAATCAGATGTTTGCTACATCTTTCTAGGAATGTCTTGGGAAAATTCAAAACTGAATTTAGAGATCCAACCTACCACAGTTTTGGAAAGCAAATTTCTTTACCTATGACAAAACAAAATGAAGGAACTGAGGAGGTTTAATACTTTGGAAGGAGAGTAGGAATAAAAGGTTCAAAGGATTCAGTACATTTTCTTGTTAGTGCTAAAAGAAGTCAGACCCTTTGCCCAAGAATATACTCAAAATAACTAAATAAATATGTAAAAAGGAAACATTTTCCACTACCTACAAGGAGAGAAATTCTGGAGATGGCTTATGCCAAATATTTTTCAACTCTTGATGCCTCAGCAGGCTTCTGGCAGCGTTTCTTAGACAAACAGAGGGTATGTTTGTGCACCTCCAACACCTCCTTTGGGAGACACAGTTTCCCCCAATTGCCACTGGGTTATAGTTAGCACCAGAGGTGTTTCACCAGAAAATACAACCATTTTTCTCTGATGAGGGACATGCTAAGACCTGAACAGATGACACTGGGAAACACAGTAGAAGGCTAAGACTAATGTTTCCCAAATAACAGAAGTGCTGGGCCTTGACCGGAATGAGATAAAAATAAATGAGAACACCACGTAGTGGGTATATTTCTTAGAAGAGAAAAGAAAAAAGAAGGAAGAAAATGGACAGACAAGAGGAAGGAGAGAAAAAAGTAAAAAAGAAGGGAGAGGGACAGAAGGAAGGATAAAACTATTATTTGGAATATAAGTAGGCAGGAATATAAGTAGCTTAGTAATAACCATAACTGCTCCTATACACTGTCTGTTTTGTTTTCTTGCAAAAGTCATTGAATTAAAATGAGATACAAAACTTAATAAAGTGTTTAAATGAGTTAAAGTCTTATCCTAAGACTATGCAAAAACCTTTCCTAAAAGTACTGTCAAAACATCTGAGCACTCTCTGAGAGACAAAGAGACTCTCAGTATCACCAAGCAGACAAAAAGACTACATTCTATAATATATCATGCCATATATAATATATGCACTTACATAATAGATGCAAAATATTTTTATATCTACACTATAGAATATATAATTACATGTTAATGGAATTTATCTAATTAGATCAGCATTAAGAAAATATTGTTGCATTGCCAAAATAGGCACGACTAAAAGTAGCTCCTCACTAGAAGACACAACTGTAGGATGGAATGAATTCAGATGAGTGATTTGATGCAGATTTGTCTGTGCAGTTGTGGAAAAAGGTGAAGTCTGAAGACAGAGTTTCATAAAATAAATTGATTTTTTAAGAAACAAATCTAGATTTTGAATGTCAGAACAATTACAACTAAGAGTTTTCAAGAAATAAAGTGTTAATGCACAACATGGTTTTGAAACAAAATTTAAACCCAAATCAGTTTAATCAGCTTGGTTAAAGTTTGAATTTTAATTGTTTTTTTTGTTCAATTCTATACATGTCAGAACTCAAGACATTCCTTTGAGAGTCCAAAGTTTCCTGAGACCCTTGCCAGGGGGCTCAGAGACCCTAGCACGCAACCCAGAACACCAGCGAGTTCAATTACGAACCACGAAACAAATTACCACCTTTACATGAAAAAATAAAAGCCACAGCAGTTTAGATAATATAAAAATAAAGTACTCACAAGGTGTAAATGTAAGTTTTAAGATTTTTAGTATAAGAGTTTCTAGTGACAAGATGGAGAGATTTAAGCGTGTCTAGCCTTTCTTTTTCTTCTCTACCTCCATCTTGTCTAGTGATGTTGGCACTTTTAGATTAGTCTAAAGTAAAAACTCACTGTCTAATATAAATGATAAATATTAAAAAATAATTGTAAATATTGTACACGTAGTTTGTAGTATATAAAGATAACACCGCCCTGAGAGTGGGGGAAGTGCCTCTGACTGTCCTGCCAAACAAATCTCAACTAGACAAAAAGAAAAAATTTTATAGATAAGATGCAATAGACAACCTTGAGACCGAAAAAATGAAGAGCTCTGACTCCGTCTTCAAGCACCGAGCTAAAAAAAGAGACTTTCAAACTTTTGTCAGAGTCACTCTGACCAGCTAGAAAGAAGGACCCCAGCATATACATTTACCAATTCCACAATTGCTAAGGCTTTCACAGCATGTAAAAGATTTTGTATGTCCATAATATACGCCCACAAATTATCTCTCTGTATAAAATTAATTCAGCGTGTCAGAAGTATTGTCCCACTTCCTACATTTCCTAAAACCTTTGATTCAGTCTGTAGGCAGAATGTCTGAGGAATGCACTAACAGTGGGCTTTGTGACCCAGAAGTATTGGAAAGAAGAAGAGAGAAATAAAACCCAAGGGAAACAAACAAGTGGTGCCCAGTACAATTTCTCCCCACGCACTGACCAATGCCCAGCCCATCCCTGAGCAGTGACTGGCAGCTGCCAGCCAGCTCTCCCGAGCTGATGCACCAGGCATGACCTCCCTTGGTATGGAATATCCCTTTGGCCAGTTTGGGACAGCTGTCCTGGCCATGTTCCCTCACAGGCTCTTGTGAACCTCCTCACTGGCAGAGCATGGGAAACTGAAAAGATCTTGGGTAAACACTACTTAGCAACAGCAAAACTTGAGTGAGTTATTGACATTATTCTCATGCTAAATCCAAACTACAGCACTGCACCAGCTACTAAAGAAGAAAATTAATTCTATCCCAGCCAAAACCAGGACACTAGGTAATACAGCAGTATAAAACTGTCACAGCAGATTAGTGTTTGCATTACCTGCATGCTTATGGGCTGAGTCATAACTTTTGTAACCTTTTTATAGCCATGCAACATGATATTAATACAGTCAGGTTCAACTTCAGCATGAATACTCACATGAAGGCAGTGAGGAGACAAAGGCAAAATAAGGAAATATCTGACTGACTGGTGGCACTCCTCCAGAGCTCTGTTTATCTGCAGTGCTACAGTGAACAAGCAAATAGATTTTAGGAAATAGTCAAAGCCATTATGTCTGCATGCAGAAATGAATCAAATGCTATGAACAAAATGCTGTCTTTGTGCAGTCTCTTTGGTACAATCTTGTTATAAGAAAAAGTCATTTTTACGCATCACAGCTGGGCAGCTGCAGACACAAAAGTAAACAAAAATGTTACATTTTAGAAGTAAAAAAATAAAAATCTGTATTGATTTATTGTATCTGTGATTGGTATAAGCCAAGGACAGAAACCAGAATGGTAAAATCAAAGAAATGCATGCTTTCTGGTGTCTCCAACACCAATGAATCCCCAAAAGGAATTTTTGCAGGAAATGTGTATGAAATGGCATACTTTTGTTAATGTCTTCAGACAAAATCCTGATTACAAGAAAGATGCCTCCCTTTTTGGAAAATACAGGCCATCATACACCAATGGTTACCATTTGGCTGAGCTGATGGTAGGAGTTACATGATCTCAGTACACCCTGGGAAATGTAATCCTTAAGTCCAAGAGAGAAAGGGTATGAAGAAATATGAGACTTTAAAGATAGCTGCCATGATGTATGGTAAAATTGTAACATTGCAGGGTTATAGAAATTACTGCTTAGCTAAGCCAAAATTTGATTTTTGATTCAACAAGCTAAGAAAAAATATTTAAATATGTGAATGTCAAAACATTTCCATTTGATCAGATATATGAAAAATCAAATTTACTGAACAAAATGTTCTTAAATATTTCCATAGTAATTTTTTACTGCAGTTAACTTTGATAAATATGAATAGAGAAAGAATTCAAACAACTAGAATTTCTCATTACATAAGCCTTGTATTTTTTGCCAATACACATAACCCTAAAAAGGGGGGTTTGTTTGCATTTAATCAAGTTTATTTTCTTCATAGTTTTATCTTCTTCATTAAGATAAAATTTATCATCTAATTTTCATGTTTTTGCTACTATTAGCAAAAAGTATTGAACACAAATATGAGGAAACAAAAGAATTATGCAGAGTTTACTTTCAAAATAGGCACAACTTGTTTTACCTGAATATTGTAAGTCAAAGTAAAATATTTTTTAAAAGGCATATGACAAATTCTGTTCCAAGGGAAAAAAACCTTTCAATCTCCTGCCAATAGTTGCACAATATTCTGATTTTGTCAAGTACTTATATTCTTGAGTTTCTCAACATCTGTACTAAAGCACGATGCAATGATAATTTCTTCCATCTCCAATTTATGCATTGCAATCACTTATGTAGATGTAGTACATTTATTTGAATATATTGTTAGAGTCTCTAGCTGGGGGATTTGGCTCTTAAAACTCTGCTTAAGGGAAAGACCAGTGAACTGCAAGTGACTTATCTCCAGCTCAGTCTTGTGCCTTCAGATAAGCCTGGGGGCAGCGTGCCAGTGTTTGAGGGACCGTGTCCTACGGCGGTCCCTTGATCTGCCGTCGCAGCAGAGGTAGGGCATGGGGACCCGCTTCTGTGGAGCAAAGACACAGGAGTTGTGGATGTGTGACAAGCAGTGGATGCACCTGAGAATCACCACACAGGAATTAGAGCTTCTCCCCTCCAAAGGTGGCAGGACCAGCAGCACAACTCTAGTGCACCTCCACCAACGCACGCAGCGTGGGTATCGAACAGGAGGAGCTGGAGGCCAGCGTGCAGCAGGGATTCTGGGATGTAGTGGCCATCATGGGAACATGGTGGGAGGACTTGAATTGCTGGACAGCCATAGAGGAGAGCTTTAAACTCTTCAGAAGGTGCAGGCAAGGAAGACAAGGCAATTGGATAACCCTGTATTTTAGGAGTGTCGGGATTCATCATGAAATCAGAGTTCACAAAATGATAGTTTTGGATTCTCAGAGGAGGAAGGATAGGGAGCTAGCAGGAGTGATCACTGGGCCATTGTCAATCATTTATGAACAGTCCTGACTAACTGGAGAATCCCGAGTTTACTGGAGGTTAGCTCAATATCTTGGAGGTTTTTTCCAACCCAAATGTTTCTGTGACTATCAGCAACCAAAGCAGGGCATGGTGTGGAGCGCAGTGAGGATCTGGGACTCTCACCTTTGGACCTTTGGCAATTTGCTCTGAGCTTTCTAAACTGTTTGACTCAGCTGCTTGCTACAGACTATATAAATGAAGGTCCAAGTCAGAAGGCTCACTCTCCCTGAGGCAGCAGGGAAGACTTGAAGAGGGAAGAAAAAAGAGATAAAGAAAGAGCAGCAAGAGGGACCGGGGCTCACCATGGGCCCTGTGCAGCTCTTGCTGCTCTCCCTGCTGCTCAGCAGTGGTGTTCTCACACGTAAGTATTCTCTTTTATGTCAGTGCTCTTTACTGCTTTATTTATGAGCCCAACAAAACAACAATATTGAAAAAAAAATCAAAAGGACCAAGGCTTTTAGAATTAGAAAGGTTCAGTGTGGCAGAGATATAATTTCTTCCCTTCATGGGAATGGGCAGTCATAGGAGGATCCCAATGTAGAAAAGTCATTAACGTTGCCTGATGGCTTTTGAACAGATTTAATGTATCTTGCAACTTGACATTCACTGCTTTTTTATAGCATTGTCTTTTTAAACCCTCATGGAGCTACTATAGTTTGGAAATACCATGCAGCTGTTGCTAACCTATTTTGCAGCAAATGTGAAGAGAGAGAGCAGCAAAGCAAATTGTATTTGGCAGGCAATTTAAATGCAATTTTGTATTGAAGGGACACAGTCATCAGTAAAAGAAGTAGGCCAGTAGAGGGGTTTTTTTCTAAGATCAGAAAAGACAACTGAGATCAATATGATGCTATGGATTGTAAGCTATCCTTGCTTCCCAAGAAGTGGCTTTTTAGAATACAGCTCTGTAGTGTTACCTAAGGCTTCAAGGAGCTTAAGGAGAAAAGTGAGTCTAGAGGTAATTATGCAGGTCTGGTTTTATACGAAGATCTAATTCATCATATGGACATCTTTGTTCAAATAATGTTCTGTTCCTGACTGATGTTACACAAATGTATTGCTATAAAATAAACCTTGTTTCTAATTGCTGTTAATGATATTATTAATTTTCTTTTAATAGCAATAGTAGTATTTCTGATGCTATGGTTACTGTGACTAATGTTACAGGCTATTTCTATAGAGTGGTCTGCTTAGAATTTCCAGAATGAAAATGAGGAAAGTGTGCAGAGAACATTGTGAAAATTGCTGGCCTTCCTGTGTGATATCCCAAAGAATGACATAGCATCCAATAAATGCAAAAAATTTAGTAGATTTTATTTTATTTTATTTTATTTTATTTTATTTTATTTTATTTTATTTTATTTTAATAGAGTCATATGGAACATATCTAAGACTGATTGGAGAAAATAATTCTTAACTTGAATAAGCTTCCATCCAGCATTCTTTTCCTCCAAGGAATAAACTCTCAATATCCAAAAAAGATTTATTGGCAGAAAATTTTTGTATTAACCTTCAAAGTTTTCCTATTTTAAACATACAAAAACCAGAGTATAGCCATTCATCCATTTTGCAGTATTTTTGTGTGGTCAAATAGACTAAAATTTAAAAGTAAAATATGTTATATGGTACATTTCATCTGTCTTGTTTTACAAACATTTTGTAAACAGCTTTTCCAGTTTTTAATGTTGTTTGTTTGGGTTTTTACAGAAGAAGAATCACCTGAAAGTGCAAATCCAGGATGTTCAAGTGAGTGATTTTTTGCATTTCCTTTTGTTATCTTATGTCACTATTTTAACTGAAAACATCTTTCAAAGCCTGAATTTTCCTAATCTTTTCTTCTGAAATAACTTAAATGGAAGTGATGGTAATATTCTTAAGTCCTTCTTGCCATTTATTTTAAGTATTCAATTATCCATTAGGCTTAGTTCAAATAATTTTTAAGCTTTCCTAACACTGGACAAGCTGAGGTTAAGTTTTTGAACTTTCTTAAATAAACTATTTTCCGTTGGGTTTGTGGGTTTCTTGTTTGGTTGGGTTTTTTTTATTTATTTCTTAATTGTCAGATGCAAATTCCTTAATCTAGAAATCCCTGGTTACCATATGTGAAGCTTTAACAGTGAGTTAAGTACACTACACCTCAGTGTGGACTGAATCTCACATTTTATTTACCCTTCACAGCTGCTGCTAAGCCCACATAATTGCATTTAGATTTCTAACTAAATACCTGTAGAATAAATCATCAACTCTGTCAGCAAGGACAGCAATTTCTTTAAACAAGCCAAGAGTCAGGAAATGCTGACTTTATACACTATCTTTGTCATGAACTCTGACTGGTGCTGACTGCTCGGTTAGATACATAATGTTCCACCACAGGGTCAAAGTACTGAATGAGTTCGTTTGTTCTTACTCTTCAGGGGTTTCTTCCCTTTGTTGGGTGCTTTAGCACCACCTCCAGGCAATTTGGTTTACTTCAGATGGCTGAACCGCCTCAAAGACTGCTGGGCATAATTACCAATTTCTTGTTTATTTTTTGATATAATTAATTATTTGTTATGTGTATGTCTAAGCTTATCATTTCTCTATTCCTTTTTCATTGGTTTCTGTTTAAAAGCAGGATATGAAGCAATAATTTTCACTCTAGCAATGTAAATACTGGCATTGCAAATTTTTCTGAGTACAGTTAGAAACTAGGATAGCCAAAAGTGACAGGATTAGTGATGAATCTTTTATTAGCAGCTAATTCTAGGGTTAAATAAATAATTTAATTAAGTTCTCAAATGTTTTAAGATGCTGATTACTATATGACAGCTAGTCATTATTGCAATAATTCTGTTTAGCAATTACATGAAAATAATCTCAGTTAACGTATGTAAAGCTTATAAAAGTGATAGTGCAGTGAGGAAATGAGATTTATAGTAGTAATTTGTTGTCCTCTCTGTGTATGAAATGGTGTGACATAAAGGGCAATGTTAACATTGCCATTGGCTTCTGACCAAGATTTGATAAAAGATTAAGCTGCATTCCTGCAGGCACAGGCAGGCAAAGTCATACAGGTTTGATGGTGGGTGTTTGGGTTTATACCAGCATTACCTTTCTTTGGTTTTTCTATAAAAGTAAATTGGGACTGCATATGGTCAGGCAGTCATAAATAACCACAGAGGAGCAATTGAGAAAATTGCCTTTCATTCAGGATCACAACAGAATCAGTTCCAGTGAATTGCTCAGTCTAAACCAGAGGAACAGTAATTTTTGCTTTAGATTGATCTAGTCTGCGCCAACACAGACACTTCAAGTGCCTGATCATCATCTTTAGTTTGAAACAATGGCAGCAGTTTTAGTGGGAGTGAATTGTGATTGAGGATATTGTTTGGGTCATGTTGTTCATTTCAGACACCAAAGTAATATCCTACATTTTTGTATTTGACATAGGGACTATTTTATTCTTTCTATTTCTATTAGTACTTTCGTTCATGCTTGCAGGGTTCAAAATTACAGAGGGCTGGGTTTGAGGGCAAAGGAAGAGGCTAAATACAGGTGGAATTCATTCCTTTGAGGAAGCCTATTAGGTTTTTGATAGAAAGAGAAACACCTCTAGAAATACTCCCTCCTACAATAGTTCTGGTCATAATTTAGTGCTTTTTCCCTTGTTCTGTATGTTCTCTGATTAACTAAAGCTTATGTGCATTAAAAATAATCTACCCTAGTAAAATTTTCTGATCTAATAGGTGAATTAGAGTAAATCATATTTCAGAGAGTCTGAGGCGGAAAGATCGTCCATAAATTCGGGTGAAATTGTATTGAGGAATGGTAGTTTTGATGTGTTGTCTATTTCTATGGTTTTTGCTTTCAGTCTCAGTCATGTGACTGGTAAAGCAGCTCCTTGTGTTTGCATTATGGTGAAAAAATCTAAACTGAAAGGAATCTTTTTATTATCAATTTGAAAATTACAATTTAATTGACTCAATTTAGAAGCCATAGGGTAGTTTTAAAACAGTTTCACACTTCAAGTTTTCTCCTGTCTTTCTCGTTTGCTCTTTGGGCATGATTTGAAGGACAGGTGGGGTCACAGTGTCAGATCCCATCTGAACAGTGGACCCCAAAATTTATGCTGCTCCCAGAAGTTTTGTCCTATGCTTCAGAAAGTATCCAACTGACATGAAGGCATCACTTCTCTGTCTGAAAGATATTCTCTATAAGGAAATAGTGGGAGCATGGGTCTTCAGACTTCCTTCTTCTGGCATTCATTTCAGTTACACAACACTAAGCACGCGCTGTAAGGATTAATATGCATATCCCACCCAGGTCATAAAACCACTCTCATTTTCCCAATTGCAGAGGATGCAACCAGATTTAAACCCCTCAGAAAATATGTTTACTCATATGAAGCAGAGACATCCAGTGGGATCACAGGAACAGCAGATTCTCGAAGTGGTTCAAAGATCACTTGCAAGGTAGGCAAAGAGGAGTAAATACACCCAGCTGGGGAGTGTGTACTGAACAGCACGGGAGCTGGCAGCTGGGGAGCATCCTTCACTGATTTTACAAACAAGATCATCTTTTTGGAGGGCACATATTGAGAATCATGAAGGCTAAGCCCCCCCTGTTCTAGGCAGAGGCACTGAGGATGGCAGAAGTCCTTCATACCTCTGTGCCTGTGCATTTCAACCCCTGGCTGTACTTTTACATGAGAAAGGGGCAAGACCTGGTACTTCAGTTTTCCTTAGCTCCCAGGCTTGGTCTACCAACGTCCATCAAACATTCTAGAAGTTGAATTAAAATAACTCATTATGCCATGAAAATCACATGAGAGCCTGCTGATGGTAACTCAAGACAATATCAGGCCTGTAGGAGTAAAGGGTCCCATAGGCCATTTAACTACCCAAGATCACCTTATCTTGCCCAAAACTTTCTCAATATAATGTTGGTTTTGAGGGGTTTTTCTCCTGAAATGGAGTAACTGTGAAAATATTTTTATTTAGTACATACTGTTCTGATAGAGTCTAAACATTTTGATCACTGTAATGACTCAAGTTTTCATACAGTTCTAATAGTCAAAATACTCAGAAACTAAGTTGCTCATTTATATGACCCATGCTATTAGCCAAGCAAATACTTGCCCTCTTATCTCCTCCATGGAGTTACCTTAAGCTATTTAGAGCACTTTGGAGTCTTTCCCAACAACTGGTAGCAGGGTGATCCTGACACTTTACAAATCCCAAGGAATTTTCAAAGCAGTAGCAGGGTAATCCTGGAAATGTGATAATGCTAAAAAGAATAAGGAATAATATTTGTGTTTTCAGGTTGAGCTGGAGGTACCCCAGCTATGCCGCTTCATCCTGAGGACAATGCATTGCTCCCTGCGGGAGACATTTGGTGTTGACACCGAGGGAAGGGCTGTTCTGAAAAAGTCCAAGAACTCTGAGGACTTTGCAAGTGCCATGTCAAAGTAAGCAATGTCAATTATCATCAATACTTGAGACCTTAACATGGAACAGGCTGAAGTGTAAACAGTCCACCCTGATTATGTTTTTCTAGGCATGGAACATATTTCATGATAACATGGTAGATTTGTAATCTGGTTCCACAGCAAAACTATCTCTGATACACTTAAGAGTTAACATAGCTCTCAATTGCCAGTAGAAAAGGGAATTTTACATACAACATTTTCACCTGGAATAGTTTTTTCATTTCTACATCAGGAGGTTGTTGGTAGTGCCCCAAAAGATTATTGCAAGTGTAATTATTATTCCTTCTTGTAAGCACATTCTCAAATGGCTGCACTCAGCTGGTTTAAGATAATATTCCTTTCCTAACAGACTGTGCAATAGAAAGGCATTTGAGACTGAAGTCCAGATTTCCAATCCCAATCTCTTATGGCCTGTGTAGCTAACCTTTTCCCTACCTATTTGCTTTTGTAAGTAATTTCTTCTACTCCCTCCACTCAGCTAGTCTCTAGTGCTTGTCAGTGCATATTTTAGTCATGCATCTTCATGCTTCTTTCAGTGCCTCAGTAGTCATCTTGTCTCACTAGCTACAGATCTCAAACTAGAGACAGTGTTAAAATATGTTTTACAGAAAACAGTTAAGGTTTTCTTTAAAGACTCAGATTAGTAGTGAATCCTTCCCATCATTTCATAGTTTATTGCAGTAGTTAATAATTATCCCGTCCTAAAAATTTATTTATCTCCTCTCAGCATTTATGCAACTCCAACTTTCAGCCATTGCTCTTAGTATTTGCTTGCCCTTAGACGACATAATCTGGCGAAATCAAAATGTCCTTGGCTAGAATTTTGCTGCTTTAATAGTAGTACTTTCTGTTAGTAACAGCAGTGATTAGTAAATAATGATAGACCAAGATAAACATGCTGCTTTATCTCTAGCCCAGTAAGTTATTGATAACATGTTCTTCACTGTGTGGCTTTAAAATGATTTCATACTATTGTTGTTTTTCTGGGGGGCAGGAATGAGCTAAAATTCAGCATTCAGGATGGAACAAAAGTCAAGCTGTATCCAGAGAAGGATGAGCCTCTGAATGTACTGAATCTCAAGAGAGGTATCATCTCTGCTCTCCTTGTGCCAACAGAAACGGTGGAAAACATAAAAACAATTCCAATGGTAGGTCTTTTGAAAGCATTCACTTTATTGTGTTAACCAGTGGAAAAAGACAGAGTTATTCCTGAACATCATTTTCAAAAGTCCTGATGTGGGGGTCCCAGTTGTGGGTTTCTCTGGGTCTGGACTGAAGGCACTTGAGACAGTAGTTCATGTTTGGACTCAAGTGTTTATTATTTCTGATCAGTAAAACAGTCTCACTGCTGTGAGTTGGGCAGCTTTTCATTAGAAGGCACAAAATGGCCAACAATCTCTTGTTACAAGCTCTTTTAAGACTAAACTATCCAATTAAGAACTGACACCTGGATTATTTTCCCTTTTAAGTCAATAACTGATCCCACAGAGCCCACAATGCAGACTTTTCTGCCCAATTACAAAATGCCACCCAAACCCATGGAGAAGAAGGAGGAAGAAGCATGAAGAAGAAACCCAGGATGACAACCTGTGCCCTCCATCTTGTTTCCATCCACAACATACTAAAAATCCCAAAACCTAAATTTCTCACTGAGAGATACACCTGCACTACTCTCTACAATCTATTTCACACTTTTGAGGATTCTAGTCTATCTTGAGGTCTAGGAAACATTCTCCATGAATGAGGGTCAAAGTCAGTGCTCTCCTGGGGGTCAGGGCATCCCAGAGCAGACAGAGAAATATTGCCAGTGCCCTGGGTTTCCATAGCCTGGACATTCAGATCAGAAAAGGTGCCTTTCAGGTCGATCAGAAAATGTCTGACAGCACAAGTCAAGGCACTGACTTCTTCTTTCCAGGATACTGTGTATGGAAAGTGTGACAGTGAAGTTGAATTCAAATCCAGAAAAGGAAATGTTGCAGAAGATATTTCAATTACCAGGTACCTGAAAGGCTGTGACAGCTTCAGTCCCATCAGAGATCATGTCAGCCCCATTGCCATTGTAAAAGGACTAGTAAGTATGCCATTAAATCATATATAATGTAACATTTTTCACACCAGCACTTAAAATGATAAATAACCCCTACCATGACTACTTTTATATTTGTTTTTTGAAAACATTGTTTTATTGCATCCTTCTGTTAGGTCAGACTGCAGTATTGTTGGCTGTCAATAGAGAAAAACAGATGCAGAGCAAGAGTGTAATTACCTTCTTTAATGTTCTTTTTTAAAGGAGAGCTTTTCATATATGGGGTTGGTACTATTCATTATTCAATAATCTATCAGAGCATAGCCAAACTGGGTCAAAATTTTCAAAATTCCAATTTTATCTAAAACATGTGGACCTCTAAAGCTCCAAACTATGTGTAAGGTCCAGGAGGATAGGGCTCTAGATGCCCTAAAGTAAGTGGATTGGCAAAATGTTCAGTCTACCTGTTAATCCACAATGATCAGATGCAGCTGCTTGTATGAATATTGTCAGATTTCTTTATGATATGATGGCATCTGTGCTTTTGGGTGTTTTAACTTAAAAAAGAAAAGGTTTCATATAATGTGGAAAATACATTTTATAACTTCTGCCACTTCTACAGCTTTTTGTAGAAATCTTTCAAATTTGTGTCATGAGACTGAACATCACAGTTGTTACAAGGGGACTGAACTATTCAAAAAAATTACAAATTGGTTTTATGAAGGAGCCTTTGTTGTAGGCAGCAGGGGATCAATCATAAAGTAACTACTAACTCAAGCACCTCAATAGGGCCTGAGGGAACATTTCAGTGGGATTTTTGCCTGAGAAGAGACTTAAGTCCTAGGATTGTTACTGGCACAATTTTGTCTTTGTGTAAGAATTCCAGTTATGCACCTCTATTTCCAATATGTTACTGTTAATCTTACAGTAAAACTGTGTCAGTCTTTAAAACTCTGATTGTTTCCTATTCTACTCAGTAAGCTGACTGCCAAACTCCTTCTTTTACAGAACACCCCGTTATCTGCCCTTCTGAAGAGCACTCAGTTCTGTCATTACAATATAGATGCAAAGAAAAGGCACATAAGAGATGTTGTCTGCAGTGAAAAACACCTCTTTCTGCCTTCCTCATACAAGTAGGTTGCTCACTATTTATCATTAGCCTATATTTATAAATATCCATTTTAAATGGTGAGGTATCACAGTCTGCCCTGACTTCATCCCTAAATGGACATTTTGTTTTGAAGAAGGCAGGAGGCCTGTCAAGCCCTTCTAAAAGCACTTGGACTTAACTAAAGCATTAAATTTGTCTTTCTTTCCTAGAAATCGCTATGGTGTCATGACAGAGGTCAACCAGACTCTGAAGCTTGAAGATACACCAAAGATCACTAACAAAAATTTTGATGGAGGTATAGCTGCAGTTCTCAATATTACAAATACAGAGACAACTACAAATACAGGGGAATTTTTTTTTTGTGAATTTTTTAATAGTGAATTAATTAAAGATGACAAAATAACCTCATAATTTTAAATGAAATTTTACCAACTTAATAGGGAAAAGTTTGAGTATAAAATGGGAAAACCTGAGAAGTTTAAAAACACACCTAATTTTAAATAATCTTTGTGTTTTCATTTTAATTTTAAAATTATTCTTTAAAACTTAAAAACGTATAATTGGCTTGAAAAATGATTTTAATATTATTGGAAATTAGTTTAATGTACCCTTTTCAGCTCCCCGTAATTTTTTAAGCATCTTTTAGCTTCAGTGCCAAATGTAAACAATCCATTATTAATATATATTTTGTTCTGAAACGTAATTTTCTGACCTGCAGTTGTTAATCCCAGTCATAAAATACTTCTTTTAACATATATTTATTGAAATTTTAAGAAGAAAATTATGCTAATATGAGAGGTGCTAAGGAATAATCTTCATGAAAATACAAAAGAATGTATACAAATATTCAACTTTGAGGGCAATCATATTAAATTCCACAGCATTATTTTTGTAAACTGCTCAGCTGGTGAACTTCCACAGTTATCATATTAAATAATGTGCAGACTTTGTATTTATGCTGAATGTATGACAGAAGATAAAAATTAACACAGCTCCCTGATAAAGACATAAAGAATGCATTTTTTTTCCAATTTCTAGATGCACTGGAAGAGAAGGGACTTGCACTGGAAAGTACAGATGCCAAACTGCCCAGGCAGGGTGATGCTGTTCTGAAAACCCTGCAGGAAATGCAGAAACTTGCAGCCTCCCAGGAGAACCAGCAGAGAGCAAGACTCTTTTACAGATTTGTTTCTGGGCTGAGGAGTTTGCATAACAGCACTCTTGGCTCTCTTGTTCCAAAGATGATGGAAACCTCAAGGTGTGTTTCAGCACTTCACAGTGCAAGAACACCACACATCAATGCCATGGCAAAACCATGCTATGATTGATGATTTGCTGCAAATGGTTTTAAATTAGAGGTGTATTGGATGTAAAGGGTGTCTTTCAGAAAGATAAGTGTTATGAGAACTATACAGAGAGGGAAATAAGGAAGGGAGCCTCCAGCCAACTGTTTGTGCCGGACACAATCCTTTGGATGAGTTTTTCTAGCCAAGTATCTTTCATTAAGCTTTGCTCAAAGATAATGGCTGTAATTCCAAACCCCCAAGTGCGACTTATAGCAAAGAACACAGTTTTGAATGTGAGGCTTCAGCAGACATGGAAGAGTGCTACTGTTTGGTCTGACCCTGCCCTCCACTCCACACGCTTACCCTTTTGTCCGAGCTGGACTTGAGCCAGTTTGCATATACTTTATGTCCTCCATCTGTAAAGGAGCTAGAGCCTCAGTCTGGCTCAATATATTAGATGACAATTCTTAAAGTTGTGGAAAAGTCTGTTGTGAAGGAAAAAAAAAAGGTATGTCCGTGTAATGATCATATCGTTAATACTTGTTCTAATTTAGTTGGGTTATTAGTATAACTTGTAAAATGAAGAAACTTCTTTTTGGTAAGAATTTACATAATTTGCTTCCAGACACACATAAGCTTACATCATTTATATTAAAACACCTTAATAAACCTGCCCCATGTTTGTTTCAGTCAACATGCAGTGATAACTGCAAACAGGGAATTAATTAATAAAAGTCATCTCTTCTCCTTTCAGCTCCATCACTGTCCAGGCCCTGGCCCAGTGTGGGACTCCAGAGTGCTACAGTGCAATCCTTCAAATCCTGAGAAGTGGAAATATGAATCCACTTGTGGCAGACCTGGTCACATACACCCTGGGACTCTTGCCTTCTCCAACTCCACAAAGAATACGGGAAATTCTTAACATGGCCCAGTATCAGCCCAGCAGAGCTTCATTCTATGGCTTGAGTCATTCTGTTGCTAAGTGAGTAAGGATAGCATGCAATTGTACAAAATTACAGTGCTTAGAGTAAAACCAAAGAGTGTTCACTTTTGAAGGATATTTTTATTTTCATGTATTTGCTCTTTAGGAATAAAATATAGACATTTCCCAAATTCCTCTTCTGTTTCTGATGTGTTTACCTTTTTGTTTAGGTTCTACAATGAGAAGAAGTTAGTGACAGAAGAAATAGCAGATGTTGCAGACTTCATGGTATCGCTGCTTGGCACTGATTGTTCTGGGGAGGATGAACTCACATACCTCACACTTCGGGTATTTTTAATTTCCTTATTTCCTTATGCAGGCTATTATTACAATACTAATATTATATCATATAATATCATATCATGTTATATTATATTTATTATATTTATTATATGATATTATCGCATATATTACTCTACTTCTCTTAGCGGAGAGGAAGTTTTTATCATCTTTCTGTGTTTTCCTCACTGCCAGGCTATTGGAAACATGGGTGCAGTAATGGAGAAAGCTAAACCCAGTGTGAAATCTTCTCTGAAGACATGTATCAGAAGTGAAGCTGCATCACTTTCAATTCAGAAAGCAGCCATCCAAGCATTCAGGAAAATGACAATTACTGAAGAGGTAAATTGGTGGAATGAACCAGGATAAACTGTTCTCAGTTCACCTTGTCTGTTCACTGGAGTTACTGAATATGCAAAGCTATTCCCATTGTTTCAATTCTGCTATCTCCCTTTCAGCTGACTCCAGCTTTTCAGAACCCCTTTAGTAAGTTTCTATACACATACCTGGGGAACGCAGAACTTAGTGGGTGTTGCTCTT